>NC_091805.1:5272500-6522500 GCF_041296235.1 Equus asinus | reverse complement strand
CTAGTAGCATCTATAACAGAGCTGGTGTTCCATAAGTGTTACCTTCTTTTCTGAGGGCTCATAATGTATACATTTCATTATTTGCTCAAGAACTTTCCTAAAAATTCAAGTTCAGTTCATTGAACTAAGGAAATGACTTCAAGTGGAAACTTGAATCCACAAGAACAAAGAAAGAGAACCAGAAATAATAAATAAGAAGGTTAATATAACAGAAGATATAAATATATACTTATGTTCTTCTCTCACTTTCTTCAAAAGATATAAAGTTATATAAAGTAATAATTATAACAATGTATTGTTGGGTTTATAACATTAATAGATGTGATATGTATAAAAATAATACTACAAAAAGAGGGAAAAGGGAATAGAGCTATATAGGAATAACATTTCTATATCTCACTAGAATTAAGTTAGTATAAACCTGAAGCTGATTCTGATAAGGTAAGACATGTGGTGGGCCCTAGAGCAATCACTAAGGAAAGGAGTAAAAAACAAACAAAAAAACAATAAAAAAAATCATTAAAGAAAGTTAATGCTACATTAAAAAATATTCACTTAATGCAAAAGAAAACAGTAAAGGAAAAATAGAGGAACAAAAAAGATAAGGGACATATACAAAACAAAAAGTAAAATGGCAGATGTAAATCTAACCGCATCAATAATAACATTAAATGTGAATGGATAAACAATCCAATCGAAAGGCAGAGACAGTCAGACTAGATTTAAAGAAAGAAAAATGTTCCAACTATATGTTGCCCACAGGAATCACACTTTAGATTCAAAGATGCATTCAACAATCTAGGCGTAGCAGGTAATTTCCTCAACCTGATAAAGAGCAGCTACAAAAAACTCACACCTAATAACATACTTAATAGTGAGATTCTGGATGCTTTCTTCCTAAGACCAGGACTAAGACAAGGACACCTGCTCTCACCACTTCTCTTCAACATTGTACTGGAGCTTCTAACCACAGCGGTTAGGCAAGAAAAAGAAATAAAAAGCATGCAGATTGGAAAGGAAGAAGTAAAACCATCTGTCTTCACAGATGACATGGTCTTGTATATAGAAACTCCCAAAGAATCCACTAAAAAAATTGTTAGAACTAATTAGCAAGTTCAGCAAGGTTGCAGGATACAAAATAATATACAAAAACCAATTGTATTGCTGTACATTTCCAATGAATAATCTGAAAATGGTCCACTGTAACAATTGGTTTTACCTTTATAGTAAGAACTAAGATAGTGTAGATATTTCTCTCATTGCTCTTTCTACCTATTGAGATTTGAAATTTTTAGGAAATTTCCCCATAAAATGATTTAGAAACACTTTTTGAATGCCTGCTCTGTCGCTAGTCTGCGTCTGTGTGTACAAACATTGAGGACTATCCTGGTGTTTTCTCTTCAGAATTTCAGGTCAGCCTCAGTATTGTGGCTCTTCTTTCTGAGTCATGTCTGTGGTCAAATCCTCATGGGGAACATATTAGGAAACAATCTCATTCTCACCTTTAAGATAAGCTGTGTTCCAACATTTTCTGAGTTACTTCTTTGCAACTCAGAATACATTTTTGCATTGTTCTTAGAGCAGCCCGCATTTAACTCTGAATCTGACTAAAATGCTGCCTTACTAAAAAGGTTGAATTTCGTTTATTTGGGAGTCTGTCCCAATTAAGCACAACTGAATGCTCCCAATATAAACCTATCAACGCTCATAGCAGACGCTGAATTTAATTAGTTACTTGCTTTTCTTTATTCCTTTTTCAAAAGAATGTAAGCTGAGCAAAAGCAGACAGTGTCCCTGCCTTGTCCATCTCTGTACCTCCCCTGCTTAAAACAGTGTCTGGCACATAGTAAAGGCTCAGTAAATATTAACTGAATGAATGGATGGACCTTCTTGGTCCCCAATATTAGTTAAATCAGGCAGAAAAATTAGGCATTGGGGTACGAGAAGACAATATGAGGTGCTAGAATGTACACTGGGCGGAGAGGAAGGAGGCCTGGGGCAAATTCCCTATCATAGGTGTGGGAGAGAAAAATAATTTTCCTTCTACCCTTCTGAGTTCTTAGCTGAGACCCCTGCAATAAAAGATAGATTAACAAGAGAAAAACAAACAAATTTATTAGCATGTACACATTGTGTATATTTCTCATATATACATGGGAGACAGCCAGGGAAAAATGAGCAACACTCTGAGGTGGCTTAGAACTCTGGCTTGAGTACCATCTTCAGCTAAAGACAAAGGAAAAACGGTGCAGAGGATGCCAGTTAGGGGAGGCTATCAGGAAAAGCAAGGTAAACAAGAGTTGGCTTATTATGCAGATTTTAAAATGCCTTCTCCACTGATAAGGGTCTCAAGTTGTTTCCAGGGATCAAACTTTGTCCCTCCTGGCAGAGAGGGAAACAGGAACACCTTTGTAAATTTATGTCCTCCTTTTAGGCAAATAGTGGGAGAGCAGAAAGGTTTTCTTGTATCTACTTCTTCTCAAGTTTCTTGAGCTCAAAATAATCCTTATGCCAAAGTAACATATTTTGGGGTGGCGTATTCTGTTACCCTTCATCTGCTAGCCATGTGATCTCTCACAAGTAACTTTACTTCTCTGAGTCTTCATTTCCTCAGTATAAAACATCTCTAAAGTCCTTCCCAGAGACCCAGTGGTATGGAAGAATACTTGAATTTACTTATCTTGTACAACGCTACTTGAAGTGGCACAGGCGTGATTAGAGAAAGACAGAGAGGTGGACAAAAACTTTGCCGGAGACTAAGGAGACTTCTGAGGACTTTGAAGGACTTCAAAAGTGAGGGCGCTGTTATTATAATGTCTTCATTTTCCCCAAACTCTTACAGCTCTCTTTTCCTAGCTCTAAGTGTGTCATTAGAGTGTCCTTATGCCCATCATGTGTAATTAGGGCCACTTTTGAGCTCATGACATGTCTAGAGAGTGAGTTTCAGGGTATAATTAGAGAAGAGACAGAAAAGGATCTGGGTAAGGAGACGCATGTGTTCGTGCGAGAGGCAGAGGGCTAGCAATGAGGCAAACTGGTTTGTAAGCAGTAAAGGACAGGAAGAACACAGAAATAATGCTCCTCAAGAGGAGGAAGAAAGGAAGGGGTGGGGAAGAAATGCTGGATGAACTAATTCTTTATGCTGTACATCCACAGAGGATATCAAAGGGAGCTATATGGAGCAAGCAGAGAAGAGTTTACCCCCATATGAGAGAGAAGAGATCAATTATAGTCATGTTGCTTAATGATGGGGATTCATTCTGAGAAGTGCGTCATTAGGCAATGTTGTCGTTGTGCAAACATCATAGAGTGTGCTTACACAGACCTATAATACACCTCCTACACACATATGCTGTATGGTGCTATTCTTGTGGTACCACCATTGTACCCATCATCGACCGAAATGTCATTATGCAGCACATGACTGTACTCTTTTGCTTCTTTTTTTTTTTAACTTTTTGTTAACAGAGAATATTTTCTTTTTGCTCATACCTCAATTTTTGTGCAACTGGGGTGCAGTTTTGCTCTCTTAATCTATCATACATATCTCACCCTGTATCCTGACACTGAAGCAGGTAGTTGGAGCTGTGCTAGTTGCCTCTGGGGAGGAATCTGGCAGGACTGAAGGCACAACCCCCCTAAAACTCTCTCCCTGGGATAGCCAGTTTCTCCCGGAGAGTCACTAACGGGGAAGGCTATTCTCCAGACCAGACAGAGGCATCCCAGGCTAGATGGAAGAGGAGGATGAAGGCAGAGAAGTCTATGAATCCCGGAACAAAGGGAACCCCAGACAGTATCAGAGCCACAGGGGAGAGGACACCTACCTATGCTTCCTGGAATGCTGCAGACGTGAGGAGGCAGGCTCTGCAAAATGACTGGTGCCTACTGGACCCTAGACAGTCTGAGAAAAATCCCTGTGTCTCAGCCATGGCATGGAAGAATGTCACTGAATCTGATTGGAGTGATGACATTTCAAAGGTTTTGGGGGAAGACAAGACACCACTCCACACTCCCCAGCCATCATTAAGCATGTATGCCTTGGCACCTGTTTTGAGTTGAATCATGTCCCCTGAAAAGATACGTTGAAGTCCTAACCCCCAGTACCTGTGAACGTGACCTTATTTGGAAGTAGGGTCTTTCTAGGTGTAATCAAGTTAAGATGGGATCACACTGGGTTAGGATGGGCCCTAATCCAAGATAGCTGGTGTCCTTATAAGAGTAAAAGAGATACAGACACAGAAGGAAGACAGCTATGTGAAGACAGAGGTGGAGATTCAATTTATGCCATCACGAACCAAGCACAGCCTGGGGCTACCCACAACCAGAAGAGTCAAGGAAGCATCCTCCCCTAGAAACTTCAGAGGGAGTATGTGAACCCAGGGGCCAGCTTGCTTTAACTATACTTAGTTTGTTGTCTGTTTGCTAAAGTAGTTAAATAATGCATCCCTAAAGCCCACCCTATAGATGGCATCTCTGACATTTGGGTCATTATGGTCACCATTGCTACCATTGCTTAAGTCATCTTTTAGGAACTTGGAGTCAGCTCTTGACCCGCTCAGGCTTGTCTGAGCTGGTTAAGACCAGCAACTCATCAACTGGGCCAGTTCGAATGCCCGATAGGTGACACTTTGACGTCAGGGGGCTGAAAATTCCACCCTCAGATAATGCTAATATCACCACCTTGTGAACATGGGTCCTATAGAAAGCCATGAAGCTTGACTATGCTTGCACAGAGCATCAATTACCTCACTTCTCCTTACCTCCAATCATCCATCCCCACACTTCAGGCCACCCTGCCTCTTTATATCATAAATATCCCTAATACTCATTTTTTGGGGAGGCAAATTTGAGATTTGTTCTCACTTCTCCTTACTTGGCTGCCTTGTGGATAAACACTTTGCTGCAAACTTATCATCTTGGTGATTCACATACCAAGCAGCGGGGAAAACGAACCTGGTTCGATAACATATGGCCCTGCCCACATCTTGATTTTGGATTTCTGGCTCCAGAACTATGAGCAAATAAACTCCTATTATTCTAAGCCACTCAGTCTGCAGCACTTTGTCAAGGCAGGCTTAAGAAATGAATACAGCACCTTAAAAGATCTTGGATCTGTGATACAATCCAAGAGAAGAAGCTCTGTAGGAGTAAATGAAAATTTTTTAAATATTTAAATTTTTCCCTCTACCCAACAGAAAAAGAGAACTTTCTCCATTCCTCTCAATTTAACTTTTTCTCTAGAAAACTTGGTATTGTAAATGCTTTCTGTGTCTCTTTGAGATGTATGGAAGTCTTTTTAAAAGCTAAACAAGGCACTTGCCAGTTTTTCATCCCAAGAATGCCTTCCTTAGAGGCCTCAGAGCCACCTCTTATAAAGGTGAACATCAGGGAGGGTGGTGCCTGTCTCTGTGGGAGTTTAGGCTTCCCATTTGGCTCCATGATGTAAGTTCTTGCTTCTCATGATGATAGGAGAAGTTTTATTTTTCCTTTTGATAAAGACAATTAACATGTATGCAATGGATTGTATCTGCCTTGCAATAAAAAGAGTGAGATTTCTATCTCTTTTGGCAATTTCCTTAGCAGACTGCCTGTGATATGCATCAAAGTCTGGTTTAATGCTTAGGATTCACCTGATTGGCAGAAGATTTCATAGTTAATTGTTTCCCTTAACGACTCCAAGAAAGGCTGAGGCTAACTTTTTTACCAGTCAAGTTGGATTGGGTCGTGCAGACTGAAATTAAGTTGAGCTATTAAGAAGAAAAGTTATTCTATATATAATCAATTCTAACAAGCATAACTTTTCACATTTTAACACCCTTGACAACAATTTTCTTTTACTGATATGTAAAATAATTGCACGTCACTGTAGTCAATGAAAGATGGTATTTCTTAGACACTCAAGGTTATAAACTGAGTTTCATTCTCACTACACTTGGGAGAAACACTGGAGTGCTGTGTCAGATACTCTGGGTTTGAATTTCATCTCCTCCACTTACGAATTGTCTTGTGTTACTACAGTCACTGAGCTTTCTTGTGCTTACTGTTTGCATTTTATACATTTTTCCATTCTTCTATTTTTATAAAAACTAATCATATTATTTCTATGCTTAGAAATTTCAGTGGTTCCCCACTGTCAAGCCACTGTCTCAACCCCTCAGCATTGTATAGAAGACTTTTGATTATTCAATTGCGATCTTGCTAGCATCATCTACCATCAGTGCTTTGTAGTCAGAATTTTTGACATCCTTATATGATTAGGTGATGTCATACTAAGTGGAAAGCTAAGGGAAAAAGTGGCACTAGGAAAAGTTTTCTAGTCCTAGCGAGGCCAGGAACTGTTAGACTTGGGTCAATAAAACTCACTTCATTTCTTTGGTCTCAACTTCTTCATCATCAAGAGAAGGTTGGAATAAATGGTCCCTAATGTGCACGTCAGACGTCACTGGTATGCATCAGCTGTGATATTCTGTGATTCTAGCAGAATCTAGTTTTTCAAGTCACTAATGAGCATGATACCCCAGTACCTTGGTTGGATGTTCAAAGATAAAAATCAATTTGTGCTTCTCTTTCTACCCCTCTGAACCTTACAGGAATTTATTACTCAGAAGAGAGACTCATGTTCTCATGGCCAGATGGTTCCTCCCAGTGTTTCTCTAGCCTTTTATCCCCCCTCCTTCCTCCACTCCATCCCCAATCTCTTAAAGCCTTAGCTAGAGGCAACTGGAATGTCATCCATGCACTGGTATTGAGCCTTGCTCTATGGAACCAACTCTGAGTGTCTTTTTTGACTGAACTCTCTCATCTCAAAATTTAAGGTTAACTCTAAGATTAGCCTGGAGAAGTGCATTTGGCTAGTATGTTTCTGCTGGGAGCCTGATTCCTGCCTCAGTCCTGCATCATGAGGGACAGCTACAGTATGATAAGGTTTGTGGTTGCTGGTTTTCAACTACAGCCTACCTTTAGTTTGACCTCTTGGTTTCCCTGGAGAACAAATGTCAAGTGAGCATGTGCCTGCAGCTGGACTATCCATTCATCTTTTCATTCATTTATCGAGTTCCTACTGTGCAGACACTGCAGTACACACTAGAGATGCAAGGGTGAATAAACCAGGTTCCCTGCACTCAGTCACAGGCTTCCCAAGTGCAGGGAATCTTCAGATTGTCTGCATCACACAAATCCAGGGAGCACATTCACATTGTGAATATGTGAATAGTACCCACCACCACTGCACCCCCTCCCACCTATGGAATGGTGCCACAGAGTGGCCCTGCTCAACACATTTCTCAGCTCTCACTAACATTCATCTTAATCTGAAAGAGAGCTTCAGGTAAACCAAGCATAAGATTATCTTTAACTTGAAAATAGCTAAATAACAAAAAGCCCATTAAAAAGGTCTTATAAGATTTTCAATCTCTTACATTTTAGCTTTAAATAAGTCAAAAGTCAAAGAGGGCTACAGAAGTAGTTCCTGCTTACACACATTGCAATTCTGTATCATTCAGACCAGTGTCAACAATTCTAACGGATTAAGATGCCTCCGGTTTGACAATTCCCAAAGTGTGTTCCATGAAACACAAATAAGAGAGTTATCTGATGAAAAGGTTCTGAGGTTAAATAAGTCTGGGAAACATGAGGTTGAAGAGGTTTCTTTATTGCTAAGTCTGGGTGACCCGAATGTGCTAATGAGGGATGTGGGTCTCTAAGACAAGGAACAGCATGCATTTGATCAACACAATGCTGTTTCCAGGAAGCAGATCACAGGCCTGGTCTTCTGTTAAAGACACTTTGGGAAATCTTCCAGATGATTCTTTGACCTTGGCCAGGATGACCTGTCAATACACATACCAGTGGGGGCAATTAGTAGAACTGGATGGAGAGCAGAGCACAGCATGTCATTCAGGAAAAAAGTAAAGGTGAGATTTGCGGTATTCTGTGGTGCTGACATTCAACGAATAAGAATAAGACCAGACATTCAGCTCCCTGAGGACAAGGCTCAGGGCTGCCTCCTCAGCATTTGGGGCAACACTCTGCACAAGTTGGTATTCAAGAAGTGTTGAAATACATTTAATGTGTGGGTTTGCATAGACATCGCTGGCTTCATGTGGGTGTATCTGGCTTACACGGTGAGCAGTTGCATTCAGTCAATTCGTCATAAACATTTGCCACAGTATGTCTCCAGCAGTGCATGTGTGAGCCACTTATCAGGTTTCTAAAAAATTTTAGGGAGATCTCGTCAAGATGGTGGTGTAGGCAGACTCTGAACTCACCTCCTCCCATGAACGCAACCAAGTTACAACTCTTCTTGGAAAAATTACCCCAGAGAGAAAACTGAAAACTGGATAAAAAGAAGTCCCACAACAAGGGACAATACTGACTGACATGGAAGAGGTAGAAATTCCTTCTGGAGAGAAAAAAAAAAAGCCACCTTTGAGAGCCACGGAGCTTCACAGCCAGCTGGGCAGAAGCCACCCTAAGGTACACAGCCCTCCCTGGAGAAGTGGGGACCTTAGCAGGGGCACATTACTGCTATAAGCATTATTCAGACTCAGCACAACTGAGACAAGTGTCATGCTATCTGGCTTCACTAGTTATTAACTGCAACAGGGAATACTCCCAGAAAAGCTATCGACATAAGAGGAATAAAGCCAGCTCTTAAAAGGCCCCTGCACAAACTCACCCATCTCAGAGAACAACCTAAAATGACCAGAAAGAAAGGTGCACAGTCTTTTCGTGAAAAGAGACTCACCTGGTAGGCTCTGGGTACTTCTTGGTTAGAGGTAACACCTCTCAGGAGACTGAGACATTGGTGGCAGCCATTGTTGTGACCTAGTACAGGCATGCTGATACAGATGGTGTCAAATGCCATTGGAGCTCTTCCCATGGCCTGTTAGCCCAGGGGTCTGCCACACTCACTAGAACACAGATTTAATCCCATTCAGCCAGGGCAGGCAGCCGGCCCTAGGGACCAAGCCCATACAACAGCAAGCTCTCGGGCAACTTTCCAGGCTGCATAGACTGGGTGCATTGATCCTCTACAGGCAGGCAAGTGTGTCTGCTTCTATGGGGAAGGTGAACTGTGGGGGGTGTTGGTGGAGAGGTGAGGACATCTGAAGTGGGCCAATTGGCTATGATCCATGGGGTCGGGAAGTGTGCACCAACCAGGACTGTGTTGAAGGTGTGTGTGGAACTGTGGGGGTCGGGGGGTGGGGCTTATCAGTGACAGAAGATCTGTGCTTCACAAACAGCCACAAAAGGGATTGGTCCACCTTCCAAAGCCTGAAACAATTGGGTACTCCTGTGCCTGGGGCCAGCCCCACTCAGCTGCAATCCTGAGAGAGCTGATAATAGCCTGGCAGGGCTGAGGCCTACAGCAACTGTAAGCCCCTGAGCATAGCAACCAGCTACACTGGGTGCCTACTCAGCTAACAGGAAAACTGCAACAGGAGTGTGCTATTAGACCTTATAGCCAATTGTGTTGGGGCTCCCCAAACCAGATTTACAAACGGCCAGCCAGGGAGGGAAAGACTAGACTCCCTGGGTACCTGCAGTAAGAGCAACCCTGCCACAGCAGAAGCACACAAGTAGCCCACACAGAGGTCACTCTTGGAACATTTGAACTGGTGACGAGAGGAAAGCACACTGCTGGGCCTCAAACGGCGTCTCTTACATAAGCCCACTTCTCCAAGATCAGGAGACATAGCTGAATCACCTAATACATAGATGCAAGCAGAGAGAAAGAGACATAATGAGGAAGCAAAAGAATACACTCCAAGCAAGGGACCAGGACAAAACCCCAGAAAAAGAACTAAATGAAACAGAAATAAGCAATCTACCTGACAAAGAGTTCCAGAAAAAACTCATAAGGATGCTCACTGATCTTGGGCAAAGACTGGATGAACACAGTGAGAACATCAAAAAAGAATTGAAAAACATAAAAAACAACCAATTGGAAATGAAGAATACTATACTGGAAATGTAAAATTCACTACAGGGACTCAATAGCAGAGTAGAGGATACCGAAGAACAAGTCAGCAAGCTGGACAAAAGACTAGAGGAAATCCCAACCTGAACAGATAAAAGAAAAAAGAATTAGACAGAATGAGAACAGTCTAAGGGAACTCTGGGACAATATCAAGCACACTAACATTCGTATTATAGGTGTCCCAGAAGGAGAAGAGAGAGACAAAGAGGCAGAAAATCCACTTGAAGAAATAACAGCTGAAAGCTTTCCTAACCTAAGGAAGGACACAGACATCCAAGTTCAGGAAGCACAGAGAGCTCCAAACAAGATAAGCCCAAAGAGGCCCACACCAAGACACATTATAATTAAAATGTCCCAAATTAAAGATAAAGAGAGAATCCTAAAAGTTGCAAGAGAAAGGCAACAAGTGACAAAGAAAGGAAAGCCCATAAGGCTATCAGCGGACTTTCAGCTGAAACCCTACAGGCTAGAAGAGAGTAGCATGACATATTTAAAGTGCTGAAAGGAAAAAACTTACAGCCAAGAATATTCTATCCAGAAGGTTATCATTCATAATGGAAGGAGAGATAAAAGAGTTTCCCAGACAAGCAAAATTAAAAGAGTTGGGGCTGGTCCAGTGGCACAGCAGTTAAGTTTGCACATTCTGCTTTGGTGGCCCAGGGTTCACTGGTTCAGATCCTGGGTGTGGACCTACACACCACTTGTCAAGCCATGCTGTGGCAGGCATACCAAATATAGAGTGGAGGAAAATGGGCATGGATGTTAGCTCAGGGACAGTCTTCCTCAGCAAAAAGCGGAGGATTGGCGGCAGATGTTAGCTCAGGGCTAATCTTCCTCGGAAAATAAAAAAGAAAAAAAGAAAACTATAAAAAAATAAAATAAAATAAAAATTGAAGGAGTTTATCACCAAGAAGCCAGTTTTACAAGAAATGCTGAAGGGACTTATCTGAGTGAGAAAGAGAAGACCACAAATAGAAATAAGAAAATTATTTTTTTTAAAAAAATCACTGGTAAAGGCAAAAATACAGTACAAGTAGCAGATCAAACACCTATGAAGATAATATGGAGGTTAAAAGACAAAAGTACTAAAATAACCTATTTCAATGGTAACAGGGTAATGGATAGACACACACAAAAGAAGAGATTAGATACGATTTCAAAAACATAAAATGTGGGAGGAGGGGAGTAAAAGAGTAGAGCTTTAAGAAAGAGGTCAAACTGAAGAGACTATCAACTCGATATAGATTGCTATATTTGTAAAATATTATACAGGAACTTCATGGTAATCACAAACAAGAAACCTATAATAAATAAACAAATAAATAAGAGAAAAGAAATCAAACATATTACTGAAGAAAGTCATCAAACCACAAGGGAAGAGAGAAAGAGAAGAAGAAAGCAACAGAGAAAAACTACTAAAACACTGAGAAAAAAAGGAACAAAATGGCAATAAGTACATACTTACAAATAGCTACTTTAATTGTCAATGAACTAAATGCTCCAATCATAAGGCATAGGGTGGCTGACTGGATAAAAAAACTAGACCCATATATATGCTGCACACAAGAGACGCACTTCAGAAGTAAAGACACTCACAAACTGAAAGTGAAAAGATAGAAAAAGATACTCCACATAAATGGCAAAGAAAAGAAAGCTGGGGTAGCAATACTTATATCAGACAAAATAGACTTTAAAAGAAAAATGATAACAAAAGACAAACGAGGGCACTACATAATGATAAAGGGAACAATCCAACAAGAGGATATAACACTTGTAAATATCTATGAACCCAACATAGGAGCACCTAAATATATCAAGCAGCTATTAACAGACAGAAAAGGAGAAATAGACACTAACACAATAATAGTAGGGGACTTTAACACTCCACTTACACCAACGGATAGATCATGCAAACAGAAGATCATTAGGGAAACATTGGCCTTAAATGACACATTAGACCAGATGGACTTAGTAGATATATATAGAACTTTCCAACCAAAAACGGCAGAATACACATTCTTTTCAAATGCACATGGATCATTCTCCAGGACTGATCACATATTAGGCCACAAAACAAATTTCAATAAATTTAAGAAGATCGAAATAATACCAAGCATCTTTTCTGACCACAAAGGTATGAAACTAAAAATCAACTACAGGAAGAAAATCAGAAAAGACACAAAAATGTGGAAATTAAACAAAATGCTACTGAACAATGATTGGGTCAATGAAGAAATCAAAGGAGAAATAAAAAAATACCTGGAGACAAATGACAATGAAAATACAACATGCTAAAATCTATAGAATACAGCAAAAGCAGTTCTAAAAGAGAAGTTTATAGCAACTCAGGCCTACCTCAACAAACAAGAAAAATCCCAAATAAACAATCTAACAGTGCACCTAAAGGAACTGGAAAAAGAGAACAAACAAAGCCCAAAATCAGCAGAAGGAAGGAAATAATAAAAACCAGAGCAGAAATAAACAAAATAGACTAAAAAAAAAAAAAAAAAGAAAGAAAAAATCAATCCAACCAAGAGCTGGTTCTTTGAAATGATAAACAAAACTGACAAACTTTTAGCTAGACTCACCAAAAAAAAGAGAGAGAAGGCTCAAATAAATAAAATTAGAAATGAAAGAGGAGAAATTACAGTGGAGACTGCAGAAATACAAAAGATTCTAAGAGAATACTCTGAAAAGCTATACACCAACAAATTGGATAATCCAGAAGAAATGGATAAACTCTTAGAATTGCATAACCTTCCAAAACTGGACCAAGAAGTAGAGAATTTGAATACACCAATCACCAGTAAGGAGATTGAAATAGTAACCAAAAATTGCCCAAAAAATAAAAGTCCAGGACCAGACAGCTTCCCTGGTGAATTTTACCAAATATTCAAAGAAGACTTAATACCTATCTTTCTTAAACGCTCCCAAAAAATTGAACAGGAGGGGAAGCTTCCCAATTCATTCTACAAAACCAACATTATCCTAATACCAAAACCTGAGAAGGACTACACGAAAAAACAAAATTACAGGCCAATATCACTGATGAATGCAAAAATCCTCAACAAAATACTAGCAAATTGAATACAGCAACACATTAAAAAGATCATACACCATGATCAAGTGGGATCTATTCCAGGCATGCAGGGATGGTTCAACATCCACAAGTCAATCAATGTGATAAGCCACATTAACAAAATGAGGAATAAAAATCACATGATCATCTCAATAGATGCAGAGGAAGCATTTGACAAGGTACAGTGTCCGCTTATGATAAAAACTCTAAATAAAATGGGTATAGAAGGAAGATAACTCAAAATAATAAAGGCCATATATGACAAACCCACTGCTAATATCATTCTCAATGGAGAAAATCTGAAAGCTATCCATCTAAGAACAGGAACCAGACAAGGATGCCCACTTTCACCACTCTTATTTAACATAGTATTGGAAGTTCTAGCCAGAGCAATCAGGCAAGAAGAAGAAATAAATAGGATCCAAATTGGAAAGGAAGAAGTGAAACTGTCACTATTTGCAGACGACTTGATTTTACCTATAGAAAACCCTAAAGAATCCACTAAAAAGCTTTTAGAAATAATAAATGAATACATTCAAGTTTCAGGATACAGAATCAATGTATAAAAGTCAGTTGCATTTCTATACACTAACAACGAAGTAGCAGAAAGAGAAATTAAGAATACAATCCCATTTACAATTGCAACAAAAAGAATAAAATATCTAGGAATAAACTTAACCAAAGAGGTGAAAGATATGTACAAAGAAAACTATAAAACATTGTTGAAGGAAATTGGAGAAGACACAAAGAAATGGAAAGATATTCCATGCTCTTGGATTGGAAGAATTAACATAGTTAAAACGTCCATACTTCCTAAAGCAATCTATAGATTCAATGCAATCCCTATCAAAGTTCCAACAACATTTTTCACAGAAATAGAACAAAGAATCCTAAAATTTATATGGAACAACAAAAGATCCTGAATAGCCAGAGGAATCCTGAGAAAAAAGAACAAAGCTGGAAGTATCAAACTCCTTGATTTCAAAATATACTACAAAGCTATAGTAACCAAAACAGCATGGTACTGGCACAAAAACAGACACATAGATCAATGGAACAGAATTGAGAGCCCAGTAATAAACCCACACGTATGTGGACAGTTAATTTTCGACAAAGGAGCCAAGAACATACAGTGGAGAAAGGAAAGTCTATCCAATAAATGGTGTTGGGAAAACTGGACAGCCATCTGTAAAAGAATGAAAGTAGACCATTACCTTACACCATGCACAAAAATCAACTCAAAATGGATTAAAGACTTGAACGTAAGATCTGAAACCATGAAACTTCTAGAAGAAAACATAGGCAATACGCTCTTTGACATTGGTCTTAGAAGGATCTTTCCAAATACCATGTCTACTCAAGCAAGGCAAATAAAAGAAAAAGTAAACAAATGGGACTGCATCAAACTAAAAAGCTTCTGCACAGCAAGGGAAACCATCAACAAAACGAAAAGACAACCTAACAATTGGGGAAGATAATTGCAAACCATATATTAGATAAGAGGTTAATATCCAAAATATACAAAGAACTCATACATCTCAACAATAAAAAAAACCAACAACCCAATTAAAACATGGGCAAAAGATCTGAACAGAGATTTCTCCAAGGAAAATATACGGATGGCCAACAGGCACATGAAAAGATGCTCAACATCATTAGCTATCAGGGAAATGCAAATCAAAACTACAATGATATATCGCCTCACTCCAGTCAGAATGGCTCTAATTAACAAGACAGGAAACAACAAATGTTGGAGAGGATGTGGAGAGCAGGAAACCCTCGTACACTGCTGGTGGGATTGCAAACTGGTGCAGCAACTATGCAAAACAGTATAGGGTTTCCTCAGAAAATTAAGAATAAATCTACCATATGATCCAGCTATTCCATTGCTGGATATTTATCCAAAGAATTTGAAAACACAAATGCATAAAGATACTTGCACCCCCATGTTCACCGCAGCATTATTCACAGTAGCCAAGACTTGGAAGCAACCTTGGTGCCCATCAAGGGACGAATGGATAAAGAAGATGTGGTATACATACACCATGGAATACTACTCAGCCATAAGAAATGATGAAACCCGGCCATTTGTGACAACATGGATGGAACTTGAGGGTATTATGCTGAGTGAAATAAGTCAGGGGGAGAAAGTCAAATACCATACGATCTCACTCATAAGTAGAAGATAAAAACAATGACAAACATAGCAACAGAGATTGGATTGGTGGTTACAGGAGGGGAACGGGGGAGGCAGGAGGGCGAAAGAGGGGATTAGGCACTTGCATGTGGTGATGGATGGCAATTAGTCTTTGGGTGGTGAACATGATGTAATCCACACAGAATTCGAAATATATTATGATGTACACCTGTAAGTTATATAATGTTATAATCCAATGTTACTGCAAAAACAAACAGAAAAAGAAACGCTTATCAGCAACACAGAGAAAAATAGTACTTCTTGGTTCTAATTTCCTCTGAAAGCCAGTAACACTGTGATAGGGAAAAAATTGGCCTGATGCCGAGGCTGTGAACCACTTACAGGGGACATTTTCAGCGTGGAAATTGTGACCCCTTTCGGCAGTGCCTGCCCCGAAATGTCCCCGCTACCAGAACACAGATGGAGTGGCCACAAACACTATCCTCTCCAGCGCCTGAGTGTGGAGCAGGAGAAAGCAGACCCAGATGCAAAAAAAAATATTACTTTTACCTATCTCTTTTGGAAGAAAAACTCAGCATCCATGATCTTCTAGGGCTCAAAATTTCCCTCAGATGATATCATTTTTCTTCTGGATTTTAGATAATTTCCATATTCTAAGGAGAAAAGCAGGGAGCACCTCCCAGAGAGAGGCCCAGGCTGCACCAGAGTTTTCCTGATTCTCTGAACGGTGCGCCAGCTGGTACTTTGTGGGGCTATTTTTTCTTCTCTGGAACGTCAATGCTGTTGTGATCTGAAAGAAGAGCCCGTGGCCCCAGAGGACATAGAGAGAGAGGCTGTTGATTTCCCTGCCATTCCCTGAGCTCTGCAAGGACGGAGAAGTTTCAAGGAAGCAGCATCTTTATTTACTATCTCCACCTTTGGACTGAAATTTCCCCATTGACAGGGCTGAGCTAGTTGGGAGATTTGGGGTTTTGCTTTCATTTTAATTTTCTTATTGTGAAAATTTTTTCATATAGCCAAAATAAGGGAATTCAATAATTATCAAGGCTTTGTCACATTGCTTCATCTCTCCCCATTCCCTTCTCTTGCTGAAGTAGTCAAAGCAAATGCCAGCAACACATATATGCTCACAAATTTAATATCCATATTTTATATATCTTCAACCTAATTTTCTGCTCCTGTACCTTTGGGAAGGTACGTTTCTTCTCACTAATTCTAGGTTTCCTCCAATATTAAGGGGAATGATATCAATACCAATCTCATAGCATTGCTGTAAGGATTAATCTATGCATGCATTTAGTCAGCAGATATATATTGAGTATCATATGTCAGTTAATATGCGGTGCACTGCCTGGGCACATAGTGTTGAATAAGACACTTTTCCTGCCCTGCAGGAGGTGACAATCTCTCAAGGGAGATAACAAGCAACAGATAACCATCTTACAGTGCCATCTATCCTTTTACAATAGGAGGAATTAGGCACAGTGTTCCATGCAAACACAGGGGAGGAGCAACCAGCTCTGTCAGGATAGGGCATCAAGGATGAGTTCCTGGTACAGAGTGTCCGAGGACCAAGGATAGGGCAGAATTAGATCAAAGGAGCTGACGCAGGGTCAGGAGCTCCAGCACTGTCAGGAGCTGCCCAAACTGTTGCCTTTCCTACCTGCTCACTGCCAAGCATGTGTCAATGTCCTACTTTGTGCCAGGCACACATAGCAATGACTAAAACACAGTCTGTGTTCTGTTTGGGGGAAGAGAGACAGACGTTACGAGAGAGATTATGAGTGGATGTCAGTAACATGGCGGAGTGAACTGTTCACTTTATGGAATAATAATAACTTCCCTACAGGGTTGCTTGGAGCTTGGCTGGAGGTAGAGGGAAGGCACGAGAACACTTTGTAATGTCTACTTTAATTAGACTACCTCTGGCTGGGCCACTATTCACCGGTATTTGGTACCCACTCCTTCCAGACCCACAGGAGAATTGCCCTTCTCCTGCCCCCTCGAAGTTAGAAGGAAGCGTACAGCTTGCTTTAGCCAACAAAAGCTGACTGAAGACTCTCAGCCTCCACTTCCCCTGTAGCCGTGATCATGGCAGCATCTTGACATCACATGTCCCAAAATGTCTGAAATTCTGAGCAGACACGCAGAGGACAACGGCACTGAAAGCAGCCTAGACCCAAAGCAGAACGAACATGAACACGAAATAGACTCTTGTTTAAAGCCACAAAAATTCCGGGGGTTTTGATTTTGTAGAATGAAACAAACTCAATCTGGCTAACATACTATTACAGAGATAAACCTGTAAAGGTGGGAGAGGCTGCCTCGAGGTGGGTTTGATGCTAACCTGTGTCAGAGCTTTAAGGCTTTCCGGCTAAATACACGTAGTGGCAGTATTAATGGTAATATAACGGTTACTGATGCTTCTCGCAATCAAGACACCATATCAAGCACTTTAGGTTCCTTGTACCTGTCCATATTGTTCACGCTGGGATCTGCGATGCCAAGAACAGTGTACAAAAGGCACAGTGCACACTTAATAAATGTTTGCTGAACTGGTAAGTTTCTGTTTTCTATTAAGAAGGGATTTTAGCGTTAAAGAAAATAGAGTTTAAGTTGTAACTGATAGAAGTTAATGTTAAATGAGTGAGGTAACTTTCTGTAAATAGACATTCATTTGCTCGTCAAACTTTGCCTTTAGTACTAATTGTCATCATCAACCATGTATTGAATGTTGGCTAGGAAAATATCTGCCTCGATCTTCAGTGGCTTTCCTGGGTGTTTTCAGACTGTGCTAACGGGCAAGGTGAGCAGGTGTCATTAAAAGGCAGAGGAGAATCTTTTTTTGAAATTAAGGAACATATCCCAAATTCAAAAGAATGTGTATGCGTAACGTCTAGTCGGTGACGCTCCTGAACTTCATGTTCACCATTCCCTTTTTCGCTCAAAGTTGCACTTCCTATGTATACACAGTATCCCTAAAGAAAATGTTTTTGCATATTTTTGAACTTTATATCATCCTTCATATCATACTGTATGTGTTCTTCTGAGTCATTTTATTTTGCTTCATAATATGCTCTGGAGATTCATCCATATTGATGTGTATGTCTGTCATTCAATCACTTTCATTACTGTAAAGTATATTTTATGACATTACAGGAAAAAATTTATCCATTCAATTTTTGATGGATTTTGGCACTTCTTTGTTTATTTCTATAATGAACCATTGTGCTATGGATATTCTTGTCCACGTGCAAGATTCTCTCCAGGTGCTGCTTCAGTTAGGCTCGATTTCGGCCATGAGTGATAGAACCCCAAAATAGCAAGAGGTTAAGCCAGGTAGAAATGCATTTCTCTCTTACGTTAAGTGAAGTCCAGATGCATGTGGTGCATGGCTGATAGAGCCACTCTCCTTTCTAAGTCTCCAGAGACCCAGGCTCCTTCCAGCTCACAGTGTTGCTATGTCTAGGGTATGGCTATCATCCTCACAGTCCAAGAGGATGGCTGTATTTTAGCCACTGAGACGGAAGAAGAATGAAAAAGCAGGTACAAAGCATTCACATCACCTGTCTATGAAGGAAGTTTCCTGGAAAACACTACACAATATTTCTACTATGTCCCACTGGCCAGAGATTACATGGCTACACCTGGCTGCAACGGAAGGTGAGAAATGAAGTCTTTGTTCTGGGAGTTCATATGACCAGCTAGAAATTCTATTTCCATGGAGGAAAGAGAGAATGGATACTGGGAAAGAACTGGAAGGCTTCCCCACAGGTACCTACATAGGGGTGACCTTGCCGGCTGGCAGGGTGTGCCTGTGTTCACGTGTGCCAGGCGAGACCAAATCATTCTCCGAAGTGCCTGTGCCAGAGGGTAGAATTTGAACACATTCATTCATTGAGCAAGTATTTATTGAACACCTACTATGCACTAGCACTGTTCTAAGAGCTGGGCCCTAACAGTGAGCTCACATTCTGATGGAGAAAAGCAATAAACAGGGAAATAAATAAAAGTTATAATTTGGGGAGTAAAGTGAGAAGCAGTGAAGTGGAGGCGCAGACAGAGGTTGTGGGGGGTGCTAGGTTTTAGAGAGTGGTCAAGAAGACCACTCTGCAGGAGATGAAGGAACAGAGCCAAAAAGGCACAAGTGGACTAAATTCAGACCCTTCTGTGTCTTCCGGTGGCACATAAGAACAATCTCGTCTTTGCTGACAGGTGGCCTTCCTGTTTAGCCCGTCAAAAGAAGTGCACGTGCTATTACTGATAACGCATTCAAATGATGACCGTTCTGGTGAAGATCTCCTACCTGGAACGCAGCGGGGCGAGATCCTGGAGTTTACAGGCTGGCCTGTCACTCACCATCTATTCATCAATTACATCACATGTGCAAAGCATTGTGCCAACGAAAGGGGCATTGAAAACGCACAGAGCTGGAGTGCAAAGGATGGCTTTCAGGCACAAAGACAACATAGTTGCTGCTATTAAGGTGCGGACAGGAGGAGAGGGAACCTGCCCCAAAATGTGCAAGGCTGCTGTGCAGGCTCGAGGAAGCAAGCCCACGTGCAGGTGCTCATATCAAATGTTCCTGAAATATACTGAGAGGTCTTCTTCTCACAGAGCAGCCAAGCTGAGGGCTTTTTCTCTGCTACTATAGTTATAATGCTACTACCACCAGGCCAGCTCCCATGGCCTGGGAAAATTATATACCAACTAACACAGCCTGAACCTTACACAGACACCTCTCTCTCTGTCTCTCTCTCTGTCTCTGTCTCTCTCTCTTTCTCTTTAACCAATGGTTGTAGCAGAGTAATTCTATGTATACACTCATTGTATTTCCCATACTTGACTATCCAATCCTTGAATGCAAAACCTTACTTGATAGAACTCAGCATCCCCATCCCTCAGTCCCTATCACGGTGTTAGACCACTGATTGCCGACTAAACTTTTGCCTGAAGCGCCCAGTAACAGAATGACGCCAGTGCGCTCACACCTGACTTGAACTTGGAGCCTTGTCCTCATTAGGCCTCCAGCTTCAGGCAGCTGAGTGACCCAAGCACAAGTAGCAGGGAAGCCGAAACAAAGGAGGCAGCCACCATTCAATAAACCAACACCAAAACTGAGGGTCCAAAGCATTCTCCATGTGAACAGCAGAGTGGACCCTTCAGGGGGCCTATCCTCAAGGAGCAAACAGTGCAGTCAGGCATCAGATCTATACAGAACTAATATTAGAAAGCAAAACACAGGATGAAGTAAGTGCTGTGCAATCTAGTGATGAACAGCATTTGCTGCCTCTGGAGCCTGGTAAAGACGTCCAAGCAAGCTCCATTTTGCTGGTTTTTTTAGCATGGCTGGGACCATCTACTACACTGAACCAGATGGGGCTCCTTACCACCCCCTCCTCCACAGTACATCTTGGAAGTAACCTTGGCACACAGTTATATGACAAAATTTCATCACCCTAAAATAATCTAAAGGCGTTAAGTCAGGAAACAGAAGAAGAGGTTTGGCAACCCCCCTCCCCAGGCTGCCACATTTCTGATCCTCAGGGCGACCTTCACTGCATTTACGAGATACAGGCCTGGAGTTGAATCCCTAATTTCCAGCAGGCCATCACAGTGTCAGGGACATTTTCTCAACTGAGTGCTATTACTGGAACCCAGGGGTCCAGACTATCTGTGGACTTTCAATGAGAGGAAATGGAGACTTTCTTAGTTATTGTCTTCTGTCTCCTGCATTTGTCTCCCATCTGTCTAACCCAGAATATCCTTCACCACCCTCCAAAGGGGTGGGTCACCTCCTATCCCCTCCGGAGCCCCTCACAATTCACCAATCCACAGATCTTCCTCTCCTGCCCAACCCACCCCCATAAAACCCCTGAAGCGCAGCACCGACAGCTGATGCAGCTGGGGAAATTAGGCTTTTAACAATTATGTGTGAAATTGAAGTGACACGCATTGGACTTATTGAAAGTCCTACTGCAGCTGCACGAATACTGAGAAATAATTAGTAATTCCTACCGGGAACTGGGGAAGGCCTCCGAGGGAGAGCAGTGTTGGAACTGTATCCTGGAGGATGGAGTCAGTCTTGATAGGCAAAAAAAGGTGGGCAAGGTGTCCAAGTGGATGGAACAACATGAGGAAAGGCATGTTCAGGGAACACTGAGAAATTCAGTGGCAGCACAGATTGTACGAGGTTGATAGGAGATAATACTGGAAGAATGGGCTTGAGCTAGATCACGGAGAATCTTGAATGCCAGGGTAAGGATTGGGATTGGACTCAGCAGACAATTGGAGGCCATTGAAAACTTCTCTGGGAAGAATTTCACTTGCCCTTAGAAAGTAAGAGAAACAAACCTGGGAGACAAGCCAGTGAGAGGCTGCTGCTGCACTCCAGGGGAACAATAATGGGGGCTTACCACAGAAGGTAACAGTGAGAATTAAATGGAGGGACCAGATTAGCAAGTCATTGGGGAAGCTAGGACTCGGTCGCTGATTTTCTAATTGCTAAGTTGAGGTGAATTGTATAACCTATGGATAACTAGAAGAGTCATGGATCTACCCACATTTTTATCCAGGGGCAGGGAAAGAACTAAGCCTGATGAATAAATGTATAGAGACTTTGGGAGACACAAATAAAAGTGACCTGTGGTTAAACTCCATGAGTCATGCACTTTCAACATGCTGGTTACTTTAGGGTCTTTCTTATATATTCCCCAGGAAACAATGTTATCCCTAAGGGCAGATGGGTGTCTTTAGTAAGGGGAAACAGCTTCATTTATTCATTCATCATATATTGATCAATCACTTACCACACGCTAAGTGCTCTGTATGGAATGAACAAGACACAGTTCTTGTCCTCAAGTTGTTTCTCATCTGGGGTGATTCAGGGGGTCACAGAAATGAGGCAATTCCAATGGAGGGGGCAGCAGTTATGATGAAGGCAAGCACAGCGCCCACAGATCACTGAGGAGGCAGCTAACAGAATCCTGAAGGAATAAGGAAGCAGTGGTCAGAAATGCAGGAGGGCAGCGAAGGGAAGGACACTCAAGTCAAGGAGAACAATCTGAATAAAAGTCCCTAGGTAAGAGAGGGCTTGATGTGTTGGAAGGAAACAAGTCACGTGTACAGCGCAAGGTGAGAAACAGGTGAGAATGGTGGGCACAATGCTGTGTCCAGACTGTGCAGCCTCCCAAACCAGCCCAGGGACTTAAGACTATAGCCCAAGGCAGTGGGAGCCACCGAAACCCTTTAAGGCAGGAAGTGACAGTCTTGTGTTTTAGCAAGTTCACTGTGGCTGCAGGGAGGAGGATGGACCAGAGGGAGCTGAGGCTACAGCTTGGGTGTCTACCATTTATCACGTGGCTGTCCCTGCCCAGCGCACCCTTCTGCCTGTAGAAATCCATGCCATCCATCAAGATTCAGCTCCTGGGACACCTTCTCTGTGTCTGCCCATCAATCACAGTTAATTGCTCCTCCCTCAGCATTTCCGCCCTCCAGCTGCATGTACCTCTTTCTCTTAATCAGCCCAGCTCCACAATACCTCGTGGGATTCTGAAATCCTGAGAAGGCCCTTTGTGAACTGTCAAGTGTTGTACAGATGTTTGCAATGTGATGACAGTGGCAGTGAGGGTGTTTGTCTTCCCAGACAGACTGAAAGGCCTCTGAGAACAGGGATTGCGTCCTAAAACTGCCACGTCCATGTGTCAGCCTGGGCAAGTCCTCATTTCCAACGGTCCTCCATGCTGATGGGCACGGAGACACACATGAGGAAGGACTCGAGCCAGACAGGCCTGGGTTTGCATCCCAGCTCCTGACTAGCTGTATAGTCTTGAGCTCATTTTAGTTCTCTGAGCTCCAGTCTCAGCATCTGCAAACAGAAGTAAAGATACTGAACCCACAAGGTTGTTGTGAGGATGAGGAGTAACATGGAGAAAGTGCCTGGCTTGGTACTTGGTACAAAATAGGCAGCGCACAGGAGCGGCCATTCTCACATTCTCTCTGCTTGTATACCATGCTGGCGGAAGCAAGTTCGAGTTTAGGAGATGACACCTGAAGAAAGCAGTAGATGAACAAGAAAAGCTGCAACGAGTAATCATTCTGCTCAGATAAAATTCAGTGAACAAGTCCCAGGAAGACAGACAAGCTCCTCATCGGAACAGTATATCCAAATAGAATTTTCTGCAATGATGAAAAGGTTCTAAATCTGCATTGAGCAATATGTCACCACTAGCCATACGTGGCTCTTGAGCACTTGGGATGTGGCTAGTGTGAATATTTAATTTTATTTCATTTTAATTAATTTAAATGTAAATAATGCCCCTAGCTCGTGGAACATGTTGGACAGTGTAGGTAGATGCTGTGCAGGGGCTAGCCCTCCAAGTGTGTGGGGGGAGGGAGGGGCTTGGGAAGGATGTTCAGAGAAGAGGGGATGGACGGGGGAGATTTGTTTCCAAAGCTGTCCAGAGGGTCGAGTTAGTCTGCATACAGCAGTTAGAAGAAGGAAGGAACGGCCAAGTGGCCAGTCAACAAGGTAATATGCCCTAACAAGGACAGATGCCACACCCCAGCCTGAGGAGAGAGGGGATCATCACGATGTGCAGGGAAGGGAGAGCCCTCTCAGCAGGCTGTGCTAAGTGCAGGTCCTCTGTAGGTATAGCATCCTCATGGTGTCCTTGCAAATGAATTACAGCGGCAGGTGAACAGGTCGATGTGTCAGGGTTTTATGATCTTACTCCGTGGCCTTTGGCTGAACCCTAGATTTTACTCCAGAGGTGATTCAGCTCTAGGGAGTAGGGAGCAACTGTCAGAGACAGCAGGGGAAGAGGACATGCCAGCAGAGCATTCTGAATTCCAGAGGAGGAGCACCCTGCTGGGAGTTCTCCCCTCTCACAATAGGATGTGTGAAGTTCACCGCAGAACAAAAGAGGAAAAGGGCCCTGAAAACCTGCTTTCTTCTCCCAACCCTTCCCTTGCCCAGGCTTGGGCAACTGTCCATTACATCCCAGGTGACCATGAAGATAGTCCCAGGGAGGGTCACCTTCCTCCTTCTTTGTAGGACCATCAAACAAGCCAGAGGAGGGAGGGGGCTGATCTACACCCACTGGCCATGTAACGCAGCAAGCCAGAGACTGAGGGAGAAGAGGAGAAAGACAGGGAGAGCACAAGAGCCCACGAGGCAGGGATTTCAGCTTGATGGCGTCTGAAACATCTAAAAATTCTGAGGAATCAAGAGAACATATTTCTACAGAATCTACATGCAATTCCTCTCCCCATTTTTCTTCCTGGGTGATATAACCAAACCTTAAGCTTGCACATAAAAGCTTAGTGCAACTCAACAAATGTTTATTGAACATCAGTTATTAGCCAGGGCCTGAGGGGGTACATTCAAATTAGGCAGAATGCCAGCCTTCCAGGAAGGAGCCAGGAGGGGTGCAGTCGGGGAGAGAGGGGTGGACAAAGCACAGCAGGAGCAAAGAGAGAGATCCCAGCAGGCATCAGGAAGTCTGCCGAGAAGAGAGATGCTGGAGCTGTGCCTGGAAGGATGAGAAGAATGCCAATTACCTCGAAAAATAAATCAAGAACATTCTTGGGAAAGAGATTAAGTGAATAAGGGCCCAGAGTCATGGAGGTGCCATTGGTGACAAAAGAGAGAGTAATAGAGCAGATGGAGCAGGGTGGCTGTTGTTGGCAAGGACAGGCTAGCAGAGGAAAAGAGAAGGGCGGGGAACGGAGCAGGATCACTGATTATGGCAAGATTCAGAAGACACTTTGGATGCCAGGCTGAGCTCTTCAGACGTCAGGCAAAAGGTAGTGGAGGACCAGTGATGACTTTCGTGCAAAGAAGTCACGTGTTCACTTACACTTTCTTTCAACAACCTTTACTGAGGACAAATATTCATAGAGGTGAAAAGACTTAGACCCTTTTGTCGGGTTCTCAGGACATAAATGACAAGATGCAGGCTTTTGGAAGGACAGTAGAGCAGCAATGAATGCGGAGGTCAGAGTGGGATATCGAGGGACTGCAGCAAGGAGATGAGTTCAGAGGCAGCTGATGATGAAGGCCCAAACCAAGGGAGTGCTGATGGAAACAGAAGGAAGACATGGTTAGGTGAGGGAGTGAGCTGGCCAAATCGTGGAGACTCAGTGGTCCACAAGATGAGGGGTTGGGGAGGGGCTGAAGAGAGAGGCTGTATGAGGAAACAGGAGGTGAACAGAGGTAATTTCTCCCTCTGTTTAGAGGGAAATGAAAGGATCAACCCTATTCCCTCTCCTATTTACCCAGTGAAGTGAAGTAAGAAGAGTAATAAATTGAACCACAGGGGGGCAACCATCCACATAGAGTCAATATTATTCACCATCCCAGGGAAGACCGTCAGTCATTTTGCCGACCTGTCCCAATAGCTCTGGATCTAAATGCATTTGCACCTGCGCAGACACATATGCACGTGCACACGTGCAACACAAATATCCCTAAACTGCTACTTGTTTTCTCCTTCCAAGCACTCTTAAATTGCTCTTAATTAGAGGCAGTCATTCTCTGCACCCCAAGGCTGCGTGTTGAGGAAGAAATGACCAGCTCAAGACTACCAACATTGTGGTATGTCACCTTGCATCCAAGGTAGGCTTGGGTTTTGGTTTGCCAAATTTACCCAGTGAAGGTTGAAGAAAAGAGGACACCAGCAAATCAAGAGAACACCAAAACAGTTTTAAAATTTTTGAAAAAAAAAATTTTGACCTTGGTATTCCATGGTTCAAAAAAAAATGTCTAGACACTATCCACAAAGTGAAAAGACAACCCACGGAAATATTTGCAAATCATATGTCTAACAAGATATAGTTTGAAGAATATATAAATAACCCTTATAACTCAACAATACAAAGACAAATAATCCAATTTAAAATGAGCAAGGGATTTGAATAGACATTTCTCCAAAGAAGACATATAAATGGTCCTCAGATTTTAGCTCAGAATAAACTCTCCCAAATTTTCATTTATAGATTGGTTATGGATTATTTTCTTTGACATTTCTTGGCATAGTCGGCAGGATTTCAGAAAAACCCACCAGAGACCACCTGGAATCTACACTGAACCAGCATTCGGTACCAATAAGGGCCCATTGAGCCCCCTGGATCACTGCAGTCTTCAGGTGACCCTGGTGAGTTCTCCTGAAACCTGGACCTCCTTACTTTAAGTTGTTGGTCCAAGAGTTTATATGAACTGGGTAAGGTCTTAAGACTAGGTGTCTTAAGGGGTACCGGTACATACCTTAGGTAAGAGGAACCTAGGAGGAATTTGCTAGGCCAGAGGAGCCTAGAGGGAAGTTCCTAGGCCAGAGGAGCCTAGAGGAACTTGGGAGTGAGTGGGGAAGGCTGACCTTTTTAATTTGGCTTAAAATTGGAAAGAATTGTGTTTATAAAGTCTGAACAAACTGCTTGATAGAGAAATGAGAGACTGAACGTGTTCAGCTCCCAAGCAAAGGGACACTAGCTCCTCCCAGCCTTTACCAAAAGGCATCCTTAGGTGACTAAGGACCTCAGCGGGAGTGTCACAGGATCAATCCTCGCGACATGCAGCCGTCCCGTAGGGAGCTCCACTCTCATTCATGGTAATTAATTACAGGCTTGTCCAGGGACGTGCACATAAGGACTGGTCACCTGATGCTCCGACCCCCCATGGCAGTGTTAGACTGCCAGTGGGAGAAACCAAGGCACGTAAGAGAGTGTTTATGACCTTTCTATAGGGAGTAACACTCACAAGCAGCACACTTTCTGACCCATTACACTGTCCTTAGAAGTCGTTCAGACTTTATAACAAAACAAAATTAAAAGAGAAGCAGGAAATCGAGCTTCTAAAACAGCCCGACCAGTTCCCGAATGGGCAGCCTTTCCTCCAGACTCCAGTTGGCTTCATGCTGTGATTGCAATTGCTTAACAAAGGGGGATCCCAAGCCAGATTGCTAAGGCCAAAAGAAAGAAAGAAAGAGAGAAAGAGGAAAAAAACTGGGAAAACAAGTCTTTCCATCACAGTCTGCTATGAGAACACCTAACTCAGAAATCTAAGGAAAATCTTTGTTGTATATGTGTGTCTGTTTTGTGTGTGTCTATATATGTTACAAATGTGTGATATTTTACCTCTGGATGGTACAATTTCTAAAGAGCTCTATTCAATTGACTTAAAGTAAGCACTTACAAAAAGTTTTTCTAAATAGAACTAACCCAAATGTCTTTCAAGTTAACATGATATAGATTAATCTTTGGCTAATGAAAGTTTAAGTTTGTTGGTTTTATCGAAAATGTATGTATTCAAGTGTTGTTTCATATTTGAATATGACACAGACATGCAGCCTGGGTTCACTAGTCAAATAAGCTCATGTTGTCTGTTAGAAATTTGTCAGCAAAATAATAGCTTTAAATGATGACCAGTTTTGTCTAATGCCTCATGAGGTTTTTGTAGGTAATCTGAAGATATTTGTTGGAACAAATGATTTGAATAGATAAAAGTGGGCAAAATAACTTTTATGGTCTGTGTACTTGGGAAAAAAACAGCTTCCAAATTCTTTTTGGTAACAATCTTGAGTTTTGCTAAGTTAAGTGATAAAAATCTGAGTATCTGCGTCATTTTGGATTGGGTGGAACACTGAAACATTGCTAAACATATCTAAGTTTATCTACTTTTGGCTTCTTACTGCAGAGAGGCTAAAAGTCTTTGGGTCTGTTACTGTAAAGCGGCGTTTCTAGAAATTATGAAAAGTGTTTAGAGTGCTGATATAAAAGACAATTCATAATTGCTTACCTTTTTAGTGTTTACTATGGTCTGTTAAAGGTTAAAGAGTTCTAATATATGTGATTAATAAGAAATTAGTAATTTCTAGAAATTAATAAGGAAAATGTATTTCAATTCAAGGAAAGTAAGGTGTAAGTTTTCAGTAAAGAAGGTATAAAAAGAATGGAAAAATTTTGTTTGATTGGTTAAGAAAGATACATTTGTCCTAAAGTACTAGAAAGTAAGAAAGCAAGCATGGGACAAATTCTGAAGGCAAAAAGAAAGTTGTAGAAGGTTTGTGAAGGAGAAATTCTGAAAGGAGTTTTATGCCTGGCCAAGTAAACTAAGATTAAAGTAAATCCAAGTAAGTAAATGAGTTTTAATGTTAAAAATAAGCTGGTACAGAAATTAAAATTTGGCTTTCTCTCTAAAAAGGATAATTTTCTTAAACTCTTAGTCTGCTCTTGATAAAGAGGTTATAAAAGGTTTTTCCTTCTGAGTAAGTTTACAGAAGATCTATGTTTTTGTTAAGATAATTTCCTAGGTGCAAAAAGACAGAGGTCTCTCTATTAAGGTTTCTTTTGCTGTTGTCACTTTGGTTAAATATTATGGGCCTTGTTTCAGTGACCCTTGTTGTACAATGACAAGATCAGCAACCTCTTGATCTTGTTTAAGTGTTTAAAAATCTTTTGATATTTCTGACAATCTTCTCCCTCAAACAAATAGTCAAGTCCTAAATAAAGGTTTTCCTTTGACCTGGATGAAGGAAGAGAATTTCTCTGAGGATTTTCAGAGGGCCCCTGGGACTTCTCAAAGAAATTTGTTCTCTCTTCCTATAAAGGAGGGGTACTAATTAGGCTTGTTTGGAATGCTAAATTGCATGGGAAGCATCATCAAGTAAATGATGACAAACCTTAGGTTATGTTGTGTAGGTAAATATTATTCACTATTTTAACCCTGCTACCTAGCTTCCAACATCACAAGGAGAGAAGACCACGACTGCATTCTATTGTTTAATTTGGTTTACAAATAAGTCTTACTTAAATGATAAACAAGGATGTTATCAAGCTGGATATGTTGTCCAGCCTCAAGAATGCCTGCTACTTTCTGTTAACTCTACTAATCCAGTGGAAATATTTCCTTCTACAGGCTTAAGAAATCACCACAGAAGAAAATATATATATACATAAAGGTTGCAACAAAAGGAAAAACAATACTTTTGGAAACTTTCTCCCATGGCTCACATAGCCTCTGCTTGTTGTGCTATATGCCCTAAGTATAATCCAGAGAAGCCACTTCATGAGTCACGAGCCCATTTTCCCTTCCTAAGGGACCCTTTGAGGTATGACAATTGGACTTTGTCCAAATGCCACCATCTCAAGGATAAATATATCTTGTAATGATCTGCATGTTCTCACTTTGTGTTGAGGCTTTTCCTTGCAGAAGAGCGATGGCTTTAGGTAAATTGTTATTGGAAAGAATAAATTCCTGTTTGAGGCCTTCCTCCTGAGTTACACAGTGACTGGGGAATTCAAATCTATTTGTAATGTTTGGCAAATATTGCAGCATTTCCGCTGGGCTTACCATCCTCAATCCTCAGGATTGGTAAAAAGAACTAACGGCACAACCAAAACTTAATTGGCAAGCTTTCAGAAGCATTTACTCTCTCACGGCCAAAAGCTCTTGTGCTAGTGCTCCTTAATCTTAGATCTATACTTTTTGTAAACATCGGCTGTCTCCTTTTCAAATGATAAAACAGCCTACGCAGTTAGATGAAGAAATACATAAACAAACTTTGCTTAAGGGATACATTAAATTGCTGTCATGGTCTTATTGATGTGCTTTAAAAAAAAAATGAAAGATTGGTAGCTGATTCTTTCACAGAGAGCCCCCAGAACGTAAGAATCATGGACTACAACCTGGAGAACTTATTCATCAAAAGAGGCATCAAATAAAAGATTCTCTGCAGTCCTGTTGGAAAGGATTGTACCAGGAGGAGAAGAAGACAGCATCTGCTGTAGAGAGCTGTCCCAAGACTCCGGACCAGGCCTGTATTCCCAACCTCCTATCTCCTCATTTAAACATTTATTATGCTTAAAATATATACTTATTTTATAATTTGAATACTATCATACTTAAAGAAAGGGACTAATTTGGAACAGACTGATCTTGAAGGCCAGGCATTTATTGAATGACTCCTAATGGAACTCAATGGTTATGTGGAACAAATCTTTGGCCTCGGCTATTGCCTGGATGGCTAAAACATTGCACCCTGAGTTTTCTTTAAAAGCAGGGAACGAGTCAGGCTGAGTTAAAACCTGTTGCCAATCTCCCTCTCTTTAAGGCCAGATGGGCTTGTTCAGTGTTCCACTGGTATGGCTATATTTGCAGCTATATCTGCTCTTCTTTGGGGCTAAAAGATGTCATTATTATGTGTGGAAGCTCTGACTAAATTTACTCAAGAAGCCCTTAAAGATAATCAATCAGGAATAACCTTATCTAAATACTGAAATGTCTTCAATGAGAAGGGCTGTCCTTCAAAACAGAATGGCTTTAGATATTCTTACTGCATCCCAAGGTGGTACATAAACAATCATTCAGACTGGATGCTGTGTTTGTATACCCGAGGAGTCTTCCATTGTGTCATCTCTGCTAAAACACATGAAGAAGCAGGTGGATGCCTTAAGCGACCCGACAGCCAGTCTTGCTTTGTTTGTTTGGCTCCCTTCCAGTATCGGTTTCCTTTTTCAATCTGGATTGCAATTCCTATCTCTATTACTTATTGGAACTCTTGTACTAGTCAGAATGTTCAAACTAATTGTTGTTTTCTTTAATCCGTGCTGTAAAAATAGCATACAAACTAGAGTAATGATTGCTCAGTGGCTTAAAATGGTCAATCTATCTTATAACCCTGGACAAATTTCCTTTTCTGATAGAGACTTTACCTAAGAACTCATTTTAAACTGTTTTCAAATATGTTGACTTATTATTGTTACTGCACTTATTCTATGATCATATGCAATGTAAATGTGAAGTGTCATAGAAAAGCACATATACAATGTTTGTGCAACAATCTAAAATGAACTCAAAATTACATAACCTATGAGATGCTTCCTCTGTTGATATATACCTCTATGCTTGTCCGCTATTTCCCCTCAACGTGGCCAACTGGGCAAATAAATGAGATAAAAGCCTAGCACCGAGGGACATGATGGACCCAGGGCAGGCAGCAACCACCCCGGTGCCGATATTTTGATCATCAATGCTTTCTATCGAAAGATTATAGATCAGAGGGGTAAATGACAAATAGAAACGGCAAGCAATAGGATATATTGGAGTATATGAGGAAGCCATTTGGTGTAAACCTAATTCGGCCTGACCTTGTTTTTCCAAAAGGGCCTGACCGTGGCCATTGAGCACGCATTGTATATCTGCTTTAAACATTTCCTATGGCAAAAACAAATAGCATTAAGATAAAGGTGCAACTTCTCTCCCCCTCCCAACGTTGGTATTTCCTTAAAGATTAAGCATCTTTCTTTAGGCTAGGAACTGATTGCTGTGCTCACCTTTGACCACCCAGCTCAAGACAACAGACCTGCCACCCTGCTGTGTTCACCGAGACAGCAATCTACCTGCTGTGTCCATCAATCGCTGTGCCAACAGAGCAGTCTCACAACTATTGTAAAAGGGACATTTCAATCCCATGTGAAACATCCTCTCTGGGGGTATACAACCACTCTGTGCACCCCACTTCTTCGGTGCCCTTTCTTCCTTCGGGAAGAAAGGCCCTGGGCCATGGTCCTCAGACTTTAGCTCAGAATAAACTCTCCCAAATTTTCATTTATGGATTGGTTATGGATTATTTTCATCCACATTCATAATAGCCAAAAAGTAGAAACAACTCAAACGTTCATCAATGGATGAACGGATAAACAAAATGTGGTATATCCATTCAATGGAATATTATTCAACCACGAAAAGGAATGTAATACTGATATATGCTACAGCACGGATGAACCTTGAAAACATTATGTTAGGTAAAAGAAGTCAGACACAAAAGGCCACATATGGTATGATTCTGTTTACATGAAAGTCAAAATAAGTAATTCTACAGAGACAGAAATTAGATAGTTGGCTGCCAGGGTCTGGAGGAAGGGAACGTAATGAAGAGTAACTGCTAATGGCTATGAGATTTCTTTTTTGGGGTGATGAAAATGCTCTGGAACTAGGTTGTGGTGATGCTTGTACAACCTTGTAAAGATACTTAAAATCACTGACTTCTGTTTAAAAGAGTGAATTTCATGGTATGTGAATATCTCAAGTTTTAAAAATCAGTTGACTTCTTGGTCTAGTAATCTAGGTGTTATTTTGAGGGTAATATAATCCTTAAAGGATTCACTCACTCACTGGTTCTAATACACATTATGATGTACCTGGGGGTCTATGTCTTTTAACTTGACTTGCTTGGAATTCATTGGTCTTTTGAAATTTGGGGATTAGAGTCTTTCATCAATTCTGGAGCCATTATACTTCAAAAATTGCCTCTCCTCCATTATTTTCTGTTTCTCCTTTTGATTCCAATTAGACTCTTGATAGATCTTTTCACTCTCTTTTCCATACCTATTAACTCCTTTTTCATATTTTTTATCTCTTTGTGTCTCTTTGCTGCATACTGGCTGATTTCTTTAGATTTATTTTCCAGTTCTGTCTTGAGCCATACCTAATCACCTGTTAAATCATCGGTTAAGTGTCTAATTTAATTTATTATTGCCATCAGGTAATGGGAATTCAATCTACTGAGGCCATATTGTGCTTATGAGCCCTCAGGTGGGTGTTTCCCCTCTAAGAAGCATCTAAGCTCAAAGAGGCAGTTTTCCCATCTGTCCCCTGTTGGGAACCAGATGAGTATTTTCATGTTTGTACATGAGCAAAAGTTCCTGGCAATGTTTGAGAGCATGGCAGATACCAGTTACAGGCAGTGTACAACCCTGGAGATTTGCAACATTATCTCCCCTGGGGCTCTTTGTCTACGTGTCAAAGGGTTGTAAACACCTAGGGACCTTCCCCTCTCCTTCCCAGAAAGGATTCATTTACATTAGGGAGCAAAGATTTCTTCCCTTCTCTGCAGACGGGAGGGAGGCAGTTCCTATATCAACGTGGAGATGCATCTTTCAGGGTCCCCTCCTGGAGGACAGACTCCCTCTGTTCACGCAGGGTGAACATCTGCCCTTATCACACCACCCCCTGAGAGAAAACGGCGCCTGGGGACGCAGGGCTGTTGTTGTTGGCTGTAAATAATTGGTCTGATGTCCAGAAACTTGGTGCTTGCTGTCAAGATGAAACAACCATAGAGATGGAAAAACCTCCTCACCCCCGAGGGGGCGAGGGAGGGAGGATGGTTTATTTTATGGCCCCGGAACTTCGAGATCCCAACTTGGTACAGGGCTCTCCCATAACGCTTGCCAGTTGGGGCTTTTCCCCTCACCCTGCGAGTCTGTCAATGGGAAACTCGAGATCACCAGGTTTGGGTGTATACCTTCAGGGTCAAAACCACTTAACAGCGCAAGTTTAAGTTTGCGCTCCTGCTGCACTTTGTTTTTTCGTTAGTTAGTTTGGTTTTTTTCTTTTTACAACCTTATTGCTGCATAATTTTACCATAAACTACACATATTTGAGCAATTTTAGCAGTATACACTCATGAAACCACCCCTATAATCAAGATTATGAGCATTTCCATCACCCAAAAATTTCCTCCTGCTCCTCTGTAATGCATCCCCGCATCCACCCTCACCCCCAGGCAGCCACTTTCTGTCACCATACTGTCACTCTCACTAGCAACGACTCCTGTGCAGTTTCCATAATGTTATAGAAATGAAATCACGCAGCATGTACTCTCTTTTGCCTGGCTTCCCTCGCTCAGCATAACGGCGTTGGGATTAATCCATTTTGTGTGTATGAATAGTTCATTCCTTTTTACTCCCTTTGATTCTGGACTCTAAGTATTCCCTACTTTCTTTCCAGCTCGTGCTTGCACTGAATTTTTAAAAATACTTTATCCAGACTTTTACATTGTTTTTGGTGGGAGGGTCAGTTAGAGGATGCAGTTTGCCATACTTCCAGAAACAGAATCCAGGACATTAAACAGGCTGAGGACGTTACGGAGAGGTCTCAGAAGCGCCGGAAGACAATAGCTGGTTCCAAGCAATAGAATGCTATAAACAGGGCCATTCCTAGGGGCTGGCAGTCCTGGAATTTATCCCATGCACTGTACCTCCACCACCTCCAACATGTTTAAGCAGATAAAATGAGGTCAAAATGAAGCACTATGGTATCCCCGAGATGGGAAAAGAAGTCGAAAAAGGCATCCTATGTCAAACTGTCTTCTACTATTTGTGTGTCCATGAGCCTAGCCCAGGTCTTAGCATACAGTAAATGCTTAAGAAAAAATTAAATTAGGTGGCCTACTTAGGGATAAATATTTCAAGCATGGAAAGACCCTCCTTTTTTAGAGTTGAGGTATAGACTTCTTGGCAAATGTTTACTGAATGTCTGCCAAATTCCAGCCAAATTCGAAATAGACAATTTCATTGTTCCGCATGGGCTGGAGAAGGAGAGATGATCAATAGGAGTCTTGTGGAAAGAACAGACATAGTTTCAGAAAACCTGGCTTCCAACCATGGGGGTCTGGAACTGGCCACCCCAAGATACGTCTCTTTGGCATGAGGATTATTTGGGGCTGGTTACTTTTAAAAACTGCAGACAGGAAAGAAACTCTGAAAAGTAGAATTTACTTACCCTTTGTTAAGAGACATTTACATTTGTAAGGGAAATCTCCATCTGTAAAGGTGTCTCCCTCTCTGTACTGTGAAGAAGGGGGATGACCTTATCTCTAGAAACTCTTAATCAATGCGGAAGGCAAGGACTTAAATCTGCATAATAACCTTACCCTTGTTTACTGTGCTTTTCTGGTAACTTCCCATAACTGACTCCCCCCACCCCCAACATCCTCCTCTGTCTTTAGCTGAGGGTGGTATTTAAGATGAGACCCTCTGCCATTTTGGTGAGTTGCTCAGTTTGCCTGAGCCTCACCCGTGTATACATGTTATAAAGCTTTGTTTAATTTTCTCCTGCTATTCTGTCTCATGTGAATTTAACTTATTTCCCTGCCAGAAGGACCCAGAGCGGGTAGAGGAAATGTCTTCCTCCCCTACACAATCCAAGTTCTGTCACTTACTAGTCGTGTGGACAAGTCACTGTGGAGAGAGGGAAGAAGTGTCTCAGTTTCTTCATCTTTGAATGGACAAAAAAACCTAACCTGCCCTAATTACCTCATTACTTTACCAATTGTTACAATTAACAAATGAGAGAATAGAGATGGATTCGCTTTAGAAAGTGTATAGTGGTAAATCAGTGTAAGAAACAATAGTTATTATTTTTGATATTGATAACAATACTAATAATTCAACCTACTCTCCCACTTGAATGGGTGTTTTAGCACAGGATAGATCTATACACTACTTTTGCAAGAACCTACAGGGCACGTTCACAAGGGGTGTCTGAGTCAAGGCCTTGTTTCCTTCTCTCCAACTTCAAGACAGATTGGAAAAGACCTCAACTTAGACGAGACGAAAAATCATCAAATGGCAACCTCATGGGCCAGACACCTTGAAGGAGGTTTGCCTGGGTCGGACAATGGAGGACATGGCTCCCTCAGTGCCAAAAGTTATTTTAACCTCCATTAAGATGGAGGGCTACAGGCTATTTAGGGCCAGGGAGCTCCAACCATGGGCAAGCACCTCATGCTGACTCACAAAGAGGATTTTCCAGTCAACAGTCACCCTCCTGTCTTCCAGGCAAACTGGGCTGCATTTTATTCTGGTCTTTAATCCTGTCCTCACATGACTCAGAAGGAAAATCCTGGTTAGTTTAAGGCAGTCTTGGTGGTCCCATTTCCCTCTCAACATTTATTTATGGAGCACCCACCATGTGTCAGACACTCCTCTAGGATCTGGGATGTCAACAGTGAACAAAACACAATCCCTTCCCTTCATCTAGGGGGGAGATAGATGACAAACAAATGAAAATATACAATGTTATGGAAAGAAGTGCTTTAAACAAAAATGAAGGAGAATTTGGGTTCAAAGATAGTCAGAGGGTACTATTTTAGATAAAGTGGTCAGAGAAGGATTTTCTGAGAAGATAACACTTCAGCTGAGATTTAAATAAAGACAGGGAAACAAAGTAATTATGAACACATCTTGGCATCAGTACCTACAGCACTCTGGAGATAGGCACGCCTTCTGTTTAAGCTTTTATTAATATCGGTCTTCCAGGCTTCAGACGTTGTGGCCCAGGAGCAGACAAGCACCACAGGCTTCCATCACAACAGCACAGGACCAGCGCAGAGAACCAGAGTCAGACGTTCCCATTGCCTCACGAGTCACCCGTGTGCTGGGTTTGTGTTCATCTGCTCAGTTCCTGTAACAAAACCAGCTGTGCGGTGTGACACAGGTATCTGCAGAGACACACAGCACGGGCTGAATGGAGAGGGGATTATTTCAAGTTTCTTTAAAGTAAAGGAAGACCACGCTAAGGGCGGTCCTCACAGACGCTACTTCCATAGGTGTGGAGGAGGCCAATCCACCATCGCATCGCAAGAACTGTGATTATGTAATTCGTGTGACCAACCCCCAAGGGGTTTGTTTAGAGGCATCATGTGACTCGGTTCTGCCCAGGGAGATACCAGCAGAGGTTTGCTGGAGTATCTGATTATGTTTTTCTTGCTCTTAGAAAGAGACACACACCTGAAAAGGCTACATATGGTATCATTCTAATCATATGACATTCTGGAAAAGACAAAACTAAGGAGACAGTAAGAAGATTAGTAGTTGCCAGGGGTTAGAGGGGAGGCAAGGATGAATAAATGGAGCACAGAGGATTTTTAGGGCAGTGAAACTACTCTGAATGCTACTGCAGCAGTGGAAACATGTCATCATATATTTGTCCAAACACATACAATGTCCATTACTGAGTGACCCCTAATGTCAACTGTGGACTTCGCATGATAATGACGTGTCAATGTAGGTTCATCGGTTGTAACAAATACACTGCGCTGATGCAGGATGCTGACAGCGAGGGAGACTGTATGTGTGGGGGAAGGAGGTATATGTTTACATCTGTTGGGATTTTCTATAAGTTGTAACCAACAGCATAGTAATTGATACAAAACTAATTAATATAAATAATGCCAATTAATGTGAATACAAATGGCCCAGAGTGAGAGGAAGTGAAGGGCCAGTGGCTGAGGAAAGCCAGAGCACAAGCCAGCCTCTTGTGGGGCCCTGTTCCTGGTCACTGGCCCTCAGGACGACGTCTTTCTCTTCCAACATCCCTCCGCTCCTGAGGAAGTCCAGACGAGTCACTGACCCTTTGCAGTCATTGTTCCTCCCAAGAGACTCTCAGCTTCTCTGATTTTTTATAGTCCCCAGAGGGCAGACTCATAAAGAATGAGGCAACCTTGTGCCTCCCGGATTGCCAGCTCCACCACACGTTATCTGTGCACATGCTCTGAAGGTGCTCACATGTTAGGTGCGTACGGCGCATGCCTGATGCAGGCACACTTACGTCCCACAGAACCCCAGGTGCAACTGCACAGGTATATTCATTGGACATACAGCTATTTGTGCTAGGTGTTCTTATAGCTCCACAATCTGAGGACTGAAATGATTAAGCAGCAAAGTTGTGACTGCTGTAACCTTCCTCCCATCCTTGAAATGTTGCTTTGTCCCGAGTCCTAACCTTGACCTTCATCCTCACACCTCCCTCTTCAAACATCTCCTCTCCTCCTCCCATGACCTCAGTCCTGCCTGGGCTTCTGCTGCTTCCTGGGCTCCGACGACCGAAATCACTGTTCTCCAGCCTAGACCTTGCCCCCTTCACAGGCAGTTGAAAGAATCATCTTTACTTCCTGTTGCTGCTTCTTCCCTCACAGTCACGCCTCAGGGCTGGAGCCTGATCTTTTTTGCTCCCGTCTAGAGTGACCAGCTCAGCCTGGTTTGCCCAGCACTCCCAAGTTTTCACTGCAAGTCCCACACCCCAGGAACCCCCTCCGCCCTGGGCAGGGGGAACAGTTGATCACCTTACTCACCAGGTCACAGAATCTATTGTGGCAGAGGTCATCATGTTTTCTCTCTTATTAAATCCAGTGGACACTTTTAAACATTATCTTATTGATCTCTCTGAATTTGACACTGTTCACCACTTCGTCCCAGCTCCCGTGACCTCGCTCCATCCTGACTTTCCTTCTGCAGTCCGGGTTATTCCTTCTCAGAGGCTCCTCCTTCTCTCTCTCTTTAAATGTTGTTTGCCTAAGGCTTGGTCCTCAGCCTGCCTCACTTCTTACTGAGCCTCACAGTCTCCCTGAGTGATCTCATTTGCTCGGTTGACTTCACCTCCCAAATCTATGACTGCAATTCACCAGTCTTTCTCTTAGAGACTCTCAAGAATCCCACACCCCTATATTCAGCAATTCCAGATGCCTCAAGTCAAGATTGTGTGCAGACTGGCAGCCTGAGGAACACTCCCTCTTTGCAGACAGTCAACAAAGCTTGTTTACATCAGGGTGTAAAACAGCGAAGATGAACACCACGTGTTCTCCGGCCTCAGGGCACCGTTTTCACAGTCTAGTAGAAAAGACCAATTGTTCTGCAGCTCCCACTAATTCAAGATAGGAAGTACCACAAAGGAGGCCCAAGGACGGGAACAGGGGTTCAGAAGAGGAAAAGTTTGCATGTAGCTAGGAAAATCAAGAGTGCTTCAAAGAGTTAGTATTTAAGCTGGGCTACGAGATTGAGTCAGACGTGTGTGATGGCACAAAGGGCCTTCTAGAGGACGAGATTTATATGCACAAACTTACAGAGGCAAGACAGCCTGGAAAATGTTTGGTATAGTGGACTGCCAGGGCATCCACACCTGTGCACACACCCTCACGATTAAAAATGGTAAATTAGAGATTGCCCACACTGCTGTTTATCCCCATTAACAATGAGCACCAACAGTTTCTACATTTTTTTCAGGTTGCCTCATTATCCTTAGTACCAGCGTGGTCCATTGAGCAAGCAAACTCCGTTCTGGTGGAAGCAAATATCCCGTGGGGCTGAAGCCTCAGGCCTAGCTCTCTCTCACTTGCTCCTTTTCTCTCTTTCTTTTTTTTTAAGATTGGCACCTGAGCTAACAACCATTGCCAGTCTTTTTTTGCTTAATTGCTTTTTCTCCCCAAATCCCCCCAGTACATTGTTGTATATTTTTAGCTGTGGGTCCTTCTGGTTGTGGCATGTGGGATGCCACCTCAGCATGGCCCGATGAGTGGTGCCATGTCAGTGCCCAGGATCCGAACCAGCAAAACCCTGGGCCGCCGAAGTGGAGTGTGTGAACGTAACCACTCGGCCATGGGGCTGGCCCCCACTCCTTTTCTCTATTTCTAAACAATTTATTTTTTAGTTCTTTATATATACATGTCAGCAAAAATTTTCCTTCTCTTTAAAATTTAACTTTCTACTCTGCAAAGGAGTTCTAGGAGTTAAGAAGATATTGAAGAAAAATATAAAGATATAGCTGCATTATCTTCACTCCAGCCTCTCCGTTCCAGTGACATGTTCTTCACGCCGCTCCAGTTACCACTCCATGGTGTTCCTCACTCCTTGTCATCCCCAGAAAAGGCAGCACTTCTAATATCCAGATTCCAAGGACCCATTCTCCCAGCACACCCAACTTGCTCTGCCACCCCTACTTGTACGGTTCTAGGATTTTCCACAAGATCCTAACCCAATGACCCCTCCATAATTTTCCTCCTTTTGTGCTTAGATCAGAGGCCATCATTGTCACCACTCCCTTGTAAATACCCTTAACACTCCCACCCAACTCCTTCTAAGGTATTTTCCCCACCACCTTGGCCCCAAGAGAATCTTGCCATCCCCCTCACCAGTCCTGCTGACATTTAGCTGGACTACTCCAGGACAGCTGGACCAGTGCTGTGGCTGGCATCTGCTCTGAACGATTTTCAAAGCTGGATTTACCATGAAGGTGATGAAATTTAAGCTTCAGGGCCCTCTCTTGCATATCACCTTTCAAAGACCCTAGCAAAGTGTGACAAGGCCGTATCAGTTTTGTTTTTGTCTTTAAGCTTTGAGAAGACATTTTTCAATTTCTTTTCTTAAAGGAAGACCCCAAAATTGTATAAGCTTCAGGTCCCACAAAACCAAGTCCAGCCCTGCCAGGTGTTGATTATTTTGGATAATACCCATGACTGTCACCCGAGCAGCTGGACATTGCTGTGGAATAGACGCATCACATCCACCCGTGGCTAGTATGATCTGGTCTGGCTGTACCTGCTCATCTGCCATGGTCCTCTTCACTCTATCCTCCAGCCACAGTCATCTTCCTCCAGTTCCCTGAGCATGCCAAGTTTCCGCCCACCACGTCCCTCACACATTCTGTTCCCTCTGCATGAAATGCTTCTCTCCCACCCATCAGGTCTCCACTCCTGCCCATCTTCACTAAAGCAGATGCCCCCACCATCCATCCATCTCTCTCCAACCCTTCCTTCATAAAACTGCAAAATCAGATTCTTTTATTCTTCCATGAACTTGCTTTCAGTTCACATCCTCCATGCAACTGTATTCTCCACAACAACAGTGATGGGGTCTGCATGTTCACGACTGTGTCCCCAGAACCTACCACGTAAATATTTGGAATTAATTACGAGTGACACAGACTGTCTGGGTCTACAGCTGAAGGGGAAGTCCGTGACCATTTATGGAGGAAAGGTGACCATTTATGCTTCCATCAGATTTCTCTAGGTTCCTTCTGTGGCTAAACAGTGAGCTGGTCTCCCAGGCACATGGCCTGTGCAGGCTCGTTTTCCAGATTCCTGCAGAACCCTAAAGGCCTCCAAAGCATCTGCAGGAAAGCAGGACAGCTGCACAACACTATATAGGCAAGCCTCGGCGCTCCACTCAATCCTCTGCTGTAGCAGGAGAGAGGCTTCCCTTCCATCACCTGGATGCTGGATGCCTCCTCCTTTGTCTGCAAGTTTTCTTTACTTTCTCTGCTTGTCCCATCTCTCTGGGCCCTAACAATTGTCCTCAACATTAGGGGATGGCCCAGGGAAAAAGTAACCCCAGGCTGACCACCACAGAGTAGACTACTTAGTTAAGTCAGAGACTACTGAACACAGCATGCAAAATTATACAAATAGTCATGCATATGCATGTGAATGTTAATTATGTGAAATTTATGTTCCGACCGCACGGAGCTGGAAATATGGTAACCGTAATCAAGGGCTCCCTGCGGGAGGGCATGTTGACAACTTGCGGGGGGCGTGAGGGATTGCAGGTGTGTCTGTGGAAGCTGCTCTGTAAGAGCAGCTGCTTTTCATCCCCACCATAAATCACTGGTAACCTACACCCCCTGAAGCCTTTTAGGGACAGGGCACTGGGTGTGGCTCCATTTCCTGTCTTTCCATGCCTGCTCTCATCGCTCCCATTTGTACAACATTCCTTTCTCAAAACACTTTGAAACAAGATAACATGCACTAGTCATTCAATTCTCGGACTAATTCCGAGCTGAGGTAGAAGGGGTGTTATTATGCCCCTCTTATAGGTAAGGAAATGAGGACATTCAGACGCAACAAGCACGGTAAGGATGCATATGCCATATGCCAAAGCCTGTGCCTGCCATGTGTGCTCCGCATTGGACCATCCACACCAAATGATGGGTTGCTGGCACAGTGCAGAGGGAAAGGCCAGGCCTTAGGCTCCACACATCCGTGTCTGGTCCCAGCTGTTCCCCAAACTCCCTGTGACACTTCACCACCCTTTAGATGTTTGTTTCCCTGTTCACAAAATGAAACCATCAGACTAATCAGTGGTTCTCCACCTCGGCTGCACATTAGGATCACCAGGGGAGCTTTTAAAAAATCCCCATGCCCAAATCGCATCCCGGAGCAATTAAATCCAGTCTCTGGGGCTGAGAGACTTCGATTCAGCCGCGTCTGTCTAATGCTTCCTGACTATCCCAAAATGCGGGCAAGGCTGCGAAGATCGGCTTGGAACTAAATGATCACTTGGACTTTTCAACACACTGTAAACTGCCATCTGAAGACAACTTGCAGCCTCTAAGCAACATAAATGTTCCCTAGTGAGCTGTCCCCAAAGAAACTCAGTTCACATTGTTTAACCACACCTCTCCCAATCATGCGACCACAAAGGGCTTTCCTCCTGTGAGAGTCATCAATATCCCATCAATATGCCAGAGTACTAAGGGACTCTGGAAAACCCTCCATTCAGGGACCATCTCTAACAGAACAATTTTGAAGAGTCTGATTCTCTGAGCTACTGGGAGCCGTAGATGCAGGCCCTAGGAAACATTCTCCTGCAAACTGGCAGGACGTGCCAGCACGTGCCCACATGGGATGACGGCCACTTCCCCCTGCCTCCTATGTGCTCAGGTTCAGCTCTATCATCAGCACTCTCTCAGCATGTTTTGTGTCTGGAGTAAGAAGAGAGGAACTTCCATGTATGTTTAGGGTGTTTCAGATGTTTTAAAGAGCCAAACAAGAAAGCAAACCCATAAAAGTACAAAATAAAAGACAGTAGAATACATAATGGCACAAATGCCAAAGGAAGAAAGGAAAAATAAATCAATTTTAACATGTCAGACCCCACGGAATGGCAGAAGACCCCACAGACTAGGAATACAAGAAAGTGCAGACTGGAAGGAAATGTCTGCAGCGTCCACAACAAATCACAAACATGTGGAACATGTAAAGAAGACTTATAAATCAACAAAACAAAGACAAATAGCCCCAAATGAAAATAAATGAAGAGAGGAAGAGGGAATTCGCAGAAGAAAGACGAACAGCCACTGTGAAAAGATGCACAGCCTCCCTAGGAATCAAGGGAAAATAAACTAAAATAATAAGACATCATTTTCCACACGTGAGATTGGCACAAAATGTAAAAAGACTGATAACAGGAGGTTTTCCCCAAAAATAGCGAAATGTGTATTCTTGCACACTGGTTGTGAGGAAATAAATTGAAAGGGCCTTTTTGGAGGACAATTTGGAGTCGTCAACTAATTTTTTTAAACTCACATTCCCTCCTACTCAGCAATTCCACTTCTTGGTCTCAAACCTCAAGAATGACTTGCAAGTTCACAGAAACTGGGCAACCTCTTAATACTCATCAAATGCCTATATGTAAATGCAAAGAGAAACATCTGGAACTCTAGGGGGACTGGTATGGGATGATCAAAGTGGACTGATATCTGCATTTTATTCCTTTTTTTTTTTTGGACAAAATTGTCATAAAGACAGTGCTCAAGGTGGTTGTAAGTATGAGAGCAGTAAATCTACGAAAAGCGTCCACACCTGTCCCATTGCAAGGACTCAAGCACAAGTCGTTGGTAGCATTTTTCTCGTCTTGAGAATAGAAAGTGGTGGTCAGTAACTGCTGTTACCTGGGCGGTCTTCTTGGTTCTGCTCTGTCATCATGGGAAAGCCCTTCCGTCACCTGCCCTGGCTTTTGGGAAGTCCTACCCTTAACAGTCCCTTCCTCCCCCACGCGTGCGCAGTGATCCCTGAATTTGGCGTCCTGTGTCAGGCGACAGGCGCACGCGTTTTCTCAGCCTCGGAGGCGGAGCCGGCCCCGGGCGCCCTGAGAAATCCGCAAAGCCAGTCATCGCGCTTAGTGACTGTGCTTGCTGACCACCGGTCACTTCTCCTAGGAGACCGGGTTCCCCTTCTCCAGGGGAGATCCCAGGCCTGCTGGATGTGGGATGGGGTGTGGAAGGGCCGCGGGAAAGCGCGGAGGGCATCCCATTTTTGTTTCAGACAACTTCTTCCTCAGCCTTCGGAGACCACCTTTCTCAGCTTCTTCACTCAAATCCATGGACATGAAGCCCCAGAAGAATTTAACCGCGACCACAAAGAAAATGCGTTCTAATAAATTAATCTTTTCTCACAGCACTGATGAGGGACGGCGGAGGATGGGGGATGCGCTCATTTCAGAGCTGGGCGAGGGGGCGCTGCCCCAAGAAGGACATCACCCCGAGGCCTCGGGTGTGGGTCGTTGGTCGGGGGACTGCGGAGGAAGGGAAGAGGCGCCGCGGAGAACGTGGAGCACCTCACTGGGGTCTGCTTCTTTCTTTTTCTCTCCAGTTCCTTCCTCTAACAGACTTTTTTTTTTTTTCTACTTTAGCTTTGTGTTTAAGAAGACCAGACGTTCCGAATCAGCTCTGTTGGCTTTTTGTCCCCGCTCAGTCGCAAACCTGCTGCTTTTTCATCAGAGCGCCCTCCGGCCTGCATTGGGCCTTTCTCCCCTTCCACTCTTTCGAGTTTGCCTCGGTTGACTGCTCTTCCACTCACCCCCTCAGCGAGGTTTTAGCCAGAGCTTCCGTCCTTTTCCCTGCTTTTCTTCTCTTCCTCCCCATTGTGGAATCTCTGCATGCTCACATCTTCATTTCTATTGGGAGACAAAGGGTCTTAGTCCTTGCAGACTCTACAATTCTGATGCAAGGCTACTGCCTCCAAAGCCCCCGCTCGCTGCCCCATCTCCCTGGTCCCCAGCCCTGCCCCAGCTGTCCTCTGGACACTGAAGGGTTAGCGAGCGTCCTCCTTTGTGTCTCTTTGCCAGTGTAAATATCACCAAGTCCAATTTGAGTCCACCTCTTCTAAGACACCTTACAGGACCTCCCCGACAGAAGCGATTTCCCCTGCTCTGAATTCCTATGGCAATTGATGTCTGGGACCACTTAAATGCCATTGTTCAGGTCGTCTGTGAAGAGCTGTGAGGAATACAGGGGGTTCCGACAGATGACCTGTGTGCACGTGTCCAGAGTGCAGCACTGCAGGGAGGGGATGCAGAATGATCAGAAAGGGTCCCTCCCTTCATAGGCTCTTACGTTCCAGGAAGGAAAACACAAATTCAGCCGCATTTTCTCCCTGTATACAAACCCTCTGGTTGAATTGGATGGTTGGAAGTATTATCATTTGGTCCTTTTGGGGTTGGTTGCACCTAATTCCCGAACTATTCAGTATGACTCAGGGCCTTTGGTGAGACAATATATACATAATACCTTAACAGGGACAACTTTTAGATTATTTCCTTGAGGCATAATTTCTCAGTGGTATATTCCCTACTTTCCTTTCTTACCACTACAGGAAATATCAGCTATACAGGGCAAATAACCATCACAAAATCATACTAAAACAGGTACTTAAGGGGCCTGCCCTGTGGCATAGTGGTTAGCTTCAAGCGCTCTGCTTCAGCAGCCCCAGGTTTATGGGTTCAGATCCCAGGTGTGGACCTAGACACCGCTCATCAGCCATGCTGTGGCCGTGTCCCACAGGCAAAACAGAGGAACCCGGGCATGGACGTTAGCTCAGGGCCAATCTTCCTCACGGAAAAAAAAAAGTACTTAGAAAATGTTATAGTATAACATATATATATTTCACACTAAACATGCAGACCACACCTAAACACTGAGAATTCCTGGGTGATCCCAGGTGCTAAAACTCATTCACTTTGCCTCCACAACTGCCATGCTAACACACCTAAAAGGCCCATTTCCAGAGGCTCAGATTTCCTGTTTTCTTAGCTGTCCTAACTATATCTGTTGATGTAGATTCCATCCAAACCCGCTCTGGAAGCAGCTGTCTCGGATTTTATGTCGCCCTTGCCCACGACATGCCCCAAATAGTCAGAATGAGCAGGAAATGCTCCCTGAATTTTGAAGCACTGTCTCTCTGTACCATCTAGATGTTACTGGCCCCTTTTCAGACTCTTTTCCCTTGGTCCAGAACTTTCATACCTTTGTACATTCTTTACAAAAGATCCTTCCACTGGCTGGAGCTCTTCCATTTCTGTTCCCTCATAGATATGTTCACACTCTCTCTCCTTTTCTTTACTTGCTTCCCTAAGAGTCTTCTGAGCTCCCCCTGAACCATTTGCCCTGGACTGTTCCCCCAGACAATCAATTTCCAAAGGTTTCTCTCTACACGTGGAATTCCTATACCGTGGCCTCCTTCCAGGTAAATCACTTCTTGTTAACACCTTTTATTACTCTGTCTCCCATCTCTAAGTTACCCTCCTGCATCAGAACTCCTGTAGGACATTCTGATTCTCTCATCCTTATCGCTTTCTGTCTCAGTTAAGAATTACTCAACTCCACAGCTGATGTCCCTAGTGGGTTATAAATTCCTTGAGAACAGGATCTATGGCTGACTAACGTTTCTATTTGCCATAGCATCCAGTACAATGCCTGGCTCATGATAGGCACTCAGAAATTTTTGTTGAATGAATTAATGATGAATGATTGGATGGATGGGTGGATGGATGGGTGGATGGATGGACAACGAGGGAACATAAGGTGAAATGGAAAAACTTTGGACTTCAATTCTGAAGAATTGGGCTCAGATTTGGTTCTGCTTCTCCTCCTTGTGACCCTGGACATGCCATTACACCTCTTTGGGTCTCAATTTCTCCAAAAGGAAAGTGAGGCTATTAAGAGCTGCCTTACCTAAGGTTGTTCTGAAGATCAAATGAGATATTTTATGTGCAAGTGCTTTATAAACTATGGAAAAACCTAAAAAAAAAATAGAAAGAATCAAATGGTGATTTGAAGACTTTCCATGTGAATTGTACTTAAAGGCACCCAGATGATTTCTGTCTCTGGTGCCATCACAAGAACACTATCATCCTCAGCATTGTATAAACACAGCAAGATAGGCCAAAGACTAAAAATATAAAGACAACTAAGTATATTAGCATCAACCACCCTTTTAATCGTCCTCCCAGTAGCAAGTAGGAGTGAATTTTGATAATTAGGTGTGTTTACAGCACTGTTATCTTATATTACAAATAAATTACACTATCTTATATCACAAATTTGTGTTGAAAGTGTGAAATGTCTTCTGTGTGTTTCACAAACACTGCCTTGTTTGTGTCCTTCCACTTGGGGACAGTTGGGTGCTCCACTTGCCTTAGGAAAGGCAACACACACACCCTATTTCCCAGGCCTTAGCAGCCCAGAGGGAAGGTGGGGGCATGTAACCAAGCTGGAGACATCTGACTCCGCCTGTGAGTTCTGAGCTGAGGAAACTCCAGCAGACACCCCCACCAGCTCAAACCCCCAGTCTCTGGGCCACGGGGATTCTCTGCCGCAGCCGCTTGGGCACCCTTCTCCTCGTGGGGTGCATAATTGGAGTCCAGATTGAGGTCTCTTTCACCTGCCTGCCAATGACTTCAAGAGTCCCCAGGGCCCATATTGTGGCTCAGGGAGGTGGTCTGGGAGGTCTGGCTCACAGGCGTGTCTTCCATGATTCTCTCCCTCTAGGACGTGGCCACTTCAAGCCAAATGGAGAAATGCTCCTCACCTGCCAAGTAACTCTATTCTGGTTTCTACCCCTCTTTCCAGGGCTTGTGCAAAAATTCCTGGTGCAAAGAGTAGAACCAACGAAGTGTGAGCAGGGCACCTCCTATTGTACTTCTCCCCAATAATGATCCTTTATCCGCGACACAGGCGTGCCTCTTTCAACAGCCTCTCCTCTTGAACTAAGTTCCTTCCAGGAGGATCCTGGGAGCAAGAACAAGACCTCCCATGGACTCATCCCTCCCATCAATGTTTGTATACCCAGCTCCTATTATAGGACCCTGAAAACAAGTTCATCATGTTTCATCTGTACTGAGTGCATCCAGAGCAAATGTCTTAAGATCTCAGATATAGGACCTTTTTTAGAGTCTGTGCCTTTTTCCTCTTGTGGGTGGAGGCATTGAAACAGTGGTTAAGAGGATGGACTTAAGGGCCTGGGTACCTACATTCAAATTTCAACTCAACCTCAAGCAAGTTTCTTTAACCTGTCTAAGTGCCAGTTTCCTTGTCCATAGCATGGGGTGATGATAATATTTATCTCCTAGTGCTGTGAGGATTATCAAAATTGCCCGTAAGCTAGATCATAAACCAAGGCCCCACTAATTTTGGAGTATTGAAATTATTCAAAGTATGTCCTCTGGAATTAAGTTAAAAATTAATAATAAAATTGTCATTAGAAATTCCACGTTTCTTGGAAATTAGGTCACCCAGGGCTCAGATAGGGTACTCAAGCTTTCTCTACGTGATTTTCCTAAATGCACTTATATACCTCAATTGTCAATAAAGATTGCTGAGGGAGGAGCCGACCCGGTGGTGCAGTGGTTAAGTTCCCACGTTCTGCTTCTGCGGCCTGGGGTTCGCCGGTTCGGATCCCAGGAGCAGACATGGCACTGTTCATCAAGCCATGCTGTGGCAGTGTCCCACATATAAAGTAGAGGAAGATGGGCAAGGATGTTAGCTCAGGGCCACTCTTCCTCAGCAAAAAGAGGAGGATTGGCAGCAGATGTTAGCTCCGGGCTGATCTTCCTCAAAAAAAAAAATTGCTGGGGCAAAGAAGCTGCCCAAGCAGGGAACCTAAGTAAGTACAACCTAACAGATGCACCATAGCCATCACATGCAGAAAGTGAGTGATGTACAACACTCGCGATCATGGGCTTGGGCTTCCTTCTTCATGAGGAGCATATGTTCACACTACACATCAAGGAGCGTGTCACCCCCTCTTAATACACACATGTGCACAAACACACAACTAGGTCAATTTCTGCAATCATTTTCCAAGGAAACAAGCACATTTTGCAGATTCCTGAAAAAGAGGATTTATAAGAAGTGCACAATTTGCCCAGTTCATCTTTTTCTGTTCAATAAATAGAGGAATCATGAGAGGGCAAAACTGGAGATTAAAGATACTATTTCAGAGAAGTAGAACTCACAGACTGGAGGCCTTGTGGGCCAGGAGGGGTGCTAGCTGACTCCCCGGTGTGAGAGCTGGAGGACGTGTAAATTTTTCCAGCTTGCTAAACACTTTTCACTTGGCTGGGACTAGGACATCTTGTATTTGCACCCATGCCCAGCATTTCCATCACCACATATGCTAAGGATTTATCTCCTAGGAAACGTGAGGGATTAATGATAAAAATTTGAATCATCATCCACCCAGGGTTGTGAATTAACCAATCCTGTTCTACTCAGTAAACATTTATAGAGCAAGTCTATTTAGTTAGACCCCGGGCCCGGGCAACAGTGCTGCCAAAGGCAAACATCCAGATGGACTCGTCGAAGAGAGAGCGCTGATCTCAGCTGAATCTCACGGACAGGCTTGTCCAGGAGATGAATGATGGCTGTGGAGCTGGCAGTTTTGTGTCCTCGTCCAAGCTCTGACACTTTCAAGTCTATTAACCTTGCTTGCTGTCACACAACAAAGAAAGAGTAAACCAGTCATTTTCAGATAAGATAATGAGTGAAATAGCTGTTTTAATTCAGTTGGGGGGCTCTTTGTGCAATGCTGTGGAATGATCTCCAAAGAAGTATCATTAATTTTTTTTTAGAAAAAAATATGGAAAGGTGCTTCCATTTTACAAAAAAGAGAGAAAAAGAACACATCTCTGGACTGTTGAATGCAGAGAATATCTTTAGAGGTCTACAAAAACACTAATAATGTTGCTGACCTCCAGGGAGGATTACAGCATGGATGGTGGAAATGACAAGAAGGACAACTCTTATGATAAGGAAATCCAAACATATAGAGGTTAAATAATTTTCCCAAGGACACCTGGTTAATAGCAAACAAAAGCAGGGTTTCCAAATTTGGTGGTATAATCACAGAACTCTTCTGCTCCCACCACGCCCCACTGCCCCGATGCTCTGAGGAGAGGTGACTCCGTGCCGGGCAGTTTCATAACCTCTGCTCTGAAAGCACATTTCTAGCCACCAGCTGTAGAATTCAGTCTACCAACCATTTCCCCTCCACCCATTTCCAGGCTGATGTGCCACGCTGGCTGAGAACGTATTTCACTAAATTACACTTTCTTTCCCTGGTACAAATCAATACGAAACTGCAATGATTTCTCTAAAAACATACACAGAATTCCTGTCCCAGGTCTGTTCTTGTAAGAGAAAAGTGACAGAAGAATCACTTACTTTAACAGGAACGATCCTCCCTGTATGATACTAACTGAAATGTTGTTCGTGTTCAGAAGATATCTTCACAGAAAAGGTCTAATTTAATTTGTTGGTGATTTTCCAGACATCACTATGCATCTCAAGGATCTTTGGCCGGACCTTCCTGGGCTCCTCTCACTTAATTGGAGACGTGGACACTGTGTTTTGGTTGTGGAGTGGTTCATGCTTTCTTCTCACAGTGTCTCTCTCACAGACCTGATTTAATCAGCCATCAGCCCATTTTGACCTTTTTCCAGAAACTTTCAATGTGGCCTGCCTGTTTTAAGACTGGAGCTGAAGCTGCTCCTCTTGGTTTCAGTCACCTCAGCAGAGCTCAGATTGATATCCTGGTGGGTCACTTCAGTGAACAGAGTCATCTCCTGTTCAAACAAGGCCGCCATTTTCCAGCCGTCCTCCATGCTCATCACTGCATTTCCATTCCACCACAGCAATCTCCTCGCTCATGACCTTGCCTAGGCCATATTATTACCATTGCCTTGATCTCCACCTCAGAAACACTAGATTTAGAAAGCCCACTGCCTGACCACAGCTTCTTGAGCTTCTACCTGTAAAACCGTAAAACCATTGCAAGACCCTCTTCAAGAATTCTCACCCTTAGGTCATCCAGCTTGGCTGTCTTTCCTGTCCAACCTGGACCCCAAGGGCAAGTGCTTCAAACCCAAGAACAACAGCATCCTCAATTCCTCACTCAGCTGTCATTCTGCTACGTCTGCCAGAATGGCTCCTCACCCTTGGAGGACCCATCAAGTCTGTGCCCCTGCTTCTGCTCCCAGAGAAAAGCACGTAGCCCTGAAGATTGATGACTCCCTCCACTGAGTCCTCGGCTCCTGAGTCCCTTGACTGGACTCTATAATTTCCCTTTCCCACTCACCACAGAGGCTATACTAAGGCTTTAATACTCTCTTGTTTCAGTTAGGATTATATTTGGGTGCAAATAACTGAAACACAAAATAACAGTGGCCTAAACTTGGTAAAAGTTTATTTCTCAACTAGGTAAAAAAAATATCAAGGACTCACAATCCAAATGTGCAATGGAGACACCACAAAATCATGAGACCCTAGGTGTCTATCTTTCTGCTCTGCCATCCTCAGAGGTCTTCTGTCCTTGAGATTGCCCCATGACCCAAAATGGCTGCTGGAGTACCAGTCATCATATTCACATTCTAGACAGCAGGGAGGTGAAAGGACAGAAGGGCAAAAGGACACTCCTCAAAGCTGAGCTATGTCCCTTTAAGAAGCCTTCATAGAAATCCCATACAACACTCCTATTGCTATCTTGGTGGCCATAACCTAATCACACGATCACATTTAGTTGCAAGGGAACCTGGGAAATGTAGTCTTTTAGCTGTGCATGTCACCACCTACAAAATCAAGACTGTATTGCTAAGGCAGAAGGGGAGAGTGAATTTGAGGTAAGCTCTAACTGCCTCTACCATATCTCCTTAACCCCTCCACCCCACACTTACCTGCTCATTTCAGTCTGACAACTCAGATCGTTTCCTGGGAAAAGAGACCATCAGGGGTCAAATTCCTTGATATCGCTCCCTCCACTGCTGACTCACATGTTTACAGCACCCACCCTTACCTGCTGTGTTTGTATCTCAGAGGAGGAAGTGCCCCTACTCCCCCTGAGCCTAAAGCCTGTGCTCTTCATACGTGCGGTTTATCAGATGTCAAGTATACACCAATAAAGCTGTGTAAAAATTTTAAAAATATGAACTCATTCACAGCTTAATCCTTACCATCTGTTTTCCAGCCATTTTCTCCTGAAACTTTTCTAGCTGGGTCGACAAATAACATCAAATTGCCAAATCAAAAGTAAGTTTTCCCAAAACTGTTTGGTGCTTCCTCAAAAAGTTAAACATGGAATTATTGTATAACTCCACTGTCCTACCCCTGCATATATACTCCAAAAAACTGAAAACAGATACTCAAACAACATGTACATGTTCACAGTGGCACTATTCACAATAGCCAATAGATAGAAACAACCCAAACATCCATCAAAGGATGACTAGATGAAAAAATTGTAGTGTACACACACACACACGCAATGGAATATTATTCAGCCATAAAAAGGAATGAGGTACTATAAATGTTATAACATAGATGCACCTTGCCTGGGGTTCGCTGGTTTGGATCCCGGGTGTGGACCTAGGCACTGGTTGTCAAGCCAGGTTGTGGCAGGTGTCCCACATATAAAGTAGAGGAAAATGGGCAAGGATGTTAGCTAGGGCCAATCTTCCTCAGCAAAATGTGGAGGATTGGTGGCAGATGTTAGCTCAGGGCTAATCTTCCTCAAAAAAAGAAACCACTGCCAATTTCCCTTAGTTTTGCTTTCTGAAAGCAAAGAAGATAGACTTCAGGAGTTTTTTTTAATTCATATTGATCTTTTGTGAAAATAGGCAGGAGAAAGTCAGAAAAGTTAAAATTATCCAGAAAATAAAATTCTATTTTGTTTATATTGTTGGAAGTATTGTTTATATTGTTGAATGATCTGATCATGATTGCTCAAGTTGACAGCCAAGTCCTTAACTAGCTCTCTGACAATATTTAGAACTTTACATTAATACTGTCCTTGAGAATATATCCCCTAAATTGTGTCATCTCCACCAGAGAGGTAATTTCTTGGGGGCAAAATCTGTCTCATTAACGCCTACATCCTTCACAGCCTAGGTGTGACATAGTGGTCTCCAGGAAGTGTTGGCTGAATGGAGAGATGGTGGGACGGATGGTGAAACAGATGGCTGTGCAGATGGCTGGGTGGATAAATATGATGAGTTATTTTTGTTATCTCAATCAATACACCCCTTTGGACGGGCTTCAAGATGAATCTGGGTAGTGTTGAATTCTGTTGAAAGAGAGACAGAAGGAGCCAGGAACTATAGTAAAATCCACACAAAACACAACAAAATGTATTAGTATTGAAATTTTTTTTTAAATTTTACATTATGAAGTCGGTAACCCTGGTTAAGTGTTTTTCTTGTAATGTTTTACAATCTTATTTTTCATTTCTTATCTTTTGGTATCCTTAAAATAACATCGTGTTGGTGTTAGCTCAAGGAGGGTGTTAGAACACAGCTATGCTCCAGTCTGGAACGTAGCTGCTCAGAGTATGGTCCCAAAACAGCAGCATGCGCATCACCTGGGACCGTGTTAGACATAAAGAATCTCAGGCTCCTCCCTAGACCTACCGTACCAGAATCTGCCCCTTAACAAGCTCCTCAGGTGGTTTCCATACACTGGTCAAGATTCCTGAAAATAATGAGTGAGAAGTGGGGCTCTCCCGGAAGCCGTGGCCTCTGACATCAGAGACTTGGTCTAAGCAAAGCGTGATGAACCCCAGGCACCGTCCTGCTAAGGTGCTGGGGGCGGGAGTTTGATACATTGGAGCGTAAAGTGAGCTTTGGAGGTGAAGGATAGAGGCTGTGGGGAGAGGGGACAGTGTGTATGGGTCGGGGGTGAAGGGGACAGTAGTAAAACTCATCTTCTGAGTAGAGGAAGCGCAGGAAATGGAGGAGCTACTGTCAGCTGATTGACAAACACTGTAAGGTCTCCCTGAGGTTCCATCATACTGAAAAGGGTGGCAAACCTGGGGCACTCAAGTTGTCCCAAAGCAATCTGACTTCCTTAACATCACTGTGGACTGGCGAGTCCATGTCCTACTTGGGGACGGGGACAGTTGAGTGAACTGCCCAGCCACATCAGAGTTTCTAACTTTGGCCAGAGGTCAAGTAGCCTGCAGTACGCTGGGCGCTTACTCCAACGAGCTGAGTCAGATCTAGAATGGGAGGCGAGAGGCTGACAGTGAGGATGGATGGCTGATATTACCGTCCTGAGCGGACACGGAGAAACTGAGGCCAATGGGTGAAGTGTCTCCTCCCTTCCACTAGCTGGCTAGGTGATGCTGTGCGAATCAATTCACTTCTTCGCTATATTGTTTAGTCATTTTCTTAGCGTTTGTTCTGGGGATTACAATATACATCTTGTTGCAATTTACTTCAAGTTAATACTGACTTAAGGTTGGTAAAAGGTAGCAACTTTGCTCCACTATAACTCCATTTCCTTCTTTCTTTGTGCTATCATTGTTGATATAGATATATGTAGAGACAGACAGACAGATAGATAGATAGTCCCGGAGGTGAAATTCCCCCTTCTACCCTTCTTGTGTTCTTGTGCCTGGACTAATAATAAAATTGACACAAGACCAGATCAACAGGAGAAAAACCCAGTTTAATACGCACGTATTGGAGATCATAGAGAAATGACACTCAGAGAGGGAACAAAGCAGGCATTATGTATATCTTTTACCTGAAGAAACAATAAATATGTGAGGAATGGCAGGACAAAGAAAGTCAGGTTTGCGATATGTAACAAGGGAAGATTTAAACAGCGTTTAAGATTGAAGTAATAAATCAGTAAAAGTAACAGGGTCTGTTTGTACCGGCTTCTCAATCCTGAACTCCCCAGCTTTGAGATGAATGGGCGTGTCTCTTCCTCCTGGGGCAGGCAGGGTGCCTTTCACATGGAGATTTAGCTCCTGCTTTCACGGGGAACAGAGAGAGGAGGGTCAGAATGCCTTTTTTCTTTGCATTGGCTGCTTCTCAAGTAACTTTAATTCAAAGTAATCAATGTGACACGGTGGGATATTTTGGCCTACCCTGAGCACCCCCTCAAAAAAAAAAAATATATATATATATATATATATTCAGGAGAACAGTATCATAATCATTACTTTATACTATCTTATGTCTTTTAGACAAATTAAGAAAGAAATATATATATATATATGACAAATGGAAATGGCAAGCAATAGGATATTTTGGAGTATATGAGGAAGCCATTTGGTATAAACCTAATTCGGCCTGACTTTGTTTTTCCAAAAGGGCCTGACTGTGGCTGTTGAGCACGCATTGTATATCTGCTTTAAAACATTTTCTATAGTAAGAACAAATGGCCTTAAGATAAAGGTGCAACTTCCCCCCACATTGGCATTTCCTTAGGGATGAGCATCTTTCCTCAGGCTAGGAACTGATTTCTGTGCTCACTTTTGACCACCCAGCTCACCTGTGACCACGCAGCTCCAGACAACAGAGCTGCCACCCTGCTGTGTTCACCGAGATAGCAGACCTACCTGCTGTTTCCATCAATCGCTGTGCCGACAGAGCAGTCTCAACTATTGTAAAAGGGACATTTCAATCATACGTGAAACATCCTGTTTGGGCGTATATAATCACTCTGTATACCTCACTTCTTCGGTGCCCTTTCTTCCTTTGGGAAGAAAGGGCCCAGGCCATGGTCCTCAGATTTTAGCTCAGAATAAACTCTCCCAAATTTTCATTTATAGATTGGTTATGGATTAGTTTCGTCAACATATTTAATACCAGACTAACTTGAATCCACAGGAAGAAATGAAGAAGATCAGAAATGGTAGACATAAAAGAGTATAGTAATCTATCTCTGTGGGTTTCAGGTCTGCCCAGCTTCCGCTTTCCACTGGGCCCAGCAGGACTTCCTGTATGTGCACATCCTCTCAGTCAACCTGTGATGTGGGGAGAGCTTATCTGAATTCCAAGGTCTCCCCGTTAAATTTCTGGCCAAAACCTCAGTCTGGCAAGGCCACAGTTCTTCCTGTTTGTTTTCTAAGTTCACAGTTGGCCCTCCACTCCACGTCATGGTGCAGAGCTGCTGGTTTTCACAGGCGGCCCCACCCTAGAAGCACCGCTGTGCCAAGAGATCTGGGGCAGGGGTGTGGAGCAGCCCCAGGCAAGAGGGCCACAGGCTCCCATTGTTCTTACCCCCAGTTCTGCAGTGTTTCATGAACAAATGTTTCTCAATTTGTGGTTTGCCTTTGTCAGTTTCCAGAGCCCCGAAATGGCTGTTTTGGATCATTCTCTCCAGTTGTTTCTGAGGGGGAGGACCTGTCATCCTGTTCGCTCTGCTTTGCCCGAACTCCTGCCTCCTCGTCACTACAATGAGCTTCAAGTCTTCATCAGTAAAAGTGGGTGTCTTCCTCCCTAGTCCTGTGCTGTATCCATGGACCAGGGTTTCTAAGGGATTTGAGGACCTAGAGTGGTGTCAGGAGGTGACCAGGATGTATCACCTGTGGTTCAGGTGCCAGCAACCTCACCTGGCTCTGATGGCGGAAGCATTTATAAAGAATCTGGGGCAGCTCAGAGACAAGGCTGCCACTAGAAAGTGAGAAGGATGCTCTTTCTTCAAATAAAAAATTATTAGGTTTGTTTATTATGGCACAACTAACAGCATACTCAGGCCCCCAGGGCCCTGAGAAACCAGCCGGCGGCCACCTCCCCTGTGAAGGAAGGCAAGGGCAAGGGGAGGGCATGGGTGGAAAAGGAGGGGTAGGAGGGTGGGGGCTTTGATTCCCTGAAGGAAATGTATTTTTAAAATTGGTGGCCCCACTCAGAATAAAGTAAAACTAAAGCCTCTTGCTTGGACACTGCTATGGGCCGAGTGCTTGTGCCCCAACCCCAAATTCTTATGCTGAAATGCTCATGCCCTACGGGATGGTGTTAGGAGGTGGGGCCTTTGAGGGTGATTAGGTCGTAAGAATGGAGCCCTCATGAAAGGGACTAGTGCCCTTATAAAAGAGACCCCAATGAGCTCCCTGGTCCCCTCCACCATGTGAGCACACAATGAGAAGTCAGCAGTCTGCAACTCACAGGAGGGCCTTCTCCAGAACCTGACCACACTGGCACCCTGATCTTGGACTTCCAGCCTCCAAAACACTGAGAAATAAATTTCTGTTGTTTACATGCCATCCAGTCTGTGGTGTTTAGTTATAGCCGCTCCAACAGGCTAATATAGACACATACCTTCAGTTTCCCAGGCCCTTCTAAAGGAAGTTTGCAAAGGCCCTGCCGAGCAGAGGCTGTCACGGCTGCACACCTATGCCCACATTGCTGGCTCCTCGGCCACATCCTGATACTGCAGCATACATGCCACTGGCAGTAGGCATGCTCCATGCCCCCAGACCCACTCCTCAGCCAAGGGGACTGTGTCTAGATGGGTTTGCTCTCAAATGTTCTGACAGCATCTGAGAGAAGCGGAAGGATGGGAGAAGGATCCTCTGGGAACCCCTGGATTTACTCAAGGACAGGACCAGGTTGTGCATGTGCAGGCGTCAAGGAGCGTGCTTGCAGATCTCCAGGTGGATGCATATTTCTGGATGCTGATGCAAGTCCACTTCACCAAGAGCTCTCCTTTGCTGCTTCCAGCTGCAGCCAGAAGTCCCAGAGCCTCCATGATCTACCCTCATTCTCCCAGGAATTAATACGGGCCTACAATATGAATGCTCTCCCTCTTAGATGTGCTGCCCTTACGCAGGGCGCAACCTGAACAATCATACAAGGGAAAGCTGGATAACCACAATGTTTAAAGCACAGGAAAAAGGGCGGTTTGAAAGATCCAGGAAGCAGGGCCCCACCACTGGGATAAATGGACTTCAACCGTGTTTAATCACTGCATCGCTCTACCCAAGAGGTGCAGTCCAGGGAGAAAGCATCTGATTGGCTGATCTTGGGCCCTGTGTCCATCCGTTGGCCAGGGCAGGGTGAGGCATCTTCATTAACAGCCCTCCAGCACTGTATCTAATCAAAAGGAATAGTTTCCCAGAACAAAATCAGGGTGCTGTTCCCAGAAACAAGAACACACGCTGAGCAGGCAAACAACAGATGGCCCGCACAGAAAAATGAATTAGGGATCAGATTTCTTTACTGTAGGACTTCTCAGAGCCTTTCATTAGCAAGTTTTGTTTTTACGCCTCTTTAACAAGAGATAAAACATACAGCATTTCTCAATTATTTCATCAAGTTCTTTTTTGCCAGAATACTTCGAGATACTAATAAGCGTTCCAGGAAAGACCTTTAGGGGAATGAATTAGAACATGTTCCTCTGTGCTCACATGTATTGTAGCCCATGAGGGCAAGAAATTGCCTCTCTTATTTACCGTTGAATCTCTGATGCCTGGAACGGGCATGGCACAGAGAAGGCACTCAGTAAACGGGGTCATTGAATGATTTCTGTTTCTATCGTCTATGTAGTTTCTCCCCGAAAGTCTGAATTACACTAGGCGTTGCAAGAGCCATGCTCATCCAAGAGAGATTCCGTTAGGTTAATTATATCGTGCTCACAAACTGTCCACAGAGCCCTGGAGTCACATCACAAAAGGGAAAGCGCAGTGTTACTCCCATGCCCCCACCTCTCTAAGGCCCACCGCAGGCCTACGTGGCAGAAACTCCAGTATACACGCGATACAGCAGCTTTCCACTTCTGGCCCCTGCGCGCACGTGAGAGGTTGTTTTCCTCCTCTGTAACTTTGCAAACACTGTTTCTCTGTCTGGAATCCCATTTGCCCCTCCCTTTAGCCACTTAGAAAACTCATCTTTCAAAATCCAGCTTAACTGCTAAGGCCACTGTGATGTTTTCGCAGAACTCTCCCAGCTGCCAGCCCAGGCCTCCAACCATTTCTCTCCCCTCTGAACTGTTCACACCTGTGACTTGCTGCCGTTGTCACCTGCTGCTTTTCCATGTGCTGTGTGTCTCCTCTTTCAGCCTGAGAGCCCCTTGAGAATAAGGATCATGCTTGTTCACCTGAGTAGTTGTAGTACCTAGTACCTAGTACCTAGCTGCATCTAACCAGGATGAGAAAAATCCCCAGGAGTTTCTAACAGAGGGCATGTGATGCCAGGAGTTGGATACATGGGTGACAGAGGAGGCTGAGAAGCCACCCATGGCCAGTGGGTGTCTTAGTTTGCGTTTCCAAGGAGCAGGCTCTGAGACCAAGATTCCAATGCAAGCAATTTATGGGCAACGCAAGGACTGTGGGTGGATGAGGGGCAGAGGCTTCTGCGAAGGAAGGCAAGGCAACCACTCCAGGGCATCTTAGGAAGCCAGACACCAAAGTGGGCAGCTGGAGCTTAATCCCTCATGGACACTGAAAAGTCATGCAAATACATGCCTCAGAAGTATCCTGGCCCAGGGGTGAGGGAGCTGGGGTATTTCTGCTAGTCTGCCATTGGTTATGTTAATCCTTAGGCACTGTCAGTCTGCTGTACACACAAACAAGCAGGTTTGGAAGCTTTGGGGTAGCCCTCCGACAGGCAGGAGCTGGCCTTGGGAAGTCGGGCTGCCTTGGAAGAAATGGTAAGGGGATTTTCAGAGATGTGGGCAGGGCACTGACAGCTAGAGTGAGGCAATTTGGAACTTAATAAAAGCAGTAACTGCTAGCACCCCTGAGCTTGATGGACAGGGGTTGGGGCTGGGGTTACTGGGTCCCAGGAGCCAGGAATACATGGTGGAAGCCGGACTCCTCCTTGTGGGCTTGTTCAGCAGACGCTGGAGCCAGAGAAGGCAGTTAGCCACTTCCAAAGACCCCACAGGAGGCAGAGAGAGAAGCTTCTCCTTCCTCCTGCCCTTCAGGCTCCCACCAGTGCCTCCCATTGGCCAAAACCAGTTGGAAGCCACTTGACCAGAGTCTGGGAAACCAGCCTGCCCTCCAGTGATGCAGAGTAAAGTAGAGCAAAGTGGATCAGGGAACAGCGAACCGGCCAGGACGGGCTGACTGCCGTGGAGGGGCTGTGCTCCCCCAAACCAGCAGCGCTCGAGTTCCCCGGGCAGTTTGTTTAAAATGCAGATTTTGGGCCCGATTCTTGACCTAATGAATCTAAACCTTACAGATAACGTTGGGGTCCCAGGAGTCTGTATTTTTAAACAAGTCCCTGAGGAGAAACTTGGGGAACTGCTTTAGAGGTGACTCATCATAAATGTTTCAGAGATTAAAAACATTAAACCGAATGGGATCTGTAACAAGATGACAATTCCACTTCTTGCCAATCCAAATTCAATTAACGAAAATGGTCCTTTCCAGTTCATCTAAGTTTAACTGCTTAACAATAAGTCTTTGATTTTCATCCTACAGACAAAGCAATCAAAGTCAAAGGATATTGGAAAATAAATCCGTAAAGGCCGGAGGTAGCACCAGGGACCAGGGGTCGAATTGTAGATACTTTTGTTGGCACACTTGTCGTATTATATTGCTCTTATTATTTTATTGTTATTTGTAGTGACTGTCTACTCCCCACTAGACTGACTGCCTAGAGGACCAGGCTCCTTTCTTCCTAGTCCTTCACGCCGGGCACAAGACACGCCCAGTTACATACACAGCAGGAGTCTGAGAAATGTTTGTGGAATTAAGTTCAGAACCCAAAGCTGCCCGTAGCCAGCAATATCTCTAGAGGTGGCTCTTTCAGACACAGACTGACTCAGAATGTGGCCAAAGGATTTTTTTTGTAATTTCCAAAACGCTTTCAAGTTTTCCATAAAGTTGGCCTTTATAGCTTTTTCTCCTCCTTTTGAGCATTCATGTGGTAAAGCTGTTCAGTGATGCATTGAACACGCATGATATATTGTGTTTATTTGAGAATAATTAAACAATTGTTATCATAGAAATTGCGTTACTCAATTTTATTAAGAAAAAGCCCCCTTTTCCTAAGACAGTAATATATTCAGATTAAAAAATATCCCAAGGCAAGACTCAGACAAAACAAGCATTCAAAAGTGCAAACCCAAAATAAGAAAAAAATGAACTATTCTAAAGTGAGATGAACAAAAACAATTCATCAATTTTACTGTTTCAAGGAAGCGGACAAGAGGATGAAAACTGCATTTAAAAAATTCCCGTCACCATAGAAACTCACATAGGGACATTTATTTACAGGGAAATAAAATAGAAACATAGAGCTGCAAGTAAAACAGGAGCCTGGGAGCCCCAAAGCCAGAGCCATCTGGGAGACAGTTCCCAGAAATTAATGAGGATCCATGGAAATCATCAGACACGGGAAATCCAGGACCCAGCACGAAACGCCGGCACGACCTGGAGCAAATTACAAGCTTTGTACCTTTATCTTCTCGTTTTGAAAATAAGAACAATGACACCTGGTTCTATAGGGCTGGTTAACCAGTGCACTCTTCAATTACTACTGTCTTACTATTTATAAAGTTTGGAGCTAAATGAAAATATGGATTGCCCGCATAGACTAGGCTTCTGGCTACCTAGGGCCCCTAGAAAGATGATGCAGCCCAGGCAGGGGACCTGCAGGGACCCGTGGCTGTGCAGGAGCTTGGATACGGAGTCCACCACAGAAGGACATCGACTAAGGAGCAGAGGGGATGCAGGAAATTATTCCCAGATCGAGCAAGCCAAGGGGGTTCCAGTTGGTGTATCAGTCTAGAAGAGGCCTTAATAGGCTAATGATGAAGGGCAGGGACTTTTCAGTCACCCTGGGTTCTAATCCTCATTCCATCACCCACCACCTGGCTGTGTGACCTAGGGAAAGTGACACATTCTCTCTGTGCTTTAGTTTCCTCATTTTAAAAAATAGATAATAACACCTAACTCATTGGATAGCTGTCAGAACTAAGTGTGATCATGTGTGTAGTGTGTTCGTTGCAATGCTTGGCACAGAATAAATGCTCAGAAAATGCAAGCTAGTAGAGAGGGTAACAGGGTCTCTGTTTCCAGGCTTTGGTTCAGGAATAGAATGCCTGCTCCAACGTGGTTGAGGACTGACAAGGAAAAACTATAATCACAGTTCTGTGTAGAGGGGATGTCAAGGCAGGCACGCAGGGAAACAGGCACCAATGCAGATAGAAACAAGGTACACGTGGCGGACCAGGTCTTAAGAACAGGGTGGAAATGCAGTAACGGAAACTGGGACAAATCAGCCGGTTTTACCTAGTGGCAAGCGTGACACGATGGAGTTGTATTAAACATACTCCCAGAGATCAAGCTGCTCGGCTGTGGGTAGAGAAGAACTCTGGGAAAGGCAGGCAGGTAGCTCACAAAAATATCACCACTGAAGTGCAGGGACTCCCCGTCTATCCAGAGACCACTGATTCAGCGGCCTCTCTCACTCAGGAAATAAGCCCAAAGGGCTCTGAGCAATCAAGATCATTGCCACAAAGCCCACGAAACAAATTGTGTATCCTTTACTCATAGGAAACTTTTCATCTCCTCATTCAGATCCCGTTTCCTCTTATTTTACATACAATGTTAACTGGTGAGGGCTCGGCAAGCCAAGGAGTCGAAAGAAAGATTTCTTGGACTCTCAAGTTCTGGTAGTAGTGCTCATTTATTCAGAGAATAGCATGGGGACAGGACCCAGGGGCAGTGAAGAGCTGCAGGCATGGGGACAGGACCCAGGGGCAGTGAAGAGCTGCAGGCATGGGGACAGGACCCAGGGGCAGTGAAGAGCTGCAGGCATGGGGACAGGACCCACGGGCAGTGAAGAGCTGCAGGCATGGGGACAGGACCCATGGGCAGTGAAGAGCTGCAAACATGGGTTGAGGGTAGGGCTAAATTTAAGGCATAGGTATGTGAGTTATCTCTTTACGAGACAAAGGAAAGATTACGTAAAAAAGTCCTTAATATGGTATCAGTGTAGGTGGGGTCTGGTTATCTGGTGGTCCTATAACTTTAGATAAGAATCGGATCAGATCAGGTCAAGAGTCCTATGTCTCCCGGAGGATGATATAGATTGGTATGTAGGCCAGGACGCCCTGGGCTTCTCTCCCTGGGGCAGCCTTGATCCTCATCATTAATGAACTTTTATATTTGGTTACTTAGCCAAAGACAAATCTGGGGAGAAGGAGGAAACTTCTAGTGGTGGGAAACCTGTCAAAAAGCGAGGCACTATAAAATTATACAAAATAGAAGCAAGTCTTATAAAGCCCAGCAGTCTTGCACCATTTCATGGCAGGGCAAATTACCCCGGATGCCTCATAAACCAAGAAGGCACAGGATAGTACTACATGTCCGTAATGATAGTTTCGAGTCTCCTCATCATAATAAATAGCATCACCATCCACCCAGTGGATCGAGCCAAAAAACCAGAAGTCACTTTCTTTGCCTCATCCTACATATCCAGTCCCTACATATCAAGTCCTATCAGTCATAAATCCAAAATACATTCTGGATTGGCTCTTTACCTTCACTTTCACCGGCCTAGTGACCCTTGCTCAATCTCTTGCCTGGATCGTAGTAGTGACCCCTGACTGGCCTCCACAATAACCCATTCACCTAAATCAGATTTTAAAAACAAATATTAGAATATCTCAATTCCCTGAGTTACGCCTCTAGTAGCTTTCTATCACCTTAACAGGAAGATCAAAACTCGGCTTTCTGTTCCCAAGACACAAGATCTGACCACTGCTTTCCTCTCGGGCTTAAGCACCACTATCCAGCCACACTGTCCTTTCTTCCTTGTGGACTCCAAGATCGAAATGTCGATGAAAATAATCCATAACCAATCTATAAATGAAAATTTGGGAGAGTTTATTCTGAACTAAAATCTGAGGACCATGGCCCGGGGCCTTTCTTCCCAAAGGAAGAAAGGGCACCAAAGAAGTGAGGTGCACAGAGTGGTTATATACCCCCAGAGAGGATGTTTCACATGTGATTGAAATGTCCCTCCCACAATAGTCACAAGATTGCCCTGTCAGCACAGCGCTTGATGGACACAGCAGGTAGTGAGTCTGCTATCTCGGGGGGCGCAGCAGGAAGCAAGTCTGTTGTCTCGAGCTGGATGGTCACAGGTGAGCACAGCAATCAGTTCCTAGCCTAAGGAAAGATGCTTAATCCTTAAGGGAATGCCAACGTTGGGAGGGGAAGGGAAGTTGCACCTTTATCTCAAGGGCCTTTGTTCTTGCCATAGGGAATGTCTAAAGCAGATATACAATGCATGCTCAACGGCCAAGGTCAGGCCCTTTTGGAAAAACAAGGTCAGGCCGAATTAGGTTTACACCAAATGGCTTCCTCATATTCTCCAATATATCCTATTGCTTGCCATTTCTATTTGTCAACACCCATTTGTCAACACTTTGTCGCAGGCACTTATTCTCTCTTCCTGGAATGCTCCACCCCCACATCTTCACAGCCACCGGCTCAAATGTCACCTCTTCCCACAAGTCTTCTCTGATCACTCAGCCCAGAGCAGCCATCCAGCCATTCTATTACAGTACCCCGTCTGAATATTTTGCAGGACATTTTACAACACCGGATATTTCTTGTTTATTTCGTAGAGCATAATCTGTCTCCCCACACTGGAAGGTGGTCTTGTATCTCTCATTCACCCTCGTGTCCCCTGTAGCTAGAACAGCGCCCAGCACCTATCCGTGCATCATAAATATTTGTGAAATGAAAATAAAAGAATAAATCTGCCCCCCAATATTTTTTAGAAAGGAAATTATCTGCAGACCTTAGAACATCGTTAATGGATACATAGAAGTCTCTTGCAACCCCTCACCACTAATGGGGTCCTGCTCGTGGCTGAGAACCCCCACTGTGCCCCAGGACAAGAGGTGTGGCATGTCTTGCAGGAGGGCACTGGGATGGAGGGCTTTTAGGGAGGTGGATGGGAAGAGCACGCACAGGGCAGAGCAGAGAGGGAAAGGCAAGAGCCAGGCTGACCGGTGAGATGCTCATCTTATCTGTCCAGGTGTGAAGTGCTGCAGCCTGAACCAGCAGCAGCCAAAGGGACAGATGCCAGGGCTGTGGTGGTGGCAGAAATCACAGGGCTGGTGACCGATTAGATTTGCAGAGGGAGCCACAAAGGTGAACTCTGGGAGCTCACAATCCTGGCAACGATCTTCTCCCACTTACGTGAAGTCTGCTCTGTGTAAATGACAAGCTGCTTGATTTAATAAAGAAATATGGCTTCATAAATTGATACAGCAGAATGTTCCTTTTTAATTTGATTTTCTTTATATGATAACCAGGAAAATCATGCATTCTTTTAAAAGACCGGAAAGACTTATTTGATATCACTAACACATCAATCAAAAATGTTAATTACAGCTACACACTATATGAATACAATTATTTTGAATAAATTCAATTAAAAACAACAGTTGGGTCTTTTTAACACGTTGATCACTTGGCTGAATTTTTCACTTTACCTACGCTTGGTGTGGTCTGTTAGTTTGGTATTGCTGCCATCACAAATGACCACAAATTTAGCAGCTTAAACCCAGTTCTGCAGGTCAGAAGTCCAGCACAGGTCTCACTGAGCTAAAACCAAGGTGTAGACAGGGCTGCATGCCTTCCTGGAGGCCCTAGGGGAGAATCCCATTTCCTTGCCTTTTCCAGCTTCTAGAGGCTGTCCACATTCCATGGCTTGTGGGCCCTTCCTCCATCTTCAAAGTCAGCAATGTTGTGTCTCTGCCACCCTTCTTCCATTGCACTTCTCTCTCTGATCACGATTGGGAAAGGTTCTCCACTTGTAAGGATGCTCCAATTGGATTGGGCCCACCCAGAGCATCCAGTGTAATCTCCCCATCTCAAGGTCCTTAACTTAATCACAGCTGCAAAGTTCCTTCTGCACGTTAAGGTAACATATCCACAGGTCCTGGTGGCTGGGGCATGGACATCATGGGAGGACTGTTATTCTGCCGGTCACATGTGGTATCCCACAGTTATTATCTTTATCTGTTAGAAGCATTTTTTTTTTTTAATATTACCTATTCCCTGTTTTGAGGCTGGATTCTCCTGGGACTACTCATAGTCATGGGAGGAAGAGGCAAATCAAAACTTGACTTGATCAATTTTCCTTCCAATTTTTTAGAAAGGTCCTAGGAGACATTTAAGGACTCGTAAGGGTCCTTAAGAATATGATAAGGATGAGGAGTCAGAAATGGTAGCCTCCTCTCTTTCCCTCTTTTCATATGGACCGTCTGGCAACAGTAGAGCCTAATGGCTCAGGGCACAGGCTCCGGGGCCAGACTGGTACAGGGCTGGGCACCTGCCTGGCTCTGTCACCTAATGGCTGTGTCTTTGCACACATTCCCTCATTCCTCTGGACTCAGCCTCCTCATCCGTATAACGGGAGTTCATTCATTCAGCCAATATTTATTGAGCACTTACTATGTGCCAGCATAATTCTAGGCACCAGGGATTCAACCAGAACACACATGCAGGCATCATCGGTTATTAAGAAACTCACTCACCTTCACCCCCAACTTCACACCTGCCTCAACCTCTACCCCAGGGCCCTCTGGACTTCCCATGATGTAGAACTAAAAGGGTGAAGCCCAGCAGAGCAGGGGCCCTCCTGGAGCCTGCCACAGTGCTCCTGCCCGCATCCATGGGTGCCTGTGCTGGGGCAATTGTTAATGGTGTTTTAATATAGCATCTGGACACAGCAGTGAAAAAGAAACATACAAAAATCCCTTCTGGATCCTGACAGAGGAGACAGACAATAAACAAGGCATAGAAGTGAACGTCTCTGCTCTCTAGGGTAATACGTGCCCCGGAGAGAAACCAAGCAGTGAAGGAGGAGAGAGCACGTCAAGTGTAGATGAGGTGGTCAGAGAAGGCTCACCCAGAAGGAGACGTTGAAGGAGAGGGAACGAGCCACATGGGCGTGTGGGGAGCGGCAGGTGGGCTGCTGGGAACTGCAAGGACGTAAGTGAGCAAGCCTGGAGTGGAGGGAGAGGACAGAACACACGCTCGGACCTGCCTCATAGGACGGTTGTGAAGACTCAATGAATTACATTTACTTAGTTAATTGAATGACCCTAACCCTAACCCTAACCCTGAGAGCAAGGTCTGACATACGATAAGTTTTAAATAAGTTTTTTTAAAACCTATTATTTGTACCATTTGTTCAGAAATATGCCCCATTGAACAAAATTCAAATGCTTTCCCCTCAAGTCTATATGTGATTTCATTTCTCAGAATGCTCTCCTGGTGTGTTCTGGTCCCTGGTGGGTTCCATCGGGGCCTGCATGTCCTCATTCCCGCATGAGCCAGCACGTTAGCCCTGTCTCTGGAGGCGTCCAGACCTGGGGTGAGGGGGTCCTTTCACATCCTAGGACTCTGCACCCTCAGATTTTGCATGTTCTTCCTCCAACGGAAGATCCATGGTGTTTAGAATCCTTTGTAATCACTCTTCACATGTGATCACTCTCCATACTTTATCTTGGAGATTCAAGATAAAGTAACATCTTCTGTCACTCTAATACTGCTGCTCTTGTCTTTTCTCCTTCCCTAAATATCCTGCCCACCACTCTGTACTTGCCAAGGCATTCTCAAGCTCCCTGTAGGGCTCTCTCTAGCCTGTGCTCAGTGCAGCTCCCTGTAACCTCCCGATCAGCAGGGACTTTACCATGATAAGGGTGGCGGCTCTTCTCTCAGTCACTAAGGGGCTCCAGTTCTGGGGAGGGTGATAGGTCTGTGATGCAGATATGGGATGCCCAAAGAGTTGTAAAATTCCAGTTGAATCCCCCTACACACACGCACACACATATATACACACACCCTGTAACTACTTTGTCCTGTCCCACAAACTCAGAGCACAATATGGCCATATCACCTTTTTTTTTTTTTACTTGAATATTCAAACACTTCATGCTCTATTAACAAGAACTGGTACCTTGAGATATCCTCAACCCTAACTAGTCCAGTGATCTCCCAGGAGCTCACACAATGCAACAATGTTCAGACCTGTCCCTCCACACTGTAGGGGAGGAAGACATATCCTCTATGCATCTGGGTCCTTCTGGCTGGGCTACGAATTAAATTCATATGAGACAAAACAAGAGGAGAAAATCAAACAAAGCTTTATGACGTGTACACATGGGAGAGACTCAGGAAAACTGAGCAACTCGCCAAAATGGCGGAGGCTCTCATCTTAAATACCATCTTCAGCTAAACATAACGGAGGATACTGGGGGTAGTGGTTTGGGACTTCAAGAGGGTGGAAGGCAATTTACGTTGAGATGGAAATGTAAATGGGCCAGCTATAGACAATGTGACCCGAGAGACACGTTTTACATTACGTTACAGTTATCTTATGGTAGTAACTCCTTCCTAGCACAAGCCCTTCTACTTTAAATTATTTTAGACAGTTGGGGGGAGGTCAAAGTTTCTTTCAGAGTTTTTTGTTCTTAAAATTAATCAAGCCAAGAGACACATTTTGGGGTGGCCAATTCTGATCCCCTACAGCACCAAGCTGAGAGAGAAGTGGATCACCGCGTCCAGGGCTGCCATGTCTTCTACCTGGTGTCCCCATGGGGGCTGGTTCTGCCAAGTTCTTCCCATGCTGGCCCCTTCACTTGGATTGTGGGGTTACAGGTCTTTCAGATGCCACCCTTAGTCCCAGGAATTCTCTCCTTCATTCTTTCCACTGCTCCAGGATAGCTGGTCCAGAAGAGCTACCAGTGTGAATGATGCATTGTGTAGGAACAAGCCTGATGTCACAAATTTTAAGGTCTTGGTCCTGAGTCATCAGCCTAGATGTCCCCTATCCATAGTGTGATTTGATTTTAGAAACCTCATAGCCCTTCCCTGCCTTGAGTCTAATGGGGGCCCTCCATCCATCCTTTCCTCAGCAGCTCTAGCTAACCAGACCTCAGGGAGCAGAGTTTGGAACCTTGGCCCCTTGTCTTCCAAAATGCCTTGGGTTCTTATGCAAACCATTATCATCTTCTGCCACAATCAGTTTCCTCAAGCAGCCACCTTGCTGGATTGGCAAAATTCAGATATGCTCAAACCCAGAAAAATGGGATTCTTTTTAGCTTTTGTCGGGGAATGGAATTGGCTACCCCAAGATATGTCTCTTTGGCACAAGGATTATTTTGGACTGGTTACTTTTAAAAACTGCAGACATGAGAGAAACTCTGAAAAGCAGAAGTTATGCTTTGTAAGAGACATTTACATTTGTGAGGGAAATCTCCATCTGTAAAGGTGTCTCCCTCTCTGTACCAGGAGGAAGGGGGGATGACTTATCTCTAAAAACTTATCAATGTGGAAGGTAAGGACTTAAATCTACATAATAACTTACCCTTGTTTACTGTGCTTTTCTGGTCATCTCCCATAACTTACTCCCATCCCCAACATCCTCCTTTGTAGCTGAAGATGGTATTTAAGATGAGAACCTCTGCCATTTTGGCGAGTTACTCAGTTTTTCTGGGTCTCTCCCTTGTGTACATGTTGTAAAGCTTTGCTTAATTTTCTCCTGTTATTCTGTCTCATGTCAATTTAATTTGTAGCCCAGCCAGAAGGACCTAGAGTGGGTAGAGGAAATGTCTTCCTCCCCTACACTCTATATTAAACCACTTGACAAGCGACTCAAGAAATGGCGGAGCAGAGAGATGAGCCTCTCTTGATAGTACATATATACAGACATTTCAAATGAAAAACCAAAGGCTGACGGCAAAATCAAATAATGCAGTGTGAGCTATTTGTATCTGACACATTTTTATTTGCTCTGTCTAAACATCATAATACGTTTCATTAATTTCTTCTTTTGTCTGATTTGGGCGAGCCCTGGAAGACTTGAATAATGGAGATGTGCAGACAGTAATACGCATGGTGTAACTCTTCTTTAAATATGTTGGCTACAGACAGAGCTTTCAGAAAGATATTTTGATATAGAGACTGCATTCTCTCCTCAGTTGAAAATACTTGTTAAAAGCAAACTGCTAGCAGATGGAAGACCTCAAGACCTCCTGCAGCAAGAGGAAAGTGTTGTTACTGTGAGCGAGTGACGCACGAGGTCCAAAGACACCTTTCCTCCCTGCACTGAAAGGACGAGAAAGCAGGATGCTCTATTTACTCTGGGTTGTGCGTTACGGCATAGAGACACGCTGCGGTAAGACAGATGACCTGAATAAGCTGGGAGGAATGCACTCCACTCACCAGCATTGTTACAGCGTTGATGAAACAACCCTTTGGGAGAGCTGATCCCCGGCCCACAACATCCGAGGCCATCTTTATCTCCAGATCAGTCTCCACAGGTCCTTTAGTCTGGAGCTTATTGAAAAAACTCAGTCTCCTCTCAGAGGGAGAACTGATGAGGAGTTGGCTCTCTTGGACTCTGAATTGTGTGTGCCTAAGCTGGGGATAGTGCACACATTTTCACCTAAAGGACCAACTCTGATCAATAATGGATTCTGCATCCTCAACCAGCTGACAGACAAGAGGAACGTCTGCTTAGGCCCAGGAGGAGTGTGCATGGGGTGCGGAGCTGGTCTCCTTCACCTGGGCATCCCCGGGGCCTCAGACAGGGCCCAACACACAGGAGGCATTCACTCAGAGCATGTTAAATGAATGAGTGAATGAACTAATTAATCTATCACCTCTGGCTCATAGCCTTGCAAAAGGGCAGGGTTGTAGAAATCACACTCAACGAGGAGATGTTAGCTCCAGGGACACCAACTACCTGGTTAAGTCTCTTTAGCACTAAGTCTCAATTTGCCTCTATAAATGAATACAGCAGTGTTCACCTTGACTGATGAGCAGTTGGAATAAGGCTCGATACCAAAAACAAACCAGCCACATATATTTTTCTCCAGCTAAATCCATCAATTCGCCATTTTCCCATCAGCTTTTCAGAACGAACCTGCCTCTGTTAGCCTGTCTGACCCTCAAGACGTCCTAGAGATGTACAGGATTATTTTTCAGGTGCTGCTCCTTCCTGGAAACCAGACTCAGAAGGATGGAGACAGACTAACAAGCAGAAGATCAGAAAACACAGTTTGCAATGAATAGACTCATCAGTGATGAAATTGTTAACCCCTGAGCAAAATTACATGGTGAACTTTACAATAAGAGACTAAAAGGAAGGCATGAAAAACTAAGTGCTCCACGGTGACATTTAGACACAAGAGAAGAGGTTTCCAGGCATCTCCCTGACGACCAAGGCGGAGTGAGGGCGCATCACCTTCCACAGCCTGCTCCTGTCAGAGAAAGGCATCATTTCATCACATCTGTTCTGGGGGAGGCCTTTCTGTGTTCCACACGAGATTATATTGATTCATTAGAGTAGATTCCAACTGGGTTTAAAAGATTCAGAAATGAAAATCCCAGAGGCATTAGAGAAATATTCAGACTTTTTCGGGCAGCATTCCTGCTCCTCAGTGACCAGCCCCATTGGTCCCTCATTCTTCCTCCTCTGCTCAGATCTCTCCAAAGGCTTTCCATCCACTTGGAATAAAACCCAAAACTCTTACAACATTGGCAAGGCCTGCGCGATCTGGCGCGGCATGACCTCCCCACGTGCATCTGCCACCGCGTTGCCCCTCCCCCACTCTGCTGTTGGCTGGTCCTTAGGGATCCTCCTCAGACCTTTGCAGGTGCTGTGCCCTCACCCCAGAACACTTTTCACCTGGGGAGTCACAAGAATCTCTCCCTCAGCTCTTGTAGGTCCCCCTTGACATGTTCCTTATCAAAGAGGACTTCCCTGGCCAATCCAGTATTTGAATTCACAGCTCCCACCCATTGTTCTTGGTTCTCTAACGCTTTTAAGGGTTTTCTTCATTGCTCTTATAGCATCTGACCTTTTTCTCTTATGTGTGTGTACGTATATATATTTATACCTGCACTTATATACGTTTGGTTTCTCTTCCTTTAGCAGAACCTCGGCCCCTGAAGGCAGGCACTGTGCCTCAGTTTCACTGCCACATCCCTGCTGCTCCTGCAGCCCACGGCACTGCACAGTGAAGCAGAGTTGGATGGATGAATGAACCCTCTCCCGGCCCACCCCCTGTCACGTTCATCCACTCTCCCTTCCCGCACCCATTCCGTATCACATGTCCACAACGTGCCACAACCGTGTCCCTCCTCCCAGAGTATCGTTCCCTTTGTCCGTGGTTCCCAGAGGGACTCTGTCTACCACATGGAGAGTGGAACTGAGTGGGAGGACAGGACAGAAGGCAGAAGGAGGATTTTGCCAGAAAAAGGTTGCAGCAGGAAAGAAATGTGGCAGGAAACACAGGGAGACTTGGAGGAATAATTTCCTTGAGAGAAGGAGAAGGGAAAGAGGGAGGGGGAGACACGGAGCAACCATCCCCACCGCCCTCAGCCTCCTACCCGGGCCGTGCATTGACGAGTCTGCCTTGTTGCCAGCATCCAGAAGGTAGTCTGCTCACCTCTTCTCCCTCCCCACCTTTCCAAAATCTTTCTGATCCCTTCAGGATCAATTTAGATGCCCATCCAGAGGCTCCCCTGTCCAACCCCTCAGAGTTCATGCCCCCCCATCACCTTGGTTAGGTCCTCTGTGCAGCATTAGAGAGGGGGTTTTTTTCCACTTATTTTTTTTCTCCAACTAGATAGTAAACTCCTTGAGAAGCAAAGGTGTATAGACTTTGGAGCTATGCTTGAATCCTGACTCTGACACTTAGTACCGTATTTCAATGAATCTAAGCCAATGTAAGACACAGTATTACTTTATAGACCACGAAAAATAGAAAAATATGGCCAATTAACTATAAGACACCATCACTTGTAAATTGTATCTTGATTGCAGAGATCTGAGAATGTGAAAAGGATGCATCAAAGAATTGGTGAAATATAGAAGATGTGTGGCCTTAAACAAATGGCTAAACCTCTGAACTTCAAACTTTCCATTTGTGAAATGAAAACCGTACTTTTTCATCCATTCAACAATATTTATTGAGTGCTTAAGTGGTGTGATTTCTTATTTGAAAGGAACAGAAACTGGCTCTGGTTAACTTAAGCAAAAGGAGATTTACTGGAAGGGTATTGGGAGCTCAGAGAACTAAAGAGAGCCTGGAGAAGCAGGAATTAGAAGAGCCTGGGGCCTAGAAACGGAAACCATGGCAACAGTCTCCCACCAGGAGGGGTCTGATCAGGACAGAGATGCTGGTACTCAACGCTTCCTCTTGTCCTTGGGTAAACTCAAGAGCCTGATGGATGGAGCCTGCCTCTTGATGTAGGGGTCTCAGCCAGCATCTGCCCCTTTTGGCTTCCAAAGTAGGAGACAAGCACCTGAATTTGCCGTCCCATCAAGGCTACACACAACAGGAGAGAGAGAATTCCCCAAAGCGATTTTGGATACTGTTAGGAAGGCAAGAAGGGGGAATGGGTGCTGTGTGGCAAAACAAAAACCAAAAGAAATAAATTTCACGATGAGTTCCTAATATGGGCCAGGCACTACGCCCCAACACAGTTATCGTCCCTGCCTTCCTGGGGGTCACTATTCAGTAAAGAGACTGCTATCAAAAATAACTAAATAAATAAATAGGATACTTTCAATGGAGAAAAGAGACTGCTATGAGAGAGAACACCTGGGGCATCTACTGCTCAGCTAAACCCAATGGCCCATTCTCAGTCCTCATTTTACATGAACTGTCAACAGCTTTTGACGCAGCTGATCACCCCCTCGTGAAACGCCTTCTTCACTTGGCTTTGAGGAGATCCTGTCCTCATGGTTTTCCTCCGTCTTCACTAGCTGTTCCCTCTCCTTTGCTGGATCCTCCATTTCCCCAACCCTTAAGTGCTGGCGGGCTCCGGGGCTCAGTCCTGAGACCCCTGCTCTGTCTATACTCACTCCGTTGGTGAGTTCATCCAGTCTCAGGGTTTTAAATAATATCTGTCTACTGAAGACTAACAAATTTATTTCTCCAGCCAGAACCTCTACATTAACCCCAGATTCACGTGTCCAACTGATGTCTCAATATCTCCATTGAGAAGTCTAATCAGAAGTTGAAATTTATCATGTCTAAATTCTATTCCTCGTCTTCCCTCTGCTAAGCCTGCCCCATAGTCTTCTCCATTTCAGGCAATGGCAACTCCATCTTTCCACAAACCTGAGCATCACCTTTGACTCCTGTCTTTCTCTCACACTCCATAGCTAATCCATCGGCAAATCCTGTTGGCTCCAGATCTGACCACTTCTCATATCTCCACCACCACCACCCTGGTCCAAGTCAACCTCATCTCTCCTGGGCTATTGTAACAGCCCCCTAACTGGTCGGCCTGCTTCTGCTCTTGCCCCCTACATTCTACTCTCAGCACGGGGCCTTGAGTAGTCCTTTAAATATCTAGATCAGATCATGCACGCCTCCTCAAAATCTTGTAATGGCCCACAAGTCTTCACACAATCTTCTAACCTCTCCAAATCTCATCTCCTGGCTCTCTTGTGTTCGTTCACTGCTCCAGCAGGAATTCTGCCTCCAAGTCTTTGCAATTACTCTTGCCTCCTCCCAGAAGGATTTTTCCTCTCGGTTTCCACATGGTTTCCTCCCTCACTTTTTCAGGTCTTTACCAAAATTTCATCTTCTCTCTTAAGCACTCTTCTTCCCGTATTTAAAATTGCACCCCAGCCCCAAACACACCCACACACAACCCCCTCCCCATTCCCCATTCTGTTTTCTCCTTGCCACTCGTCACCACCCGGCATATTATATAATTTATCTCTGAGTGTTCCCCACTAGAATGTAAACTGTATGAGGCCAGGGCTTCCATTCACTGCATACAACATTGCCTGGCCTATCGTCTGCTTTCAATAAATATCTGTTGAATGAACCAAGTTGTCTAATCTTTCTGCACATTATTTAAAGGAAATGTGAGAAGTAACCCACGCCTGTAATGTAAGATTCACATACGAAGCCCACGACATGGTGTGCCTTGGAAACTGAGCTGGACTGCATGTGTATGAGGACGCGTGAGGACCTGCACCCCACGTGGCCACATTTTGACACCCTGCCTGTTTCGCAATCCTTCACATGGACTGAAAAAATGAAAATTTATTTTTCTACCTGCAATACAAGTTAAAGACCAAAAAACTCTTTCCTTCCCTCCATAACAAAGGTGCATTTCCTTCTCACCACGTCCTTATTACCCTCCCAAAAGCCCCACGTGAAATATAAAGAAGCTGGAAACACCTATAAAGCAACATTATTGGACAATAATAGTAATAATCGGTAGCATTTCTGAAAACATGTTTTTAAAGCATTCAAGTATTCTAAGCTTTTATAAAGGAGAATGGAGCATCTGGTGGGCTGAGCGAATAGGGAGAAAGGGAATAAAGGCAGTGAGGGAGGGGCTGGCCCCTGCTGCAGAAGCAGCCCCTGCGGCTGCACCACAGGCTCAGCATCAAGGCGACTTCTCCCCAAGACAAATTGGGGCTGCATTCCTATTGCATCAGCCTCCAAACAAAATGAGCTTGGACCTATCCCACCTGGCAGGCCGGGAATGTATAATTATAAGCCCGCGGATAGCAAGTGTGCGTGTTTCAGTAGATTAGGGAAGGCAAGTAAACAGAGAGTAATTGAATTCAGCGCAGTGTGTTAGGAAGGGGCTGATTTTCCAGCACTTGTGTTCCGTTCAGGAGCTTCCTCCCTCTCCATCTTCACGGCTCGCCTGTCCAAGCAGACAAGTCAATTGCAAAAGGATTCCATCCTTCTGTAAATGCGGTTGGGAGGAAGGAGCACCTGTCATGAGCGAAGGCTTAAGAGGAGCTGAAAGGAGGCCACCATCTTGCTGTGACTCCTGTTCTTCCCCTGTGAGGTCATGCCTGGAAGGCTGCCCATGACCGAGGCTGGCAAACGGCAGGGCCTTGGGGGGGCACGGGGTGAAAGGGTCATTGTGGGGATAATCTGATAGGAAGGGCTGCCATGTGTTAAGTGCTTACTTTGTACCAGGCCTGTGTAAGGCACCTTACCGGCAGGCTTTATCTAATTTCCTACTCGCACTAACACGGTGAGGTTGGTACTAATACGCTCACCATTCTGCTAGTGAAGAAAGAGGCTGCGAGAGGCTATGTGAGGCTTCCATCGTTTCTCATGTGCCACCTCTCAGAGCACTTCAGATTAAGGACCTTTTCAGGACATGAAACACCCCGTCCTAGACAGCATGCACGCGTGCACACATACGTACACACACACACTCATAAAACGGCCTCTGCCTGTGCACAGTGCTAGGAGAACTCAGCAGGCCGGGTGGTACTTTCAATGGTTTTGACCAGACTCTGGCTGTGCACCCCTCAAGAATCCACCTCCATGTATCTGCAAAGGTATGGTTTCTAAATCTGGGCTTTTATAAAGAAATATTGCCACCTGGTGGACACCTGCCCACACTTTTGAAAAATCTCTGAAAAATCTCAAAAGCAAGGGGAAGGGTGACTATTTTGAACTTGTTGTTTTCTTTTAGCTTCAACTCTTTCAGCCTCGGTTGGGGGACCCCTGTATGTGTTGTGCAACTCAACAGTCCTGTTCTTTTTGTCGACACTCATTAGTCTTCAGAATTTTCATTCCTCTAAAAATAACATGACCACTATCTACCCAGACAAATCAAGTCTTCCTCTTGTTGTCACCATCTTGGTAAAGTCATTTCCATCAACGAGGTTGCTGAATCAAGCAACCTGGGAGTTATTTTCAACACCTCCTTCCTCATTTGCCCTCCCCCTGCCCCAACACACAGTCCCTCGCCAATGCCTCGTCAATTCTATCCCCAAAATATACTTCAAAACTATCCACTTCTCTCTCCATTCCCTGGATTACAATGCTGGTTCAAACCACCATCTCTTGCTTGGACATGTGCAGTAGCCTCCTAACTGATCTCCCTGCTTCTTATTGGGGTCCTACGTATGTTGCTCAACCCATCTCACATCCCTCTTCCACTGTCGCTCTGCGTTCCAGGTACGCTTGCCTGCTTTTGGATTTCTACAACACCCCAAGCTCCTTCCTGCCCCAGGACCTTCACGCATGCTGCTCTGGTGGGCTGAGGTGCCCTACAGCACTTAAATATCACCTATTAATTTTTCAGGTACAAATTGGAAAGCCCCCTTCTCTCCCAACCCCACTCCCATTCTCCACTGGGGGACCGTGGCTGCCCCTGTCTCCAATGTCTGGATTCAACCTTCTTAATATCTCTCATTGACTCTTCTTATGTCCCACTCTGTTATGACAAAATCTTGCTCTAAGGGCCAGTCTTTCCACTTGATTAACTAGCTAATGAAGATACATTACATACTGTAAATTAAGTCTCCAGTATTCTTTTTTATGAAATCTTGTTTTTTTTCTTTTAGGGCACATCACTTTTTATAATTACACATTTGTGTATTTGTTTTTTTAAAAAGTTTTCCAATTCCTCACCTGCCTCATGATTAAGTTCCATGAGAAGAGCTATATCTGTTCAGTTAACCTCTGTACCCCTTGTGCCCAACACAGAGTTTTACACATAGGAAATTTTTTAAAAAGAAGAAAGATTGAAAGCTTACCATTATGACCAATATTATTATCATTGCTAATGATAATAATACCCTACTCTCTTTTGGCTGTTATTAAAATGCTGTTGTCATTTCACCAGGGAGGATGTACAGATGATGCTATGGACTGTACGTCTGTGCATCCCCAAAATTCACATGTTAAATCCTAAGGCCCAATGTGATGGTGTTAGGAGGTGGGCCTTTTAGGAGGTTATTAGGTCATGAGGGTGGAGCCCCTGTGGCAGGATTAGTGTCCTTATAAGAAGAAGAAGGCAGTTAGCTCTTTCTCTCTCAGCCATGTGATGCTATGAAGAGAAGACGGCCATCTGTAAACCAGGAAGAGGGCCCTCCCCAGAACCCAGCCATGCTGGCGCCCATCTCAGACTTCCAGCCTCCAGAACTGTGAGGAATAAATGTTTGTTGTTTAAGCCTCGCTGTCCGTGGTATTCTGGTATAGCAGCCCGAACTGACTAAGAGAAATGGCAAATAAGCACGTGAAAAGACATTCCACATTATTAGGTGTTAATAATCTCTCTACTCATATCTACTCATATCTTTTTAATTATATTATCCTTAGCACTTGTGCCAAATTGCATGTCTTTGTCAGCCACTCCTGCCCAATCTAGTCCCTAATTCTTGCTTTATGCATAACTAAAGGGTCCACTCAAGTGTTTTACAAACAAGAGCAGTTTCTTTCTCCAAAATTGTGTCAACAAACCCCCTAGAACAATGTTTTCAAGTTGAAGGTCTTGACCCATTAGTGAGTCAAGAAACCCATTGATCGATTTGCAGCCCGCATTGATTTAAAAGATAAAATGGAAGAAACTAGCTACAAGTGATGTTTAAAGTATTGGCATTGTCATATCCACTCAACAGAACCATTAAGATGGGAATGTATTTTTTCGTCTCCTCATGTTTCCACCTCCACCCACAGGAGAGAGAACTCTACCACCCACACTTCCAGGCCCTCTCCAGGCCCCTTCACAGTTGCCCTAAGGAGGGGGCCAGCAGGTGCTAATCCCACCGCTTGGAGCCCAGTTCACAGTGGGCTGCTTCCTAACGGCTGCCTGCTCTGTTCCCTGCATCCTCTTCTATTTCTTGTTCCCATGTACAGTGGGCCCCTCTCCCCGTCTTGTCCCTTCATGGAAGTCATACCTGGGCACAGCCATCCCTTGGAGGTAGGCCTAGCAATGCTTGCGCTCTCTGTCCAGCTTTTTGGTCTGCAACGTGAGGGTGAGGCAGCCAGCCTTCCTCTCCTGGACAGCAGGTGAGGTGAGTGGGTTAGAACCTGCTGCACAGGCCTCGCCTCCCGGGCTCGGCCAATCTCCACTTGAGGGAGCCGGAAACCCCATGTTGGCTTCCAGACCCAAGCCTCCAGCACAGCTAACCAGACGTCCCTGCCAGTCTATCAGATAAACCCCGTCCTTTGTTTTCTAATTGGCTATTGATCCTTAGGTTTGGAGCTCCCTCAGCAGGGAGCCTTGGGGGTTTGGGGCACCAAAACCTCCCTTCGAACTCCTAACGAGGAATACATGGGACTTTGATAATACATAACTAGATTCATTTCTGAATATTTAAAAACTTCACTTATTTGCTAAGACTTTAGGTAAGGTTTTCATCTCTCCTGGTCTTACATTTATAAAATAAGTTGATAGGACCTGAGATCTCATCTATAAAGTGGAAATAATAATACCTACCTCATGGGGGATGGTAGAATATCAAAAGATATTACGTGTAAAGCTCTTAGGACAGTGTCTTGCACACAGTAAGTGCTTAATAAATGTTAGCTACTAGTCTTCCTATTATTTCTTTCCAACTTTAAAAAAACCCCACTATTTCACTATGTCACAATACATGTATGCGATAACTGGGAATTTAGTCTAAAGTACTCTCTCATCATGGACATCAAAGCAAGGAAAAGGTGAAAGTCAGTAATAGGAAGAAAAGAAAAGAAAAATATGATTCAAGGGGGAAGAAATTTAAATAAGACATGTTCTAAGGGCCAAGAGAAAAAAATGAGCCATGATAATAGAGACCTGAAGACATTGAAGCTTATGTACATTTTCTGGGATCTCATTAGAAACTCAAGCAACACAGCATCACAGAGATGGGACTCTCAGAAAATCAGAACCTGATACCAGCACCCGGTTGGCACCTTCTCCACCTATCCAGCAAGCAACTTCCTGCCTGTATAGAGAGTTACTGGTACACGATTAAACACAGTTGAGGGAACAAAAATTATCTCTAGTCCTTCCCAAAATCCCACGAAAATAATATTAAATGAAAAACAAAAAGGTATAAGTCACAAGAACAAGGAAAATAGGAGTGAAGATTAAAGCAGACAAGAGAGAGAAGATGAGCCAGTGGTAATGCAGCTGATCCAGCAGGACCAAGAAAGTGGAAACACAAATGTCTGTGGAGGGTGGGGATTGGGAATGTAAAGCAAGCTGGTTCATTCCCTCAAAACCCAGAAAGGCTGAGGATTGGCGCCAGCGAGTCCATCTGAAGATAGGGAGGTGAAGTGGGGCTGGAAAAAGGAGGATTGGTTGACAGTCTACAAGGAGCTCTTTGCCCTTCAAATCCCTGCCACTTCCTTCTGCAGCCACCCTCCCCCCGCTCTGGGAGGAGACTGGAGATATATTCCTGTTGGAATGGAAGCTCCAGGAGGGCAGGGGGTGTCACCTGTTTAGATTACTGGTGGAGTCCCAAAGCACCTAGGATTTTGTCTGGCACAAATTGCTAAGGGAATACTGGATAAATGTTTGTTAAAACATCCCGATGAGACTTGCAGGCTCCTAGAATGCTGGCAGCCAGGCTTCAAGCTTCCTCACCTCCAAGTGGAGTATCTGACGCTCTTCTGGGTGCATCTGACCAGTCAGAGAGAAGAGACCTAGAGAAACCCATAGATGTCTGCAGGCAGACCAAAAGCGGCAACTCTCCGTCATCACCCTCTACCCCGCTCAGTGAGCCCTGCACACACACACAGAGATTCCAATCGGAACTAGCCAAAGATTAGCAGACATTTGAGGAAGGCTGCTAACATAAAAGACACAAACTAAAAGCAAGAAAATGGAAAATTTTTTTTTAAAAAAGAGAAAAGAAAAGAAACAACAGAGACCATGAAAATAGGAAAAAAATCTCAAAAAATATAATTAATACTCTCAAAGAGATGAGACGATATTGCATCCATATAACCAGAATATTTGTTATTAAAAAATAAAGTGTGTATTTTTACAGGGGTGAGAAAGGAGGCATTCATAGAATAAAAGAGGTTGGTTTTTTTAAATGCTAAGGAGACAAAAACAACTGTCAGGAACCGCAGCCGTCATCAGAAGGCACCTCTCTTAGAGGGAAATTTACAGCAGGTGACGCAATTTGGGAGAAAAACGTGACCCACCATAACATTTAAGTTGAAAAATTCCTAAGTATTATTCATGTCTAAAGGACTACATAATACCATTAATATAACACTAAAATACATGTATAAAACAACAATACATGTTTTGTAAGAACACACACAAAAAAGATACACATCAGAACTAGAACATTTGCCTATGAATAGGCAGAGAATGGGAGCAGGAATAGGAGAAAAACGGTATAAATGAAAATTCAATCAACCAAATAACAGAGGGGCCTGCACAGATTAACAAGGAGGGTGAGTCAAGAACCAAGAAACATGGTTAGCTGGAGCTTCTGTACCCGAGTTAATTCTTTTGGTGGGAGTGACAGAAACCCAACTTGTACTAGCACAAACATACTAAAAGAATGTCCTGGCTCCCTGAAAAATCCAGGGGTAGTCCTGTCTCGGGCAGAGGTGGATCCAGGTAGTCAAATGATATCTACACCTCTCAGCTCTCCTATTCCAGAACTCAGCAACTTAAAATAACCATTTTACTTTGTTCATGAGCTCGTGTGTTAGGAATCCAGGAAAGGCTCAACTGGCCAGCTGATTTCTAATCCTCTCGGTGTCGGGTGCCGTCTGGCCAGGGCCGGAAGTTCCTCTTCTGCAGTAGCTCCTTCATTCACGTCTGGTGCCTTGGTGCTCCTCGTCCCCAAGCCTACACACACACAGTCACACACACTCACACACACACACGCAGTACGTTGTAGCTTAGTTTTTACTCGATTGCTATTTCCATAAACTATCTCACTGTAAATAATTTAGCGCATCTAAAGTTCCTTCTTCCCTTCATCTCTTCAGTCATTCAGTCTGTTGACACATACGGATGGAGCCGAGGGAAACAGTTTTGCAGTTCCTGTTCTGGGTCCACAGTTTAGTCTCTAAATGGGGCTAACTCATAGAAGAACTAAATATACGCGATTCTTGCAGGAGAACAGACCCATGTGCTTCTGAAATCAGAAGCCCTGTAGGCAAGGTGTAGTGCATTATAACAGAACGTGTTATACGAACGTGGGGCTTACTAACAGTTGTGGACTGAATACTGAGTCTGCATAGAACTCCCTTCTTTTCAACTTCAGCTTTCTGTAAAAGTTGTTTTCGTGTATGGAAACCACAGATGGTTAAGGGGTTTTGCTTTTTTGTTTCTTTTGACAGAGGAAAGGAGCAGAATTGGAGGAATCTGGGCCTTCTAGGAAGAGCAATCTGGCCTCACTGGGGCTGGATTGAGAGAGACACTAGATCTGTGGTCTCTAAACATTTTCTATGGTGCACCTCATCAGTAAAGACTTCGAGTATATAGCCCAATACATTTGTTTTTATTTATATTTTATATACCTGAACAACTAGACTAACAAAAGGAAAAGACACAAAATAACTGTAGCTAGAATTGCTAATATTTTTACCCTGCCCCCAGTGGACTGTCTTGGAGCCTAGAATCAAAAAGACCAGTGCAAAGGCTTTTGCAATGATCCAGTGAAGCTTTTAAGAAAATTACTCACTTGTCGAGTTCATCATTAGACACTAACTGACTACTTTAAGGATGTTAGGAAAGATAGTTCCCTACCCCTTCACTTTTAGGACGGAGGAGTAAGCCTGCTATTACGGGACAGGAACGCTGGACACTGGTTCCAGTGCTACTGGCCTAAGGAAAGAGGTCAAGGTGGCAACTCCATTGTGAGACATAATTAATATTTGTAAAGGGCTGAGAGCCAATCAGATTAAGAGGCAAGGTCAAAGGCAAGACTCATTATTCCTGCCAGGTTCCTGAATTCCAAGCAGATTCCAAAAATGTGACCTAATCCACCAAGAGCTTTGGAGGTTTACAGACAGAGCAGCTTGAGTGAAGCCGCCAGCACTGTACCCCACAGTGTCCTCAAACTGCAAATGAGTGGTATTTGATATGTGTCCTTTAGTCTCAGAATAAGAGCCTCTGCTCTCAGCAACTAGTTCACTTCCCTTGCTTGGCACTCAAAGCCTCCCAGGATCGGGCCTGGTCTAGCTTTCATTCATTGATCCCACATTTAATGAGCACGACTCTGCATCGGGCAGGGTTATGAGAGCTGAGGGTCCAAGAGGGGACCAAGCAGACGGCATAAGCGCCCTCATGGGGCTTGCAGTCTGATGAGGGAGACAGACAGTAAAAAAATTAATGTACAAAATAGTATTAGTTAATGGTCAGTGGAAAAGAAGAATGATGCCCAGTTCAGAAGGATAAGGAGGCTCCTGCTCATGGTCAAGATGGAGTGAAGGAACTGGTCTTATCCTCCCACCTGAAACGACCTAAAGACAGACAAAATGCATGAAACAACAGTTTACAAAACGCTACATCAGACGACAAATGGACAGTGATCCCTGAGAGACAAAAACAAGTGAAGGGAGTCCCAGAAGTCCTGCCACTTCTTGCCTTGAGGGAGTCTCCTGGCACGGCAGGGCGGGGGCATCCAGGAAGAGCCTGGTGGCTTGCTGAGTTGAGGAGCTGGGGATGAGAGCTCAAGGGGATCTGGGCACCTAGGATTCACGGACAGAGCACCAGAGAGAAGAGAGCTGAACAGACAGGGCACCCCGGGACTGGCAGAAGGTGCGCCTTGAGTGCAAAGGCGTGTCTGATGAGTAGGACAAGTGCTGAAGAACTCGTGCAGGGGAAGCAACTCCCCATGGCCAGGGAAAGGGCCATCTGCAAGGACCGGAGCCAACAGTGCCTGATGCTCACACAGGGCCGGGACTGGCGCCTCTTCGCCCCAGCCAGACTGGAAAACCTCAAGATTTATGGAGCATTGGGTAGACACACAGGTCTTGCTTCAATAGGGGGAAAAATAGCACTAGAGCAATCCTGTTCCAAACCTGCCGAATAAATCTTAAAGGCAAGACCTAAAAGGATAAATCCGTTTCCAAGGAACTTAACTATATTCCAGAACAAAGCTCAAGGCTATTTATAGGAACACAAAAATATCCAGCACAATCCGTCAGAGACCTCTGGAAGTAGATGCATGCCCAAATTGGTACTGGGACCATACGTGACTAATAAATACGAGAAAAGATGTTCAACCTTCCTAGGAACCCAGGAAATAGGAAAGAAAACAGCAAGACGTCTGGGAGGGTTTCACCGGAAGAGGAATGTGGTCAGAACATCTTTCAACTAATGCACGTTTATTACATTCAAAATTCTAATGTGGCATGGGATTCTCAGGGTAGGCTCAAGACAGAAATAGTCCATATTTTTATTTTTAAAAATACTGAGATAATAGAGTAATACAGCAATGCTAAGATTTAAGAACAAAATCTCAAGTACAAAGATCTCAGTGTTACCTCAGTATTTCTAGAGGAATACTGGAATACTAAAAAAAATAGCATTTTAATCACATTTTCTGAGATTCCCCCACACTCTGAAAAAACATTTTAGATATTTTGAGAACCATGCAGTGTAAATTAGAGTCACAGAGGTTGCAGGCTTGGTATTTTCCATTCTCACCAGAATATAAAGGTAAATGAAATTAGCAGGTCTGTTATCAGAGTGCCAGAGAAAATACTTTCCATTCTCATCACAACTTAGCTCACAGACCCACACAGTTGACTGTGTCTGAGTCGAAACCAGTAGCACAAGCTATAGATGGACCAATAATCTAATCATGGCCTACCAGGCTGCTTCCCTTTCTGACACTGTAGGGGCCTTCTATTTTCTTCAGGGAAGGTCTGGGGTGAGTGGTTGACAAAGAGAACATTTCTGTTGAACCATTTAATTACTTAGCCTCTGAGTACATTCCACATCAGGGCCAACATTCTGGCCGAGTTCTGGAAATGAACAAGGGCCTGGCATCGCTCAGACTGGCATCAGTTACCCTTGCTCATGTGGTTTCTCTAAGTGAGAGCGTTGATGCTGGGTACCACTGACAGTGAAGGGGAAAAGTCCCAAATCTCCTCTGGGAACCTGGAGGCCAGATGGACTGTGTGGGAGGGGAAGCTTTAAGGAAAACTGGAGGAGAGTGTGATGGAGGAATGAGGGAAGAGGGAGGGGATTTGCCCCGTCCAGCTCCCAGCCTCTCTTCCAGAGCCTGACACCCTCTTGTCCTCCACAGTGTCCCTGGCTTTTCTTTCTACAGGTCTGGGTCAATTCTTTGCGACCTCACCCCTCCTCCCCTAGGATAATTTATTTTGTCCAGGGCTTTCACAATCATTCTATCTTGGAGAGACCCAAGCTAGAAGGAGAGAGGACCCTCAGTCCTCCAGCTAGCCCTCTCCCCAGGGGGAGAACTTCACAGGGCAAAATGGAGGACACGATGGTGACCTTATGTCATGGGAAGAATGAGAAGGAAGAGGAGGAGCAGGAGGAGGAGGAAGGGCAGGAGGAGCAGGCAGAGAAAAGGGGGGAGGAAGAAAATAATAAGGAAGGGAGGGGGGAGAGGAGGAAAGAGAACAGTAGACCTTGGCTACCCAATACTGGCATTGTCACTTTGCTGTGTTATTGTAATCACTACTCAGAACTGGGAGGTACTTTAAAACACACAGACCACATTTGTTTTAACGGAAAATTCAGATACATTGAAATCCAAAAATTAGTAAAATCTAGGCTGCAATTTGCCATACTGAAAATGTTTTCTAGTCTACACCAAGGGTTGCCACACTTTTTTTCTAAAGAGGCAGAGAAGTATTTTAGGCTTTGTGGGCTGGGATGTCTCTGTCACAACTATTCCACTCAATCATTGTAAAGCAAAAGCAGCCAAGACAATAGAGGAATGGATGGATGTGGTTGTGTTCCAATAAAACTTTATTTACAAAACAGCCAGTGGTCTGGCCCTCTGGCCATACTTTGCCAACTTCTGGTCTACACAAGGCCTTTTTTTGTCTTTTTATAACTTGAAAAAAGGTATTTAAAATATTAAGAAAAACTCGTTATTCATAGAAAAGCTGTATGTTCACTGTAAAAACAATTCACGCAGAATAAAAACGTGTAGGTTACCTGAAACGTCACCACCCTGAGAAAATCAATTACCATTTTACAAACATCACTGCAGATATACTCACACAGACGTGTGTGCGTGTGTGTGTGCGTGCTTTTTTCACACATGGGTGGGAAATTCTATGCATGCTCTTCTGTAACCTGTTTTCTATACTCAAAAATACATTCGGGGCATCTTTTCATGTCAGTATCTTTGGATCTACATCTTTTCACAGGGTGCTGTCGATGGAGATGCCCTATCTCCTCTGGTGGACACTTGGGTTGCTTCCCCGGGTGACAGTCTCCACATCTCCACCTCCTAGTTGACCACTGGTTGAACCTCTCCAACGATGGGAAATTTGCTAACTTTTGCATCCATATATTTGACCTCAGACAACAGTGTCTGGGGATTTCTGCTCTCCAGAGGTAGAGGGCCAAGCTCTGTAATAAGCCAGAAAGCTCATTTTGGGTTATTAATCAACTAACTTGAGTTAGTTTCTCAATTCTGGGCCACTCCTGCCAAGCCTGTGGAGGTCCCACCCATTTGAAGATGGAACTGTTGTTGAATTGCCTACTGATACGTAGCCACCATTTTGGTCATAGCTCCTGCCTGTGGCGAAACACGTTTCAACAAGTTCCCTGGGGATTTCCACTATTGTGGGTGCTTCTCGCTGACCTAACTTCTGCATGAGAAGATGGCAGCCTCTGACTCAGCAGAAAAACCAGTTTGTGAAACACTTACCCAGGTGATCTATTCAACAGGAGGGAGCTCTCCAGAACTTCCAGGGCAGGTTCAGGCAGAGAGTGGCCATGTGCACAGGACATGTAAGATCCTTAGGGAGCAAAGCTGCCACCCCAGAACAATTGTTCTGAAGTCTGTGAAGATCTGATCCCCCGCCGACTGACTGATTTGTCTCAGTTTTTCATCTTTCTTCACGCGTCTCTTTCTGACCAATGACTTAGAGTGTAGTTATTGAATATTGAATAGAAATTCCCAGAAGTGGAGCTTCACATAGGAATTGCAATTAATTTTAAAAATCAGTTGTCCTGAGTTGTAAGGACAGCTTGCTTGCTTCATGAGGAATTATAGAGCAAAGAAAGCCATCTCTTTCTAACAATGTAATTTCCATAGAGTTGGGACTTTAGAGACAATTTTCTTATAATCCCTTTACTGTAAAGACAAACAAAGGTTCAGTAAAGTTAAGTAATTGCCCCAAATTCACACAGCTTGTTAGTGGCAAGGCCAGGACTTACTCTCAAAGGCCTCATCTCGTTACGCATAATATTTTACTTTACTGCTCTGCCGCTCTTTCATAGGCAGCTGCTTTATTTTGATTGATTGATTGATTGGTTGACCGATCCATCTGTCTTGAGTGCCATTGGAGGGGTGGAAAATTGTTGAGCCAGAACATAAAAAGCGAAGGAAAAAAGAGTTTAAAAAAAGTCTGGAGAAAGAAAAAATAGGAAACTGAATGGGCTCATAGGGTGAGGAAGGTCAAGAGCAACCAAGAATGGCCCCAGGGCTCCCTGGGGACCCTGGGTCAGGCCCTCCAGGGCTGTGCTGAGTATTCCTGTTACGTCTGACTCTGCGGCCACTCGAGATCTCAGAGGTGACCCGCCCAGAGTGTATACTGGGGAGCTTCTCCCACATCCGCACTCAGCACTGACACACTATTCCCAGGCTGCTGGCAATACAGGCTCCTGACCATTCACAGCTGTGTCCATCAGTGGGCATCGCCCTCGGGGAACTGCTCTGCCTAAGGCTCACCTCTGCCCAGGAAGGCAGGATACGGAGAGACAAAGGCCCAGGCCGCTGCACTCGATTTGGTCCAACTCTGAAGAACCAGTCCCCTGCAATCGCCCTGGGCCATAGGCTCAGCTGTAACCATGCAGAGAGGCAGCCTCTGCCTCTGCCCAATCCTGCCAGCCCCACTTCCTTACAGGTGTATCTTTTTAACCACCCGCCAATAAACCTTCTTCACGCAAGGTATGTTTCCAGGTAACTCAATCTAAGGTATCACCCAAATTCACACTCACTGTTAGAAGTGGGACTAACCTCAGGTTTCCTGCCCCATCATCTTGTTAACCTAAACCATTCTCAGCTGCTAGACCTCTTTCTGTGGCTAAAGCTCTTCACATACAACTTGACATAACCCATTCCCCTACAAGACGGGCCTCCCAAGGTGTGATGCTGACGACCAGTGTGTTATACAAGATGATTTTGGTAGTACTTGGAATGGGCTGGTCTTTACTTTAATAGTTATCTTAGCTTTCGATTCCCCAGCAGCAGACCCTGAGATGAGGACTCAAGGGAAAACGATTTATTAGCATCCAGGCCAGCTTCATTGATGTGAAACCTGTAGCATCACATACCTGTGCAGTCACACAGGGCTCCATGCTTGGCTTGATACTTTGTTGTTTCCTTCTTGAAATTCTTTTTTTTTTTTTTTTTTGGTGAGGCAGATTGGCCCTGAGCTAACATCTGTTGCCAGTCTTCCTCTTTTTGCTTGAGGAAGATTGTCCCCGAGCTAACATCTGTGCTAATCTTCCTCTATTTTGTATATAGGACGCCACCACAACATGTCTTGATAAGCAGTGTGTAGGTCCACGCCCAGGGTCCAAACTTGCCAACCCCAGGCTGCCAAAGCGGAGCACACAAACTTAACCACTACACCACTCAAGGCCCCTCCATTTTGAAATTCTTAATAATTTATGAACATGTTTTCATTTTGTATCAGAGCCTGCAAATCCCATAGCTGGTCCTGATTAGGACATGTTCCTAGGAGACACTGGTGGGGGAGCGGGAATCAGGACCCAGGAGAGTGAGAAGGGAAAGCAAGAATGTGATGTAAGGCGAAGTCCCATGGGGAGGGGAGAGAATTTGGCCCAAACTTGTAGGAAGCTCTGTAGACAGTGGAGATCCACCCAGAGTTGTCCCAAAGTGGGGGAGGGGACAAAGGAACTGCAGTGTTTATAGCTCTGTACTCCTCAGTCACTGACTAAAGGCTGGGGCTTGGAGGGAGGGACATTAATTCCCAGGCACTTCCAGCTGTCCTGTGCGCAGGCAAAGCAAATCCTGCAGCTGAGGATGGTGCTCTGACCAGGAGATGCAGTACCGGTTGTGGGAATGAAGGCACACCTGGAGACCATTTGCGTGAAACTGGAAGAGGATGGGTAGGGCCATGGCGGAACACTGATATCGATTGCTGGAGTCAGAATGTACTCTAAGGTTTGTCTCCACCCTGACAAACAGAAAGCAGACGCCTAGGGAGATGCAGGAAGACTGCCGAATGGTAAGATTTCTGCTCATCCATCTTCTTTTTGAGTAAAAGACTGAGGCTTTACTTATCAAACCCACAATTTCATGGTTGGAACTACTAACAGCAAGGATAATATATGTAAGAAATAACAAAAGCAAGCCAATCAAAAATATCAATTAAAAATCATATAGGAGGTACACTGATGTGAGGGTGGCATGTGACTGATGGGAATTTGGACAGATCAGCAGAGTAGAAAGCACTGGATCCAGGGCTGTGGGTAAAACACCACATCTGGGGCCAGGCACCTTGGGTTTGAATTCTGGCTCCGCCACTTTTGGACTGCACGGCTTAACCTGCCCGTGCCTACCTGCTAGTGTTATTAGGAGGATTAAAAGAGTCACTGTATGCAGAACACTTAAAACACCTGCCAGGTAGGAAGTGGTGAGTGTCAGCTCTTATTCCTGCCTTGCTACTAACCAGATCCGTGCTTCTCAAACTGTCTGTGGCATTTTATTTTCAATCTCTTGCGGGCTGATGCTTTTGAACGACATGATAAATACAAAAGGGATAATGAGAAAAATGAAACAAAAGAAATATATAAAAGACAAGGCCATATTTTTAGATATTAGATACAATGGGCAGAAAATTACTCAAATTGCTATAAAAGTTTCTACACGCTCATCTTCGATTCCTATGCTTATCCCATTACAGATGGGTAACGGTTTCCAGACGGTCACAGTTCTGTGGTCCACACTTTGAACAGTACTGAATTAGAAAACCTTTGATAAGCCACTTAAGTTTTTAGTGCCTCAGTTTCCAGGTTTTTGTAAGAGACAAATGAGATTATGTACATGATAATCGGTTAGCACTTACTAAACTATACAGCCCCCCAGAAAAGGCAGTGAGTAGTAAGGCTGTTGAAGTCGCTTCTACAGTCTGCAGGCAAAACATACAAACCTCAGCATAGGACCGTCTCAGGCCCTGTTGGCATCAGCTGCTCGGTTTAGGGTGGAGCCTTTGAACTGTCATCATCTGTGCATGAATCAGTCAAGCATTTCCTACCACTGGACAGAGTGGGAAATAAAGGCTGCCCCCAGGAGGCTGTGGCTTGCACCCAACCACCACTGCCATCCACAGGTTGCAAAGACCACACTCCTGGGGAAAGACATCCAACCACACACTTCCTCCAACCTTAGCATCCCTTCTGCACTCTGCTCAAATGATTTTCCGGAGGATGACCCTTGAGTAGGGGTCAGGAGGAAGCTAAGAGTGAAGACAATGTCCTCACGGCAGCCCTTGGCTTCCAGCTCCCCTTGGCTTCCCTTCTCTTCACTTGGTGAAACCCAACACGCAGACATCCCTCACCAACACTTCTAGACTCCATTTCAAACATGGACTCTGCCCACACTGGTTCTAAATGACTTACTTTGGCCTCACCTTCTCTTTTTTCTCCACCCTGTCAAACAAGAAAGCAGATACCTAGGAATTTGCGGGAAGTCTGCTGAATGTAAGATTTCTGCACATCCCTCTTCTGGACTCTCTCTGGACTCTTCGAGGGTGAGCCCCCTGTCTGATGCATCTTTGTAACTCCCCCATCACCTTAGCACCATGCTTGGCACACGGCAGGTGTTCAATGAATGTTTGTTGAATGGCTATACGTTTGAACGGTTTGAAGTCTCTAGAAATAGAAGTGGCTCTTCAGACTACCCGACCTGAATCCATCCAGAAAAGACCAACCAAATCCAACTATTACGCACAACTCTGCCAGGTACTGGGCATTCGGAGACACAAATTTCACCGGGGAGAGATGGAGGGGAAGCTCAAGACGGGCGGATGGACTTCAAATTCAACAGTCCGCAGTTATAGCTCCACTTTCTGGGAAACAAAATCTCTCCGTTGCCCCAGGGCCCTTTAAATTTTACTGTGACTGTTTTCTTAAGAAATTCCTGGAGCAGAGCCTAACTTTTGTGTAGGGGGTTGGCAGCCAGCATATTCGCGGCCCAGGGGACGCTTGGCATAAGGGTTGGCCAGGCGTTCGCACGCGAAGGAACCTTCCAAGGAGTCGGGGCGGCCCCGTGGAAGGTCGTGAAGCGGGGGTGTCCGCGAGTCCTTGGACGCCAGGGCCTCCGTGAATTCCGAGAAGGGAAAATGGGGACGGCCAAGGCGGCCAGACGTTTGCGGAGCCGCCCAGCCCGCGGCCGCTCCCCTCCGCCGGCCCGGGACGACGCGGGCTCGGCGGCCGAAGCCGGGCGGGCCGGGGCGCCGGCCGCAGGGAGGGGGCCGGGCCGCGGAGGGAGGCCGGGCCGCGCCCCGCCCGTCGGGCTGTGCGCCCCGCCTCCCCGGGCGGGCGGAGCCGGCCGGCGGAGAGGAGGCGGAGGGCGCTCGGAGCCGTCGCCAGGAGCCCTTGGAGACCGAGTCCCGGCGGCGGCGGCGGCGGCGGGGCGGCAGCGCAGGCGGGTGAGCGGCGGGCCGGTCCCCGCGGGGACGGGCGCAGCGCGGGGTGGCGGCCGGCTGGCGGGGGGCCGCCCCGAGTCCCCGGGGCTGGGAAGCGAGGCGGAGGGAGGGAGCGGAGGAAAGAAGGAAGGAGGGAAGTGTCCCGGAGGGCGGGGACTGGTCGGGACGCGGGGCGCCGGAGGAGGGGAGGCCCGGGACGCGAGCCCGGGAGGCGGCCGGCGCGCTGGCCTCGACGGGCGGCCGGGGCGCGGGCAGTGGGCCCCTCGGGCCCGGGCGGGGGCGGGGGCAGGTCTCAGCGCGCGCTGCCTCCTCGCCGGCGCGCGGCCGTCCCCGGCTGGGTGGGGAGGCCCGGTGTGCCCGGCCCTTGCTCGCGGCGGGGCCGGCTTTGGGGGAGAGCGGGCATCTGGGGGGCCCGGGCGCCACGCCCCTCTCCCCTACTTTCTTCCTTCTGGGGGCCGGCGAGCGGCTGCGCAGCCCTGGAGGGCGCGCGGCGCTGGGGACTGGCGGGGACTTGGGGGGCGCGGCGAGGGGACCCCGGGCCGCCCCTCCCGTGGGGACCCCGGCAGCCAGGGATCCCGAGCGGGTGTTGCAGGTAGTATAGGAGGTCAGGACTCAGACAGGAGTCTTGCGTGAATTTTTTTAAAGGATTCCTAGACCCTTACTACTTGAGTCAGGGGCATTTCCTCTTCTTTTTAAAATTTTAACTAGGGCATATCAATTAAAGCTAATTTTAAAACGCTGTGACTGGCGTCTCCCGACACTCAGTTGTCCCTCGCCGGGTGTTTGTATCTTGTGAACTTGGCTTAAGCCATTCATAACTTTCGAAAAGGAACTCGGGCTTCTCGTTAAATCTCCGCCTTGGAACAAAACTTTGGACGACCGAAATCGGAGTGAAGGAGCTGCGGAGGCCTGTCATCTTGGTGGTCACCCCTGTCCGGGCGTGGTTGTATACAAACAGGAGCACAGAGAAGGAAATGGCCAAAACCCGGGGAGAAGGGAGGTCCCCTGCGCCCACGTGTCAGGGCACGTTTCATGGCTGCTGCGAGTGGAAACAGACCGGGAGTTTATTAGACCTTGTGGAGCTGGACCAACTTCACAGGGTTAGCTTCCTTCCCATCAGTTATTTCCTCTCCCCCCTGCTGTCTCCGCGGACACTGTTTATGTTTCCTGGGGCTCTTGTAGCTTCCTCTGAATAGATTGTCTGTAATGCATCTTTTGGCTGTTGTCGGAGGCGGGGTCCGTGGCTGTGTGTCCTGTGCTTTGGAAGCGGAGTTTGGCTCCGTTTCGAAAGCGCTGGCCCCACGCTGCACCTCGCCGGCTCCTCACCCCGGCGTGAGTGATGGCAGGATGGCGGCCTCACCTCGGAGAACCAGGAAGGCAGGCAGCGCCGAGGGCCAGGCTGGGCTCGGCTGTTGCCAAAACAATCACGTTCAAGTAAGGAGCCGTTTTGTTTTTTTAAAAAAAATAACCAAATTGTGTGTATCAGCAAGCCCCTTTTTCAATAAACAAATATGTGATTCACACACCCACTGTTTCTAAAAGTAATCAGACGTTTTACAGAGATTTCAGGGATAAAAGGACTTAAATGTTTCTGCCTTCTTTGCCTTCCCTAACAGTTAACCAGCACCGTAAAACCCTGGTTTAGTCCCAAAAATGCCCAACAATCCAACGACTGTGCCTCTAGACCTTATAAAAGATGCAATCCTATTTTTACTGTGTTTAACCCAGGTCATTTACTGGGTATTGAGCCGCAACAGCATTTCGATTTGTGTGGAAATACGTAAAAATATGAGTGTGTTTCACGAGAGACTGAAAAGATTAATTATTATAAAAACTTTCTGTGTGGCGAGCTCCGGTGTCGTTTGAAAGACTAGCTCTCCAACAGTGAGGTTGGCAGTGTTGGGCTTCTGTTGTCACTTGTTGAGGGTCATGGGGGGGTTTGTCAAGTTGTGAGGGCAAAGAGGTTTAATTAAAACGCTTGAAGAAATGGTTAGCCCATACCGGATCAGTTTTGTTTTTTTAATGTTGCAAACCTCTCTCGGAGAGGAAAAGAAAGTTTCAGATTTAGAATTGTCTCATTTATTGTGTTGGATTTCTATTGGGTGTGTTGTTTTTGTTTTAAGTTTTATATGTCAACTTAAGCTTAATCTAGGGAGGTAAATCATGGAAACCAAATAAAATTTTTCTGAGGCCTGATTTGGAAGAGAAGAGTTTAACGGTTTGGGGGTGTGGGTTTTGGTGTCAGACAGACGTAGATGGGAATATTAGTTACTTAACCTTTTTCAGTCTGATTTGTAAAATGGAGATTAAGGTGGTCTCTATCTCTAGGGTTTTTATGAAAGTATATGAAATAATCTTTGGAAAACACTTTATGAACTCACAGTTAATGTTCAAAATTATTAGGTATTTTATTTATTTAGCTTACTTTAGCAGCAGGCTACGGATAAATTACAAGATGGCAGCTTGAACTTTCTGGAGATGCTAGATTGCATAATTTTAAATTCCATAGGAGGTACCTGATTATATAGATAACTAGATAGATGGAGCTAGAGATATAGAGATGCGTGTTAATATTTCTGTACATTTGTGTGTCATGTTTCTACCATAACAGTAGGGAAATTATCATTAATGGATTAATAGTTTTAATATGCTTTTAAAGCTGAAGTTACAGTCATAATATTTTTAGAGCCAGGCAGTCAGAAACATTTCATTAATCATCTTTAAATTTAAAGAGAAGTTACATTTCGAATAGTCGTGTTTATTAGCCCTGGGTAGGAAATTAAACCAGAAACAGAAGTATTAGTCTTTAACCAAGTATGATTTTTAATTAAAGTATGAAAAAATGTGACCCAAGGGTATCCAGTTATTTACTTTTTCATATACTGACGTCCAGTGCCAACAGATAAGCTGTAAGAGTTTAGGATTGACTGGGAGTGTTTCCTAAATGTTCCGTAGGAGCATTGTGACTGACTGTAAACTTTGTGAGAAGGGGTGTTCAGTTAATTCGGGTAATCTGCTCATCGTGTGATTGAATCATTTGCAACCTTTTAAAAATGCTTTCACCTTTAAAACAAACCCTTTTGCGAGCCTGTTGCTTTTTCGTACTGCACATCAGGTGCACAGGATTGCATTGATCCCAGGCGTAGCCTGTGCCACAGGTGGCTTCTCATTTTACTAATGGCTCTACAGGGACTGCGCTTTATAATATTTTTAAATAACTGTAAAGGGTACAGTGTTATTATGAATCGTTTCTTGCCTATGACATTCTGCTCTGAAGCAGTGCAGGACGTGGTTGAATAAATTATTGATTCTTTTCACTCCTAGAACATCATAGCATAGTGATGGATCCCTGGCTTATGCTTCTAGGTAGAGTGTGGGCAAGTTACTTAATATCTCTGTGCGTCAATGAGGTGTTGTGAGGAATAAATGAGTTAATCTTTCTAAAGCATTTAGAAGAGTGCCTGGCACTGTCTATGTGCAATAAATATTAACATGAAGTTACTACTTCCTGAAATTTTCTCTAAGTGTTATGTAATGAGCCTGTATTATTTTTGTAACAGGAAAACAGCTATACAAAATTTTAATGTTTCCCAAAAATCTTAAAAAGCTCAGTAATTTAAAAAGTCCTGCCAAACAGTGCTTATGAAGTAAGAGAATATAATTAGGCGATTGTTGCATCTTTTAAATGTGAAATGAATCACAATGTTAATTTGTTAACAAGTTAATTTTCCTAGATCTCAATCCCATTTTACTTTCTTATTAGAACCTTAAAAAAAAAAACCCATAATCCAGGGGCTGGCCCGGTGGTGCATTGGTTAAGTGTGCATGTTCCACTTCTGCAGCCCGGGGTTCGCGGGTTTGGATCCCAGGTGCGGACATGGCACCGCTTCGCAAGCCATGCTGTGGTAGGTGTCCTGCATATAAGGTAGAGGAAGATGGGCACGGATGTTAACTCAGGCCAGTCTTCCTCTGCAAAAAGAGGAAGATTGGCAGCAGACGTTAGCTCAGGGCTAATCTTCCTCAAAAAAAAAAAAAAATCCCTAATCCATAGTGTCCGTGTTATAGGGGCAGAAGGAGAAGAGCAGTGGGCATAGTTACAGTGCATTATTACAGTTACAACCAGGTTTAAAAAAAGTTGAACTGAGCTTAGAAAAGAAAGTCTCGAAGAAAGTATGGACAGGTGGACAGTGGGACTATGGTGCTTTCCCCTTTTCTCCCTCCATTTTCCTCAGTGAACATGCATCTATAATAACAGTAATCCATTTGTGTAACAGTTACTCAATAAAAACTCTGGTTTATTAGCTACAAATAGCAGGATTTTGTTGTTGTTTTAGGAAAAAAACACCAGCTTGCATAGCAGTTGAAGGTCCTTAAGTTAATGTGAAAACCCTCATAGTGAAAACTGTTTGGCTGTAAAAGAGAGGCCCTTTCGGATGTTTGTAGGTTTAGCTTCATCAGAGATGTTTGAGATTAGGTTCTGCACACTGACCAAGGCCACTAACCTTGACTCTGCAGAAGTTGTCACTTCCCAGAGCCGGGCTCTGCATTGACGAGCTGTGTCCGATGCCTCCAAGACAGTCTTGAGGAAGACAGAAGTGTGCTTAGCTGAAGCAGAAAGTTCGAGAGATAAAAGATACAGCAGAGTCATGCGATTCCATGCACTGAGCTGTTCTGCATCCTGGGCCCTGGTCCAAGCCGTTTACAGATGTGAACTTGCTGAGCCCTTACAGCAGCCAGGGGAGGAAGCTGAGGCTCCCTCAGTGGCAAGGCCATCGTTCGACCCAGAGGTTCTGCCTCCACGCCCCATGCTCTGAGCGCTCTGCTAGGAGCTGCCGTGGAGGGGCGTCCAGCCAAAACTGGGGAAGGGAACTTCATGGAGGAAGTCCCTTTAGAAGCTATCAATCAAACCAAGAGCAACAGAGGAGAGGGCTCCTTTCAGGGGTGAGAGGACCACCCGGAGGAGAATTCGAGGTGCCTTCCATTGGGCTCACCCCTCTTCGGCCATAGATGTTGAACTTCCAGAATTGCCTCAGAGACCCAGCAGGCCTGAAGCGCTCTGTGAACTCGGCCTCTCCCGTCCTTGGACTCTTCAGCAGGGCCTTGAGGGTACAGACGAAGGCACTAGCGTGCCAGGTCCTGTTCTGGAACCAGCCCCCAGGAGCAGGTCCTGCCCTCTCGCAGGAACGAGAGGAGAGTGGTAAGCAGGTGGCTTGGATCCAGGGCAGAGCGTGGAGGTGATTTGACTGAAGTTACTTCTAGCTGGGTTATTCCTTTTATTGCCGAGTCTCTTGAAAATCATTTCTACTGTCACTTGCATGTTTGGTTTATCCTGTCAGGTTTATTGGGTATCCTAAAAGTGCTTAGCTGTGAGTGTCTGGTTGCCATCCTCTGAGAAGGAGGGTTTTTGTCTTCTTTTAATGGGTCTGCATTTCAGAGGATTACTGTGTAATAAAATCCAGGGTGTTGCAGACTGTTAAGACTTTTGCTACTTTCCACTCTGCTGGAGAACTAGGAGCTAAAAGAATTCTTTTAGTTCTGTCTTGGTGAATCAGTTACTAAGAATCTTTTGTAATTTTTCGCATTCACTGATTGTAAGCAGGTGACTTTGGGGCAAGAGGGTCAGGAGGCCTTATGATCCTCGTGCTTTCTTACAGAATGGACTCCCATTCCCATTGTGGTCGATGTCACGTAACTGACACAGGATCCCCTTTGGCTGACTGACGAGAGAAGCGCAGCTTCTAGTTTGGCATGGGTGGGCGTCATCACGGATGCTCACTGGAGTGCGCTCTGAGTCAGTCGTCTTCTCTGCACTTGCATTCCATGTGTAGAGAGTTGCCTTCATTCCCAACGGCTGTGTGCAAACCCGCATGAGCCCATTGGGAGTGGAATGTTAACTTTACCGAAGTAGAATAAGCAGACTTCTATTTAGATGCTACCAGCCAAGATGTCCCTGAGCACTGGACATTAAACCCTCAGCCCCCACTGGGACCCTTTGACTAAGATCCCAAGCTTGCAGTGACCTTAAATTTTGTCTGTTTTTCTGGGAGAAATGATTGCAGAGAAGCAACAGAGTTTAGCTCTCAGTGTGAGCTAAGTCTAAGGACGGAAAGAGGAATCAAACTCCAAAAGCTGCCTGGACTTGATTGAGGCTTAGTGAGGACTTGATGGATAGAAAACCATCATGCCAGATTTATTCAATCAGAATCTCGGGCAAATTGAAAGAGTATTGAAACCAGCAGGCCTGTCCTGTGCCTGCACTGCTGAAACCCTTTGAGTTAGACCTCCGGGCTTCACATGGGTGGACAGGTCATGACTGGCGGCTCAGACTTGTCAGGGGAGGGTTACATGTCTGGCCAAGAAGCGGAAAGATTGGATTGTGGCTTCTTGACAGAGCTTCCTTGAACTCTTGTACAGGTTGTTCACTGCACAAGAATGCCTAGCCAAGGAAGCAAGTGAGAACTCAAATCTGCTCAAAAACCATGTGTCCTGGGCTAGAACTGCCTCTGCCGGATGGAAGGGGCACTTCTTTCTGACACCGTCAGGTGGGCAAGGCTAGGTCCACTTGGAGGGCTGGCCTGTTTCTGACTCACATGAAGGCATGACGTGGCCAGCAGCTGCTGTGCCTCTCGAGGCCCCATCAGCCACAGTGACCCTCTAAATGCACCCGCAGCCTCTGGCACTTAGTAGGTGCCTAACAAATGCCAGTGGAATGAAGGACTAAAACCATGTTCTTTGCAGTGTGTGCCAGCAAGGTGCACGATGAGCCAGGGTTCTTTTTTAATCAAAAAAGTAACATCGATTGTCTCTGCTGGGAACCGCACGTTGAGAGGGCCATGTTCCCTGTGGCCGGCTTCCTCCCCCTCAGGGCATCATCTCCTGGGGGCAGTTACTGTTTACTGTCAGTCAAACACCAGCAACATCTCAGTGTCGCCTGATGGTGCCAGGGTCCCTGCTCCCTTCTTGCCCTCCCCCTGAGGAGGGGATGCAGTGGTGCCTCATGGGAATGTGCAGAGGGATTCCTGTTAGTTATTTCTTGGCTGTGGGCCCCCCCCTTGGGACAGGATGCAAAGGACAGTGGCTGTGGGAACCTTCGGAACTCACCTGTGGCTTCCTGTGTGAGAAGACTTTTCTAGTTTAGGGTAAGAAGTGGGGAACCTTGTTGCCAAAGCTATGAAAAACTAAGTCAGGGAGTGTGTCCGTGTCCCCCTCGGTGCCAATTGGCACTTCTCGCAGGCTTTTTCTTTTAAGTCGATCCTTTAGACAGCTGGCTCTCAGAATTCACTTCCTCTTCCTGGCTCCACTGCGGAGAGGCAGTCCTGCAGCAGGTGAGAGCGGCCATGGCCAGTGGATCAGCCTGAAGCCAATGGTTCCAGAGAGGACCGTGCTGGTTCCTACTTAGGACCTCGGCCCTCTGCTGCTTCATGGAGAGACGGCACGTGGTGGGAAGAGCCCACGGGCGCAGAGACCTGACCGCCCTTCACATCTAATCCGGTTAAATGCAGTCTTCTTCAGGCGAGCTCAGATTCCCAAAATAGCAGGGGATAAGAATTCCTAACAAAGACTTCCACACAGAATTCCTTTGGATAGCAAACGTACCTGTTGCATTTCCAGTATGATTGGATTTTACAGAATTCCAGGAGTCTCAACTTTTCAGGGATATCTCTCTGTTGAATTAACCAGAATATTCCAGCACCTGCTTTGCCCTGTTTTTTAACATAAATATTTGATAAGCAGCATACTTCAGCCATTACTGTCCAAATCTAGAAAGCAAATAAATGCCCCTGGCAGGCTTCCTGGGAGGTAATCCTAGCCTTTCTGTCTTTGCCGCCCATTCACCTAAGTTCTCTGACTTCCTTCTGGCTGTAATAAATATCAGGGGCTCAGGGACACCCACACCCAGCAGGTGCTATAAAATGGGGCAGAGGTCAACCTCCCCATGCTCGCTGTGCTCGCCTCCTGAACTCTGGACCCGGGTTCTCTGATTCCCTGATGTCTACGTGAGAACTCGCCTGCCTCAGCCCGGGCTCCCCAGACCCTTCTGAGCTGAACTCCTTAGTATTGTGGCTCCCAAGCTGGTCTTGTCCTGTTCTTCACACTCCTGTGAAAAATGACTTACACGAACTCTTCGTTTTTTAAAATTGGTCATGTATTTATATGGTGCAAAAAACCCTCACAACCGTATATAAAAAGGCAAACACTGAGAGCTCTTGCTCCCATCCCATCCCCATCCAGGCCTTTCCCCACTCTCTACCGGTTGCAACTTGTAAATACAAGCACGCTAGAATATATACTCTTACTCTTCTCCCTCCTTTCACAAAAGATGATATATTTTATGTACTGTTCTGTACCGTGCTCTTTAAAGTTGGCACTATGTCCCAGAGATCGCTCTCTCAGCACTTAGAGCTCTCCCTGCCTCTCTAACAGCACGATAGTTGTCGGTGTCGTGAATGTACCGCGTAGTGCGTTCGACCAACACCGTATTGCTGGACCTTTGGGTTGCTACCCGTCTTTCGCTGTTACAAACAGTGCTGTGACAAGTAAAGGTGTAGTAAGTCATTTTGCGTTCGTGCAGGTGTCCCTAAAGGATTGGTTCCCAGAAGTGGGCCTGCCGAATCACAGGGCCCTGTAACTCCCCCGCCCCCAGGAAGGCTGACTCGTTTTGCCCTCTCCCCGGCAATGTATTGAATGGCGTGTTTCCCCACAGCCCGCCAGTGAGACGTGTGTCAGCTCTTTTTATTTTTGCTAATCTCGTTGGTGAGAAATAGTAACTTGAAGTCATTTGAATTTTTCGAGTTATGAGTGAGGTGGAGGTCTGGGGCCGTTTGTACATCTCTTCCTGTGCTCTGTCGTGGCGTGTCTGTCCAGTTGTGGGCATTTATCCACCTTTCCACCTGAAGCAAGCCTCTGGCCTCCATCACTGTCAAAATGTCTTAAATACAGACATAAGAACGTGATGGCTCTTTTGGGCCTAAGGGTAGAGTGGGCTGCCAAATTGTCAGTGCAAAATCGAGAGAAATGAAAGTAGGGTTTTATGCCAGTTGCTAATGTCTGATTTATAAATAGTTTTCGGCTAATGGGATTATTAAACTGGGGCTTCTCCAAAACCATTATGAGGATGATCTTCTAGTCTAGCATTTCTCCCTCTCAAAAAAACGAGAGAGAGAGAGAATATATAAATTCCAATGGCATTTCCCTGCAAAATCTTTTAAGAAATCTAGAGTTTTCCATTTACGTGCCTCTCTGGAAAGGTCACACATGCTGTATCTTTTGTTTACCTGCTGAATCGAGCTCCTGTTCTCCCTTTGATTTCACCATCAGAGAGCTGTCTCTGTTTCCAAGGTGAAAGAGAAGAGGAGAGGAAAGGACAGCGTCAGGAGGGCGGCCAGAGTTGAGGATCCGACGAAGGGCGCAGGGTTGGAGTTGCACAGAATCATCTTTCTTTTTGAGGTGCTCTTGCAGTCAGCTCTTGGGATGCTATTTTTACGTAAACTGATTTTCATCTTTTTAAAAATGAAATCCACCAAGAGACAGAAATTATGGTTGAGTGAAAAGATGACTGTGGTTTCTTTGGTTTGCTTTTTAGAAATTCATACGAGGCAGTCCTGTATAAACTTAGCCTACACCTCCGTCAAAGAACAACGAAAACACCCTCCAAACCAACCGGAAAACCCCACAACAACAAACTCTCCTTCTCAGAATCTGCACTTTTAGTAGCGGCCCGTGAAGGCTCCAAAAAGGAGGATCTGATCTTTTAGGCCCCACATGCTCTCTCTTCTGCTCCTGAGTCTGTGGGTTGTTACTTTGGTGAAGGTTGGTGTTCAGCTCTCTGGTGCTTTGTGTTTCTTCCAGCATTTCTCTCTGTTGCTGTTGTGTTGATCTCCCCACTGTACTGTCAGCTTCATATGCACAGGCTCCTGTTCCCTCCCCAGTACCTAGGAGAGTACTTAGCACCTCGGGGTACTCCATCGATAGTGGAGGAATGAACACTTCTAAGGGTAGGTACCTTCTGGACCCAGCTGGGTCTTTGTGGTCATCTGTGTTAGGGATCCCATGTCATACATGGGTCTGGGGAGGTCGTGGTAGCTATTCCTTGGTGTTTTGGCAGGGTTTTCCAGCCCTGTGCTCTCTGACAGTGCACATGATGGTTCAGAGCTCGAGCTTGCCGTCTGAGTCACCTGCCCAAGTCACCTGACCTGTCAGATCGTCCATTTGCCCATTTGCAAAATAGAGATGATAAGACCATATTACAACAAATCTAAGACGCCATCAGTTATGAGATGTGCCATTATTCTATGTTCCACTAAGGAAAAAAATGCTGCCGATGCACCTGTAACCCACGGCAGCCCTAAGGGTGTATTAGTTTTCTGTGGCTGCCCTAGCAGATTACCACGTATTTAGCAGCTTAAAGCAACACAGGTGTATTACCTCTCAGTTCTGTAGGTCGGAGTCAGTGTGGGCTCGGCTGCGTTCTCTGTTCTGGGTTTTACAAGTCTGAGATCCTTTTAGGAGGCTCGGGAGGATCTGTTTGCAAGGTCATTCAGGTTGTTGGTAGAATCCGGTTCCTTGCAGTTCTAGGACTGAGGTCCCTATTTCCTTGCTGGCTGTCAGCTGCAGGCCACCCTCAGCTCTTAGAGACCTCTCTCTGGTCCTTGCTCTTCGACCCTACATCTCAGAGCCAGCAACAGCGCAACAAGTCCATCTCATGCCTGGAATCTCGTTGAGTCTCCTCCTGCTCCATCCCTTTGCCTCCAGACAGAGAAAGCTCTCTACTTGTAAGGGCTTTTGATTCGATTGGGCCCACCTGGATAGTGCAGACTGCTCCCCTTGTATTAAGGTCTGTAACCTTAGTTACATCTGCCACGTCCCTTTCGCCATGTTAACAGAACATACGCACAGATTGCAGGGATCAGGGCATGGGCATCTTTGGGGGACCAGTCTGCCTACCAGAAACAGTCATCCCTATATCGGGGAGGTTCAAATGTGAACAAAATGTGCTTCCTAGAATTGATGACATACTATCCTTGGCTTAGGAATAAAGGAGCTACTGATGTATGTTAAGCACGCGACGTGTTAATTGTAAGTGCTCGGGCGTTAACTGTGTTTCCGTTGTGGTTGATATTATGATCCAAGTGCCCACACAATACCCAGCACCTTTAATTCCAGTTTAAGTTATTTGCGTTCACAGTTAAATGCATTTGGTAAACACTAATTGAGAGAGTATAGTGTGCCGGCAGTTAATTCGATGACATTGAGGATGATAGTTACTCCTTGAGTGACAACTACGTCCCAGCCTGTGCCAGGAGCTTTCCATACACGTCCTCGTGCCTTGCAGCAGCCCTCTGAGCTGGGTAATACTGGCTCCAGTTACAGGGCAGGAAGCAGGTTCAGAGAGGGTGAATGCTGCCCAAGAGCTCCATGAGAAGTAGCAGTGGCATCTTGCTTTGAATCCAGTTCTGTCTGACTCTGCAGCCGGTGCTGTCATGGTACCATGCTACCTGCCCCTCAGTCCCTGGTGGTACCGTGTGAAAAGAGCAGCAGGGAGATGTCCACCACGTGTGTGGGCTGGAGCGGGGTGGCCTCCTGGAAGGGGAAGGAGACGTTGCCCTGTGGCGTGTCTCTCTGGTACTCAGATGTGTCTTTGCTGTTAACTGTTTCGCTCTTTGAGGACAAACGTCTTGTCTCTTCATCCTTTCTTCTGTATTTAATAAGCACAAAAATGATCTTTTTCATTCACTAAGTATTTATCAGTTACCTGCTCTGTGGGTATACAGCTGTGAACAATATTGTGATATTGTGATTTATAATAAGAAATATATATTTGGTCTTTCACCCCATTCCTGGTACAGAGCTCCTACACCCTTGTAATTTCTTCAGTGAGATGAGGGTGTCTTTTTTTTATGTTAAGGAGATGACTTTTGGACTGAACCTAAGGATGGGGGCTGTTTGCCAAGAGAACCAGCCATGTCACTGGAAAGTTGGAACTCTCACTCCACCCCCCAGACCTCCAGGGAGGGGAGAGGGGCTGGAGGTTGAATCGGTCACCAATGGCCAATGATTGAATCAGTCATGTCTATGTAATGAGGCTCCATGAAAACCCAAAAAGGAGGAGGATCAGAGAGCTTCCTGTTGGTGAATTCATGGAGTTGCTGGGAGAGTGCTGCACCTGGAGAGGGTATAGAAGCTCCATGCCCTTTCCCCCGACCCGGCCCTATGCATCTCTTCCATCTGGTTGGTCCTGAGGTACGTCCTTTTATAGTAAACTGGCAATCCAGTAAGTAACACGTTTCTCTGAGTGAACCAAGGAGCTGCCGTAGCACATTTCTGTGAGCCACTCTGGCAAATTAATCGAACCCAAGGAGGAGGAGGTTGGAACCTCTGATCTGTGGGTGGTCGGTCTGAGGCACCGGCAACAACCTGGGCTGTGGCTGGTGTCTGAAGTGGTTGTGGGGGCCAGCTTGTGGGACTGAGCCCTTAACCGGTGGGATCTGATGCTGTCTCTGGTAGATAGTGTCAAAATTGAGTTGAATTGTAGTACACCCTGCTGGTGCCGGAGAATTGCCTGGATGTGTGGGAGCCCCCTCCCAACACACAGACATTGGTGACCAGAAACCTTTTACACACCGTGTGTGACTTTCGGAGGGAGGAAAGTGTAGCATGGGGGAACTCCTGCTTTTTAAGCTATTTTGAGCATGACCAGGGCGAAGGGGAAAGGAGAGGAGGAGGGGAGTGGTTTATTGGAAGTGGGGTAAGAGTAGTAGCCACCTGAATTCAATAAACTGCTCGAAGATCACAGTCTCAAGACTTTTCCCAAGACAGACTGCAGCTTGTCCATCTCAGGCTCTTCAGATTCAGGTGGACATTGTTGAAAACCAGTCTCAACATCTTCCCATCAAAACCTACTTTTCTTCCTGCTTCTCCAAGTCAGGGCAAGACGTCTGCATCCACCCAGGATGCCAAGCTCTGGACCCTAAGCCATCCGAACCCCTGCTTCCCCTTCACTGCCCTCCAGCTCAGACACCCCGGCCCCAGCCAACGCCTGCCTCGTCCACCTCCTACCTAGCCCACGCGTTTACCCTCCTCGACCCACTGCCTCTCCCCTGGATTGTCACCATGGCTTCCTGACTGACCCCCACCCTCCACACTGCCACCAGGGTGGTTTTCTAAAACATAGATCTGAATAGGTCACTTCCTGTCTGGCAGCTCCCCGAAGGCATCTGGTCTAGTGGTTAAGGGCTCACACTGTCCAGGTTCAAGGCCTGGCTGTGCTTCTTACAAGACCTGGAGTCTTAGAAGAGTTACGTATTGCTCTGTGCCTCATTTTCCCCATCTCTAAAGTGGGGGTGATAATAGCACTACCTCATAGATAGGTTTTGAAATTTAAATGAGTCGGTGTGTGTGGAGCATTCAGGACAGTGCCTGGCACGCAGAAAGCCCTCGGTGAGCGTCACTCTCCCACAGTCCTTGACTGCATGGCCGCAGCTCCTCCCTCCTGCTGCTCCCGCCACCATCCCCCTCCCTCCCAGGGCTGGGAAGCCTGGTCTGCAGGTGGAACTTTCTTAACCCTCTGCATCTGCGTAAGTACACGCACACGGTACCTGTTCAGACAGTTTCATAGCAGTTTGACAGTCATCTTCCATCTCTCGAATCTAGTAAAAAATTGGACTTGCATTTTATATTTCATTTTTCTAGCAGATCATTTTTATTACATTTTTATAGAAGGATGGGTTCATGATGAGTTGGAAATAAAACCAAAAATGCTAATCTTTCACCACGGATAATTGGAGAAGTCCTTCTGCAGTCCCTCAGACCCGCACCTGCTCGTTCATCCTCACCGGCCGGCTTACCGTCCTCACGGCACAGCCCTAAATCCTCTGGGCTTCTGCACACCACTTCCCCAGCCTTGGTTTATTCCCGTCCATTCAGCACCCACACTAAGTGCCAGCTCTGTGGACATAAGGGTGAGTAAGATGCTACCTCTGCTTTTGAGAAGTTCCCTTGAACTACCCAGTGATTCCTGCCTGTGTTTTGAAGCCTAGCATAACATCATTCTTTCTTTCATCTATTAAGAAAACATTTATTAAATACCAACTGTTTACGAGGCACTTGCTGCCTTCTGTTCCTGCCCTTAAGGACACCACAAAGCTAGCGGGGGAGACAGAAAAATAATGAAGATGGGACAGGCGCGTTAAGTAGCAGAGTGCGTAGAGAAGTGGGAAAGAGCACACGAGGATGTGCCTGGCTTCACCTTGGCCGGGGCAAAGGCGTGGGGAGGTCACACCTGGTTTCAGAGTTAAAGTAGAGGTGGTATCATCTGAAGATGAAGATCCAGGCCTTGAGGTCGAGCCCAGGGCCAAAGCCCCGCTCGGCAGCTCGCCAGCCGTATGACTTTGAGTGCCTGCCTCTCCGTCTTAGTCTCTTCCGGCTGCGGTAACAAAATACGGTGGACTAGGTGGCTCATAAATGACAGGAATTGATTTCTCACAGTTCTGGAGGCTGGAAGTCCAAGATCAAGGCACTAGTAGGGTCCGTGTCTGATGAGGGCCCTTCCTGGTTCGTAGACAGCTGTGTCCTCACGTGGCAGAAGGGGTCGGGCGCTCTCTGGGGCCTCTTTTGTGAGGGCACTAATCCCATTTGTGAAGACTCCCCCTCATGGCGTAATCACCCCAAAGGCCCCACCTCCCAATACTATCGCATTGGGGTCAGGATTCCAACACATGGATTTTGCAGGACACACACCTTCAGACCGGGGCACCCTCTGGACTCCAGGCTCCTCATCTGTGAAATGCCTGTCTGCCCACAGGCTGTTTTCAGGCTCACCTGAGATTATTATGTACATCGTGTGCTTAGAACTGCGCCTCACATGCGCAGTGCATGAATGTTAGATGATGTTGCTCCTGCGGTCGCCTTCTTGCTCTCTTCTTGACCCCCATCTCTGGCCGTGCTTAAGTCTTTCCTTGTCTGGGTTTCCACCGGCTGCTCCTCAGCTAGCACTCTAGTTGTTATGTGGAATTGTGTACTTTGACCTGCCAGAGTTCTGTCTCCCCTCCAGAGTGTGTTGTACCCCTTGAAGTCAGTGACATTTGTCATCTTTATATTGCCCGTGACGGGCAGCGCCTAGTGCACAGAATAAGTGTTTAGAGAATTTATACTGTGTTAAAATAATCTAACTTTGAGCACTTCTTTTCAGAGAGCTTTGCGAGGAGTCTGGTTGTTGTGGACTGAATGTTTGTGTCCCCCCCAAAATTCATATGCTGAGGTCCTGACCCCCAATATGATGTGATTAGGAGGTGGGACCCTGGGTAGGTGATTCAGTCGTGAGGGTGATGCCCCACAAATGGGATTCGTGCCCTTATCCCAGGGACCCCAGAGAGCTGTCTCTCCCCTTCCATTGTATGAGGCAGTGAGACAAGGGCTATCTGTGAACCCGGAAGTAGGCTCTCACCAGATACCAAATCTGCTGCCACTTGGTGTTGGACTTCCAGCCTCCAGAACTGTGAGAAATAAGTGTGTGTTGGTTAAGCCTCCAGCCTGTGGTATTTTTGTTATAGCAGCCTGAATGGACTAAAATACTGTTCAAACATTAATTTCCACTTTACAGATGGGGAAACAGACTCTTTCTAGAAAGTTTCTGCTACTTGCCTAAGCAGACAGCAGAGGTGAGATTAGAACCCCATGCCTCTTGTCACCTGTTTCGGGCTGCCTTGTCAAATCTAGCCTGCGAGCTGAGGTCTGCCTGGGTGCTGACCAGGCTCAGAAGTTCTTATCACCGGGCCCCACCTGTCCCAGGCCCGCGGAGAGGGCAGGACCCAGGCGGAGAGACCTGCAGACACACCCTCTCTCCTGGCCTCTCCTTCACTGCTGCCCCGTGGTTTTGATGGGTCACGCCCTCAGTGGTGAGGGCCCACCTGGAAACCTGGGGTCGAGGTGGGGACGGAGGCGGAGGAGCTGGAGGCAGGAGGCTGCAGGAGCTGGAGGAGGAGGGAGTGCCTTGCGCAGAAGGAGTAATTTGTAAGTAGACTCTAGGGCTGAGTGGATGGGGAGGGGGCGGCCAGGGAAGTCAAGGGCTTGGAGACTTGGGAAAGCTCTTGTGAGGATATCCAGAGGGCAGCGAAGCTGTTCCTTGGGCATCTTTTCCCGCCGTAGGTGTCTTGAGCATCTCCCTTCCCACCCTCTTTGAAAGGGGTCCCCTTGATACTCCGCCCAGGAGTATAGTCTGCTCTCATCGCCTAGTGGGGTTTGTAATCTTTATTGTGGGGCAGGGCAAAGGGATGACTTCACACCAAGGACTCTGACCTCGAACTTTCTTGTCTCGGAAAAAGTTTAAAATTTAGGACTTCATCCACTAGCTTATCTTTTTTTTTTTTTTCTTTCATTAGGAAAAAAAGAAAAAAGAATTCTCAAAGGGGAAGGATCTAGGGCTCAGGGATCCTGATAGCAGAAGAGGGCAGGGTAGTGGTGTGCAAACTTGGCCGCACAGTGGAGGCAGCTGGGGAGTGATGCTGATAATCAGAGCCCCGGCTGCGCCCGGACCTGTGAGTTCAGCCTCTGCCCTGGGGCCCGAGGGCGGCTCTCGAAGCTCCCAGGTGGTTCCAGGGCACAGTCAGGGGTGGGGGGGCCGCCTTCTTGCTGCTGGGTTGCCACCAAGCCTCTGCAGCGCAGATGGCTGACACACAGGAAGTGGTGGTGTGGCCGCCGTGAGTCCTTGAGAGTCTCGCTCATTTTCCTCCATAATGTGGGTTCCGGGAGCAGCACAGATTCCCTCTGTGTGTCAGCCCGTTGAGCCCCTTCCTCGACCATGCCGAGCTCTACCCTGAGTGGTCTATCCCAGTTCTTCTTCTTATGCACCGGTTATTGGTGTAATCTGTCAGCCAAACAAAAGGGAGTGTCCTTGAGGGAGAGCCTCACCATCCCCGTTTTGACACAGTCACTCGCATTGGACAGTACAGCAGCTCTGGGGACGAGGCACGCCACGTGAAGAGGGTCTTGGCCAAGGCTTCTCTCTGTGGCGGTCCCACCACCTCGTGGATGGTTTCCCTGTGAAAACTGAGTCTTGGAATTCTGTGACGTAAGAGTTACTCATGGCCAGGTTTGTCGTGTGGAGTCTAGGAGCAAATTATTGTTTTTGAGGGACATATGTAGGCTCTTGAATTTTGACTAGAAATGGCTTTAGTGGTCAACATTCATTTCGTTTTATGTCCAGTAGCATATTTTATTTATTTTGTGGTTGTTTTGTTGTTGAGGAAGATGGGCCCTGAGCTAACAATTGTGCCGATCTTCCGCCACTTTATATGTGGGCCGCCACCACAGCATGGCTGATGGGTGGTGTAGGTCCGTGCCCGGGATCCGAACTCCTGAAGCAGAGGACACCAAACTTAACCACCATGCCCACGGAGCCAATCCCAGCATGTTTTGTTTTTATCAGGGATGTAGTAAAGGAAAACTTGTGAGGGAAGGTGACCTGTAGATTCACATTCGTGGAAATGGTTTGTGGATTTGTTTGGCTGAAGACAAATTCAATTTTCTTTAGAGAGAAAGGTTTTGTTTGAATTGAATGTCTGCTCCACCTAGATTTTCCCCCATTATCCCTTGAGAGCTAGAAGCCTTCTGTATGGTAACATTTTCCAGAAGCATCTGAAAGTAGGAGTCCCTTGGGAACTCTTATGGTCACAAACCGAATAAAAATGAAAGATGAAATCTCAAGAGTGCAACTTGCTTTGAAACTGACTTCACTTTTTACGACTTTGATGAGGAGAGGGATGTAACTTTCCGTGTGTGCCTGCTCTTGACTATGCATTCAGACCCCAGAAAGTATAAGTAATTCATTTTAGAGAAGAGGAAACTACAGCTCAGGGAGATTCAGTAACTGGCCCTAGGCTGCACAGCCCATGAGGGGCAGGGCCACAATTCAAACTTGTGCCCATTTGACTACACCATGCTGCCCGCTAGTACTAAAAAAATACGCGTAACTCAGTAAGCGTTAACTTTCTGGTACCTTTCAGAGACTCTTACTGTCCACAGAAGATTGTCCTGATAAGCAGATAAAACATAAATAAAGGCTTAACGGAGTTGGTGAGGACAGAAAGTCCAGAGGAAAGAAAGGAGAGCTGCTTTCTGGCAGGTACCATGTTTATAAAGAGCCCAGCAGTCACTCCTGCAAATTTGTTTTTAAACTGACTCATAGCAGCTGCAGAGACTGGAATTATCAGTTCCCAGCTCAATCGTCTTTTTATTATTTGTGACTTGCCCTTGTTAAAGCTGTAGGAACGGTTTTGCTAATTGTTAATATGCCTTTGGTTGATTGTTGCACTGAACGCAGGCGTTTTGGTTATTTCATCAGAAAATAATGCTGAGGAGGTTTATAGGAAATGTTGGAGAAGTGACGGAATTAAAGGGTTGGTGTCCTCCAGGATTTCCAAACAGGAAGGGCTCCGGGCTGGCAGCCTCGAAGGGGTGCTAGGGACAAATCTGGAAGCGGTGTTTGCTAAACAAGTGCACTTTTTTTTTTTTTTTTTAAACTTTGCTTGCATGTTTTTGTAATGTTTTCTAAAGGTATCTTTTAATTCATATTTCATAAGGTGAGACGATGCTCACTGTCTGTATTAAAATAAGGGCTCTTGGAGTGGCAGACGGCAGGAGCCTGACCGGCAGAGTTTAATCCCAGCTCTGCCACTTGCTGCTGTGTGCCCTTGAACAAGTTACTTAACCTTCCAATGCCTCAGTGTCCTCTCTTGGAAAATGGAGATGATAATGCACCTTCTTCCTGGGGTTATTGTGAGGCATCAGTTAATAAATGTAAAGTGCTTAGAACTCTGCCGGATCCTGAGTAAACTGGATGTGTGATAAATGCTTGCCATTGTTATTTTAATTAATTGGGATTTAATTAATTTAATTGGAGGGGCTGGGGAGATTCCGGTGGGAAGGAGGATGCTAAAGTTCCCCCAGGCCAGCCTCTGGGAATTCTGCCAGGGTAAGCAATTCTGTTCAGCTCCGCGATTGAGGTTGGTGTTTTTTATTCTCCTGGCACTCCAAATTTGTATTTCTACAGTATGGTATAATGGGAAGATCGTGGAACTATTTGATTTTTAAAACATGTTATCATTCGAGCTGGACTTTCAAAAAGTGTTAGGTGTGGCCTCTGCTGAAGAGATGTATTGGGAGGGGAGGTCCAACCTAGGAGGTGATGGGGAGCTCTGTGCCCAGACGTCCTTGTTCCGGGTGCGGTGGAAAAGGGGTATCGTGCACGGGTGTTGACGATGCCCGAGCAACTGATCCCCTGAGGAGCCAATACCACCCCGTAAATCAGAGTGAACAATGTAGTTTTCATCCTATGGTGAAAGGAAATATGCTGTTTTCTGGCCCTAAGCCCTGACAGATTTGTCACATAGGTCCTTGTGGGTGGGACAGTGGGGAGGGCGTCCTTGGTGTCTTCAGCTGTCACTCCTGGGGCATATTTGGAGAGATCGTTCTTATGTTAACTCGTGAAATAATGAGAAGCATGCCGTTTAAGTCTTCTTCAGTGACTGCGTTTCTGTAGGAAATAATAAAGTCCAAATGCACTGTTCTCTTGCCTAATTTGCTGAAAGGCCAGGATGGAGTCCTAGGAAAGAGGAGTGGGTCGAGTCAGCACCCTGCCATCTGGAGTTTTAGGTACAGAATTATGGGATGTAACAGCTCACAGGGGCCGTTGTGATCGTGGGCTCCAACTCCTGCTTCTTACAGGTGAGGAAACTGAGGCCCAGAGATTAGCCTGAGTTCGTAGAACTAACTGGTGGCGGGACTCCTGTTGCACGCAGCCCCATCCTTGTCGTAAAGGGGGTGCGTTAGAGCAGCTCTGTGCAATAGAGCTTTCCACAGCAATGGAGATACTCAGTCTGCCCACTGTGGAAGCCCAGCCACGTGGGGCTCTTGAGCACTCGAAATGTGACCAATGTAACTGAGAAGTTGGATTTCTTGCTTTATTTGATTTTAATTAAAATTTAAATTTATCTAGCCACATGGGGCTAATGTTATCATTTTGGACAGCGCAGCTGCAGAGACACTGGGGGAGGAGGTGGGGCCTGTCCTCACTCCTGCCTCACTCCCACCAGATGGGAGGCTCTCTCTTCCGGGGGGTCAGGTGTAGCTGGCCTTGTGCGAAACCGGGAGCATCTCCCTGGGCCCCTCACCCCCACGCCCACCGTCTGGATGAACAGTGGCTCCTCTGCACAGCGAGGGGGTTGGACTTGATCTCTCTCCGAGGCCTCGTGGTGACTGCAGACCTGGCTCTCCACTGATCAGCGGGCTGAGCTTTAGCAAGGCATTAGCCTGCCTGTGCCTCAGTTTCCTCATCGGTTACCCGAAGTTAACACTTGTTCTGCCCACCCCCTGCCCCCCACCGTGATACTGGGAAAGGCTCAAATTAGAAGATGAGTGAGAGGAAATCCCTTTGCAAGCGTTTTTTTTAACAGTAGTCTTTGGTGTCCAGAAATATTTTTAGTTTTGAGACAAGTTATGGGTGGTAGGATACTGCTGTTGATGAACTTACTGTTTCAAGGTGATCCTTCTTGTCAGAGTAGAGACTATACCCACAGCCCCTATGAAATAGGAGCTGGAAGACATGGTCCTGATGACAGATGACTGATTTGATCAGTGGGTGCAAGTTTTTCATCATAATCTTGCTTAACTAGGCATTCCCTAATCTGTCGCTCCAGAGTCAGCTGTTCTCACCTGGGAAAGCAGAGCGGATCTCTCTGGAGAACGGCGGCTCTCCCGTGGCATTCTCTTTCTGCTCCTTTTCTCGCGTCAGCCTGTCTGTGCCGTGTGGATGACGTGGTACCGTGTGTTCTTCAGTAAACAATCTCAGGATTGTCTCTGCGGCTGTCGCCTCTGCATCCGCATTCTCCATCCCTGTTCCCAGGCAGTGGTTCTCCCTGGCATGCCCGCAGCGCCCTGGGGGCCTCGACTCTCCTCAGGAGCCTGCCGCCACGTTTTGGGCAAGGCATAAAATGCGTTTCTGCTATTGCAGAATAAGTCGGTCTTCCGATCTGAGGTGGGTGGGGTACAGCTTGCTCTGGGTAGCAGGCAATGGGACAGGAAGCTGGGGCCAAGGCAAGACAGTGGGGTTGGCACTTGCAAGGAATTTGCCCTCAACATTTACTCCAGCCAAGTGAGGCTAGTGATGCAGTGCTGCAGGGGGACCCTGGAGGGGGGACCCAGTGCGAAGTGGCTCAGCTGTAGATAGATGCCCCTCGAGACCCCCCGAAGTGTCCTTTTACTGCAGCAGGGTTCACCTTGTATTATGGGTGAGCAGTTTAGTGTTGTGTTGAGTCTTTTAATCCTTTCAGTGGTGCCACCAAAGATTGTAGTATCTGTAACTATGCCAGAGACCCCTGCTTCCTGCCCCGGAGGCCCCTCAGGATGGCTGTGGGAGCGAGGCAGGACCGGAGGTACATGCCGGGCAGCGCTCACCCACCACCAGCAGAGCTGTTTCAGATTTACACATCTCACAAGTCAACGTTCTGGAGAACCTTTCTTCAAAAGGATTCCTCTGCTTATAAAGGAAAAAAAAGTTGAAAACCATTGCTCCAGAGCCTTGGGTCTACAATTTTAGTGGGCCCCAAAGTCCCTGGAGAGCTTGTTAAAACACAAACTGCTGGGCCCATCCCCAGAGGAGTCAGTGTCTGAGTTGAGGCTTGAAAAATTGTGTTTCTGACTGGTTTCCAGGTGATGCTGATGCTGCCGGGACCACACTTTGGAAACTGAAGCACTGACTCTAGAGAACAGAAATAACAATGTTAACTACCTATTGTGTGTCAGGTACTGTGTTAGAGGTGATAAATTCAGTCTCATTTGAAGTGAGAAACCTTGTGTTGCCAGCCCCATTTTACAAAGGAGAAAACCGAGGCGGACAGAGTTTCAGTAACTCAACCTGTCATTAAATGGCTGGTCATCAGAGAACTGGAATTTGAACTGAGGTCTGGGTAATGCCAGACCTCTTCCCTATCTGGGGTATGACTTGCCTTTCTTGCAGACCAGTGGTCTCCAACCTGTGGTCCAAGGTGGGGATCTGGGGAAGGATTTATTACGAGGAGTTTGCACGTGCAGGCGCAGAGCAGGCCTGGCTGGCAGACTGAATGTCTTCCATGGGGGATGTCTGTTGTTCAAATGCCTTTTTCTGATAAGGACACTGTGAAGTCGTACCAGGTGCTCAGCTGGACAGAGTTGGTGTGCACGGGGCCTTCTCTCACAGTGGGTGCTGAGGACAGCTACGGTTACTGACCGCCTGGGGAGTTGTTTTGTGCTTTGTTTCTGACGGCAAGAAGTTGTCTTCATACTAGAAAAGATCAGGGATTATTTCACTAAAGCATGGTGTCTGGTTGCCTTTTCTAAGTCCGGGCCTTGGGGAGAGGGAAGGAGACATAAGACTAATTAGCTGATTCTCATTCGAGGAGGTCCTGGAGCAGGTAACGCTGTCATGTTGATTGATTCCACCTGGCATCCATGTAGCTGCCTTCAGCTGCCGGCTCAGGGGGACAGGATTTCTCTGCTCCTGCTCCCTGAGCCCTGCCCACAGCCCTGACCCGGCTTTCTGGGCTTCCTTCCTCCCTCTCTTCCTTCCTTCGGCTGTGTTGCTGGCCAAAGGCAAGCTTCCTCCTGGAATCTATCATGTCCTGTGCCTGGATTCCTTCTCCATGAGTTGTCTCCTCTCCCAGGTCATTTTCTCTTCTCCGCTGTCTCATTCAAGGACGTGATTTTGGTACGCTCACGGTGTAGCAGACGCTGCCTCCCCTCCTCCAGCAGACGTGTTCAGGCCTGCCAGCTCTGCTCACGGTTGCGACGTGTCCGGCCTGCGCTAGGTACTAAACTTGCATCTTCACCACTGACCGCTTGTGCGTCCATGGATAAGCTACCTACATTCTCTAAGCATCTGTAAAAAGGGAATGTAACTTCAAAAGGTTGTTGAGGATGAAAATCACATTTACCATGGGGCCTGACATGTAGAGAGCGCTCAGTGAAGTTCTCGTGCGGGACGCCTACCATGAAGGGAGGGAGAAAGTGGCCGCTCCCGGCTGGAGGGGCTGTCTCCTTCTGCTTTCAGGCCTGGGGGTGACCACCCTTCTCTCAACGCCTATACTGAATCTCCTCCTTCTAGATCAGGGCTTCTCAAACTCTTTTTCAATGTTACCCCATGTAGAAAAAAATTAGCTTAAGTTTAAATTAACTTAAATTTCTCCGTGGTGAGATAAATTAAATGTTAAAGGATAGGATTTTTATTGGGTAGAGTTGAGCTTTAGAGGGCCACAAACCATTGCAATATCTAAGAACGTTTTACTCCCCCTCCCCGCCAAGAACTGCTTTCCACCCGGTGAGGGGGCAGCACCCCATGGGAGTGCATGCTTTAGGCTTGAACAGGCTTCTGTTTGTGAAATCCACTGGCTGCTTCTGGACCTGTCAGCCCTAGGCTCTCCTCACACCTCTGGCCAGCAGTGTCCCGCCCCCTGCCTGCTGCTTCTCTTACAGCATCTTTCCAGCTACTTTCCAGACCTGCCTGGCCATACAACCGGGAGAAGCATCTGAGACAGCGGGGCAGGGTCACAACTCAGGAGAGAGACACACCTCAGTCTGCTACAGCAGGACACGAACAGAGAGTGGTGGGCAGAAGGAGCAGGGTCCAGCGGGAGCCTGGGAAGGAGCTAGCGAGAGAGGTGAGTGTGAGGTGGGGCATGGAGCACGCAGCAGACAGGGCCGGCCCAGGGGCCATGATGGAACCAGAGCTTCAGAGGTACCACTTCTGTGCTGCTCTCCCTCATGATGGTTTTGATTGTCATAATCTTAACATATGAGCTTAAAAATTACAAGTACCACCTTTTGAGAAACTGTGCTTCTTGGGCAGTAATGACTGCCCTGCAGGCAGTGGGAGGGAGCAGAGTGCAGAACCCGGTACTCTTAGCAAAGGTCAGGTTCACAGAACAGCGGGGGCGGCTAGCTGGAGACAGCCGGAGGGAGGGCCTCCATGTGCCTTGCAGACCAGGGTTTGGAGCCCATAAATGGCTTTGAGCAGGTGCTTGCTTTTTTTTTTTTAATTGAAGTATTGTTGACATGCAATATTAAGTTAGTTTCAGGCGTACAACATAGTGATTTGACATTGATAGACACAAAATGACCACCATGATAAATCTAGCAACCATCTGTCACCATACAGAGTTATTACCGTATTATTGACTATATTTGCTATGCTGTATATTATGTCCCCGTGACTTATTTATTTTATAACTGGAAGTTTGCACTTCTTAATCTCTTTCACCTATTTTGCCCAACCCCTCACCTCCCTCCTCTCTGGCAACTATCAGTTTGTTCTCTGTCTCTATGAGTCTGTTTCTGTTTTATTTTGCTTGTTTCTTTTTTAGATTCCACATAGAAGTGAAATCATATGGTATTTGTCTTTCTCTGTCTGACTTATTTCACTGAGCATAATGCCCTGTAGGTCCATCCATGTCGTCACAAATGGCAAGATTTCCTTCTTTTTTATTGCTGAGTAGTATTCCATTGTATATATGTACCATATCTTCTTTACCCATTCATCTATTGATGAACACTTAGGTTTCCATATCTTGGCTGTTGTAAATAATGCTGCAATGAACATGGAGGGGCAGATATATTTTCGAATTAGTGTTTTTGTTTTCTTTTGGTAAATACCCAGAAGTGGGATTTCTGGATCGTATGGTAGTTCTCTTTTTAATTTTTTGAGGAACTTCCATGCTGTTTTCCATAGTGGCTGCACCAATTTACATTCCCACCAACAGTGCACAAGGGTTCCCTTTTCTCCACATCCTCGCCAACACTTGTTATTTGTTGTCTTTTTGATGACAGCCATTCTGGCAGGTGTAAGGTGATAGCTCATTGTGGTTTTGATTTGCATTTCCCTGATGATTAGTGACGCTGAGCACCTTTTCATGTACCTGTTGACCATCTGTATGTCTTCTTTGGAAAAATGTCCATTCATATCCTCTGCCTATTTTTTTAATTGGATTGTTTTTTGATATTGAGTTTTGTGAGTTCTTTATATATTTTAAACATTAACCCCTTATCAGATATATCATTTGCAAATACCTTCTCCCATTCAGTAGATTGCCTTCTCATTTTGTTGATGGTTTCCTTTGCTGTGCAAAATCCTTTTAGTTTGATGGAGTCCCATTTGTTTATTTTTGCTTTTGTTGCCCTTGCCTGAGGAGACATATCCAAAAAATATTGCCAAGACTGATGTCAAAGAGCTGACTGCCTCTGTTTTCTTCCAGGAGCTTTATGCTTTCAGGACTTACGTTTAAGTCTGTAATCCATTTGGAGTTTATTTTTGTATATGGTGTTAGAGAGTGGTCCAGTTTCATTCTTTTACACGTAGCTGTCAGCAGGTGCTTCCTTTTTGTATCTCTGATCCTATTTTCTTCTTTTTCTTCCATTTGCCCTCATTTACAACACCCCATGTCCCATAGACATTCATTGATCCTTTACCCTGTGCCCTTCCCTGACTGTCCTTCCCTCTCCGCAGAGGTTCTCTGGATCTCTGTTGGTAGTCTGACCCTTTGGCATCCACAGCACCGGCCTCCTGGGCACCTGCAGACCAGCTCATCCTTCTGGTCATCCAGCTGGAAACCTTTGGGCGAGCTGATGCTTCTTTCATATTCTCTAGTGACGAAGCTGCTGCAGGCCTGTAGACTGGGTCTCCTCTGGCACTGCCTGGGTTCCCTCAGACATTCAACAGATACTTTCTTCTCCTGCTTTTTCCTGCCCCATCTCTCCTTTCCTCTCCCCTCCCTCCCTCTCACCCTTCCTTCCTTTTATTTTTGGAGCTAATATTTATTGAGCCAAGAACTGTGCTGGCTACTCTGTTTGTTTTTTCATTTAACACTCACAGCGACTCTGTGAAGTGATAAATTGTTATGATCCCGTTCTGCAGATAAGGAAAGTAAGGATCAAACAGGAAGGGTAACTCCTCTGAATTCACATAGTTAAGTGTCAGAATCAGGGGAATCTATGCCATCTGCCTGACACCCGCCCAAGTCCTGCCTTTCTCCTGGACCTCTGAGAGGGTCCACATTGGTCTCTCCTTCTCTTGTCCCTCACTCTGCATGCTCCCAGATGGTGCTGGGTTTCATCCTGTACAGCACACATATGAGCACGTAACTCCCTTATGAAAAGTCCCTCAGCTCACAACTGCCTTCAGTGACATCTACGCCCCCACAGCGTGGACCGGTTTCTGTCACTGTGAAGACATCAGGGTATGGTGGGAACCACGTGGGATTTGGTGCCGGAAGACCTGCGTTCAGTCCTGGAGCTCCCCCTTCCTAGCTGTGTGATCTTGAGCAGATCGTTAATTTCTCAGAGCCTCGTTTGCTCATTTATTCAGTGAATGTTTATTGTGTGCCTTCGATGCACTGGTTGCTGTGTGAGGGTTGTGAATATTCATTAGAAGCGAACAAACATGGTCCCTGCCTTCGAAGACCCTCCAGCCTGACCTCTTTCCTCATCTGTACACAGGGCTGATGATAGTACACACCTCACTGGGCTGTCACGGGAGCAACAGAGATGCCAGGCGTGAGCAGGCGCTGCTCTGTGTGAGGCTCTGGTCGCTGGAAGTGTGTTTGCTCCAGGAAAGGTCCCTGTGCTTTTCTAGCTGCTTCCCTTTGCTGTGCTCCTCCAGCCCCATCTGCCTTTAAGCATCCTGTGTGGTGTTGATGGCCTAACTAGAAAGGTATCTTATCCATCAAACCTTTCCAGGGCCTCCTTGATTAATAGCAAGTTTCATTCATTGAGGGATTCAGGAATATTTATTAAACACCTTTTAGAGCAGTGTTTTTCAAGGTGTGGTCCATGGACCCTGCGGGGTCTCAAGATCCTTTCAGGGGTCCTCAAGGTGAAACTTATTTTTATAATATTAAGACATTGTTTGACTTTTCCATTGTGTTGACATTCGGAATGATGCTGCACAAGCAACCATCACTAAAACTGCTGGGGCCTAATCGTTAGTCAAGGTAGCGGCCCTAGACGGTCCTAGTGCCTGCGTTCCCCCAACCACGCACTCACAGTAAAAAAAAAACAAGGCCATTTTCACTTCAGAGCGTACTTGAAGCAGTAAAAAATATTAACTTTATTCAGTCTCGACCCTTGAAGGCACATCTTTTTAATATTCTGTGTGGCACAATAGGGTGAGTAAAGCTCTTCTGCTGATAACAGTGTGATGATTGTCTCAAGGGAAAACACTGTGCCATTATTTGAGTTGCAAGCTGAACTAGCTGCCTTTTTCGTCTAACACCATTTTGCACGAAAGAATGTCTGATAGACAAACTATGGCTATTGAAACTTGGACATTTGGTGGACGTTTTCTCAAAAAAGAACAAGGCCAGTCTGTCACTCAAGAAAAACAACTGTCGCTATTTGTTGCCAATGATAAAATTGTAGCTTTCAAGCAAAAATTAGAGTTTTGAAAAACTTGTATCATATGCTTTGAGAAAGTATACACTGGTTCCCCCCTTATCCTTGGGATATACTCCAAGACTGCCAGTGGATGCCTGGAACCGTGGAGAATAAACCCAATATAGAATGTCTTTTCCTGTACAGACATATTTGAGCTGTGACAGCAAAACTAGCATGAATTTCTTTTCCTTTCACAATTTCGTGGATAGTAGATTTGTTCTTACTGTAACAAAGCAACCTCAGCCTATGGTTTTTTTTCTTTCCTTACTAAGTCTGGAACTTTCACCTTTTCACTGTAAGGACGCACTTCACATCTTCTCTTTGGCATATCCAAATTGCCAGCATCGCTGCTCTTGCACTTTGGGGCCATTAGTAAGTAAAAGAAGGGTTTCTTCAACGCAAGCACTGCGAGGCCCAATGTCAGTGTGATAACCGAGGCAGCTACTAAGTGACTAAGGGGGAGGGGGACGCAGGTACAGCGTGGATCTGGTGGATGAAGGGGTGATTCACAGCCGGGTGGGATGGAGCGGAACGGCGCTGTTTGTCACGCTACCTAGAACGGTTCGCAAATTAAAACTTAGGAATTGTGTATTTCTGGAATTATGTAATATTTTCAGACCACGGGTTACTGAAACCATGGAAAGTGCAGCTGCAGATCAGGGGGACTGCTGTATTGGAAGATTTTCCTGGTGAGATCAGTGGTGTGCTTTTTTGATATTGTGTGAAGAAATGTGTCAACATTTGGGAAACCTGCATAACTCAGGGAGCCAGTATTTCTCAGTGACCCCTGTGTGGTGTTACAAACCCTGCGTGGGTGAACGTTCTGTTCAAATGCAGGGCAGACTAATCAATTTTGATATAGCAGGGTATAAAAAGTTCATTTGAAAGGGTTTCAGCTAACCTTTAAGAAACTATCGAAGAAGACCCACAGTTATCGGAAAAGGCTTTCTCTCCGGGTATATCTGCAGAAGGTCAGACTTTCTTCATATCCTATGACCAAAACTATGTATCCCAACAGGTTGGACTTAGAAGCAGAAATGAGAATTCATCTGTCTTCTATTAAAGAGATTTGCAGAGACTTGACTTTAAAGAGATTAACAAAAACGTAAAACAGTTCTGCCCTTCTCGCTAAATTTTCTTTAATTTTAGAAAACAGATGTTTTTTCATAAAATGCTGTTTTGTTAAGATCTAATGGACTTATCATTGTTATCATTTTAATGCATTAATAAATATTTTCAAAACTGCTTTAATTTCTAACAGTAAATGTATCAATAGATTAAGCCAAATAAAAGCTCTTTGTGATCCTCAATTTTGAAGCGTGTAAAGGGGTCCTGAGACCAAAAAGTTTGAGAACTACTATATCAGCAATGGGTGTAGACGGTTCTAGTCACTGGCGTGTATCAGCAAAAAGTGAAGTCCCTCCTGGGATGAAGTTTACCCGTGAGCATCACTTGGTTCTGGGTTCTCCGGCTCTGGAGCAATCGCATGAAGTGACTGTGGAATAGTACACAGTGCTCTGTCATCCATGGCCAAGCCTGGGGATGGTCTTATCCTAAGAGCATTAGAGATGTGAAGAAGAGCAGTTCGCCAGAGAGACTAATAAACGGGTCTGCTGTGCCTGGAGCCCCTTCTAAAAAGTCCAGTTCTTGCTGTGGGAAGCAGCCCGGGCTGTTCGTTAAAAGCATCTGGCTGTGTTCCTAACTCGTGTGACTTCCTCCTGCCCTTCTCCCTTAGCCTCAGTCGATTGGGTCAAGAAGAGCCCCTGACCCAAGGCAGCCGTGGTCTGACAGGCATCCTGGCCTGCTGGGAAAGCCGCAGGCCTGTTTAAAGGCACCGTGTGTGTGCCCAGTTAGATTCCTTGTAAGGATTTGTGAATGAAAGCCGCCGAGGACAGGGAGGGTTGTCTGGTGGCGTTCTCATCTGTGGGCTGGAAAGACAGTCACAGAGTGGCCTCCGGCGAGCTCGGAGTCAGTAGAAACTATGAGGAAGCAGATGCAGAGAGGAAGACCCAAGGCGGGTGGCAGGAGGAACAGAAGCAGAGAAGAGGCTGAGCCGTTGTCTGTGTGGAGGATCCTGGCCTCCTGCTGCTGACTGGAGACCACAGCATCTAGTTCCTAAAGCTGCCTCCCTGAGGCCTGGCCCCATGGCCCTTACTGTCTTGTGTCTCCTCACAGAAGGCCTCCAACAGTTGAGGTCACCTGAGGGAGTCTGTTTCTTTCTGAGAAAGAGCTTAACATACCAGAGGGCGATTGGAAGTCAGTCAGGGAGGTGGGGGTGGTGGCAATGGGGAGTCACCTCGGAGGCGATGGAGTTAGCAGGCCTGACAGAGGGGTGGACAGAGGGCCTTCCAGGCTGGGGCAGCAGCGTGGCTGGGAGGCCTGTGTGAGGAGAGGAAGGGGAGGGGAGGGGAAGTCAGCACAGTCCAGTGAGGAAGACGTGGGGTAGCTGAAGCAGGCCAGCTCGAGTGCCCTCATGTGCAGAGAGCATTGGAAAGCAGAGGAGGGCAGACCAGGGTAGAAGGTGAAAGGGCCCTCCTGTGGGCTCTTGAACAGAGGACTGGAAATGGAATTGGGGGAAGAATAGACGGGCTTGGTGAATGGGCAGGATCTGAGGAGGGAGCATTCGAGTCAGGGAAGCTGGATTGGAGGCCCTTGTGGTACTCCTGCAGTGCCAGTGGAGATGCTGGTCGCCTCAGCCCTGCGTAGAGTGGAGCTTGAGGAGCCGGGCCGGCTCAGTCCCCTGAGAAAGGTCTTGGCTCTGACCGAGTGGTTTTCTTGTTAAATCCCACGTGCCCGTGTAGGACCTCCCAGAGGCAGCACCCCTGTTGACTGGAACCGGACTGATCCTTCTTTTTTCCACCTCCCACCCCATTTTCTAGGTGAGAACTTCTTTGGGCAAAGTATAAAAAGTGTAACTTGGAATCATTTGGATAAAATCAATTGTAGATTTTCCAAAAGTCAGAACTACCACAGCAAGGAGCCTTTTCCTTAAGCCACATACCCTTACTTGGGCTTCTTGAGACTTCAGGTGTGGAGTGTTAAGTTGTATTTTCTGTTATTCATACTCAAGTTGGGTCTTTTTTCACAGTTGATTTAATCGACGGCTTTGTGCTGCGTGATGCAGCTGTGCCTGTGCGTCTCTGCTCAAGAACAGCAGGACCACTTCCTTCTACATACTCTTGTCTTGCCCTTGCTAGCACACCTCAGAAGAGCATTTCCATCTTGCAATGAAGTGTAAAGGGTAGGGGGGCCCTGCTTTTCAAGGGTCTGTATCTTAAAGGCAGGACAAGTTAGGTATGAATAGAAAAAGAACTTTAGAAATTATTCTGGTGAGCATGACTTTTTGTGTTTTATCAGTTAATTTTTAACTCATAAAAGTGTGATGTTTCCAAGTTAGAATAAGCTAGGTATTGAAATGGGGTGAGCTGAGGTAGGAAGCTAACCAGGCCATTTCTGTTGACCTTAGAAAATGTTAGCCAGTAAGCAATTGGCTTTACCTCTCTGCACCCCATGTGTAAAATGTTGATAATCATAATACCTCCATTTTACTGCGGACATGAGAGTTAAATGAACTGAAGTGTAACTCGACTGGTAAACATGGATTTATTGAGCATCTGCTATCTGTGTCTGTGATTGTAGTAGAAAATGAGATTGAAATGGAGACGATGTTTACAACTAGGCCAGCATGTAGTAAAATATTCCATAAATGGTACCCATTGTTATTATTATTATTTGAGGGAGGTGCACCCAAGTTGAGAAATTCTTGAACAAGCCAGTTAGCCAAGCAAAGGGTGTAGAAATGCAGGCCTCGAGCGGAAAGTACCCTGAGTGTGCCAGCCTCAGCACGGAATGGTTGTCCCTGCACAGCGCAGACGGGTTATCTGATGTACGGTTTAGAAAGAGTCACGTGTTGTGCTTTTCACACATGTACACACACAGAGCATTCATCATCACATGGCTTTCGGGCACCGAGAACAGTGTGTATGTTTAGCCTGGCAAATAAATGGGTGTCTTTTATCAGTAGGGCATTCATTTTCATCATAGGCACCTAGAAGGCGTGTTTTTCAAAACTGGTCGCATGTTAAATTGTGAACATGCATTTTGTAAGAATTCTGTAACGTCATAAAAAGGGCTTTAGAGATAAAATAATAGAAGAATTGATTGTGAGTGATTTTCTTAAATTCTGAATTTTTATTGGACATTTAAAATAAGAACTGTTCTTGTGAGTCCAGACTCACATTCCAATGCTGGGCGATTCCCACATGTCCGTTTTTGCGTAGTTGGGGTGAGGGTGTACATCCTCTTTGTCGGTCTACTTTCACATCTAACCTTGGTTCATGCTGCCCCTTTCCTGTGTCTTTACCCTCCACATCTCTCTTCTTTTAATGGCAATAAAATAATCCTCTGCACTGACAGGTAGGCATTAGTTTAACTTTTCATCCAAATACTGGACATTTGGGTTGTTTCCAGCATTTCACAGTGAGGAATGTATTTGCTATAAACATTGGGTACAGTTTGCTTAGTCAGCAACTTATTATGCACCTTCTGGAATGGCCCTCTGCCAAGGTTTTGAAAGTGATGTCAACTCATTAAATTAAGAGTCTTGATAACTGGCATTCAGGATTTCCTGAGACAGCATCTTATTTTTTGCTTATTTTTCTTCATTTAGTTAGCAGCGATGTAGGGAGGACCTATCACGTGCTAGGGAGTGTTCCAGGCACTGGTGAGCAAGGTAGAGAAGGTCCCCTACTGATGGTGAGTCCAGCTGCCAATAGTTGCAGGACGAGGGCTGTAGAAACAGAAGTTGTCATGGTGACATTGCCATCCTGTAAACACAGCATCAGTCCAACTGTCAGGTAAAAAGTGGACATTTAGTCTGTGTGTCGCAAATGTCTAGATACAGTACAAAGTAACTGCTTTAGATTAACTGTGGATGGTGGGGTGGGGGGAGGTAAAAATAGTAGAATATTAAAAAGCAATACAGTTTTTGTTATTTCTAAATTAGACTAACAAAGTGATGGCTAGGTTTGAAGCTGCATGCTGTAGTGAAAAGCACGGCCTGTGAATTCAGATAGTCCTAGATTTGGCTCTTAACTCTGCCACTTGTAGACTTGTGTTTTGGCGAAAAACATTTAAACCTTCTCAATCTCAGTGTCCTTATTCTAAAATGGGTATAGTGTTTTCTTTGGGTTGTTTGAATCCCCAGTGCCTAGCAATGCCTGGCACAGAGTAGGGGCTCAGCAGTTTTTTGTTGGCAGGAAAAAAGAAAAGATGGATGGGTGGGTGAGTGGATGGATGGTTGGGTGGATGATCATATGGGTGGATGAAAGAGTGGATGGATGGATGGTTGGTTGAGTGCATGGATGGATGGAATGATCACTCTGGATTGAGAAAGACTTGAGGGCCTCTTTGGTAAATGATATAAATACATCGATAAGTCATATTTGCCCTATTAGTTTGAGGTTTGCTAAGCAATTTTTCTCACCTCTAAGTTAGAGAAGACCAAATTAGGAAGGCATAAACCTCTCTTTTGTCATCTCATATATATCAAGGCTATAGATAGCAGAAAAGAGAACATGACTAGTTGTGACCCTAACAAGTAGAGGGTTATCTCTCCACATCTTTAGAAAGTCTGGAGGAGGCAGCTCCATCTGCCATTTGCCACTAAAGATCTATGCTCTTTTCATTCCTCCTGTCCACCCTCTTTGCCGTGTTGAGTTCTGAAAATACATACTTGCTTTCTGGTGGTCACCAAATGATCCTCATAGTTCTGTGCCTCGTGGCCAGTTTCAAAGTTGAGAACCATCGAGACACCTGCCGCGCTTCTGTCTTTTCTGAGGAGGTGAAGTCCTTTCCTACCATCCTCAGATTTCCCCTTGGGCCTCACCGGGCTGCTGGGGCACGTGCCCACCCTTTGGCCAGGTCTCCCACCTTTCCTGAGCTCACAGCATCCCACAGAACAAACCAGGCTTCTGTCAGCAGGGACATGCTGAGGGCTGGGTGGAGGGTTGACGTCCCTAGTGTCACCACATCTTCACACAAGCAAACTAGAGGGAAAAGAATGCAGAAGTTCAAGTTTATTAGACATGATTTACTTCTAAGACTTTGTTATCTGTGTTAGAGGATTCAGGATTCGCAGGTCCCCAATTAGGGTGTTAAGATTCTGTTGGTTTTAAGCTGATAGAAATGTTTTTGTGACCGTATGTCTCTTTGTGGCATGTGTGAGGGTTGTTTTTCTCCTTCCTTTTTCATTGCCAGGAACAACGAGGAGTAAAAGAGTTAAAATAGGAAAATATTTTCTGGAGTTAGTGCTAGGCCTCTGAAATACTGCAACCCTAACTGTTGCCAGAAGCCCTGTGCTGTAACTGGCCAAGGGACTGTTAACAAAAGACTTCCCCAACCAAGCGGAGTGAAGAGAAGTAACATGAAACAGCGTTGGAGGGAGGCTGGCAGGCAAGCTCTGCACAGGGGTGCAGGGATCTGAGGGTTGTTCGGGATGTCACTAGTGTATGGTTTATGTTGGCTCTGCCCATGTTCAATGTTCAGAGAACAGAGGAAGAAAAGGAAGCCACTTGCACAGCCTGAAAAGGATGCAAAGAGCACAGTGGAATCTTGTCCAGAGTTAAATTGCACACGCACACACACATTCTAGGAATAGAGATTTGTGGTTAAAAAAAAAAAAAATGCAAGCGTTTTTGTGGGAGCTTTTGACTTGGATGACAAAGTGCCTAATAATCAATATTTATGATTTTCCTCTTTTGGATAAGCCACCCAACAGCTTACATTCCTAAAGGATTAAATAAATAGGATTGCGTGTTACAAACATCAGAACTTTTAAGCTTTAAAGAAGTACTTATAAACCAAAGTTCTCCAAGACTTGCATATGATTTATTGCATTTTATTTATTGAGGAGATAAAAGGGCAGAACTGATACTGATCATTGTTTTCTATTTATGTTAACTCTGATGTTAGAATTTGACCATATCTTTGAACTGGGCTGTTTCTGACTTATTTTTCAAGTGATTGGAGATAATAATATCTTGTTTTTATACAAGAATTCCAAAGTCCCACATATAAAAGCTCCAGAAAGATAATGCTTTAAGAAAAGGAGAGAAGACAAGTAGACGTGCCGGTTGACTGAACTCTGACGCTGAGGTTTGCTAAGAGCCCAGGTAACAGAGAGAAAGGTGGAAATTCTGAGCGAGAGACTGGTTTCTGCAGGGTAGCATTCACTGCCACGCTGGGAGGATCCAGAGGGCCTCAGGGCTAACACTGACCGCTTGGTGCATCACGATAAATGAGACTCATTCATGAAGGAAAAACACTGCCCTTCAGAAAAGCATCCATATTGAAGAAGCAACCAGAAAACCTGAATGTATTGGAGATGCCAGGCAGGAGAGATCTGTGCTTCCTTGTTCTTTCTGTCTCTTCCAATGAGTTGTCTTAATGTTCCACAGTATTTTTTGTGGCCGCTGGGCCCAAACTGCCTGGAAGCAGACAACAAAAGTGGTGTAGCAAACCACTTGGCATTGAAATCTGAGCCAGCCCTACTCAGAATTAACTGAAGGAAACGCTGCCACTACCATAAATAAGTCAGACAGTCTCTTAGCCGAATTCTCGGAGCACTTCGTTAAGGTAATAAAGCTTTATGGCTTCAGTAAGAGGCTAAGACTGCAAAACACGTCAGATGCTTAGTAAACACTCAGGGTACAGCTGTGGGTTTGTGTCCATTGCACTGAACCATCCCATGGGTGACCCGGGGGCAGGGTCTCCCAGCCCGCTCCCCAGCGGGTGGTTCAGGGAGCAGACACATCAGAACCTAAAGCGGGAGGGCAAGTGTCATTTCAAAATCGTATCTTGTGATTCACTTGAGAAAGGGGAAATTTTTATCTTCATAATACAAACATCTGGAAATCAAATTCCACAAAATATTTCTGGCTAGTTGAGAATATGCATTCATTCAGTAAGAAAAAAAAATTATTGAGCTCCTGTGTCAGGTGTGGCCTCAGGCCCCAGGGTCCAGCGGGGACCGACACGGTCCTTCTCTCCCGGAGTTGCCATCCCAGTGAAGGAGGGGCTCATGATTCAGTAGGATGGAGCACTGAGGGCCAAGCACCGTGAAGGAAAACAGAGAGGGCCAGGAAAGAGGAGGGAGATGACGCTGAGAGCACCCTTGTCGCCAGCCCGGAAGGAAGCGAGGCGGGAAGCGTGCAAGCCAGCGGTGGCTGTGAGAAGAGGTTCACGCAGAAGGAAGAAGCAGTGTCACGGCCCGAGTCAGGGGTGGCTGGGCGTATTTGAGGAGAAGGGAGGTCAGTGGGTTGAGTGAGCCTGGTGGGCCCCGTGGAGAGTGTGGAGCAGGGGGGTGACGTGATCTGTGACTCCCCCCTGCTGCTGGCAGACTCTGCTTCATGGGGGAGGGCGGGATGGTTGTCCACGCAGATACACAAACAAATGAGAAACGAGGGCCCAAGGAGAAGAGATGAATGTCGGGGTGTCTAGCTCCCCAGTTAGAACGCTGTTGGACGCTCTGAGCTCCTCTAACTCCCCTCCCCGTGGAGCAGGGATGGATGGATTTCCTTTTTCTTGACTCTGGGTGTGCATTGTTGGGTTTCTTTGGTGCAGAGAGGATATGCCTGTATCCTTCACCAGAGGAGGGTGAGCAGACCATCTGTGTAGTTCAGAATGTACGTAAAATGGGAAGGCCCATGGGACCGTCGGGAGGGAGGGGGTGCAGACTGATGTGAGACAGAGGCAGCCAAGGTGGCTTTAGCCAGGAAGTGAGTGGTCCAGGTAAGAACAGGTAGGTTGTACTGGAGCAGCTGGTTTTCCTTGGAGCTGTCTCCTTCCTGTTGACTTGTGGCTTTGAGTGGATTATGTTGAACACAGTTGGATTTGTTTGTTTGTCTATATAAGCTGTTGATCTCTTGATGATACACGAGGTCTTTACAGTCTCTCTCTTATCTGCTCCCTTGATTGGTTTTCAGTGATGAAAAGATTCTCAACGCCCAGCCATGTTTTGGTGGCTACAATTTAAGACTGAACTACCCAGTGGAACCCCAAAACAGGGTGGGATATTTCATAGCACGCTCACTCCACATGTCTGTGAACAGGTGGGCGTGGAGGGGAGCCCCTTGCAGCCTCACCAGAGGAGCACTTCTATCTCCTTCTCCTTCTGAGTCCACGGCCTGGAGAGTGTGCTCATCCACACCAAAGGTCTGCATAGTGAAAACAAAACCGCCCATGTCCTGTTTTTCTGACCCAGGCTCGGGGCAGTGCCCTTGGCTGCATCCTGCCCTTAGGATGCTGCCTGACTCTGTGTGGGGGACATAACCTGCATATTTCTGTGATGACTCTGTCTCGGTGTCTGAAGGAAGGAACGTGTGTCATCGAAAGGGATGATATGATTAGAGACCCAAGACTTGTGGACAAAGCGGTTATTTTCAACAGACAGCAGAAGCTCAGTTCCCCAGACTGCTCCCATAAAAGTAATTTTTAGAGGGAAACATAATTATATATTAGCAGTGATAAATGCAGCTAAATTTTTCTTTTTTAAAAAAAGTTTTCTGAGGCTAATAAAAGTTCAACCCTACCGAATAGTTGTTTCCTTGAATAGCTCTATTCAAGTGTGGCTGCATTTTGAAAAAATTTTTTTTTAATTGAAAACTAACCAGAAGTATGTGTTGCAGATGCTTGTCTGTTGCCAGAGAAAGGGTCTCAGGCTCAGATCTTTATCCATTTGTGTGGAGGAGCCCTCACAAAGAGGGTGCTTTTGAATCAGGATTTGGTGGCCGGCCTTTGGCTCTTATCACTTTGGAGTCTTTCTGCATCTTCTGTTGCCTGAAGGCTGAAGGGGCTATTTTGCTCCGTACCTAGTTGCAGGCAAAGGAGTCCTCTTGAAGAGCTTACTCTCCCTCCTGTCAGACGAGAGCTGTGTGCGGCGGCTGCCTGAGTCAACACACTGTCCCAGAGGCTCAGTATAGCCAGCGTCTGGTCCATCCCCAATCCTCGTAATTTTCTTTCTGTGGTTCTGCATGGGCCAACTTTTCCCTGTCGTTCATTCTATAAATATTTATCAGCCACCCTCTGCCTGCCAAATATTGCCACAAAGTAATATCCAATTATGACTGTATTTATTGGAAATGGCGTTGTGTTGTTTGTCTTCTGAATTTGTGTAATTCTGTTGAGCAGTGAGAATATAAGCTGTTGCAGTGGGCAAGGCGCTGTGAGATCCCTGGTTAACAAAGGTAGATGAGAATACGTCCACTATTCTGAGTAGGTAAGTGGACTGTTGTTTGAGGAAGATGTTCGATATCAGAAGTTAAAGCTGAAAGATATTTGCTTAATTCTCAGTTGACAACAACAACAAAAATTAAATTCAGAGCTGACTTCTGGCTAATTACTGTTTTCTGTAGGCGATAAGTAAGTGGTTCTTTCCCTTCAGCACCACAGCTAGTGATCCCTAGGCCCTGTGTGCTCTGCAGTTATTCAGGAGGAATTACTGCAAATGATACGGGATTCCAGACAAGCCCTCAAGATATAGGACCAGAGGTCCTGTGGCTCCAGGGGTCCAGGTTCGCTTCCAGAGGTTCAGTCACACTTAACTTTGGACCAGTTCCAGTATAAGAACCGGGGCGTCAGCCATGTCGTCCACTGCCTGCGCCTCACTAACTGAGTAGGTGACCAGCCGTCTTAGTTTGTGTGTCACAGGGCGGGGGGGGGGGGGGAATTCCTGGCACATGGAGCTTTCAGTGCCAAAACCAGCAAGTCTCAGCCATACCAAGATGAGTTGGTTTCCCAAGTCAGAGTAGGATCAATGAACAGAAAGGAATATCAATAAATACTGTCTTCTAAAACCAGCAGCTTATCTGTAAAATGGAGATAATTCTGTTTTCCTCATGGAGTTCTGATCTCTGGGGTTGGGTAGCTGGCTACTGATTTTTCCTTGGAACTGGGGACCAGCATCACGTCTGATGGGCAGTCTGTCCCCTTGCCCTCCAGAGGCCTGTCACCTGAAGGGGCCTTGGCTGTCCCCTATGGATGAGTCAGTGCTCACTTTCTTTTTTCTTTTTTTTTGAGGAAGATTAGCCCTGAGGTAACTGCTGCCAGTCCTCCTCTTTTTGCTGAGGAAGACTGGCCCTGAGCTAACATCCGTGCCCATCTTCCTCTACTTTATATGTGGGACACCTGCCACAGCATGGCTTGCCAAGCGGTGCCATGTCCGCACCCAGGATCCGAACCAGCAAACCCCAAGCTGCCGAAGCGGAATGTGCGCACTTAACTGCTGCGCCACCGGGCCGGCCCCTAGTGCACGCTCTTTCTCATGTGAGGATGCTGAAGATCCTGGGTCGTCTCTGCTGGCCCCGTGGTTCTCACTGTATTCACCAGCTTTGGGTCTTGCCTCTTAGGTAGTAAGGCCCCCTCTGTGTTCTGAAGCTCTTTGCTCCGGTGCGCCAAGCTGTTGGCAGCCCCCAGCGTGCACAGGTGCTCACTTCTTCTCAAGCCTTTGCAAACCTGCTCCCTCTGCCTTGCTCCTGCCTCCTCCTTTCATCTTCTGGCTAACCCTGGTCATTCTTCAAACTTTAACTTCCATACTGTTTCTTCCTGGAAGCCTTCTGTGATCATCCCAGACTGGTATAGGTGCCTCTCCTCCGTGGGATGGTGGAAGAGCCACCCGAGACCAAACCGCCTTCATCTACAATTTGCTGTGGCCCTGCCAGCCACTGTCCTTCCAGTTCCCCTTGGGAAACATCAGCCTCTCTAGATCTTTCTCAGGGTAGCCACATCCTCTCCATGCAGGGACCACCACCCAGTTCAGTGAGGTCTTCATTTGCCCTGTAAGGCACTGAGCACGTTGTGAGAGGACGCACACAATGTCAACTCAGACTGCCAAGGGTTACGTAAGTATCAGAGGGAGACCACAGGACCTGAGGACCTAAGGACCTTATGTAGGGTGGGGACGTAGGATTTCATGTGTATTTGAATATACACCGAATGAGAAGATTTCTACTGTAACAAGTTTTAGTAAAATTTGAAATCTTCCCCTCAGTTCTGAAGATTGGATGACTCGCGGGCTGTACTGTATTAAATTGTGAATTTTGGATGCTTCATTTTATAATTTAATCCAGATTATTTTTCTTTCTCCCTAGTGAACATTAATCGTTTCCTGTGAATTTTTCTGACATTAGGAAACAGATGTTCCATATTTTTAATCTGAGTTCTTCCCAAATGCTGAACAGGACTTTTGTGCATGTGTGTGCATGCGTGTGTGCACAGAGGATTTTTGAGGAATGAGTTATATCAGAATTTGCAAATAAATTCGTAAGAGCTATATCTACAGAATGATACAGCTTTGTCCCAGGCTGGAAACATTGTTGGACATTCTGTTTAATGTCGTTTAGGCTTGTTTAGCTCATGCAGCCTTCTGGCCTAAGAATGCTTTAGATCTGTGTCATGATCGTCTGTGCTCGCCAAAAGGACCGGTGGAGTGTGGTATACAAAAAAGCACACGCTTAAGGCAGCCTGTACTTTCACGCTCTGATTTTTTAACCAAACTGTAAATTTTTTTTACTGTTGTCTCCTAACTGTATAAAATTCTTCCCATCTCCCCGTGAACCCTGAGTGAGCCCTGCCTCGTGCAGGGCGGAATGCTGGGCTCTTCAGGAGATTGGAGCACAAGTAAGAGATGACCCTGGGACTTCCTCATCCAGAGAAGACGTGGAGTGTAGTCTGAAATACCTGGAACGACAGGGAGAAGTGATGAAGAGAGGTTGGAGAAATTCAAGGCGAGGAGCAGTGTCATTGAGCCAAACAGTCAGGCAATGCTTAGGGGAAGAAGTGGTATTCGTGCTGGGTTAAAAAAAAAAAAAGAGCAGAACTTAATTTAGGTCTAAGTTATTTAAATTATTTTAACTGCATAAAAACTGCATTACGATGGTCTGTTATGTAAGCCATCATTTTGGTGGATTTGCTAAAATAATACTAACATTCTTATAAGCCAGCCAGACTGATAAATACTGCATGAGGAATCTAAAAAAAAAAAACAAGTCAAACTCATAGGAACAGAGGAGAAAGTGGTTGCCAGGGCCTGGGGGTGGGGAAATAGAGACTAAAAGGTACAGACTTTCAGCTATAAGATGAATAGGTCTGAGGATCTGATGTATAGCCTGACTGTAGTTGATAACACTGTGTTGTATAATTGAAATTCGCCAAGAGAGTAGAACTAAATATTCTCACCAAAAAAAAAAGAGATAAATACGTGAGGTGATGGACGAGATGGGGGAATCCCTTCACAATGTGTACACATATCAAATCACCACAATGTATACTTAAGTATCTTACAATTTCACTTGTTATCAATTATACCTCAGTAAAGCTGAAAAAAAGATACTAATGTATCTGGAGAGCCTGCAACGCCGCAGTCACGGGTCTATGATGCTTTGTGCAAAGGCTTTTTAATAGGAGGTGATGTGGAACAGGTGCTTTGGATATTAATCCATTTTGCTCAAAATACTTCATTCAGCCTTGCACACTTCCTTTCACGAGGGGTCCTTTGGGTCAGAGGAGGAAGGACTCAGAGTCCAGTCTTGGCCAACTCCAGGATGGGGGCCCCGTTGAAGTCACCTGGCCTGCCTGGGTCTCGGTTTTCTCCGCTGTGCAGTGGGAATTGTCAGACTCCCAGCTCACTCACAGGGTCGCTGTGCAAATCAAAGTGGGGGTAAGTGGACACTGAAAAGCAACCAAAAGTCAAACATTTTGTCAAGAAACAGTGTCATAGCTCATGAGATTTATACAAAATATGGCTGTTGCTTATTATTTATTAAAATGCTGTGTAAACAAATAGATGGTTATCTTAAAATTGCAAGAGTATTGGAAATACGTTTGTAGCAAATACATGTATTAATTGTTGATTATCGTGTACTGTAAAGAACTCATTCAAACTCCTAAGAAAAATATCAAGATCTTGCCATATGAATAAGCAAAGAATGTAAACTTACTCTTTTTCAAAGTGACAAACTGTTCATAAACAAACAGGAGAAAATGTTCATCCTCACTAATTATCTTAGAAATGCAAACTGAGACAGCTTTAGGAATACCATTTTATGTATAAAATGTCAAGGTCTCAGAAATTCTCCTTTGTTTTGTTGATAGTATTGCATGTTAATAAAAGCCCCTTTAAAAGCAAAACAGTGGGGGGCTGACCTCGTTGCCTAGTGGTTAAGTTCAGCATGCTTTGCTTTGGCAGCCTGGGTTTGGTTCCCAGACGCAGACTGAGATCACTGGTCAATGGCCATGCTGTGGCGGTGACCCACATACATATATAGAGGAAGACTGGCACAGGTGTTATCTCAGGGCGAATCTTCCTCGGGGGGGGGGGGGGGGGGGGGCGGGAACAAAGGCAAAAAACTGACAAATTCTTCTGTTAGGAATTTAAGGAAGCTAGGGAAATAAGTTAAAGGAATGAAAAAGACTAAAGCATGAAGATATCCAATGTAATCTTATTTATAATAATAAAAACTGGCAATAACCTAAATATCCAGCATTAGAGGAGTGATTTATGATAAATTATGACTTTTCAACATGAAGAACTATTAGACCTCTTGAGCGATCCTTATGAATATATGTAGAAATATGTAAAAATATTTAAAATTTAAAGTAAAATGGAAAAAGAAAATAATGGAGTGCCAACATTCTCCATTTTTATCCTTACAGCAACAGTGTACTAAAGGTGTTTCACACTTTAGAAAACCAACACTTAGGAATTAATTGTCCAAGGATTTGCAGCTCATTAGTTGAGGAGCCGACATTCAAACCCAGATCTATGCAATTCCAAAGGCTTCACTAGGATTACTACCAATAGCATTAAACTACGGCCATGGTCATGTGAAAACACTTATGTCTATGGAGGGAAACAGGCAAAAATAGATGGTAGCACTGGGATAGTGGGGTAGGGGTCAATTCCAAAGCAGCTTCCCATCCTTTTAAAACTTGTTGAAAAAAAAACCCGCCATTGTGCTTTCAATAGAAAAATGAAAAAAAATATGTTGAGTGTAATATTTCAATTGTTTACTCTGATTTTGTATATATTCTCTTAAAGGTTGGCAAAATAGGAATACATGTGTATTTTTATAATTTCTCCATAGCTGTGGCATAATCAGGGTACTTTCCTCCCCAACTTATCTACAAAAGAGTTGAAGACATACCACCAGCTCCTCAATGAGAAGCAAAAGTTAAGTCTCTAGAACTTTCTGTGGATAGAGGACGGTGACCAAGCAGAAGAGTTTCTCCCCATGAACAGCCCAGACTGGCTCCTCCGGCCAGGAGCCACTCTCAAGGTGGAGATGATGGGATGGCACCATTTGGTGAAAGTAGGCCAGTTCCTGCGCTCAGGGTGTGCCCTTCCCTCGGCCAGAAGCCCTTGCACAATGGGGCAAAATGTCACCATTTTGGTTCCTACTGTCTTTTACCGTTGGGGTTCAAGACTTGATTCGTCGTTCTTTGACACCCAGCATGACTTCATAGTCAGTAGCCCCGACAGCATGTGATAGCACACAGATTTCTGTGATGGACTCAAGGCACAGGGTCTGTTTCGTTGAGCTTTGCCTCACCTTTGTGGAACATATACCTTTCAGGCCTACACTAGGCTCTTTTATATGTTTCAAACACCCTTTTATATCCATTTTGCCATTTGAGTTAACACTGGAGGTGTCTTGAGAGCTGGAAACATTCTCCAGCATACTTAATATAGTCTCTTCAGGATCTTGCTCCATTTTGTAGGTGGGGAAATATAAGTTAAGTGATTTATCGCAAGTCATTGGTGGTGAAGACATCTGGAAGCCAGGCCGATAAACCCAGTGTTCACCCTATTCCTTCAGTGCCGGCGTTATGTTATTTTCTAGAGCATTAAATATACCTGGGAACAAATATGTTGAGACGGATTAGAATCCACTCGCCATTCAAAGCTAAAGATCTCCCAGGGCTGTAGTTTTGTGTTTTATAATCGCAATAAACTTTGTAGTAATGAAAGGAGTGTGGCAAGTTATCATGGACGTTCTAGAGAAGTCCTGCCAATAGAACATTTTATGGGGGTGGAAGTATTCTATCCCCGTGCTGTTTAGTAAAGTAGTAGCTTCTGTGTCTACTTGACCACTTGCAATGTGGCTCATGTGACTGGGGGAATGAGTTTGTAATTGCGTTTAATTTAAATCCCCACCTGTGCGGGTAGCTACTGTATTGGACAGCACAGTTCTAGACTTCTCAGTGCCTTCTTGACATCTCCGCTTGGATGTCTTAAAGTTAACTAGGTCAAATGAGAATTCTTGATTTTTCTTTCCTCTCTCAACCTGTCTTTCCTGCCATGGGGGAAAGCCATCCTTGACCCAGTTGCCTGAGCCAAACCTAGGTGTTGTCTCCACCCCTTCCTCTCCCTCATCTCCCACAGCCACTTCCTCAGCAGTTCCTAATTATTTTACCTCCAGAAGCTGTACTGAAACCATCCACTTGTCTCCATCTCTGCTGCTACCATCCTAGGCCAAGGTATCAGCATAGCTCACCTGAACAATTGAGTGGCCTCATAACTGGTCGCCATTGATCTGTGTATCCACTGTGGCCTCTTCCAGACTCCTCCCTACAGCTGCCAAAGAGACACTATTGAACTCTTCAGGAGGGCACGTCACTGCCTGCTTGTATGGAAAAATTTGTAGAACTTACCAGTGTTTGAAGTTATCTTATTTACTTCTTTGTATACTTGTTTATTTTCTGTCTCCCATGACAGTGGGAGGGTCCCCATATATGGAGCCTTGTTTACCTCCTTCACTACTGTATCTCCAGCACCAACAACCATGCCTGGCACATAGTTTGCACTCAGTAAACCTCTCAATAATTGTTTATCGTGAAAGAGATGAGATAGCAAGAGTCAAGAGAAAGATTTATGATTTGGTTGTTAAAAACAGAGATGATGCTGACAGCTGTACACGTGAGAAGGGGGCGGTTTCCCTTACATTCTGGATGCTGTAGGAAGGGTGCGTGCTGTGGCTAATTGCATTTCTCCAGGAGTGGGTAGGCCTGGCCACGGTCCTGATAGAATCTCTGACGTGAGCTAGGAAGAGCTCTTTTTCTCCCTAGAGGTCTGTGTATGTCCCAGATCTGGAAACTTTTGTCTTTCCTACAGCTAGAGCAAGAGGAGAGTGTCCTCCTACAAGGTCACTTTTATATCCATCTAAGGGGAGTTTAGATAATAATCGAAAGAAACATATTGTGCAACTCTAGAATGGCAAAGCGCTGTCCAGACAGCAAAAGGAGATTCCAACACGTGACTCATAAAATAAATAGAAGGTGTTTGGAATATACTCATATTGAGCTATTTGAAACCAAGAGAACTAAGAAATAGAGTTTTGTGTCCCTTTTCTTGGTTGAATATTGACTTTTTTTTTTTAAAGGAAAATGTCTTTTCTTGCACTCCTTTCTAGAGGCCAGCCAAGGCTTTCAGTGGGCCGGTTATGACTTAGATCCACGCTCACAGTGAAATGAAGCTGACAGCCTTGGAGGCAGGCTCAAGTCGCTTAAGCTTTGAGTTGTGTTTGTCCCTCTACTACTGACCAGGCCTAGGAACTGACCCTGCCCGCAGCACTGGCTGGATTTAGACGAGTTCAGGCTTGCCTGTTGAAGTGCATATTCGGAGACTCTTTCTCCTGGTGTGTTTTTATTAGGCGCAAGTTTATAGCCCTGTCCTGTATCCTTCCAGTGCTGTTCCGCTGTTTCACTGTGTGTGCCTTCATTGAGCATCTACTGTATACTGAACACCTTGCTAGTTCCCAGAAGGACCAGGATGAGTTAGACGCATTTTCAGCCTTCAGAGATTCTGCAGGCAAGTGGGCAGAGAGACCAGTAGAGACCAAGTGAAACACAGGAGCCACCTGTAGGGACAGAGAGCAGACGGCGCGGAGCCAGGGGGCGGGGGGGTGAGCCATTAAGGGGGCAGCCTCTGGAACCAGACTGTCTGGGCTCACTCTCTGGTTCTGCCACTTACAAGCTGTCTGACCCAAGGCTGCTGACTTCCCCTCTGTGCCTCGGTTTGCTCACCTGCTAAATGGGGTAAGAGTAGCACCTGCTTCCTGTGGTTACGGAAAGGACTAAGGAGCACGTCCAGCGTGGGAAGCAGTGCCCGGCACACAGCTCCCTGGAAGTCCGATTCATTGTTAGCAGCTGTAGCAGTAGCATACGTTTATTGATTGAACTGAGTGAATATGACTTTCCTACGCTTACTGCAGACTTTTCCTTAAGGCAGCCAAGGGGGTCCACAGAGCTCCCCAGAGGCGGTGACTTCTGACCTAAGACTTGAAGACAGGCTCGTCCTGCAGGGAAGAACATGATTGACAGGAGGAACAGACTCTGCAGAGGCTCAGAGGCATGAGCGAGCGGGGGGCAGTAGGGACCTGTAAATAGGTCTATATGGCTAAAGGACCAGAGGCCTGTGGGAGCGCCCAGGAAGGGGGAAGGCCGGAAATCGCTGGGCCTGTGGGACTTGGAATTGATCCTACAGTCTAGAGGAAGCCCCACAGGACTTTCAGCAGGCCCAGGGCCCACTAGCCAGATTGGCCAGCAGCGTCCCCAGTGGCCGCAGCCACGGCCTGCTGATTCTAACAGTGTCACCCCCCCCCCCCCGCCACCCCCCGCCTCCTTCTGAGACTTGGGCAGGCAGTTCTGAGTGTGGACCTGACTTTTCTCACTAGGTGTGATTTCTTTGGAGACCAGAGATTGATAAAGTGAAAAGGATGTGTTTTCTTAATTCTTTTCTACCTGATCCTTCCTCTTACCCCCTGCCGCTGCTGAGAAGGATACAGAGGTGTCTGTCTTACAGACCCCTTTGCAAATCGGATGAAAGTGGTAGACCATTCCCTCAGAAAGCCACAGAGACAAGATTTTCCAAAGACCCGTGTTAACTTCCCCTGCACCCCCACCTGGATTGTCCGAACAGGCCCCCAGACCCAGCACAGTCTTTGTGACCCCAGGTCTGCCTGTGGTTTTCGGTGCTCTCACCCTGCCACTTGTTGTTTTTAATTTCATTTGCTAACACATCTGCCGTCACTGCTCTTATCTGACCACGTATCATGGGAGCGGCCTCCAGATACTTGATGGTTATAATTAAAACTGAGAGGGATCATCTTATTTGGAGCCATTCAGATTTAATCGAGAGCCCAGGGGCTGCGGGCCTGGGCCCTGGGGGCAGACTCTGCGGATTAGAATCCCAGCTCTGTCTTTATCTTACAGCCTTGAGTAAGTTGCTTAGCCTCTCTGTGCCTCAGTTTCCTCACTATAAAACGGGAATGATGGTATACTCACCTCCTGAAGTTATCGTGAGGATTAATTGAGGCAACAGAGGAACATAACGAGAACGGTTTCTGGCACATAGTAAGTGCTATGTAAATATTTGCTATTATTATGTTGTTACTTCTACTAAATGACATCATAAAGTGGGGGAATGGTAGATTCCTAGGAGCGGGAAAATAGATGAATAAAATCTCCATCTGCGTTTGACCCACTTTGGAGCCTTGCCAGTACCTGAAGGCCAAGAACCGGTTCCCTGGACTGTGCTGTCAGGTGTGGCAGCCGCTAGCTGCTGTGGCTGTTGACCGCTTGGAATGTGGCTAGCCCGAGTTGAGATGGACTGGGTCTTGAAGATTTAGTATGAAAAAAAGAATGTAAAATGTCTCAATAATTTTTTATATTGGTTACACTTTGAAATGATAATATTCTGAATAATTTAGGTTAAATATATTCTTAAAACTAATGTCATCTGTTCTTCTTGCTTTTTTAACTTGGCTCCTAGAACATTTAAAGTTGTGGATGTGGCTTGCATTATATTTGTGTTGAGCTGCACTGCCTTAGGCTCGTTGTTATCGGTAAAACAAAAACGTGTGCTTATTGTGATCAGGTGGCCACGGTTGGAAAGCCTTGTGTGCTCCTCTCGTTGCTCTTAAGTCATGCTGGAGCATCTGCTTTTTGATGGGCTCCACAAAGGAAGCCATGGCCTGCTCCTAGCAGAAGCGGGTCAAGGGACCAAGGCAAGAGCCGTCAGAGGGGAGGCTTCTGCTGACTTGGAGAGGTTTGGACGAAAACACTACCATTTATAGTTATACTGGCCTCAGCCTTTCAGCACGCCCTGAAGTAGATGAGAGAATGCTCTCTGTTCAGGAAGTTGAAATATGTAGGCGAGAAACTCTCCCTCTTCCATCAGGAGCCAGAAAAAGCTTTGCTAATCTTTAACCAAAAGAATAAATTACTCAACATTATGGCAGTCACTTGGGATCGAAAGCACATCCTTTCCAAACGTGGTTTACTGATAGAATGTTTGTTTAATTCTATTTCAGATTCGTTTCATCGCTTAAAACCTGATAACGGTGGGCCACACAAAGTCTTACTGGTAAGTGCTCTTTCATTTTTAAAACAAAGTGACTATTTGACATTATTTTTGAAATGGTATTCACGCTTCTCAGTTAGATGCATTCCTAACAGTCCTATGATTAAATGTCTATTTATTCACACTTTTTTTTTCTCTCTGAAATGATTTAAGATGTTTCTTTGCCTTAAAAAAAAAAAAGCAGATCAATCCATGTTCTTTTGCTAAGAATGTGGTCAGGGAAAAGATCTACGATTACACGCCAAATACTATTAAAATAAAAACTTTTTTTTGTAATGAACTATTTCCAGGCCCCTGTTGATGGTCCGCTTGTTTCGAGCAGTATCCAAAGCAACAGTGTTCCTTCAGCCAAGGAATTCAGACAGTCGCTGCAGTGTGTTGTAATGAAAATTGACTCAGGGCTGTAACATAAGGGCTTTCTTATTGCTCTGTTTTTTCTCTCATCTCTCTTTGAACCTAAATGCAATTATTGTGAGACAGCCGTTCTGTGATGGCAGAAAACTTCCTTGAGAGCTAGGCCAGTAACGTGATTTTTCAGTGAAAAAGCTTCTGAGGCTTCGGGTGGCGCCCCTCCCTGCTGTGTGACGATGCTGTCATTTGCAGTGTGTAGCCGTGAGCTTTTGCCGCATAACTCCCCAAAATTTACTGCCAGAAATTTGAGCCGAAATTTAGGGACTCAAAAGTAGCAATCATTTCTTTATCCCTCAGTTCTGTGGGTTGACGATTGCGGCTGGGCTGGCTCGACTGTGTGAGTCTTCTGGTTTCAGCTGGAACCAGCCATGTGTCTGCAGTCAGCCGTGGGTGCAGGTCAGCTAGCCTTTGCTTCTGGGGGTCACCTGGCTGTTGGCTGGAGTGATGACAATGACTAAGACGTGCGTCTCACCGTCCTGCAGGCTATGCTGGATTTTGTTCACATGGCGGTTGGGCAGGGTACCTAGAGAGAAAGCAGAAGCATCTTGAGGCCAAGGCTCAGAACTGGCACAACGTTGCTTCCAGCACATTCTGTTGGCTAATGCAAGCTATATGGCTAGCCTAAAGTCAAGAGATACAGACAAAGATTCTACCTCTTGGTGAGAGGAGCTGCAGAATCACATTGCAAGGAGGCTGGGTACAGGGAGGGGAGGAACTGTAGCCGTTTTTACAACCTACCATTCAGTGTTTCTGGGTCACGTGAAAACAGCTGTGATCGAATGAAAAGAGCATGGAGAGTGAGAGGACTCAGGTCCCACTCCTGTCTCAGAGCCCGTCCTCTCACCCCACTGGGATTGACAGGCCCTAGAGTCCTGGTCTCACTCTTGGCCACCTGGCGTCTCCGCCAGGTCAGCACATTCCTGGTGGTCTTGCCAATTCCAGGTTCCCCACTGTCCAGCCCTGCCTTCATTCCACACGGCATTGCCACACTAGTCATCTTGCAGTCCAGCTTCCAGGATGCGCCTCCTTTGCTTAAAACTGTCAGTGCCTCTGTATCACCCTCCACATCAGCCTCGGCTCCTCTCTCTGGCTTCTCCGCTTCTGTTATCTGGCCCAGTCCTCGCTTGCTCATCTCCTGCTATTTTTTTTATTCTAGCCACACTAGTGTATTTACCATTTCTCTTGAGGACACCTTGTGCTGCTCACCCTTCTCTACTCAGAAATCCTTCCCATTCAGCAGGGCCCAGGAGAATCTTCCTTCTCCATAACGTGGCCTGCCCTGCCTGTTCCTCTATCTGAGATCCCTGCCCTGAACTCCTCAGAGCCAGACACAGCCTCTGTGATTCGCTCGTCTTCACTGTGGCTCGTCTTTCTTCCTCCACGGCTTTGCCAGCGCTGTGAGAGCAGAGGCTACCTGTGCCTTCCTTGCAGTGTCAGCACAGGGCCTGCAGAACAGCAGGTGCGCAGTCAGCTGGGAAGCTGCAAGGACAGTGCATCTGGTCACCCACCAGCAGCTCCTCAGGATCATACGAGGCACCTGTTGAAGTACATGCTCATGGTCGCTTCCACTGAGCCGTCCACATTCAGTAAGTCTGGGGTGGACCCCAGGAATCTTAAAGCACCCAGATGGTTCTGATATGATTGCTATGCAGTTGGCAACCATTTGTTATGGAAAGAACCAGAGATTTATATGGGACCTGGGTTTGAGGTCAGGCTCTGCAACTTTCTGGCTCTAGGACCTTGTAAACTCAACCTTTCTGAGCGTCAGTTTCCTCATCCATAAAATGGGAATGATATCTAACTCAAGGATTGCCAAGAAGATCAAAAAGGATGATGTATGTGCCAGTGCTTATAAACCATAAAATGTAGTCAAAATGCATTGATTGATTGTGGGTCTGCGGCCAGCCAGTGCTCAGAAAGGAGCAGTTACCTCCGTGGTGGTAGTCACGGTGGTGACACAGGAATGGGCACTGAGTAGTGGAGTGGTGATGGTGGTGGGATGAAGCATGACAGCAACGATAGTCCTAATTCGTGCCTACCGTTTATTGAATGCTGACTGTGTGCCAGGCACTGTGCTAACTTCTCTGCACAGAATTTGAGATTTACAGGAAGTCCCCATTCGGTTGCATCGGTACCATAATTACAGCCTATCCCGTCATTAGTGAACTAGTTCTTTGGTCTTTTCCTCTTCAAAATACCTAGTTAAAATGTACTCATCTCTGAGAGGAGAAATCATGCTGATGGCCACCTCTGGCACCATGATGAGGGAGAGCTTGCCTGTGAATGAAGCTCAGAGTGTTAAGAAGAGGCGGCAGATGGAGAGAATGAAGAATAACGGCCTAATAATAGCTCATGAACCTCTGGATACAGCTATGCCTAAAGCCCAGGCCAGAATGGAAATTTTAGTCATGTAAGTCAAGAAACTAGTTTAAGTTGGATTTCTGTTACTTGGAACCAGAATAATTCTAATAAACCTGATCTAAGTGAAAATAAAGCCCAAAAGGAAATTCCTATTCCTGGGAAGTCTTCATGGAATTCTGGGCTCCTCTCTGACAATAATGCTTACTGAATTAAAGTTTTTTCATCCTATGACATTCCTGCAAAAAGTCTAGGCTTAACATTATTCTTATACCACCCCCCTGCTCCTCATAGTTCATCTTACCAGTGCTGCCACCAACCAGACACTAGCTGGTGTGATGAATATTAAAGTTATCAACCAGAAGAAGAGTCCCACAAGTGGACAACAGTAGCCCTCGTGGGTAGCACCTGGAGACCCCGGCTGGCATTCTTGGTGTCCTGGGTTCACATTCCTTTAACCACCCAGGGGCGTAGGGGGCAGGCCTTACCCAACACAGTCTTCTGCTCTCCTCCTTAGGCGGCTGTAGCCGCCCCCTCACAGTTTGGTTCCTCAGGCAGGTGTCACCTACGGGTCCGCAAGCTCTAGGAGACACATGGCAAGCCCTCCAGATGTTGTCTTTGAGATGCTTTGCTCTAGGCTTGAGAGGAAAGGCTGACCTCTCACCCCACCCACCTGAGGAGGGTGGGACTCAGAGCACTTCCGAGGAGTCTTCACCCAGAATCCTCATCACGTTTCACTGTCCTGACCTGTTTCTATCCTCCTGACAGATCTCTGAGCTGGCTGGGTTGGCTTCTTAGAAATTTCCACATAACGGTCTGGCCTCCTGCTGTGGAATTTCCCATCTGTTGCATTTTGATGCCTCAGTAGAAACTTCCACTTTAGCATCTTATCTCGGTAACTGTTAACCCCTGGCCCAGTGCAAGGAACTCCTCTTCAGCACCCCTAAAAGTGGTCCTTCATCCTGGGCTTGAAACCTCTCCAGGCACAGGGAGCTCCCTCCCTCCCTCCCGAACGTCCCATTCAGATTGTCAGGTAATTGGAGTGGTTGGAAAGATGCTGCTCCTGTGGCCCCCTTAATGGGGTCGGAAGCGTGTGAACCTGAAAAAACCTGCCTGGGGGCAAGGATTCCCCAACACCTGTTCTTAAGACCAAAGGGAGGCCCTGGACCTTGTCTCTGGCTAGGTTTTCTCACTGCCACACTAAGCGCCCTTCCTGTAACCCCAGCAGAAAGCTAGTATTTGCACACCCTGTGCTCAGTCACCATTCCTCACGATCATGGCCCTAACTGGTTTCCTTTGATCTGAGGGCTGATCTGCCATGCTTCACGGGTGCCTTCTGTTCAGGACTCCCTCCAAAGTGTGTGAACTCTGCAAAATCAAGCTTTGCAGAGTGGGTCCTACTGCTCTCCGAAGACACCCCCCCCACACACTTCTTTGCAGTTTTTCTTTTATGTTCGTGTCCTTCGGAGTCAGCAGGTTTCCCTGCCTCCTCCGGTCCCAGCCTGCTGAACCCGGCCTCTCTGCTCACACGCCCTCTTCGTCATGTGCAAGTTGGGCCACTGGGATGGAGGATCCTGTAACAAGCAGGTGACTCTGCATTTAGGCTGCCCACCCCGTGGTAAAGGCAGCCTCTCAGGGGTGCAAGGGGCACATGCCAGCGAGACACTTGGGTCAGCTAAAGGTGGAGTCACTTTGGGGACAGTGGCCTAAGAATGCATTAAATGCATTTCAAGTAGTTCCATCATGGACTGGTTCCCCTGGCGGCACTCAGCATTACGTGTCAGAGGTGAACCTGGTTTATGTCCTTATGGTATTTTTACTGGCTGTTTACAAAGATGGCAGATGGAGCGCACTCCCCCACTTGCCCTCCCCGTAGCCCCAGGAGATGTTGGAGGCAGAGGCTGGGAGGACAGAGCTGGACTTGCTGGCATGGCTCGTCTGTCTTCTTCTCTTGGCCTGAGAGAATATAGTGGTTTCCATTTGGCCGTTTGACGGTCCAGATATGGGGAACAGCTGACAGGCTGTCAGCTAAAGCATCTTTTCTATCAGTGTGCGTTTTACTGTAGGGGGTGGCATGGTATATAGGCAGACAGACTAGAGCTCAGACCTTTCTCCGGCTACTGAGACGCTTTGGAGAGAGTGGGTTAACCTCTCTGAGCCTCGGTTCCCTCGTCTGTTAAAAGGAGATGATGCCGTTTGACTTACAAGATAACTGTATTAAGGGAGCCAAGGCATGTGCTGAATTCAGCACAGTGGCCTGTCACGTGCTGTGTGATCAGTAAATGGTAGCTCTTATCATTACCTTCATGTGAGAGTTGTGATAATTTCTAAAAAACTTAAAGCCTTAAAAACAAGTGGCCCAGTTCTCTAGCAAAATTTATTTTTTTTTAAGATTGGCAGCTGAGCTAACATCTGTTGCCAATCTTCTTCTTTTTTTTTTTTTTCCTTTTTCTTCTTCTCCCCAAAGCCCCCCAGTACATAGTTGTATATTCTAGTTATAGGTCCCTCTGGTTGTGCTATGTGGACACCGCCTCATCATGGCCCAATGAGTGGTGCCATGTCCGTGTCCAGGATCCGAACCAGTGAAACCCCAGGCCGCCGAAGTGGAGCGGATGAACTTAACCACTTGGCCATGGGGCCAGCCCCTGCAGCAAATGTTTTTTAATCAAACAGGAATTTGAGAAAGAAACAAAATATGTGCAACTACCAGCTTTTTAAAAAAAATGGCTATCTTGCAAAGGTCATTTGTTCTTTAGAGGGTACAAAGTGTTTTTTGGTTGCAGAGGCAGCATGACCCAGGGGCTGGAAATGAGTCTCAACCTGCCAGCCTCAGATCCATCACTGAAAACTTGGGTGACCTTGAGCAAGTCACTTACTCTTAAAGCCTCAATTTCCGTGTCAATAAAATGAGGATCTTACCGTGCAGGGTTGTTGAGGAGATTAAGTACAATAATCTACGACAGGCTTACAGGAAGCACCCAAATAATGGTGGCCATTATTTTCTGGCCACAAGATTAGCTCCATTTTACAGATAAGAATTTGAAGAACACTTCTGTCCTTGTGATAAACAGCTTTATGAAGACACTCTTAGAGGTAAGAAGTTGTTCTCACTGTTCTGTGCAAGAAAGAACAGGAACCTGCCGTAGCTGGTTTGCTTTTCAGTACCACACTGTGGCATATCACGAAAGCAAGCTGCATTACCAAATGGGACAACTTTCCATTTTTTTAGGCCTCACCTCATTTCCTGGTTAAGATTTTGCCGCTAGATTAGGAGAAATTTATATGTTATTTTTACAAGGACTGTGAAAATATGCAAACAGAGCTATATTCAGCCGGATGCTTTAGATGAGCTTATTTTGGGCTTTCCCAATAAGACTGGCATGGAGGGCACCTTTGAGGAGCCTGCAGAGATCCTGGAAGGAGATGTGACCTTCCCGTGGAGGAGGAGGAGGAGAAGGCAGGGCCTGAGCCAACAGGGTGACCCCAGCCGGGGGCCGAGGCCTGGTCAGGCGGAGTGGAGAGCTGCCCTTGGCAGTGCTGGGATTCCTGACCCAGGAGGTGTGTCCCCTTTAACAGGCTCTGCGGTGTTCCCTTGAGCAGTTCTTTCCTGGGGTGCCCCTGGGGCAGTGGGCAGTCCTGAGCCATGGACCTCCAGGCCCTTCGTCTCACTGGCCAGGTGCCCGTGCTGTGCCAGGTGCAGGGTTCGTGGGATGCAGACGACAGTTGTTGGAGGGATGTTGCAGTTTGTGTAACTCGGACCTGGATGCCTTCGGGGGCGGGTTATCCGGGTGAGCAGGAATCCCGCTCTTGTGTCAGTCTGACTGGCTCGTCCCTGTGGACAGCCCTTTCAGGAGCAGTCTGTCCTCACACGGAGGCCTGACTCGTGGCTGGGAAGCCAGAGGAAAGGGAAGCGGTGCAGCCGTAAGGAGGGATGGGCCGGTGGCACGGCAGCAGGGCCACCTAGTCGGTCGGTCAGTGGGGCTTACTGAGCGTCTGCCGTGCTCTGGGGTGGGATGGAGAGGGAGCAGACCTGCGGTAGGGCTCCGGGCTGGCCACCGCGCTCTCCGACTCCCCGCTCCTCAGTCTGCTCTCGGACGCAGAGGCCGAACCACATGGCCATGGGGGACCATCCGGTGCATTCTGTGCACCAGACTTGCCGGAGCCCCTTGCCAACACACCAGTCATCTGCAGGGCCGCCCCCGGATCTGGTGATGCTACAAAGCTTAAGCTTCAGGGTCTTTCATTGCCCAGGACCCCTTCCGATGCCCCGTAGCTAATGTGGTTGTCTGAATTTTGTATTCTTTTCCTAAAGAGGCCCCCAAATCATCTAAGGCTCAGGTTCCATAAAAACTGGATCTGTCCCTAAGAAGGGAGAATTGTCACCCCCTCTGGGTCTTTCCCTCTGCCTTGTTTTGAGGTCCCCACGACGCTGCAACTTCAGTTTGCTTCTCACTCAGGAATAAGCTCTGCCCCTGTGTGTGTCCTCCTCTGGGCTGGACCTGAGCTCACTCCTGACCCTGTAAGTGAGGTGGAGGGAGGCCCCACGAAGGATTGCTGTCTGGGCTCCTTCCTGGATGGGTGGAGAGGTCCCACAGTTCCTGCGGGAAGGAGGGGCGGGCACTGAGACCCCCAGCGGCTTGTGGATGCCCAGAGGAGGGCCCTGCAAAGGCGAGGTTAGGAGGGAGCCTGAGCAAGGCATCAGCTGGCCGGCACAGACTCAGTGGAAAATTCTCCCAAAGAATATGCTCGAGACTGTATCAGCTTTGGCAAAACCATCACCGAGCTCAAGTTTTAGGTGGACGGACCAGCCAACCTACAGGGCTAGTCTCTCTCTCACCCCTTCCTCACATCCCTTCCCTCTCATTGCACGAAGCGGCTGGAGGGCTTTGCGTGTCAGTCAGAACTAAATGGAGTGAGAAGAGGCGGGCGAGGGAAAGGCCCTTTTTGGACGCGGATGTCTTTCTAGCGCTGTGCGAAAATCCAAGTTTCGAGGCTCTCCTTTTTCAGTGAAATGCTGGCCAACTTCGCCCCCTGGAGGAGAACTAGAGAACTGTTTACAGCGAGCCATCTAAGGCGTCCTCGTCTTCTGGAAAGAAACTGTCCGCCTGTGATGAGTCAGGACCCTGAAAGGGGCTGGGTCCTTCAGGAGTTTGGGTTTTGGGGGTGGGTTGGTTGGTTGGTTGGTTTTTGCCTTGAAACAGTCATTCTAAACTTAGGGTTTAAATGCTTTATATTTGTAAAGACTGAAGTGGGTAAAAGGCCGCCAGGTTTAAGGGTCACACCTACCAAACCTCTGCCACCAGTGCTAGTTATGGCAAATCCTTACCAGTCTGGAGCCTCCTTGCACCCCTTGAGGTTGTGGCAGAGACACGAAACCAACCAGAAGATGGGAATTTTCCACCACCGACTGGATATCTATTTGTGATTCCAGCTTACAGACTCCATCTCACCGGTGCCCGCGTTGACGTCTGTGGTTTCGTCCTGCAGGTTTGAATTATCTGCCTGTTTACACCTGCTGCTAAACACTGGGGAGTAGCTCTCAGTCACAGTGGGGCTGACTAGGAAATAATTATTTCACTCCTCCTGCCTACGCTTTTTGTATGTGTTTTAAAGCAAAATGCAAAACGGACTTAGAAGGATAATGGTTGAACTATAAAGACCTTCCATGTGTTTCATCTTCTGTTGAAATATGATTGTTATCCTGACACCCTTATTCTTTGTTAATTCTCTGTGAAGTACTCAATTCCTTTTAAATACCAGATCTGACCCGATTGTTTAGCATCTGTTGTATCTCCTGTAATAAGAGCCTTCCTAATAAAAACTCGTCCGCTGTCTGTTGTCCACCCAGCGGTAGTTGGTGTCCCTGGATGAATGTTTATCATCTCATTGTTCTGGATCTTCATTCCCCAAGTGGAGGACACAACAGCGGTGTTTATATTAGTGACGCTTTTAATACTTGGGGTTTTTCCTCTCTTTGTTCTCAGAAACCCTTCACAATTTGAGGGTACAACATCGCTGAGTGGCTGGTACGCACGCATCACATTAATTCCCTACTGGGGGCTGTTTTCCCCAGAAGAAGGATGTGAAAGGAAACACATCTTGTATGTTATTGGGAATTTTTAAAATATTTGACAGGGGTGTCTAAGGATGATTGATCATATTTTTATATGTTTTATCTTTTTTTATCTCGTGCCATTTTTATGTAAGAAAAAACATTTTTTGACGGTATTGTGCTTGCTTTTTGTCCCCGGTGTATGGAAACCAATCGTCCTAAGCACCAAAGAGGCTTTCTTGTGGAGCGGGGCACATATTTCCCCCAGGATTAGTTTCTGGGGGCCTCATCTCATTTCTTGCCCTTTGACTCACTTGGACAGAGGCCAGAGGCTGGAATGGCCCGCGGAGCTGGGATTCCTGCTGGCCCAGTCTCTGGCCACAGCACACACTGGTTGCTCTGCTTTGTGGCTGTCCAACCTCCTTGCCTGCGTCTGCAGCCACCCCCCCACACCCCTGTTATTTGGAGGAGTACAGACACACACACACACACACACATACACACACGTACCTTCCCCTCTTCTTGGGCGTCTGTCCCCTTTCCACTGCTGAAAGTGGCCATTAACCTGATGTTGAGACAGCCTGACCCATCAGTGAGTCCTTGATGTTCAGGTAATTGCAAGGCTGAGCAGCCGCAGAGCGGTTTGTAAATTCCCTCTAATTTCAGGGCATTTTCAGGCTCTCATTATTATCCGCAAATTGTGACACGCTGAAGTTCAGACTCTGCTGAGTAGGACGGGCAGGAAGGAGAAGGGCATGGCAGGCTGTAGAAATGGGTCCTGGGGACAGGGCGGGACAGGGCGTCGGGCTCTTAGGACAGGTTGTGGTTTGCGGACATTTTGATGGAGCGTCGTGGTGAGTGCTGAGCCTGGCCCTCTGTGCTCCCCAGCTGCAGCCACGCCCCTCCGTCGTCTTTCTCCAAGTGCCACGCTCTCCCCTGGCTCCTCTGGCTCCTGGGATATTTCATAGCCCTTAGCACAGCCTGCACGATCTTGTTTATTTCTTTATGTGAGAGCCTGATGTCAGCACCTCGAAGAACACTCGGCCAGAGTAGACACTCAGTAAACGTTTGCTGAATGAAGGAAGAAGCGAGCAAACGAATGTATTCAGGATCCTGAGAGGAGTAACACCCTCATCACCATACTTTAAGATGGAGTCTACTAAGACAGCAGTGCAATATTATTTCTTTCTAAATTAAAATATATCTTATGATATGCCAGTCTGCGAGACCAGTAGGCTGGAGGCCCAGCGGATGCTCTTGTCAACTGTGGGACTGCACATTGACCATGAGTATCTTAGAAAAAGTTTCTGATATTGTATCAACAGCCTTAAACAGACAACTTAATGGAGAAAAGCCAATAGATAGGTAGTTGATAGGAAGAGAGTGCGCTTCATTTTGGAATTAAAACAAAATTATAAAACAGCACATGATTCTGCAATAAGGAAATGCCCAGGTAAAGTGGACTCGTATTCACGTCTGTGAGCCAAGAGTGCAGAACCTGAGTGCGACCAGGGAGACGGTCTGCAGAATAGCTGGCCTTCCCCCGTGAAAATGTGAGGATCGTGAAATACAAAGGAAGACTCAGGAACTGTCCCCAATTAAAGGAGACTAAAGAGATAGGATAATTGAATGCAGTAGAATTTGGGGTTTTCTTTTAGTGTAAAGGACATTATTAGGACATTTGCTAAAATCTGAAAAAGGCTGTAGATGAGACAATAGTCTCTATCATTAGTAATGTGGTCGTGTAAGAGAACTCCTTGCTTGTGGGAAATACACACTCAAGTATTTAAGGGTAAAAGTACATCACATCTGCAGCGCTCTCTCTTTCTCTCTCTCTCTCTCTCTCTCTCTCTCTCTCTCTCTCTCTCTCTCTCGCGCGCGCGCGCGCGCGCTCTCTCTCTCTCTCTCTCTCTCTCTCTCTCTCTCGCTCGCTCGGGCTGCGTGCAGGGATTAAAGTACATATAGTAAAATATTGACATTTGAGGAATCCAAACCTGGTTGGAGGGTATCAGACAATTCTTTAATAGTATTCCTGCAATTTTTCCTAAGACTAAAATTATGTCAAAATAAAAGTTTTAAAGGGGCTGGCCCCGTGGCCGAGTGGTTAAGTTCGCGCGCTCCACTGCAGGCGGCCCAGTGTTTCGTTGGTTCGAATCCTGGGCGCGGACATGGCACTGCTCATCAGACCACGCTGAGGCAGCGTCTCACATGCCACAACTAGGAGGACCCACAACGAAGAATATACAACTATGTACCAGGGGGCTTTGGGGAGAAAAAGGAAAAAATAAAATTTTAAAAAAAAATAAAAATAAAAATAAAAGTTTTAAAGGGGCCAGCCTGGTGGCATAGTGATTAAGTTCTTGCACTCTGCTTAGGTGGCCTGGGGCTTACCGGTTCAGATCCTGGGCATGGACCTATGCACCACTTATCAAGCCGTGCTGTGGCAGGCATCCCACATACAAAATAGAGGAAGATGGGCACGGATGTTAGCTCGGAGCCAATCTTCCTCAGCAAAAGGAGGAGGATTGGCGGTGGATGTTAGCTCAGGGCTAATCTTCCTCAAAAAAAAGTGTTTTAAAACATGATGCTTATGAAGAGTGTATAATCAGAGACCCCATTGCTGAAAAGGAGCAAAATATAAAATTGTATAATAGAATGTGATTTCAGTTACTTAAAAACTCATCGAGAAAAGATCAGAGAGAAATACAGCAACATGTTAACTTGTATTTTCCACGTTAATATATTTTACACATTTTTCTCTAAATACCATGTATTTGTTGAAAAATAAGGTGGAAAAAAAGACTTCTAAAAAAAGATGGTGGCTAATTCTCAAAGAAAGAAGATCCGAATGAATCTTGCTCTTTGCGTCTTTACCACTGTGCCCCCCTTGTAATAGAAAGACGCCATCTCTATACACATGTACGCACACATACACACATATGCTTTCTGAAACTTTTTCTTTTTGATGAGGAAGATTGGCCTGAGCTAACATCTGTTGCCAGTCTTCCTTTATTTTGTACGTGGGATGCCGCCTCAGCGTGGCTCGATGAATGGTGTGTAGGTCTGCGCCCAGGATCCGAACTGGCGAACCCTGGACCGCTGAAGTGGAATGTACCAACTTCACTACACCACCAGGCCGGCCCCTTTAACTTTTTTTTTTAATGCTATTTTGAGAGAAATCCTATATCAGGCAGGGGTTTAAACGAGAGGACTTCTTCAGCCTCTTCCAGCCCTGGAATTCCTTGTTTTACTTTCCAGTTCTTCAGGAGTCAGCTCCTCTGCGATCCAGACACGGTGCTAGGTCCTGAGTGTGTCAGGATGGGTGTTGAAGTCCACAGACAAACAAATTGCTGATCACTATCCTGTGCTGGGAACTACGAGTGTCACAGTTCCTACGACAGATGGACAGGGGTGGTGGTCAGCAAGGCGGCCTTGGATGTAGACCTACCGCATGAAGTGAGAGCTTGCCCTTCAGACAAGGGCAGCCGAGCATCCTAGGCTCAGCATTGCAGCATGTCTCACGCATGTTCTCCCGTGGCCCCCTGGAGCATCCTTCTGGAGATGGCTGGGGACGTGAAGACCTTTACAAGACCTGGGGAGCTCCGGGTTTGCAGGGTCTGCTTTTGCAGGTGTAGGGGGCGGTGGTCCTGCTCCAAGCAGCAGGAGGGTCTTCCCGTGGCTCTGGAGCAAGGCTCCCCAGGAACTCAGGGCTCCGCTTGCAGATTCACTGTGGGCTTTGCCTGATTGCCCTCGCCCTGGAAGGCGGATGCTGTGTAGCTACCCCAGGGAGGGCAGAATAAAGGGCGATGGCAGTGCCGTGCTGGAGAGTTTGCTGATCTCTGGTGGACTCAGTGGAACTGCTGGAATGGGCTGTATTCATTTAGAATCATAAATACAAGCAGGGGGTCGAGTCTGCCCGACACTTGGCCTCTCAAGCTCGGTGGCTGTTTCTGGAGTCCCAGAGTTACCCCAAGGCAACATTGTTGAGAAATGTGCTCCTGTTTCCCTGGACAGCAACGCCTTTGAACCATCGTTGGTTGGGCCCTTTATCCATTCCCTTCGTGAGGGCCTGAGGACACCATGCATAAGTATCTTTATCCACACGTAACAGATCAGAGGCAGCAGGGGTGGAGAATCCTACAACTGGCTTAGGTTGGGAGCTTCTCCATTTATCCTGAGAACTTTTTTTTTAACCACTTTAGGGCATGATTTGTTCCTCAGTATTATTTCCATTTTAAAGATCTCCCTAGGTTGTTGAGGGGGTTGCATGAGCTGATATAAGTTCAGCACAGAGCACAGAGTAAGCCTTCGATAACCACTAGGCATTATTAGTAAACATTGATCAGCACAGTGTCTGGAGAGAAAGCACTGGATTCGTGGTCAGCAGCCCTGCTTTCTGCTCCAAGCTCTACCCTGAAAATCCTACAAGTAAAGAGAAACCGAGCCGGAAAGAGGCCTTGGAAATCTTTTAGTGTCTGGTCCAACAAGCTCGTTTTCAGAAACTTAGAAACGTGTGCGAGCCCTGAGTCATTAGTCACAGCCTCAGTGTTCTCCTACTCGTTTCAAAGCGAGAGTAGTACCTGTGCCCCCTCATGCGATTGTTTGCAGATGGCGTGGGTGAGTGCGCCGGGCTCGTGGCGCCGTGTCTGGCAGCACAGAGTCCTTAATTCCTATTCACTAGTGATGCTGTTGCTTCCCTGTTGAGTTATCTTCCTCTCCTGGTTGGCTGTGAAGATAGAGACTTGCCCTCCTACTTACTGTCATGTCCCCACCATCTGGTGCAGTGACAGGCTCACAATAGGTGCTCAATCGATGTTTGTTGAATGATTGATTGAAGTTTCTTGCTGAGGGTACAATTTAGGCAGAGTCTGGATCAGATCCATGTCCTCACACTAAGGTCCTGGCTGTTCCACATCGGCGTCCTTCTCTCTGACTTCAGGCAACTTGCTTCATTTCTGTTTCCGCCTCTTGGATGCTAGGTCCCTCCTGTCCTGAGTGTGGTGTGGGCCGTCTCCCGTCTTGAGAAGACCTGTGTTTGTGCTCGACTGACCACTAGGTGGCGGGGTTGGCCAAATAGCAGACGGACAAAGCAAAAAAAAAAAAAAAAAAGACCAAGGAGAGCGTTGAACTGATGTCCTACCAGAGTGTGGTGGGAATGTCTTGTAACTGGAAAGGAGGTGCCCTGGGGAGGAGGCAGGTGTCTCAGGATTTGTGCACATGGACTTTGGAGCCAAGCGTGGGTTTGAGCCCCTAGCTCTGTTCCCACCCAGGGGGACCCGGGACACCCTGCAGCTCCAGGGGCCCTCATCTCAGTGATGTCCTGTGTGGCGCATGCTCAGCTCTTTTCCAGGATGGAGGACAGGCTGCACAAGGTTCGCAACTCTGAGAGTGACTTCTGGGATTGGATTCCACCAAGCGCCACGTTTCTGTCCTCTGCGGAGCCAGCGGCCCCGCCTCAGGAGCCTTGGCAGGGGAGGCCTTTGTGCCTTCTGCTACTCGACAAAGCCAGAATCTCAAATAGCCCCTCGAATGGCAGAGCGGATGCATTTCAGTGTTAGGTTAAAGGGGAGCTGGACTGTTCAGAGGGACATCAGAACTCCAGGGAGAGCCACCGTGGTGCTTAACCAGCACAAAGCAGAGTGCTCTGTGCATCACTGGGACTCATGGCGGGGGGCGGTGACGGGGGCACGGTCACAAAATGCCCCTTGCCAAACACGTTCACATAAGGATTTCTTTGCTGCGTGGACTGTCATGCAGATCTGGGTGTCTTATTTTTAAAATGATTTGAGGAGACTCTGCTAGGAATAACAATGACTGGCCTTCATTTCCTGCTTACTATGTGGAGGTTCTTTGCTAAACACCATACATACATTATTCCGTTTAATCCTCACAGCAGCCCAATGAGGGAGCTTTGGTTCTTGTGCCCATTTTATGGATGAGGGAATGGAGGTGCACAGAGAGCATAATAATAACAATAATAATAGCCAGCAGGTACCGAGTACTCACTCGGGGTCAGGCGTTATTCTACGAGCTTGAAGTATCATTCTCACAATAACACCTTAAGATAGATACGTTACCTTCATTTTACAGATGAGGAAACTGAGGCACAGAAAGGTTGTGTAGCTTTATTGAGGTCACACAGGAAGTGAGTAGAATGGTCAGAACACAAACTCCAGCCCACCTGATACCAATACCAAAGTTCTCTTTTGACCACTATATTGTGGTATCTCCCACATTTCTTTTTTTTTTTTTTCTTTTGGTGAGGAAGATTGTTGCTGAGCTGACGTCTGTGCCAATCTTCCTCTATTTTATGTGGGATGCCGCCACAGCCATGGCCTGACAAGCAGTGCTAGGTCCATGCCTGGAATCTGAACCCCCAAACCCTGGTCCACCAAAGCACAGCACAGGAACCTAACCACTATGCAACCAGGCCAGCCCCCCACATTTCTTTGTATGTAGTAGGTACTTGATAAGTGTGTATTGAATTGAATAGTTCTCAAATTAGCAACCCAGAAGCCTCAGGAAGACCTAACCAGGTCTTCACACTCCTTCTCCCCAAACCATGCACGCTGGCCTCCTTCAGTATCATGGGAGGCGCAGGCGGCTCCGTGGGCTCCCTTAGTATCATGGGACGTGCAGGCAGCTCCCCGGGCTCTCTCAGAATCATGGGATGCACAGGCGGCTCCCCGGGCTGGATTTGGCTCCTTTTTGTCGGTAATGAGATATTCTTCCATTGGAACAGTCGGGAAAAGGCTGTCATCATGGCACATGTTTTCAGGGAACACTTCCACAGGGAGCATCTCAGCTCATCTTGTTGGCTGCAGATTTTTCTGGCAGACGTTTCTCGGGTTGGTTGTTTCTGGTGTAGTGGTGCTCAGTACGTCTCTTTAGTCCCTAAAACCCAGGGCCAGAGGATGGCCAGAGGGTGGCGCCAGCCCTCGGGGTTGCACCATCAGTGTGTGCTCCAGGGCACCCCTCAGCCCTCGGGCAGGCCCCCCAGGCCTGACCCAGGCCGATGCCAGGGGACCGAAGAGCCTAGGGACCTGCTTCCCGTTAGCGAGCTGGCCACTGCTACCAGGCAGTATTTTTTGGTTGTCACAGTGCCGATGGCCCGAGGAAGCAAAGCGGGACCCGGGCCACATTAGTCATCCTCCAGTATCCTAATTCAGTCCTGGGGGCTTGGTGACTTGGTTTTCACGTGTCGCTGCAGTAGGAAACCCACACGAAGTTAGACCAACCCCTCCTCCTCGGACCGTAATGCTGGGCACGAAGACCTGTTTTTATCACCCTCTGTCCGTTGCTGCCTTTTTCTCTGTAAGTGAACTGAGCCATCTCGAGTCTTCCTCAGAACCTCTCAGCATCTCTGGGGGCCTGTGTGAACCGGAGGCCACAGTCAGCCTTCTCACGGAACGCAGCACTTTTCCTTCGGAATATTTCTCCCTCAAAATGGAAGGTTTTTTCCCCACTGTAACCAAAATTATGCCGATGAAAGGAGACAGAGAGAGAGTCTGCAGCTGCTGGAGGAGGTGATGGTCAATAGGCCAAGGGCCCGAAGAGGGCAGAAAGGCGTGAGGTAGGGAGCCCAGAGGGAAAGGCTCTCATCTGTCAGTGCTCCTTTGTCCCTACTACGTGTCGCCTCCTGTGCTCCCCTTCCTAGGATGCAGGCAGGAGGAGTTGGTGTTGCCTTGTCATTAAAAGAGCAGTGGGCGCTTGAGGGACAGGAAGAGGTGTACGTGATAGGGCAAAGGAGATTCTGGGCTCCTGTGGACGTTTTTCTTCCTCCTGTCTAGAGCAGTGTGTTGGCACACTTAGAAAAGTCATACTACAGTATGGGAGAAGATGCCCACGGCCTGAGGCTCTGGACAGCCAGCCCTGTGTGGCCACCTGGAGCAGAGGGACACCTGAACCTCAACCAGGGGCCCTGGTTGAGATGCTCTGGTCCCGAGAATCATAAGCCTCAAAGTGCACATTATTCCTGCAATCGGTTGTCAAGGCCCCTAGTTTACTAAACCCTGTGCTGCCCAAAGTTGGAAATTCAAGGGAGGTGTTGATTTTGGAGGTTTTGAGGTTTGGCCCTTTCGTGAGATTTTGAAAAGACTGAAGGTCGTAGAGCTTTGAGCTGGGTCACAGAGTGATCTGGAGCAGGCCCGGGGGCAGAATTGTCCCTGTGCACACAGAACTATGGGGTGGGGGTGCCTGAGGAGGCCTGACTTCATGTCACGCATATGCATGTGTGCGCAAACACACACACACACACCAGGTTCAACAGAGCTTCTTTTAAAGTATCAGGTTCTCATATTTCATTCTAACAGAGTGTTTTACAACCAAATAGAGTTTTTAAACCCCTGCGCTGTGCCATGTTGCCTCCAACTCAAACCCACTCCCCATCCTGAGCCCAGCAGTTGGGAGGCTGCTGTCCAGGGCTGTCATCCTTTGAGCCACAACCACAGCACCACACGCTCTTGGGGACCGCGCCCGGCACACCGGCCATCCTGTTTCTAGCCTGAGAGGCCCATGTCGTTGCGCAGTGAATCCTGCAGCAGCCGCCCACCTGGTCGCTGGCTCCAGCCTTGTTAGTCCCGCCCTGTGACGCAGCCAGAGTGCGCTTTGATCAACCACAGGCTGGTCTGCCATTCCTCTTTCCTTCATTCTCTGTCTGCCTTTGACTGACTTCCTCCGCGTGCAGGTGCAGCGTACATGTTCCGTTCCCCTTGGAGGCCTTCCCGACTCCCCCGTCTGGCCTGGCATCCCTCCTGCCCCCTCCACCTTTCCTCCTGTAACGCTGACCACACTGTTTTGAAGTTACCTGTTTTGCTCCCCAACGGCAGACGTGAAGCCCCTGGAGGACAGTGGGTCTGTCTTGCCTGCTCGTGGCCCCCGGGCCTGGCACCAACCAGACGGGCCTCAGAGCACAGTCACCAGGTTTGCTTGGTTCTCCAGTGCCCACCTCTGCTTGTTGTTCTGTTTTAAAGCTTTAGCATCTTGGCGGTGTCAAGGCTCTCCTGCAAACCAGCAAAACCTTTCCACTGGTGCTGACCCGGGGCCGGGATGGATGTGTGCATGATTTCTTGGTAATTACTGCTCATCGTTATGACCTTAGGACACTGTAAAAGTCTTAAGTGCCCTTGACTCATCAGAGGCAAATGGAATTATTCATTTAGCAAACATTTTGAGTGTCCACTTTGCACAAAGCCTGTGCTTGGTCCTCTAAGGGGTGTAGGGTTGGACAAGATCGGTTGTGCCTCCTAGGTTTAACCATCGCTTTTATATTTTGCTCATTTTTCTTCCTTATTTTTCCTTTAAAAAGCACAAACAAAAAGTAAGTTAATTAAGCCCATGAAGAAGTGAGACCCATGTTAAGGGCAGTGGGCCCTCACAGTACACGGTTGGCTCTCCATTCAAAAGCACAGGAGTGGGGTAATCCGACAGAAGGAACAAGGTTTATACCTGAGTACCTCTAAGGCAAAAGAGAAGGTGTCACACGTCCTCCTCTGTTTGGGCTACAGGTAACAGAGAACCCAATTCAAAGTGGCCTAAACCAAAAGGGGACTTCTTCTCTCATCTAAACAGAAGTGGGCTGTCCCCAGCTGACCAGTTGAGCAGGTCATCAACATCAAGTGCTTTCTGTCTGTTATGTCAGCCTCAGGTAGCTCTCCTCATAGGTATAGAAAGGCTGCAGGCAGCCCGCCCTCTCATATCAATGCCAAGATAGATGAAGAACTGTTTCTTATGCTTCTCTCAGAACAAAGAGACCTTTTGAAACCCCTCCAGCTAACTTCCCCTCATGTCTCATTGGCCAGGACGGGGACATTTGCCCACCCCTATACTCACCCATGAAAAATGGAATGGGGTCACTTAAGTGGCCTAGACCAGTCTGGATTTACCCTAGTCACAGGAGGTAAGGGTGCACCTGTTCTGGCAGCAGGGAGGAGGTGGGAGATGGCTATGGAGGGGCAGGCCATAGTGCCTGCCTCAGAGGGAGTCATAAAAATTCTCCCATCTCTCAGAGAACAGGTGAGCCCTCACTGACTTGGCTTCTAATGGGGAAGACCTACGAGCACCTCATTGTTCTAATGTTAGAAATACAGGTGCTACAGGAGCATACCTGGGAGGCTTCCTGGAGAAGGTGATGTCTAAGTTGTGGGGAAGTCTACGAAAGGAACGACACGATCAGATTTTACCTCTGGAAGGAGCACGCTGGCTGTGAAAAGTGGATGGGAGGGGGTGCTGACGAAGGTAGGGCAGCTAGGAAGCTATTGCAGGGCAGTAGTCATCCATGGGGAGCCGCTCGGAGTCCCAACTAGCTGGTGGCCATGAAGAATATACTGAGAAATGCTGCAGCGGGAGAGCCAGCAGGACCAGGAGACAGGGAGCAGGTGCACAGGAGACAGGGCAGGCCAGGTGACTCCAGCGTGTCTGCCTTGGCCGCTGTCCAGATGGATGGCATGCCCCTCCCGGGGCTGGAGCCCGGGGGGGGGGGGGGGGGGGGGGGGCAGGGTGGAGTCGGGCGTGGCTGGAGCTCAGGGCGGGGGAGGTGGACGGGCAGGCAAGCAGGTGGGCAGGATGTGAGCGCAGGGCCCACAGGCCACGTGGGAGGGGACTCTGTGCCTCCTGAGGATGTGTGTGCAGAGACCGTGGGGAGGAGAGATGGAGGCGAGGGAGGGCATCGTTAGAAAGGTTACACCCACGGGCGGGGGCAGGGGACACAGGTTCACATGTGTGACAGGAAATGGGCTGCACAAACGGACTGGAGAAGAGGGTGAGGCAGGCAGCCAAAAAGGGGTGGGGGCGTGCTGGTGTGATGACACGGGCCCGTACTCGCAGCGTCAAGACAAGAAGTGGGGGCCCACGTCTAACCTGGCAGAGCGCTGACACACACCGTCGCGCCTTCTGCGCCCGCCTGTCCTGCCAGCAGGCATCCCCGATCCCTGAGCACAGATGAAGCCCCCAGGAGGCTCAGGGCAGCTCCGGAAGCAGCTGCCTGCCCTCCGCCTCAGCCCAGGGCTCTCAGTACTAGGATCCCTTCAAAGAACTTTCCCCACCAGGCCCCAGCACTTCACCCAGGGCTGGACGGCGGAAGGGACCACCGCACAGATCGCTGCGGACGGCACAGAGGCAACACAGTAGCGCAGCGTGAAGGCAGAGACAGCGTGAGGGGCCCTGGCACTGCCACCGCCCAGAGGCTAAGCTGGGGCCCAGAGCTGGCCTGTGCCCGCCCCGGGGCTGCCCTGGCCCCTGCCACCGGCCTGGCAGGCTCCCTGCTTTATGATCTAAGTGACCGCGTCCGGTGGTGGCAGTTGTCGGGGATCATGTGCTCCTTGCAGAGCAGGAGGGGAGCTGCAGGGTACTGAAAAACAGCAGCTTTGAAAAACACGCCTGCTTTCAACATTATTTACTGAGCACCCGCTCTGTGCTCAGCAGGGTCCCAGGTGCTGGGCACAGGTGGGTGAGACACAGCCCCCCTCCCTGGAGGTCAGTGGAGAGGAGAGTCACATGGACCTGCACCTTAGCACAGCCAGGTCCGTGCGCAGCAGCAGGCCAGCAGGTGGCCACCCATGCAGCCTGCAGGCCCCAGGCAGAGTCGTGGAAGTCGTGATGCAGATCAGATGCAAGCCACCCTTCCCTTCCTTGGGATTTTTGTAAGGACAGAGGGACGTAAGTTGTCACTTAATGTCTAAGAGTGTCTGGCACATAGTAAACATGCCATGGAGGACGGCTCATTTTATTTGTAGCTCAGATTAGCAGAGGGATTAGCTGAGAATTGACAGAATGTTGCTAAAATAATGCTATCTTAGCTAGTTGCATAAAGATAGGAAATGAAAGTGTACAGAGTCAATGAGAACAGGAATGGCTAATTGTTCAACGTATGTGCCACCTACAGTTGATAGGAGCCAGGTATTGGAAAGGTGTTAATTAACTCTGGGCCCAACCAGAAAGAGCCCTGTGATCCATTGGCAATGTCTGCCACGGGCACAGGAGGGAGGAGAGGCAGTATGCCTGCCACATGTCTGCCGTCCTAAAATCAGAGTTATTGTTCAGATAACTGGGATCTGACTACATAAAACCTGTGAACTGCACCCCCGCACACTTGGCATTCTTCAAAGACAAACAAGGCTGTGTTCATGTGTGCCATTTTTAAAAGGAACCAGTCTTCCTTTCAAAGGTGTCTGTTGGAATCTAGGGACATTGAGACCAGTCCTTTACACTCGCCACAGCTGGACAGCTGCCCCCTCATCACTGATCAGAGCTGGAGGCAGAGCAACGTCCTGAAACACCAAGGAAACCTGAGTATAGGGTAATTAGTTGCTGCATTGATTAAATTCTGTTTCTCCCAGTGGTGGGAGAGTAGAGGAACCTATGTCAGGTTTTCTGTAGGAGCTGATGTATGAAAGGGGCTGCTAACAAGATGTCGGTCGTTCAGAGCTCCTGGTTGATCAGGGAGGAGCCATGTGAGTTCCCACTAGGTGCCACGGGGGCGGCGGTGGGCAGTGGAGAAGGGACCACAGGTTCTCGGGTCTGGGTAAGAACTCTTGCTGAAAGACAGACGTGATACAGATGCGCTGGTGCTTGTCACGCTTCGCAGTCATGAGCCTGCCGTCTCTGTTGTGCTGCATTAAATGCTGATTCAGGTTACAAAGGTGGCCATGGGCTCTCAAAGATGCGAGAGGCACTGAGAGCACATGAGTTGAGCATTTTGTGTTTGGGGGCCTCCCTGCTTGATCTCGTTTCCATTTGGCACTTCCAGGGTGTCCACGGACGACCCTTCCTCCCGGCCTTAGAGCTAAAGAAACAGCCTGCTTTTCCTGCTGGAAAATCACTTAGATTCATTTGTCTTCTCCGGATGCTGTTGAATGGGGACAAGAGCCAAAGTACGGCCATTTTTTCGTTCCCTAAGTGCCTGGGGAGCTACTGTAGGGAGCAGTACAGCAGCAGACCTTGGCCCATGTACTCGTGGTCCCAACGCAGCAACCGTGACCTGCCAAAGGCCCTGCCCTGGACAGTGGGCAGAGCTCTCGGAGCTGCCACACCACAGCCTCTGCAGAGGCCACGCACTGCAGCCCCAGGCTGTCCTCCCCACAGGCCGGCCAGCTGACCGTGCTTGTCCTCCTCTGGGAGCCATGGAGAGCCTTCTACACAGACGGTGTTATTCGCAGAAGCAGAGCATCCAGCATCCTCCCTCTGGCCCAGCAGGGAAGTCTGACAGACTCAGCCTTACTTTTGAACAACTCTAGCTCTCCTTTAAAAGCTAATGTCATTTGTTTATTTAATGGCTTATATATATATTATATTTTATAGTGGCTGTGCATATATATCAAAAATATAAATGGCCAGTCCTAGAGGCTATGATTTTTATTACTAATCTTTTTTGGAAATAGAACATGAATGGATTTATAGAGGTGGGGATGTGTGTGTGATGTGTTTAAATGATTAGGAAAGTCCCAGTGGCCCCAATAATAATTGTAGTTAAAAACTGTCGTGAAAATATTTTAATACAAAAAGGAAAAGCAAAAGTACGTGTCGCTTTTAAGGATGAGCGAAAATAGTTCCTCCCCTCAATGTTGTTTTTTTAAGTGTCTAATGGTATAGATTGTTACCTGATGCTACATAAAGTGTCAGAAATATGGAAATACATCCAATAAGAGGGGAAAAAAATCTGGGTAAGTCTGTGATGCTGTGACCGAAATGAATCATTCAAGTCAATGGAAGGAGCTGAACCTTATGCCACACAAGTGCTGCCAGTCTCATGGGAGTCTGAGACAAATGGTCTGACCCAAGGAAAAGGTATATAAATGTGTCTAGGATAGTCTGAGAAATGAGTGGGCCTGGAAAGCTAACCCCCCAGTTACAGCGCTGTTTCTGTGGGAAAATATGTGCCTTAAGTACCTCCTGCGAACCAACTTTTGAAACCCTGCCGATTTATAAGTTGGGAGTTAATGATAGAAAGCGATGACCTCTTGCTCTGCAAAATTCTCAGCACTGGTCTGTCTTCAGGCATTTCTTGAGTAACTGCTGGATGGATTACGCAGTGACAAGCATAGAAGGGTGACACAAAGGAAGAAAAGAACATTTCTCCCCTCAAGAAGCTTGTGCCTGGTTGGCGAGAGAGAGCAGGCCAGGCCTGCAGAACAATGGGAGAGCTCCCCACCGCCGGGCCTGCCCTGCGAGGCCGGAGTCCTGCCAGGAGCAGTGTGAAGGAGGGTGTGAGGCCGCATGGCTAATCGGGAAAATGTGGGGTTCCACTGGCAGAGCATGTTCCCGGGTCATTTGTGATCCCCCAGAGGCACACCAGAGACTGCGTCTCATTCTTGCTGGGCAGTCTCGCATGGGCATGAAGGATGGCTGCAATGACTGTCATATGATCCCGGAGTGCTGAGCAATTCGAAACCACAAATGGCATGTGGCATTACCTTATTAGGAAAGGTTCGGGCTTTTTTTCTTTCTTTCTTTTTTTTTTTTAAGGGCACGGGGAGACCTCCCATCCCACAATCCCAGCTCTGCAGCACACCCTGGTGAATCAGAGCCTGTCTGAGATTTGGAGCCTGACTGTGTGTTTTGTGTCATTTTCTGGGAGAGTCCACAAACGAGACGCCCTTGGCCTGTGACTCAGGACCAGGAGGCAGAGTCTTCGCCTTGTTCGTGACGAGGAGCTCTTGCTTTTTATTTCCCTGAAGCCTTGAGGTCAACAAAAGGGAGAAGGGACATGGGGAGGAGGCCAAGTTGGCTGTGAATTCCTGAGTCTGGGGCTACTTCACATCCTCTGGGAATGCTGACAGCCTGCAGAGAGGGGGATGTGGCCGGGGCTGGGCTGCCAGGTAGGGCATCCACGTTTTCCTGATTGGAGAGCTTAAGAATAGGCCCTTTGCTCCATTCTGCACATTGCCTCTGAGAAGGCTTTCCCAGGGCTGCCATCAGCAAAGGACCACATCCGAGCCTTGCGTGTGGTACTGTTCTTTAGCTTTTAGAAGCACTGAGTCCCTGTTAGTCTTTATGCTGTGGCGGACAGGGGGTGACATTCCTGTCCAAAGGGTTAACATCATCATCATCATCATCATCATCAAGCAGGCGTGTTGAGTGTTCACTGTGTTGCAAACTGGAAGCCCCTCACGTGCTTTGTCTCATTTACTGCTCCTTACAGCCCTGGAAGGGTTTTTACATTATGGTCCCCAATTTGCAGAAGAGGAAACTGAGGGAGGTGAAGCACCCTCTCCAGAGCCTCGTTGCTGGTGAGTGACAGCCAGGAGCGAGCCTGGGTCTGTCTCCCTCCACCACCAGTTTCTGGACGGGAGTTTCTCATAGGTGTTCTGCTGTATTCTCCTGCTTCATTTGGGAAGGAGGGGGGGAATGGGAAGACGGAGGGGCCCTGGAAAAATAAGTCAGAGATGAATTTATTTTGAGAAAGGAGGGTTTGTGAGGAAGTGTTGAGCTGGCTGGCAGAAAGGGAGAGGCTGTTCTGGACACAGCCTGTGTGCGGGAAGAATGCATGGAAATGAGTGGGAGAAACAGAAAGTAAACCAAACAGGGCAGAAGCCTGGGGAAGGAAATGCGCCGGTCAGCAGAGAAAGGGGCAGGCTGCTTCCAGGAGCAGCGAGTTAATGGTTAGCACGCCGCCGGGCTCACGTGCTCCCCGAGGCATGCAGAACACCCTTGTTTGGGAGAGAGTCCTGCTTTCCAAAAAACAAAACCATGACATTTAATTCTGAGTTTCTACTGGGGCTGGATGAAATCACCACTGGAAAAACAAGAATGGCAGCGCATGTTAATTATTTCAGGAACTCTTAGAGGGTGCAAATAAAACAGCCATCCCGAGGAGAGAGCTGTAGCCTTCCGTTCACCCTCTCTTCTTGCTGCCCCCGACCCCCCCCACCCATCCATCTTCCTGTCCCCTTCTTGCTGCCTCGATTGAAGATCACACATCTCTTGTGTTTCTCTAAAGAAAAAAAAAATGCCTACAGATTTTTCTAAAGCAAACTGCATCTTCCCAGAAGCCTGTGCTGTCCTTGCTGGGCTTCTCTGACCTTCCTATCAGATTTGTCTTTGATTGGCAGCCTGCCTCCTAACACATTAGTTTCTCTGCTACCAGCATCTGAAAAGCCAGGGATTTCTTTATGGATCTTTAACCAAACTCTTAAATGCCCAGGACTTCCCCTCTTCAAAAGAACCATTTTGCAAGCAGAAGATTCTCCTTTAAAAAGTAAATTGTAGTCCACTTTGCAGATTCTCTGCCTTTTTTTTTCCCCCTAAAAGGAAAGTTCTTTATGCCTGCCCCCCCACCCCCATGCCATGCAGACTAATTCTCTGGTTTTGATATGGCACGTTCTGTAATTATTTGTTTTTTGCAGATTAGGATACTGAAACATTGCAGCCACTGTCCGCGGGTTCCCACTTTGCCCCAGTGCATAGAACTATGCTCCGCCATCCTTCTCCTCGGGGCCAGCAGCCTCAAGTCCCACAGTATCTCTGCCTTGGCACAGGAGCCGACATTGTTTGCATAGCGTACATTCCTGGACAATTGAACTATCCAGTTTAACCTTCAGAGCATCCCCATCGGTTTGTGGGTGTTTGTTCCGGGGAGAGGGGAGAGACGATGACTTTCACAGTTCATACATGTTGCTACCCCCACCACACACACAAAATTCCAAATCCTTATACCCTAGAGATTGGCAGAAAATCGTGTTGCTAAAATTGACACGTGAAATCCAACATTTAAGGTACTCAGTCTTTTTGTCCAGAGGCAGATCGTGTTAATACTGGCTTCTTATAACACTGCCAGCCACCCGACTCCCATTGCATGAAAGCCTTTTAAAAACAGCCCCGTTTCATGTGAAAGTCATCTTTGTTAATGAAGATGGTATAGCAGCACACTCTTCTTAAAACACAATCTGGTCATGATGGAGCCTAACGAGGGAGACTTTACAAAACTCTCGAAGACCACGTGTAGGATCACCCAACACTCAGAAGATTCTTTAGGTCTTTAAAGCTGCCTGTTAGAAATTATTTGCAATTTTGTGTGCATGATGTTGGTTCCAGAAATGACATCAAGAAAAATATGAATAATTTGAAACTCACTAGTTTTTCTTCCATTTATTTTGAATGAATTATAGCCCCGCCCCCCCCAAAAAAAACGCTTTTAAAATTGTTCTTTGCTTTAGAGATATCTGGCTGCCTTTTGCTTTCAAACTGGAATTTAAGCCTTCCACATCAGTGTCCCCCACCTTTTATCTCATTTCACTTTTCCCCAATTCTGAAAGAATAAGTGTTTTAGAACCTTGAAATCAAAGTTGCAGCCTCCCTGAGTTCCTCACTGGGTTTAAGCGTGATGTTTTGCACATAATTTGAAAATCAAAACACCAACTGGTGGATTTAAGCCAAACTCCCTATTTTTAGAACAGTATTAAAAAACTTACTGATCTTATTCTGGGCCACACGGACGAACAGTAACGGGGGAGGCTCCTGGCCGTTTCCCCATCCCTCATTCTAGAGCTGGTGTGCCTACCTGGCCCGGGCGGCAGCCTCGCTCCCTCCCTCCGGATGCCCCCCTCCCCCCCCCAGCACACCCGTTCTGAGCCTCTGATGAATTGGTTACTGGGAAGAAAGGATGTTGCAGGCTTCATTTCAAAAAACAAACCAAACCAAGCAAAAAAATATTTTGTAACTTTCCTTTCAGTTTTAGTGAATTTGAGTGCTCCTTGAGCTCGGGGACTTTTTTTAATTAAGAATGGAGGAGAAAAGTTTCCTTCCGTATTCTTACAGGAGTCAACTTAATTATGCCCTTGTCAGCAGGTAGTTTATAGAGGAGTCAATTAAAAAAAAAGGAGAAGTCTCTGGCCTTTAATTATCCCAGTTGGTATTCAGCTTTAGAAAGTCTGTGTACCTGCTGAGTATGTTAATTTAACCACTTTATAGTATCTCAAACTCGGCCGTCGGGACCCAAACCACCTCCTCAAAGAAGCATATTTCCAAGGAGCCAGGTGCCCAGGAAAGCTGCGGCCTGCCCATCCCCCCTTCTGCTCCTCAGCACTTTGGGCTTTAGTGAAAATCTTTGGGTTGGTTTTTTTGATCCTCATGTAACTTCAAAGTCATTGATTCATGTATTCTTACTTTCCACAAATTCGATCAACAAATATTTCTTAAGTGCTTACTTTTTACCAGTTGCAGGCATATAGACAAAGATGTCTTGCCGTCAGAGACCTTAGATTCTAGGGGCACAGAGAGACAAGTAAGTAAGGGGGTGTATTCCAGACTGTGGTAAGTGATGGACTCATTTCCACAAATACTTCCTGTGTCCACCTCTTACCCAGGCCACGCTCCTGTAGAACCGTCTTTGCAGAGGGCTCTCAGATTCGCTTTCTTATTTGCCCCCCACCCTGTGAGATGAGAGGGACAGGTACCATCTTCTTCATCTTAGAGGAGAGGAAATTGAAATGGAAAGAAATGGAGCCATTTGTCGACAGTTATAAAATTTCTACGTGGGAGAGCCACAGCCCGGGGACCCTGGACCCTGTTGCTATCCCCTTCCTTTCCCTCCCTCTGCCTTGCCACCTGGTCACGCTGAGCCCAGCAGCTTTTAACCAGGGAGGAACCAAGGCCCGGGAGAATGAATGCCTTCTCCAAGTCACACAGCTAATCCACCTCAGATCTGGGACTAAAGGCTGGGACTCTATTCCAGATGTATTCTTCAGTGCAGCAACTCATCAGAAGGCTGCGGGGTCCCACCACCACGGTCTCTGGTGGGCTTGCTGCTGATGTAGATACTGCATTCTCCATTGAGTATATATCCGGTACCCCTGCTTGGGCTGTCTGCTGTGTATAGGTGCCCACGTAAGAGAGAGATTTGTATTTTTATTTATTTCATAGACACTTATGTAAACAACACTTTACAAATATTAACTCATTCATTCCTCAGTACCCTACAAGAGGATAGGCACAGTTATTTTTCTCATCTTACGGAGGAAGGAAGAGGCACAGAGGAAATAAGTGACTTGCCCTCAGTTGCACAGCTAGTAGGTGGCAGAGCTGATCCAGCCCAGACAGCCTGGCCACAGTCTGTGAACTTCGCCATTCCTCCCGGCTCTGGTTTTAAATGGGCTCACATCCTCCCTTAGCCTCATGCGAGGAGGACAGAGGGTTCAAATCCAGGATCTACCCCTTCCTAGGTGTGTGATGTGGCTCAAATGACTGAACCTCTCTGGGCCTCACTCTTCCCGTCTGTGACATGGGATTAAGGCATCTTTCATAGGGTTGCAGTAAGGATGCCCTGGACAACATTTACACAGCCCCTCCAAAACCAGCTGTGTCTTGGCTGCCTCTGGGTGAGTAGCAGTTGCACGTCCATGGTCTGGAACCTTGTCTCTCTGTTTCCGTACAGCTGGACTAAGGGATGTGGGCGCTCTCAGCAGACAACGGATTGGCACCCTTCTCACAACGTTCTTTACTTACCTGAAAATTCCTCGCTCAGAGGGATGCCTAAGCACAGGGTGGGCCACAGTGAGGAAGAAACACCGTGGGTGCCGCTGCTGTTCCTCAGACACCCTGGGGATTTCAGCTCAGGCTCTAGACTTGCAGGCAGCAGCTGGCAGTTCCCAAACCCTGCTGCTCAACCTGGCACCGTCTTGCTTAGAAGGCAGCTGAGGGACCAGTGTTGAAGGGCAAAGGTTTGGAGTCAGTCTGCCGGGGGTCAGATCCCAGCAAGCGACTTGCTGGCTCCAGTTTAGTTAATTTCTTTGTGCCTGAGTTCTCCGTCCATGAGATGGGACGATAGTGGTTCCCCATAGGATAAGCGTGAAGGTGAAAGGAGGGGGTCCTTATATAGCACTTGCTCAGTGCCTGGTACCTGTGAGAACCAGTGATTAGGGTTGAGATTATTGTTAGTATTCTTATCATCGTTCAATCTCTCTCTCTCTCTCATTCACACACACACTAACACACCCAAGGTGGCTTATCACGTTATTATAGTATTGACCATTTTCAGTACTTACATGCCATTTTCTCCATCTCAATATGTTTCCAGAAAATTATTTAGCATCTGACTGATGTTCCCAAGTCTCTTAGGGATCAATACCTTTGGAAAAAGCTGGATGAGTGCCCTGCCTCATAACCAGCTTCTGTTGCCAAAGACAGAGAATTCGGTTAATTGACGAATAGAAATACAGAAATACCTTAAGTGTTACAGCAGCCTTTATTAATTGCTCTTAGAGTTTTCTGAAGTTTTAAAAATATATGTCATAAATTTAAACAGTACTTTTCTTAGTGACAGGTCAAGATGCAAATTTAAACACAGGCAGCCTCGAGTAAACCTAACCTGTGTCCTGTTGCAGGGCCTCACCTGGCAGAGGACCCTATATCCCGAGGCCTCTGGCCTGTCACCCTCATCTAATCTGGCCACATCTGGGTTCCCTCTCCTGCTGCCTTAGGCTGTCGGCAGCACACAGACAAACCTGCTGTATGGGAACATTGGTGCCCTGGGATTAGGTGCAGCTTTCGTTATTTGCAAGAAGAATAATTTTATTATTAGAAGGAGAACCTTGCTTCTGCCTCAGGTTCTATGTACAGTACATATTAAATATTGATGCTGAGAATAATCCAAGATGCAAATTCCTGAAATACTGGCCAGCATCTGTTTTCGCCCAGCATCCCTGCTCCCTCCCCACTTCAGATCCCGGAACGTGGGCTCAGTGATGACACTCCACCCAGAGTCGCTATCTTGGGGAATCCAGTGTGACTGAATTTTGCAGGAGGCCATCAGGGACCTTTGTTCTCCCTGATAACTAGTCCTCAGGATGGCTGGCCTCTTCACTCTTCTACAGAGTAGAACACCACTGTTTTGCATAGCACTGCCAGAGTCTTTATCACACCAGTGCACTATGTAATATACACATACTGTTTCTCTTTAAATCTATTTCACGTTAACTCACTTTCTAATTTAGCCTTTTCTCAAACAATAGCATCCATTAAACCACTGGTTTGGTATATAATTATTTTTTTCTAACAAACATTCAAATGAATATTAGCCATTACTATTAAGATAAAAAATGTATGTTTTTGTACCACCAAAAATCATCATGTTCCAAAGAGTGGAAAATAGCACCCTTTGATGCAGAGAGCAGTCAAATGGTATTATTTCCCACTGATCTTTCACTGAAATGCAGTGACTGTCTTTATAGTAAAAAACACTTCTTGTTTTTTAGGTAGTGTGTCTCACTTTGCACATACTGTTCTGCACTGTTTTACTTCAGCTTCTGCGGACCCTAAAATTTATTGCTCGTTGGAGATAATAATCACACTTGTCTCGTAGAGTACTTGTGAGGATGCACGCTTGGAGCACAGGGCTGCCCCGCCATGGGGCTCTCAGTTCTTTCTTGATCTGTGGGTGTTTTCTTCCCCACTGAATTGCCAAGTCCTTGGGATGAGGGAATTCCTGAATTCCTTGTGAGTATATGAGACAGTGGCTTGCCTCCAGAAGATGCCCAGCACGTATTTATTAAATGATTAGAGATTAGGTAGTCGTAGGATGGTCAGGGGAACTAAACAGAGACCGGGGTCATGAGACTAAATCATCTCTAAACTTGTCATTGGTCTCATCACCTGCCTGAAACATTGGAACAACTTTCCAAAAGATTGTTTACCCCATGGTCACAAACTCAGATGCTGAAGGGCCAGGCCAGGCCCTACCTGGAGATCTGCAGCCACAGGGAAATGTGCTCGCTGTCAGGAAGCCAGAAATCTGGATTTTTATGTGAAAACTCCCAATTTCTAAATGTTGGCTCTGATTGTTTTTTTTTTTTAATAGTTCTCTGTGGGCCAAATGAAACAGGTCTGCAAGCCAGCTGCCCTTCAGGCCTCCAGCTGCCAGTTTGTGACTTTTGACTTAGATTTGGCTTCCTTGATCTGATTTTAGAGTATGTCCTTAGATAGACAGTGTTTTTTTCAGTCGTTTATTCTGATGTCAAACAGCTAGTCTAGTTGTTATGAACTCTAAGAAGGCTGGAATCAAAGAGCAGTGTGTCACTTTGGTGGTCAGTTTCCATTGGGGGCGACCCCAGCTCCTCCAGGGCCTGAGAACGAGCTGTTGGCTCTGAAGCCTGGGCTCTGGTCCTCCCCCTTGTGCAAACAAAGGCGACAGATGCCAGGCAGTTAACAGCACAGCTTGCTTGGTAGGGACTTTGGTTAGAATATGGCGAACTTTCTTCCAGGGTCAGTGCATTTTTGTAGAGCAATAAGGAACAGCTTGGAAGAAAAGTCCATGTTGGCTTCACATGTCAGTGACCTTACATGAGAAGGGGGTGGCCTTGAAGTCCAGGGGTGCAATCAATCGGAATAGCCAGGAACTCTGATTTGTTTATTCTTCCCAAAGGCAGGAGAAGCTTTAAAAAGCAAACACACAAAATTTAAATCGTAAGAAATGCTTTTAGGGTCTCAGCACTAATCTTTAACTTTCAGAAGCATTTCTCTGTCTCCTTTCTCCGTATGTATGTTACGAACGTGAACTGAGGTCCAGTTAGAGGAAAGCCTGTACAATTAATGCATGACCTTCACGTCCAAGTTGAAGCAGGAACGAGCAGTGGGGAGAAGTATTTGGAGAGGTAGTTCGTTTTAATTCTTTTTTTTTTTTTTTTAAGAACTAGTGGAGGAAAGTATGAAACAGGCGATTCCCTGCTTATTCCTCCAGCTTCGTGGTGCACCTGTTGTGTCATGTTTGTAGTGGACTTCTGAACACAGCCATGAGTTTTCATTACCTTAGATCAGAGGTGAGCAGACTGGTGCTGTAAAAGGGCAGACAGTTGATATTTTAGGCTTTGTGGACCACGCGGTCTCTGTTGCAGCTACTCAACACTGCTATCATAGGGCGGAAGCAGCCTTGGATAACACATGAACGAGTAGATGTGCCTGTGTTCCAATAAAACTTTATTTACAAAGAATGACAGCAGACTGGATTTCGCCCCCAGTCTATAATTTGCAGACTCCTGCTCTGGGTCAGTGAGGAAGAACTGTTTATTTATTTGTTATATTCTTAATTGTTTTTATTGCTCCAACAACAGTAGCACAAGAGTGTTCAGAGTCCTATCTAGCAAATTAACTTCGCCTTTCTATGTTCTGAGCATTCTTTGTCCGTTTGTATAGATAGTTGTGTACACCTTGTGAGTAGCATAGGTAAAAAACGTCTTTTTACTTAATGTGATATCCTAAACATTTTTATATGGCAATACAACCTTTAAAAATTATCCCCTTGGTGAGACAGTGTTTGGGCCTGAGCCTTTGGGTGAACGGTGTTGCCATTTCAGAGATGGGGATGCCAAGGAGGAAGAATTTGGGCAGGCGTGGGGGGAGGAATCAGGGGGTGCTTTACACAGGTTAGGTTGGAGATGCGTTTTAGCTATCCAGGTGGAAATGTTGAGCAAGCAGGTGGATATTAGACGCCAGAGCTCCAGGGGAAGTTTGAAGCTGGGGAGAAACAGAGGGCTCAGAATTGTGGGAAATTTGACCAGCCAAGGCCCGTGCGTTTATTCACCTCTGTGTCCCCAGCATGAGCGTTCGGTAGGTGTCTGATGAGTAAATTAATCTGTGGCTGTTACTAAACTGTGGCACGATGAATGCGGTTTGGTGCAAAACAAAATCACTAACTAAAAATTTGCTTTATTGTTCCAAAGAAAAAATAGACGCCTGGTGTGTAGCTTCTTAAGAAATAATTGGCACATGATAAAATCAGAGCTTGACACTGAAAGGAACCTCTGACACTGTTTGATGCAAAAATTCAAAATGTGTGGACAGGGGATGGTAAGGGGAGTAGACGGTTTATTGCCAAGGGTGAGAGAATGTTTACAGAGGCCGCACATTGACCGTAAACTGAATAAATAATGTCTTGAACATCAATGCATGACTCTTGTTCAAGTATATGTAGATGTGGTTGCAATTAATAAAATAGACAATAGTTCTGTTAATTTTTTGTCATAACCTATAGGCTCCAAAAGAACAGCTGTCTTTGGAGAAGAGTTTAGTGTTTTTACATTAAAAGGAGTCTTCACATTGAAATGGGTGGGGAACACGGATCCCGTCCAAGCCCCTCGTTTTATTGATGCAGAAAGAGAAGGGGAGTGGGATTAAGTGATTTGTATAAATTACGCAGCTAATTAAATGCTGGGCCTAGCTGGACCCTGGTATGCTTAACCTGGACCCAAAGCTCTGTCCACTCCACCCATAGGCCCAATCTTTCAACACCAGCTTTCGTCAGACCCATAAACAAGGTGTTGCCTGAAAACAGAAGTCATTGATGTTTGGCCGTGGAATCATTTTAGTGATTTATTTTGCTAATGATTTAATTTGAGAATTATGATGGGACTTTGCTTTAGCTAATTTCAAAATCCGCGTACAGTTACCTAAACACATTCGCAAAGTGAAAGAATAAGAAATCTAAGAAGGGTCAATGAAAGGATAATTTTTCATTTGTGGTAGATAGTTTACCAAGTGAGTAATTCTTCGTGTCGAAAATTAAGACTTGATTTTAGTTGCAAACATCATTTTAAGGAGGCTTAGAAGACCATGTAGAATCTTAGGAGGGGACACATCTGAACAGCCACAATTCTCAGTTCAAATCCTGGCCCCACAACTCAGTTACCTGTATGGACCTTGGCCTGCTCCCTCACTCCTCCAGGCCTCAGTTTACACGTCTGCAGAACGGGGAGGGAGACGCTTCCTTCCCAGCGCTGTGGGTGTTAGAAAGCACACACATCCAGTGCCTGCACCAGTGAGGCCCTGCGGAAAGAGGTGAGCCCCTCTCATCTTGGACCTGAGGAAACTGAGGCAGTTTAGGAGTGACCCAAAGAAACCATTCTGGGCCTAGCCTGGAGGCCAGTCCCCTGGGTTTCAATTACCCCCCCCCCCCCCCCCGACTCAATCGCCACCTCCTGATCTTCCTGGCTCCTATCTTCTCCAGGCTGTGCTGGCCAAGAATGCCTGTCAGCTCCACACGAGGGGCCCCCACCCAGGGGCTGGCATCAGGAGTCTGTGCCTGTGGGCTGTGGGAGTGAGTTCCACAGAGAGGCTGCCCCGGTGGCTCCGTGACTCACACTTCCCTGCCACATGGCGCAGCTGGTCCTGGCCCGAGTGCAGGGCTCATTTCCATAGTTGCACAACAGGAAGCAGGTCCAGTGTTTGCAGCCGCTGGGGCCCACTGAGAGCAAATGGCTTCAGGTGCCCTGGGTCCTGGCCCCGAGGGCTGTGCCCCTGGTTTCCACTTTTGCATGGGGGGGAGGGGCAGCAGTCCTCTGCTGCAACTTGGCGAGGGGGTAAGGGTTTGGGAGTGGGAGTTTCTTTTTTGTCAACTGTCGCGTTTGGCAGGCGTGACCGGAAGAGGCAGTGCAGTGTCAGGCCAAGGGGGAGAGGGTGCCTTTTGTGGAGTCAGAGTTTCTATGCAGAGTTCTCCCACAGTGGCTGTGAGTGAAGTGGCGGATGCGTGAGTCACTCCCTAAGATGGAAACAGGAAGGCATCCTGCTGATGCCAAGCCATTTTCTGATCAGTGATGAGGATTTATCCCCACAGAAAGGCAGTGTGCTTGTCTCTCCTTTCCCCAGCACAGGGGCCAGCACCTGGCTGTGTCCCTTGTGAACGAAGGACGTCTCCGCTGGGTTCAGTGCTCAGGAAATTGGCCCGTGTCCCTGGTCTGTCTGTTATGGTATCAGAGAACCCTCCGCCAAAGAAACTTTCTGTCTGAGCTATTTTTTAACAATATCTTCCCTAGATCCCCCTTCCCTTGGGATGGTAGTGCACCCTGTGGTGTTTCTGGGTTTTCTTTTGTGTAAACCTTTTTCATATTTTTCTGACACTGACACTGTTGTCAGTGAAGATCGCTCAGAAGTTACATTATTCGTAGGAATTCTTTGCTCCTTTAAATGGAATTCTCCTGATTCCCTTGTTCTTCTTCAGTTATTCAGTACACTTGAGAATCATTATAACAGCTCCTATTTATTGACTGCTTAGAGCCGGGTACCGTTTTAGGAACTTTACTGTGCGTTCAACCCCCACCACAGCTCCAGGAGGGGTAGAGACGGTGGTTGTTCTCATTTTGCAGATGGGGAGACTGAGTCTCGGGTTTAGCAATTTCCAAAGTCACAAAATTAGTTTAATCTTGAGAGCCAGAACTTCAGCCCAGTTCCTGACGACTCCCTTTGCCAGCATTGACTCAGAACGTGCTCAGCAGAACGCTGACCACCTGGCATGTCCTGGGAACACACTTCAAACCCCATGCCTCTTGCAGATCATAGGTTTGTCTCGGTGGAGAAAGACCCTGAGAGGTCGTACGTGCAAGAAGCCTGCTCATCTTCGTTTGAAACCTTTCCCTTGTAGGACTTTCCAAAGTATATGTGACGTGGAAGCTCTTTCCATATGCACCTATGAAGTTGTGCATTTTGAGAAATGCCTCGCTAGCATAAGAAGGCAGGCAGCCTGGTGGTTCAGTGTGGGGGCTTTGGAGCCTAAGTCCCTGGGTTCAAACGCTTCCTCTGACTCCCTCTCCCCATCTGTATGCAGGGAAATAGAACAGCGCGCTCTCATAGGGCGATTGTGAGGACTCGATTAGTCAGCGCATTGGAAGGACCCAGAAGAGTGTTGTGCACTTGCAGAAATACTCCATGTAATAACTACGGCAGAAGGAATCAAAACACTTACTACCTGGGGGGTCCGGCTCCAGCCGAAATGCTGTCACTGTGTTTAGAAGACCCCGCACAGAGGTGGCTCGCCCTTCCTCTTCCCCTGGCTCTGCAGATCCCGACTCCAGGGCGGAGACTTGCTCCTTCCCTGGCGCTCTCTCCAGTCGCCCTTGTTTCTTCTGCCCAGCACCGGCACCGTCTGGTTAGTGCAGATAGCAGCTCGGACCTGGGCTCCGGTCTCTGCCCCTGAGTCAGGATTAGCACGCACTCCTTCTGGGACAGGGGCCGGCTATCAGGGTTAGCCACACGCTTGTGGGTGGCCCGGGCAGAGTCTCCAGAGAGAATGTGCTGGTGAGGAAGGAGCTCAAGTTCCCTGTGCCTCAATAAGGCAGCTGTCCCTGCAAACCACTGGCCCCTGGATTTCCAGAAGGGGAAACAATTGCAAAGAATTGCACTTTCACTGAGCTCGCCACTCCCCGTCACCTGCAGCTAACCGGAACAGCTCCTCCCCAGCCTGGAGTGGCCTCTTGGAGGACGTGCAGCCTGCAGGCTCAGCTTCTGCGCTGCTTCTCTTGCAGGCAGCCAGCGAGCCCCTCCGTGGAAAGGCCTGCCACGGGCAGATATAGCTCAGCAGAGCCTTGCTCTTCCCCTCCCTGCACAGGCTGAGGTGGGTCCCACACTGACACCAGGGTGATTAGGGAGAAGTCCACTGGGGAGAAGGAGAGCAATTGCAGGAACTTACTAATTTTTAAAATGAATCCTCTCTGTTTATGTTGCTCTTTGTGTTTTTTCCTGTAAATTTTGAATGTCTCAAAATGAGAAAGTAAAATTAGAAAAATGCACCAGCCTCTGTCTGAGCAAGGCTGGCTGTTCATGATATATTTATTGTTGAGTGAAAAAAGGAATTTGCAGAACCGTATGTGAATATGATCCCATTTGTTTAAAACACTGTGTCCGTGTCTAGGATGCATGTTTGTACAGGCAGAAGGAGGTCTGGAAGGGATGAAAAGACTGGACGGTGGTCACCCACGTGGAGTGAAATTAGAGGGAAAGAGTTTGAAGTTTTCATTCCATTCACACGCACATACTTTGAATTTTTCAACATATCCCTTTTGTTACTTAAAAAAAGAAGAAAATAGTAAAAGGCACCCCTGAGCTAGCTCCAAAAATAGGGCTAGACTGAACAGCGGGGGTTAGGCACGGGTGCTGCCCTGCTGGGCTGGGAGGCCTTGCAGGAGCAGGAAGGAAACACCCAGCAGACCCAAAGCAGGCCAGCGCCCGTCCTAGTCCTAGTGGTGTGCTGGCCGTGCAGCTGGGGCTCCAGCCTGTGTGGTTGCAAAGGGTGCTGCTTGGTTCTGCTTTTCCTTTCCCACACCTCCCCTGGGGAAGCCACCCAGGCTGCTCCGGTCCTCCGGGCTCAGCTCCGCCCGTGTCACCCTCGGCCGTGATAAAGCGCCCTAATCTCCCAGGCCCTTACCAAGTGGAGGGGCCCACCCCAAGCTCAAATACAAGTGGGCACAGCTGCCAGGAAGCCACTTATCATCACTGGGTCACCTCTGCCCATCCTCGCTCCCTCAGAAAGCTACTCCCCCAACCCCTGGAGCCCCGCTGAGGGGAAGAGAGCTGAGAGAGTGGGACAGGGTGGGAGAGCCGTGTCTGAAAGGCAGGAACCGGGGTTCTTTCCTGGGTCCCCGGGGCCTCGGGCAAGCCATCGAGTGTCCTTTTGCCTCAGTTTTCTGATCTGCTAGATTGACAGAGTAAGTTAATGACAGCGTGGGTGTGAGACGTGATAACAGAGCTGGAACAGCTGCCAAAGGTGACAGGTGGTGAGCTCCAAAGAGAACGTGGCCCAGTGGACATCAGTGTTGGCGGTTCTGCGTAGGGGACCCGCCGCCCGAGCCTGGACTGATTGCTCTCCCCACACAGGGTTTTGCTCTTTCTCTTGATTTGGAGGGCAAGCCTTTTTTTGCAGCTCTCAAGAGTAAACCCACTCTGTAGGTAAGAAGCCCGAGGGCCTGCGAGCTGGTGCAGTCTGTGCCCAGGTGCCACCGGAAGGCAGGGAACAGGGCCCAGGGCGAGGCTGGGCTCTTGGATTGCTTGCTCCAGGTGCTGAGCCTTGAGCCGGACTCTCCTGGTAGAGTAGTCCCTTTATTCTGAGGGCACGCTGCCTGCTAGTCAGCAGCCACTGAAGAGCAGAAGGGGACACCGCTCCGCACGTCCGTTCCTGTAACGGGGCCGCGAGTGACTGTCAGCATTCTCCTTTGTGACAAGTGTTTTCCTCCAGATGTCAGTCATTCAGAATAGTGAACATTTGGGCAGAGACAGCGAATCTTAAGGTTGACTGGAGCCCCTGACCTTGTCCAGCTCATTTATGTTATATCCTCTGTGAAGATTTTTTTTTCCCAATTTCCCACTCTTTTCTCATTCATTCAAAAACCGTTTTAAGTAGACATTGTACATTCAGTTGTTAAGTAAATATCCACTGACCACGCCTTAGGCAGTATGCTAACACTAAAACTGTTTTTTGTCTTTCGTTAGCCTGAGTCTGGTGGGGGTGCGGAGCACAAAAACTAAGCACACAGATAACCCCGTTGCAGAGCGAGAGGTAGTTCTGTGCTGTAGAGACAGAACAGTGTGTGTCAGACCCTCCGAGGAGAAACAGATCCTCTCCATCCTTCTGACAGTCCAGGGGGCACCCTCTGATCATATGATTCCCTGCTCACAATTTCCCAGTGGCTCTCAGTTACCTTCAGCATACGAATTCCAACTCCTGAGCCTGGCAGCCACCATTGAAAGGCAGCCCACGCCCCTTCTAGCTCTTCTTCATGATGTCTCTGCTCGGACAAACCTAACTGCCTGCCCTTCCCTGCATGGCACCAGGTCCCAGAGCACTAGGCTTTGCCCCTCCGTTTAGAATGCCCTCCCCTCCCAGCTCCAAATCCTGCCGTGTGCAGTGCCACCCCCTCCATAAAGCCTGCCCAGATTTCCCCCAGCCAGAATGACTCACTCCCTCCTCCAAACTCCTCTTGGGCTGACCTTTCGCGCTCTCCTTATTGCTGCTTTTCTGCTTAAAGTTATTTGTGGATGCGTCTGTTTTCCCTCTGCTAATCTAAAGCTCCTTGAGGGTTTGTTTATTTGGACATGCCCAGTGCCTGCCGAAGGATCAGAGCAGAGCCCTGACAAACGGTTGTGGGGAGGTGGGAGGGGGCTCGTTTTGGTTGGAGGAGCTGCAGAGACGGAGGTAAGCTAACGTGATCTCAACAGGGGAGACCGGGAGGGGCCAGGGCTTCCTGAGGGGAAGCAACGGAGGCTGAGGAGCTCCAAGTAGGACGGTGTTCCTTTACCTCTTTTGGGTTAAGGGCCCCTTTGATTAACACATGGACCCTCTCCCCAGAAACCGTGCACACCCACGGCATCTCACAGAAGGTACCTGGACCCCTTAGGAGTAAAGAGCCCCCAAAGCAAAGAAACAGTTGAAAGAAACCAGAAAAGTGGATTACAGCCCCACTGTAAAGGGCTTCTGGGCCACGGTGAAAGTTGCATTTACTTAAACAGTTAATTGGAAGCAGTCGATGATTTTGTTTTGTTGTGTGTTTTTCACTTTTTATTGAAGCATAATGTTCAGTTACCTACTCAAATCGTAAGTAGGATGATTTTTTTTCACGAGCTAAACGCACACCTAGCCAGCACTTGGGAAAGCCCCGTTATATCCCCTTTGCCACTTTCCCCTTCAAAAAACCCACTAGCCTGATGTCTAACGGCGTAGATTGGTTTCCCATCGTTTGTACGTAATGGACTTCTTCCTTTTGACTCTTTTGCCTCTAACTTCTTTCTCTCAGTATCGTGTCTGTGAGATGCATCCACATTGTTGTATGTGTTTGAAGCTTGTTCATTGTGTGCTGGGGACAGTTCCATTGAGTGAGTCCCTGTTCTCCTGTTTGGGCCCTCTGGGTAGTTTCCATTTGGGGGCTCACGTGAATAGTGCTGCCTGAACATTCCAGTGCACGTCTTGGGGTGAACACATGTGCACGTTTCTCTTGGGTACACTCCTAGGACTGCAGTGGCAACATGTGACGTTCTGCCTGAGTGAATTCTGCCGTAATTTACATTCCCACCAACCGGTTGATGGCTTTCGAGGGGCAGCGTATGATTAGAGCTGAATTTCAGAAAGATGTATCTGGCTGTGGTGTCGGTGATGGCTCAGAGCAGTGGTTTCAAGTTGTGTTTCAAGGAGCCCTGGGCATCTGCGCAGTGCCCTAGGGGCTGCCACCAGGGGAGAAGGGCAGGCTGAGTTAGTGGTAGTGCCCCCAGGCTCCTCCTTCCCAGCCACCCTCCCACAGAGAAGGCGTGCTCCTATCTGTTCAATTAGCTTTTGCCATTATCTAGGATTACTGGTCCATGACCAGCTGTCTGACAGGTTGACAGCCGTTGGGGAAAAACTCAGGGAAACCAAGAAAACGAAGGAAGCCGTTGCTGACATCTGCCAGCACATACCAAGGAAGGGCCTGACCACAGGGTCGATGGCAGGGGCGTCAGATAGGAAGGCACAGATAGGAAAACGGAACCTGTAGGACTGGTCCCCTCTTTGGATGTCAGGGAGCAAGGGAGTGGTCTCAGAAACAGAAGGAAAGTTTTGAGTCTCGGTAACTGTAGTAAAGGTGGTTTTGTCAGCAGAGAGATTGAGAAGCCGAGTCCAGAGAAAGGCCTCCCATGTGGAGAATGAGTCTGACTCCCGAGGAGTCTGAGGAGCAGGCCAGCTCCTGGGGGAGGGTCCCGCAGACACAGAGGTCCAGGGCAGACAGATGTCAGAGTCCTCTGCAAGCCCTCGGGAGTAGATGAGAGAGGGCAGAGAGAGGAAGACAGGCCTTCTGGCAAAATCTTCAAGGCACTGGAACTTGGAGGACTCGGAGAGAGAAAGATGTCAGCCCCGGGGGCACTTAGGGGACAGTCAGAGACGTGAAGATGCCCCAGGGAAGAGTCAGGAGGGTGGGACGTTCCAGCAGTGTTGGTGCCAAAAAATGCACTCGTTCCAAGAGTTCTTCTGCTTTATCTGGAATTGTGACATTTCACAGAAATGCCTTCTTAATGATCCGTTATATTCGGGGTTGTGCGTGTATTGTGCTGTTATCTTTGAAAATTGGCAACAGTGTGCCCTTGCACGTCGTCACCCAGCCAGAAATTTTAGGTTGTTCTAATACGCTTTCCCAAAACATTCGGCCACTCGGAAGATGAATTCCCCCTGGGCAGGGGCCCCCTTTCCTCCTCTCGAAGTGCCTGAGCTGCCTGGGCAGGTGTGAGCAGGGGCAGCCGTGGGGGGCGTCTGTCTTTCCAGAGTTTGCAGCATCTGAAGTGCGCTTGCTTACAGACATCCTAAAGGGGAGAAGTGCCACCGAGGACAGAGGTCAGATAAGCAGCTGCTTTGGAAACTTAGGGCGGCAGGTATCCTAAACCGAAGCCTGTGTCCCCGTCCCTTTCATAAGTGCAGGAACGAGGAAGGTTTGTGCACTAGTATTCCGCTCTGGAGACTCAAGTAGAACTGTGCTCAAGACACAGAAGGAGCCGGGTGAGGTGTTATAATTTGGAGATGTTTATTATGGTTCCGTATTGATATTGAATTAGAATCAGAGCTGAACAGTTAGTTTCTCTGACTTCACCTCTTCGTCCAGTGGAGGACACATCTGAGAAAGTATAACCTGAAGGAATCCTCTTGTATTGTGACATGATCCCCATTTGTTCCAGAAATTCTGATTTTCAAACTTTGGGTTCAAGCCCTCACTGCTCACCTGACATACTGCCACAGACCCTGTGTCTTCATTTCATTGGATAAAGGGTTTATTGAGTTCCTGCTCACTGTCCAGTCCCAGGAGTGTCGTGTGCCCTGTTACCTGAATTATGAAGAGGAAAGATTGCAGAGCTGTCGCTTCCTTCCAAGGCCGTCCATGTGTCTCCTAACAAATCAGATCATACGTGTGTGTTCTTTGTGTGTTGTATGTGGAAGGGGTAAAGAACTATGAGATGTGGTACTTGGCCTCTATGGGCTCCCCATCAGCTAGAGGATTAGACTTAAGGACACTGGTAGGTGAAGTAGGGGTGAGTATTTCTGAAAAGTATGATGACCATCATTTTAAAGCTGACTCTCGGGATTTGTGGTGCAGTAAGTCACCAGTCTACCGAGAGAAGCAGAATATTTGAAATAGTTCTGGCCCAGAAAGTCTGGGGCTGAGAGTAGCCATAGAAATTCTTTTCCAGGGCTTACGGGAAGGAATCTTTCCCACTCCATTCCGTTTGATGATCTGGGTTTGTGAAATTCTTGCCTTTAAGAGAACAAATCTTAACAAAGTTATTCGTAGCAACATGCTGCATATTTAAATTGGTGTCATCTTTCCAGTTGTCTTAAGTGATCTTCTGTCACGATGTATTTGTTTTGACTTAACCCTTTTTCTCAAAAGTTCTATGTCTCATTTAAAGAAAAAGTTTAGGGGCTGGCCCCGTGGCTGAGTGGTTAAGCCCACTTCAGCAGCCCTGGGTTTGCTGGTTCGGATCCTGGGCGCGAGCCTAGCACCGCTCTTTAAGCCATGCTGTGGTGGCATCCCACATAGAAGAGCTAGAATGACTTACAGCTGGGGTATACAACTATGTTCTGGGGCTTTGGGGAGGGAAAAAAAAAAGAGGAAGATTGGCAACAGATGTTAGCTCAGGGCCAATCTTCCTCACAAAAAAAAAGAAAAGAAAAAAGAAAAATTTTAATGAACTTGAGTTAAGGCATATTTCTGAGGAATTTTCTATCAGTCCTTGAGATGAACTGGGGGCTTTCTGAAACTTTACAAACCTTGCTGAGCTGAAGCACAAGGGTGCCTTTTGGGTGCAAAATTATTTAAATTGTGTTTATGGTGCACATGAGGCTTGGACCTTAAACAGCTTGGCTTGCTTTCCTAGCCCATGCTTTCCCTCAAGTAACATTTAAAAAAGAGGAGAGAATGAATAAGTTTGCTTTTAGAGGGAGAATTCTAGCCAATTTACACAGGTCCCCAGAAGCTAACTAGGGGACCTCTTGTATCTTTAGTGCTTTTCCCTTTGAAATCTATAAACTTGTAGGTACTGTGAGGCTCAGAACAAGTACTTTAACCGAGAGGGCCAGCACAGAATGTTCACCTTGCTGTCACCCCAAGAATCGGGATCCAGCAGTCTTTGCTCTTCCTCAAGGCAGTTCTCAAGTCCGGACGTGTTTGTAAGGAGGGAGGGCACGTTTCCTGCTGGAGTTTCATGGGAGAAGAAGGTGAGATGAAAGAAGAAAGAAAAACTAAGTGTCTGATTTTGTCGACTTTTGGCATGTGCACGTTATGGTGCCTGGACCACAGTGTTGGGTCTTTTGGGTTTTGTGGGTGAACACAGGGAGCGATGCTTCCTGGCAAGCTGAACGTTGGCGTCTGACCCAGGGCCTGAGCGCTGTACAACATGGGCAGAGGGCCCAGATCATGGCTGTTTTAATCCCGTCTGTGCCTCCTCAAAAGGCAGTTACTTCCTCTGCGCTGTGGACATTGGACATACTTGCTATATCGTGATCTGAAGGAGGAAATGGTAGAGAATAATTAACATCTCTTCCATTCTGTAATGACAGAGGTTATCTTATGGTGTTAATAATTATCATGTTCTAGGTTATGAAGTGTTTAGGATCATAGAATTTTCCTTGTAACTTTTTATTCTTGAAATTTTCAGGCAGACACAGAAATAGAACGCATCGCACGGACCTGTCACCCGACTTTGACAGTTAGCCACAAACTCATGGCCAGTCCTGCTCTCTCTCTCTCCTCTCTCCTCTCCCCCTCCTAGCTTCTCTCTCCGTAGGTGGAACTTTATACAAACGGGATGAGGCAGGACGTACTCTCCTGGGCTGGCTTCCTCTGTGCAGGGTGAGGTCTGGGAGTTTGGCCGCGGAGCTGCGGGTGTCAGGAGACAGTTTCCCTTTTTTCTCGCCTATTAGAGGCTCTTGGGCCTGAGTTCTTGGTGCCTGCTCCTCTGCTCTTCCACCTCTGTGTCGTTCGGGTGTCCTTCCTCATTTCCGACCCCAGACCTGAGCCCAGCTCTCCCCGCTAACCTCTCCCTCCAGCGTCTTCATCTCCCTCATTGCTCAGCGCTCCTCCTCTGCTTCTGAAAATGCTCAGATGACAGCCATCTCCTGAAACATCCCTCCTGCACCTCAAAGTTGCCATCAGTTCCGTGTCTCTGCCACACCGCCACACTTCTCTATCGCCCTGCGCTTGCCGCCAAAGTTCCTGCAGTCCAGGAGCTCTCTCCTCCTTTACCCCTATAACTGAGAACTGCTCCTCTTCCTGGTTTTGTGAGTAACAATTGCTGAGATTTTTTTTTCTTATCACAAAAGCATCACCTGAGGTTGAGAGCTCACACTGGGGCCAGGCCGCCAGGATGGAGCACTGGCTCCTCCACTCACCTTCGCTCTGACCTTGGCTGTGTTCTCAGCGTCTGCCTCCCTCAGTTCCTTTCATCCTAATCTGGGAAAAACAATAGTAACAACCTCATAGCATTGTTTTGAGGATTAAGTAAGCTAAAATCTGTAAAGCTCTTAGAACAATGCTTGGCAAGTCTAAGTGCTATATAAGTATTAGCTATTAAGACCGAAAAAAAAAAAACTTACAAGCTGCAGAAGTGCACAAAAACAACACTAAAAATCCCCTAAAATTCTCACCTCCCAGCAGTAGCTACATTTTGGAGTATATTCGTACAGCGTGCTTTCTGGGTATAACATATTTTTAACTCATCATAATCGATCCAGCACCACCTCCTGTGCCTCCTCCCCCGCACTCCCTCCCTCTCCTCCCCCAGCTTTTGTGACAGTTTCCCTGTCTGGCAGCTTCCATCATCCCTTCTCTGCTCCTCTGAAGCCACCCTTCTTGTCCCCAACCATCTAGTCCTTTCTTCGGCTCTCCCTCCAAAGTTGAGGGCTCAGCAGCCGCTGTATAGCCCAGAGCTCTCACACCCAGCTTTATCTTTGCATTTCAATTGTCTTCATCTGTTTGAACCCTTACCTCTGACTCCAGATAACAAGGATGATGCTGCTGATAAATAACACTGGGGGCTGGCTGTCTGTGTGCCAGGCTCTCTTCTGTTTGATGTCATTGAATCCTTACAGTCCCATAAGGCAGGGACTCTTGTGATCCTGTTTTACACGTAGAGAACATAGGGGTTCAGCAAAGCTAAGGGAGTAATTCACCATCATGCAGTCTGAGCTAAGTGACACAGCCCAGATTTGAACCCAGTTCCAGCTGACCCGAAAGCCTGGGCCTTTCCTATACGGCTGCCCCTGGACCTTGCACAGAGATCTTCCACCTCGTCTTCCCTCTCCCATGCCTGTTCCATCCTGCATAAGGTCCTTGGTTGTTTTCCCCATAATACTCCCTATACTGTCGCCTCTGCTCAGAAACCCTTGGTGGCTCCCATTTTCACAGAACAGAGTTGGCTTTGATCTGCTCTCTCCTGCTCCCCTCCTAACCATTCTGAAATTCGGCCCACTCCTTTGGCACCGCCCATCCGGTTCCTCCCATTCAAAGAAACTCTGGGTGAAGGGCACCCCCAGAGTGTCTGATTCAGTGGGTCTGGGGTGGAGGCTTGAGGATTTGCATTTCTAAGAAGTTCCTAGGGATGTTGATGGAGACCACTCTGGAGAAGCCCCTTCTAGGCTGGGCCACACCCCTCTGAGGCTCCCTCCCCTCACAGATGCCCCCACCTCAGGGCACAGTGGGACTGTATGTTGGGAACCTTCTTATGTGGTTTGGAAATCATTCTCTCATTTCATGCAGCATCGTTTGGCCCCCAAAGCAAGGAGCCCTTAGACAGGGATTCTGTCTTCTCCTCTGGTCATTCCCACGTCCTCTCTTGAGTCCCGGGCAGAGGCCCTGCAGGCGGCTGCAGTGTGCGGGACCCGCGAGGACACTGTGCCGATTTCAGCTGCCCTCTTACTCATTCCTCACCAGGCACCCCTGAGAACATCGGTTTCCTCATCTGGAAAATGGGTTAATAATACCATCTTTACCATGATCTCCAGAATATAATGTACTTATAAAAAACAGGGGACAGGGGCTCGGCCAGTGGCACAACAGTTAAGTCCGCAGGTTCTGCTTTTGTGGCCAGGGGTTCGCCAGTTCGGATCCTGGGTGAGGACGTGGCACCACTCAGCAAACCATGCTGTGGCAGGCGTCCCACATAGAAAGTAGAGGAAGATGAGCACGGATGTTAGCTTAGGGCCAGTCTTCCTCAGCAAAAAAGAGGAGGATTGGCAACAGATGTTAACTCAGGGCTGATCTTCCTCAAAAAAAAAAAAAAAATGGGACAGAGCAATGCACATGACATGCTCTCGTTTGTATTTTTTAAGACAGGCGTGTGAATAATCATGTTCGTCTATGCATAGGATGTCTTCACAAAGAAACCTGGGAAGCTGATAACTGTGATTGCCCCGGGGAGTCTGAGTGGAAGGAATAGTTTTTGTTGTATAACCTCTGGGACTGTTTAACATTTTTACTACATGTATTCCTTCAAGATTTGAAAACTAGTTAATGTAATAGTAATAAGTTTTTTTTCAGGGATGTTGCAAAGAGTAAAGTAACTACATAAAGCCCTTTACCAAAGGGCCTGGCACAGAAAAAGCACTCCTTAAATGTTAGCTGTTGTGCCCAGCATTAACAGTTGTTGAAGTACCCGTTCATTTATATGTTCATTCGTGCATAAACTAATGAGACATCAGCCATCCTAAGCCAGCCATGCAGCTAGGAGCAAATCGTTTCTCAGCCAGCCTTGCTGCGCTGCGTACAGAGTGAACTTGGTTTAAAGGTCACTCTCGGTGTGGCCTGTAGACACAGGCCTCGGCATGCCTGGCTCCCGGCCTGGCCTCCCTCAGAAGGGTCTGGCTCTGCACCTCTGCAGGTCGCCATCGGGGCTGCTCTCCAGGGCCCACCTGCGCTGGCTGAAAACTTGTTTGGGGCACAGTGTGGAGGGGCAAAGCAGCATTGCTCTCAGAATCTGGGTGCCACACGAGGGGCCAGCCCCTGCTGGTGGTGAGTGTTCACAGTGCCAGCAGCCGGCCCTGATCGAGTGCATGCGAGTCCCCAGGACTCCACCCAGGCTTCTCAGAGCTGTGAAGGGAACCAAGTAGGTGGGTCACCTTTCGCTTGAAACAATCAGTATTTGCAGGATACCTGTGGGAAGCAGCTGGGTGTATTCTGTTTCTAAGAAAACAAACACCAACACTGGGCATGTAAAACCCCGGGGGCCAGGTTCGCGCTGGCTGGTGTGTGGGTTGCCACATCGTGTGTGTTAATCCAACCCGAGCCTTTATGGAGGCCCTATTCTCTGCATTAGTCAAGATGAGAGAGGAGAGGGCAGGGATAACTCACCTGCTGGGAAAGGGCGTGGCTTTGCCGTGGCAAGGATCTGAGTGCAAATCCTATTTCTGCCTCTTCCTGGCTGTTGGATGTTGGGCAAATTATTTAACCTTCCTGAGCTTCAGTCTCAATAAGTATGACAAATCCGACCTCGTATGGTTGGTTGCAGACAGTATAAAATGAATGAATATCTGCATAGCGTGCTTGATGCAGTACCTGGCACACAGCAATAATGAACGCATGCAGTTGCTCTCCTGTTGTTATTGAGCTAAACGTCCTACAGCTTAGCGGGAAGACAATGTTCACACACACAAAGTCAGTTACGTAATAATAGGCATTAAATAGCATACACTGAAGCATTGAAATGAGTGGTGTTACGGACCCTTTCGACAGCTTGATCTAGCTAGAAGTCCTCACCACAGAAAAATTGACACAGGTGCACACTGAATGTTGCACACAACTTTAGGGGATTCACGCACAACTCTCCCTGCCTACCTATCTCATGCTCGGGCCGGCCCATTAGGGGTCCTTGAAGCGCTGAGCTTTAAGCATACAGCAGGAACTCATAAAGGGCGTTCATCCGTGGAAGCAGAAGTGGTTAGGGAGACCTTCCTGCAAGAGGTAAAAATGTGAACTAGGGCTTGAAAGAAGAGAGAATTGAAATAGGCCAAGAGGAGCCAGCAGAAACGCGAGTGGAGACTTGCCGAGAGGACTTGTAAACGCAGCCCGTGACGCCGGAGAATGGGGGACAGCCCCCTGACACAACAGCAACATAGCCCTGGAGGTTCTGGGCCGGGCCTTGGGACCCAGACTGCCTGGGCTCAAATCCCAGGCAAGCAGCCTGCCAGCTGTTTGACTCTAGGCACATACTTAACTTCTCTGTGTGTAAAATGAGGATGACAATAGAAGCTACTCACGGTGCTTGTGAGGGTTCAGTAGGATAGTGTATTGACAGGGACTGGCATATGGACCAGTGTCCAGCATAGAGTAAGCTCTATGTAGTAATAAACTGCTTTTATGATCAGGGTTTTTATTATGGTGCAGAAATATTAGAGAGGGTCTTGATTACAAAGCTGAGCCCTTTGGGCTTTACCTGGGGGTATTGGGGAATCCCTGGAACTTTCTGAGCCGGAGAGGAATAAGCTGAGTGGTACTGTCTGAGCATCCCGTGGTCAGGATGGATGAGATTGGAGGAGACAAGGACACGAGTCCTATAAGGAGCTAGCCCTCACTCGAGGTGCTGGGAGCCAGGACTGGGGAACAATTAAAATGGGGGTGTTGTCAAAGCAGGAATCAAGAATGTGGAAAGTGCCAGGGTCAAAGGTTGCACGGACCAGTGAGGCAGCCACTGTCGCTGCTGGGCACTTGAAAAGTGGCTAGACCAAATCAGGATGTGCTGGAAGTGTAAAATGCACAGAGTTTGGAAGATTTAGTACCAAAAAAAGAGTGAAATCTCAATTTTTTACATTGATTTGCATTTCAATTTTGGTCATATTGGGCTAAATAAAATCTATTAAAATTAATTTTACCTTTTTCTTTTTTTTTCACTTGGCTACTAGAAAATGTAAATGGACATATGTGGCTCACATTCCTATGGGACAGTACTTGGTCTTAGGAATTAAAGGAGGGCTGACAAAGGATGCCTCGGTGACCAGGACAGTGATGGTGTCACTCATTGCGAAAGGGACATCAGAATGGGTGGGGACAGGCAGCGGTGTGTCCTTGGGGTCTACCTGTGTTGTGTTGGAAGCCACTGTGCAGCATCTGAGTGTCTGTCTAAAGAGACCTTCACTGAGACAGTGGGATTAGGGTCAAGGGGCGGGGCTTAATGTGAGGTGCCTTGGTCACAGCAGGAGTCTGAGGGGTAGCACGTGGTCTGCCCTGACTGAGGACTCCTGCGGGTCAGGCAGGTGCTGAGTAGTCCACAGCTGTTCTCTCAGTTCCTCCTGGTAGCCCCCCCAGGAGGTAGGTCCTATCACTGTCCCTTCCCGTTTTACAGATGAAGGAAGTGAAGCAATTGGGGGTGGTGAGTGAGGAGCCAGCATTCAGGTTTGTCTGACTGTGAAAGCCCTCAGTCCCTCAGCTGCAGGCGTGGTCCAGGACTGGGCCCCTGAGGATACCCACCCAGCAGGAGGAGGAGAGCTGTGGCAGGAGGACCAGTGGACAGGCAGGAGCAGCGCGGTCTAGGAGCCCCGAAGCCAGTAGGAGACACTTCCCAAAAGGAAGTGGCTGTTAAGAAAGCGAATTTAGACTTGTGTGGCAAAGAAGTATGTTAAACAATAAGAGCTATTTCAAACTGAAGGCGGCTTTTTAATCCTGTAAATTGAAGTCATTAAAAGAAGTGAGAATTTTCCAGGGCTTGTTCAGAGCTTTGAAAAGTTAAGCATAGATAGAAAGTGGTGTTCTTCTAAGTTGGCCTTTTTTTATAATTCTCAGGAAAAATAAACATGGGTAGAACCAAGGGGCAGAGATTCTGGCGAGCATTATTGGCGTTTCTCATAAGGACGTAGAATCACCTGGGAAGCTTCTAAATGCAGATTCACGGGCCCTGCCGCAGACACAGGGCGTCAGGCTCTTTCCTAAGGAGCGCCCCAGGGGTTCCAGACACCGCGCAGTCAGGAGCACGCTGCTCAGGCTCGGCGGCTCTCTCCTGTGGATTTATTACCCGGGCTTGGCTCATTCTCCCGGCTCCCTGCCAGCTTCGCCGGGGCACAAGCGGGTGACGGGATCATCCTGTGTCTTTAGCAGTAGCCTTACCTGGAATCTGGAGTGGTTCTTCTTTAAATAAGAAGAACCAATCCTCCTTGCTTCGTCTTCTCCAAAGGCCACTTAACTCCAGCTCCCTACTGGCGTTGCCATGGGGACCAGCCACCCGAAATAGCAGCCGGCCCTGAATGGACCCTCAGTGGAGGCCATGCCTTCTTTGGTCCAGTGCTTCTGGCTGGCACTCGCCCCCACTTCCTCCCAATTCCTTGCTTGTATCCTTGAGGTTCAGAGGCAAGCAGTATAGAGTGCTGGTTAAGAGGATGACCTTGGGAGTCAGGTGGCCCTGCATCCCAGCTCTGCTAGGTAAATCATTGTGCTCTTCAGCAAGACTTTTCAACCTCTCTGTGTCTTCATCTGTGAAGCAGAAATGATAAAAGAATTCATCTGTAAGAGGATTAAATGAAATGATTCATGGAATTTACTTACCTGGCACATGCTAAGTTCTCAACAAATGGTGGTAGTTGTCAACTTTTATCATTACATTATTTTGATTATGATTATGATTATTCAGGGACATGTGCCCTCCATGGCAGGTAAAAATCAACTAGTCAAAGATACCAGATAAGGCCCCCAGAGGGTTTGCAAGTGTAAAAGCGGGGCTACTTTCAGAGCACGAGCTCTCTTGAGGTCTTGAGAGAGAGCTGTTCTCATTCTTTTCATCCTGCTGGTGCTGAGCCTCTGTGAACTTCTCTTGGAAGAGCCCCGGTCACTCTCTCTTCCATCCCAAGCCACATTTTCCACCGCTCCACGCAGCTCTTCCTCATCTCTCCCTCTCATTTCCCTCTCCATCCCGCAGGGCAGCAACTTCCTCTTTCTGGCCTTCACTCTCAAGACTGGATGGGAGCAGGGCAGACACGCAGCCGGTCACAGGTTCAACCTCCCCTGGCCTCATGGCCAGCCAGCTTTGGTTGGGGAAGAGGAGAAAAAAATTTTGTGTCTTACCTCTCCCTCTTTTCAAGTCCTTGAGTTTGATGTGTTCGGCAATGATGGCATGATAATAATAGAAGTCATACCTAATCTCTGTAGGTTATTTACAGATTACAAGACAGATTCGCAATTGTGTATCAGTCGGGGTTCAGTTACAGCAAACTTTAGAAAGAGCTCTTGGCAGCCTTAGCAGAATGAGCTTGAGTACCCAGTGCCCTGTTCATAATCAATGGAAGGGCCCGGGGAGGCAGGCTCGCAGAGGAGCCCCAGCACCAACTTCCAGACATCACCACAGAACAGGCCCCAGACCCAGGAGGAAGTGAAGAACCGGAAGGCTGCCACAGCCACACAGCTTCTTGTGACCATAGTGCGGGTGACTGGACCCTGGGATGCCACCACCTCCACAAAGAGCAATTTGCCCACCACCATGCTTGCCAGCAGAAATGAGCCAAGCAGCAAGAACTGGCCTTGTCACTTCCACCTTCCAGATCTCTCCTAAATGCATCCGGTCGGCGGAGTCCTTGTCATCCAGAGCTGCAAGAGAACCTGGGCGTCTTAGTCAGCTCAGGCTGCCATCACAAAATACCACGGCCCGGGGGGCTTGAGCCACAGAAATTCATTGTCTCACCGTCCTGGAGGCTGGAAGTCCAAGATGAAGATGCTGGCAGGGTTGCTTTCTCCTGAGGCCTCGCTCCCTGGCTTGCAGGTGGCCGTCTTCTCGCTGTCTTCACATGGTCTCCCCTCTGTACTCATCTGTGTCAAAATTCCCCCTTCTTAGGAGGACCCCAGTCAGATCGGATTAGGACACCCCCTAAGGAGTTCATTTTAACTAAATTAGGCCCTATCTCCAAATCCAGCCCATCCTGAGTTACTGGGGGTCAGGACTTCAGCATATGAATGTGAGGGGACACAATTTAGCTGATACCACCAGGAGATGTACTTTTTACTTTCCACCCCTGCAGCTCAGCAAGGCACCCCAGGAGGAGGAGGACAGAGCAACTGCCCAGCGCCAACCGTCAGGGACCGCATAGTGTTTAGAGCCTTTTGCTTGGGATGTGATCAGAGGACCCAGGTGCTCAGCGCTCAGCAAGTCTTCTTTCCTTGTATTACATGCACATGCTCATTTTATCTGACGCCTTAAGAGTCCTTGGAGATACAAAAGTGTTATTATCCCCGTTTTTCCCATGAGAAAATTGAGGCTTAGATCGGTTACAAGTCCTGCCCAGGGCCCTCGAGCTAGGAAGTGGCAGGGCAGGAGTGAGCCCAAGTCCCTGGCTCTGATCCTGAGTCTGTCCCGGGAACTAAAAACCTCCAAGGCACAGCGCCCTGCAGGGGGGCCAGTGAATGTCCAGTGAGCAGCCATTACTGAGATCCAGCTCAGTTCTGTAGGATTTTCTGATTTTTCCAGAAACCTTTCCTTCTTTTAAAGTGAAATCTCTCCATTTTTCAAATGTTGACAATAAATTTAAGGTTAAAACACACACACACGCTACTGAGTCACCCTGTGTGGGGTCCAACCAAACCTGCCTGCAGCCTGGACCTAGCCTGCGGGCTCGGAGGGAAAATCAGAAGTGTTCATGAGGACAGAAGGACTTCTTTGGGGCCTAACTCTGTCCTCCTTGCGCTCCGTCTCAGGCCCATTAGAAGGACGTTGCTGCACGGTCACATTTCCTTGAAATTCTTCTTTTGCCGTCTGAACTTTTCTCATTTCCCACCAAATACGTGGGTTTGCTCCTGTTAAGGAGCCCAGGGGCCCACGTTTATTAAGCATTGTATGTGCAGGGCGCATCATTGACAGGTGCCCACGTGCCCTCCCCACAACCCTGTGAGATGGACATTGCCCTCCCCCTTTAGCAGAATAGGGACAGACAGGGAGCAAGGGTAAGACTGAGAGTTGAAGGCAAGATCAGAGGATACGTGGACGCCTGTTGTCCTTTGTTTAGCGTGCTCTTGCCCTTTTATTACAGGCACGGGGGTGTGCTGCTCATGAACGCTGGCCTCCCTCCAGGGGTTCAGTTACTGGCCAAGCCGTGATGACTTGTGATTCAGATCCTGGGGCTCCCTGGGGCCTCCCTCCCAGAGTGTGCTCTGTGACACACTTTCCATCCCCACCCTCCTCTTCCTGCTTCAGGCCCCTCCAGACAAAGATTAAAATGTTCATATTTCCCTAATGGGTCATCTTGTTCCTAGGAATTTCTAGGAATGTGAGAATTCCGATGAACAGCAGCATTAAAACCAGTGCAGATTGTTTGAATAGCTAAATACTGCAGACATTGATTCTGATCTGTTAGCCACAGTAAAAATGAAAACCGCAGAAGCGACAGCCAGAGTTTTACCAAACTGGGGCTCTGCACAGGCCTGGGCCCTTCTGGGTGGCACAGAGCACTGGTGGCTCCAGATCTCCAGGTGCTGACCTCAGTCCTTGCCTGGTAGCAGCAGCAAGAACATTCTTGCTTAGCTTTTCGGTGTGAGAGGGGAGGCCTTTCCTCCGGGGCACTAGGCAGACAGACAGATGCCTTCTGGACAAGAAGGAGTGTTGCACAAACATGAAGCAATCAGTAAGCCCACAGCTCCAGGTTATGGAGTGTCAAGGTCACCCTTGATTAAGAACCACACTCAGGACTGATGCCCTGAGTGTTTGTGAATGCAATTGCTTGGAATTGCAGCCTTTCCTTAGTACAGTGGGAAGTGTGGCTTGTTGGATGAGGGTGAACTTGGAGCAGTTTTTCTAACTTCAGTTGCCTCCTCTGTAAAACGAGGATGAAATGGTACCGTACCTTTCAGGATGGATAGTGAGGCTTCACAGACTGATGCATGTGAAAGTGACGTGTGCACCCTGAGGGTCCATACAAGTATCAGGTGCTGTTTGCCTTGGAAGCTATTCTTGAAGTAAGAATAAAGCAAGCTTTTTATCCACCTAGTAGCACAAACAAACAGCCAGACGTCCTTGCCATTGAGGGAAGACCAAAGAAAAAGCCTCTGAAGGCGCAGAGATGTTGGGAAAGGTTTGTTTCCCAGCCTCTGGTCTGGTTCTGCCCCAGCCCAGCTGTTGAGAAGATGCAGAAGCTGCCAGTTGGGAGGAAATCCTAGCTAGATCTCCAGCTCCTATAAGCACCTCCTCCCAGCCCCTCAAGAATCAGACAGCTCTGGCCCTCCTCATGCCACAACTCAGCAGACTGACTTCCTGGAAGAGGCTCCCTAAATTGCAAGAATATAATTTTGATCTGATGTCTCCACAGGAAGAATGTTATAATGAGATTATATTCATTTCCAGTGGCTGAGTGTACAGCTTTTTCTAGGAATGACCACAAATACCCCCTTTAGTTGACTTGCCAAAGCTCTTCCTATACAATATTCAGCAGACAGTTGTTTGTTTGTGTTGAATAGTCTGTGAAGCCGTGACAATCACCCGTCTCCTAAACTTTGTTAACTGCTTTTCTGGGTGGGCTTGTCCATACACCAGCAGAGGGAAGCCGACTTTGAGAAGAGAAATTGCAACTGAGTTGGGAGCCGAGAGAGGTTGGCAGGGCAGGAGGAGGGGCTGACGCTCCACCTGAAGCAGAAGAGAGGGGTCCCCAGAGGAAGGGAGCAGTCTGAGTGACAGCAGAGAAGGCCCTCTGGGAAAGAGCAGGTCAGCACGAGGAGAGCGGCAAGGAGCCCTGAGCCGGTAAGTGTGAACTGTCAGTTGTAGCTGTTTTTAATCGTGACTGTAGTACAGTCAGGAAGTAAGAAAGCGCTCCATGTGCTCGATGCAGAGTTTCTCGCCAGTTTTAGAGGGACCTCCCCAAGTGTTTTATAAAAGAGCCTGACTGTGGTCCTGATGATACGTGTGGGCTGTGTGAGCCTGCATGCACTTACAGGACAACTTGCTCAGGTCTTGGAAACTTTCTGCCCTGGAGGTTGAGAAGAAGAGGAGAATGCTTGGCGTTATTCTCATGCAAAGGGAACATTTAGAAAGTCCTTAGGGTGCAGCCTGGAAACCACAGGCCGCTCAGAAAGGGTGTCATGTTCGCATTCTGGAGGCTGGGGGCCAATCCTCAGAACCAGCGCCAGCTGGCAAGGGAGCCCGGTTTAACGTGCTGCAGGGAACAAAATGTGGAACCAGCGCTGTGCATGGTGAGGCTGCCTCAGTCCCAAATCAAAGGCTCTGTGAAGAAGCGCTTGCCTGGGAGCACACAAGGGGCCTGGGCCAGGCCACTGGGGGTGAGCAAAATCACCAGCAGGAGACCCTTGCCTCTCCTTGGATGGGGCAGGACGGCTGAAGAATCTGAGGAAGACACAGCTAGTGAGGGAGGGAGTTCAAACGAGGTCGTCCGAGGCCTAGGACAAGGCAAGGCCACCCTGCCCTGCCATTTGATTCCTCCCAGTTTCCTGTGCTACTGGGGTTTCCTTGTTTAGGGGAATCCTTTGCTGGCTGTCCCCTGCCTTCCATTCTGCCCTAACACTGGAGTGCTGCAGAATTGCCCAGGGGTGCGCTCAGAGAGGGCTGATGCCCATGGCCCACCTGACCCAGTCAGTGGCAGTTCTGATTCCTTGTGCTGGGTGTGACCCCCCCAGGATAAATAGGACAGCAGCCGCTGTCTGTGGGGCGCCTTGGTCCTGTGCTATACCCCACATGTGCATCAGCGAACTGAGTCCTCAAAGACAGCACTATCCTTCTGTTACAAATGAGAAAACTTGGGCTCATAGAGGTTAAATAACCTGCCCAGTTGCACCCAGCTAGGAAGTGGCAGAGGCAGGGTTCAACTCAGGAAGGGGGAGCTTGCTGATTACGCTGCATTTCGTCAAAGTTCTGCACACAGTTAAAAGCACCATTTATTTGTACATTTGCCCCAAAGCTGCCTCTGATCTCAGAGGGTAGAAACCCTGCCCAAGTCCTTGACCTGGGCCACTGAGAGCATTCCGAGTGTGGTAGAACTCGGGGAGTGCCGTGGTGCCTGCAGGTGGCCCCGCTGGAGCCCGTGGGTTGCTGGCGGCTTTTGCAGCCTTGCCTGGTGTGGATCTGCTTGCTGCAGCTGCCTCTCCAGAAGGTTGAGTCAGCCTGGGTTTGCTGCTGGCGCCACAGTGCCCTAAGACTTTGCTGAGCCCTTGCATAGCATGAGGAGGCACACCTACTGTCCACCTGCTCTGATGAGTCATAAAGCTGCCACACTGCTGCCAGGCCTGCACCACCATGCCGAGAGAGGGCAGAGCCATATATGGCAGGGGCACCAGGCTGCACTTTTCCCAGCCCGACTTCCCCTTGGAATATGCCGATGGACAACCAGACGGAGCGAAGCTCAAGGTCCAGGATGTCGCCTTTGTTTGCAGCTGGTGGCTGTAGCAAGAGGAGAGGGCAGCCTGGAATCCAAGGTCTCAGGCCAAGAGGAGAGGCAGCCCACAAACATGGAGTTGGGGCCAGGACTAGCACGTGCCCTGGCCCCCAGGATGGAGCCAGAGGTCAGAGGAGGGAACAATAAAGTTTTATTAACTATTTCAGGCTTCAGGCTGTTCGTGTGTCCCATTTGACATTTGCTCTGGATCTGCCTATCACTAAGAATCTTCCAGCCGAAACATTCCCACTTTCTCTTGAATAAAGACGTCCTTATCTGCCTAACTAGCATTCTCCAAACGATTGCAAATCTTGATAGCACCTAAAAATGTACCCTTTGTGCAAAGTTCTCCAGAGGCACTCTCTTTTGCCAGTTTCTGTTGCCAGTAATAGTTGGGTAATAGAGCCAAAATGAAATAAAATCAAACCCTCTTAAGGTACATAGTGGTAATAATATTCAGCCACACGTGTAACGTGGCTCACTTTTGCCAGAGGCTCCCCCAACTACTGCAAATGTTTATGTGTATTTGTTTCCTCTTAGAAAACACTAGAAATGGCTACTTTTATGCCATATGTTGGGTGCAGGGATAAATCTAGTACTGGGTTTCTGCAAAGGATTTATGAAGGTGCTCAAACGGGTGACAAGCTTAGACACCTAGGCCACCACCGGAATTGCTGAGGGGGCCTTTTAGAAATTGCCTGGAAGAGGCCATGAAGACTGGGAAAATGCGCACTTTTCCTCCAAAGTCACTCAAGGCTTCACTTAAACAACTTGAATGCTTAAACAACTTAAAGAGGACCATTGTTCACCTTTTAAAAAATTCTCTCCAGATTTCAGGTAAAAACAATAATCAAAGATGTCGAGCAAAACAGCAAGCACCAACAACATCGCCCAGGCAAGGAGGACCGTGCAGCAGCTGAGGCTAGAGGCCTCCATTGAGAGAATAAAGGTAAGAGGCTTGATTGCATTAGACATGATTTCTGCTGAGTTCCCACTGCTCTCCAAAGGCTAGGCCACATTTCAGAGAAGGTAAGGCCATTTAACTCAGCTTGGTCCCCAGGTTTTCCTAGAGCAAGCTGAGCATCTCAGAACCTTAACTTTCATTTCTGCTAACACGGGCTGCATTTCAGGAAGTGCAGGGGAGCTCAAAAGGCAGAGTTAGCCTAGGTCTGTGTGGACAGAAAACCTGAAGCCCGAGAGAGGATTTCCTGAGGACCTGCCTTCCCTGAAGGAACTTGGTCATGTCTCATGATCCCCATGTTCTGCATTGAGACGGGGGTTCCCGGTGGACTCTGTAAACACCCTCATCATCCGTCTGGAATTTCTTAAGTGTTCTAGAGTTATCAGTGCAGCTGAGGCAGCCTTGCATAACAAGTCGACAGTCAGGGTCTCCTTTTATAGAGAATGCAGCTTTTAAGTGTCTGTGGCCTTTAATGACCACATTCTGCATCCAAGGTGAGTCATGCCAGCCTTAGAGCTGGAAGAAATCGGAAGGTGTTTGTTAGGCTACCTGACTTTGAAGTCTTTCCCCCCCAAATCCCAAGAGAGGACTCAGCAGCGAGTGCCCTGGAATGTTGTGAGTAATGCTGTTTCCTAGAAACTGAAGCAGTCACCTGATAAATTCCTCTGGGCCTGAAGATAGTCACCTGTCTTCAAAACATGAGGCTGCCTGTGCTCCTCGCCCGAGGACGCTGATCTGATTATTCCCAGGGATGTCCTACCCAGACTACTGAGCAGGGGTTGGCATCTTCCATTTTTAACTCAGGCCAGAGTAAGGCCCTGCATCTTCTCTTGCTGGTTTTTCTGTATTTCCCTAAGCCCAGCCTTTAACAGTAAGTCTGGAAGCTCTACTAGAGCTTGCCTCTATTCGCTCAGTTTTGGCTCCAAGCCCGTAATTCAGTCCTTAACCTCTGTTCTGCCTTCCAGTTGATCATCTTATTGGATAGAAACTAAGATACCAACTTCCCTCGATTCACTCTCCCCTCCCCATTTTGAGAAATTTCAAACCTAGGGTAGAGTTGTAACAACAAACATCCGTATACCCTTTGCAGAGATCCCCAATCATTAACATTCTGCCACATGTGCTCTCTGTCTATACACACACAAAACAGATTTTTTCTTTAAACCACGTGAAAGTTGTTTGCAGACCTCGTGACCCTTCACTCCCAGATACTTCACTATCTATTTCCTAAATCCAAGGGCATTCTTCTGCATGACCACAGGACATTATAACATTCACGATTATCTAGACACATTATCTAACAGTCCATTTTTGAAGAATCCAGTCCACTCATTTTGCAGAATGGCCCTCATTTGGATGGGATTTGCTGACGATGAGATTCCAGCTGAATGTTTTGGCTGGAGTACTCCGTGGCACGCTAGGAGGTATATGATGTCAGTTTATCTGATCACTTGGTTAAGGAAGACCTTATCTGCCAGACTTTTCCATTTAAAGGCACCTTTTCCCTTTTGAACTATCAAGTCATCTGGGAGGGGTACTCTCTGAGCCTCTGATTACCCCGTCCTCCAACAGTCTTCCATGCAGTGGGTCAGCGTTCAGATACCCTTTGAACGTGTGTAAATACAGTATTTTCTTTCACGTTTGTTTGCTCTGATTTGTCCACGTGTCAGGTTTCGAAGGCGTCCGCGGACCTCATGTCCTACTGTGAGGAGCACGCCAGGAGTGACCCTTTGCTGATAGGGATCCCCACTTCAGAAAACCCCTTCAAGGATAAAAAGACTTGCGTCATCTTATAGAGGAAGCGGGAAGCAGCTCCTCACCTCTTCTCAACAAAGCGGATCAGGAGCAGCTCCTTCAAGAGGTTTACCTGCAGCTTATTCGGGAACCACTGCTAATAACTAAAATGCTCTTAACTTGGAATCACGGACTCTGAAGTCTTTATTTTCCAAGTTACTCTTTCTCTAAAATCCCCTTTACTGATTTCATCCAGAATAACAATCTTGTTTTCCATTTGGTAACTATGGTGTCATATTGGGCTGCTGCTTAAGGAAAGTCAGTCTGGGACTTTTAAAAAAACACAATTATATACTTTTAAATATGAATGATCCAGTTCTGTCAAAACCTAAATTACCTAAGCACCTGTCTAGATTAAAATGCCAAGAATAACTTCAGTCCTGAAAGCTTTATGTCACAGTATATTCTTAATAGGGTTGTGCCAACCTGTACAGTATACAGGTGTGAGGCGTGTTTTGTGTGTATATATATATATATGTTGTTGTATATACACATATCAAAGCTTAATTTCCTGTTAAAATTTCCCTGTCTCCACACCATCAGTTCCTCAACTCCAGAACTTAGACCTGTATCTTGAGCTATGTGTCGATAGAATAAAAATCCTTTTCATATAGTTATTGTACAAAATGTAAAGGACATCCTCGAGATTGTATTCATTCTAATCAAGTAGCGAAGTCCTCTCTCCTCTCTTGAAATCTTGCTGACCTCTTAGGCTACAATAAACTGTGTCAATTAAAGTTTAAAAACTGAACTGAAAGCCCTTCTATAATATGAGGTATGAATTCACAAGGAGCCTTTTGGGCTTCAGGGATCCTGAATTGAGGAAAGGGGAGGAGACCCTTGGGGAGGCCCCCCGGCAGCTGTGCCCCAGGGCTCATGTTCTTTGCTGGATGAGGGGTGGACGCCTCTGAACCTTCCACCCTAAGGACGGGAATGAGACAGGCAGAGTGCCCATGAGCCCAGCCGAGAGGGAAGCGGGTGTGTGTGAAAACCAGCTGCCCTTCTTGGCTGAACTTGGTGATTTCGCGCTCTCTCTCTCTCTCCCTGCCTCCCCTTGATCTTTCCTCTGCTGGTAGAACATCTGTTTTCAGAGGGGATGTTCACCTCCCCAGCCCCAAGTGAGTGCAACAAGGTTGGAAAGAAACATCAAAAAAATAACGGTATCAAGACATGGAAGCCCTTTTCCAATGTGTGCAGTGTCATCCTTACCTTGTCCACAGACGGTCCAGCGAGGCCCCCCAAAAGAGGCTTCCACTCACGGCTGCATACATGGGCCCCAGGGCTCCAGCAGCTGGGCAGTGGGCTCCTAGGCTTTCCTCTGGGCCTGAATATATCCCTCACATCCTCAGAATTTCCAGTGGGGAGAAGGAATCTCCTATTCCCAGAGGGCGTTTTAACTTTATCAAAGAGCAGGAGAGGGTCTGAAGGCCCCAACCCGCACATTAGGGCCTTTGATATTTTAACTGGTCTTCAGTTCATTAAGAGTAACTCTAATGAAGGATTAAAAACTATTCTCAAAAAAGATTCAACCCCAAGAAGGAGTTATTTACAACAGTTTTCCCTGGTTCTTTACATTCTTGCCCTGCAATGCAAGCCCCTTTTAAAAATCTAATATCGTGCTAGTTGTGGGTGAACAAATGCAGTCCTATTTTTAAACTGCTCAAATGCCATCAGTATTTCTCCAGGCCTCCTATCTATTCAGCCTGCTGAGCTGCCCTCACTTCTCCAAGACCTTGTGAAAATCAGGCCACTGCCCTCAGCCTCTGGTCATCGAGCGCTTGGTCCTGCAATGTGCCCAGTTCCCAGGTCGATTACGGAGATTCAGGAGAGAGAACGCTTTGACCTTTCAAAAGGTGGAATTTGAAATATACACTAAAAAGACAACTTTACATTTAAGGCTTCACTTAGACATTTTTTAATAAGTATATTTTTCTACTGATAGTCTCCGAACACTAATCTTATTTTCACTCTGATTTTTAACATGTTTCTTTAAATATTTATAATGCAGCTTGTTACGAAATATTTTCATGAAATTAATTATACTATTATGTGCACATTTTTGGTAGCAAGCATAGTTTATTCTTTAGCTAAAATGTGTTCTTTTACCTAACAGAAAACAAATGTGTTTTGCTATATACTTGTTAATATGCTTGGAGTCGTAAGGAATGGTCTTGAGCTCCCAGGAGATTGATTTCCTCTTATTTTTGCTGGCCGGGTCTTACAGAGGCCATGAGTATGAATGTCATGTGACTTCCTAACCAAGTGTAGGGCCTGTTCAAGAAAAGTGAAATCCCATTCTTTGATGCTGGACCCAAGGGGGAAAAATTGTAGCTAAATGTTGGTTTACTCATAGCTAGAGAGCTATGTGAGAAAATATATGTATACATATATATGATATGCAGGAGGCACTTTTATTTATCAGGTTTTATTCCACTTGTGAAGCCACAGTTTAACTGCTCTGCAACAGCTGGTTTGTGATAATGATGGACAAATGCCCAGTGTGTATTTTTTCCAACTACCACTATAAGGACACAGTTAATCACATGTACACATGCCGCTTCTTGGCTCCATCTCCATGAAGCTCTCTGAATACGTTCCCTGTGTTTTGTCTTTCATGCTGCTTCTGTTAGCAGTGCCCTCTCTCCTTTTCCATTCTTATGTTTTCATTAGTTTATCACCAGTCTGTCTAATTGAGGCCTCAGGAGCATGGCAAGATATGCTAGGCAAAATTTCATGACTCCAAAGTATTTTTACAGAAACGTTTTTTTACTAGAGAAAACACTTTATATACCAAGTGGTTCACAAGCTATAGGTTATAGCTACTTTTTTTTTGGTAAAAAGAATCAGGTTTTTACATTTCCTTATAAAAATAAAAAGTGCCATATTTATCTTTTAAATGAAAGGCCTGATTTGCTTTCTCTCCATTTGAACTATTTTTGTACTTTACTAATCTTTAAACTAGCATAAAAAAAAATTATACCAATGATTCAGTAATCTGGAGGCATCGATTGGTTTGGGTAGTAGAGAGTGTGCCAGACTTTCTCTTTCGATGCCTTCTGCTCAACCAATTTGCAACGACGATTGTCATCTGAGCGATTACTATGAATTTTGATTTAAGATCTATATATGCCCAAGAAGTGAATTACAGTACGTCAGTCCTTTCTCAATAAAATAAATATAATGCCAGAGTGTTATGAATTGTCTTGATTTCTTTTACGGTAGATCTATCTATAGGAAAAAAATACATTGAATCAGATACAAATTTATGTATATATTAAAATAGAGCACTTACCTAAAATTGAGTGTTCTGGATCTCAGCTTTGGATCGTTTCTAGCCGATCCCGTGTCCCTGTGCCATGTGACTTTGGCCAAGGCATTTCATCTCTCTGGGGCTCCATTTCACCATGTAAAACTAGGGGCTTGAAGTAGATGATGGCCAAGACGTCGTCGTGCTCTCCGACGCCTCGGTCCCCTGGCCAGCTCCTCTCCTGATCCTGCCCACATGTTGGTGCTATAAGCTGCTTCACAGATAAAATCAGTTTGTCTATCGTGCTTGCTCATTTAATAGCTTATGAAAGGCCTTTTCATTATACAGCTTTTTTTTTCTAGTTTTATGGACTTGATTACTGTAGTAATGTCTTATTTTTAGCCATGTAACTATAAACATATTCTCGTGATGTCTCAGTAAATTTGCATTTGATATATAGTTGATGGGATTTTGTTAGTTTATAACATTCTTTGGCAACTCATCTGTCCAGCATCTTATTAACCTAAACGTTGTGATCATTGTTTGGAAATCTGTCCTATGGGAAGAATAAAAGCATTTCCTTCACAGCTAACCTGTTCACAGATTTGAGAGAAGTTTCATTAAAGCACCGTTGCTCTGTTTCCTGGGTCCGTGTCTCATTGTGTCGTCCTACCTGTGTTGTGCTCAATAAATTAATAGGAGACCAATTCTCTTCCCCTTTTCCTTCATTCATTCGGTTAACATTTTCTGAGCCACCTGCTGACAGCCGGGGGGTGAACCCAGGCTCTGATGACGCTCAAATGAATAAGACTCACACCAGCCCATGGGAAGCTCGCAGTCTAGAGCGAGGAGGGTGGGAATGACAGACATATAAACTAACGAGTATGGCACTGTGTGAGAAGTGCTGTAACTCAGGCAAACACAGTGCTGTGAGAGCCCAGAGGAAGGAGGGATAGCTCCCATCAGTGAAGTCTGAGAAGGCTTCCAAGGCGGGTGGTGATTGAGCTGACTCTTGAGAGGAAAAGAAGAAATCCTGTGTGCACTGGAATGAAGTTTGGGGAGGAAATGGCAGGAGGAGGAGAAAAGTGGGCACAGAACTAGTGTGCAGAGCGTCTCCCCTACTGCTTGTTTATCCTGCAAGCAACAGGAAGGCCTCGGAGGTTGTTAAGGAGGAGTGACATAATGATTCCTGAGGTGTGGAGGGCTGTTCCCATCCTGAGACCCAGCTGTGACCATGGAAACAGATAACAAATGGAAAGGTCATGAGACGAGCAATGACTCATACTCACCAAGTGTTTGCCAGGGTACCCTGCCTCCTCCCTGGTCTCTTCCTCCAGAACTGGGATTCCCAGAGATGAAGGGAGCACAGCATCATCCACAGAGGAGGGGAAAGGCAGCCAGCGAGCACCTGGCCATGGACTGGGCAAGTGCAGAGATGGCCCCTGCTTCCGAGAACTGGCACGCATGCTGCATGGGGAGGAGCGAAAGAGTCACTCAGCCCTTTCCAGGTTTAGACACTTGGGTCATGAGAAGTAGGCAGCAACTGGCAAGCACTTTCACTGGTTCAGACCAAATCACCAGAAGTTCTGTGACCTTCCCAGGAAGACAGCTGTCCTGGGGATGGGAGATGGGGTTGTGCAGGAGTGAATCTAAAACAAGGTGAGGAAAAGGAGGGCAATGAGGCTGAAAAGGGTAGACTGTGTAGGTCAACATGGTAGGAGAAACGTTATACTACCTTAGTGTCATGAACAAGGAACTGAAACTTGCAAGTAATGGCGGAGCTTAGGGTAGAGATGCATGTCATACAGCCTTTCAACTCTCCTGGGTATGGGCCATGATGAGCTCGTTGGCAAGAGGGTCAGTTACACACAGACATGTGGATGTTTGCTACAGGCCTTCTTATCTGGGGCTAGGTAGACAGTCTTGAGTATTTCCCCCTCCCCTCCCTAGGCCTAGGTTTACAAACCTCTGGCTTACATCTCTGACGGTGTCTGTAGGACTTGGTCCCACATCAGCTCTAGCCATCTGTGCACAGCCTGGCCTGGCTACGGCCTTTAGCTTGTTTTCAGAGCATGGCCCTGCCTGCCACTCCACCCCTTTACCCCTGTGAGCAGCAAATAGCCTTCACCCCCAGATGAACTCTTCTGTGCTCCAATCACTGTCTCCTTATCTGAGTCACTCTTATCTATTAAAGGCCATCCCAACTGTAGGCCAGCCCTGAGCAAACATGTATAGTTGGTCTCAGCACCCCTCCCCTCAACTATCACTTTTTTAAGAAACCAATAGTTTCTCTGCCCTGGAAGAAAATGCAGTCCAAATAATTTCATCGTAAAATACTGATGACTTCATACATCAGTCTGTAGAAGACCGTCGGCACTATGGTCTCCATAGACCTGTGGAGAGAACAATGCTTAGCACAAAGGAGTGGACGGTAATAGTCAACTTTTAGGTAGCACTGCAAATTCATTTTACACGTGCAGCATCCCCAAACCCTACAGGTCCTCCTCAGTAATCTGTTAGGCTATGAAAGTAAGTAACTGAAATGGTTGAGATACATAATGGTAAGATCTCGAGTCTGGAAGTCTAAGAAATTTGCAGCTGAGCCATCAAGGTGCAAGTTGTTACTTCTAGCCTCTAGATCCATTCACCATCCCTGTGTGCGTGCATGCACGCACACACACACCCTGCTTAGTGACAGAAGTGAGAGCTCCCTCCACTGAAAGACCTTGAATCTGGCCCTGGTGTAGGATGTTACCCACGTGACTTCACAAGGACGCTGTAGATCCATAAGTTGACATGCTGCGGACAGGCCAAGGCAGGCACCTGCTGACCAGACGCGGGCAGCGGTACCTGCTCTGTGCCAGGCACAGACAGACATGGTCATTAATGTCCCCTAAGACCCCAGTAAGGACAGCCTTAAAGTTGGCACTTGAGATTTAGATAGTATGCAAATTTTCTAACCTTATTTTATGAGTTGTATATTTTTATATGTATTACGAAAACTAGAACCAGCACAAGTTGCCATAAAGTTTCCTTCTAAAATAGATTTAAATAAAAAGTAAGCCAATTTATGTTTTCAAAAATGTCAGTGTATAATAGCACAGCCCGTGCTTGGGCATGACAAAAATCGTCAAGAAGCCCCCCAGTGTGGGAGGACGAGCAGGCCTGTGGAGAAGCTCGCTCCAAGAGTTGTCTGGGTGCAGCGGACGCTTCCCGCGGTTAACCTTGAAACCTGTCCCATGGCCAGTGCATTAGAACTCATTCGTTCTAAATAAACCCTCTGACATCTGGCAGCAATGAAGTACGTTTCAACACAGGCCGTGCCACACCTGTGGGTACTTTCAGGCATTGGTGTGAGGCCCTGGGCACAGTGGGGACCCAACGTTGACAGCAGGCTGCGCACTTGGCCCGTGTTCTCCCGCTGAAGCCTCACGACGTCTCCTGGAAGGAAAGCAGATGTTATTTCACTCCAGCCTGCAGGTGAGGGCCTGAGTTCTCGGAGGAGCCAGAAAGCCATGCAGGATCCTACAGCTAAGCACACACCCTAACTTCACATGCCTCCTCCCCTGGCCTTGACAGCCCCTGGACTGTCTTCAGATTTGTAGCAGGATTTGAATGGGGGGAATAAAAGACAACTTTGGGAATTTTAAAATTAATCAAGTAAGGTAGGGTGAGCAAGTGAGTTCTTCGATAATCAAGAGTGTAAAGGCCCAGGCCTTAAAGAAGAATAGACAATACTCTATTTCAGGCGCTGACTGCAGCCAGCTAGTGTTCTCAGCTTGTTGTCTCTGTTAATTCATTTCATTCTCACAACAAACCCATGAGGTCGCCACCCTACTTACATGTGAGGAAATGGGAGCTTGGAGAGATCCAAAAGCGTGTTTACTATGTTTTTCTTAAAAACTGCATTTTTCGTGAGTAGTCAGTATGATGTAAAATGGCACATGTCACAGGATCCGGGGGTGTAGATCCTTGTCTGACTGCCACTGACTTCCTGTGCGACCTTAAGACATTTATGACTCCGGGTCCTGTTTCCAGAAAAAAAGGATCTATTTTTTAAGAAGAATTTAGGTTAGGTAATTGTTAACATTTATTCCAGCTTTAAATTGTATACAAGTTTGAGAGAGGAGAGCAATTCACTTTCAGTTGCTTTTCACCATCCCCTCCCCACGTCATCTTACCTTTTCCTCCTTGAACTGAAAATCAGGAGAAGAGCCAAAGCCTAGAGTGTGGGGTCAGAGAAGGGTATGTGGGTTTTCTGTGTATAATTATAGTTATTTAAAAGATATTTAAAGAATCACTTCCTGACACTTCAGCTACTGACTCATTAGCAGAACTGGAAAGAATTTTTAAGGAAACATGAGTTGTAGAAATGTATTTTGTATATAGGCAATTAATAGAATTAAGTGAGTAAAGTTCTTCCACGAAGTATCAACAATGCCCTATGAGTTCACAAAACATAACTACAAAAAGAAAAACAGCCCAGGCAAACATTGAACATGAGTAACAGAGCATTTGGTTTTTAGCAGCTGGACAAAGAGGAATTCATTTATTTCTTGAGCCTCTCCTAGGAGTGTAGCTCCTACTAGCATTGTGCTAAGTATGTCCTAGGATAAACCCAGAAAAAACAAGGATCGCCCGGGTAGTGGGGGCTGGGGTGTGCACAGTAGGAGGTAAGCCGATCAATCACTATGCAATGTGGTAAATGCTAGTATAAGAAGTTGTCCTGCCTCAATGAGTCAGAAAAGGTTACACAGAGGAGGCAACATCAGTTGGGCCTTTAAGGATGAATAGGAGTTTGTGAGCAAAGAATAGAAAAAGGGTATTCTCAGCAGCAAAAACAGTGTGTCCAAACGCTGGTTTCTCAAGAAGCCTGGGGTATCAGGGCAACACAGATCTTTGTGGGAAGAGTATGGAGAGGAGAATGTTGATGAGGCTGGGAAGAAAGTTTGGGTCAAGTCATCAAAGGCTAAGAGTTTGTATTGATTATACAGGCAAGGGGAGGGAGTTGGTAAAGATTTTTAAGCAAGGTCTTTACATGATGACCTTAGTAAAGATGATTAGAATGGACAGGGAGAACAAACTAGTGGAGAGAAACTGGCAGTGTTTCTAATCTCTGCTGATCCCCAACGGTATTTCACAATCTTTTTTCTACTCCTTGCTCAACTCCTCCATTCCAAACCTTTGTCACCTCCTCAAACTCCCGTATTTCTCTCCTTCCCACAGTACAAAAAGTCCTGCCTTCTCCATTTAAAAGATGTTGGGGCCACTTGACTTGAATTCTTAAAACTTCTTACCTTCCCACATCCAGATGTCTCCATCACACCCATCCAAATATTTTCCATCAGACGCGGAGGTGAGAGGAATCCTCCAGTTGGAGGTCAAGCCCTCCAGTGCTTCCATAAGCCCCTTATCCTCTTCTCTCCTTTTTCAGAATTTCCCAAAGCGTGGTCCACCTTCTTTGTCCTCTTCCCCACCTCACATCTTCTCAACTGACTGAATTCTGGCTTTTTCTCCTACCATTGTAATGAAATTGATTTCACTCAAGAAAATGGCCGTTGAACTCATGATTTCCAAATTCAGTGGAGCCTCGAGGACCCGTCTAACAGTATGAACCATTCTCTTCTGTAAACCCACCATTCTGCACTCCTGGCTTCTGTGACATCACACTCTCCTTTTTCACCTTCTCTGTCTCCTCTTCCTATGTCTGTCCCTAAAAGTCTCGCCCTCAGTCCCCAGTTTCTATCCTTGGCTCTTGTCACTTTACCCATCCTTCTTGGAGCGCTCGTCCACTCTCTCAGTTAGTATATGCTGAGTATTCCCAAGTCAAAACATCCAGCTCGTCTTTTGTCCAAGCATTAGACTTCCCAATCCTGCTGGATGTTTTTAACAGAGAGTTGTACCCTGAAACATAATGTGTCCACGACTAAAACCATCTCTCCTCCCTAAAATTTAATTGGTAGCATTATCATCACTAAATTGCCCCCAGCTGGAAACCTGAGACACATTCAAGAATACCCCCTCACTCCTTACAGCTGATCACCCAGCCGTGCCTATTTCATTTCCCAAATTCTTCTCAAGTCCATACCTGATTTTCCTCATCAACTGCAGGTTCAGGCCCGCATCATCCCTTGTCTGAACTACTGCGGAAGCCACCCGTCTAGACTGCAGCCTCCGTGGTTGCTCCTGGTGTTAGAGTAACCAGCCATCTCAGTTTACTTGGGACTGTCGTGGTTTTACCCTGAAAGTGTCACATCCCAGAAATCCCCCAGTCCCTGCTGCTCACCATACTTTTAGTTGCAAATGAAACTAGTTTAAGCACATTACTGAAAATCCATGGGCCTCACTCAGGTACAGCTGGACTCAGGAGCTCTGCCTTCTGGTTCCACCTCTGCCCTTTGCTCTGGAGTAGACTTCTTCTCTGTGGCAGACAGGCCAGCTGCTAGCAATCACAGACACATCCATCAGCTTGCCAACGCCAGAAAGAGATTTCTACTCTGGCAGAAAAGTCTCAGAAAGATCTCTGATGGGCCCTGCTGAAGTCCCAGATCTATCCCCAACCCATAGCCATGGCCAGGAGGATTGGCCAGGCCTATATTGCAAATCTACCCTTGAGGCTGGGGTGAGGGGTGCTAACAAGAAAGAAGGTTGGCAGAAGGAAGAGGGAGGGGGGCAGGACAGACAGGAACAAGGAACAGCTGTCCGTATACACTATGCTCCCCTCAAATCCTGTCTAGCCCGCTGCGGCCTGGTTAACTGAGTCCAGCTGCGAAGAGTGACCCTTTTACTTTTCTACATAAAATCCTCAGAGCCCCCTGGCTGCTTGCACGACCAAGTCTGTGCTCCTTAGGAGAGCACACAAGGCCCTCTATGATCTGGTCTCTGTCTCCCTTTCCAGCCTGCCTCTCTCCACTCCCTTCCTTAACACTTAATCCTCTAGCAAACACCGCAGACTAAAAGAGTCCCTCGTGTGCCACGCCTTTCTCCCCTGACTAGCTCCTAACCGTGCTTCCAGACTCGGGTCAAGCATCTCCCTTCCTGGAAGCCTTCATCATCTTCACCACCACCACCCTCCACACACACACACGCACACAGAGCATGCCCAAACTTGCTATGACATCACACCGACTCAAAAACTATCTGTGTCCGTCTGTCAGCTTCCTAGGCTAGACTGCAGGTAGAAACTACGCCATAATCATCTTTCTATGGCAAGTTCTAGCATAGCACTTGTGCACAGTATGTGCTCAGCCTTTGATTTTGAGCAGAAACTGTTCTGATAAAGGAGTGATAAAGAACCAAATTAAGTTCATGGAAATGAAGAGAAGAAACTAGATTAGTGGAAATTAACATAATTTAATTGGATGGTGTCTCAATATTCGGTTCTGTTGGGCTATGTAGGTTACTGCTTTTTTTTTTTTAACTGAAATCACCCTCTAATTTGCAAACAGAATAATTACATAGCATACACACATCCATACATAGAAAACTACCTGCTCACAGGAGATGCGGTTCTCACTAGGTTGCGCACATTGAGCGTTTCCAGGAACTGAGTGAAGTGCTGTCTCTGCATTGTTCCCTTTTGTCCTCACAACCACCGAAGAACATAAGCCTTGTTTATTTTCCCATTTTATAGGAGAAATAACTGAGGCTGAGAGAGGTTACACTAACTTTCCCAAGTCCTGGCTAGGATCCAGGACCCAAGCGGAGGGCTCTAAAAGCCCACTGTCTCGCCTGCTACATTCTTACTCTTTATCTTTCCCCAGCTCTGTGGTTAACAGTTACACAAAGAAGCAAGATGCAATCAGAGGCTCTTCTCCAGGTGAGCCATTTCTTGCGAGTGACTGTTTTGAAGATTGTAGTACGATTACAACGTGGTGATGGGATCCGGAACCGTTGCTGCTTCTCTGCATCGTAAGCTTGCTCTCAGACACTGAGCTGTAGACAGACATTAGCATAAACACACGAGGATACAAGGAGTACTTTTCCCGTGAAGAAGCTCTACAACGAAAGAGAAAAAAAGTCTTAGAATTCTCTTCTGCTTTTTGTCTCCTTTGGTTTTCCTGAGGCTCTGTCCCACTTATTGGATAAGTAAAAGATTAGACCCAATTAGTTTCATCCTCCCCCAGGCTAACCTCTGTTGTCTGGTTGGCCTCAGAGATGGCTTTCTCTCAGAGACAGAGGACTGAGCCCACAGTAAAATTCAGGTTCTTCCCCTCTCCTGCTGGGTGACTCTGGAGGAGTCTCTTGACTTCTCTGACCCTCAGTTGCTTTAGCAAGGAAATCAGATGAATTGATATCCTCAAGAGCGTGTGACAACCCAGAAAGTGTGAATGGATGTAAGAGAAATAGGACTCTTCTCGCTTCCTGAGCTCCTACCTTGCGCCTGATGCTGAGGAGCAGTCTTTGTTCAACAACAGGTTGTTTGTATCATGCTGATCAGCCTCTTCCTTGTTTGTCCAAAGTGCCCAGCGCTGTGTCCGGCACGTGACAGGTCTGTTGGTCGGCCACTTCAAGGCAGCGCTGGGAGCCATTCTGTTGGTGGACTCGCCCACCTTTTGTGGTTCTTGTAACTTGTGCACTAGTCACCTTAGTGAACTAGTAAAGTCTAACTCCGTCTCCAGGGAGCAAATTGTTCCAGTTAAACCTCTTCCCTGGGAATTTCTTCGACCTCTGCGGAGCAGGGCATATGCCTTGGCTCCTGCAGGGCTGACATCAGGGAGACTGATAAGCGAGAGCTGCTCCTGCCCGCTCCCTCGCCTGCCCTGAGATTTGTATAGTGGTTCTGCTGAATTTCAACTGGAAGGACTCCAAGAGAGCATGTAGTGTTTCTCAAACTTCCCTGAAAATAAGAAATACCTGAAGTAGTTGTTAAGAAAATAAATTCTGAGCCTTATCCCAGCCCCACTTAATCTGAAGCTCCTGGAAAGGGGTCTTGAAGCTATATTTATAACAAATGCCCCCAGGTCTTTACTATAATCAGAACAATTTGAGAAATTCTGCTAGCACAAACTTATTTTACACAGGAAGAATCTGACCCCAGACTGAGAGATACTAGTTGTTGGGGGTGAAGGGTGGACCCCACATGCCTAAAAGGATTAAGACGGGAAGCCTAAGTGAGTCCAGCAGGCTTGAGTTTACAATAGGGAGGGGTGGGGTCTGTGGCAAACTGGAAATCCTTGTCTAAAAAGGAGGAGCCTCCTTGCAGCTTCAGCCAGTTGCTGCCGCACAAAATGTGGACCCATTGCTGCCACACACAGCAAATTTTCAAGAGATGGTAGAAATCAGGATTTGTCCAAGAAATTTCTCCATGTTTAAATGTTGACAACCGATTCAAAACAAATTTTTCTTGACCATGGTGTCAGCCAAATTTCTCTTGGCTCCCTATTTCCGGCCTCGCATTAGGGCTCTGTGAGCCATGGTTTCATCTCTTCCTTGCCTCCCTCATGGCAGTGATAACACCGTGCCTCTTCTCTCAGTTTTAAGTTATTATTTTAGTTTTGCAGATTAGCCCTGAGCTAACATTTGCTGCCAAGCCTCCTTTTTTTTTTTTTTTTTTTTTGCTGAGAAAGACTGGCCCTGAGTTAACATTCCGTGCCCATCTTCCTTTACTTTATATGTGGGATGCCTGCTACAGCATGGCTTGATGAGCGGTGTGTAGGTCCACACCCAGTATCCAAACTGGCGAATCCTGGGCCGCTGAAGCAGAGTGTGTGAACCTAACCCTACCCTAAGGGGCTGACCCCTTATGTTACCTTTAAATGGCTTCCTGTCACCTGGTGAAAACACCTGGCTTGCAAGGCCCCTCCCGGTCTGGTTCCCACCCCCTTTCCCACCTCCCCACCTGTCACTGGAGAATGTGGCTCTGAGAGCAGACTGCCTCCTTTTGTATCCTGGATTTGCCACTTACTAACAATACGACCAGGCCAATTCATCTGTGCATCAGTCTCCTCACCCTCAAAACGGTAATGGTAATAGTACCTCCTTCCATACGGTTGCTGGGAGGCTAAAGAGTTGCTACTGGATGTAGAGTGCTTCACACAGTGCTCCACGTGAAGTGAGCCCAATATACGCATTGTGGTCGTCTCTGGAAGCCGGCCCCAAACAAGCCTTGCATCCCTACCCTCTAGAGCTGCAGGTCCTGTCCAGGAACAAATGCCCTTCCAGTGTCGCACAGGTCTCTTCTCCTTCCGGTCCCAGGAGCACTTGGGTCTTGAATCAGGACTTGTCACCCAGTACTGCAGACGTCAGGCTCAGGCGTCTGCACCTCATGACGCACTTCCCTGTAGGCAGAGACCCTGTCTTTTCACTGCTGTAGCCCTGGGACCTCACACCATGCCAGGGACATGATGGGTTTGCAGTAAATGGTGTGAAAGGCACGAATGTGCTGATCTTGATTTCCTTATTTGATTCTAAGCTTCTTAAGGCCAAGTGCTCCTATAGGCACATTTGTGTATCCTCCGCAGGCCCTAGCAGAATTATACTCAGTATTCAATCAAGTCAGTCATTTGTGTGGCTTGCAGAATACAACGCCAGCTTCTGATCAAAGAGCATACAACCTTCTCCTCCACACCATTCCCATACGCCCTCCAGAGATCCCTACCCTTTGAGCTCACGAAGCAGTTCTCTGGGCCTGTCTTCCGGTACTGGATGCTTTTTGCTTTGATTACATCAATGTCCAACTCTCATTGTTCGCTAGACCGTGACCTCCCTGAGGCCAGAGCATGGGTAGGCTCCAAAATAACCAGCACAGTTCCTTGCCCACAGTAAGCGCTCACTAAATATTTCTTGGTGGTCTTCTCACAGTTTCTTATGTTTATTTAAGGATCGTTAGGAAGAAAAAAAAGATTCGACTCAATTTGAGGGACACTGGCCTCGTGTTAAATCATGCCAGTGAGAGTTTTGTTCATTTGAAGGAAAGACACCTCGTTGCTTGCAGCCTTTTACCGCACATCAAAGAATAAACTGTAATCTATATAGTCGAGAACTGAGGAAACAGTGATCTCCCTGGGGTTGCAGTACATGGTTTTCAGTGGGTTACAGTGATTTGACAGGGTTCCATGGAGTAGAGGAGACCGGCGGCCTTCACGAGCCCTTCAGGACAGAAGTCGCCCAGGCCTCGGGCCTCGGTGATTGCACAGAGGACGAGCCATGCTATTCAACACTGAGATGAAGTTGCCAGTGGAAAAAATAGGTATTTTCCATACACAACACACCTTCAGGAAATGAGGGGACTTTTTGCTCCTGTTCTAACAGTTCCACCTACTTGGGACAAGTAGGTTTAAAGCGACAGGTGAAGAAGGTTACCGTCAGTTAGCGGCAGAGGCCATCCAGGGGGTTGCACACTTGCTGACAATTAGCTCACTTTCACGACTGGATTTTCCAATGCCATGTTAATTTTGCAGATGTTCAATCAGAAAAGAATAACAACACTTAAAACTTAAAAGAAAAACCCAAACGACAGCATTGCATTAACTGTTGAGATTTTCCTGAAACAAAACAATCTGAAGAATATATACTGCCACTCCATGTCCCGAAGCACTATCAATTTCTAATAGAGATTCGAAACTCCTTTCTTAAGATACATATATGACGTATCTTATAAGCAACAGACAGGTTTCTCTGATGCCTTAAAACTTCCGCTTCTGCTACTGCCTGTAGCAGACACACTATACTGGGCACCTGTCATGCACCAGGTAGTTTGTAACTCATTATTTCTAAATCCCTCATTCAGTCAACACACATTAATCCAGCACCTACTGCTTGCTGGGAGTGTGCGAAGTCCTGGGCTATGATTATGCACCACACGTTAGTTCTTACCTTCAGGGAAGTTACAGTATTGTAGGAGAGGCGACAAGTCTGCAAGATGGATAATTGTATCTCCATTTTTCCGTAGAGGAGAACAGGCTGTGAAGGGACTAGCACAGGCTGCTCCCCACACTGCCCACAAGCTAAGCTGCTCCTCTGCACCCTGCCTTCCGGTTTAACGCACTCAGCTTTGCAGAAGGGTTTGTAACGAAGGAGTTGTAGAAAGGGATTGAAAATCCTTACTCTAGCGGGAAGCAAAAAATTCCACGGTTTAAAACTCACAGTTCTCAATCTTTTGGTAATGTAAAAACTAAATATTAAATACCAGTTACATTTTGCATGGGGCGCTGGCTTAAATCAAAGCTACAATGACCTAAACAAGGTCTAAAAACCCCACATTTCTAGCAGATGTGGAAAAACAGAAACTTAATTGCAAGGTGAAGGGCTCACGGCCCCCTTCATCCATAGACAGAAATGCAGCTTTTTGTTACTGCTAGTTGGTTGGTTTTTCTCTCCTCAGGTTTTCTACTTTTTCCTGATGGCGTGGAGTCATGACAAAGATGCATGTGGTTTGAGAAGCAGGCAAAGGAAAGTGCGATGCCCTGTAGCTGCGCCAGGCCCTGCCTCGGGACGCATTTTTGCTTTCTTTGGCTCCATCTGCATGAGATTGGTGCACTTAATTATCAAGTGACTGTTCCAACTAAAAGATAATTGTTCTGCTGAAGGGTTTCATTTCTTTTGCTCTTTTCTCCCATTTCTCCCATCTGATATAATTTAACCAGACCCCTCAGAAACACAGAAGTGTTCAGCTGGAAGGCACACAGGTCTAGAGTATGGGCGCCAGAAATCTTTGCCAGGCCACTTCCCTACTGTTCCCTAAATATGGTTCTGCAAGATGCACGGCCTTGGGCTGTCACAGTTGCTTCCAGCTTGGCCTTCTTACCCATGGCCTCCTATCCCAATAACCCCCAGTGCGAGCTTCCTAGACATTGATCACGTCACTCCCTGCATGAAGGTCTCTGCCCAGGTGACAGAAGGAAGCCCAAGGGCCTGGGGGTGACACAGGACATCCTGCAGTCTCAGCCTAACCCCACCTGCCTTTCTAGCCTTCTCTCCTTATCTTCCGGCACCAGAAGCGCAGTCACTCTTTGCTCTCTTAACAGGTTTTGGTCTCTCAGGCCTCCACACTTGTCACAAACTCACGCCCCCTGCTAGCAACATCCTTCTCCTCTCTCTGGCTGGGAAATGCCAATCATGCTTTCAGACCCAGATAAAACGCTCTCCCCCGTGAAAACGTCCCTGGTCTGGCAGGCACTTTGGGTTCCTTTTCCTGCTTCCCTTAGCATTTTGCATAAATCTTATAATAACACTAACATCAGTGAACTGTGATTATTTAGATTTTGCAAATTCAATCTCTAACCACTTCTTTTCCCAACTCCTCTTAAATCACCTTTGTTTTTCTGACTTTGGACAGAGTGTAGAGAGGGCATCAGTAAAACGCCCTGTTAAATAAAGAATACAAAAATAAAACTATGCCCCCATGTTCAGCCCAAATATTTCAAAGTGGAAAAAATATATATATACACATATATATCTATATAGACACACATACACTATATATGATTTCAGAAGGGTTTTAATTTTTCCATATAAAAACACTTGTTTAAAGTCCAAGTTAAAAGAAACAAAAGCACACATTAAGAAATGATGCAATTATTCCATACGTTTATTGTATTGTGTTTCAAAAAATTTATAGCATAAATAACCTTTCATGTCATAAAATAACTTAGTGCAATTTATAATAAAACTTTGAGAGTTTAACATCTCATCAAAATACAATAAAATATGGTTTTAAAATATGATTAACCCTTTCTGCTTTTCTTGTACTTGAGGGCATATAAACCAAAAATACCCAAACTACGGCCGCACATTTAAACTTTTAACAAAGCATATTTGGTTTATTTAAATGTAACTCAACCATCCTAAATTAATACATAGTTTGTTTTCCTTCCTGCGTGGTTCTTTGTCATTTTTGTTCCTTGTGTCTTGTATTTCTGTTTCAACACAGCTTCCTTCTCCATTTTCACCTCTTTCCTCTGCAAAGTCATCTATCTCCGGGCCCCCAGAACATGTAGTTGAACTCGCCCAGCCCCTTGACATCAGTTTCTGTAATCCTTGCATCAGTGTGGGGAGTAACTGCTTGAGTAACTACAAAGGTATTTCAAAACTTCAGTGCAACTGGGTTCAGTTATTTGCATTCAGATGCCATCACCGTTCAGGGAGGTTAATCACTGGCACCCACTGATCCATGTAGCGACTTTCCCGGCAAAAACAAATAAGTTGACTTAAGGCGGGATCCTTCCATTGGGATGAATGTGGATTCTGGGAACAAATGTAGAAAAATAAATTTACTATTAAAAAAAATCAGCATTTGCTAATAATTACATTACTTTTGAGCGGAACACACATGAACATTCTATACTTTGTGTGACATGGAGACCAGTTACGACCATAAAAAATAACATTTCTGCTAGGCAGGCGGGTTTCCTGCAAAATCATTACAGGTAATTCTCTCCTAAACCATAATGCTGCCAAGTCTGAAGCATGCAACCCACTGAGCCTTATACATATGTTTGCATGATACTATTTATTCAGTTTTGCATGAGAGTATCATTCACAGGTTTGTGCTACCAAACTTGTATTGAGACCTGAGCTAAATGACTGAGAAATACTTCCATGCTGTGCCTGCAACGAGAAGAGAGCTGCCCAGCAGTTACCTAGAATTGCCACCTGTTATCCTCCCCAAATGCAGAGTCGTATTTTGCAGGACCAGCAAAATAATTAGGCTGCCACTTAGTTAGATCAGCCAAAAAAGTAGTAAAACGTAAAAAAACCAAAAGGTATCACATTTACCTCTGAAAACATAAGCTATCTACCTACCAAAGGTTTTTAACTAGGAAAAATAGCTCCAGTGAAAAAAATGCAAGATTGCAAAGAAAAAATTTCCACTCTATCCTCTTAATGTATTTCTAGGGAATTAATAAGGGCTGTCTCCTTACACCGATTCTATTTTTAGCTCTGACTGGCAGAGAATGAAGCTGACTCCTTAATGAGGGTGAGCCAGGAATTTATTTGGCTTTATCTAATCTGCCCTGCTAAAGGAATTAGTCACGGGAGGTAGCGCAGCTGTAGGTAGGGAGTAGCTGGGCTGACAGTGCTGACTCACAAGGATCTCTTCCGCTGCTGGCAGCCTCGAACGTGCTTAGACAAGTTCTGTACCAGAGAAAATCCTGATGATGAAACTAGCCCATCTCGGCTGAAAGTCCAGCCACACGCTTTAATGGGGCAAAGGCAGCCACGCTCGTGACCCCCACCCGTGGCCGGTTTGCAGTCACGCGACTCTTAGGCCCCGCTCCCCTCCCTCCGGGCCTCCAGCCCCGCCGGCCGCGTGCCCTGGCGCTCACCGTCACCAGCACGCAGTGCAGGTCCGGGGGCTGCGCGGCGCCCTCGCTGGCCGCCGGGCTCGCGTCGGGCTCCAGGAGCAGGAGCTCGGCCAGCCGGCCCGGGTTGCTGACGCGCAGGATGTTGATGTCGTTCTCGCAGCAGAAGGCCTGGATCAGGGTGAAGTGGATCTGCAGGGCCACATCCCTGTCGTCGTCCTCGTCCGCCGCCAGCAGACACAGCACCACGTTATCAGGGTCGCTGTGGGCAGCAGGGGGGGTTGGCGGCAGGTGAGCGCCGGGGCCCGGGGGTCGCGCCCTGCCCGCTCGCTCCCCGGGGACAGGCAGCCGCCGCGCAGACGGAGAGCGGCGCTGCGGGGCGAGGGGCCACCTCCCGGGCTGGGGCGGGCAGGAGACCCCGGGGGACACGCGGGGGCCCCACTTACACATTGAGCAGCTTGGCCGCCTCGTACACCCCGACCGTGATGGTGCGCTGACTCAGGGCTTTGCTGAGCACTTCCTCGAGGGCATCCCCCACCTTATCCATCCTACACGCCAGCAAGAGCAAGAGGGTCCCGTCAGCCCGGGCGCCCTCGGGGCCGTCGCCGACCCCCGCGCCCCGCCCCGCCCCGCCCGCGACCTTCCCCCCGAGTGCGCACCCCCGCGCCCCTCACCTTTCTGCAAACTCGGGCTCCCAGGCCTGACCCGGCCCCCCCCCCCCACGACCCCACGCACGCCCACACGCCGGGATCCGGTGAGAAGCCCCGAGAGTGTCACCCGCCACCCTCCCGGAGGGCACTGCCAATCCCAGGCTGGGTGCAGACACAGGCTGCCCGCCGCAGCAGCCGCACCGCAGGGACAGTCCCTGCTGCCCTTTGCAAAGGCCCGAGAGGCTCGGCCGGGCTGGGGGGCATGCTCCTTCCGTCCGCGGGCGCCCCTGGGAGGGTCCCCGAGCGAGAAAGGCGGGAGGCACGCTCTGCAAACTTTTCCCCGCTCGCCCCGCGCAAACCTCCCGGCGCCCCGCTGCACTCCCCCAGCTCCCCCGCGGGACGCTCGGCCGACTCACCTTTCGGTCTTCTGCTCGCCAGCCGAGAATTCCTCCAGAGTCATATTGCAACTGCAGGTCCCGCCCCGAGAGAGAGCGGCTTGCGGGCTGCTCCTGCCACCGAGGGCGCGCGGGCGCCTGCTCTCTGCACTCCCGGCCCGGCCGCTCCAGCGCCCGCCGCCCCGCCGTCACCCGTCCGCCACCAGCCGCCGCTCCAACCCGGCTGTCGCCTCACAGCCACTGCGGGACAAAGGCCCCGCTCGCCGGAGTTATCCTGCCAAGGCCGGCCAACCACCGCCCGCCTCATTTGCATACGCGCAGCCATTGGACTATGCAAATCAGCCTGCGCCGACAATTTGACCCCAGCTCCTGGAAGTGGGCGGAGAGGAGCGGAAGGGGGAGGGGCCACGCGGGAGGCGAGCCTCGGAGCGGGGGCGGGGCGGGGCGGGGCTGGGGGCAGGGCTGGGGGGCAGGGCTGGGGGCGGGGCCCGAAGGAGAGGAGGGCTTTGCAGGGGTGGGGGGAGCGAGTCTTCAGCCGGGCTGGAGCTGGCTGCCAAGCGTTTTTTCTAGTTGGTGCACTTTTTTTTATTGTCGTTTCATGTCTTTTGTTTCTAGGGGTTGCTATTAAAATCTATTTTCGGGGTTAATGCACCCAAGTCCAGTAATTATTAGTAAGCAGTTTACATAAAAAGAGTGTGTCCAGACCTCTGGAGCAAGGTTTACCTCAGAAGTGTTGTTTATGTAAGTCTAGGCAAAGCTGCTTATTAGTAGCAGTATTATTTCGGTGCCCTGATGGCTGGTTTGATTTATTTTTGGAAGGTTGCAAGGGTTGGAAGCTCAAAAAAGAAAAATCAACACATTTGTGTTTGGTGATGGCAGGGAACCAAGTTGGAATCTTTTCTGCAGAAAGCAGAAAGCCTTCCCACCTGCCCGGGGTAACTCTGGGAAACCGTGCTCCCGAGGAGCTGGTGCCCACATGTGTGTATCCTAGCCTGCAACCCAAACTTGCCGTTCTCAGGGAGCCTTTCCCAAAGGAGGAGCCTTCTGAAGGCACCAGCTAGGAGACAAATGTCTGACACCCACATAAGTCACAAGTCTAAATTCAAAATGCTGCCAATGTGCCCTTTGCTTCCTTTCACAAGGCAAGTATGTCACTACCCTCCACAGAGGGCCTATGATCTCACAGCGAATTATGGATGGTAGATGCTGAATCACAAAGCTGCAGCTATAAGACCTTTTAGTCATGTGCTAAAATTTCACCTTTGAGATAATGGCAACCTGTGGGTGGAAAGCAAGCAGCAGTTACGCATTTTTGAAAAGCAAACTTTAATGTATAGACTTTCACTGAATAGGTTGCAAGTTTTTTCTTTGTTTTATGACTTTATGCAATAAGTGCAAAAGCATGTCTTAAACCTACTAAAGTCACCAAAAGTGGCGAAAATTCCCCCCGTATGCTTGCGCTCAAAACAGGGCTTGCATTATTAAGGTCACTGTATAGCCAAAGGTCACAGAAGTCATCTTTTGCAGAGGTACATGGGAGTTTTTGCACCCGTATGTTTGTGTCATTCTAGACAAAATATTCTCCAGCTCTCTTGATCTTAATTTAGTGGAAGAGAAAAGTGATAGGTTGGTTTTCTGGCTCATTTACTTGAGCTGCTATTTTGCACTTAATCCCTGTGTTGTCAGCAAGGGACAATGTGTGAGCAAAGGAATGGCGGTGGCCAATGCATAATTTCCCCAAGGGTGGCTGTGTATTTCATGTCTATACCTTAAATCCTAACATGTAATGTCTTTGTTAAAGAATTCCTTAAAGCTGAAATTTAGGTAGGTGCTGAAGCACCTCAAGTTTTGCAGACAAACCCTGAATTATACAATCTGGCCTGAGTCATTTGGAAACTGTTGAACTGTGTTCTGTGGAACTCCAAGGCCTTTCTTACAGGTTCCTCGGAAGAAAGTGTGGTCATAGCAAGCCGACAAAGAATTAGGGATGCATGTGCCTTTCTTAACAGCAGGGACTGTGACATCATCAACGTGGTGTTCTTGATACCCAGCACAACTTCTGCGTTTAGGAGAAGCACAGTCAATGTTTACTGAATTGAACAGAATCTGAGTTGAACAAGAAGGTCTCAGGATCTTGCAGTCCTGTGCATTGCATGAATTCTAAGATGTTCCGCACTGAACTTTAGTTCAAAAAAACTTCTTTGATGTCCTACTATACACCAAGAACTGTACAATTCCTGGTCCTTTGCCTTTAAAGAGCTTCCCATCTAATTGGTACATCCATGCTTGAACTGGATTTTGGGACAAAATAGCATGCACTGTCATCAGCTAGCTATGCTGGAAGTCCCATGACTTTAGTCATCTGAACGGAAACTGTAGGATAGTAGAACCCGTGTATTGTTTATGTCAATTCAAATGAGCCACAGCCCTAATAATGCTCCACCCAAGTCAACTCTGTGCAGCAAAACTGGTCTAAAAGGGCTACTTCTTCAGGCCTAGAGCCTCTCTCAGACCCTGTCCTGCTTATGCGGCCTCAGGGGAAAATGATTTGTTCCAGTGTCGTGAGTTGTTCTCGGTGAGATAAGCCTAGGCTTCCAGTATTCAAAAATATTCCTTTGTCATGTTTTCTGACTCAGATATGTTACATCATTTTGCCTCATTGCTGAGTCTTCCTAGAATGTTTCATCAGTGATTATGTTGGAGGCTGGTCCTCATGGCTGCAAGTAGAAGCTGCATTCAGCTCCAGTTAGATTACAGTTAGACATTAGGATGATCGTAGATGCTATATTTCATAAAGGCTCCTTAGTCCTGGGGGAAGTTAGTACCCAATGATAAATCAGAGGAATTTCCCTAGATCAGTACAGAACATATATACATATACATATAGGTATTTTAAAAAATAACTCCAATTTGTGAAATCATTTTTAAAACTACCTCAGGTATCTCCAAGTACTTCAACTGCACAGGAATGGAATTGACCTTGTACTAATATTTGTCAGGATGCCAAATGGTTATGTTTGGAAATCAGATGGAAGTACGTCCTCAAGAATTGTTAACTTATTTAGCAATGCTACTCACTTTGCATCTCAAGAGTCTTTTTGATTTTTCTTCACTTTTAGTATATATATATAATCCTACTACTGGTTCTATAGTATAGAATGATAACTTTTCTTTTTTTCGAAAAGTAATCAATCCTTTAACATCTGAAAGAAATATGATGCTTATTATTTCAGTATGAGATCATTGTTTACATTACAGGAGATCAATTAGACTGTGACAGATGTATCTACTACCTACCTAGAACTCTAGTATTATATTCTATTATATTGTTAAAAATTATAAGGTTCCTGATGTATTTTTTGCATAAGTCTAGTGAAGTTAGTTTCTAAAGGCAGCCTCTGAATTTCCTTCATTTCTTCCCTGGAGAAGATCATTCAGACAAGATTTGCTGTCACCTAAAAATGTGTGCCCCACTTCCAAGGCCCAGGATTTCGCTGGTTTAGATTCTGGGCGTGGACATGGCACTGCTCGTCAGGCCACACTGAGGAGTGTCCTACATGCCACAACTAGAAGGACCCACAACTAAAATATACAACTATGTACTAGGGGAATTTGGGGAGAAAAACCAGGAAAAAAAATTTGTCATTTCTTAGGATCAATACTTGCATTTGAATTTAACGTAAATGTTTGGTTTCTTGGACCATCACTGTGGGAGGCAAATTCTAAGATGGCCTCAATCATCTCTAAGCTGATTTAAGCTCTGTATAACCCTCTTCCCTGGAGTGTAGGCAGAACCCAAGCCTTGCTTCTAACCAATAGAATACAGCAATGATGTTGGGCTATCACACCCACGATTATATTACGTTCTACGGCAAAAGTGAAAGGATTTTGCAGATGTAATTATGGTGCCTAATCAGTTGACTTTGAGTTAATCAAAAGGGAGCTTATGCTAGGTAGGCCTGACCTGATCAGGAGAGCCCTTTAAAAGAGGGCCGAGGCCTTCTCTGAAGAGAGACTGGAGGCATCAGAGACTCTCTTTCTCCAGTACGAGCTTTGAAGAAGCGAACTTCTATATTCTACAGCTGCAAGGAAATGAATTTTGCCAGCACCCTGAGGGAGCTTAGAAACAGATCCTTCCCGCGTCAAGCCTTTAGGTGAGAATATAGCATGGGAAACACTGAGTTTGGCCTTGTGAGACCCTGAGAAGAGCACCCAGCTAGGCTATGCCTGGACTTCGGAGCTGCAGAAACTGAGGTACTAAATGAGTGCTATTGTAAACCACTTTTTGTGGTCAGTTGTTATATAGCATCGAAACCTACTACTACTCCCTTAATTCCATCTTGTGTGTTCAACAAACCCTGACCTTATGAAACTTTCCTTCAGCTATGAATATTCATGGTGGTGGAGTCGTGGTGTGGCTTTGAGCTTTAGGCTAACCACCTTGTATTGCCACCAGGTGTTCGCATTTCACCAACCATGCGGGGGCCAGCCAGTCGAGGGGTCAAATGAAGAGACATTTTTCAAGGACCCCTTCGCCCAATTTCCCCAGCTTCCTCCTCAGTTAAGGCTTCTATTGTAGGAATGTTCTCTCTGTGAATGTCTCCGTTTGCTGGACGAGTCACTGGCAAAGAAGGTAGGTGGTCTGAGTTAGTAATTGGCCATTTTGGTAGTCTGTTCTGGTTCCTTGAGCAGGTTTCTGATTTTTCTGTCTCTGAAATAGAAGAGCTGATTCTTTTTACCCACCTACATCATTGCAAAGTTCTCTTCGTCCTAACGCTTAACAGCCCTGTCCTTGGACCTCTTTTCCTCTTGATCCACACTCACTCTCTCGGTGACCTCATCCAGTCTCATGGCCTTAAATACTTATATGCTGATGACTCCTGAATGTGCTTGCAATCTGGTCAGTCATCTCTTCTGAACCTCAGACTTACTCATCATCTCTGTCTCAGTATACAATGAGCATCTCAAATTTAAAATGACAAAAACAAAGTTGGCCTCCTAATTGTCCTCCTGTAAGTCAAAGGCAACTCCATTCTTCCCCTTGCTCAGTCTCCAAACCATGGTATCATCTTTGACTTCTTTCCTTCACAACCCACATCCAGTCCATCAGCAAATCCTATCAGCTTACTTCAAAATGTAAAATAATTCAACCATTTCTCAGAGGCGCCGCCAGCATCGCCATCATCTCCCACCTGGATAACTGCAACAACTAGTTTCTCTCTGTCTGCTTTCGCCCTCCCTCTACTCACCTCCAGCAGCCTCAGCGATTCTATAAAGAGCAAGTCAAATTACGCTTAATTCTCTGACCCGAACTTGCCAATGGCTCCTCTTTTTACTCAGAGTAAAAGCCAAAGTCCTTAATATAGTTTAAAAGGCGCCACAAAATCTGTTCATTATGACAAAAATGTTCTAATAGCGGTAGTGGTGATAATTGCACAACTCTGTGAATATATGGAAAACTGTTTAATGGTACATGTAGGGTGAATTGTATGGAATGTGAATTATATCTCAATAAAGCTGTTATTTAAAAAAAATATCAGATCCCCACCCCAATCTCATCTTTTACTACTCTCTCCCACGCTCGTTCCTCTCTAGCCATTTTGGCCTTCCTTTTGCCTCAAGACCTTGGTACAGACTGCATGCCCCGAATATTCTTTCTGCTGATAACCACATTGCTCACTCTCTTCAAGTCCCTCCTCAATGAGGCCAGTGAGTTGCAATACCTCTCCTCCTGGCATTACTGATGCCCCAAAACTTGTTCTCTCTGTTTCAAATAATAATATCACTAATCACTTTCTAAATAATAACATCTTTTATTTATTTATATTGTCTATTATCTGGCTCCCACTCTCCTGCCCACTCTACTCCCCAAGTATAAGTTCAATGGAGTAAGATTTGTTTTGTTCACAGGTGGATCCCTAAGTGGTTAGTTCCTTGCCCAGAGTGGACCCTCAGTAAATATTGAATCAGATCTTGTTGAATGAATAAGTTGTACAGATTTAAAGATGTAATTCATGAACTAGAACATGAAGCTGTAAATCTTGTGGTCTCTTCTTATAGATTAACAAGGAAGATGTTTGATTGAATCCTACTTTTGCTGGTTGTATTTTTTTAGTTACAGAGGGTTGTGCACCCTTACCTGAATTTTATCTTCTTCTTCATACTCCCTCCACCTCTGCCCCAAGAAACTTTTAAATGTTTCTTCAGGAGCTATATACTGGCTGATTTTGTAAACTAAGGATTTGTGACCTCGACCAGTCTGTATTGTATGCGCTTATAAACCCCAATAGATTAAAAGGTGCGTAATTGCCAAGCTTCGAGGCTGGTTCTTTCAATATAGCATAAAGAGATTATAATAATGAGTACAACCTTGCAAGGTTTTATAAAGGTGAGAGTTGAGGTGGGAGATCTAAAAGACAAAGATAGGGTGTCGCTATAGAAGCAGCATGCAAGAAACGCACATGGAGATGGAATGAAAGAAACGGTAAGATTTAGGAGATTGCAAACAGAAGAAACAAGGGATAAAGGAAAATCAGAGCATTCTTGACTATGATTTGATCTCCTCCCTCTTTTTCTGGCTTTAGTGCTTGTAAGCATTTAATCTCTATTCACTGGAAATTTCTGCCGGTAGAATTTATGCTTTGAAATTGCTTGTAAGATCTGTTCTGTGAATAATATGCATTCTTATATTTCTCTTTGGTCCTCCTTCACTCTGGCAATGAATGTCAGTCTCAAGGTCTGGAAGATATTAAATATTAAAACAGGATAATTTACGATTAAACCCCGTAAGCCTGTGATCTTTTGAAGCGGGCCTAGGACGCAGCCTTTTGAAGCCCCCTTTCTGGCTGGCTGGTCTTGGGGGTTGTCTGACAGTACTCTGTCTGGCTACTGTTTGACTTTATGTTGTAAAGGTCCAAAGTAGCCTCATTTTTAGTAACCAAAGAATGCAGTAAGCAGACTGTTATCTAGCTGTCCATTATGAACACTTTACGCCTGTGCTTCGTGGACCATATCAGTTTGTGGCAAAGTGATGGATTGTGTTTGGCATTCTGTTGTTGACCTCTAAGGATCTGTGCCATATGTTCTAGCTCACCCCTGAAGACATGGGAGGGGGAGGGCATGTTGTGTCACTGGCCACTAAGCAGAAATGTGTCAGGGATTTTGCTTTCTCAGCTGGAACATCACCCTTGGCAAGCCGTCCTCCCTGTTTCAGGAAAGCATCACCATCCAATACAAGAAGGCACGTTCGTAGATTCATTTGATCGTTGGTATTTTGTGTCTGTGTTTTAGGGAAGTTTTGAAATGATGCTGTAAAAGTAGGATCTATGTGGCTACTTTACTTTGCATGCATAGCCAATATGATAAATCTAATCTGATGTCCTTCCAAGAATGTAGCTTGAATGATGCGTGATCTTAGGTAGGTTGCTTACTCTCTCTCTACCTCAGTTTCCCCATTTGTCAAATTTTTTTTTTAAGAGAGCTCCCTTTCCCCAAAAGAAATAGTAGGCATAATCCCCACAAATAGACAGATAAAAGCTGAAGAGTTCTGGCTGAAGCAGCCGATGGGGGTGGGGCTGAGGGCCACGGGTCTGCAGATTTAGCCACCCGCTCCCCCCACCAACTCAACCCACAGCCTTTGAGACCCACACTGATCCCAGCTGGAAACTGAAAAGTTTGTTCTATAAAACCCTTCCAGCTCAAATATCTTTTTGCTTAATAGTTTGTTATTCTAATAATTATTCTATAATTTTAAGCAGTCACCAAAAAAACTTCTAATGTCTCACTTGACCACAAAAAAGTTAGTTTTCTGGACCTTAAAATTTTGATCACCAGATGATCTGTCTAAAGAATTAAAAACTCATTTATATTCCTCTGCTTTGATATCAGTTTTCAAAAATTTCAGTCCATTTCCATAGGTTAGTTGAGATTATGTTACAACTTGCCTTATTAACCTTAATAGATTGCCTAGTTACCAAATGCTATGGAGGATGATTTGGCACGGTCTTCATAAACAGGTCGCACCTGGGAGCTAGTGGGAACGCTCCCATCTGAGAAGACACAGCTACAACAGATGGTAAAACGACAGAAAACCAGGTGGGGTCATTGTTTAATGACCATCTGAATTAAGTTTGGTTAATTTGGCGTGTCTCGCATTATCCCTAGCAACTGGAGCCTCTACTCCATTTTATAAATTTGGGTTTATATCTTTTACATAAACTGTGAAAACAAGTCCATCTGTGATCCTGGAGCTCTGCTTGCCTTAAATCCAACCACAACGTAAATCCCAATTTCTTTGGTTCGAGCTGCAAAGAGCCCTTAAATTCGGGGCTTGGGCAGGGCTCGACAAGTTACTTTTTCTCCAGTTACTTCTTGTCATCCACAATATGGATAAATATCCCTTCATTCTTTTCTAAGTTTTTATTAATAAAAAGAATTCCTTTTAACCTGAAATACTTATTAGCATAGTTTCTAGGAATCTGAGCTCTCCAAATTTCAACCCACGTGCTTCCCTTTAGAAGAGTTCCTTCTAAAATCTGTGTGCAACAGCGAGTTGGTTTCCAGGGATGTTTCAGAAGATTTCCAACGAGCCTTGTGATTTATTAATAAAAACAGCTAATTTGTTAAATGCTTATCATATGCTTGGCACTGTGATAAAATTTTATTTATATGACATCACTGGACTCTGCCGACCATCTTTGAGGTGGATACTGTTATCTTCGCTTTATTGCTGAAGAAGCTGTGGCCTATTGGAGAGGTTAAGCTGGTTACCAGCTTCAAGGGCCCATAGCTGAGTGGCAGGGCCAGGAGGTAAACGCACATCTGTGAGACTCTAGGGCTCCCCTGCTTAGCCGTGGATTATCTTCCTTGGAGCAGCTGTAGCTCACGCAGCATCAGAGCACAGTGCTCAGAATGCAGACCCTGGAGTCAGGCTTGGGCGAGGCGCCTAACCTCCTCTGTCTCTTTCCTGAGTAATAATAGTCCCCATCTCACAAGTGTATTATGGCGATTCAATGAGATGATATATATCCAGCACTTGCACGGTACGACACATAGAATGCCATGAATGTTAATCATACGCACCCATTTCCCAGTTCCCACTCTAATTTTCTTTGTTCTTAATTCCTTCATCTAAAATATTGTATTTCCATTTTCTCTAATATTTGGGGCGTCACCGCTGATGGTGAAAGTCCTGGGCTTCCCTGCCCTCCCCTAATGCTGTGAAAACTTCTGCTGAATTTTAACACAGCCACAGATGAATCCATTTTCGTGTCCTTCTAACGATGGATGAACAAGCTTTCTCCATTCCTGCCCTTTGGATCTTTATGCAGTTTGGATAGCCTGATGTTATTCAAACCTACGTGTGTGTGTGTGTGTGTGTTAAGGCAGAACAATGAGTTTCTTAAACTGTAGAATACCCTTACATTTCTTTTATCCTCTGAGAGCTTCCTGTATTTGTGAACTGCCTTCAAATCAGCCACTGCAGCCTCAACATCTGGGTCCTCCCACAGCAGGGAACATAAATTAACTGGCAGCGCCCGGTAACTGTTAGGGCGGGAGGTGGGGGAGTGCACAGAGGCACGGAGCGGGGTGCACAGGGTGCCGGCGGTCTCCAGCAGCTGGTCCCCATGGAGTGCCTCAGAACTGGTTTTAGCTGACGTCAGATAACGCTGATGTGCACCAGATTGGCTTGTAGTACCAGTAAAGCGGATCCCTCCCACTTCCCTCCTGCCCCCGTGCTTGCCAGAACGCTGGAGACCATTATGAACTCACAGTTGTCATTTGATCTCCATCTGGCTGCTGTCACTAAAGCTGCCTTTTATCGCGTGCCAAAAGTGTAAAGCTAGAGACATTTCTCTTTCTCACAGATCTTTGCTTCTGGTTCTTACTTTTCTGCTTTTCTGGGTAGTTCCAAATAATTCTCCTTCTATCTGAGTCTGTGTACCACCAGCAGGAAACTAATAAAGGACCCACTAGAATATTTACCCACATGTCTTCTTGGAGAACCAGATTTGGCAATAGATTTTTAGGAAGTGTCAGAGGTGGGCTGTGGCTTTGTTGACTTCAAATATGATGTCTTCAGTTTGATGTGGTTTGAATTTCTGAGATAAATGTGAGATTTGCTGTGTGATCTCAGGCTGTGGTAAATTTTACCCAGCTGTAATCACGGCAGTCTAGCCGTCCCATTATATGGGTCCCTGTCTTGAGTTAGAATCTACACAAATTAGACAGTAAATACAAGAGTAACACGCCGTAAATTGGGTCTTATAACAGCTTCATAATCTGAGGACAGAAGAATGAATTCTGAGGTGATGTTTAATGTACTTAGTCACTAGACTGTTCTGAGTTAAAGCTGATCGTAAATCTGGGACCAGCTTAAAGATTTACTGTTAGTGATCATCCAGTAGTTCAGATTTAGCAATCCCAGCAGCACAGCCTGAGGTCATTCTTGGTCAAGAAACCTCTTTAGGGATGGCATTCCACATGCAAGAAGTGTTGTCAGTGGTGATGATGATGGAATATTGCAGACTCTAAACGTTTTAGAAACAAATTTAGGATCCTGATTTTTACTTAGTTTAGCAAATTAATCCTTTAAGAAGGAATTATGAAGTATGTTCTCAGTATACTGTTTATCAAAAAAATAAATTAGGCACTATATTCTGTTTGAATTTGTATTGTGTGTTTACGTGTAAAAAAGAAATCATTTGGAAGGCCATACCTCACAATGTAAATAATGTCCTCTTTGAGTGATAGGGTTACAGGTCATTTTGAGTTTTTTACTTTTGCTTTTTTTGGGGGGGGGCGGTGAGGAAGACTGGCCCTGAGCTAACATCTGTTGCCAATCTTCCTCTCTTTTGCTTGAGGAAGATTGGTGCTGAGCTAACACCTGTGCCAATCTTCCTCTATTTTATGTGGGACTCTGCCACAGCATGGCTTGACGAGCGGTGAGTAGGTCTGCATTTTTGCTTACTTTTATTTGCTAATGTTTCATATAATAAGCATGTGTTACTTTCTAAAAGTATTTTTAAAGAGGTAAAATTTACCTTCAGTGAAAGATACAGATCATAAATGTACAATCCAAGTTTTGACAAATGTATACACTCGTGTAACCCAATCAAGATACAAAGTCCAATTAAGATTTAACCCCATTAATGACATAAGCCCAATCAGAATATTTAACCTTTCCGTTGCCCCAGGAAGCTCCCTTCTACCGCCTTCCTGTCAATCCCCACATCTCACAAGCAACTACTCTTCTGATTTCTATGATCATAGATGAGAACATCACTTTTTAATGAAAAAACACAGTTTTTGTGTATGTGTGTTTTTAAAGAAACTTCTGTGTAGACTGAGATAGAACCAAAAAAAAAAGTTGAAACAGTTCCCTGCCTTCAAGTATCATAACTCATCGGTGGAGAGATGAGAAAAATAATAGAGTGAGCTTAGAAGAGAGAATTTGATCCAAACCGTGTAGCTCAAGGAAACTCGGAGAAGAGTAAGATAACCAGGTAAGATTTAATAAGATCTCAGATCCATTATTTCATTCCAGTAGGAAAAGAGGGAAAGTCTACTGGACTATAAGTTCTAAAAGGCCAGGGACTGTGTTTATTTTGTTCACTGTGTCCTCAGTGCCTCACACATTACCTGGCACAGGTACTGACTCAAGAAGTATTTCTGGACCGAATAAGTGGTTACTATTATTCAGTTACTCAGTCAACAGATATTTATTCACTCTTCCAACAAACATTTATTGACCTCTTACTATGTTCCATGGATTGTGCTAAGCCTTGGAGATAGAATGGTGGACAATGGTCCCTAAAAATGATAGACATAGTCCCTAACCTCATGGAGCTTACGATGTGTCTTGTAAGGAAGGCTGATATTAACAGTGTTTGGAGGCAGATAGAATGGCACGAGTGAGGGATTAAAGAGGAAGCAGCTTGGTGAGCCTGAAGAGCTGAGAGGAGTCCAGTGCAGCGAGCAGTGGTGAGAAAGCAGGAGATGGGGCTGCAGAATTAGCAAAGGACCAGAGGATGCAGACGGGACCTTGTAGGTTGTCCGACGGATTTGGGACTTTATCCCAAGAACGACTGGAAGCCATTGAAGGATTTTAAGTAGGGAGAAAACATGATAATTTTGTGTTTTTAAAATATCACTCTGGGTCTTGGTCAGAGAGAGAATGGCTGGGATGAAGGCAAGGGCAGACACAGGAAGACCAGTCAAGAGGCTATTGTAGCAGTGTAAGAGGGAGATGAGGGCCTGGGAGAGGATGGCAGCAGAGGAAGTGAAAAGAAATGGAGTTAAGGCATCTTCAGAGGTAGAACTGAGCCTTGGCAAATGACTGACTGTGATGAATAAATGAGTAGAGGTGTCAAGAGTGACTCCAGGTCCTGGCATGAGCAACTTGGTTGGTGGAAGAACCATTTAATTTTTTTTCTCTTAGATCATTGTATAAAAGAAGCCAAGCTCATAGATGGACAGTGGTGAGGCTCAGATCTCTGTTGGGCAGAGTTCAAACCATGGCTCTCTCACGTGGTGCATGGCATACCTGAAGTGCAAACATGGTGATCTGGAATGGCTGGGCCAGGGCAAAATGGTGACAGCGGAAGGATTTTGATGCCCTGGCCTGTTCCCTTGGGTAGCTTTTCTTGATCTTGCCCTTGATCCTCCCTTTCTTCCGCCAACCCTCATATCCTTTTCAGGTATCTGATAACTGATCCTTACTCAGGTGATTATGTACTGATAATTGAGGCTTTAAGGGGGGCTGCCTTTTCCCACCTCCTGGATCCCACATGCTTTGAGACTCTGCCTTTTAAGAGTAATGGGGTGGATATTAGGGGAATAGGATGGGTTACAGAGCCAGTTGTTGCAACCGTAATTTCTTAGAGGAATGAGGCTGCGCTTAGCCTGTGTAGGCTGGACCCATCCCATTGTTCTCTGTTTCACCTATTATTCTCTTCCTTGCTCTTTTCTAGTATTTTCTTTGCACTCCGTCTATCACTTGTCTTTATTTTGGATTGGACACAATAATTATCAAGGGAGAGAGTATGGCTAGATCTGCACAAGTCCATCCCCACCATGAGAAAAGCAATTCAATCAGTGCACTGTAATGATCCGTGTACTGCACTGTACTGATTACCTGTCACACCTCTGTTTGAAGAGTACACATATGAATCGAGCAAACTAACCCCTATCTTTTATATCTATGAATGATACATGTGTTTCTCCAAATCAGTTAAGAAGGGCCCAGCATCCATCCACTCATTTAGTCATACTTGATTGGTAAGCACCTACTATGAGCAGGAGCATGCACCAGGAGCGGGGGCCACAGTGAGGAACAAGACAGAGTTCCAGGGGAGTTCACAGTCTTGAAGGAAATGCACTTGAAACAACTAATTACAGAATCAATTGCTCAATTAATAGTTGTGGTCAGTTCTACAAGGAAACAATTACAGGATGCTGTGAGGGCTTATAGCAGGGAATCTGATCAAGTGGAGAGGTCAAGGAGGTGGGGGGAGACTCAGGAAATCGCTAGCAAGCCCTGAACACGAAGGCTAAAAAGCATTCCTAGGAAGGAAAGAGAAGAGCCCCCCAGTTGTTTGGAGCTGATGATTCTGAGTTTCCCGGTGCTCGTGGTGTCTCAGGCTCTGACCCCAGCACAGCGGATTTCGGCCTCAGTGACTTAGTGTTCCAAAGCTGGGATCCGGAAGGATCTTCACACTTGGTTACACTCAAAGGGAGGAAACCCACTCAGGAACCCTTGGGACCCACCAATTAAAATTGGGTAGAGAGCATAAAAGTATTTAATCTCACTTGACTTGCTTCCCACAGACTCACACAGGCTACTCAGGGACCTCACTTAATTGCAGGTCTGCTCCAGGACGACTGTTTTCCTCACCTGTGAGCTCACGCAGTCCTCCGTGAACCTTGCAGTGCAGATACAGACCCCGTCTGACACCCAGGGTAACTGAGGTAGGGGAGATTAAAGAATCCATCCAAGGTCATGCCTGGAGCAGCCCTTGGCTGTCTGATGGGAAAGCTCACGACCTTTCAGCTACACCGAGCTGCTTAACTGTCAGCGTATCTCTATATGACAGCTGTCCTCTTTAGGAGCACTTAGAACATTGAAGGAGGATTTAAAAGTGACAGTGAGCCCTGGGACTTGAGTGAACCCAAGTTCAATCTGCAATGTTCCCATTTTAAAACACTGCTATTTAACAAAGATGATTATGACTCATGAGCAGGTCCATGCTCTGCCTGTTTAAGTTTGTGTATGTTGACATGCTGGTTCCCTGAGTATTATTGGCAAAGAGGTGAAAGGGAAGTCAGCATAATTAGGAGAGTTTCCACAAATGAAAAACTGAATAGAAGAACACGCCATCAGAGGGTTAAGGAGAAGTAACTTGGTTGTGTGAACCAGGGCCAGCGTCCTGGGATCTGGGTGTGTACTGTCTGCATGGAAATGAAACTGATATTGCTCTGTTTACGTTGACCTTCCATTTCCAACGCACCAATGTGTTAGTTTTATCCTCATAGTGGAGATCACATTCAAATAGTGCCAGAAAACCGAAGAGAACTCAGGAAGCATCTTGGGAACAGTTTGGCAATAGAGAATTCACATCAGAAGGGTTTAAGGATCATTTCTCTTTCTATTTCATGGGAAAAACTCAAGTGACCCAAAAAGCCATGGTTCTCTGGAAGGAGATCAAGAAACAAATAAATAGACTCTTCATGTGCCTCTTTGCCTGTGGGAGTTGCAGAAATGGGAATCTGCACAAGGACTGCATTTCTTGCACTTTGTGCATTGGCCTTCTCCAGGATTGCCAGTGTCCTTGATATAAATGATGCTAAATAATTATGCCAAGCACTTCTTTAAATTGGTCTGGTAGGCCTAAGCAAAATGACGACGTGTTCTCCTGAACCCCATACCCTTGGTCGAGACTTTGGTCCATTCCTCTTTCCTCATGGGCTCCCTGTGCACCTTGAGTGTTAACTCCTGCAAGCTGTGCCTCCTACCCATTCCTCAGACATCCCCACTGAAAAGGCCAGCGTCCAGACCTGAGCCTCTCTGGCCCCGTATAATTGCTACTGCTACCATGCTTTTCCTCTCTTACCCTCCATATACTCCCAATAGGGGGGCCGGAAGTGTCTTATTGCAGACTAATCCAATCAGGTTGCATCACTACTGAGAACTCTTCTATGGCTTCTTGTTAATTATGGGGCAAAGTGCAGGCTTCTTAGCATGGCACATGGTCTGAACTCTGCTGACCTCACCAGTGTCGTTTCCTGCCTCATAAAGTACTTCTGCCCCAGGTACTTCTTGTTCCAGCAGTGCTGAAGCATTTACGGTGCCCAACAGTCTGGCTTCCTGGACCTGCAGCCTGTGCCTTTGCATGGGGCCCCGTGCTTAGAGGGGACGTTTGATTTAGTGCTCTGCTGTCACTGTTTGAAATTCCTAATAATTTATGAACAAGGAGCCCCGCATTTCCATTTTGTTCTGGGCTCTGCCAATTATGTAGCTGGTGCTGGTGACCCAACATCATGTTGCTTCCTTCCTCTGTGTTACATGGCCTTTTCTCTTTGCCTAGCATATCTTCCCCTCATCTCCGTCTCGCGTGCTCTTCTTAGTCTTCTAAATGACTTTGAACATCACTTCTTTAGTGAACCTCCCCTGAGCACTGTTCCCTCCACCCCGGACCACATTAATCACTCCTTCCTGTGTGCCGTCCCTTCGTGTTGCACAAACGTCTATTATAGTCCTTCCATGCTGTATGGTGACTAATCACTTACCCGCCTGTCTCCCTCTACCAACCTTTGAATTCCTGGAGGACAGAGTCCACGCAGGGCCCAGGCAATGGAACGTAACGATGAGCAGCTCTGGAACCAGACTATCTGGCTAGGCATGGTCCTGGAGAAGTCACCTGTTTTCTCTGTCTTAGCTCCCTCACTTAACCAAAGGAGGAGGAGCAGAGAAGCTACCCTGAAGGGTCGTTGCTGTGAGGCTTGAATAAGATGATCCATGCACAGTGCTTGGAACGGGGCCTGGCACAGACTCAGTGCTGGGTACATGTTTCCTGTTCTTGTACACTCTTCTCTTTTGTGTTCCTGGAACCTAGTAGAGTGGCTAGAACATTTCTTCTTGAACGTTTATTGAATACCTACCGTGTACCAGGCTCTGTGCTGGCTGCCTGAGATACAAAATGAAATAAAACATGGCCTCTGCTCTCAAATAATCTGATTTCAGCCAGGGAGAGAGATGCGCAATCGACAATCGTGGTCCAGCATGATAAGACACATAGTGCAAGCGACTTTGAGAGCAGAGAAGAAAGGCATCTGAATCAGACCAGGGAGGTGAGGCTTGATCTGAATCGTGCAGAAGGAGTAGGAGTGAGCTAAACATGGGAAAGGAGGAAGGTCATCCTAGGCAGAAAGTACAGCATGTGCAAAGGCACAGAAGCGTGACAGTCTTGCATGCTTAGGGGACCTGCATGTCATTCTATGTGGCTGCAGCAAATGGTGTTTGGTGATGTTTTGGGAGACTAGAGAGAGAGACTGGCAGGACGAGCAAATAGATTTTTACTATTTGCTAAAATCTATTTGCTTTAGGTAGCGGTTGCCCCATTGTTGATGGTGGCCCCTGGAATGTCGTGTTGAGAAGGATTCTGAAGCCATGTCCCGTCTCTGTGGGAAAGAGTGATGGGATGTGTCAGCCCCATTTGTTACGGGAGCAGAAGAGAGGAGTGGGAGCCTGCATGTGACATATCTGCCATTACTGATAGATTATGTAGGGGCTCATATGCTATATTAAGGACGTTGGGTTTTTTCCTGGAACCTATAGGGAATAATTGAAAGATTTTAAATATGGGAGCAACACGATTGGATGACATAATAGGTGTTCCATAAATGCTTGTTGAATAGAACTATGAGCCCCACTTCACCTATTAATGATTTAGTGTATCAAATGCACCCAAATGGTCTGAACCCAGCAAATAAAACGTGCATAACCGAGCCAATCGTGCTCAGAGGCACTGTGCTAAGTGCTGAAAAAATTAGAGCTGCGTCTAGAGGTGCTTAACATGCTCCCATGGTGTGGTTTACACAGGAAAACAGTCTGGTTCATGCTGAAGTTTCAAATGGAGGATTAAAGTGGCATTAATAATTTATGCAGCTATAAGATTTCATGCTATGAGCTGGACGCATCCCAAAAGAAAGACTTCCAGGGGCATTTGGACTCTTTAACCATCCTGCTGGTTACAAATCAAACAGTAAGGAAATGATTGGAAGAAACAGATTTTAAATATCAATATGTTGATATGTTTTTATAAATATTTCTAATAGGGATTTCATTTGTAACTAAGTGGAAAGGGCTCTGAAATTTGGACTATTATAAACAATAAATATCCAGACTTATTATTCTTACTAAGAAATTAAAACTCTATAAAATTGGCATTTGTTATTGCAATCATTATCTTTTAACTGTGACTGGGCAAAAAAATCTTGTCGAGAAGCCGTGCTTCTGAAAGAATACACAAAGGAAGGCTGTCCTCAATAAATTCAGTATAGGAGCCAAGGGCATAGATTTCTATTTACTTTTTCTTGATTCCCAAGGAATTTAAGATAGCATAGAACAATGCAAACAATGTAGCAAGGAAAAATTAATTTAAAATAACTACGAAAGATGGAGCAAAGGGGATTTGAATGTGAGGAAATCCATTGGAGTCCTGGTGTGGGGTTAGCGTACAACATGTAAGAAAGTGTGTGCATCTCAACCACTCAAGCCGGGCAACTCTTTTGTTCTTCTTATGCACCCAAAATAAAAACAAAGTCAATGATGTTTCTGATTCAATTATTCTAAGTGAAAAAACTAAGGTACTCCCTTTGAGCTATTGCCTAGAAGTGATTAAAAGAGTCAGTGAAGATATTGAGATTATGGTGAAAATTTGTACCACACTGACTAACTATTTCAGCCTCTCTTCTGTGTCTGCTTGTTTTGTCTTTGCAGCTTTCTGCCTTTTCCTCCCTTTGACTTCCTATCATTATGAAGTCCAACAATGGTGATGGATCAGTATGGAAGAGTTTGGTCTTTGTGTAAATATTCTTGTTTGCAGTCACATTTCAGGAGTTGAGGGTGAGAGGACAGGATTTGGGCTATAAACAACTTGCACAGACAGGGTTACGTCTGTATGACTAGTGTCTAGCACAGTTCCTAATATATAATTGATACTCAATAATTGTGAGTTGAAGGAAGAAATAAAGCTTCAGAGAATTTATGAATCCTTACAAAAATGCATGGCCACTAAAGATTTATGCCCATACGGTACCTTCATCACAGCTTCCAAATCTCAGTTCTTAATTTATATGGTCATCTTACCTGGACAGTTTGTTCTCAAAGCCTCTAGGCCATAACACAGCCCTAAGAAGAAAGTGCATTAGGAAGACGAGGAACAGAAGTCCAAGAAAAATCAAAGTGAGAACACACAGCAATCCCTCTTCCTTCACTGCACCATTATTTGCTGTTTTCTTAATTCATGTTTTTGTGAAAACAGGAAGACCTCCAGGGCCTAAACCAGGACGCTCCCACTGTCACCCAGCTGGCCCTTCTTCTCAGAAAGGGTTTTTAGCTTCCTTCCACCGAGACTCCAGAACACCGAAGAGATTTGGGAAGGAAAGAGGAGATGACTTTTTTTGTATCTGCTTTGTGCTGGGTGCTCCACTAAGCAATTTAGCAGAGATTATACTATTTAATTTGCACAGAAATGTTGATAGGCAGGTATTTTCTCACTTTATAAATGAAGAAACTACTGCTCACAAAGATACCTAGCTTCAGGAATCACAAGTAAGGGGATGGGGTAGGATTCAACCACATGTCTACCCAGCTTCTCTCCCCTTTACCGCACAAGACAGCTGCTGCTCCCACTCGTGAACCTTTCTCAGGGTCTTCTTGGTTTTAATTGTTGATCAAGACCCTCTCTGCCCCATGATCAGGAGCACGCAGTATTCCTCCCCTGCAATGGGCATGACTGTTGTTGTTTAGATTTCTAATACATTTGGCATTAACTGTTAGCATAACAGTTCAATCCAGTTAGCCAGGTACTTTACAACGATCTATTGTTTGAGTAGAAAAAGGAGGCCATGGCAAGTATACAGAAAAAATACTTTCTGTGCTGTCACAAACACAATAGATGTCCAGTTCCACGAGGTGACCATGAGTGTGTTACTCCAGTTACCAATATGATATAACAATGGTGATGAAAACGATGATGACAGTAGTAACACTCACTTACCGAGCGTTTCACAAGTGTCACAGATTGTTTGAAACCCTCCTATTGTGTCATCGCACCTTAACAGTAACCCTGAGAGGTGGGTGTTATTGTTCTCGCTTTACAGATGAGAAAACTGCCACTCAGAGTTGTGACTGGCTGAGTTCTTACAGGGCTAAATGGCAGAGCTGGGTCTGAACTCAGTTTCGATGATGCTCAGGCACCTGTTTTTAGCCATGATGCCACATAGCCTTCTACGGTAACAACTGGCACTATGCCGCTGCTCCCTAGATTTCGGTTTTGTCTTCATGTCTCTACTACAATTGCATCTGTTAGATTTTTTTTCTGGTGCGCGCGCGCGTGTGTGTGTGTGTGTGTGTTGTATGCGGTTGTAATTAATTCTGCCATGAGGGAGAATTCTACCAACAATTCCACAGTTGCAAGTCTTCTTGGCCAGCATATTGCTGGTTTGTCATATAGCTTAATTTTGCTATAACTTATAACATTTCTTTCCTGTAATAGTCTTTAGAATAGGCTGTTATATTATTTTACTTCATATTCATACGTATTTCATGGAAAACTTGTGCATATAATCTCAGCGGAATTATTTTCCCTTTAAGGTGAAATGGTGCCCCCCTCACGACTTCTCACTCATCTCACATGTACCGAGTACCCGCTGTGAGTCAGATACTCTGCTGGTCATCCAGGACATCAAGATGTGAGGACATGGCTCCTGTGCTCAAGGAACTCGTAACTACTTATTCTAGTTTGCGTGAAAGGACAGACAAGATTGATCTTCCATCAGTGGAATAGTCCAAGTTTAATTGGTGAACCATACCCCAGTAATCCCGCTCCCCACCCTCCATAGAGACCCTTCCACGATAGGGTGACAATTTATAAAGTACCCGAGTTCATCACGCTAGAATAAGAGATGCCTGATCGTCTATGGATGCATTCGAGGTAGTTTCTGCTCAAGGAGCTCCCCAAAGTTCTGGCACGCTAGATATTGCAGGGGTCCCAGAAACCAAGAGAGACCACCTGCATAACTATTGGAAGTTTCTGCTGTTTCTACTGTGTTATCTAAAGCCTTGAAAAAACATACCCTACAGTCAAATCCTGGTTTCTTCAGCTGCCGTCTTTATCACGTTGCTACGTTACATATCCCTTCCTGAACCTCAACATCCTTATCTGTAAAATGAAGATAATAGTGTCTTTTATTGGTTTGTTTATGTATCCATTCATCCAGAAAACATTTTTTTAAATCCCTACCTCATCCCAGGTATTGAGCTAGGCACTAGATAACCAGTGTTCAACAAGATAGACACTGTTCCTGCCCTCGTGAACCTTACAGCCTGGGGAGGGAAAGAGGCAATAAATGAACTGGATGCTATCAGAGAGAAGAAAGGGGCAACCTGCTCTCAGGTGGGTGGTCAGAGAAAGACTCTCTGCAGAGGCAACAGGCTGGCATCTAAAGAACACAAAGGGCTCGCTTCGTAATTGGCAAGTGGGCAAAGCCTTTCAGGTTAGGGAAATGGTTTGTGCAAAGGCCTTGAGTTGGTAAAGAGGAGCTGGGAAACTGAAAGTAGCTTAGTAGATTGAAGAATAAAAAGGAGGGCATTATCCTAAAAAGTGGCTATTGGCTACCCCGAAACCCAGGAATTCCACTCCCAGGTATATGTCCTAGAGAAATTCTAGGAGACGCGTATAAGAATTAACTGTCATTCATGATAGGACAAAACTAAAACAACGCAAACATTGGCAGAATCAAGAAGTCTTGGTATACGCCCACAGTGGAACGTTAGTGGTGAAAATGAATGAACTGTAGCTACTCACACCAACACAGATGACTCTTATAACCATTACTTTGAGTGGAGAAAACCATTAGAAAACAACTTACTGTGTTTACTATGCATTTAAAATCATCTTAGCATACCTAAAATTTAAAAATATTTTTTTGTGGATACACATATATTGTAAAAGTATTTTTAAAAAGCCAGGGAATTGAAACTTTTGTTTCTGGCCAAGATGTTGGAACAGACAGTAAATTTACCCTTCTGCCTTAAACAACTAGGAAACTAGAAAATTACATGAAACAAGAATTTTCAGAAATTGGACAATAGCAGAGCAGGACTGCCATGCCTGAGTAGAGGGAAACAAACAAGGTGAGCTCTGTAATTCTACCAGCTGACCCCCAAGAAGGAGTTTCCAGGCAGTAGCGCAGAAGGGGAAACCCAAACAGAGTCCAGTGGTCTTGCTGAGCGGAGGAAATAGAGGCTGGAGGGAGCGGAGAACAAGGGGCCATCATTTGCTGGGCAGAGTACCACAGAGGAGGGGGCTGCACAGAAAGATAGTTCCAGAGGTCTGCAGAGGTTTCACCTTGATGTCTCTATCTTTGCTTGAGTGAGATGGACTTACCAGAGGTCAGGGAAAGATCTACCAGAAAGGACTAGACAGAACAACTCTGGGACCTCACACGGGACTGGGAAAAGGTCTTGTTCCCACAAGTCGGAGCGGAAAGATATCATAATGTATGGGACATCAGGGAGGACTTCAGAAGTCAACACCTTAGCAGTGGGCCTAAAACCTTACTAAAGGCTGTGTGGACCCCAAATAACAAAGCTTAAAAGCAAGCTTGAAAGGATCCAGGGGTGACCCAAATAACTTAGCTGTGTTCCGGAAAAAATATAACAGTATTTAAAGGAATACAAGAAAATCTAGCAACTAGCAACTTAAACTCACAATATCCAGTATCTGATTTAAAAAAAAGAAGAAAAACTACGAGGCATGCAAAGAAGCAGGAAAATAATGACCCAGAACCTAGACAAAAACAGATCAATAGAAGTAGACACAAAAATGGTATCAATGATTGAATTAGCAGATAAGGCTATTAAAACAGCTATTATAAATATGCCCCATATGTTCAAAAGGTAGAAGAAAATATAGCCATGATGAAGAGAGAATTTGAAGACGTGAAAAAGACCCAAGCGGAACTTCTAGAGATGAAAAAGACACTATCCAAATTGAAAAATGCACCAGACAGCATTTGTGTCACACCTCTAGTAGAAAACATGCATGGACTCTTGCTTTCTATAACCGAGTCTGACCATCTCAGACTTTTGATCGCAGTGTTTAGTCCATTCATATTAAATGTAATTATCAATGTGGTTGGAGGAGGTCGGCCATTTTGCTATTTTTTTCTATTCATCTCATCTGTTTTGTTGTCATTGCTCCTTTCTTCCTGCTTTACTAGTTTTTGTGCTCAAAAAATTATTTTTTGGTATTTCATTTTAATTCTTTTCATTTGATAGCTTTATTTCTTTGCCTTATGTTTTAGTAGTTCCTCTAAAAATATAATATGCATCTTTAATTTATCCCAATCTACATCAAGTAAACACAGCTATACTTCAAATAAAATACAGGAACTTATCACCAGTCTGGTGGCATTTCCCTCCCTTTTGTGCTATTCTTGTCATACATATTGCATCTATCTAGGCTGTAAACCTCACAATAAAATGTATAATGTTTGCTTTAAAGATTTATATACCATTTGAAGAAATTAAGAGAACAAAAGGGAAAATATATAAATAAGCATAATCTTTCATATGTATGCATATATTTACCAATCCAGTATTTTTCACTCCTTCCTATGGGTCTGAGTTCCCATCTGGCGTCATTTCCCTTTAGCCTGATGGACTTCCTGCAGCATTTCTTACAGTACAGATATGCCAGCAACAAATTACGTCAGTTTGTTTATTTGGAATTGTTTTTATTTTGTCTTCCTTTCTGAAGAATAGTCTAGATACAGAATTCTTGGTTGACAGATTTTTCTTTTAACATCTGAATCGTCATTCCAAAGATTTCTGGCTTCTCTTGTTTCTGACGAGACGTCAATCATTAATGGTATTGTTCTCACCCGTTAGCCAGTCAAACAAATTTTCTGCCCCTTCGTTTTCCTCCCCTTTTGGGATTTCAACTACAAGTAGGATAGCCTGTTTCATGTGATCCCACACAGGTCTCTGAGATCCTGTTCAGTTTTCTTTATCTTTTTTTCTCTCTAGTCTGCAGATTTGTCATTTCTATTGATCTGTCTTTCAGCTCACTGACTTTCTTCTGTCAGGTCAAACCTTCTGTTGAGCTCATCTAATAAATTTTTCATTTCAGTATGTACTTCTCAGCTCTAGAATTTCCACTTGTACCTTTTTTATAGGGTCTGTTTCTCTGGAGAGTTTCCTTATTTGTTCACTTATTTAGCATATTTTCTCTTACTTATTTGAATATATACATCTTTTTACTCCTTAGACATATTTATAAGGGCTGCTTTTAAAAATTTTTTGGGCTAAATCCAACCTGTGGGGCCCTTTGGAATCAGTTTTTATTGACTGGTTTTTCCTTCCTGAGTATGGGTCATACTTTTATATTTCTTTGTGCACCTAATAATTTTTTTTGGTTAAAAAGCAAACATTGTAAATAATCTGTTTAGTGATTTTGGATTCTGTTTTATTCCTTTTTTTTTTTAAAACCTAACACCTTGATTCTAAGATTCACATGGAAATGCGAAGGCCCTAAAATAGTCAAATGATTTTGGAAAATGTAAAAGAAATTTACTCCACATGACTCCAAGACTTACCATACAACTAGTGTGATATTAGCATAGGCGGAGACACATAGGTCAACGGAAAAGAGTAGAGTCCAGAAACAGACCCACTCATATATGCTCAATTGATTTTGACAAAGGTGCTAAGGAATTTCAACAGGAAAAGGATAATCTTTTCAACAAATGGTGCTACAGCAATGGGCCCTTACCTTACACCACACATAGAAATTAACTTGAAGGGTCTCGTAAATGTAGATGTAAGAGCTAAAACTATTAAAATTATAGGGGGGAAAAGCTTAGGGGAAGATCTTTGTTACTTTGGAGTAAGCCAGGATTTTTTTGATGGGACACAAAAAGTACAAACTATAAAAGAAAAAAATTGATAAACTGGATTTCATCAAAATTAAAATCATTTGTTCTTTGAAAGACATTGTTAAGAAAATGGAAAGGCAAGCCACCAACTGGGAGAAAATTTTGTAAATCATCTATCTGATAAAAGCCTAGTATCCAGAATATATAAAGAACTCTTACAATTAATAACAAGACAAACAGCTAGTTTAAAATATGGGCAAACAATATGAAAAGATATCTCACTAAGAAAATACATGAATGACAAACGCACTAAAAGATGCTCAACAGCCTTAGTCAGTAGAGAAATGCAAATTAAAAACACAGTGAGATACTCCTACATACTCACTAGACTGGCTAATGTTGAGAAGACTAACCATAACCATACCAAGTGTTGATGAGGATGTGGAGCAACTGGAGCTCTCACTGGTAGAATGAAAAAATGGTGCAACCACTTTGGAAAAAGCTTGGCAGTTTCTTATAAAGTAACATACGCTTTCATAGAACCCAGCAATCTCACCCCTGGGTATTTACTCAAGAGAAATGAAAACATATGTACCTGAATGTTCAGCCTTAGTCATAATAGCCCAAACCTGGAAACAACCCGAATTTCCCTCAGCTGGTGAGTGGATAAACACATTGTGGTGGATCCGTACAATGGAATACTGTTCAGCACAAAGAATGAACTGGGGATATGTATAACAACCTGGGTGAATTTCAAACGCATTATGCCAACTGCAGGAACTCAGACACGCAAGACTACATATCGTATGATTTCATTTACACAAAATTCTAGAAAAGGCAGGACTGTAGTTACAGGAGTCAGTGGTTGCTAGCTGCTGTGGGTAGGGGTGAAGATAGACTCCAATGGTGAAAGAGAGAACTTTCTGGGGTGAAAGATATGTATTAGATTATGATTATTGTGGAGGTTACCTGATGGCGCATATTTAGCAAAATTCACTGAATTGTACTCTTATGTGTTATGTGACTGTTGTTGCATGTAAATTATTTGATAGTACATCTGATCAAGAAAAAAGCAAGGGAATGATAAAAACTAAATTCAGACAGTGGTTACCTTAGGAGGAGATGCAGAAAGATGGAATATGAGAGGTACACCTAAGAACCTGGATTACTGGTGATTTTGGGGCAGTTTTTCTGTATATTAAGTTAAAATTAAAAATAATACGGGGGAGATGAGTGACCAGGGGAGAAGAAATGTGGACACGTGCAGATAACCTGAGAGAATTAAGGCAGCAGGTACAGAAGAATGTGATACCAAGGCTCTTATATGTTTGCTGTTATGTACAGGAGATGCAAGGGCACATTGTTATCCCAGTGAGCATGGCTCACCAGGGAGGGAGGGAATGATAATAGACGGAGACGGGAAGGAGGAAGGAGCCAAGTCCTTGGGAGGGCAGAGCTGCAGCTCCCGGGCCACGTGGGGGGATCGGCCATGGTCATGGGAAAGGCTCCTCCTCTGTGGTCATAGGAGGGATGAGGAGAAGATGGGAGACACTCAGTTGGGCTTAGGAGCTTAGTGGTAGGAAGATGAAGCAATTTCCTCCTGCAAATCTCTATTTTCTCAATGAAATATGAGTGAGGCCATCAGCGGAAGTGGGGAGGAGCAGGAGACTTGAGGAGGGTGTTTTGAGTGGCGTCTGGAGAGTGCAGTGGGGGCCCATGGGGGGGTGCTTCCTGCCTGGTCTGCGACCCCCTTCCCTCCACCTCGTGCACCCGCTGCAGCTGCACTCGTGCCTCCTCCGTGGGGCGGTCTGCAGGGGAGGAGCGCTCAGGAGTGAGTAAGAGTCAGCAGAGGCCGCAGCTGGCTTCCTGGCAGTCTCCTCGTCCTGGATCTGCAGTCGAAAACACTGCTGGAGATCTGTTTACAGCATTTTGCAACTGGTGGAGGGCAAGGGAGGCCTCTTCTGAACATTCTGCTCGCAAGTCTAACGTTTCCAGCTAGGCCACTGCTGAACTGAATGTGTCCTCGGGTGGTTTTGGTTTGGGTCATTTGTACATGGTGTTTGGATGTGTACTGAATCCATCGGTTGATTACTCCCCCTCTCTGTGCTCTACTATAATATAGATTATACTAGGTATGTGTGTAGACATATTTGTGGAGATATATATATGTATATACTATAATATATGATATACTATAGTAGTATTTCCTACTTATGATATAACTTGCATTTAGCACTCTGTCTGAGATTTTAGGCATTCGATAAATGTGGAAGGAACTGATCAATCAATCAGCATTTATTGAATACTTACTGCTGTGCTTGGGAGACAGGCTCCAGCAAGAAGTGCAGACAGACACTGCCCTCAGGTCGCCTACAATGCGGTTGGTAAGACATATGCATACTGTTAAGGAGACAGTGTGGTATAACAGCAACATCCCGAATTTGGAGTTAAATTTTAAGACTATAGAAACTAACTAAATTTATGACCTTGGGCAAATTGCTTTACTTTCTGGGCCTCAGTTTCCATGTTCATGAAAAATGGGAGCTTGGATTATTGTGAGAAATAAATAAGATAATCTAGGTAAACTGATTAGCACAGAGCCTGAGAATGATCAGAGCTCAGAAAGATTAGCCCGGAGACACGGACAGACCTTGTTAAGTAAGTACCACATTCAAAGTGCGGACGGTCGGCTTCTCACCCGTGCCATGGAGACCTCAGCAGCACCGACCTCTTCTGGTCGTTATGACACCAGTAAGCAGATGGCCTGCGTTATTTCATTTGGTCTTCGTAATGACCCTGCGAGGTGGGCGGCCTCTTGTGCCCATTTTACAGATGAGGAAACTAAAATATAGAGAGATGGATTAATTTTGCCAAGGTCACACAACTAGTGCATGGCAGAGTCAAGGCATACAAACCCAGGCAGCATTTTAACTAGATGTTAGTAATAGCACTGATGTTAGCAGTACCAGCAGTACTGCTAGAAGGAGTAGTAGAAGTGAGAGTGAGAGAGGCCACTGTGGAGGGAGTGGGCACAGAAGACTTCTGGGCGGTGGGGTCTGAGCTCAGCTTTTGAGTGTGGCAAGGTCTCTGCAGGCAGCGAGGGAGGAAGGCTCCACAGCGGGGGCAATGGGCAGCGGGAGCTCAGAGTCGTGGATGGCATGCCTGGCCCACAGAACTAGGCCTTTCTGACCCCTGAAAAGGGTCTGCCTTACAGGGAAGTAGCGTAACAGGAGGCCCGAAAAGATGATTAGGGCCTGACATAGAGAGACCTCAATACTGGAAAAAGACTTTACTTACGGGGGGTTTGTGGTGAGCAAGGTGCATCTCTGACCCCGTGTGGAGCCTGGAACTCGGGACCCAGGCTAGGGTAGAAAGGGAGACTTGGGACGTGTGTGCACGACGGCAGTGACGTCTCCTACAGTACGTCCTCACAGAGCTGACAACTGCCTCCCGCTCTCCCATCCAAGGTTTTTGCTGAGGCTCAGAATAACCTTGTCATTGGGTGGCAGCTAACTCCCATTGAGTGACCACATGTGAAGGGCCAACTTTAAAGTGGACACTTAATTAAAGTCCCTTCCTTGTCTATAGACAAGACAATGAGGGTCAGAGATGGTAAGCAACCTGCCCAGGTTCACAGCGCTGTGAGAGTCGGGGCTAGGAAGGGCTACAACTCCTTTGCTCCCAGCTTATTCAGTTTTCCACACTTTACATTGTCTGCCCAATAATTAGTTCTATATAACTCATCAACAAACCACGGAGCACCTATAGCATGTCCCAGACAGTACTGAGCTAGAGAGATGCAAAGATAAATATGTGCAATGCTCACGGACCGGTGGGGAAAATAGACTTTAAAAATTTTAAATGGAGGCCGGCCTGTTGGCATAGTGGTTAAGTTCTTGGACTCTGCTTCAGTGGTCCAGGGTTTCACGGGTTCGGATCCCTGGCACAGACCTACTCACTGCTCATCAAGCCATGCTGTGGCGGTGTCCCACATACAAAAAAAATAGAAGATTGGTACAGATGTTAGCTCAGTGATAATCTTCCTCACCAAGAAAGAAAAAATTTAAAAACAGAGTTTGGCAGGTGCTGAGAAGGCATTGGGTGCACAAGTGTTACAGGATGGGGTACATGTGGGAAGATGGCTCCACAGAGAAGGCAACGTGTGAACTGAGCCACACATTCAGAGAACGCTCTCGCAGATAGCCTGAATCCTGCGCTTAAGCCTCCCAGGATGTCCAGTGTAAATGGACACGCTGGAACCAGGGAGCCTCCAAGACCTAGAGACCTAGTGTGAGCCAGGATAGAGTGAGCAGATGGCTGTGGCCACCAGGCGAGCACACCCTCGGATCTTCCTCGAGAGCCAGATGTGAGGCGCGCAGGAGCTGACTGTGTGGGCTGCTGCCCCTGCCCCTCTGAGGTCCACCGCAGGGTTCCTGCTGGGGTGACACTATCCGCCGGCTGCCTCTGGCCATTGTTGGAGGACAGCAGAGATGCTAGAGCCGGGTTATTCCCATCCAACATGGGACTCCTCCAACAAGGTCTCTGCTCTGGAGCTCATCAGGCTGACGGATGCTTTCTCAGAGCCACAGGGGCCACCCAGCGCGATTCTGACGCATCCTCCCCGCTTCCCCTCTCCTTTTACAGGTGTCAGACCCGCATCCGGTGCAAAGGCTCTCCCCACCTACTCCTCTTCTTCTCCTTGAACTGACCACAGGGTTAGAGAGAGAGAGACACGAAGGGCAAAACGCTCGGAAATGCCTTTGTTCTGTAAGTGAGGAGAGGAGAAGGCAGAACACCATGCAGGTAGGACGGAGCCCAGCAGAAAGCCCTGGGACCAAACATGGAGATAGAGAGAGACAGAGGGCATCTTCCAGGAGGACGATCCCCAGTTGGGTTCTCATAAGAAAACAAAGGTAGCAGGCAGACGCACAGCTCCACACCAGGCACAGCGTCAGTCCTAAAACGCGGAAACTGAAGGAAGGAACGAAGTGGGGAACTATTGGGGTGCCTAAAGCCAGCAGCTGCAACAGAAAAACCGCCGATTCTCGGTTGGTTTAACCCAGTAAAGGATTGGTTTTCGCTCACAGCAAGACCAGTGGTGGTCAGGAGACCCTCTCTGTGGCCTGTCCCCATAAAGCAGGAGGAAAGGGGAGAAGGGAGCTGGAGTGCGGGCGGGGTTTGTAAGGGTCTGACTTAGGGGCGGCCTCGCTCCCCCTCCCGTTTGCCGGAACCGGGGCACATGGCTCCAACCTCAGAGGGAGGAAGGGAGGGACGCAGGAGAAAAGATCTGCTCCTGAGAGCCCAGGCGTAGGAACATGAAACACGGCTGGTGAACCCATGGCGTTATCTCTGCCCCACAGAATGTGCCAGAGCGGTTGGCCACTAGGAACTCACTACAAACCTTCACAAAGAAGCGGGTGGGGGCAGGGGTGGGCCTTTAAACCGTCCCTTGCTTTAGCAGAACAAGCAGCCTGTCCAGTCGCAGGAGTGAAGGAGAGGGGAGAGGGCGTAGGGAGTGGAGGTCCTGGGCGCTGCCTCTGGGAATCCTGCCGCTGCTCACCTGGACCCTCTGAGCCCGGGGCTGAGAACTGCCCTCCCGCCTCCCACACTCCCACACTCCCTCCGTGTCCACCCATCCTGTGCCCGTCTGGAAGTGGTACAGCGCCAGTCCCCGCCACCAGGCCGTGCGCTCTGCAAGGAGGCGGCGGCGAGTGCGCGCGCACGCGCATCCCCAGCCCCTTGCCGCGTGCCCCGCAGAGAGGCGCTCTCTGTTGGGTGAATGAAAAGCATTCTCTACTCTGGAGATGCTGATGTAGGCGATCTGGGAGCGACAATGGCCATTCTTCCTTTTTTTAAGTTTATTTTTAAAAAATTTATGTGAAATATACACACTGTAAAATTTACCGCTTTAACCGTGTTTAAGTGTACAGTTCTTCGGCCTTAAGTGCATTCACATTGTCGTGCAACCATCACCAGCATCCGTCGCCAGAGCTTTTTTCCTCTTGCAAAACTGAAATTCAGTACCCATTCAGCAATAACTCTTCATTCCCCCTCCCCCACCTCGCCCCCACCATTTTCCTTTCCGTCTCTATGAATTTGACTACCGTAAGTACAGCATAAAAGGAGAATCATACAGCATTTGTCCTTTCGGGACTGGCTTATTTCATGTAGCATGATGTCCTCAAGGTCCATCTATGTTGTGGCATGTACCAGAATTTCCTTCCTGTTCAGACTGAGTAATATTCCGTTGTGTGTATGTACCACAATTTGGTTTATTCGTTCATCCATCGATGGACGCTGGGTTGCTTCCAACCTTTTGACTATTGTGAATAACGCTGCTATGAACATGGTGTACAAATATTTCTGCAAGATCCTGCTTTCAATTATTTGGGGTATATCCATGCTTTTTTAAGGTGCTTTGGGTGATTTGAAACGCAGCTAGGGTTGAAAACCTTTCATGCAAAGGAGGAGAGAGTAACAGGAATGACGAAGAATGTAGGAGTTTGGGGCAATGAGTGACAGTGCAAAGGTCAGGAGGAGACAGTCCCAGATGGGATCCTGAGTTCAGTGGAAGGGTTACTGTGGCCAGGAACCAAGGAAGAGAAGGAGGAAAGTCACAAGACTCTGGCAAGGAGAGGATCTCAGACGACCTAGCTCCTTAAGCAGAGGCGATGTCGTCTGCTGCCCAGAGCGGGGACAGGAGGGGAAGGGAGCCCAGAGCTTGAGGAAAGAGAAGATTCACTGCAGGTGTTGAGAGGGATGCGACTGGGCGATGCTGGGAGGATGGGTGACCAAAGGACAGAGACGAGGAAAGGACAGTGTGTGGAGGAGAGGTGGTGGAAGGAGAAGGAACTCTTTTTTATTACAATCAAGGGCAGGGAGTGAAGAAAGTTCATGGCAAGTGTGCTCAAAAATGGAGGAGAAATCATGAGAAGGCTAGCAGACTGTCTGCAAGGGTCCAGGCAGTTGCGCATGTGGTGGGCCAGGTCACGCACTGGGCTCGGGGGCTCCAGGGCAAGGTGGAGAAGATGGATCATGGAAGTGACATGATTGGAAGCGGACCAGAGGATGCGGCGGAAGGTCAAGGGAAGGGAGGGAGGCTAAATGCCAAAGTGCTGAGCCTTGCAGACCTGGAAAACCCATGCACTGCAAACTGAAACTCGCAGGTTTCCCGGTGCAAATAAGGAGAGTGGCTGTCATTGTCATATACATGGACACCATCATCTTATCCCATCAAAGCAACCGCAACGCCCCCTTTGAGCCTGCCCTCCGGGGAGCCTTCTCTATCTCTAGGCTGGCCATCTTCCTAGCCAGTGAAAACTTGTCTTATACCAGGTCTTCTTGGCTGCACTCAGAAACCGGAATTCTCCCCTGGTGCGTGCCTCATTGCTCCGTCACTGCAGCCAGCAGCCCACCCAGGGCTGCCAGCAACAGAGCTCTGAGACCTCAGGGCGTCCCCTCAACGAGTGGAGGCAGTCTCTTTGCACTTATAGAAGTCCTTGCCCTTCCTACTTTACGATGGCAGCTGTGGGCCACAGTGACAATGTCCCCAGTGATCTCATTTTGAGCTCATCTTTGTAAAAAGGAAAAAATCAGCAGTTTTCTAAGCAATTGTACTGAAAAATCCATTCCCATTCTCCTCCCTTCCTCCTTGATGGCCCAATCTATCTTTTGCATCTGAACCTTTATCTGCTGTCTTACGGCAGATACGAAGCTTTGTTCATATCTCCCTCAGATGCCCTCATTTACCCCGGTCTTCGTTGGCATCGTTCCATCTCTTCATTGCTCTGTGGGTCTCGCTGCATCCCAGAATAATTGCTCAGCCGGAGCCCTGCCTGCCCTGAGGAATCTGCCAGCCGCCTGCTGCTTGCTGTCTGTTGTCTTTTCCTTGCTCCGCTGGGCGGTGGGCTGCCCTCTGGACATTGCTGCTACTCCAGGACTAGATAGAGATTTGTTTGTTTTTCTAAGTCGCCTCTTACACTAGCATGTTGCTGTCCCCATTTTATTGCCTCTCTCTCTCTTTTCCCTCCTTGCCTACTTCCTATTGAGAGCAGGCGCGTCAGAGGCCCCCCAGAAGGCAGCCTAGGGAGACCACCACGCTACTGGAGTCCTTGGAAGTGCCCGTGTGACAGTGTCCTTCAGCTGCAAATGTGCGGGCAGCCTGGCAGGTGGCCAGCTGAGTCTGGGACAGCCCAGTCCTCCCAGGAGATGGGGGGAATTAACTTTGTTTAATAAATAGAACAGCTGGACAACGTTAACCATAAAAGACGTGAGACTGGGAAAAGAAAAAGATGTAAAAGGAAGTGTCCTCTCGTTCCTTCTTTTGTGTCTACCAGGGTAGCACTTCTGCGTGCCTTGTGGCTTCCCACTGATAATGGGAAGTGAGGCCACTCCAAGCTCTTCTTGGAAATGCCCAGGACTCTCATTGCTCCCTTTCCTGCCCACTTCCACTTCATTCTGGCTTCTGCAGAGTTGCTGACCTTTGACCCTTCTGTTTGCCTCTAGAAATTGGTGTTGGGCCTTGGCTTCCTGTGTTTGTACCATCAGCACTCGCTGGGGATTTGGGCTGTGTCAGTTCTCGGCGGCCCCGGGCAGAACCCCCCGCACTAGCTGTGGTCCCATTTTGAGCTAACTCGAGGCACCGGGTCAGGCTTTCCCCATCTGTCAGGCCTTCCGAGGCTGTCCAGTGCATGTCAGGGGAGGGGCGGAACACAGCTCACCAGGAGCACCTGAAGGATGCTTGACCCGGCGTGGCGGAAATGTGAGGAGAGGATTTCCAAGAACAGAGTGGAAAGAGGTTTAGACTAAGTTCTTCACACTATAAGTGAAAGAAATATAGGAGAAAAAGTCAGATACCAGTCAAATGGTTAAGGATATCGTGAATCCAAAATCAGTAAAGGGCTTAAGAAACGGGCATAACTATTGAGTCAAACAGAGGAGTTGAACGTAAGAATCTGTGTGAGAATCAGACCCGTGTAAAATGTAATAATAATCTAGACAATTGATTCACAACTGGCTTATACTATTTAAGGTAAATTCAGCTCCATGATCACAAGAGAGAGGCTGTCTGGCCTTACTCCTTCATTCCTTCACTGACCTAGCCTACACATGCTTTTGAACACCAGCCAAGGGCCTGCTGGTGCTAGATGCCACGGGAGAAACAAAGAAATCTAACACGTCGTGCATGCCCTCAAGATAGCCAGACACATAAAAAGTGGAGTCAGGCCAGAGAAACAATAGGTGCTGCAAGAGGATGTGATTAAGTGTGGACTAAATAAGGGTTATGAGTCCTGGTGAGGAGGCATCCCTTGGGATGCGAGGGACGTGCCGAGGGCTCCTGGAGAAGGTGAGCCTTGAAGAAGCTTGATGAACAGGGAAGATTGTAAAGGGAAGGGGAAATCCTCCTGCCTGGTGGTGATTTACAGAGCTCTCGTTCCAAATGACAAGCTGTAGAAGAGCTGTCTCGAGTTAAAATCAACAAAGGACATCTTTGCTATCTTCCAAAGTCTAAAAGGAGAGAGAGATAAGGAGGCTCCATGACAAGCATCTGGTTTCTGGTTGTTGGGGCGATCGGTCAGGTGGTGTGGGTTTCAGACGCTGCACAGTATCATTATCGTGGTACACATCTGCAAGGTGGGCTCCGTGACCTGGAGAACAAGGATATACGTTTAGGAGGCATTCAGCTTCCAATAGTGGGATGCTTGATAAACAGTGGCTTCATTGATAAAGATGCTTAAGTACTTCACAAAACAAGATGTCCACAGTTGCTATAGCTGCCCTCAATTACCGTGAGGGGCCCAAGCTATTTCTTTCAGTCTGCCATCTTTAGTGGAATTTTTGTGTGTGTCCTTAGGCTAATTTCCCCATGGTCACAAGATGGCGGCCGCAATTCCCACAGACCTGCATTGCAAGCATGAAAAAAGGGCCAAGGCCGAGGACATTCTCCTCCTGAGATTTAAATGACTCCAATTCATCCCCTTGGTGTCGGGTAGACATCCAGCTTCCATGAGATCAAGGGATCTCTACTCAGTTCCTTAGTAAAACCAGAGTTCTCTTTGGCAGAGAAGGAAGTGGGGATGGCGGAGCCGCAGACAGTAAGCAGTGTCTGCCATGTTCACCAGCATGAAGGGTCCCTGCCCACGTGGCTCCTCCAGCCGCTGCAAGCAGCTTCTTTCTTTGCTATCGCCAGCCCCTGACCTTGGCCTTCATTTACAACCCTGAACTTTTTTCCACTTCTTAAAAATTGTTGTTCCCGCCTAATGGATCTGACTTATGCAACAGAGGTAACTCAAAACTCCAATCAGAAAACCCTTAGTCAGAGAAAATCCCGTAGCGGTACCCTGTAAAATTGGTGAATGAATGTATCATGTGTGTTTTAAGCTTGAAAAGTGTTCAAGTTACGCACCATTTTTACAACTCCCCTCCTTAACTAAACTGGCTAAAAATGAACCAACCAATCTCTAGAGCCAACTGCTTTAGATAACAGGGCTTCTTATGCTGGAATTGTTAGCTTTTTTGCCAGAATTCCCTACAGGATTGAAATCTAGAGGACAGAGTTCAATGTCGTGAATAAGTCTGCATCCTGAGCTCTAGAGCTGTGTTCCCAGACTGTGCCTCTGTACCCGTCAAAAACTAACGCCCACCCCGTCCTCCCCCAGCCCCAGCACACCATTCTACTTTCTGTCTCTATGAATTTGACTACGCTAGGGACCTCATATAAGCAGAATCACAGTATTTGTCCCTTTGTGACTGGCATTTCACTTGGCATAACGTCCTCAAGGTCCATCCATGTTGTGGCATGTGTCAGAACTTCCGTCCTTTTTAAGGCTAACTGAATTGACTCGATGGCCCCAACGAAATATTCCATTGTGTGTATATCCATGTACAGCTGTGCCGTCCCACACAGCAGCCACTAGTCATGCATACGGTTATTGAGCATTTGAAATGTGGCTAACGAGATGGAGGCACGGAGTTTTTAACTGCATTATATTTTAATTAATTTAAATTTACAATCTGATTCATTTGCTGGAAAAGGTTTAAGTGTGTTTGGAACAAATCAGGGACGTGAATCTACTTTTCCAACTGCACATTTTATTAAATCTAGATATGGAGGGACTATTTCCAGTGAAAGCTTAGCATCTGAATTGAGATATGCCATGAGTGTAAAACATACACTGCATTTAGAAGACTTAATATGATAAAAAGAATGTAAGAAAAACTCATAAACAATTTTTATATTGATTATATAATGCAATGGTAATATTTTGAATATATTGGGCTAAACAAAATATATTAAAATTAATGTCATCTGTTGCTTTTTACTTTTTTAAAGGCATTGCTAGAAAATTTTAAATGACATGTGTGGCTTGTGTTGTGTTTCTCTTGAACAGTGCAGCTCCGATACAAAGGGAGCATTCAAATATTCGTTGAATGAATGCATGAGTTCAGTGCTGTGACCAAGGTCATTCAAAAAGATGCAAAACTGGGTCTCAGGTTCCTTGGTCCCCACTCCCTCCTTCTTTCCACTGCTCCTTGTGGCCCCCTCTCTACCACACTGGGCTTGCTGGTCACACTCCCACCACCACCTGGAGCACGGAAACTTTCCTTACAGAAGTGAGCTTTGCAAACTCAGAGGACAGCGAGGAGCATCCACATTGAGGTGCCCTAAAGACAAGAGCTTATAGGAAATGGAGCCCTCTTTGATGGAGAGAAGGAAAGGATTTAGGATGCCAAATCTCAGAGGACCCTTTTGTTTCACATTTTGCCCTTTCTGGGTATCTTTACTGAGATCTCCGGTCATCTCGGTGTACATTCTTATTCTGAAAGTTCTTTCAGGAAAAGGATGGTTTTACACTTCTAGACAGACTTCTTGCCATCCCCAGGGCTCTGGTGACACAAAACAGACAGGAGTAACGTAGGCTGTGTGCGCACAACTGGAAGACGGCTGGGAAACAGCGGCCACCCACGCTGGTTGCGGGAGGAGCAAGCGCCCGTGGCTCAGAGAGCAGATGCTTTGTCCCGCCCTGCAGTCTTCATGCCTGGCCCCCCCTTCCCTTTTGAGGTGTGGCTCTTGGAGTGAAAGATCATCACCGTCTTTGGACGGTGCAACAGCTTTTGAAATGCAACAGCTTTCTGCAATTTGTTTTTATGAAATCTGCTTCCTGGAAAATCTTAATGCCCTTTTCTCATTGAACTTCGAGATTTTACGTACTTTCACAAAAGAAAAATAAAAAGCAGAAGGTAGCATGAAATGCATTCACTTCGTAACGCAGATATTCAAAGAAAAATGCCATTTCCGTGCTAACCGGGCATTCCTTACTGAATCGTATCCGTCAGTGAGCAGGAGGAGAGCCTCGTTTGGGAGTCACTCTGATCTCAAGGAAGGCTGCCCCGGTCACTCCAGCAGGTCCTTTTAGATGGCGTGCCGTGTTTCTTGGATAAAGTGTTTTGTCTTAGACAGTCTTTCCCTGCTCCTGGCCTCCTCCCTAAGATGCTCTCTGGTCTAAGGGGAATGATAGGGCTCTTGATGCTTCCTGGACAAATGGCAGAGCCAGGTCCTTACGGCCATGTCCTGTCCCTCCTCTGGTCTGCAGGGTGATGCCCCTCGTTCCCCTGCTTGCTGCTTGCCCTACAGGGAGTGGCAGCTGAAGTCAGAGGCTGGTGCCTAGTCACTTCCTCTCTGGGTTTGGGAGGCATGCCTAGGGGTACCTCCTGCCCGGTTCAACTTCAGCGGAGTTCCTGCAGGTGTCGTGGGCACTCTGAGGCCTGGCCGTGGCTCCAGGGCTCTCCCAACCTAGACAGTCCGCTCTGTAGCCCTCTCTCCGGAACAACCTCACCCCAATCCAGCAAGCCCTCTGGCATTCTCACGGCCCCATTTGCAGTCCTTTCTGGGTCCAGGCTCCCTCTGCTCACCATGCTGCCAGCACCACCACCTCATCCTTTACAAGTTTTGCTCTCACAAATAACGCCTTGGTGAAGATATTGTGCACGTCTGGTGTTTTCCAGGAACAGAGACAGAGGAGTAGAATTGTGGGATTATAGGTTATAGACATTTTGATATTTTAAGATGGTCCCATATTTACCTCCAAAGTCTCTGTCACCGATTTACACTTTATTTCCCCACACCTATGCTAATTCTGAAGATTATCAAACTTTATAAATTTGGCCAATCTGATAGCTGTTAAAAAGAGATTTTTAGGGGCCAGCCCTGGTGGCCTAGTGGTTAAGTCCAATGTACTTGGCTTTGGCGCCCCGGGTTCCATTCCTGGGCACAGACCTACACCACTCATCTGTCATGGTGGTGGCTCACATACAAAAAAAAGAGGAAGATTGATGGCAGATGTTAGCTCAGGGTGAATCTTCCTCAGGAAAAAAAGAGAGAGAGAGAGATTTTAGTATTGTTAAGAATTTTTTCTTGTGTATATTGACCATACAGTAATCCCCCTTTATTCATGGTTTTGCTTTCCGTGGTTTCAGTTACCTGAGATCAACAGTGGCCCAAAAATATTAAATGAAAAATTGCAGAAATAAACAATTCATAAGTTTTACATTGCTTGCCGTTCTGAGTAGTGTGATGAAATCTCGCACCGTCCCCCTCCACCCCTCCCGGGACGTGAATCACCCTTTGTCCAGCAGATCCACCCTGTGTATGCCACCTGCCCCTTAGTCACTGAGGAGCCAGTCGGCCAGGTTATCAGATGACTGTTGGCAATTCGGATATGCCAAAGAGAAGCCATAACGTGCTTCCTTTAAGGGAAAAGGTGAAAGTTCTCAACTTAATAAGGAAAGAAAAAACATGTATGCTGAGGTTGCTAAGATCTACAGTAACTTTTATTACAGCATATTGTTACAATTGTTCTATTTATCATTGGTTATTGTTAATTTCTTCCTGTGCCTGATTTATAAGTCAAACTTTTTCATAGGTGTATATACATATATAGGAAAAAACATAGTATCTAGATCGTTTGGTACGGTTCTCAGTTTCAGGCATCCACTGGGGGTCTTGGAACATATTCCCTGCAGTAAGGGGGGAACACTGTGTGTTTTGTGAATTTTTTGTTCATACCTTTAACTTCCTTTTTTAAGAAGTTTTCATCTTCTGTTCTTATGGATTTACATATGAAGTAGCCATGTCAGCTCAGGCTGCCATAACAAAATACCACAGACTGGGGGGGGCTTAAACGCCAGAAGTTAATTTTCTCACATTTCTGGAGGCTGGAAGCCCAAGATCCAGGCACCTACCCGGGGGCTGCCTGCTGAGAGCTCTCCCCTGGGACGGGTGCAGACAGAGCTTCTTGCTGTGTCCTGGACGGCCTCTCCTCGGCGCCTGTGTGCGTGGAGAGTGAAACAGCTCCCTCCCCTTCAGATGCGGCCTCCAGGCCTATGGGACTGTGGTCATTTACCCGTCATTCCCTCCCAAAGGCTCTGTCTCCAAACGCCGTCACATTGGGGCTTAGGGCTGCAGGAGGTGAATTTTGTGGGGACATAGTCAGCCCACAGCACCACAGTACTATTCTTTACCTGTTATATGAGTTTGTGTGTGTGTATACATGTATGTGTGTATACGTGTGTGTTTGTGTGTATATGTATATATACATATGTGTATGTGCATATATTTTCTCCAAGAGTATAACTTGCCTTTTAATTTCATTAATCGTGTTTTCAGTCATAGAAAAGTTGTTTGGTTTTTTTTGGGGGGAAGATTAGCCCTGAGCTAACATCTGCTGCCAATGCTCCTCTTTTTGCTGAGGAAGACTGGCCCTGAGCTAACATCCGTGCCCATCTTCCTCTACTTTATATGTGGGACACCTGCCACAGCACAGCTTGACAAGCAGCACATAGGTCCACACCAGGGATCTGAACCAGTGAACCCCGGGCCAGCAAAGCAGAATGTGGGAACTTAACCACTGCACCGCCAGGCTGACCCCTGAGAAGTTTTTAGTTTTGATGCGTCAAATTCGTTCCTCTTTTCCTTTATGACTTCTCGTTTCTATGATTTGTTTAAAAAGGCCTTCTGTACCCCAGATGTCACAAACATATTATTTGTTTTCCATATTTCAGGAGCAGAACTTGCCCACAAACTTTTTGAGACTGATGCCCTTTGCAGGGGCTGGAAGAAGGTACATTTTTATCTAACAGTTCAATTTCTTTCATGCTTATTAATTTAATGTTTTCTGTTGCCTCTTGAACAAATTTTGGTTATTTATATTTTCCTAGAAAATCATTCATCTTATCTGGGTCTCAAATTCACTGGTATAAAGTTGTTCATAATGTTCCCTTTAAAAATTATCCTTTACAGGGCCAGCCTGGTGGTGTAGTGGTTAAGTTTGTGCACTCCACTATGGCAGCCCAGGGTTCACAGGTTCAGATCCTGGGAGTGGACCTACACACCGCTCATCAAGCCACACTGTGGTGGCATCCCACATACAAAAAATAGAGGAAGATTGGCAACAGATGTTTGCTCAGGGCCAATCTTCCTCACACACACACACACACACAAAACCTTTATATGTGTTCATTCATCCCTTTCCTTCCCTGTTATTATCTATGTATTTTATTCTAGCCAAATAACTTTTTACCTTAAAAAAAAAAGCAAACCTGTGTTCTTGTTTTTTTAAAGATTGGCACCTGAGCTAACAACTGTTGCCAATCTTTTAATTTTTTTTCTTTCTACTTCTCCCCAAAGCCCCCAGTACATAGTCGTATATTCTAGTGTGGGTCCTTCTGGTTGTGCTATGTGGGACACCACCTCACCGTGGCTTGATGAGTGGTGCTATGTCCGTGCCCGGGATCCGAACTGGCAAAACCCTGGGCTGCCATAGCAGAGTGCACAAACTTAACCACTTGGCCATGAGGCCGGCCCCAAACCTGTGGTTTTATTGATCAGTTTTGCTGAATTTTTTCTCTGTGTCATTAATTTCTGCTTCTCTATTAATTAACTCATTTCTTACTACTTACTTTGGCTTCATTTATTTTTCTTTTAAATCTTTTTTATGTTCCAATAAATAAATGCAAGTCTAGAGTTTTCTTCTGAAAATTGCTTTGGCCATATCCCACTGGTTTTGATGTGCGCTGTTTTCATTGTGGTCCAGTTCCAAGTAGTTTATTTCCTCTTTAAACCAAAAGATCTTTAGAAGTGTGTTTTTATATTTCAGGAGTATAGATTTCTTTTGGCTCCTTGTTTGTTAATTTCTAAATTTATTGCATTCCGGTCAATGAATGTGGCCTGTATAATAAGTTTTTAAAAATGTGTTATTTCCTTTGAGCATAGAACAGAGTCAAATTTGGTGAGCTCTGCATGTGTGCTTTTAATTTTTTTTAAAAAGGCTTAATATTGCATTATTTTTCCTTTCCAGTGTGGTCACAGCTTCTGAGAATAGGCAATAATTTAGTTGAGTTTAATAGTATTTGACTCATTTACTCAATAGATATTTATGGAGTGCCTGCATATTCTAGGCACCGCAGGATTCGGGGGACACAAGGATGAGCAAAAACAGGCACGGTCTGCCCTATGAGTTGATAGTCCAGCGGGAGAAGCAGGCACAGATCGCATCGTCCCATCAGTGAAACAATGAGCTGAAGAAGAAACACTGATTCTGTGGACGCATCTCACAAAGGGTCTTGTCCTGGAGAAAGCTTTCCTGATATTTGAACAGAGACCTGAAAGGGGGGTGGAAATTTCGTAGGAAAAGGGCTGGGAAGGGAAGAGAAGAGGGCTGCAGGTGGAACAGCGTGTCATGAGGTCCTTTGTGTCTGTGAACAAGGGTCCTGGGGTCCAGAAAGCAGACCCTAGGCTGCCGGGCCCCACACAGCGTGTGCGTGGTACTGGCCCCAGAGCAGAGGGGTGCAGGCGTGCGGTGGAGAGGGGTGCAGACCATATAAGGCCTTATGAAGAAGTTTTGTCTTTACTTAAGAAAAATGGGAAGCCGTTAAAAGAATTTAGAGAGGCTTACAGGATTGTCTCTGTGGTTTTAGACGATAACTTGAAGAGAAACTTGGAGCATTTGCTCCATGGAGCTTTTATTCCTTGACTTCGTACTATATGGCTCCTACTTCCCTTCTTGCTCCCTCCCTTCAGTGAAGTTGAACTAAACATGCTCAAGAAGAATGATCACCTGGCGCGTTTTCCATCAGAGGCGTACAAATTACCCGGCACGTCTGGGACCAAGCCTGCACTGGAGGTGGATTAAACTAATGATTCAGCGGTAATCACACAATAACAACCGGAGCTGTCGGCGTGGAGCGTTGCGTCCCAGCTCCGTGCTAGGTCCTCCGCGAGTTTATCTCCTTCGATCTTCACAACAACCTTATGCGATTTCTTTTCACCGCACACATCAGTCACCGTGTCTGCCACCATTTGTGCTGGAAACTCACTGCCTCCACCTCAGAGGGATGGGGCCACTCCCAGGGGCTTTGATTTGTCCACTGTGATCATGCTCAAGCACACACAGGCACACGTGTGCACACATGCACAGACATGCACACTCACACACAGGCACACGCACCTCTGCTTGGATCAGGGGTGGTGCCTGGATCCAACAGCCACCAATCCATTGGCCAGCCAGCAGTTTTTAGGGTATCATAGCACAAAAAGCTTGGTCCAAGTAGATTCTTGCTTTTAGAAATTTCTAGTTGGGATATATAAAGGAAATCAGTTAGTTGCAGAAACTGAAGCTGAGCGATGAGAGACCGGAGAAGCCCTGACGGCCTGAGTGGGTGGAAGTTGTGAGTAAGCCAAAGGCCTCGCTGAGCAGAAGCTGTGAGGAGAAAGGATGCCAGGGTGGATGGAGAAACTGGTTGACAGAGAGGAGAGAAGCTGACTGGAGATGAAGCCCGCGCTTGGGGAGGCACTGAGTCACGTGAATGACAGCAACTAGAGGAACGAGGCACACGTTCATGCCCGAGATGCAGTGGCAGGCTCTGAAGGCCCGGCCACAGAGTGCTCCCCGCTCTCTGGGTTCATGAGATGCCGCCCCCTCATCAGGCCTGACCGGGAGTTTGATGCACAGCGCGTCTGAAGGCGTCTCTGCTCCACGCAGCACAGGAGACTCGGCACTCCTGGGCTCAGACAAAGACACAGAGGCTCAGAGAGGCGAAGTAATTGCCCAAATCGCCACAGCAAATTGGTGGAGCAGAAATTTCAAGCTCAAGTTCGTGTGACTGTGCGGCCCTCATCCTCAAGGATAAGGCTATTAGCATTTTTACAGCAGGGGTTGGGGGGGGAGGAGGAATTATCTGCTCAAGGATATTTGTCAGACCTTCAGCTTTTCTCACCTTGAGAACAAACACAGGCGGCACACGGTTTCAAATCAGTAAACCAAGTGACTTGGCATCATTGGCCTGTTAAGTGTTAGGGTTTAACAATAGTTAACATAAGAGGACCGTTGCTTTCGAGTGCACTGCACAAAAGCAGGTTTTCACCTAGTCAGCTATTTGGAGAGTGGCATGGGGATAGAGGCAGGGACACGGAGAGCGAGGGTTACAGTTTCTCCCCCAAGAACTGGTTACAGCCTCGCAGGGCTAGGGCCCGATTGTCCATTCACCCAGGCAATGGGCCTGGGGGAACTGGATCATGCAAAAGAAACTTCCGGCCATCGATGAGAAGCAGCCGGCTGCTAACCTGGTTTTCGGTAGTGGCGGAACAGAGCCGGGTGCCCCATCAGCCCTCTTTGTGGTCCTCTACAGGGAACGTCCTCTTCCTTGCAAAAGGGCCTCCAGGAGAAGTGGCAAGGGGAATGAATCCAGAGCAAATTTAATGAGTGCCTAGTAAGTGCGAGGCCTCGTGCCCAGGGAAAGCTTAAACGTCTGAGTCATAGGTCCACAAGGACTGAAGTGGGTCACCTTGGCTGTGACACAGCAGGAAGTCTCTGAGGCTGCAGCCTACTGGTAAAGCAGCAACACTGTATCTCCCCAGACCCCCCTGGGAATTCGTGCACTGACCCTATTGCCTCTACGGATTGTTCCAGGTCCCGTGCTGAGGGCGGTGGGGAGCCTCCTGTTTGGTGTCCCTTCCCGGCAAGCCCTTATATGTCCTGAGCTCACAGCAGCTGAGGACATTTCCTTTCCTGACCTTTGCCAAACCACCTTTTACCTAATTCCTGCTGTTTGCCCTGTTGAGAGGGGGTGTGGCCACGGCCCAGAGACCAGGCAGACCCACAGAGGAGAGGCACATCAGGAAAGTCCCAGGGGGACGCAACAAGCCCCAGCTGCTTGTCCTTTGAGGGTCAGCCGACCAGCGGAGTCCAGAGCCCAGGGGCAAAGATCAAAACCAAGCCTGGAGGTCAGCCCAGGATGGCACAGATGTCGCCCATGTCCACCTTCATTCTTCCTTCCGTATCCATGTACCCACTGTACTATTACTCACTTGCTGTTTTTCTTTTAAAATTCACTTTTTAACTTAATTAAATAAAACTTTGCATCAGAGGAGTAAATGAAAAATGAGGATCACTTGTCAAAAACAAAGAAGAGGTCTTTAAAAATAGATTTAACTCTTAAGGTAAAAATTTTCCATCACGTTTTACCTAAAATTGTAGCTGGCTGCCATCAGAGGTCCTGTCTCACTTCGGCCTGCCTCGGGCTGGGGGGTCCAGGCCTGACCTGGAGTCAACCCGCCAGGGGGTCCTGCTTCCACCCTCTGTGGTTGAGAAGCCGCGGAGAGGTGACTTAAGCTAGCTGAGCCTGTTTCTCTGTCACCTGTGGGTGACCATGGTCCCTGCTTTGCAGGCCTGTTGCAAAGATCACACGGAAGACTGCAGCGAGAGCACCCAGCACAGGCCTGGCACATAGTGCACGCCACAAACACTCCCTGTTTTCTCCAGAGTTCTCCGTATAAGTGCGCTTGTGATTTTCAAACCGTCCATCACAATATTTGTTTGGGAGATACGGTTTTTGTCGGTAAGACCAAAGTTCAACTTGAAATAGAAAGCATCTAAGTTAAAAACAGTGAGAAAGATATAATTATAGTGCTGTTATTGCCAAGGACAAGAAACAGGAAACTAGAACAATGGTTCATGAGAGTCAAATAGCCAAGATGAATTGCATCTTTATGAAGGGGTCCCGGCTGCCTCCAGCAGAAGGTGTGCCGAGGTCCCCCTTCGCACATCCCCTTACCCAAACCAGAGCCCTTTGGAGGAACTAACTCCAGATTCTTGGCAGCACAGGCTGGAGGCAAATCAGGACTGTTTGGGTCCAGAGTCCAGAGTGCTGAGCCCCACTTGGCTCGGCTTCAACCACAGGTTGGGCGTCACAGCTGCGCCGGTTCCAGCCGGAGGTACAGCTCTAGCAGAGTCGGGATGCCTCTCGGCCCAGGTCAGAGGGGCACGTTTGTGGCCAGTGCAGCCTCCAGCTCAGCAGCTTCCAGAGGTTCTGCCACAGAATCTTCCCAAATGAAACACCCTCCTTCCTGTTCAGCTTAGCTCCGGCTGCCTTGACCTCCTCTCACTTTCAACCACTTCCTTTCTTTCTCAACACCCGATTTCCGCTCCATGTCCTGCATTTCTCCATCATGTCCCTTCACCCATCTTCCAGGGCTAACGTCCTCTCCTCTCCTCTCCTCTCCCTCATTCTCTCTTTCTCCATCTTTTTCATCCTACCTTCTCCTCCCCTCCCTCCATCCTCCCCTCCTCCCCTCCCTCCATCTGCTCCTCCTCCCTTCCCTCCATCTTCTCCTTCTCCCCTCCCTCTCTTCTGTCCTTCTTTCACAAATGTTTATGGAGCATTTACGAATGAGCTAGGTATTGTGCGAGGGGTTACAGTGGTAACAGGATCCTTGTCCTTATGGCATGTTTACTCTGAAAGGAAAGACTAACACAAACAAATATTTCCTTGAATAATTGTGTAATTATACCAGCAATAATGCTGTAAGTAAGGAATCCAAGTGGGCCAGATGCTACAGAACTCCTATGACATTTTCCACGTCCACGTGGCACGTGCAAAGCCCTAGAAGGTGACGACCCTATTGGGCAAGCATGCGTCTGCCCTGCATGATCCCTCCAGCATCTGGTACAGGGCCTGGCACGGACACAGGGTGCACTCGGTGATTGCTTGTGGAGTAAATGAAGAAACTGCTCTTCCGGAGAACCCGTTGGTGCTCATTTGGCCATGGGAATCACGAGGGAGAGTCAGAGGGGGCAGAGCTCCTCTCCATCCATCCTCCCCCGACACCCTGCAGTAGCCAGGCCATCAATGGCCAACTAGATGCCAAAGGGATGAGGTGTCAGCAATGGATGAAGCCAAGTGTCCTCCTAGAGTCTCTGCCTTCAGGTCTCCCACTGAGGAAAACCTAGCCAGGACCTCCTTCGAGAAACCCCAGGTCTGAGGACAAAAACGGATAGTCACTGCCTGGCTTTGGGCACTCCTTGCTGGGGAGACCTTTTGATGGCTCTCACGTGGCCAGATAAGCATCTCCTTTGTATTCCAACAACCTCGACTATGTAGGAAGCAGTGGGTTCCTGAAAATCACCGTAATAAGTCAGCTATAAAAAGAAACTAATCTAAATGGGTGGGGTTGCAATTTTCAGTAATAAAGGTGATCTGAATATATTTATATTGTGATATATATAGATTCTTTATATAATATTATATATCATATAAAGGTCAGAATATATTTACTCCATCACATTTTCACTTCAAATTGGAAAATAATAAGAAGGAAGTATTGGAAGATGGGGAGACACAAATGGACAGAGTAAAGCAAACCCTCCTATGACAGCGAAGGCACCCCAGGAGGCGGGGTGGCCGGGGAGCAGAGCGCCAGCATCCCCCTTGGGAAGGCATGTGGAGGTCACCAGGCAGGCAGGGAGCAAGGAGATGGGGCATTGTGTGGAGACAGTTGGCCTTGGGCTTGACCTGAACTTGACCTGGCTCTGATAAGAATCTGTCCAACCTGGCAACGATGTGACAGTAAATTCCATGGATTTGAGCAGCACAGTTCATGCCAAAAAAACTTGATTGCCTTTGAGGACAGAATTATCCTCATTGTTACTGTATGCTAGACAGAAAAAAAGTGCAGGAGAGGCAGCATCTCCAGCTTTCTGGCTCAGGACACACCAGGCCCTTTTCTCCCCAGGCCCGAGGGAAGGAGGCCGAGGCAGGCTGGGGAGGTCACCTTCAAGGTGCTGTGTGTGCTCTGTCGCACGTCATAGCAAAGGAAAGACGGATGCTCAGCCCACCTTGGGACAAGCAATAGTTCTGTGTGCTCGCTTCATAAACTCTGCGTTTTATAGCTGTAAAGGATGTCAGTAACCACCCAGTCCAAACGCCCTGAACTAGCTCAACCCCAGCATTTCTAGGGTCAGACTGAGGTTGATACCCGGGAAACGACTTGGAGAGCGCTGCCAGGCTAACAGCGGAGCCGGACCTGCTCACGAGGTGCGTCTTCTCCTTCCACGTCCTCGGGCAGGAAGTGCTCAGCACGTGTTCCTCACCATCATCGCTTACCGTCACGTGCACTTCACACCCCCTGTGACAACTGCATGGTGTCCCCCCACTTTGTGAATGCAGAAACCAGGTAGTTTGCTGAGGGCCACGCAGCTAACGAGGGGACAGGCCCGGAACCGGGGGTTCTGATTCTGCCCCCAGCTCTTCCTGGTCCTCGTGCTGTCTTCACGCTGCTGTCCGTCCTGTGATCTGTACACTTGGACGTAGGAGCCCAGAAAGACCCTGTGATCACTGACTCCGGAGAATAACTCTGCAAACTTTGTCTATGCAGCAGCTGGGCCGTGGGGAGGCTTCCCATGGGGACAAAAGAATGATCTCTTCAGGACGACATTTCTTTCTCTCCCGTGAGTGTACCACTGGGAACCGTGCTGGAAGGCATGAGCAGCTCAGACACGATGCCAGAGAGGAAGCCGACGAGCAGGTCCTGGGGGCCCCTGTCTGCACGAGGGTGCTCGCAGTTGACTTCACCTGTGCAGCCTTGGGTGGGGTTTCAGCAAAGAAGGTCATGGCAAGATCTGTGCTCGAGGTTCTTCATGCTGGCGGGTGGGTGAAGGGTGGATTGGAGAGGGCAGGAGGAGAGGTGGGGAAAAGGAAGAGGAGGCAGCTGCTTAGGTGACATGATGGGAGCTCAAACAATGGTTTTAGGGCAGCAATGGAGGGCCAGGTCAAGGTCAAGGTGAGGAGGAGGAGGAGTCAGGATGAGTCTCCCGTTTCAGCTTTGAGGACTGAGTGGCAGAAGGGAGAAGGAAGAAGAGCAGGCCTGGGGGAAAGACCGAGAGCTCGGAGTTAGGCAGTTTGAGGGGGAGACGCCCAATGGGCCTTCTGGCCTGGATTCCCCCAAAGCAAGGCTTGGGACAAAGATTGACATGCTGGTGCTTTATTTGGGAAGTGGTCCCAGGGAACAAGAGAAAGGAACCAGAGCGGGTGACATAAGACGAAACAGAAAGTGACTTAAGGATGTGTATCGTGTTGGCCATCTCCAGGGGACACTGGCACTGGATCCCCCAGGGCCTCATGGGGAGTGTTTACACAGCAAGTCAGGACTGTCCACACAAGGGACGAAAGGGAGGAGTGATTAGCCACTGTTTCTCATACCTCGTTGGTCCAGGGCTTCCCCATGGAGTGTTATGCCCACTCCTCGACCCCCACATGTGGGTTGCACACGCATAAATGTCAGGTGGTTCCACAGACATCCGGAATGGATGAACAGGTGTCCAGGGGCATCAGAGAAGCCCCAAGGCACGAAGCGAGGTCTAAGCCACTTGCTGAGATAAGTTACCGTGAGAGCTGAGTCAAAGCCAGCCCAGAACCGCCTGCCCAAGCTGCTTCGAGTCTTGGAGGCGAGGCCGAGAGGCTGTGAGATGGTGCACAACAGGCGTCCACTTCACAGGATGTGAGGTGGGGCTGTCCTGGTGGCAGATGTGTAAACCATCTAAGCTCTGGAGGGAGGCCAGGGCTGGAGACACGGATCTGTGAGTCATCGGTGTGCAGGTGCTGGCTGAGACCACGGGGAAAGTGTGTTGAGTGCAAAGAGCATTGAGTCAAGGGCAGTGCCCTGCGGACCATGTAAGGAGCAGGCAGAGGAAGAGGGGCCAGGAAAGAGCAGAAAGGCCGGGGAGACACAAGGACAACCTGGAGGGTGTGGTTTCATGGGAGCTGAAGGGCAGCATGTGACAGGACATTGACTAAGTGTCCCCAAGCATCGCATACTGTAAGACGTCCCCCGGGTTTGGCAATCCAGAGGTCTCAGGTGCCCTCAGCACCAGGAAGGTCAGGAGAAGCGTGGCGTTGGAGGCCAGGACGTAGTGGGCAGAGGAATGAGCAGGAGCTAAGAAACTGGAAAGAGCAGTATGACCTGCGACGTCACAAGGACTGCCCTCGGATAGGACAGGGACCACAGAGGGGTGAGAACAGTTCGTAGGTCAGAGAGCGAGGAGCTGAGGGAGACCAGACAGAACAGCCTTGATTGTCCCGAGGAACCGAGATGATGCCCCCCCTCCCCGGGACCACAGCCAGCCGTCCTCCTCCTCCTCCGTGGCGGGCTGTGCGCCTGGGGGTCGCGGCAAGAGTTCGGTCTCTCATTTTGTTATTGCTGTTAGTCAGCTGGTGAATATTTACTGAGCATGAACAATGTCCAAGGCCTCGTGCAGGTAACTGAGGAAAATACAAGAATGACGTGACTGAGTCCTGCTCAGAGGAGCTCTGGGCCTTGGAGCCTGGGGAGTCGCTGCACCCCAGGGGAAGTCAGAAGCTGGGCTGGGTCAGGATGCTGAGCTGGTGCACACGAGCGTATTCATGCATTCAACAGACCCGCTGGGGGCTGTGACGTGCCCCGCACTGACCAGGTGCTGAGAATACATCAGAGAACAGAACAGACCACAACCCTGCTCCCGTGGCCCCTGCCACATTAGGGGAGACAGTCTATAGATGTAACAGGTAAATAAGTTATATGCTGTGTAAGAAGGTGGTGAGGGACCTGGGAGAACGTAGAACGGAGAAGGGGAATCGGCAATGTGGGGTGGCGGAGAGGGCAGCATCCTTAAGCAGGGCAGGCCAAGGGAGGCCTCACTCAGAAGGTGGCACTTGAGCAGAGCCCTAAAGGAGATGAGGTTGCCGTTTGAATATCTGGGAGAAGAGTGGTTTCAGCAGAGGGAACAGATTGTGCAAAGGCCCTGAGGCAGGAATGTTTCGTGAGGACGAGAGAGCAGCAGGAAGTAGTTGGAGAGGTAAGGGGGTGCAGAGGGAGAAGAGGAGTGGTGTGCAGATGGTGCAGGGCCTTCAAGGCCATTTGTCAAAACCTTGACTTTGAGAGGGAAGGGAAGCCACAGGAGGACTGAAGCAAAAGAGTGTGAAGCTTTAAAGTAACCACTCTGGCTGCTTGTGGAGAAGAGACTGTGGGTCAGGGAGGCTCTGGGGAGACCAGAGAGAAGGCCATTAGAGTCAGCCAAGTGAGAGATGATGGTGACTTGGACCAGGGTGGTGGCCCTGGGGAACAGCAGGGGAATTCTGGAGACTTTTGGAAGTCCGTGCCATGGGGTGGAGTTTCTGGGGCTTCCGTGCTCCATCGGCCCTGACTGAGTAGGTCACGGCAACCCTGAGTCCCCGGGATGAAAGGACCTCCGAGTCCGTGGTGGGTGGGGATGGAGGGAGGGGCGGGCATCCCACGCCAGGGCTGAGCAACAGGCCGAGCCCGTCAGCAGACTTGCCTCCCGCGTGCAGGCCCCTGCCGCAGGAGTGACCAGCCCGTTCCCACGGGGCCCAGCTCGGCAGCCTCTGCCCTCTCTTCTTTCACACAAGCCCGCGCCGAAGAGCAAGGGCACGAGAGTGAGGCCTGCAGAGGTGAGGCCACCTGAAAAGCCAGGCTGGGAGCCAGAGAAGGACTCCGTGCCCGCCTCCCGGCCTACAGCAGCCCGTGCTTCTCCTGCTCTCCCCCTCTGACCCCTTCTTACCAAGATCGAGCACTGGGAGGGAGACGGGCAGAGTCTTTCTTCCGCATGCTCTCCCCCCGCCCTCCCCTGCACTTGGCATGGGCCTGGGGAGTCCCCACCCCCGTCTGGGTCTGGCCCGATGAGGTGGACGCAGCAGAGCAGGGAGGCCTGCCAAGAGCCGCTGTCTGTGGAGGATCGGGAGGGCACAGACTCCATGCTAGAACCGGTTCCCATCCCAGTTCTGTTTCAAACTGGTTATGATGCCTTGTCAGGTTACTTCAGCCTCAGTTTCCTTATCTGAACAATGAGGATATCAATTTCTCTCGTAGGATTGTTATAACAGACATGATACATGCAAAATGCCTGGCCCAGAATAGGAGCACGTGACAGTCCTGTAAGTTGGTTCACTCAAAATCTATTCTCCAACATCTCCTTCTTGGCCTTCCTCTACTAGAGAAGAGAGAAGAGGAAATGATACTCAAGCTTCCAGCTCCCCCGTACTTAGGGGTGGCCACAAAACCCAGCTACGGCCAATGAGAGGAAGGTAGAAGTCCTTGACTTTTCCAAATCTAACAGCAGAGCTTCTGAGCAGCAAGTCCTTACTCCTCTGTTCTTCCCTCATACCTTCTTGCCTGGAACTCAACTTGAGGGTAGAGGTAGAGCAGCCATCTTGTAGTCATGAGGTAATGAGCACAGATCAGAAGTGAAGGATGATGGGGTAGCAAGACAAAAAGTACTGAGTGCTTAATGACATCACTGAGCCACTATTTTAGCCCATGGCTACCTGCCCAGAAATTTATTGTTGTGTGAGACAACCCCCTTCCTGGTATGAGCCAGTGTTTGTTGGGGTTTCTGCAATGTGAAGCAAACGCAATCAATAACAACAGCTATCATCACCATCATCATCCCCATCACCACTATCATCACCATCTCTGTTCTCCTGCATCTGCAACAACCTCCAGCTCGCAGCTTTAATTATCTAATTGGGAGCCAATTAAGACTTACTAAATGAACCTCTGAAGTGTCATTTCCCAGGGAGTATGCCAAGAAACATCGGTTCTTCCAGATATTAATAGATGTTCTGAGAAAAGAAAAAGCTGCCTGGTTAAGTGAACAAATGGTGGGACCTGGCAGAGATGGTTATCCCAGCGGTTTCCCGTTGGTATCCTCTCTGGGGGCTTTGCAAAGGATATGCCTAAAAGGGAACTTGCAAAGAATCCATGTCAGAGCCCCAACTACCGTAAATACTCTTTCCAAAAATCGCTATATCTGAGGACTCCTTGCTATGGTTCTCTCTCTCTCCCGCCCTTCCACCACGTCCATCCTCCCTCCATACAAAAGAAAGGCGTGCTGCCCATTGGATCAGAAATCCCCCGGAGTGTTCCTGTGCAGGGTCGAAATGCCTGTGCTGCGAAGGACAATCCCAAACCTGGGGTTTCACTGGACTCTAATGACCAGGTCAGCCTTTTACAAGTCACGTGCTTGCCAATTCTTTGCTTTCAACAGAATTGAAGGATGTCCTCATTGAACGTCAGCTGATAGATCATTAAAAATATTTTTTGCGACAAATGACTATGTGATCTCTGTCTCATACATCTGAAATAGTGTAGAATCGAGTGGCAATGCTGTTAAACCCATGCTCACCTACTTGTTTATGTGAGCACAGTCTCTCAGTGGCTATGTCTGTAAAAGTAGTAAATAGGAATGGAACGGATGCTGCACCCTGCCTCATGCTAGCAGTAAATGACTCACCCGTGGATGCAGGAAACTACTGAGAAAAAGAGCTACTTAGCTTATGAATGGGTGCAATTCCAACAAAAACTTACTCTTTGTGTTTAATAATTATGCATTAAAGTTTGTAATATTTGTCTGTTGCTGTAACTAATTCTGTGCTAATGAAAACTAAATGCAGAAGAAAAAATTTTTAAATGTTTTGCAACTTACATTTGTGTGTGTGTGTGTGGTGTGCATGTGTGTGTGCGCGCAGGCAGAGAAGAGGTAGAGAAGTACGGTCGAGTGACCAAGAAAAGACTTTCAAGCATTAAAACGTTTTGGGGGTCCGGCCCAGTGGCATAGAGGTTAAGTTCGTGCACTCTGTTTCAGCGGCTCGGGGTTCACTGGTTTAGATCCCGGGTGTGGACCTACGCACTGCTTGTCAAGCCATGCTGTGGCAAGTGTCCTACATATAAAATAGAGGAAGATGGGCACTGATGTTAGCTCAGGGCCAGTCTTCCTCGGGAAAAAAAAAAAATTCTTTTGGAATACAATTCTGTTGGAGAAGTGGAATGGAGAGAAAAATGGTGAAAATGTTTGTTAAAGAAAAGACCTCATATGCTTTTTAACTAGATGGTGATGTATATCAACTCGTGGTGGTTGACATCAATTTGCTGTGGCATTTAGGAACTATTTAAGAGAAAAATGTAAGAGCTTCATTTTTAAATTTATACTCTATCAGAAATCACATCCTTTGCAACTATCAAAACTTATCATAAAACTTTTTAGATGTTTACTTTAAAAATGGATGAGGGATATATAGTTTTCAAAATTTCTGGAGGAGCATGCAGGCAGTTTGCAGATCAATGCCTGAGAGGGTCTCCTTTCGTGAATAGATAAAAGCGCCAAGTAATTGAGAACGATATTGTGGAAACAGTGCTTCTATAATCACTCGTTCTTCTTAAAAAGGCTCATTACAATCTCTGCCTTGCCTACCACACATGCATCCGGAAAACCTTCACACATAGATAAGGGGAGGCACACCTTACCTCCTGGCTCTCTCCCACTTAATCACAAAAGACGGGTGTTTGGAGTCCAAAGTTATTAATCTATTAATAAGATTTCCTCTAAACTGGGAACAAGAAGATAATACAGTCCACAATCAAGTAGCTTAAAAGAGAAATACATTTAGAGAACAGAATACAAAAAAAAGGTAAGACTCATAACAAAAAGCAGATTAAACACTTGCTTTTAAATATTCATTATGATTAGGGGCCAGCCCCATGGCCCAGTGGTTAGAGTTTGGCGCGCTCCACTTGGGCGGCCAGGGTTCGAGGGTTCGTATCCCTGATGCCGGCTTACTCTACTTATCAGCCCTGCTGTGGCGGCATCCCACATACAAAGTGGAGGGTGGCATGGATGTTAGCTCAGGGCTAATCTTCCTCAAGCAAAAAAAAAAAAAAAATAGAGGAGGATTGGCAACAGTGTTAGCTCTGGGCAAATCTTCCTCACAAAATACATATACATACATAGAGAGAGAAATTATGATTAAATATCAGTGTGGGAGGAGTAGGGGAAAAAGGCAGTGCAGAAGGGCAACAGTTAAATGTCCTGGCCCGGCTGTCTTTGGTAGAATGTATTGTCTACTCCTATGGGACACGTATGTTGGGACCCAGCATTTCTAGAAAGAGATGGAAAAGGCAAACAAAGCAATCAATCAAGAATAATGAAGAGCCGATTTTACTGAATGATCTGGATACACTTTAAAGTGGCACATTTAGTAAATGATTTATGTTTCTCTCTAAAGGTAACAGGAAGTCAAGTGGTAACCTGAGGAATGTTCCAGAGAGAGTCAAACTCCCCAGAAGGAGGGAATTACTTAGGGTCTATTAAGAATGCATCAAAACATTTTTTTGAAGGGATTATTTACTTTTTAAATTATTTATCTTTGGTGATCAAAATTCCTGCTCAGATTTCTTCCACTATGTAAAAGGAAAAATGGGATAAAAGTCAAGAAAATAAAACTTCAGGTTAATATGGCATCCCCACTATTGTAAGATGATCAGATTGTAGCTTGAATGAATCCTAATAACTAAAGACAACTTTGGGTTAATAATAATAGATGTTATTAATAATAACCCTATTTATTGGTTAATAGTTAATACTGATGACTGAGTAAATTATTCAGTCTTACACCTAATTTTCAAGCTTCATTTAAGCCAGAACCCTGACACCTCCCCTGGTAGAGCTGGCAAAATGATCTAAAGACAAAGGCGACATGGGAACGTCCTGCCTGAGTCACAGTGGGGATTCTTGAGGTCCGAAAAGGAGCCGAGTGAACACAGCAGGAGAGCGGATTTCCCAGTGCCCGCAAGAGAGAACAGAGGGCCTGCTTTTAAGAAAACAAAGCAGTTCTCTCCATCCTAGTCCACGCTGACGTCATTTCTCAAGGGTTGGTTACTCTGGTATGAAGAACAAGGCTCTTCCCCCCGAATTTGCCCCTCCTCCTGCATTGCCTCCTCATCGTGAGTCCACAACCTGCACACCTGCACATGGCAGCCTTGAGTCACGCTTCACCCATATGCCTAAGCTAGAAACTTGGGGATCAATCGTGATTTCCTCTACTTCTTCCCTCATCCACTTCTCCCTCCCAACAGTTACTCCCTAGCCCCAGGCTGCTCCTGGGAGTAAGAGTGTTTGTCTCCTAGCAAAGAGCTTAATAAACGTGTGGAATAAATAACCTGATTTGATATAATCTATGATTGACCTCTTTCCTCAAGGAGTGCTCTGCCAAGAATGAGGAGATGGATACAAAAACTCCTTGTCCTTTAGGCTTTTCAGGTGCCACCTCCTCCAGGAAGCCTTCCACGTCCTCTCCCACCAATCAGACTGGGGTATGTGACCCTCCTCTGATCTCCCAGAGCACCCTGTGCTTACCTCTACCAAAGAACTGACAATTCTGTCTTGCAACAGTTGTTTACTTGCCTGAGGCTCCTTCTAGTTGGGAACTTTTATTCCTGGAGCCCCACTGCCTAGCAGGGTATCCAGTGCAAAGCACAAAGACAATGAATGTGGTTGAATGAATGAATGCTCCAAGGAATTAGTGCCATAAGAGACCACAAAGTGGCCCTATGGGGAGACACACAAAGGAGCAGTGAGTTCTGTTATTGAGGGAGTGACAGTGACAAACGTCTTTCTAAGTGGTCTTGAAAGATGAGTTAGAGTTTCCTTAGAGATCAAGGCAAGGAAGGGTATTACAAGCAGAAGGAATAGAGGAACAGAAGCACATGGGCAAGAAAGCACATGAAGTATCTCAAACAACGGCAGCCTGGCAAGGCTCGAACACAGCATTGAGTGGGAGGAAACGGGGCAGATGTGTCTGGAAAGGGTGTGTCGGACCGGTTGTGAAAGACCTGGCAGGGGTTTGAAGACCGTGGAGCAGAAAGTCACTGAAGTTTGAAAGCAGAGTAATAACATGATCAGATCTTCAAAAGAAAAAAAAAAGATCTTCTTTCCTTTTCGGTAACTAAAAGCCATAGTTCTGCCTTCCTCCATTTTTTACATTTCTTGATAGTTCATGAGAATAAAACAACAAAGGCCAGCGGAAGCAATTCTTCTCTCCCTGCCTGGTCTGAACCGGGCGTGTTTTTTTTCTTCCCCTTGTTTTCTGGCCAGCCGTCGGGTGAAGCGAGTGCATCATACAGCTGGGAAAACACGAGCTTCTCCGGTTTGTTTGGCTCCGGAGCTATGTGGGTGAGCGCGAGTCTGGGCAGTGTGTCAGCTTCTTCCTGAAAGTCCGGGTCAAGGAAGACCACGACACGACTTTGTTTACTTGATTTTGCTTTCAGTGTCGAGAACGCTGGTTCCGATGACTGCAAAGGTGTATGCGGTCGCTGCTGGCTCACAGGCCTGTAATTCCTTTGGAAAAAAAGATCTGATTGGGACAACTGGGACCTTATTTTAATACCTCAGTTCCTTTTGAAACACCAGATGAAAAGTGATGCGTTATTTTCCCAGTGGCTTTTGTTCCTGGCTAACCAGACTGGTTTGTTGGATCCTTGGGAGTCATTCTGTGGGACTGGGTTTGCTGGGCTGGCAGATTTGCAGGGGTCGACAAAGAGTGACCCGTCTGAAGCAACTCCTCTGGCTCAGACACTTGAAGTTACACTTAATCATCAAATGTTTACCGAGGGCCTGCTGTGTGCCAGGCCCTGTACTAAGCACGGGGACACCGCGAGGAACGACACAGTTCCAGCAGAGCCCGTTAACTAGGCTAAAACTCATCAAAAGCAAAAGCCAACTCTTGCTTCTCTTTCCATCTCCCCAAGTGCCTAGTGCCGTGTCTAACTCCAGGCAGAGCCGCAACAAAAACCGAACGTCTGAACAAACAGCTACACTCCAATTTCACCCGACACGTGTTTACCACGCACCTGCCATGGCCCATATTGCCTCAGGTAGTAGAGAGACGGAGAAGAGAAAGGTCGGCTCACACCGCCACCTGCTCCCAGGCTGGTGGGGAAGACGGGAGCTAAAACAACTGTTCAGCCTGTACAAATCTGAGCCTCAAGGAGCCCCAGAGCCCCTAAAGATCTTCTTGCCCCAAGGTCCCTCCTCTGGCACCGCAGACCCCTCTACAAAAGGGGTGATGGCTGGCACAGAAGAGAGAGTCCAGGATGCTGCCCCAGCACTGGATCCACTCTGATCAGTTGATGCTTTTGCCTCTTCTGTTGACGATATTTTACCATCATTCCACAGATAATAATAGAGGCACGAGCCGTTCATACACAGGGATGAGAGGAGGGAACGACTTCAGGACGTGAGAAGGGTGCCGGCTTCCATCTGGAAAGGGAGCGTGTAACTTCCTGCAAAACCCAGTACAGCAGGTGACGTTTTGTTTCTAGGAGTCTATTCAGAACCCCTGCCCCATGAGCACAAGCAGGGGACCCCAGCTCAAGGAGCTGCCCACTCCAGATGCAAGGGCACACCATTACCTCCTGTCAACACTGTGGAGTCCAGAGGCAGAAAGTCATTTTAGAATGGAACTATAAAACATTTTAATTTTTGAAGTTACTTTAAATATCGTTTTTATTTCTTCCTGTTCTGGACCAACTATTATCCACAAGCCTAGTTTTGTAGCCATCTTGGTTCAAGTAATCTTGTTACCTGCTAATCATTAGCCTCACTCACGGGCAGTGGAGAGAGAGGGCCTCCCGAGAAGCAGTTTAAGAATCTTGAGCACTAATCCTCTGGGAGGGGGATGAGGGGGCTTCTGTTGCCTTTCCATCCCTTGCAAAGCTGACGCTGAGAGCCTAGAAATATGGATCCTTCAACATTCTGAGGAACTGAAAGAAGGAGATAGAGAGGGAGAGAGGGAGAAAGGAAGGAAAGAAGAAAACAAGGAGACAGGGAGGGAGGAAAACAATCAACCAAACAAAAAACACAGGATGTTTCCTAAACCTCTCCTCAGATTGTCAAGATATAGATTCAAAAAGTCCTAAAGCTGGGAGGGCCAATTTCCCACCTGTGAAAGCAGCAAACATCGCCTGAGCCAGTTCTTCAATGGGAACCACAATTATTCCATGGAAACGTGTCAACAGTTCTCTGCTCAAGTCTACGAACAGAAACAGTGAAGCAAATTACACTTGTCCGTACTCTCCAGATAATTGAATTTGGCTTCTTAAAATTCAGGTGTCAGCCTGTTGAGAAGAACAGGGTAGCTCCTTTATTAACTTTTGTTTTCACCTCCTTTCACTCAAAGCAGGATTTCGTAATATTATTTTAAAATAAATTACTGGCAGAAGACTAGACTAGTGTCTAGTCACGTCTCCAGCCTCATCTTTCCTCTCCTCTTGCTTTCCCCACAGACTACGGTGCTCCGTTCCTACACAGACACCACACCATCGTGCCTCCAGGCATGACCCATGGCCCCTCTCCAGGGCCCCCCCCAACTTTTCCTGGAAGCGGGGTCTTCTCCAGGATGAGCTTCCTCATCTCCCTTCCTTCTGCTGCATAAGGAGCCCTTCCTTTGTGCTCCTATCGCACGCTCAGCGCATCTCCATCTTCACACTTAGCACCTTGCATTGTAAGGACCATGTCTATGTGTGCGCCTGTCTTCCCCTCCCCCCGACACAGTGACTAGGCCTCGCTCATTTTTCACCTTCTTGAGGCCTCACCCACCTCCTGGAAATAGTAGGTGCTTGCATCAGCTATCTATTGCTGCATAACAAATGACCCGCTCAAAATCTGGCAGCTTAAAGCAGCAGTTATTATCCCACAGTCTCTGTGGGTCAAGAAGTCAGGTGCAGGGGTGGCTCGGTTGGTGGCTGTGGCTCAGGTCTCTCACAAGGCAGTGACCCAGGGGTCGCCAGGCCACCACCATCTCGAGGGCCAAGTGCAGGAGGGTTCGCTTCCCAGCTCACTCCTGAGGCTCTTGGCCTTAGAAAATCGACTTCCAAGCTCGATCACTTGGCTGTCAGAAGGCTCTAGGCCTTACCGGCTGTCAACTGAAGATACTTCCTCATCCTATGAGGCTCTCCACAATTACTCACAGCACGGCAGCTGGATTCTGCCAGAGGAAGGGCCCAGAGAGAGCGAGAGAGACAGAGACAGAGACAGAGAGAGGGAGGGAGGGAGAGACGGAGCATACGAGCAAGACGGGAGTCACGGCCATCATGTACCCTCATCTCAGATGTGACCTCCATCACTTTCTCGGGGTTCCATTTGTTAGAAGCAAGTCACCAGGTGCAGCCTCCTCTCAAGGGGAGGGGACACATGAGGACGTGAACACCAGGATGGGCATCACTGGGGCCATTGCAGAGGCTGCTGCCAGCGCTCAGTAAACAGACTGAACGAACAGATGACTCTCTCTGGTCAGAGTGAAGCTCTCCTTCCATGAAGATCCACAGCTTTGGAACCCCTATCGGGGGACAGAGCATGGTGTGACTTTCAGTGAGCATATGTTCACACAGGCACCTGCATAGAAGCAGTACCAAATACACAACTGGCACCCAATAGCTAATTGTCGCCTGGGTGAAGAAATGAAAGAACGGTTGACAGAGGCTAGCATGTGTCCATCACTATTTGTTCTGCAATAAAGGACCTTTGTCTTTTAGCTAGGCCCATGGGCATGCCACTGGAGACTGCATTTCCCAACATCCCTTACAGCCAGAGGTGGCCATGCTCCCAAGTTTTGGCTACTGGGATGTGAGGGTAACCCTGGTGAGCACTCGCCTTTCTCTCTTCCCCGACCTGGGATACTGAGGTTTGGGTGGGACCGAAAGCAGGAACATACACAGTGAATGTGGGAGGACCACGCCAGCAGACTATCCGTCTCTGGACTAGGACCTGAAGGAGAACTCAACTTCTGTCTTGTAAAAGCTCCTGCCCTGTAGGGTCTTGTTGTTGCATCAGCGTAGAGTATACCCATCTGACACAGGATGGAAAAGCAAGCAGGAAACACGACTCCACCACCCCTCCCAACCCCAGGGTGAGCCCCACGCTTGAAACACACTGCAGGGGCCCCTTAAATGTCTGTAGGGTGAAACTGTGCCTGTGGACCTGTTGGGCTGTGTTGGTAGAGAAGAAAGCAGAGTTTAAGTCCCCACTTTCCTCCTGGTCAGGCAACTGCAGGCGTCTTGGGTTAACTCAGAAAACTCAGAGCTCTGAGGCTGCTCAGGGAAGCAGCCACCGCAGCACAGAGTAGCCTTAACTTTCCAAGGTCCAAGGCAGAAAGCCACCACAGAGAGCCATAAGTCACACGGATTCTTCTCGAGGAAAACCTGTCCGGATTGCGGTTTCCCCACAGGAGGTTGATTTGTTTTCCCAAAAAGGAGAAGAGTTCTCAGCTGGTCCCTGCGAAGGGCCACGCCAGCAGCCTCTCCAAACCCTTGCGGCCGTCAAGGGCAGGCGTCCTGTGGGGCGGCAGAGGTCACCGAGAGCCAGCAGCTGTCCATGCCTGGAGGAGCCGCGCCTCTGCCTCAGTCTGGAACTGGACAGCATCCATGGCCTAAAACTGAATGTTTTTATTCCGTTTCTGTTCTTTTACAGTATACGGCTAGATGGCTCCAACCGACCCCACCCTCCAGTACCAGAATCAAACGCTCACCCAGCCAGATGGTGTGTGCTGAGGCTAGCTCGAGGAGATGACAAAACCTTGTTAAAACACAGGAAGGGGACCGGAAGGAAGTGGGATAAGCCTGTCTTGCTTGGATTGAAAATCTGTTAATAGGATAGACACATGCCAAGTAGACAGTAATTTGAAGATATTTCTTTCTCACGGGAAGGCGAATTTGAGAAACGAGGAGAGAAAGAAGGGGTGAGGGAGCCCAGGCTGAAGTCTACAGGCTCATTTCTCTTGGAAGGCGGGGAAGTTTTAAAACCCCTACTATTCCCTGGCCTTCAAGCATTCAAGGTACTAACGAAGATAGCCGTGTCCTTTACCAACGACGGTTCAAATGGAAATGTTCTCAGGCTGTTGGTATAAGAGGAGGGAGAGAGCAAGTCTCACAGAAGGGATGGCATTCTGGAAGGGACTGGAGCAACTCCCCCTTGAAGGATGAGGGAGATTTTCCAGGTGGTCACAGGCAGAGAGGGAGGGCATGGCAGGCAGGGAGCGGCACGAGCCACACTCCGGGGCTCTGAGAGCACACGTAGTTCTCGTGTGTGTTTCTGGAATTCCCAGTGACCTAGGAAGGTGGAGTCACAGGGACGTGAGTCAGGTCTTTGACAGGAAAGAGTAGAGATGACTTCCATTAATACTATGGAGAAAATAGTACACAAGAGATGGAAGGAGATGAGGAAGTGTTAATGGAGCAGAGAGAACAGAGGCAGATCTGGTCCTGTGGAAGCCGGCTGTAACCGTAGCACGGGGTCAGCAACACGGCTGTGTAACTTGGTGGCTTAAGTCGCAGGCTGCTGTGTCAGACCCCCCTCAGTGTCCCACGGCTGCCGTAACAAAGTCCCACAAACTGAGAAGTCTGAGATCCAAGTGTCGGCGGGGTTGGTTCCTCCTGAGGGCTGTGGGAGAGAATCTGCTCCCTGCCTCCCCCCTAGCTTCTGGGCGTTTGCTGACCATCTTCGGGGCTCCTCGGCCTGTAGGAGCAGCACCCCGCTCTCTGCCTTCATCTTCGCACGGCAGTCTCCCTGTGTCCGTGCCTGTGTCCAAACTCCCCCCCTTTCATAAGGACATAGTCCTAGTGGGTTGGGCCTCTCCTAACGCCCTCGTTTTAACTTGATTCCCTCTGTGGAGACTCCGTCTCCAAATAAGGTCACATCACTCCAAATTAGGACGTCAACATCTTTTTGGTATGCACCGTTCCACCCACTGCAGCCATCTCGGTTTGAATCCCAACGTGGCCACGCTCCAGACTCCTTGGTCTTGCAAAAACTGCTTAACGTCTCTTAGCCCAGTAACGTGCCTAAAACAGAATGAAGAGCACCCTTGGTACAAGCATCAGTACCCAGGAGGGGCCTAATAAGTGTCGGTGGTCACTCTTGGATGCACAGAGGACCGCGTATGGAAGTCAAGCCCTGGCGTCATTCTAATTCAGGGACGCAGGCAGAGGGCCCACTGACGGGCCATCAATCATTTCACTCATCTCCTTCCCGCACCCCGACCCCTGGTGCCTAGACTCTTAGGGCCTCAGGAAAGTTTTCTGCAGATTACAACTCTGTAACTCAACTTAATTTCAATTTTGAGCCACATAGCGCCAGGGTGACAGAAACAGAAACTGTCAGTTTGGGGTTTCCCTCTCTGTCTTCCTGGGATTGTGGCTCAATCTCAATGAAGCATCCTGTGCCAAGACGCGGAGCAGAGGCACGGGGGCTGGGTCTTATTTCTCAGTCTGCCAGGCTTCTGTGAGGACCCCACGTCCTGGTTGGTCCTGGGGCAACAGTCCTGTTCTCATCTGAAGGCCACCTCGCCACCCCGAGGTCTGGAGGGGCTCTCTGCCATCACCATGCCAGGCACAGTTTCCTGCTGTTCCTCCGTGCCAGCCTGGAACACACTAGTCTCTGTGAGCCTCTCTGAGGCTTCATCTCTGCAGCTACGCTCTCGGGGGCCTCCCTGTTTCCCCCAGGGCCCTACCCGACAACCACCCCTGCTCCTGGGCTTCCCAAAGTGTTCTGAGGACCTGTGGCCCCCGGAGCCCCTCCTTCGGAGACCACCCCACCTCTGCTCTCATGAACTTCACCCTCGGCTGCCCCAGACCCCGCTGGGTTGGGGGAATCCTAGCTCTCTCTCTCCTGTATGTTCCCCAGACATTTGAAGATACCCCAACCCTTTCCGTTCCCTTAAAGCCTCGGGTTTTGGAAAGCAAAGCCAGGAAGAGACCTGTGGGCTCTCCGTGCCTTCCTCCCTGGGCCCCCCACACTCCTGCCCCCCGGGGCATGGAGAGTCTATTGCCTTAAGTGGGAATACCAGGAAAGGAAAAAAAATAAATAAGTTAATATTTAAAAGTTATTATCCCAGCTTGTTTCGGTGAATAAATAAATGAATGCATGGCCCTGGCCCAGGGCGCTTGGGGGAGATCCTGAGCCCACTTCACAAAAACCTCTCCCCCGAGGGAGGTTCCACTTGCACGGCCGTTCCCAGCAGGAGGGCCCAGAGCCCACCCCATTCCCGCCCAGAAGGCCCGCTGGCAGCTGCCCCCCCACCCTACGTGGCACCCCACGTTTCTGCCCCTGGGTGCCCAAGTGTGGCGGTGGTTCTAACAAGCACTTAGTCCTGCCACCTGGTATTATTTCAGTTAATATTTTACACGGCTGACCTCCTTACTCCCTGGAACCAGTTCTTACTCAACCTGTGCAGCAAAGAGAAAGCTCTGCCACTTATACCAGGTGACCTTGGACGACTTACCCAGCCTCGCTTCCCTCATGGGAGAAACGGCAGAAAGAACACCCACCCATCGGGCTGTGAGGGTTGAGTAATGTAACCTAAACAAAGGTTGGAGCCCTTGGCCTCAGTGCAGCCGCACTTGAAGAACTGCCGTTGTGGCTGGCTCGGTGGGCCCACCTGTGCCTCACTGTGCAGAGAGGGAGAGGCAGGCATGCCACCAATGTCACCACGCAGAAGGGACCCTGCACCCACCAGAAGGGCGATCTCTAAAACCCCTTCGTGCCTTAAACCATCACGATCAAGACTGGTGTTGACCTACTCAATAACTAAGCTCTTATGAAACATCACTAGGAGCCTGGCATTCTCATACACCTGAAAAAGAGCTCCCCAGGGACACAGACGGGGACGGAATAATAATGAAATAGGCTAAAATAACTGGGTTTAAACTGCTATGGGATCATGGAGGGAAATCATTTGTGTGCTTGTGGTCATTCATTTATTCATACCACCTTCACAGTGCCCTGTGTTTCCAGAAAGGATTGAAAGAGGCCTGGGAGAAATAAGGACCTTTCCCCAAGAGGTCACTGTGAGCTTGGCACCGAAGGCGGTTGCCAGGCAGAACAGTGAGGACAGAGATTCTCCAGGCCCAGGAAGCAGCCCGTGCAGGGGCCTGGCCATGTGGACACGGCAGACCCACAATGCTCTTCTCCCTGTCCATCAGTGGTGCGCTCGAGCCAGCCAGGAGCAGCTCATGAGAGCTGATGGCTAAATTGTCGGGAAATTTGCAAGCCAGTTAGTAGATACAGTCATTAATAAAAATTAAATTATGCAAACTTATAATTAAATAATTGTAATAGAAACCAAGGTTAAAAATATCCAAACTCATCACTTCTTAACTATTTTACATTTTCCTACTATCTGTGCTGGAGGCCACTTACACCTGTTGTGCCTGTATGGTCGAGATATATACATCATATTGTGCCACTGAGCACGTCTTCCCAATTTCGTGTTTAACGATGGCACATTCATAGCTTGCAATCTGCCGTGGCAGGAATATTTACATCACCGAAACTGGCCGTTGCTACAAATCAGGACATTTTTTTCTCCCTGGAAAGCTAGTTATTCACATTTGCCAGCACACTGCTACTAGCTGCCCTGTTTAAAGTCACCTTCCCACTTCCGGTCCCACGTACTCTGATTACTTTCTCCACAGGATGTAGTACGTTCTAAGAGGTTGCACCGTCTGTTCGGTATCATTATTTTCTGTCTCACCACATCAGAATGTTGGCCCCATCAGGGAAGGACTTTTTCCTGTGATGTCCTTCAGGTATTCCCACACCCAGGAGAGTGCCTGGCAGCCAGCTGGCACTCATGAGTCTGTACTGGTGAACGCCGGCCTCTACACGTCCCTCCCCGGCCCTGCGCTCGCCCAGCGGCATCTCCCTGACCCGTAGGCTGACCTGGTTCGAGGCCACCCTTCCTCTCCCCGTCTGTGTCCCTGCAGGAGCCCTGCTGCCTACAGCCCGGGGGAGGTCTTGTGTAAATGTGCACCCACGGCCCACGACTGGGCATTTCTCCGGTCACAGGTCACAGGTCTCAGGTCTCTTAATGACCCTGAGACCAGTGCCTTGCGACCTGGAAGGCAGCAGTTCCCAAGTGGCCCCAGACGGCAGCACCAGCAGCACCTTGTTAAAATGCAAGCGCTCGGGCCCCACCCCAGACACCCCTGAGTCAGAAACTCTGGGAGTGAGGCTGTCTTCGTCCATCCAGGCTGCTGTAACAAAACGGTGCAGACCACGTGGCTCACCAACAGCAGATGCGTACTGCTCGCAGTCCTGGAGGCTGGAAGTCTGAGATCAGGGCGCCAGCTCTGTGGTGAGAGGGCCCTCTTCCAGGTGGCAGACTTCTCATTGCCTCCTCGAGTGGAGGAAGGGGTGAGGGAGCTCCCTGGGGGCTGTTTTATGAGACCAGTAACCCCATTTGTGAGGGTCTGACCTGCTCCCTCTCAAAGGCCCCACCTCCTAGTACTGTCACCCGGGAGCTAGATTTCAACGTGAGCGTTTGGGGGACCCATTCAGATCCCCGCAGAGGCCCAGAAATCTGTGTTTCTGAGATTCCTGTGTACGGTAAAGTTTGAGGGCCACGGGTCTGAGCCTTAGAATTGTTCTAAGGTGGTGGCTCTCGAACGGGGCTGTTCGTCTGTGTCACTGCTCCCCCCCACCCCTAGGAGGCACTAGGCAGTGTCTGGGGACACTGTGGGTCACCACAGCTCCAAGGGGTTGGTGCTACTGGCATCTCGTGGGTAGGGGCCAGGGAGGGTGCCCACGATCCTACAACGCACAGGACAGTTCCCCCATAACAATGTCAATGGTGCCGCCCGTGCCATCCTCACTCCCACACACCCCTCCAGCCCTCCTTCCCTCCTTTCCTGTAACCCGTGCTCCGCACCCAGCAGCTGATAACAACTGATCCTCCACCCTAGGAGCCTGGGGCCCTGCCCCACATAGGATTCTCTGCACAAGGATACAGATACTTCAGCCGACCTTTGCCACCCAGTGTGTTCTGTTACGTTTGGAGAAATATCACGGAGGTGCTCCCAACCCAAGCTTGGAAGATCAGGGAGGACTTCCTGGAGGAAGTGGCCTCTGTGCTCAGACTTGAAGGTGGAGCTACAATGAATCAGGCGGCAGGTGGACAGGGGATGGCTTTCCTTATGCAGCACTTCCTGCCTTTCAGTCACTGTGCTGTGTTTTACTGTCACTGTCTCATTCAACCCTAGACCCTCCGAAGTTGATACTACTGTTATCTCCATTTTACAGATGGGGACACTGAAGCCCAGAGACACTAAATAACTTACCTAAAGCCACACAGCTAGCAAATGCTGGCGCCGGGATTTGCATCCAGGTCTGCACATTGCAAAGCCTGACAGGAGGTGACTGCTAACTGTTTACAGAGGGCAAAGCGGGTAGACTGGGGACTTCTTCTAAAACACAGTTGACCCTTGTGCTATGGGCTGAATTGTGCCCCCCCCCATTGGTATGTTGAAGTCCCAACCTTCAGGACCTCAGAATGTGACTATATTTGGAGGTGAGGTCTTTAAAGAGGTGATGAAGTTAACTGTGGCGATTAGGATGAGTCCTAATCCAAAATGATGGATGTCCTCATAAGAAGAGGGAATGTGGGCACAGAAAGAGGCACCAGGGATGCATGTGTACAGGAAAGGCCGCACAAGGACACAGCAAGCCAAGGAGAGAGGCCTCAGGAGAAAGCAACCCTGCCGACACTGTGACCGTGGACTTCCAGCCTCCCGGACGGTGAGAAAGTGAATGCCTGTGGTTAGGGCTCTCGGTCTGCGGGATTTTGTTACGGCGGCCCCAGGAAACTAATCCACCTCGCCTCTTCTTTTGGGACAACGCTTTGATGGTGGGAAAACTTCAGCCATATTAATTGTGTTTTGTTTTCTCTGCTGTAGAATAAAAGAGAATGAGCCACCTGGTGTCTGACACACACACACCCGCTCCCTCGGGGGCACCTGCTGGACCAAAGCCACTGGGAGACGACTGCTCTTCTTAGCTCTTGTGAGAGTCAAGATTCTCTGCGGAGATTGTGCGGTGGGTCCTGGAGGGGAAGAGAGGTGGGAGGGCCTGAAGTAATAGAGGCAGATTCTCAGAGATGAAGGGGTGTTGGCCATCTGAGGGCGCCACCAAGGGGGACCCAAGCCTCATTTCCTTGGCCATTGGACAACTGGCATGGCTGACCAGCCTAATTGCTCATGCATCAGAGCACTGCACTTCAAGGCATTCAGCACGGGCATCGCAGATCTCCAGTATGGACCCACGGCTGCAGGCAGGGGCCGCTAGGAAGCTTCCTCTGCTTATGGGTCTTAGAACTCTGCGGCTTCTGGAGGACGTGGGGTGCAGGCAGCACCAATACAAGCCGAGATTGGATCTCCCCCCAGCCCAGGGAGTCGGAGGGCCCACGTTAGACTGAGCTGAACTTAGAGCCAAGAAGAAAGCAAAGCAATATTTTTATACACATAAATTTGTGCATTAACATTCAAACTGACTACCCTTTATTTTCAGAATTGAGATCCAGAAAAGCAAAACCAAAGCCAATTCAAGGCAAAGCTAAAAACACTTCTGTCAGCAGGAGAGACAATGAGCCAGCGAGAAGGAGGAGCCAGCGGCCAGCGGTTTTCTTCTGGCTCTGCCGCTGTCTTCTGGCTCTGCTTTGTCTCCTGACTAGACCTAATTATGCTTGTCACGCACATCAGAAGGATGGGGCTAAGATTAACAAGTTAATGTGGGTAAAAGCTCTCTAGCTCCAGAGATGAAAGGAGATCTAATTAGCAAGGCCGGCAAGGCCCACAGGCGCTGGCCAGCGTGGACTCCGCCCCTGTGCTCACCAGAGAGCTAATTATAGCTTCTGGGAGGGGCTTCCCCAGGGTCCACCCCAGTCTTGGCCTGGAGAGGAGGCTCTTCTTGCACGTTTTCCTCCAGCCCTAGGGTGCTGTGACTCCGCGTTGGAGGAAACAACGCGCGCACCTCTCTCAAGTGATGGAGAGAAGGAGTGGGTGCAGGTCTCTCCCCATTTTAATCAACGCAGGCTGACCCGCAGGAATGGGGGGGGGGGGTGAAGGTGACCTGGCGAGGTCAGCAGAGTGCAGAGGTCAACTGAGTTCCAGGACGGCAGGAGAAGGCCAGAGGCTAGAATCCTGACTCTGCCATTGCCTAGATCTGAGGGCTTAGCAAAACCCTCCACACCCTGGAGGTTCTGGCACTTCTTCTGCCCAAATAGGGACAACACTTCCTACCTCAGAGTTGTGGGGCTTAGATTGGTTCAGGCTGCACCCGAATAAGCACATGTTTTTATTAACAGTAATCAATAATAGCTGCTTGAAATGGCTGGAGTGACCTCTTTCACTCACCGAGTCCGCAGTGAGTTACCTGTTATGGGCTGGGGACCTGGGCGTCACAGCCCCTGTGTCCAGCGATGAGCCACAGCGACGGCTCTGCCCTCCTGTGCAGAGCTGAGGGCAGGTCGGATGAGGAGCTCCGTAACCTCTCAGACCTTCCTTCTACGTCTTGCTTCTCCTCTTAATAGGCATTACTGAAGAATTTTTTTTTTAATTAAAAAAATCCTAAAACCTGCTCACAGGTATGTTTGCCTGAAAGCACAGACAGTTGATTCTACTCTAAGAATTAAGACGATTAGTTCAGAATACCCCAAATGAGCCAAGAATTTTAAAGCGTAAATGCTGGAGTGAGTCTTTGACCTGTCCCGTCCGGCCCCACGTGTCTTGTCCAGAGTTGCTGTGGTAGCTCTTATGTAGCTGGCCACCTGGCCTGAGTGGAAATGGGGGATGAAATTGGCCTGTTTGAGGCTGTGAGAAAGACCAGTTAGTTCCCAGCGGCCCTCTCCTCCTGGGCACTCACCGAGCACACCGCCCCGAGCGCGGTTTGTGTAAATATTTAGCTAACAGCTGCCCCCCATTGGACGGTGACCGGCAGGAGGGCGGGGTCCCTGACCCTGGGTTCCAGGTGGAACCTCCCTGGCCGGGTGCCCTCTCCGCCTGGCCTTCTGGCAGGCAGCGTCCCCTGAAGTCGTCCTCAAAGCCACTCCACGAGGCGATGCTCTCACCAAGCCCTTTGTGCACACACGGAACATGAGGCGTAGTGGGCGCCTCGGCTTCAGGCACACAGTCGGGCTCCAGAGTCCTCACCCCCCACCCCCCACGCTGACAGGTATCTCATGACATCTGTAGGACAGAATGGGTGGTGGGAGGGTTGGTAGACAGATGGGGGCTTCGGTGCAGCAGGGCCCACGTTCTAGGCCCGTGGGCTTCAGATCTGAGTTCCAGGTCTGCCCCAAGAACAAAAGCTGGTGTAGACTGGTCCTGCCACAGATTAGCTGACGACCCGGGGCAACTCACCTCGTGTTCCAGAGCCTCAGTTTCCTCTTCTGCAAAATATTGATTTAAAGAAACAAGCTGGCAAATCAAGGCCTTGATGAGATACCACTTCACACCCTTTGGGATAGCTGCTGTTAAAAAAAAAAGAAGAAGAACAAGAGCAAGTACTGGCAAGGATGTGAGAAACTGGAACTCTTGTGCACTGTCAATGGGAATATAAAACGACGCAGCCACTATGGAAAATAGTTTGGCAGGTCCTCAAAAAAATTAAAAATAGAATTACCATGTGATCCAGCAATTCCACTTCCAAGTCTATACCCAAAAGAATTGAAAGCAGAGTCTCAAAAAGGTATCTGTACATCTTTGTTCATAGCAGAATTATTTACAGCAGCCAAAAGGTGGAAGCAACCAAGCATCATTCAAAGATGAATGGAGAAATAAAATGTGGTAGAGGCATATCGTGGAACATTACTCAGCCGTAAAAAGGAAAGAAATTCTGACACCTGCTACAACATGGATGAAGCTTGAGGACATTATGCTAAGTGAAATAAGGCAGTCACGAAAAACCAAATACTGCATGGTTGCACTTTAATGAGGTGCCGAGCGTCGTCACATTCACAGAGGCAGAAAGTGGAAGGGTGGTTGCCAAGAGCTGGGGGAGGAGAGAATGGGAGGTGGCTGTTTGATGGGTGCAGAGGTTCAATTTTGCAAGATAAAAGGAGTTCTGGATACACAGCAACGTGAATGTACTTAACACTACTGAGCGTACACTTAAAAACCCTCAAGATGGGAAATTTTATGTAATGTGTATTTTGCCACAATTTAAAAAATAAAGAAAGAGAAAACCAATAAATGAACCCACTTGGCAGCAGTGTTATAAGGGTGAACCAAGAGAAAGTGTGGCACACAAACTGTATTGAGCCATGGGGTTAAGGGCCCCAGTACCTAGGCTGCCCCTGGACTCTGCATTTTAAAAGAGGGTCTCTGTACCTTGAGCCCTAAAGGGGTGGTGAGCATGGCAAGGCTCTCATCCAGTGTGGCGGGCCACACAGAGAGGGTTACTGTTGGTGGTGGTTTGTCTTTTTTTAAGCAGGGAGGACTTTGGGTGCAATTGCCAACTTCAAAGCAGACGCCTCTCACCACCCACAGCCCACAGCCTGGCGAGCATTTGGCACCGGCCTCCGGGCAGGGTCGGGCAAGAACAGGGCTGACGGGGTGAGGTCCCATCTTTACGTCTCTGCCAGACACTGGTGCCAGTTTGCTACCAGCTGCTGGCATCTTTCAGTTCTGCCAATAAAAGGTCCAGGAATGCTCACCAGGCCGGCAAAGCCAGGCCTCCATCCTGGTGAGCGCCTGGCACAGCCATCTGCTCTCTCTGCACCGTCTGCAGAGCAGAAGCAAGAGCTTCCATTTACGGAGCCCAAGCGCTTTGCATATAATATCTCATTTAATCTTCACAACACTCTAATAGAGTGAGTGTCAATCTATCCACTTTTTAGGTACAAAAACTGAAGTGCAGAGAGGTAAAGTGACTTGCCCAAACTAGTGAGTGAAAGAAACTGGACTTGAATGTAGGTCTGTGCATAGGTGCTACCCATCTCCTTATGCAACATGGGGACTGAATGAATGGACGGATGAAAACTGGAGGGGCTGTTATTTCCAAACGCCTTTCACCTGAGGATCTCAAAGCACTTTTCAAGAACTCAACAGCAACTTGACCATCCAGTCTGCAGGCACCACAGAGTGCTGGATCCAGAGTCAGGCCATGGTTATCCCTGTCCTTAGGGAGCTTGGAGCCAACGTGGGAAGCAAACATGGTAACTAGTAATAGCTGACATTCACTGATGTCGCTGAGCCGGCTTTCATGGGGTTCTTTTATTTAATCCATACAGAAAAATAGCCTGTGCAAGAGGGACTATGATTACACCTCCATTTTTCAGACGAGGAGACTGAGGCTGAAATGAGAAGAAAAACTTACCTACGGTACTATAAGTCAGTGCCACTCTGTGTCGTCCTTGGACCTAACGGCTTGTCAGCAGCTGGCTACAAAATGAGTACAGAAATAGAGGATAATTGTTTTGTAGTAACTTGATAGACCAATTTTACGTTAGTTGAATAAAGTTCTTTTTAAAAGTTGGTCTTGTATTTCGTATGTTCATTTCTTTTTATTTCATCTCATTTTTTAAAAGTAACTCACTTTATTTTTCAGAAGTATTGATCTGCACGGATTGGGGGAAAAACAAGTGCTCCTGGGCCACAGGTGGTTTGAGAAGCAGTGAAACAGTGATAGCAGACCTCGGACTGCACCTGGGTATCTGACTCCATTCGGATCTGCATCTGGATGTCACCTCCTCAGAGAAGAGGCTGTCTCCAGCCCTCTGTTTAAGGCCCAGTGTCCCTTCACTCTCCTCTGTGCTGTCCAGCATGGTAGCCACTGCCCACCGTGCCTCCTGAGCACCTGAAACGTGGTTAGTGCCCGAGGTGTGAAACACACACTGGATTAAAAGACTGAGTTTGAAAAAAAGAATGGGAAATATCTCATTTGTAATGTTTACATTTACTGTATGCTGAAATAATATTTTGGATATACTATATTAGGTTAAATAAAATATATCATCAACGTGAATTTCACCTGTTTCTCTTCACTCTTTTACATGTGGCTCCTAGGAAATCCGGTGTGGCTTTCATTACATCTCTATTGGACAGGGCTGTCCCCGCCCTGACATGGCCTGATTTCCTTCACAGGCACCATCTCTGCCAGACATTGCCTGATGTATTTATGTTCCGTTTGTTGAGCATCAGCGTCTCCCACTGGAATGTGAGCTCCTGTTCACCACTCACCTCCAGTGCCCGGAACAGTGCCTGGCACAAACTGCATACTGCAGAGCTGTGGTGCGATGAGTGAACACAGGAGTGAACGACACCTGTCAGACGACAGCGTCCCTCAGGCCCCTTTCAAATTCAGCGCTGTATCATTTTGCATGTTTGACAATTTGCTTTCAAATACGTTTTTGTAAAAAGTGGGAGGCGTGTGTGCATATTAATCAATGCCGTCTAGGTAGTTAGATAATATTCAAAGTGCCCTACTTAGAAACCCACACTCTAAAGGAGACTGACTAAGCTTTTCGAATATAGCAATGTACACTAGGAGTTTGCTGATTCGCGTTAGGAATGAATCCCTGCTGGAGAAAGAGCAGTGTTCCAGGCAGCTCAGCTCGGGAGACTGTACAGCTCAACGTACGTGCAGAGCGAGCGAGCAGAACCAGCACATTTGGCAGCATCGTACCCTGGCGGCCCTCGGGGACTGCGTGTCCTTTTACACTTGGCTGTCTACACAGTGGGTAGATCCAGGGGCGTCTACCTGGGAGGGAATCTTTCATGCAGGTGCTTATGGGATTCCTGCCTCCTACCCCTTACATTTAGGAGACTTCATTATGGGTTTTGTTCCTAAATTGCTAATAAATACAAATCTGGCAGAATTTGGCCTAAGATCTGCTTTCACAATAGCATACTCCCACGAAGTAAGGTGAGGGGGACCGGTTGCAGGCCCCAAGGACCACCCCATCTCCCTCCCATCGGGGCAGGCTGCCGCTAATTATGAAAAGAAACAGACAGTCGTTATACCGGCAGACCGGCTCAGACCAGTTGCGAGAGGCTGTAACAGTTTTCATCCCAGATGCTGCCGCTTGGTTTAGGCTTCGTCTTCGAGCCCTCCCTCCGAGGAGCAGAACCCCGGCCCCAGCTCAGACGAGGCCTGTCTGAATGTTGGCTGCAGTGCTTCTGGTCTCTTCCACGCCAGTTGCAACAAGCTGCTGCCAGGGTGGCGGGCAGCACCCCTGCAGCTTCAGGGCCCAGGGTGAGCTGCTCGATCGGAACCAAAGTTGTAGAGGCCACTGACATCCTCCAGGCCAGGCCTCTGGAATCAGCCTTGGCCTTTATTCCCCCTTTGGCCAGCAGAGAAACTGGGGGTAGGCCCGACCGCAGGTGCCCAGCCCAGGGCCCCCCACCCTTGGCCCTCTCAGGGTATCACAGGCAGGCCGTGAATCCACACACACACCAAGCATTGTCCAGAGCCTGAAAAAATAATGTTCTGCACTGTATACGCCATATCACGTATGGTTACAGGTGAATAAAATTCATTTTGATTGCATTACTGACTTCATCAAAACCATCTGTCAATATCCCAATCAATAGATCTTAAAGGAACAGATGCTATCCTGCAGGTCCCCACACGAAAGGCTGGGTGCTGCTGAGCCAATGAGAAACTTTTGAGCTGGAAGACAGTGCTAAGAGCACCAAGATCAGTGGTTTTCAAATTATGGGGGGCAGCATCTTTTTTTTTTTTTTCAAAACTGAAATCAGATTTTTAAAAGAGGACAATACAAATCCTGGAATCCTCCCTGCAGGGGCCGGTTCGGCCCGGATCCACCCTGGCAGGTCTGAGCTGAGAGGCCTGGCACTGGTGCTCCACACATGCCTGCAGAGCCTTTACCCCTCAACCTGGGGCCCACTCCTCTCCTCTGGAGGAGCCATCCCTTCCTTCTGTCATTGACAGACATTTGTGAGCGCCTCCTCTGTGCCGGGGGTGGGGGGATGGTAGGCCCTCAGGGAGACAGAGCGGTGCACAAGCCGGCGAGATTCAGACTGGCCGCGGCGGTGGCCGTGTGGTGCTCTGCACGTCTGTTCATCAGACCCACTGCCACCTGCTCATCCTTTCAGCCGCCTCCCCTCCTACCTCCTGGATCCCTTCTTACAATGTTTCCCTCACCTCTTTGCTGACGAGCCCCAAATGGGCCGTGAACCTTTCGCTTCCATCGCTGCTACGTGAAAGCTGAGGCTTTTCCCCTCACAGCCTGCTGAAGCCACACAACCAGGACACGGGACAGGTGTGTGTCTTGCTTCCCAAGACCGCTTCCAAACCATCTTACTTCCTTCTCCTTCAGCACCCATTCCTTGGAAGTTTATTTCATGAGACTTTGCCCTCCCTTCCTGGTTTGCAGCCCTCTCCTGTCCACCTGCCTCACCTCTTCCACTAAGGACTTTAGCATCCACTCATTTCCTTCAATTGCCACCATCCTCGCTTACTGCAAAATTCAGATGGCTTCTCCAGCCAATACCTCGGCTGCTTGTTCTCCAACCAGCTCACACCAATACCCTTTCCTCCAACCTGCCTAGCTCTCCTCTTCCTCGGTCACGTCCTTTCACGTTGTACCCCTCAAACATCCCCGTCTCTGTGCTTCCAGCTCACTGTCTCTGCTCCTCCTGCCCAGTAAGTTTGCCGCCTCACAGAGCCCTTCCACGGTTGGGATCCCTGCCACTTTCTCACCAGCCACCTCACCCCCATCACCCTTCCTTCTTACCATTGCTCCCCTGACAACTCCCTCGGACAACCCCACTGGCCAAGCTCCAGCTTTCCTACCCTCACGTCTGCACCGAGCAGTGGCACGTTCTTGCAGAATCCACTGATGACGATCACAGGACTCCTGTTTTTGTAAACACAAATCTTAAGGGAGTACCCTCCGCCGACTGGCAAACTCTTCTCCGGTGTCTTCACTTCTCGCTCTCTCCAAAACTCCTGTGCGTCTCTTCTCCTCGCTCCTCAAACTTCCTGCATTGCTTCTTGCCTTGCTGTTAGCTGCTGGTCAAGACTTGTGGCACCGTGAAAAAGAGAAACAGTTGCATAGAAACTGCCACATCCTCTCTCTGACAAAACTTCCAGCTTGACCCAGCCTGTGCCCACATCCTGCGCCTTTCCTCCTATTTCTACAGAGGGTACATCCCTGTTCCCATGCCAGGTCGGCCCCTCCCTCACCTCGTGCCCAGCTGGAATGCCCTCTTGCCTTCTCGTGGACAGCCTTTCTGTAACCATCTCCTCTTTCCTGCATCAATTTCTTCCTTCCTACTGGCTCACTCCACTTGCCCTCCTTGCCCCTCCACCGAGGGTCAAGAATCAAGCTTCTCAACAACAAAACCAAAAGTAAACAAACTTTTCTTAGCCCCACATTCCCCTCCAGCTATTGGTCTAAAGCTCTACTCTCCTTTACTGCAAAACATCTTCGAATCGATTCTAGCTGCCACCCGCCCTGCCCTCCCACATGTTCTCTTCTCCACCAGCTCCCTCTGAGCTTCTCTTTCCCACTCTGTTGAGACGGCTCTTGACAAAGTGGCCGTGAGTCCAGATGACCAAACCCAATGGTCCCATTGCTGTTCTCACTAGAACTTTGCAACAGCAGTGTGCACAGTTGACCCGACCTTCTTTCCTGAAAGACTTTTGTTCTTTTCGTTTCTGTGACACCAACCTTCCTGGTTTTACCTCCATCCCACTGGCAGCTCCTTCTTTATTTCCTTGGCCGGTTTCCTCCTCTTGGACTTTAAATATTGGAGCTCTTTTCCATATTCATTCTCCTCCTTGGTCATCTAGTTCAATCCCACAGCTCAAATACCATTTGAAGTCTGTGTTCCCCGAATCTGTACCTCCAGCTCTAACCTCTCGGCAGACGTCTAGACTCATATATCCCACTGTCTCCTGGACATCTCCATGTGGATAACAAACAGACCTTTCAAATCTAGGGTGATCGAAGCCTGCCACCCTGAACTCCGCCCGGCTTCCCAGTCTTGGCAAATGACACCCCCCTCCCCACTCAAACCAGAAACCTAAAACCTAAAACTGTTGCTCAAACCAAAAACCTAGGCGTTACCTTGGTTCCTCCCCCCCCGCATCCCCATCAGCAAATGCTCTTCACTTTCTCCCCTAAAATCTTTCCGCTATCCATCCACTTCTTGCCCCCTCTACTATTTCTATCCCCAACCAAGTCCACAGCAACTGTCTCCTCAAGTTCTGCACAAAGGCCCCTAGTTACGCTCTCTGCCTCCTCTCTTGTCCCCTTCCCGAAAATCCACTCTCCACACTCCTCCCAGGATTATCTTTTGGAAAAGTACCGTCCTCCCATGCGACTTCGAATAAAACCCGTACTTCTCGTCCCAGCTTCCAGAGCCCTCCCAGACCTGGTCGCTGCCAACCCTCCCCCTTGCTCACGCTGCACCACTTGGTGCCCCTTCTCTGTGCTCTGGCCTCAGAAGGCTGTCTCCGTCCTGTGGTCCTAGCTATAGCCTAGTCTGCCCAGAATGTTCTTCCCCTAGAGCTCTGCATGCGTGATCCTTCTCAAGTCTCAGCTGAAGTGCACCGTCCTCAGAGAGGCCTTTCCTTGTCATCCACCGTAAAGAATCACCCCGCACCATCACCACCACACACGGCGTTTGCTGTCACACTGGCTTGTTATATTTTCCTCATAGCTGGTGAAGAAAAAATACCACTTGGCATTTCGTATTTATTTGTTTGCTTATTCACTGTCTGTCCACCCCCCTCCCACCCCCCTCCCCAAACACACTCTAGACTACGCCTTTTCCTGTCGCTAGCCTAGAAGAGCACCTGGCACTCAAATACATGCTCGTTGAATAAATGAGTTACGAACTATGAGTGCCACATTCCAAAGTCCAGAATCTGCCCTGTAGCTAGGTGCCCTGTGAGAGGAAGCAAGAGCAACCCAGAGCAAGGTTTTCACAGGAAGTATAAAGAGGCCTTTCAAATAATTAGAGCTAAGAATGGATTGGGCTCTTCCAGAAAGGGGTAAAGTTTCAAGGAACTATTATTTAGTACCTATTGCAAAAGATCGTCTCGTCCTCGCAACAACCCTGCATGGTACATATTATTATGTACCCCCATTTACTTATGGAGGAACAGATTCAGAGAGGTTAAGTAACTGGCCCAGGGTCACACAGGAGGAAGCAGGATCGGAATCAAGGATGTTTAATCCCATAGCCCATGCTTTTGACACCATACTAAGCTTACTTTACCTCCTCCTCAAGCCTCAGGGTCCTCCACTGTAAACTTACTGCAGTGACATGCTTCAGACGTTGTGGTGAAGATTGCGGCAGATTAGGAGGTTAGAAGAGCTCAGCCAGGGCCTGGCGGAGGGAGCACTCATACTTACTCGTTACCATCAGTATCGGTGTCTTCCAATATTATGCAATCAGTGCATGGGAGAGCTGAGACGTGAGACCAGGCCTGTCTCACTCCAAGGCCTATGATTATCCCGTGGATTTGAGTGGGAACTAGTCAGATCTGCTGTGGAAGGAAAGATGCGCAAGGACAGACAATCCTCATAGTCCCTCCCAACTCCGAGAGGCTGTATTTTCTGCCTCTATCTTCACAGGTCAACAGCAAATAGTGGGCTGGAGAGGGAAGGCATTCGGCTGTCTCCCTCCGCTTCCCAGCGGCTACGGCCGCGTGGGAGGTGGGAGCACGGGGCAAGTGGCTTCGTAGGATGCTCCTTAGTGAGACCAGCCAGGTGTGGATGCCGCTCCTACACCGTCCCAGGTGAGCAGGCCAGTTCCTTTATCTCCTGAGGCCTCAGTTCTTTTATCTGTAAAGTGAGGATGATAATAGGACTTGCCCTCATGCATGGCGAGGATAAAAGGGTTAAGACACGCAGAGTCCTATCTCCGTGCCCACAGAGCCTGGCACATGTTAAGAGCGGCCCCCTCTAAGTGGCGGTCACGGTGATTCTCCCCACCCCCGGGCCCAGAGGGAGCAGGGCACTGTCTCGGGACCCGGCAGCCACGTCTGCGCAGAATTCGCTTCCTCTTGCTGCATCTGTCGGATTCGGGGTCGGGTGATCAGAACCAGCTCACGTGTGCGAGCCGGGCCGTGAGCGGGCCGGAGCCCGTGCAGGGCACACCAGCAGGCAAACAGGCGCTGCTGTTCCTGTTTTCCAGCCGCAGGGGAAGACCGGGGCTATTTTTAGCTGCGGTAGGTTCAGTTCTGGGGAGGGCACGGGCCGTGTTTGTTACGTTACGTTTTAACATAACACAGAGTCACCCAGCTGAGGGGATCTGTTTTAGGTTGTTTTTATTAATCAGAGTGTTTTTTTCAAGTTGAGATGTTCAGACTTAACAGGCCACAGGCGAGCAGCACCCGATACTAAGATATAACCTAACAAAAATAAATCCTTTGTTCTACTAAGTTTCCATGAGGTATCCCAAAAACAGGAAAAAAATGTCATAAACATGGCATGGCCTCCGCTTGAGTGAGTTTCTTTTGGGAAAAACATACTCTGTGATTATACTATTGTATATCTCACACCAATGAACTTTGGAAGAGAGTTCTGTGATTCAGGAACAAAGGCCAGGCAAGACCTTCCCATGGAATTTTTTTGAGCTCTTTCAGGTGCAGACAAGATGTCTGTCTCACTCCTGAGATGACAATAAGCATGAAGCAGCGGGGGTGGGAAATAACTGCAAGCAAGTGCAGATAATCTGGGTTTGGGGAGTTAGAAACACGATGCATATTGCTGGATGTAATAGAAGATGTCCTTCAAAGTCAGACCCAGCAAATGCACTTCGGAATCACGGGCTGGGCGCCTAGGATGGGCCCACCACCACAGACGCAAGAGGCGACAAGACAGATTCGGTCCTCGCCCTGAGGGAGCGTATGGCTCAGAAGGGAGAACACATAAGAAAACAGTACGATGGGTGCTCTGATAGGGGAAATACCCCACTAGACCAACTCGACAACTTCCAAGTTGCTTAATATTCCTGAACATCGATTGCTTCATCTCTGACACGAGGCTAAGAATGTCTGTTGAAGATGACAGGTTAAACACGTGCACAGATGGTCAAACAAAAACCCCCGTGTCCTCTTTCCCATGCTCCAAAATGAAAATAATCCAAGAAAGAGAAAAGCATGGGACCCAGAAATAAGGAACTCCAGCCTCAGAGAGAGGCACAAGGAAGGCCCAGGAAAGATCTGGGATGACAGCGGTACAGGCATCCAGGCCGCCTGCCCGGATCAGAGCTGGTCAGATGGCCCCAGAGAGACAGCTTCAAAAAGGTGAAATGGATATAATCTCAAATGTACTTCAAAATATTTAGAAAAGATTTATACAACTGTGGACTGGCTTGAGGTTAAATTAGCAATAAGCACATAGAAAATTAAGCAAGCTTAAAAAATAAGAAAATGATTCCAGGGGAAATAAAAAATTGTGCAGGAAAAGTAAAAAATCTAGTGTGGTAGATGACACAGCTGTGAAAATACTGATCTGGCTAAAATTAAATTATATGTATATTGGGAAGATAGGAGAGCAGGGACAACATGTGGTCACGTGTGTTGCACTTGGGGTGGTGGGTTGATGGCAGAGCCATCCTCATCTTCTAATGGTGGAAAGCCAATAGATGATGCCTGAAACCGGGAGATCACACAGTAACAATAAAAGCACGTTAGTGAGAGCTATGGAAGCAAATAACAAGAAGGGTCTGCTGAGTGTAGACAGTGGTTGTCTCTGGACCACGGGAACCCACACCGTGTGCGTTTGGGGCAGGAGCTGGGAACAGGAAGGTGGTGACCATCTTTTGTATCAAAGCATGTAGAACTTTTTGACTCTTTCCATGTGCATATAACTTTGATAATCATAAAACTAAACTGAAAATAATAGCTACACAGAGCAGTAAGTGTGGGCATTCCCTGCTGTGTTTGTTAACAAACATAAAAGTCATGTGCACATCACATGAAACCTCTCTGAGGAAGAATTGCCATCACGTGGTGTGCCAGGCTGACCGGCCCTTCATGTTATCTCTCAGATTTGCAAAGCTGGCTTGTTGATAAAACATCATTTGCTCAGAAGTGGGAGAGAGGAGAATCGTAGTGTCCACCCCCACAGAGTGGTTGAGAAGGTCAGAGGAGGCAGGGCATTTCCTTAGCACTGTGCTCTGTAAATATCGGCAAGTTGTCCTGTCTGTTCCTCTCCTCTGTTGTAATTGCGTAAGTTTCTCCAGCTGACCTGGGAGAAGGGGCCTGCTCGCCTTACTCCCCCTTCCCAGACATCAGTACTGGAGATGAGAGACACCTAGCATTTGGGGAACAGAAGGAAGTTGAGGGTAGGGTGAGGGCAGGGAGTTGCAAGAAGTGAGGCCAGTGAAGTAAGACATGTCAAGGCCTTGTGGGTCACCGTATGGAGTGTGGGCTTCCATTCAGGGGCAATGGGGAACCACCGAAGGAAAGAGGACGTGATTAGATTTTTAATGGATGGTGTTTGTGGTCTGGAGAATGGGTCGGAGATGGGAAAGAATGGGGGCGAGGAGACCAGTAAGGAGACTGTTTCAGTAATCAAAGCAAGAATAAAAGGGGCCTGGACTGGGGTAGGGGTGGTGCGGATGGAGACAAGCAGACAGATTTGGACACGTTCAAATGACCGGAGGCAGAATCCACTGAACCAACAAGAAGGCAGAGGGAGAAATGGGTGTTGAGAATTAGGCCCAGAGTTCTGACTGTGACCTGGAAGGATGACCAAGCCATCCATGGAGGCAGGGAATAACAGAGGCGGGTTTGAGGAGGAACGTGGAAGATGCTGGTCTCATTCAGACATGGTCGGCTGGAGCAGCCTTCCAAACATCCGAATGCTGAGGTTCAGGGGGCGACTAGGTATTCGAAAGAGCGTCTGGGGCCACCCATGGATGCGTGCTCCGTCCAGAGCGAGTCTTTTCAAAGCACTTTTAAAAAGTGAATCAGGCACACCTCTGGGTAGCCACATGACGTCGGTGATGGGGTGCCCACCATGTACAGCAGAGGAAACTGAAGCCCAGAAAGAGCCAAAACCCACACTCGGGAGTTAAAAGGTTAATCTCTTAGTTTTGCTAAAAATAATAATAACAATAATTAAAATCTAGACCATACAATTAAGCACAGCATACAGCCCCGGATCTTTGCAAAACTGCTCCTCTGCCCCGCCAGTCACTCGTCTCCCTAACTCAATCATTTATTCACCAGACAGTCACTGAGGCCCAGCTGTGCTTTGGGCAGTCCTGGGAGCTGCAAATATATCCGGCGAACAAGACTGAGTCTCACTTGACTGACGTCTGTCATTGAAGAGGCTGTTCTAACTGGGGACAACAGGAAGCCAACCAACCACGGCCACCAGCACCACCCCCTGGAGAACCTCAAGCCTCGAGGGATAAATACACAATGGAAATAAAGCAAGGCAAGAACCATCGAGCGTGCCAGGGGAGCGACTTTAAAGGGATGATATTGAAGGACCTCTCTGAGGATGTGTGGTGAACAGCAAGAAGGGCCTGCCATGCACAAAAATCTAGGAAAAGAACATTCTAGGAGAAGAGACCTGCCAGCGGAGAGGCCCTAAGACAAGACTGAGCTTAGCTGGAGGAATGGCGAGAGGCCCGGGTGGCAGGGATGAGGTGAGCCGGGGGAGGAGTCCCAGGAGACGGGGCCAGGGAGGTGGGGGGCCGGAGCAGGGGCTCTTTTGAGTCTGGGCTTGGCTTCTGTTCTAAGTACAGCAGGGTCATTGGCGGTTGTTAGCAGCAGAGCATCCTCAGTGCTTATCTACCTGAGCAGTCACTCTGGCCGCTGCGTGGAGGGTGATCAGAGCCAGGGAGCAGGCAGCAGCGGAAACAGGGACGAGGACCCGCAGCCCCGCCACGCTGTCCGCAAATCGCAGTCTGCACTTCCTCAGGACAAGCGGGAGAGGTGGGAGCTATCACTCCAGCTTCCAGTAAGGATCCGTTTCATATCCTTTCACAAAGCCAAGCACAGTTCGGGGCATGTAGCTGTCCCTTTAATAACGTTTGATGTTTGATTAATAAGTTAAACAACCCATTGAGTCCATCTACTCAAAGAATCAGACAAACCAATTAAAAGGCCTGACCACAAAGCCCCGACACAGCAGCTGCTTGCCGGCCCTGGTCAGTTGCTTGACCGAGGAGCCTTGTCAAGCTCAATCAACAGGGTGAAGCCAGGAGTGCACGATGACACGGAGTTTGAGTCTGCCATTGTTCTCTCTCGCCACTGCTGGGCTGGGGCTCTGTGCCTCCAGGAATCTGGAGGAACACAAACACATTCTTTTCCAAACCTGGCATTTCCAGTCTTCGGTCGTTTGTCATCATCTAGCCCGACCAGGAGCAGCCCCGAGTCTGAGTGTGGCTCAGCAGGGCCCACCAGGCAGAGCGCCGCTCACGCTTTATCTGCTTCCTCTCAGAGTCACTGTTCAACACGGCATCTTTGGGCTTGCCTCGCAAACCGGTCCTGAGTCACTGCAGAGGCTGGGGAAAGGCAGGCATACTTCCTGTCCTAGCCGTGCAGCTCCGGGGCCAGACCTCGGCATAGACGCCAAAACTGGCTCACTGCCATCCTCAGATAAAAGGCACAGGGGACTAGAGCGCCTGCCCTGCGCAGCCTCTCCTGGGGGGAAGCCCCACCCAGCCCCGTTGAGAGAGTATAGGAAGATTCCTTGACTGACTCTCTGGGAGTGAACCCCTGACCCAAAAGCGTTTCCTACATAGAGTGGCCTTTAACTTGCAGTCTGGCTTGAAAAGGTGAGTGAAGTCAGTGAAATCACTCTCCTAGGATTTGGAATGCCAAAGCAGAGACATGGTGGTCAAGAGTGGCCCCTGGGCTGAGAGGTGAGGCAGAAAAGGCAGAGCTAGTGCAGGAGGCCACATGCTGAGGATGCAGAGGACGCTGGGGCGGGGAGAGAGAAGAGCAGAGACAGAGCGAGAGATAAAGAGGGAGGGAGAAAGAAGCAAAGTCTAGAACTGTGCTGTACAATATGGTGGCCCTGTGTGGCTATTTAATTTTATTTAAATAACAATTTTAATTAATTTAAATTTAAATTATTTAAATAACATTAGAGGTTTAAAATTCAGCTCCTCAGCTGCACTACACAGATACGGAACATTTCCGTCATCTCAGATGGTTCTGTGGGGCCGCGCTGGTCTAGAAGACTCCCGGGGTGGAGCATAAGGAGTCTTGGTTCCAGGTTTTCAGTTCCTGATTCCAGTGCACGGAAGCTCAGCACACCCACTGTCCCCTACCAGGGGAGATAATTTATGTTCTTATAATTCACATCTACCGTGCTAACTCTCCCCCCACTATCTTTTTCTTGACTTAGTTTGAGTAGATTTTAGTTCTTATTTTAGCTTTTTATAATCAAGAAAATCTTAACCAAGAACACGTATTGACTGACTGGTATTAATAATAAAAATAATAACCACAACAATTTACTGAGTGCTTATGAGCCTGAACACCAGGCCTTGACGTTTCACATGCATGTTTTTGTTTAATCCTCTCAGGAACTTTATAATAGAGGTCTTTTATTGCCATTCAAGAGCTGTAGCAACCAAGGCACAGAGATGTTGAGCAAGTTGTCCGAGGTCACAGAGAGGCCGGGTGGCAAAGCAGGAATGGAATTGATCCTCCATCTTCAAGAGTTGATGCGTAGGAGCTTGGCCTGAATTTTAACCACGGAAGCATGAAAAGTGGCGGATACCCCACTTTGGGACATGGTAAGCAGGTACTAGAAGTCTGAAACTTCTTTGGGGATCTCTGAATTCTGGGACACCTTCCTAGGGCAGCTGGTCTCATTCCAGTCATCTCTCTGCCTAGTGCTCTTTTTCCCACTACAGAACAGGAAGTTTGAGAAGTGACAGGCCACAGGCACAGGCCGGCCCTGCTGAGAAATCGCCATCAGGAGCAAACCACATGTCCTGTGAACTCGGGGACCTGCCAGCAAAATTCCCTGATGCTGGAACTTCGGGCAGAGAGCGCCGGTCTTGCGCTGATTGGCGTCAGGAGCCAAGTGTGGTGGGGGAGGGGAGTCAGCACATATTTCTCCGCTGAACTCCGTTTCCCATTTGGTTTGGCAGCTTGTTTTTCATGAAATGAGGCCAATCCACGAATTCCGTGTCAACATCGCTCCTTTTACTGGAACCGCAAAGGCAGCCCCCCGGGACTGGCTCCATCTCTGGGCAGACATCAAAAACAACCCCTTTTCGCTTGGAAAGCATAGCAGGCGTCTCAGAGCCCCCCACTTCCTTACCTGTGTTTCCCTCTGAGGAAGAAAGCAAGGACCAGGGCCCGTGGCTGCAGCGCCCCGGGCTCACTGTTGGCACAGCAGCCCTGGGCTGGCCACGCTGCGGGCTCTCCTGGCCCTGCTGCCCGTCTGCCCTTTCTTGTGCGTCCAAGGCCCGGAGGCTCCTTCCTGCCTGCTTGTCTCGCTTCCAGGACTAGCTTGATGAGTAGGCACAGCCTCCCCAGCCCCTCAGCTGTCACCCTGCCACAGCTGCCCTCCTGCTGCGACCTCAGGGGGTTGCAGAAGGTGCTGTGGCATCCAAAATCCACTCCCCATCAGGGACTAGAGCCGAACTTCCGAGGCCTCCAGGGCTCCTCTGCTCTGGGGAGGGGGCCTCCTCTTAGCTGCTCCAACACCTGCTGCCCAGCGGGGTGGGGCCGGTGTGCAGGTAGGAGCAAGCAGGCACATTTGGGAAGGAGAATAATAGTGGGTAGTGAGTAGCGGACAGTCAGAAGTGGCTTTATTGGCAACTGGTACGTACTGATGGGCACGTCAGCAGCAAGGTTCGCTGCATACAAGGTTGTCTGCATGAGAGAGGAGGTGGGAGAAAGGCTGTCCTGGGGCATGGGGTGACCTGGCTCCAGGTCACCTTTCTCTAGGAAGGTCCTGCTCTGTGTCCTCTCGACACCCTGTGCTTCTCTTGTGGCTGCAGCCCCTGTCACGGCCTCTGCACGCTCCTGTCTTCCCAGCTGCTGTCTTCCTCCCCATCTCCTCCCAGGACCCAGCACCCTTGCGCATATGGTGAGGTCAGCGACCCCCTCCACTGTGTCAAGTGAGTGAATGACTACTGGCTGCTCCTTGCAGTGCTGGGGAGACGATGCAAGGGGCAGTGGGGTTGTCACGGCTCTAACCCAAGGGGAGGTCCTGAGGCACCAACAGCGTAGCAGTTTTGCAGTGTGCCCGGAGTGTGAGTCTGGGCTCCATGACTTACTAGCCGTGTGCTGGACAAGCTGTTTATCTTTCTGTGCCTCAGTTTCTTCATGTATAAAATAGAGATAATAATACCTACCTAATTTTTTTTGTGAGAAATAAATGAGTTAATATATTTAAACTCCTTAAACAAAAAGTCTGATATTTTGTAAGCTCTTAATAAATGTCAGCTTAAGAAATTTTTTTAAAACCCTAGAAGAGTCAGCTCTTGAAGCTGTCGTCATTCGTTGCTGACTTCCTTTATTCCCATCTCGCTGGGCTCTTCCTATTGCTAACGCGCTGGCCCGTTCCTGCCTCAGGGCCTCTGCACCTCTCTTCTCCCTGCCTGGTGTGCTCTTCCCCAGATATTCACACGGCTTCCTCCTTCACTTCAGGTAGGTCTTTACTGAAGTGCGATTTCCTTGGAAGCCTTCCCTTTGGGCCTTATCTAAAAGAGCATACCCCTTGCCCTGTTTTGGGTTTCATCATGAGGGACTTACAGTAGAATGCCCACGTGGGACTTGTGCATTACATTATCTGAGTTTTGGTTGTGTCCACACTAAAAAGTCAGCTCCATGAAGACGGGGACATTGTTTCATTCACTGTATCATTCCTGGTGCCCAGTATAGTGTCTGCCACCTAACAGGTGCTTAGAAATAGTTATTGTTGGATGGATGGAGAGATGGATGGGTGGATGAGTGGATAGTTAGGTGGATGGATGGGTGGGTAGATAGATGGAGGGGTGGGTAGGTGGCTGGGTGGGTGGATAGATGTTTGGGTGGGTCACTGGGTGGATGGATCCATTGACCTCTTTTGGGAGACTCTGTGTCCATTTCCCCCAGAATTCCCCTCTGCAAACTCTCAAACACACACCCTCACATGCGGCCCTTCCTTCCCCCTGACTCCCATTCCATGCCCAAACTTGCTCCCTTGCTCCTTTCCCCTCAGATGACCTAGTTTGCTAAAGCCATGCACTGTCTCAGGAGGCAGGGTTCCCACACAAGCAGTTTGGGATTTGCTGACCGGTCTAGAAAGATCAGCTGCCCAGTGTCAGCTGTTAAGGGGACACAGCAAACAAGACAGACGGTCCAGTGGGAGAGACAGATGAATAGAGAGATGATTAGATCTGCATGAAGCTGGGTCAGAGAGAAGCCCAGGGAGTACGGAGCCGCGGAAGAGGGGCCCATAACCCACATTTAGGACAGGAGTTCCCCTTAGTCCCAAAGCTAGGCTCCATCATAGAGCCTTCCCCTAAATAAAGCCCCTGTGGATGACATAGCTAGTCTGTTGGATTTATCCTGAGCTGAAAAAGTACCTGGAGAATCAAACTCTTGTGAAACCGAAAGCTTTATCAGCCCCAGCAGCTCAGATCTGATATCATCAGAGAAATATTTTTGAGACCATAGGGAATGGCAGGCGGTGTAATTGGCAGTGAGTAGAGCACCTCCTGCTTTCCAGGGTGGAGAGACCTCGGCCTCCGGACACCGTGGGCCCAGAATGGGGGGAGGGGTGACCCTCAGAACCCTGGCTGGGAAGGGAATGTTTCGCCAACCTTGGTCATCCATAAATCACATACTCAAAGACTGTCTTTAAATTTAATTTTTATAGTCCCAGAAGACTCCTGCTGGTCATGGTTCCTTGATATGATTTTTTAAATTATTTTCAAAATGAAAATGCGAGTCCTAACCCTCAGTAAGTCAGAACGGGACCTTATTTAGAGATGGGATCTTCACAGAGGTGATCAAGTTAAAATGATCATGAGGGTGGGCCCTCACCCAATATGACCAGTGTCCTTCTAAGAAGGGGAAATTTGGACACAGACAGGCACAGAGGGAGGGAAATATGAGGAGACAGAGAGAGAAGATGGCCAGCTACAGGCCAAGGAGAGAGGCCAGGAGAAGATCCTTGCCACACAGCCTTCAGAAGGAACCTATCCTGCAACACCTTGATTTTGAACTTCTAGTCTCCAGAGCTGGGAGACAGTGAATCGTTGCTGTTTAAGCCCCGCAGTCTGGGGTACTTGGTTTCAGCAGCCCTAGGAAGCTAAGGCAAAGAGTCAATAGTGACTCTTCTTTAGACAGAGAAAAAAGGGCCCTATCCATGTCTTTCCTAATCATTGGTGAATTCAAGTATTTCACACAGTAGTTCGGTTTCTCCACGAGAGTATATTTGTTGTGTATATTATATGGACGGCTGGGAGTAATCAAGCCTTTAGCATTCTTGAGGGGGCTGGTGGGGTGCTAAGCACATAGATTCAGCTTAATTTAACAAACATTTATTGCTCCTCCCACGTGCCAGACGCTGGGCTGGAGACTCAGAAAGTACAGTCCCTGCTTTCAAGGAGCTCACAATCTGGTAGAAAAAGCACAGGTGTAAAAAAGCGCAAGCACAAGTGTGTAAATAATTACACCTCAGAGTGATGAGCACAACAATGAAAATGCGTACAGAGGCTAAAGGTAACACGAGGAAGAAGTGGCCATCTCGGGGCCATTCAGAGAAGCTTCTCAGAGGAGGGGCCAAGCTGAGTCACGCCTCCAGTCCTCTCCGTGAGGTTACAAACCAGCAGGACCCACACAGCTACACGTCTGTGACAAAGGTGGCACTTATACATGCCATCAGTCTGAATATGTTTGCAGAAGCAGAAAAACCATTGTGGATCATTGCAGCATTGTTTATAACAGCGAGGAAAAAAAAAAATTGGAAGCATCCCAAATCTTTATTAATAGACCATGTTAAGTAAATTATGCTATATTCATAGAATGGTCACACTCTGGAAAACTATGCAACTGTTAAAAAATGGAGAAGAGCTATGTATCCCATCATGGAAAGATCTCCAAGACATATTGTTAGGCGAACACACTGAAGGGTAGAACAATGCACACAGTATGATACCATTTAGGTTGCAAATAGAAGGATAGATGAATCATTACTTATGTTTGTGGTTGCATAGAAAGAACTCTGGCAGAATTCATAAAAACTGGTACCATTAGTTGCTTGGAAGGATGGGGGATGAGAGGCAGGGATATTTTGCATATATGCAAATAGTCAGTCAATCTAGTACAACAAAGTATTTTTAAGGCAAAAACAAGCAAGCTTTAAGTATATCTCATATGACTGGCTAGTCCACCTCCCTGGGCCTGGGAATCTGCCCTGGAAGCCTGAGCTGACTGTTGGAGGGCTCACCTCCCACGCTTCATCCTCATGCTATGTCCACCTGGCTAACATGTCTGTTGACACGGTGGCCCTGTCCCCAGCTCTCCAGAGCCATGTGCACACTGTTTGCTTTGCTACACTTGTCGCTAAGAGCCTTGAATTCAACCACAGGCAGACCTGGCTTCAAATCCCCAATCTTTCACCTGCTAGCTGTGTGACCTTGAAAAGATTATTCTTATCCTCTGGGCCGCCATTCTCCCACCACAGGTGATTGTGAGAATTAAACAAGCAATGTCCATTAAGGGCTCAAAAAATCATAGCTATGGAAGATAAATAACAGGAGTCAGCTGTTAACTATGTTCAACTGACCCCCACTGAAATCAGACCAGCCCCAAGGCTACCCATACCTGTGGCCAACTTGACTGTCTGCCTCATCCTGGGTAACTGGACTTGCCCAGTTCTAGTGAAAAATTGTATCAAATCAAACCAAAAGGAAATGGACAGTGGAATTTGAAGATTTGATCAAGAGTGCTCATTTGCAGTAAATCACAGATTCTATCTTCTCCCTGTGTCCTCTCCATGCCAACCCCATACACACACACGCACACCCGAATACCTTAAAATCACTAGAAGTTTATGCAGACCTGTTCCCACGAGAAGAAAACCCAATATGACACCTTCCAAATGCGCAAATCTGCCATAACTTTTATCAGAGCATTCATGAAGAAGTTTCTTTAAAACGATGCTTGTCCTATAGCATTTAGCATGTGTTTATAGAATAAACACAATTCACTAAACATTTATTCAGTCATCACATTATTAAAAATAATAGCGTCATGGACTTATCACTTTTAGCGACCCAGCGTCTGAGCCTGCTGCCTATTTTAGGGAATTCTCACACTCTGTGGGCTTGGGGACGAAGCCGGGAACTGCCCCCCCCTTCTCCCCCCGCAGCCCAGCAGAAGCTGAAAGAAAGCAGACGTTTGTTCATCTCATTCCCTGGCAGCCAGGGCTCTGGTCTGTAAGCCCGACTCTGCCACTTGGATGCCTCCATCTGGAACTGGAAATCTGGAGCGTGTGGTATGGACAGGAGGATGGCCCGCAATGACGGGAGCCACACCAGCCGGGTGTCTGGCAGCGGCCTGGGCAGCGAGGCCCGGGAGGCGGCAGTGCCAGCTCAGGTCCTAACGAGACACTTCCTGGGGCAGGGCCTGGGCTGTGTGCTCAGCTGCCCAATCTACCTTAGTTCCTGCTCGTTTTGCACGCCTGGGTCTCTAGCCTTCCTGTTGATTCTGTGAGCTACCCAATATCCTTTCAACAACTTCCTCCTCTCCTTAAGTTAACCAGAGTGGTGCCTATTTATTTGTAACCGAAAACCCTGACCGGAACTAATCACTGCTAGGAAGTGCTCTGAGCTCCAACGGGGAGAATCTCACTTAACCTTCACAGCAACCCTGGGAGCACGGAACCTGCTTCCCACTGGACACATGAGAACGGCGAGGCCGCTGAGGTTAGGCAGCTCACTCAGGGCCACGGCCAGAAGAGGGGCCGAGTCAGGACTCAAATCCAGAGCCACCTGGCCCAGGCTCTGCTCCCCAGGGATTTGCAGCCGGGCTGATGAGTTACTCGAAATGCCTTACACCTTGTCTCACGTCATCCTTGCAACTCCTTGAGGCTGGAATTTTTAGTCCCTATTTTACAAATGGCTAAACTGAGACTCAGAGCGATTAAAAGCGACTTGCTCAAATATTTATCATAAGCCTTAAAACTGTGCGTATGTACCCTTTGATCCGACAACTCTAGGTCTGAGCATTTATCCCAAGGACATAAGCATAGGTATGACCAAAGATTGTTCATTGGATTGTAATTCATTACAGGGAAAAGTGAGATACTGTCCTTGTGGCCAACAATCGGGAAATGGCCTAACCAAGAAAGGCATCCTTGCGATGCAGCATGACATGGTCATTCAAAATCTGGCCGTAGCGGCCCGGTGGCGCAGCGGTAAAGTTCGCACATTCTGCTTCTGTGGCCTGGGATTCTCTGGTTCGGATCCCGGGTGCGGACATGGCACTGCTTGTCAAGCCATGCTGTGGCAGGCATCCCACATATAAAGTAGAGGAAGATGGGCGTGGATGTTAGCTCAGGGCCAGCCTTCCTCAGCGAAAAGACGAGGATTGGCAGTAGTTAGCTCAGGGCTAATCTTCCTCAAAAGAAAAAAAATCCGGCTGTAGAAGCACGTCCATGGTCGCCTGGGCCCGGAGGAATGTGGGGACTGACTTCAAAGGAGTGTTCAGAACTTCTGGGAATGGTGGAAATGTTCTAAATCCGACCGTGGTGATGGTTACTGAATGCTCACAGTTGTCAGAACTCATCAAAACCACGCACTTAAAAAACGGTGCATTTGCTGTCTGTAAATTATACCTCAATAAAAATTTTTTTTAAAAATTCTGTATAAAAGATTTTCATCAAAGACAATGTTCATAAAACATTAAGTGAAAATGGTCACAAAATAATATTTACAGCATATCTACTTCCACCTGTGCTACATGCATAGAGGAGAGATAAGAAGGAAATAGAGCAAAATAGGAAGAGTGGTGGGAATTATGGATAATTTAGGCCTTCTTTACACTTTTCTGTATTCTTTAGGGATCAGGAGAAACAAACAATAAATAAATGACAACGACTTGTCATATGTCACACAAGTATTCAATAGAGGAGCAGAGGCTAGAAATTAGGGCTTTGCAGCCCAGGGAATGGTGCCTTCCGCTCTGCACTGGGAGTTGCTGTATTGCACGCTTTGGACAATTGCCTATAAAACTTGTTCTTGCCTGCGAGGAACTCGAACTCCGCACGGAAGAGCAAGGACAGAGCGATTGCATCTGGTGAGGGGAACCAGGAGAGGCTTCACGGAGGTGGCTTCTGTGATGAGCCAAGAAGGATGAGCAGGCCCATGACGGGCGGGCAGACACCACGGGAAGGAGGAAGAGCGAGGGGCACGTTTGTGGGAACAGAGAGTCTTCAGCCCCCGCTGGGGGGGGTCCTGTGGAGGGTGATGCTGCAGCTGCGTTGTGGGGGGCCTGGAACGAGGCAGCTGAGTCCAACAAACCACTTGACAGATACCAGGACAGGGGCACCCACAGGTCAAGGGGCATTAGTCCCCATTCCTGATAAAGACACTCTGAGTTATAGTGTGAATCCACGAGAAAATAAAGCAGCACTGAAAAATCCAACTTTGGGGGACATGTGGTGGAGGTGCTTGTGCCATAGCCGGCCCAGCCCTCCAGAAGGACACCTAGAAGGCTCGAGGGTCCTCAGCCACCACTCCACTCCACACCACGGGGGACCCCAAAGGGAAGAATCAGGGGCTTATTGGGTTTTCTAACTCTGGCCCCTGTGACTGGGACAGAGCAGAGGACCAGTAAACAGCTGTGAAATGAATGAAGGAGACACCCACACCTTAAAGAGAAATCTAAGAGGAGGTGCATTGCATGTAATGGTTAGCGCATGGACTCTGGAACCAGACTGCTTGCCTTTAAATCCAGGTTTTGCCACTTACTGGCTGTGTGGCCTTGGGAACACTACATACCCTCTCTGTGCTTTGGTTTCCTGTTTCTATAAAATGAGATCGTGAGAGTGGATGCCTCCCAGGGTTGTTGCGAGGGATCATAAGGTAGTAGATGTAAGGCACTATAGCATGCCCAGCACAGAGTAGACACTGTGGAAACGTTAGATATTATTACAAGAGTCCAATTTTGTTACTTCCGAGATGAGCAAACTGGAGTACAAAGAGAGAGAAGTGACTTGTCCAAGATCACAAAAGGAGCAGGTAGTGGAACAGAGGACACTGCAGCTGTGAATCAACACCCCTTTGGAATAAAAGGACTTGTCGGTTGGCTTCTTGCCCCGTGCCTGGCATTGTCCTAGGTCCTGTCTGGGGAGCAGGAGCATGTTCCCAGCCTTCGCACTGAGATGAAAAGCTGCTGACACAGAAACCCCCAGAGGCCAGTGCAGTGTGGAACGCACTGGTACCCGGGCGGTCCCGCGGGAGACGGGAGGTCAGCAGAAGGCGAGATCGGCCAGGGCTGGCTGCAGGAGACGGGGCCTCTGGGAAGAAGTAGGATTTCAGCCTGGGACCTGTAGGGTGGAGAAATAACTAGGACAGAGGCTTTCCACTTTTTGTGTGGAGGGTGACTAGGAAACGGCAGATACCCCAAGTCCACCCCCTCTTACAGTGAAAGGGGAAAACTCTTTGGAGTCAGACCCTCTGGGTGGGAATCCTGGCTCTGCTCATCAGCTGAGTGACCTTGGGAAAGTCACTTGCTGTCTCTAAACTTTAGTGTCTTAATCTGTAAAATGGAGGTCAAAATACTCTGTTCACTGGGTTGCTGTGGGGTCAAAGGCGCTAGGACATGAGAGACACAGGAGATCAATTAAGATCAGGCCCTTTTCTTTCTCTCGCTCTCTTTGGAAGAGTTTAGATTATCTTCCCCTGAGACCTGAGACCGGGCTTTTTTTTCTTGGCAGTGGGAGGAGGGTGTTAGGATGGAGGGAGCTAAAGGCTTTAGAAGAGGGTTTGAGGAGGACTATGGGGGAAAGTTCCAGAAAAGGAGAAGTAGGCACTGGGGACACTAGGTATGGCCAGCCCCGGGGTGTCAGCCTTCCTTTGGTGGAAAGGGATGGCACCAACACGTGTGGAGCATGGCTAAGCGCCAGGTGCCATGCTGGATGCCAGGACACAGCCTCGAGCTCTCTATGACTCTTACCCTCAGAAGCTCCAGTCTTTTGGTAAACATTAACAGGAAGATAAAGCATTACAATCCAAAGAAGTTTAAGAAGAACGAGACAGAGAGAGAAAACACAGAAGACACCACGATCAATACTTGGAGGAGGTCATATGGAAGGTGAGTTTTGAAGGATGAATAGGAGTTCAGTTCAGGGAGGCGACCTAAGGAAGGCGAAATGGCATACGGTTCAGCACTACTGGAGTAAAAACCATCTGAAAAGATGAGTTTGAGAAATGAGGCTGGGGAGGGGAGCTCGGGGGGGTGGGGGGGCTGCTAGATGATGATGGCCATGCTGGCCTTTATCCTGGAGTGATGGAGTTCAATGAAGCGTTTTAGATGAGTGGAGAACTGCTGGAGTTGTAAGTCAGAAAGACCCCTCTGGTAGCAGAATGAGAGGTGCATCGGAGCGGGACGAGCCTGCAAGCAGGATGCCGGTGCAGACGCAGATTCTGTGGTCCAGGGCACAGGATGAGGGTCTGAACCAGGAAACCTCGTGGCCGTTTTCTCCTGAGCTCTTCAGCCAAGTGCAGTCTTGCTCTCTGCTAACCCACAGCATGTGCCTCCGTCACTCACGGCCCTGTGACCCTGGGCCACGTGCTGGGATTATCCATATATTTGTCTTCCCTCCACTGCTGGGTTGGGAGCGTTTTTCCCCCACTGCGTCCCGGGGCCAAGGAGCTGGTTCACAGTTGGCACCGATGTGTTCTGACGGTCCTGGGGTTCAGGAAGAAGGACATGGGGTGAATGCAGCATGTGGTCCAGCTCACGAGCCGAGCAAGACCTCCAGGCCTTCTGCTCACTCACTTCCCCTCTGTATTTGTCCTCAATCAAACTGTGCAAAGAAATGCCTTAACCTCCTTCTGTATTGTTGTGTGAATCAACAGAAGAGTGCTGCGTGTTTACCGACCAGAGCTTGAAGGAAATAACACATAATCAGGGAGGAAAGAGCAGCGGGCGGCAGTGGGAGCTCGCCTGCAGGTTGTTTGTTTCCCTCTGATAGAAAAGCCGCTCCTGGCTCGCAGTCGAGGGCACTTTCCAGAGGCGAACTTGCCAGTCCACAAAGATGCTTGCGTGCAGTATTATTTTCTCCTCGCTCTTCCATGGCTTTCCCTCTGCTCCTTCTGTTGCATCTGCGTGGGCACGGACAGGGCAATGGCAGGTTAACTGGGGCCGGAAAGTTGCTATCACCTGACATCTGCACCAACAGTTTATGTAAAATGAGCCGATTCCAGTGAGAGCGCATGTCTCCAGGGGAGCCGGCCCACCGCTGGCACCCCCCAGGCGCCTGCTGCCAAGGGCTGGGGCGGGGGCCGCTCAGGGCATGGAGGGAGCTGCCTCCGAGTAGGGCCGGGACATGTGGGCAGAGGAGAGTCAGGCAAGAGAGGACGGCGAGTCCCGGGCAGCACCTGTTCCCAGGGAGTAAATAATACTCTGGCCTGTGTCATCGCGCCTGCCTGTCGCCCAGCAGGCATCCAGTTCACCCTCCATTGTGGGCCGCCAGCCCTGCAACCGCATGCAGCTGGTTCAGATGTGCTCTGGAAAGGAAACCGAAGGTCCTGATGGCTTCTGCTCGCTGCTCAGCTCAGGGTCCCTCCCAAACTCTCATTTCACAGCTGCTGCCCAACTGCCAGGGCTCGAGGGGGCCTGCCAAGTGTGTGGCTCTGGTGCCCCTGGCTCCCGAGAGAGGCGAGGTGATGGGGGCAGAGGGCCCGAGACTGCACTCGGCTGCGTCCCAGGAGGACAGGTGCAGGTGGCTGTGGCCTCATCCCACTGCCCCCGCTCCCTTCCTCTCCTCCCCCTACTCACTTCTCTGTTTACAGTCTATTCGCAGGAGAATATTTGAAGTATTCGAACTATGGGTGTCATCGTCCAAGACTGAGTGCCGGCCCCATTGTGCGGAAGGAGAATTAGTGAGTTTAGACACAGGGAAGACTAATCGGTCTGTTTGGGAATGAATCAGAGTTCGGTGATTCCTCTGTTTCGAAAGGTCACCATTTATTGGTTTAAGTAACAGTGCAGTGGCTAAGAGCTCCGTCAGAGGGCAAACGGCTTGGGTTCAGATTCCAGCTCAGCCACTGGCCTGCAGCAGGACTGGATCTGGGTAAATTCCTATGTCCCCGTTTGTTGGGTGAGCAACTCATCCAGGTTTGCCCAGGGGTTTCCGAGGGATGGGAACCCCTCTGTCCTGGACCACATGGGTGAGGATGAGGATGCTGCTCAGCATCCGCGCGGTGAAGTCTGACTGGGTGAGACTCACGAGGTGAGTCCCACAGTGCCCGGCCCGCGGCCAGTGCGCTGCTCGGGAAGCTGGTGTGACGCCTTCTGAGGGCCCAGAAGTCTCGGCGCCCGGGGCCTGAGGCCCTGCTGGAGCAGAAGACACTCAGCCACAAACAGACCTGTCGCTGCGCAAACACAGCAGCCTGTATTCATGGCCCTTACCCCGTGAAGGGGCTGGGTTATCTCTGTTCTACTGATGAGGAAATCAAGTCTCTGCGGGGAGGACTTGCCACATGTCAATAGCTAGGAAGAGAAGGAGGTCGGTCTTGAACCCAGCTCTCCTACAGCAAGCCCTGAGTCCTTATGCCCTAGACCCTTCCATCTCCTTGAGGCAATTCATGCTACATCCTGAGTACTGCATAACCCTCTGCTCAAGCGGTCCCCTCTTCCGGAGCCCCCGGCTTCACTGCTCTGGCCCTTCAGTCCTCCATCTCTTCACCTGGCAGATTCCTGTTCTCCTCGGGGACTCAGCTGAGGCAGCTCCTCCTCCAGAAACTGGCACTGACCCTTCTTAGGTATGTCTACGCTCTTCACACCCCTAATAGATCGCTCACGGTATCGTCATAATTTACTGATGGGCTGTCTCCGGTGAGCTCCTTGAAGGCAGGATTATTTCTCTCTTCCCACCTCTGCCAGAGCCAGACACGGTTCCTGACACACACCAGGTGCTCCATGAATGTTGTGGAACTGAACTGAATTCATTAAGATGTGACATGATTGTTTTGCACTTAATAATAATAGCTACTATTGCTTGAGCGCTTATGATGTGTCAGGCATTATGCTGAGCATATATGTATTATCTCATTTAATCCTCACAACAAACCCACAAGGTTTGATAAATGACAGATAGGAAAATAAGGCTCAGAGAGGTTAAATAATCTGCCTGAGGTCACATAGCCAGTAAGCAGCAGATCCAAATTTTGAGTCCAGATCTGGCTAACACACTCTTAACCACTGGGCTCTTCTACTATCACCAATGCCTAACTCAGTCCTTATACATGTTAGGCACCAGGTACTAGTTGACAAGTGGGATGGATGGTGTGGGGCAGGGACTGGCAAGCGCTCCACAGGATGGGCAGCCCTGGGCCCAGGGTCATCATCTTCTGGTCCTCTTGCCTCCCCAGCCTCTCTCATCCTCCCCGGGGCAAGGTGAGGTCTCACACAGCAGAGGAAGCAGGAATACGGCTGAACTGTCTTCAACAAAATCTTTGCCGATAAGACTTGGGGGAGTTTCCAGACACTATCCTACGACTGTTCCAGCTGAAAACATTGGGCTGAGCTCCCGTGACTCAGCCGCGGAAAGCCAGGGCCACTGAAGGTTCCCAGGAAGCCAAGGGGCACGCACGTCTTCCTCCAGCCAGGACAGGAAGTCACAGGCAGCCCCAGCGTCCTCAGAGCCTCCTTGCAGAGGGGACCAGCAGAAGGGTCTGAAGAATGAACACTGTCCCCGGGGTGAGAGGCCCCGTCTAGAAGCACCATCCTGTCCCTTTGCCATGACTTCCGATCTACAGGAAACCTCAGGCATGGGCTTAGAGAGCGGGCCCTGGGTCAGAGTCCCAGCAGAGTGACGACCCAGTGAGGCAGCCTCTCCGAGCTTTGGGGTCCTCTCTGCAAAGTGGGGAGGGGAGTGGTACCTCCATCAGAGGGCTGATGTGAGAGTGAAAGAATCAGTCTCCACGTGCTGACCAACGCCACCCCCCCCCCACACCTCCCACCGAGCAGGTGCCTGGCAGTAGCAGCTATTGTTTTTCCAGCGAAGGAAGGAAAACACTGAGCGAGCTCCCAGCTGGGGTGGCCCCGTGTCCAGCCGAGTCCTCACGGAGCAGCACGTCCTACAGGAGGCTCGGAGCGCGTGGCCTGCAGGCCGGTCTCTGCAGGAAGGCCTGGGCGCCGGAGCCCATTGTGTTGCCGCCTGCGTGTTTTGCCTGGGCAAGCTGGAAGGGCATGACCCCAGGACGTTGTCTCGAGGGGACTGCTCCTCCAGAGGTCAGACTGGGGCTGCTTTCTTACTCACTGTGGGCCTTCGCTTTGAGAAACTTCTGGACACGTTGTATGAGGGCTCACGAGCTCCACGGCCCCCTCTGCTCCTCCCCTCACCGTTTTTTTTGGCAGAGCCTGAGGCAGATGGAAAATTCGTGCTCAGGTGAAGAAAGATGGGTAATGTCTTAGATAATATCTTTGCTTGTCTGACTTTGAAGTGTGTCAAAGAAAGGCCAAATGGCCTCAAATTGGCAATAAATGCCTTTTAAGTGTGGCCACATCTTCTTGCCAAGTCAGCAGGCATCTATTAAGCTGTACGTGTTTGAAGAGTGGGGCCCATGAAGCCCTGTGGACAGAAAGGCCTAGGGAGCTAACGGTGAAGAAACGAAAGCTTCAACAGGAGAGGGGGCGTTCTGAAGATTATCAGCCGGCTGCGGGGCCTCAAACCAAACCTCATCTTTGGCTTATTCTCTCTCCTCCTCCTCCTCTTTCTACTGGCCACCCTGTGGTGTTGCTGATGTGGTCCCAGGCAACATGAGAACCCCAAGAATTAAGGAGAACACCTTCTGCCCTTCAGGAACTTTCCTTCTGTTCGAGAAGCCAGCAGGCTAAAGGGCCAGCAGAGACTCTTAACAGCACGCCCAGGAGAAAGCCGAGGGCTTCACGCGAGACGCCCATGTCCTGGCTCCACATCCTGGGAAGGCCCACACTCCCCACCTGTGGGACCTGGAACAAGTGAACCGCACCTCCTGGAGCCCAGTTCCTGGTCCCTAGGACTGGCTCTTAGGGCTCCCGTGGAAGCGCTTAGTACAGAGCCTGGTACATACTAGTGCTCAATAAAGAGAAGCAAAAATAAATCCTGGTCCTACCCAAAGGCCACCTCTCCCTCTTACCCTTCCCCGTGGGTACCCTGTCATTCGCAGTGTGGATTTACATGTGTTTTCGCCTTCAGTTCTCATAAGAGCCTTCAAATGCAACCTGCGAAGATTCTGGGTAAATAATTCGTTGAATACGTGGCTACCTGGGGGCGTGAATAGTAAAACTGAGAGGCACAGAGCACTTAGATCCGCCAGGACTGTTGAAGGCCTTTCTCTATTCCGTGTCACTTACACGATACATGCATTCTACCTGCACGACGACTCCATGAGCTGGGCACCACCATCAGCCCCACTTCACAGACACGGAAACTGAGGGCCAGAAGGCATGAAGTCACTTGCCTGAGGTCATATAGGTAGGATATAATTTAGGTGAGCAGGAAGCCAGGGAAGCTGGCTCCGGAGTTTGGGCTCCTACGCGGAACACTGTACTCACTGACTGACTGACTGAATGAATGAATGAATGAATAATGAAGGAATGAACACGGAGGTCAGGTAAGGCTCCATTTTATGGATACTGACGCTGAGGCTGACAGCACATAACTGACTTGCCCGAGGCCACACAGTTGCCTTAGTGGTGATGTGGCCTCACATGGCAGGAGTCCACTTCCTGAAGTTAGGTGCAGCCACGTGACTTGCTTTGTCCAATGAAATGTGAGTGGAAGTTGCACAGAGCACTTCCTAAGAGAAGCTTTAAGAACTTGCCACATTTCTTAGAAGCATATGTTGAAATGAAGCCTCTGTCTGCCTGGGTCACAAGTGCGTACCAGTGACAGCAGTAAGTGAGAAATACACTTTTATTGTGTTAAGGCACTGAGATTGCGGGGGGTGGGGAGGGGGGGTGGGGGCGGGGTGGTTGTTACCACGGCAGAACCTGGCTTCTCTTGACCAACACAGGTGGAACTAAGCCTGAGAGCTTGGGGGATGAAGGGCCTCCGGCAACTCTGGTTGCGTTACCTGACCCCAGTCCACCACGCTCCCCCAGGGGGTTTTATCTGCCATTGCCTCCCCCACACCCCCAGCCCCATCTCGGGCTGAATGAGCAGGATCATTTATGGCGTGAAAGGAGACAGCTGCAGAATTCCAGCTCCTGACAGAAGGCGGTGGACAGACACTGACAGCTCGTCTCTGTGGTCTGGACGCCACACCCTCCCTCCCACAACGGCTGTCTTGTGTCGGTTTTTCTCGGTGAAGAGCGTCCTGCATAGAGAGTGAGCTCTTCAGACGTATTGAGATTGGCAACAGGATCTCCTAAAGCAGAAAATGTAAAGTCGGGTTTAATTAACCAGATCTGTAGCTGACTGATTTTTCTAAAAGGTTGTAAAGAGTTTTAAGAACAATTAGTCACTTAAGAGGCTCATCACTTTCTGTTAGGCAGATACATTAACAATAAAACAATTGATACTGACATCAAAAATCCTCCACTAATTTTTCAAAACAGTCTTGATTGGATGAACCCAACTAGAATGTTTAAAAAGCAGTTTCAACACGCCGAGAGGACCCCTCTTTATATTTAACTACTGAGAGAAGATTATACAAAAGAGGACCAGGATTTTAGAGACTGACTGACGCACACTGATTTCTTTTTGTCAGAAATTTTCAGTGACACACACCAAAAACTCAATAATGTCTGGGTCTACGCAAACTTTACATTTGTCCTTACATTTTTCTGCATCCTCTAAAGTTTACTTATGGACCTCACATTGTTCTTTACGTTTTTCAAAGCTTCTGAATTTTTGCATACACTAGTCTTATAGTCAAATAGAACAATCAAGTGTTTTTTTTAAGTGTCTGGCTATCTTTGGGGTCACTGCAGGCCAACTTGAAGGTGAACGTGAGCCCCGCTGTGTTGTCTGGTGAGGGCAGATCGGGAAGCTTACCGTGTGGGGGCTGAAGGAGACCCTGGACCACACCCCGTACAACCGCTCCATTTCAAAGATGAGGGAACCACATCCAGGGAAGGGATGTGCCCAGAGCCACCGGCTGTGAGTAGTGAGGCAGAGAAAGGACTCGACCCCAGGTCTGTCTGGGGCCAGAGTTCACACCCCTTCCACTACTCCCCAGTCTGGAGGAGCCTGTGACATCTCTGGTCTGCATTGTTGCGCTAGATGCTCTTCTGAAACGTAGCTGGACACAACTTTATTCGCCATGTTCGGACACCGTCTGCCACTTGCACAGCACTTACAGTTGAAACACTTTAAAACGCATTCTCTCTCCTGAGCCCCTAGCGACTCTGTGGGCTACGGAGGCCAGCAGCACCAAAACTCAGCCCTGCGGTTTTCTCGGCTCCTCTTTCCACATCAGCACCCTTGTATATTCAGGAGGGAAACTGCGGCACCAGCCGTATCCTGGTGCCTCGTAACTGTGTGCTTCAGGGCAAATAACTCAAGAGACCCTCAGTTCCCCGCTCTGTAAAAAGGGCATAACAGTGTGAGCTGTAGAGATGAGGAAAGGAAAGAACGCAGGCAGTGTGGCTGGCCCACGTTCATGTCCACGTTGCAGCTGACCAGCCCTCTCCCAGATGCAGTGGATCATGCAGCTTCATGGCATGCCCCTTCTATCCCCTTCTAGAAGGTCTTCTCCGTGCTCATGGCATGCCCCTTCTATCCCCTTCTGGAAGGTCTTCTCTGTGTCGTGGGCTAGTGCCCTCCGCTTCACCAAACCCTGCCCTCCAGGGCAGTGTCACCTCCTCGGAGAAGCCTGCCCTGACTCCTTCGACCACACTGAGCACGCCCACTTTTGAATCCCTATCGAATGCATAGTTCTTGCCTCACTTCCTTGTACTTTAGGCTCATGTCAGTACTGAGTACCCCCCTTTTCTTTCCAGCATCCGCCGTGCCACATCAGAGTCAAGGATCTTTCCCAACAGACAAAGCTGGATCTTTAACTCAAGCTTTCAAAGATTTTATATCTCTATACCTATAGCTCTATCTATACACACATATGTCTGTTTACTTACATATATATATTTAATAATTCATCCTTGGTTTTGCTCCATTGGAAGAGCAGATCAAGATCTGGAAGATCTTTGCTTTTCTTCACTAGCTTTGAAAAGCGAAAGTAAAGAATTACAAAAAATTAAACTGGGTGGGGGCGCAGAGCTTGAGAAGGGAGAGAGAGGAAGAGAATGGCTAAATATATCATCTCATTTCATCCTTGGAACCACCCTGTTATGATTCCACTTTACAGACAAGGAAAGCAAGGCTGGAAGGTGAGGCTGCTACATCCAAGGTCACAGAACCAGACTGGATCCTCGCTCTGCCCGATTCTGAAGCTGGTGCTTCTCCTGTCCCCCTTGCCAGGTGTGGGTGGTAGTTAGGCACACACACTCTGAGCCAGGCTACCCGCATTGAATCCTTGTCCTGCCACTTACCAGCTGTGTGACCTGGGGGGAGTTGCCTAACCGTAGGCCTCAGTTTCATCATCAATAAGAAGGCAGAGAGAATAAGAGAAGGATCGCTTCCTGTGGACGCTGTGCATGTTGAAGGACCTCCAGCAAGTGGAGCGCTCAGAGAGGGTCCTGGTGCAGTGCTGGTCCTCTGTGAGCATCAGCCGTGATCACGATGTGAGCATTGGCCCACGACGGGGCGGTGGCCCTGGCAGAATCCTGCAGGTCCGGGGAAGCCCACTTCCTCGTCACTCCAGACGCAACTTCTCCTTTGCCCTCCTTCCCCGAGCTCAGGGCCCAGCAGAGAGGCCGGCGGCTCACGTCATTGCAGCATAGGTCCCCCTCTTCTTGGTAGGCGATTTCCAAGTCGGGCACAGGTGGCATTTTGACAACAGGAAATACGCCTTGCAGAGGACAAACCAATGATAGCAGAACTCCTCAAGGTCCTCCATTTCACCCATGTCTTCTCTTGGTTTCCACACTTGGGTTTCTCATTCATGCAGCCTCCGTCTCTGCTTCATTTTCATATCTGCCACAGTTTCCAACGTGTTAGGAAACTGCTGAGGGTCCGGCAGCCACTGCATGGAGGACCTGGGGCTGGAACGAGTGAGACAGGGTCCTGCCCTCCGGCTGCATAGAGTGGTCGTCAAGGCGACCAGGCAGGCATTCTCACCCTGAGGGAGCATTTCAGTTTCCCGGGGAGGTTTAGAAAAATACTGCTGCCTGGGCCTCACCTCCAGTGGTTCCGATTTAACTGTTCTGAGGTGGGGCCCCAGGCTTTGTTTGTGGTTGGTATTTTCAATACTAAATTTTTTATTTTAGAAGAGTTTTTGATTTACGGAACTACGACGAAGATGGTAGAGAGAGCGCCCGTATACACCACACCTAGGTTCCCCTACTGTTAACATCGTGCATCTGTACGGTAAACCTGTCACATTAACAGACCAATATTGGTGCATTCTTATGAACCGAAGTCCACACTTTACTTAAATTTCCTCAGGTTTTCTCTGATGTCCTTCTTCTGTCCCAGGATCCCATCCAGGGACCCACATTACATTTACACAGGCTTCTCCTGGCTGTGACAATTTCTTGGCTTTAGTATACATTTTTTAAAGTTCCTCAGATTGTAATACGCAGCCAGGGTTGAAGACTTCTGCTCTGAGGTCAAAGGCATGGAAATTCTAGGAGCAGGCTGTCTGGGTTCAAACTCTGGCTGGGCTACTTAACAGCTATGTGACCTCGAGGCAGTCAGCAATCCAAACGGGCCTCCATTTTCTGTCATGTGAAATGGAAGTATTAATCGTACCTACCCCAGAAGTGGTGAAGGCCACCGTTTCTCAACTTTTTTACGTCATAGCACCCAGAGAAAATACATAGTATTTGTATTATGAATCGGCACAGCACACAACGCAAGTCATAACAGCACAAAGGGACGTGTCTACTGACGGCCAGCCATGAGGGGATCAAAGACCGCGCCACCTGCAGCTCTGGGATGCCGTGTTGGGAGGTTCTGGGTTGACACGTATTAAGGCGCTGAGGTTCTCCCAGGGCCAGTGGGAGCCTCCCATGAATGTTTTCCGTAAATATAGAGGAGGAGAGAGCAGGGAGCAGCGCAGACTGGGGCAGTGACGGTGGACAGACAAGGGCAGGACTTCGGGGGCCCATTGGTGCCGATCCGAGTCTTTCTGAAGGGAATGTGCGTGTGTCTGCAGCGGGAGGAACTGCTCGCCCTCCCTGATGGACCCCGGGTGACCAGCTACGGACAGACGCCAGGGCACCTCGTTATACCGTGAGGCGCAAGAGCAGACGGTGTGACACCCAAGGAGTGCAGAGCCCTGGCAAGTTAAGCAGCGGTTCTTGGAAACCAAAGACTGAAGATTCCCGGGAGGGAGCCTCCTACAAGAACCCCTCCTGCCGGCTGCTGCCCCTCTGGCGCCACCGTCTGGTGTCGCCTGGGTGGTTCACAGCCGGCAGGACAGGCTCAACCCCTGGTAAATTTTTTTTAATGAAACTTAAGACTCAGGTACCTCAAATAAAACCAATTTCTAGGGGGAAAAAAATCAAAACTCACAACAGGAAAATAAAGAACACTGTCTGGGCCATAGCAGAATCCAGAGAATATATTCATATAACGGAAAAATTCTAGGTGTTTCGTAATGGACCTTTTGATACGAAATGACCTATTAAATTTGTAATTTGTGGTTCTTGGTGTTGAGGTTCATAGGACAAGCTAGGGAGTCCTCAAACCTTCAGCTGAATTACAGGAGGACTTATTCGGGTTTTGAACCAGTGTTTCCTTATCTAAGCAACAGCAGCGGCCACAGCCACCCCTCCCAGGCCGCTTCTTCCTCGGCCAGGCGAGCCTGCAGAACCTCCCTGGGACAGCCACCGACAGCAGAGGCTTGGACCCCGCAGCAGGGCAGCAGCTCGGGGCCGCCAGGCTCTAGCACGGGGCCCTTCATCCTTCCAGCCGGCTTGGAACACAAGGTCTGGATGAGCAGGGGCAAGCCTTCCCCAGTGCCTGCCTCTGTTCCCGGGGAGGCGCTGTGGCCAGCACACAGACTGCAGGGTGTGGGGCCCGCAGAGGCCATATGGCAGGATGAGGGCTGTGGCCACTGGAGGCATATTGTATGGTGCAGAGGCTGGTCGTTTTGATCCCAGCCAAGATTTGTTACCTCAACGTTGATCTCAGGATCAAGTTCTGGGTTCAAGTGTGTCAGTCCATCTTCAGTAACAGGAAGTTTTTTCCCCCCACATTTGATAGGTGTGTATTTCCTGAGGCTGAAGAAATTAGAGACGTGAAGGATTGTTAACTCGAGATGGTTTTCTCTGCAATTTGTCCACAAATGGGTCGGCAGCATCCCTACCAGACAGTCCTAGCGCCTTTGAGACCTGGAGAGATTCGTGGATGGTTTTGAAATAATAATAAATGCTGATGTGCAGAAAAGACTTCTCACCATTATAAGCATATCTGTGGTCCTCGTCTTACAGTAAGGTGTGTAAATGGCAAGAGTTTCGTAGCTGACAGACCAGAGTTCAAATCTCAGCCCTGCAGTGTGACCTTGGGAAGTTACTCAAGCTCCCTGAGCCTCTATTTCTTCACCTGTAAAATCAGGATGAAAATGCCATCCTCAAAGTGTCATGTTGGGAGGTTTAAGGAGGATAGTAAGTGCTAAGTGCAACTCCGGGCACGTGAAAAAAGCTCAGGCAAGGGCAGCCAGGACTACAATTATTCCCACCCCAACTTTGTGAGGCAGGGAAGGCCTGCATTGCAGATGGAGAAGTTAGAGCTCAGAGACATGGAGTGACTGGTCCATGTGAGTGGCAGGGCCTATTGGGGCTCAAACTCTGTTTCTCCAGGCACTGAGTCCTGAGTGCACATACAGGTGCCTGCTCTTCTCCCTTCCAAGTCTGTAGATGCTCAGCTGAGGCTGAGACCGGGAGCTGGAGAAACAGCCACGTCAGAGGGAGCTGAAGGAGGGAGTGGAAAGTCCACCAGGCAGGCATGAGCTGCACACCGGAGCTCCGGGCCTGAGGACCAGATGCAGCGGTGGGGACATCCAGCTGTGTCTCCATGGCAGGGAGGGCCAGAGGACCAGACACAGCAGTGGGGAGATTCTGCTGTGTGTCCATGGCAGGGAGGGCCTGAGGACCAGACACAGCAGTGGGGACATCCAGCTGTGTCTCCATGGCAGGGAGGGCCAGAGGACCAGACACAGCAGTGGGGAGATTCTGCTGTGTGTCCACGGCAGGGAAGGCCAGAAGACCAGACACAGTGGTGGGGAGATTCTGCTGTGTGTCCATGGCAGGGAGGGCCAGAGGAGTGTGTGAGGCAGAGGCCCTTGGCATTAAAGGAGAGATGGCCTAACAAGCAACCAGTGAAGACTGACTCAGGAAGTGACACAGGGACTTGAGAGACCGGAGGCGAGAGACAAGGAGACGCAGGAAGAACTCAGAGCGGCAGAAAGAGAGGGAGGAAAGCTTGACAGAGAGCCTCCCAGAGAACATTGACTGAGGACGGCACCTGCCCTTTTGGGTGTGGCAGGCGAAAAACTCTGTCTGTGGGAGAGTCAGTTAACATGCTCCTTAGGATTCCTTCTAATAACGAAAAAAGGTGTCTTGCCTTTCTTTCCTCAGCAAACCAAGCAACATTCCCCTCATCTTCCTCCAAATTCAAGTCAACTTCCTACAAGTCTCCAGTCAAGAGAACTTATCTGGGAGGAATATGATCCGATACGATTTGATCTGGAATGCTCTGGATGTCCCTGTGATGTCCACGTGTCAGTCCAGGAGAAGTAACCAGAATCTCTTTAAGCTTGTCTTCCAGAGAAACCGTAGTCATGGAATCTTGGACTGAAAGGTCATTCAGCTCAAGTTTCCCTCCAGTGCATGAAGCTTCCCTTCCAAAGTGGTCTGCCAGCTTCTGCTTGAACACCTCTAGTGACGGGGAGCTCACTCCTCCCAAAGGCAGCCCCTTACATGTATGGACAGCTCTCAGTTTCAGAAAATGTTTCCTTATTACCCGTCAGGATTCCTTCAGTTGTCAGTGACAGAAAAGCCCAAAGGAAACTGTCATTAGTAAAAAATAGATACTGAATACATGGTACAGGAGACCCTTGGTGTGCCACCCAGCCTCCTCCAGGGAAGGCCTTGCAGCACCAGCTGCTGGAGAGCTGCCAGCAGGCCCCCTCTGACTGTCAGCCCCTGCAGGGCTGGCTCTGTGGTGCAGCCTTTCCTGGGGTGACTCACAGCCAATGAGTAATCAATGCCAGAGTATAGGTGTCTGGCCATCTCCGCCAACTCCAATATTTCTGGAAGGCCATTCCCCCTCCAGGCCTCCTCCTGGACTTGGCCGAAGCTATCGTCAGGACTGCATTTGGCTTGAGTCCTCCCTCTGCAACTTCCCTCTTCCCTTCCTTCCTCAACTCTTCATCCCTACGGCACTCATTAGTGTGTGTCCTGCACCCTCAACTCCGTCTCCGAGGCCACTTTCCACGGAGCAAAATTGCAGCATCCTGGCTCCCCTGAGTGAGAGGTCCGGGGGACAGCAGGCACAGCTGGTCCCAGGCGCTCAGGATGAGAAAGGTGGGGCAGAGTGTCACCCCTTCCCTTGGCTGTGCCCTCCTTTGTGTTGACTTCACTTTCAGACACACGTGTGCACGCAGCCCTAAATCCAGCGCAGGGAGAAGCTTTTTATCCACAATTCCATAAAAGTTCAAAACGTGCTTCTCACTAAACTGATTTGAGTCACAAGCTGGTTCTTGTACCAATCATCATGGCCAAAGAGGAAGGGATATGCTGATCATCTCAGGCCCGAGTTACGAGATGGCCTGGACCCAGGGGCAGAGTCAGCAGCCAAGACAGACCACGAGGGCCAGGTGCGAGGGAGGCCCATCCCCTGAGCAGACGTGGGTTCCGTGACCAGAAGAAACGCAAGCAGATTCCATGCAGGCAAACCCTACAAAGGTCCACCACAATCTGGCCCCATGGAAATTGGTCTCTTTGCAGTTCCCACCCGCGGGGCCACGTGACATGAGAGTCGGCGCCCTGGTCCACGGGTGAGCCCTTCAGACATCTGAGGAGCTCCACTCTGCACCCCCCGGGCTGCTCCCTCCAGTTCCCGTTCTCCCACCCTTTCCGGGATGGCTTGGCCCTGAGCCCTCTCCCCTCTCAGGGCATTTTCTTCTGGAAACAATCTGTCTTTTGTCTGTAGTTTCAAAATGTGCTGCCCAGAAGGAAACACAGTGCTCTCACCAGAGAACGAGACGCTCACCTCTCTCCTACATAGCCCACTTGTACTAGTGGAGTTCAAATCAGAGCAAGCCGCTTTTCCTGACGGACACAAAGATTGCCTGCAACAGCGTTAGCTTCTTCTTTGCTAAACACACTTATTTTCAAGGTTGCTCTGCCTGGGTCCAGCGCTGTCACACATCTCATTCCGCGGGAGTGTGGTTTGACTTTTGAACAATACTGCATATAATGAATCACAGTTCTGTAGACGTCGATTGGCTACTAGAGCTTGTCTTCCTTTGATTCTCGGTGTGTAGGGGCGTAAAACTACCGGAGTGAGAAGGAGCACCAGGTCAGAACGCTGGATTCAACTCTACGTTCCAGCACGTACTAGCTGTATGACCTTTGCTCTGTGACCTTTGCTGTATGACCTTTGCTGTGTGACCTTTGCAGGTCACTTAATTGCTTGGCCTCCACGTCAGCATATCTAAAATGAGGTAAAAAATAGCGCCCCCATATGAGTTGCACATACCGAAATCAAATATCATAAATTCTTTGAAAGCCATATGCATATATATGTGTGTATGCAGTATAAAATGTTTTCCATTATAAAATGTTTCTTATACCACATTAGAAATGTGACAGTATACAGTGTTTTTCCTACTGCAGGTCAGTTAAAAAATTTGAAGAGAAATACTGCTTCACACCACGTGCTCCAGACTCACCAGGCTGGCATCTGTCTCATTCACCGCCATACACACAGGCACGCACACAAACCGAAACAAAACTTCCATGAAACAAACTCACCGATGACACAGGAGCAAGTAAAAAATAACCAAGTTAAACAGCAAATACCATTTTATTACTATTCAAATACAATATAGAAAAGATACCCCAAAACAAATAATACAAAACCCAAAAATGCTGGTCTTGACCCACAACGTGGATTTCACAGCCCATCGATGGGTTGCAACTCAGTCTCAAAAACACGGCCCTGGTGGAAGAGACAGAAGAGGAGAGAGCGATGCCAGCAGAGCGTGGTAAATGCCGCGAGGAGGGAACCACGCCTACAGCACGGAAGCCCAGCCGGGACCAGGAGGTCAAAGGCTCCCTGGAGAAAGTGGCATTCAAGCTGAAGGTTGGAGGATGAACGTGAGTCGCGGAGGGTGGGGTGAGAGAAGCCTGGGGAGGCAGGAAGAGCTGCTGGCAGAAGGATCTGCCTGTGCAGAGAGAAAAGCCCTGGCCTCCTGCCACTACAGTGCAAGGGAAGGCAAAAATAATATTTCCTGCCTAAAATACGGTGAGAAAAGGTCATTGAACTGAATGGCTGCAAGATAAAAACATCTTTACAAAAATGTATGTATTCTTGACAAAAATATTATGCATACAGAAAATATATGTATACCCAAACAAACAAAATGAACCGTTTCAAAACTCTTTTAAGAAAGATACAAAAAAAAAGCAAGCATGACCAAGGTATTTGATGGATGGGATAAAGTTCAAGGTTTTTCTCTCACACTTCCTGAGGGAGTAGTAAATCAGGCACAATTTATCTAATTGCTCACACTTACTTTTAATCTCAGTGGAAATGAAACTGCTTAAATTGCAAAGGTGAGAAAGCTTTGAAAAACGTAGACAGGTGTGGTTTCTGGCTCCAGAAGCTTCCTTCTCCGTGCCCTGCCGGTCCGCCTCCCCTGTGCCCGCAGTGCTCAGCATTACTCACACCTGCAGACGAGGCCGGGCTGGGGCTGCAGCTCCCGAGTGGAGACAGGGCAGGTCCATAACAAGCACCTCAACCACACATCAGCCGTCTTCCAGCTGACTCTGCCTCATGCGCCACTTTCCGGCGCTCCGATAATTGGGCGTCTGCTTGGCCTGTTTCCTGGTTCTGGTCCAAGCCTGGCTCCCGCACCTCACCCCCTTTGGCGTGGCATTTTAGCAAAGGTTTTCCTTTCTCCACTTGGCTCCAGCCTCTGCCTCCGCCATTTCCTCTCTGCATAATCTTCCCACACACCTGCAACCAAGTCATGGCCCCAAAGGCCCTTAGAAACTAGATGCTCTGAGTGGGGCATGCTGTGTCATTCATCAAAGAAGTCTGAGAGGATTCAGAGGGTACAGAATGGACTAATTTTGTGGGGAAAGGCAGGGCCAGGTGGGTGTAAGGAAAGCCACAGGTCTGAGCAGAGAGAGAGCGAAGGCTCAGGCATCCAGCAGGCAACGTGAAGATGGAGGATTCGAGTGTGGGGCTGAGGCAAAGAGAGGAAGGAGCCCACAAGACCAAACTCTTTCTTACATTAAAAGTGAGCTGCATTGGGCCCCAGCCACCCTGGCCTTTCCGTGGCTCCAACACAGCCACCTCTTTCCTGTGGTGCCTGGGCAGGCTGTCGCCCCACCTGGCTCCTCTTTACTCACCCTACAGTCACCTTACAGGTCCCCTGCTTGGAAGGCCTCCCTGGACCCCAAGGCCAAGTCCCCTCTTGTAAACTCTCCTCCCACCCTTTCTGTTCCTGAGGGTCTCCCATCTCGCCATGATTTCTATATTGAATCTGCCAGTGTTTACCGTCTCTCTTCTCCACTAGATTGAAAGGCCTGTGGATGTTCTGCCCAGCTGTGCCCAACAGCTCCTAGACCTCTCAGTTATGGGAGCCAGTATGTCGCAGGTTCATTTCCCAGAAAGCAGACTCCGAGATGGAGTTTAGGGCGCAGGATATTTATTAGGGAGTGCCCTAGGGGATCACCCTTGAGGACGAGGAGAGGGAGCAGAAGACGCAGAGGGAGCATTGAAGCCAAATGCAGGCCTGCGGCCAGCTCAGCTGAGGCCTGGAGGCGCCCTGGAACTAGGGTGGGCTTCTGGAATGACTGGAGTTCGGCAGAGATGACAGGCATTTGTACTCGGGTGTTGATCACTCATTGACTGTGGGTCACCTCAGGAAGGGCTGTGACCTTGGGCAAGGTGACTTGGCAGCAAGGCTGCCCCTGAAGGGGTTGACAGGAAAGTTTGCTGTCAATGGTGGAGCTGAGTTGTTGGTCGTGTTCCTGCTGTGGCAATGGAAGCCTTTAGATGGAAGGCTTATTTATTTCTCCAGTGACCCCTCCAACATCTGACCACCCACCTCACCTGTATGGGTTGAGCACCTAGTGGGTCCCAGGTGCCCCTCCACAGCACAGGAAGAGCTGACTCATCACACCCCCACTGGGGGGTTCCCAGGGATTGGAGAAAGTATGTGGGAGCCTGAGGGGCAGGAAAAAAAAAGAGAGTAAAAGGCCCCCAGGCCAAGCATATGCCAGTGGCGTAATTGGAGGAAAGGAGCACATAACAACAAACACCAACACAGACACGAACCTGCCGAACATCATCTCATCTTCCCAGTGAGCAACAGATGTTACTGTCTCGGAGGAAACTGAGTCTCAGAAAGTGGACGAACTTGCTTAGAATCACACAGCTCCAAGTGGTGCAGAGATGAACCCAGCTCTGCCTGAATGCAGGGCTTACTGCTCAACTTCTGCCTGAAGACCTGGGCTCAGCCCTCCCTGGGAAGCCATGAGCCTGGACCCAGAAGGTTTCGGCTGCAAGAGGACCTTATGGTGGCCAAGGAGATGCCACTAGGGCCAGCTGGGTACGTGATAAACCGAGTCTGAACACCCATGGTCCTGTGTCTGCTTCCATTGTGGGTGACCCTAACCTGCTAATCTTACCTGGCCTGGCTCCTGGTTGTTCTCTTTGCAGAATGAGTCAGCTCAGCCTTCCTGACCTTGGCCTGTGCTCTGATCTAATTGACCTGGCTACAGCCACCATGGCTCAGCCAAGAGGGCCCATAACCCTTTCTCTGCTGCCCTGCCTACTCTCTTGGAGGAATGATCTCATGGAGGACAACTGGTGCAGGTGTTCTGGCTTCCATAAAAATCCATTGTCCTCCCATGGTCTGTGTCCTCTGTGAAAATGTGAACTTGAGCTATACTATGCTAACTGGGAAGCTCCTTCTGGGCAGGATCAAAGTCTAATTCACCATTGACTCCTTGTACCCAGGGCAGTACCTGGCTAGAGCAAATGCTCGCGGTGCATTGGATGAAAAACCTACCAACACACAATGAGTAGAGCTGGAGTTACTCAAAACTAGAATGACACCAACAAAAATTACTGGTCAGTCCCACCATATCAGAAAGCCCTTGATTTAGAGGATCTTTTATTCATTTAACAAGTACTTATTGGACACCCGCTAAAGGTCAGGCATTGTGTCAGGTGCCAGAAAGACATCACTGAGAAAGAAGATACAGCTTCTAACTTCATGGAGCCTACAGACAGTAGAAGAGAACAACGTTCATCAAATGACAATGATGGCGATCAGCAGGTCAGAGCAGAATCCTGAGCCAATGTGCTGTGCAAATTAGCATAACTTGGTGCTGGTCTGGTCTCAGGGCTTGCAGACAATTTTCCTGTGGGAAGGGATATTTAAGCTAGAACCTAAAAGACGAGCAAGAATGAACCAGACATAGAGCAAAGAAGTGATGGGAAAGCAGGAAAGAGCTCTGTCATCTGTGAGTCTAAGGAGCTGGAGTAGCCTGTGTGGCAGGGACCCTGAGAGGACAGAGGAAGGCGGCATGGTGACACTGGACGACACTGGGATGAGGGTGTGGCTTGGTCACTGTGTGCCAGGGCAGAGGATTTGATTTTTTTAATAACAGAAATAGGAAACCATTGACAGTTTCAGCAGAGGAGTAAGATAATTCAATTTGTGTTTTTAAAAATGTCTCTGGTCTGATCATGCAGGGCTGGGGTGCAGGGAGGGTGACAGGGAGGGGGTGTCAGTGGTGACCCCTCCCTGCTTTCTTCCTTGACTATCTGGGTGGCAGGTGGTGTCATCCTCTGGGTAGGAAGCCGAGGAGGAGGAGTGAGGTTAGGAGACAGTGATGAATTCATCTGAAACATGCTGGTCAGCTGTCCCCATGGTGATGACAAGGAAGCGGTTGGAGACATGAGTCTGAGCTCAGAAGGCAGATGTGAAATGCAGATATATATGTGGGAGGGGCCATCATACAGGTGGCATTAAAAGCCGTGGGAGGGGATGACATTACTTAGGGACAGAGTAGTGAAAGGAGAAAAGGGCTCGAATAGAGTCTTCCTAACACCTTCATCCTCAACGCCGAGGCTCGGGCAGAGCCAGGAGATGCTCCCATGTGCCCGGCCCCGACTCCTCCATGCAGGGCTGGGAGCTTACGGGATCAGTAATCGCTGAAGGTCAGCCAAGCAATTTGGCAAGGCAGCCTCAGGGGAGCGGGGAAAGGTCATGTCTACACCCTGATAACCCTGAAATAAGTCAGTTCCCAAGAGGGGCACTGTTGCAACTCTAAACTTCTCTCGGGTAAAGGTACCCATGTCCACCCCCTCCCATTCTCCTCCTTGCCATTTTTGCAGCCTTGAAATGCTGGACTCCTACAGAGTTGATTCAAAAAGCTGAGGAAATTCAACGTCTCAGAGACAGAAGGGAGGCTGGCCCTGAACACCAATGCTTGCACAAGAGCTAACCCAGGAAGTCCAGTTGGTTAAATGTGAACTCGACCCCAGCCAGCACACCATCCTGTTGTCAAGCCTCACAATTCCAAAGCTGAATTATGTAAGCTCAGTGGATTTATGAAGAGCTGTTTGTCAATTTAATAGCACAAAACGAAGGAGGAGCCAGATTCTTGACTGAGGCAGAGAGGTTTACGCAGGGTGTGACTCAGGGCCTTTCCCTGCGAGCTCCTGAACAAAATGCCCTAGGATGGAAACTATCATGATGTCGGAGGCTTAGCTTGTCCCTTAGAAGTGGCAGCTTCCAGAAAATAAACACTGGGATCTGGATACACACCCACACATATGCGCACATACCTACCTATGTATGCCTTCATGAGCACACACATATACACGTCCATGTCCGTGTCTATAAACACACCTCTGTGGGTATGCAGGTGTGTACTCAGACTTTCTGGAAATGAGAAAAGCATCAGTGGGAGTGGAGTCCTACATGCTAAGTCTGCTCTTTGCACAATTTACCATAATGTGTGTATTCATGTGCACACACATGTATCCAAGAAAGCAAAGTATATTTTAAGCAATGACAAAGGTGTGGTACATGGTCTTGTCTCCTGTAAGGAATAAAGCACTTTGCTCCGTTCCCAGGACATTTACAGAGAGGAATAGGCTTTCTGAAGAAGGGGGCATCAGAGCCAGGCCTAGAAGGAGGGTAGTCGGGGGCGATGGAGTTCTGGGTGGAAGGGAGCGGTTTGAGCAGAGGCAGGAAAGGGGGGTCAGGACCTTGGGAAACACCAGGCTTGCACGAGTGCATGGGATCCAGCTGAGAAAGGTATGGGAGATGAAGATGGACAGCAGGTTGGGAACAGGGTCCTATCATGAAGAATCTCGAATTTAGGGTGAAATAAATTAGACCTCGTCTGTAGGAAGTGGGGAGGGGGAAGCATTTGGAAGCGCTTCCCCAGGAAAATGAGATGATGAGGATCATGCTTCCGGTGGACCGATCTGCTCACGGGACGGGTACAAACGGAAATGGAAAATGAGGGAGGCGGTAACAGCAGGCCAGGCCAGAACTTAAAACAGTGATGTGGACGAATGTCTAGGAAAAATGAAAATAGAAAAGATGCTTATAAAATAGAAAGATGCTTATAATAAATTTCTAAGGTTAAGTCAGCTGCAAATTGATACATATCATATGATCTCATTTTGTTGTTAATGTAAATATACATAGACACACCACGTATATCTGCAGAGGAAAAGTCTGCAAGAAATACATCCAAATACAAACACTGCTTACTTCCGGTCAGTGGCATTATGGACAACTTTTATTTTTCACTTGATTTCTTGTATTTTATTTCCTACAATGAATAATATCTTGTGTTTAACAAAAGAGGGGAGAGGAAGATGAGATCTGCCTCTGTCACCCAAGAAGACCATCAAAGTATTTTCCTAAGCAGTAGATCGTGGACTTGGGGCCTCTCCCCTCACTTCACAGCCCAGAGGGGAGGTCACCGCGGCCCGAACAAGGGAGGGCCACCAGCCTGGGAAGGACACAGCCTTCTCCTTCTGAGGTTTCTCAGCCCTGGCATGGAGAGCCATCAGGGGTGCCAACAGTCATGAATCTGGGCTTCAAACCGGACAGGTCACTGTGCCACTCAGAGCAAGGACACCTCAACCCGGGCTGTCTCAGAGTCACCGCACAGCCTCCTCGCCTGCCCGCAGCAAACACCGCGGGCAGCTCTCGCCCGGCCAGGCCCTGCTCTCCGTGGGGACGGGCAGACTGAAAGCAGGCTCGGGTCAGACCTCTTAGGTTTGGTTTCCTCGAAGACCCTCGCCAGTCTTCATCCCTGCTCAGTCCCTCCTGCTCAGCTCCTGCTGGCTTCCTGAACACCAGCTTCCCAATAGCGGGGACCGTTGTTGGACGTTCTCCCTGCTGTGTGCACGGGACCCGGAACACCTGCTTGGCCCACAGTGAGGGCTCAGCAAATAACTGCTAAACGAACAGGCTGCGATGTGCTGTGCCCCCGGCCGCATCCTGCTTCCCCCACCTTTTTGCTGAGCTTGTTCCTACGAATCTCTCTCTGCTCAACGCAAACATCGCTCGCTCTGAGAAGCTTTCTGCAATTAGCCAGATTCCTGGTTAATTATTCTCCTGGTATCCTGTCCTTCTCCTTTTAGCACTTTCGCCGTCACGGTAATCACATAATCGCTTATCTGTCTCTCCTGTTACTAGAGAGACTCCATGAAACCTGGAACAGGGCTGGTCCTGTTTACCACTGTAGCCCCAGTTCCTAGCATGGAACCTGGCCCAGGGGAGTCACTCAATGAATTGTTGTTGAGTGACTGACTGACTGAAGAAAGGCATACAATTTGATAACCACTGAACCCTTGCTGACGATGGGGTTATTGTCATTGCTGTGGTTATTGACGATCATGGACAGCCAGCGGGAAGCAGATCACAGCAAACAGGCTAAGCTCCAGGGCATTTTCCACCACCCAGTGCTGTTTCTGAGCATAGATTCAGGAAACTGGGAGATGCACTACAATCACCGATTCATTCAACAAACATTTAGGCGTGGTTAGGTGAGGTGCAAACATGACTAAAGCAGTCTCTGCTTTGGAGGGGCTTACAGTTTAGTGCGGATAATAGACCTAAAAAGATAAAGGCACTGACACGTTGGAGGCCGTTTTAGTTTTCTAGGTACTTTCTAACAAAGTACCACAAACTGAGTGGCTTACAAATTTATTGTTTCACCATTCTGGGTGGCAGTGCAAGGTCAAGGGGTCAGCAGGGCCCTGTTCCCTGTAGAGGCATTAGGGAAGGGTGTGGTCCAGGCCTCTCTCCCAGTCTTGGGAGCTCCTTGGCTTGTGGCAGCATGATTCTGGTCTTCATGTGGCCTTCTACCCGAGTGCGTGTCTCTGTATCCAAATTTCCCCTTTTTATAAGAAGACCAGTCATGTTGGATAGAGGCCACTCCCAGGACCTCATCTTTCCTTGACTACCTCTATAAAGACCCTACCTCCGAATAAGACCCCATTCTGAGGCGCTGGGCATTAGGACTCCACATACCTTTGGGAGGGGCACAACCCAACCCAGAACAGGGGCACTCGGAGAGAATCTGCACGGGCTTCGGCGGCGCTGCAGGAGGAAACAGTCCACTCGCCCAGGTGGGACATGAAGGAGGAGGAAGGCTTCTCAGAGCAGGCGGACCCCAGCGAGTCCTGCAGGGCAAACGGTGTGTCACAAGCAGCCTGCAGGGCAGGGGGCTGTATCACATGCAGAAGGGGTGGGATAAGGTGGGCAGGAAGCAGATCATAAAAGACCTGGTGCCAGCAAAGCATTGGCCTGCTTGTGCCCCGGCCCTCCAGCCTTCTAGAATCATCTTTTCGCTCCTTGTTCCAATGGAAGATGCTGAGGTGGGCCATGCTGTGAACAGCGGGGAGCTGCCGTCTCTGAGGCCTCGGTGCGCCTCTGCCGGTGGGGGGCGAGCCTCTGCTGCCACCGTCTGTCCTCTGCGTCCCCTCCATCCTTCCTGGGCGCCAACTCGTTTTCCACAACCGCGGGCCTGGTGGGGTGACGCCGCAGGCTTGGGGGACCAAAAGGACACGGCGCAGGACAGGAAACAGCTTATTCTCCACCACTAGGCCTGCTGCCCACTCCTCTAAAGGGCAGTTCTTGCCAGTCGACTGTATCTTCTTAGGCTCCTGCCCCCATTGCCTGCTCTGTCTCTCCACTCAGAATCTTTTGGAAGCTTTTAGAAAGACCAAAACCCAAGACCGCCTGGAAGCACTGAAGTCAGAATCTAGGGGAGCGGGACCAGGCGGGCCTGCATTTTAGAGCTCCAGGGTGATTCTAGGGAGGGGCCAGCACTGAGAATCCTGCTGAGTCTAGACTTTGCTCACACCCCCCATTGGCCTGTTCCCTCACGATGCAGAGCTGTTCCTCGGTCGGTCCACCTGTCTGTCCGTCTCTCCGTCTCTCTCTGACTTGCTCTCACTTATCCTGACCTAAGCACACTGCGCTAGATCTTCTGAAAAAAACAAACTAACAAATAAATTCAGTCGTGATGTGCTCCTAGACAACAGAATCCTTTTCCTCTAAAATGAATTGTGTCCTCCCTAAGAGGAAAAAAATCACAATTCTCAGCTTTTCTTTTAAATACCATATTTCGGTGATTTTAAGACTCAAATATCTTCCACATTTTAACCCATGTGAATTGGATATGTCTTAATTATGGATGGGGTGTCATAGTTTGACAGGGTTTTTTTAGTACTTCAAATAATAATACACCTTACAATTATAAAGGGATACGATTTGATGAAATAGGGTAGCAATGAAATAGTCTCTCTCCCTCCTGCCCCAAGGGCAAGTCTTGCCAAGGAGTTTGGACTTGATGCTGCAGGCAGTAGGGAGCCATCAAAGGGTTTTGAGGGAGGGGCAACGTGCCCCTGGGAGTAAGGCAGGGATGCTCCCCAGCAGAAGTTGAATGCCAGGCCTGCTCAGGGGTGAGGGGACCCAAACTTGGTTCCTTGGGGACCTGAAGGATCTCAGTTCCCTGTGTTAAGACCCATGGTCTGTGGCTCAGAGGCTATCCTCGGGGAAGGCTGACCAGCTCTCACCCAAGAGACCCCAGGAAGCCACATTCATTGCCTTGATGAATTCTCCACTTCCAGGGCCAGCCTGAAGACCTGAGTGTCAGCACTTTCTACCCCGTCCTTCCGACCCAGGCAGCCAGGCATCAACCAAGCCCATGAGAGGCTGATCGTGGATCATGCCCACTCGTGGATCTACAAGGAGAAACAAAGACACAGGGGGACAGCACATTCTCAGAGGGAGATCAGAACATTCCCTCCGTGAAGGTAAATGACTGGAAAAACGAAGTTACAACGAGAAAGCCAATTTATTCACTTCTAATGAGAACATCAACCTTCGAGAGTGCTGAAGGTTCACACTAGCCGAGCAGCTTGCTCTCTCCCTGTTGAAAAATGAATCCCGAAGAAGCCAAATGATCCAGAAGAGACCGAGGGAGCAAGGAATCGGGTCGGGGTGATGCGAGCATAAGACGCGTCTCAGCCGACCTGCTCACGGTGCCACCCCACCACCACCACCGGGCTCGCTCTGCCCAGTAGGGCTCACCGCTCGGGGCTGCCCACCATGCTGGCTTTGTGCCTGGAAACCGAACAGACACACATGGCCAGCATTTGCCCCTGCGACTTGTCACGTTAAGCTGCAAGGCTGGCCAGTCCCCATCTCTTACAACGTGGTCCTCCTACCCCAAAGCTGCTGGGGCTTTGTTTACTGCCTCACGGTCACAATCAAATGGAGCCTCATCTGTGCAAGACCGCGTTCAAACACAGTCTCTCAGATATTTCCCACGAATGGCCGATCTCACCTCTGTATCTGCATTTCTGTGTCAAACTCTTATTTACAGATTCTTCAGGACTCCTGGCTGTCATTTCCTGGGGACTAGCACCAGGAGGAAATGGCCTTCATTTTACTAAGGAGTTTCATTCCCCTCTTCCATCCTGGGCGAGGAAACCCTTCCTCCTCAGAGGCCTGACCCGGGGGCCTGTGATGTCAGCTGGGTTTCCTATGTGGGTGGGCAGGAGACAAGAGTCAGTAGTCCAAGAAAGTCTCACTCGGAGCCTCCGACCAGGACTGGATTTTGTTGGGTTTGCATTGCAGGGGTCATCCAGAGGGTTAACAACACGGTCCCTGAAGCCACATAGAATCGGGTCCCAATCCCAGCTTTGTCCCGGACACGGCACTCAGCTCTCTGAGCCCCATCTTCAAAATGGGTTAAGAACACCTGGGTCTGCCAGAGGGATGGAATAGAATAATCATGCACAGTGCTTGGCATGCAGGAGCGTTATTCCCTCCTCTTTCCCGTCTCGATTTTTCTCTTTATTGGACATTGTCCCACAAAAGCCTTCAACCTCCACAAACACCTCCTCTCACTCTGCCCACCCCACCCCCCAGGGGTCTCCAAGGCACTGAGATTGGCCTAGCAGTTAAATTCCTTCTTTTCCTTTTTTTTTTTACAATGTCTTATACACACCAAAATATTCACATGTATGTATTCACCTCTAAGATTAACTTTAAAATAACGGAACGAGGAAGCGGGAAAACGGTACAGAGGAAAGACGATGGCCGTGAGCTGACAGTTGCTGAAGCCGGAAAATGGGTGCAAGGGAGCTCACTATACTGTTCTCTGTGCCTTTGTATATATTTGAAATTTTCCATAGGAAAAGTATTTTTTAAAGAAAAAATCTCATCGATAAGTTCCTACATGCCAGGCACTGGCCAAGGAGACAGGTCTTCCAAGAAGGCCCAGCTCCTGAGGAATCTGCAGGTGGGCGCAAGAGACAGGCGTGTTAATGGTCGTTTAAGCAGAATAGTGGGGTAAACAGTGTAAGTTGGGGTCGAGCGGGGCTCCCTGCCCGGCCTGGGAGAGGGAGGGGTACGCCACAGCCTCTGCCCTCCTCCTAGGCCATGTCTCTGGCTGGCACAAACACACTGAGAGACAGCGGGCTGTGCAGAGAAGAACACGCCTGCAAGGGCATCGCTCCATCATTGTAGGCGTCGGGACTCAGTGTACACATCACCTCCTCCGGGAGCCCCTCAGCCTTCTCCCTTCCAGGCTGATGAGGTGCCTCCCTCTGAGCTCCCTGGACCTGAGCCTTTAACACAATGAACAAAATGGTTATATTTGGCAGGAAGGAGGACGGGAGGTTGGGAGGAGGGAGGAGGCGTCCCTGAAAACCTTGTATAACCCAAAGCTCTGGTAATTCCGGACCAGCCCTGACGATGGCACGCAGGTCTGCCTACCAATAGTGGTGCCTCCCCCGTGCGGCACAAGTGGGAAAATCATCTGCAAGTCACTGCCCGCGTTGAACTTAACCCTTGACCAACTTATAGTTTGAGAAGCTTCTCGTTTCTTCAATATTTGCACATAAATGAGACTTGATGAATACATTTCTACCACACTGCTTCAAATCTGCATCGTAATTTAAAATTGCACCAAACTTGACTCCTGAACTGTAATTCAGAGACCAGGGTCCTTTCCCAGGCCTCTTCTCTTTTCCCAGTGGAGTAGGAGGGAGAGCAGAAGGAGGAAAAAAAGGATAAGAAGGAAGGGAGGGTAAGATTAGACAGAAACTGTTTTCTTGTCATCCTCCTCTCCCTCCCCCACCCCCAACGCAAAAGGTATGTCAGGGAGGACTGGACATCAGCCATCACCAGTGACTGACATATCAGAGATCTTAAACCCTGCTGCTGACTAGCTCCCCCACCTTGGGCTTGTTCTTGCACTTTCCAGAACCTTCCTTCCCCATCTCTAATATAGGAACAGCAGTACCGACCTGACCTCCTAAGGGTCATAGAAGGGTCATCCTAGAGAGTGCCGGAGAAAGCCCTTTGAACCCTGTAAAGCTGTAGGCTCATGTTATGGCCATTGCGGCCGCTGACACAGGGCGGCACAGCCCTCAGCCCGGAGACCTCCGAGTGACTCACCTGCCTCTTAGAGGAGCCTGGCTCCCTGGGATGCCCTGAGGGTTGCTGAGCTACTGTTTGCAAACCACTTTAAAGAGGAGAAGGCCTTTGAAACAGCATGGATCACTTCCGGGTAGATGACCTCTTTACAAGAGTACAAAGAAGAGCGGATGTAGGCTTTTCCCTTCCTTTAATTGTCTTCCAAAAAGGGAGACGGGCTGCTCCATCATTAGGGCTCATCACAGCGTTTGACTGGCCAAGTGAGTGCAGAAGAGATTTCTGAGGACAGGGTTATTAAAAAAATTATTATTGTTCTTTTTGCAGTGGGAGAAGCAATGTGCGCTTGTTAAAAAATGCAAGTGACACAGAAGTACAGAAACTGGAAGGGAAAAGCCCCATTTTTCCAAGTACCACCTCCACGTCTTCCCGGAAGCAGCCACTGTTAAGGTCCATGCGTAGAGCTGTCTGTGCACACAGTCCCGCAATTTCATTTCTTCACTGAACCACAAACCATAGATTTCTTACAAGGGCGGAAATTTTTAAAGAAATTAGGAAGGAAATATAAAATGTTTTACCAAGAGGACTGCTCATTCAACTGTGTTTCTTAGGCCAAAATGCAGAGTGAGAGTGTCACCGCGGCATGTAAGAGAAGCTCACGTCCTGTGCACCATTGTCACGTGTCTGTCCTCCTAAAGTAGCGTGCCAGCTTCCCAGAGCAGCATTCCCAGGACCTAGCGCACTGCCTGGCCCCAGTAAATGGTTGCTGAATTAATAAATGAATGACCCAGTTGACAGGACCCTGTGCTTCCTGTGGAGGTAACCCCCGGGGCCCCTTCTGTGTCGTGTGGCATTTTGCCTTCCCAGCACTTTGGCACAGCAGGTCCTTTTGGTCTCACACCAGCCCTCTAATTTATGTTGTGTTTCACATTTCATTTATCGTTATTTTACAGATGGGGAAACTGAGTCCAAATGCAGTCACAGAGCTGGGGTAGAACCCAAATAGTATTTGTTGTACGCCTCTCTTTATATTCACCAGTGCCAGCCTCTATTGTGTGCAACAGTCGAAGGGAAACAGTCAGTTTAATTTCTGCACACTGAAAGCTCGCTTCGAGGCAGGAGGGTTAATCCTCTTCAGCTGGCGTGCTGGGCCGGGAAGGCTGCACTTAGGGCAGGTGCTGGTTGCTGGGCAGGAAGCTTTAAGCAGTCTTGGGGTTTGCAAGCCCATCTTCTGCCATCTGCTGGATGAAAGCAACATTTCCTAACCGCCCTTCATCAGCCATCATATCAAGGACCTACTTAGTGCCACGCAATTTACGTGTATAATTCCTATTACTCCTGAAAGCAACCCTATGGGGAAGGTGCTCATTTTTAGATGAGGCCACTGAGATCCGCGGAGGTCAACTAACTCATCTTACGTGGATCATCTCCTGAGGCTGCTGGCACAAATTACCACCAACTGGGTGGCTTAAGACCATACGAATTTATTCTCTCACAGCTATGGAGCCCCGAAGTCTGAAATCAAGGTGTCGCAGGGCTGTGCCCCTTGCAAAAGCTCCAGGGGAGAGTCCTTCCTGCCTCTTCCAGCTTCTGGCGGCCCCAGGCACTGCTGGGCTTGTGGCTGCATCTGTCCCATCTCTGCTCCCATCTTCGCGTGGCCTCCTCCTCCTCCTCCCTGAGAAGGCATCTCTCCTCTGTGTATCTCTTATAATGAAATTTGTCATCAAATTTAGGGCCCACCAGGATAAGCCAGGTGATCTCATCTCAAGATGGATCCTTAACCGAATTACATCTAGAAAGACGCTTTTTCCAGACAAGGCTGCATTCACAGGTTCCCGGGGTTAGGAGGTGCGCATAGCTTTTGGGGTGGCACGAAACCACCCGTGACTGAGGAGTTACAGAGTCTGGGCTCTTCATCGTCGCTGGGGGTCAAGTTCGTTGCTAGGAACTCTCCCCTCTGTGTCTCCTCTAACCCTCCATCCCCACCGTTTCAGAGGCCCTCTTCTCTCTTTTCAGTGAAAGGAGAGGCAACAAAAAGCCGTGCACCCTGGACTTCTGCTCTTGCTCATTGCACGGCATGACCACATCATTGATCATCCAGCTGAGGACACATTTGGGAATAAAAGAGGAACAGTGGGAGCTAACAATTATCCCATGACAACAGGCATAAACCAGGACTGTGCGGGGCAAACCCAGATGTAGGGGTCCCTGCCACTGCCTCCTGGGCAGCCTCTCCTGCTGGCTTTCCCAAGACCTGCACCTTCTCGTCTCTTCTGCAACTGGAGTCAACCCCTCCCACTGCACCTTCCCGGAAAGGTGATCAGGAGGCCAGGAGGCCGGCTGAGGCCTGCTCAATGAGGGCTGCATTTATTTTTTAAATGTTTGTTGAACGTGGACTTTGTGCTGCTAACCACCGGCACGCAATCCCTACCCTCCAGGAGTTTATAGACTAGGAGAGAGTGAGCAGGTGGACAAAAATAGCAAAGGTCTCAGCCGCTGCCTGAAGCAGGAAGCTGCCAGCGAACAGGCCACTGGGACAGAGGGCAAGGCAGTGACCTGAGGCAGGCAGCCCGGTGTTCCAGGCGCATGGCCTCAGGCAGCCTTCACCATCCTGTGCGGACGGTACCGTCCACAGTCCAGGATCGAAAATCCTTAGGGACAAAAGTGTTTTGGAATTCAGACATTTCTGGATTTTAGAAAAATAATATGTTGCAAGCGTTTAATATCATGCACCCAGCGGTCTGGGGCTGTACCCCATAACCAACACATTCATAATTCTGTAGCAGAGCATGTCTATTCACATTAAATAAAATAAACACAGACTATCAAAAGGGTCGGCCAGGTCAGAGAAGGGTTTCACAGCCTAATTAAGTCAGAACAACTAGATGAAATGAGTTGAGAAAAGGATGTCGGTCTTTATAGCTTTTAGACTTGGGGATGGTAGGTAAGAGTCTGGAGGGCTGTGTTCTTTGCTCCAGTTCACAGACAAGGAAACTGAGGCTCAGCAAGCTGACGCACAGTTGGTGAGCAGGGCGGCGGGAAGTGGAGCGCTGGCCATCGCCCGGGTCCCTGCGGCCTCCCTCCGTCCCCCTTTGATTCAGGGGAGCCACCGAGCCCTCCCAAGCCAAGGCCATGTCGTCATTTCTGGGACGGCGCTGGCGGCTCTAGGCCCACTCGTCTGCACGGAAACACTTGAACCACAGCTTTAGGTCACGTGAGCACACGCGGCCTTTCTGTCTGCCGGCACTGGCAGCCTGCTCTAGAGACTCCCCGCAGGGGGACAGCCCTGCGCTCTCGGGGACGCGGCTCTGACTGACTGGGACGGGGTGTCAGTTACAAAGTCTCACAGATCACAACACAGGCCGGCTACTGAGACCGCTCTTTTGTGCTGACCCGCTTCAAACACGTGCCGTTGCCTAACTTTATAAAGGAAAATAAAGTCCCTGAGAGAGGAATAATTACGCCTGACAGCACCTTAAAATACATCCAATCCAAGAACACTTTAAAATGCTTGCCTCCTCATCCATGAGGCGGGGTCAGGGTGCCTGCCTTCCCACCCCCAACACATAGACACACACACCCCACACACACACCCCACACAGACATACACATATACACACACATACACACGTGCCACACACATGTCTACACACCACATCCCCGCATATACACACACCACATACAGCCACCGCACACACATACACACCCCCTCAAACACACACACTATGCGCATCCTGTGGGTGGGGAAGCTCTGTGGTGGGGGCCGACCCCCAGTGCGTCCCCCCTAGGGAGGCCCGGTGGGCGGAGGTTTCGGCCTTTCCAGTTGAACCACGCTCTCCCCTCCGCTTGTCGGCTCCCTGGGGGAGCGCTCGCTCCGGGCTGACAAAGGTTGGGGTTTTCCTTCCCGAGCGAGGTCTTCCGGCCTCTCCTCACAGCTGGGTTTTCACCAGTGTTTTGTCTCCTGACACAAAACATGTCACGCCAGAAACGCCCCCAGATCAGTCCTGTGCTCCCCACGCCTCAGCACCGAGGGGAGAAATTCCAGCCACCCAAAGGAATCCAGAGTCCTCAACTCAAACCAGAGCGACGACGGCTATGGGGGTCGCTGACTTGTTGACAGAGAGGCCCCTGTGTGGCAGGCGCCCCAGCGTCCTGTACGCTGGATCTTGGGAGAATAAAGGGGCCACGCCACAGCTGGCAGGACTGCCCTTCGCTGCATGCGAATAGCAGCCACAAGCACGTACATGTGTGTTCCCATGCAGGCTCTGTTCTAAGCGACCTGTGTGTGATCCTCTCACTGTGACCCGTGTGGCCACCGTCTAGGTGGGTACCTATGCTACGCCATCTTACGGATGGGGACCTAAGATCCAGAAAGGCTGGGTAACTTGTCAAGGTCACACAGCTAGTAAGTAGTGCAGCTGGAATTACCATGGAGACACTTGGGCTCTAAGTCCATGTTCTTCCCTGCTGCTGTGGGAACGCTGTCTCTCGAGGGTGAGGTCTGCGTCTTACGCGCCACTGCCTCCCCGCTCCCAGCACCGTGCCTTGCAGCAGGGGCTTCATAAGCCTTCAAGGAGGAAGGAAAAGAGAAAGTAAGAAAGGGAGGGGGGAGGCAGGGAGGGAGGGAGGGGGGTCCTCAGAGCAGAGCTAGGTGGGGACCAATCATTTCTCCGGGTCCGTTCTCCAATCGTACAGTTTGCTGTAATATTTGTAAGGAAATATTTAGACTTGAACATTGTGAAGGCTATGCTGATGTAATGCAAAAGCTGGACTGCGAGGTGCACAGAAGCTAAGGGAACCACCTGGCCCACGACTTCCTCAGGCCTCCAGAATATGGGTCATTCCCAGTTCATGTAGGTACCTTGTTTATTGGAGTTATTTGTCTACATCTCTCCTGCTAGCCCAAGCGTTCCTGAGGTGCAGGGCCTTCTTATTCCTAAGGACGGTGTAGGTGGTTAAACACGTGGCCCAGGGAGGCAGATTACCTGAGACAACATTAAGGCTTCATCACTTACTGTGTGACATTTGGCAAGTGACTTAGCCTCTCTGACCCTCTCTTTTCTTATTTGTTAAAGAGGAAATAATGATAATGTTTTCCATCAGGGACATTTTCCATCACCACCCACTGAGCAAAGGGTCTCTGGCTGCTGCCTCGAGAAGGAAGGTGCACCTGAGAAAGGCTTCCTGTGGGGAAGGACGGGGTGTGGCATGGAAGTAGGCTGCCGCGTGCATTATTTCGTGCAAGCTTGGTGATTAAGCGAGGGAGTCGTGTAAACGGTTTAGCACAGTGCCTGGCTCGTACTGAGTCTGATACAGACTTTTCCCGGTACCACGCTCCCCTTCTTTCCTTAGTAATAATGCCACTGAAGTTTTAGTGGGGCGTGTGCCTGGCTTCAGAAAGAAGGCTCTGGGGAACTGTGGAGAAATGGTGGGGTGCACGTGGCGGCAGCAGCTGTCCGCCCAGAGAGCCATCGCCGAGGTCAGGGTGAGAGGGCCGCTGGGGACCGGTGGCGGTGGAGGGGAGCAGTGAGCCCTGGGCGAGTCTACGGCAGAGTCAGCAGATCTGATGAGTGAGGCTGGGAGAGAAGGAGGCGCGTGGAGGGAGGGGAAGCGGCTGGAGGACACCCGGTTTCAGCGTGGGGACTAAGAAATGGTGACTGAGTAACGAATGATCCACCGATCTAGAGAATGTGGGAGAACAGGTTTGGGGAGCAGGCGGTGAGACATGTGGGGCGGAGGGGCCTGGGGGATGTGCGATCGGACGTCGGGCCAGGTTCCTTTGTTGTGGAATCGTGTTTCATCAGCAATCCGAGGCCTGAAAAAGAGTTCTGCAAAGAGCACGTTCTGTGCCTGGGAGATCAAAACAACCCCAGAGACTGCGGCCTCACCCCGCCCTGCCCGCCGCCAGCCCACGGGCGCACCCCTGCAGCCCGCAGCCCCGCCTGGCCTCCCCCGCGCCCCGGCGTCCTGGGCGGAGATGCAGGTGTGTCCACACACAGTGACCGCAGCCATCCCATCAGCCACGGTTTCTGTGGAACCTGTGCTCACAGCGGGCGGGCTTTCTCCTCACGACGAGTCAGTCCAGTAGGAACAGTCCGGTGACTGTTGACTACACGGCTCCCACGGAGTCGTTTCTCTCTCGCCGTGTGCTCCCTGCAGACATCTCCCTGTGGTTCCATTTGCACCAGCCCATGGGGGCTCTTCCGAGTCTTGTAAAGCTAAGAAAGGCCTGGAGCAAGCGTGCCAGCCAGCCGCCTGATCTCAGACAACGGAGGGCAGACTGCAAGGATGGGTGATTTTCTTTCTCAGCAGAGAGTTCTAGGAGGTGAAGCCACAATCTGGGCGGCCCAGCCGGCATCTAACCAACACTCGCTAGCGCCTGTCACTGCACTAAGTCCTTTATGTGGACTATCTCCTTTCATCCTTAGAACCAAGCAGCGAGACAGGGAAGATGACGCTTAGAGAGGGAAGGAACTTGCCTGATGCCACACAGCTAATAAATGACAGAGATGCGAGTCCAGCCAAACCTGTGTCACCCCAGTTCCCAATGCTTAACAAGGAGGCTGCAGCACCCTCCACCCCCAGTCCGGGGCCTGGCCTCCCTACGGACCTGCGCACAGGTAACACGAGGTCATCATTTCCAGGTCCGCTACTCAGCTTGCCCGTTCTCCACTTGCTGTTCTTCACATCTGGGCTCTCTGTTTCACCAAAGGTGATGTGTGTGGTCTCCTACCCTGCACCCAGTCTTGAGAAGGGAAACTCTTGGCTGTGAGAAGCTCAGGAGAGGCCTCCCTGGACCTCGTTGCTCTCCTGGAACCATCAGTGGGGTAAACCCTGGTGACCAGCGTCGTGCTGGCTCTGCAGAAGTGGCCGCTTGGTGGTGCTGTTTGTGCAGGTGACCATCACACCTGGCTGGGAGCATAATGGTCTTAAAAACAGAGAGGCCATCTATTTGGGTCCACACCAATGTACCTTTTATCAAGCAAAACTGGGATATGAATTTTTAGAGTTGCAAGTGAAACAAATGGGAAAGGATGGGAAGGTCTAGAAAAGACTGGAAGCTTCTGGTTTTCTCCTCTCTGACCTATTTCTGTCTCCTCCCAGCTGCCCTCTCTCCCTGTGTGCCTCGATCACTCTCTCCTGTCCCACGTGGACTGGGTCTGGCTAGAAGGGACTGGTGGCTGAGCTTCAGGGCTGCAGGGTAGAGAGGGGGGAGTGTGGGAAGAGCACCCTAGCTTTAAGGGCCTCAGCCCAGAAGCAGCACGCGGCTGTGCTGATCGCACTCTCACGGCCAAGACCAGCTCCCAGGGCCGGGGAGGTGACCCACCCCACGCCCAGGCGGGGAGGAGACCAGGACATGGGGGCCCTGCTCATCTCCGTCCCTGAGGCTTTCCCTTTCTGTCTGGTGACGCTTGGTGGTTGACGTGACCAGGGACAAGGGGAATTCTGGCAAGAGGTCAACGGTCACGGTGCAGGCTTGTCTGTGAGGGTTTTTAAACTTTATGCAGGTGTAATTTATATATCATAAAATTCATCCATTTCCGGTGTGTAATTCAGCGATTTTTGATAAATTTACCAAGTTGTGCCACCAGGTCGTAGAGCAGTTTCTGAATCCCGCCAGTAAAACATTCACAGCAGCTAAGTTAGCAAAACCAAGGACCCAGGGACGACACCGACGCCTGGCAACCAGCTTCCTTGACTCCACCTTCCGGTGAGGCAGGTCAAGCTACCCATCATTGCACGAGCCACCTGACACCAGGAACTGTGCAGAAGGAAGAGGAGGCGAGGGGAGGGGACTTTGATATGCCCCCCCGAGAATGGAGACCTCCAGCCACCAACGGAACTCCCGGGAAAGTTCTCCAGGCCGTCTGGAGAACCCCTTTAGAGCTAACAAAATGAAGCCCCAGCCCCAAGGAGAAAGGGTGGGAGCAGCTCCAAACGGAATAACAGAGGAGCAGGGCAAAGAGGGCAAGTGGACAGGAGAGGCGGCGGGCGGGACGAGGGCCTCGGGCCTCGGGACGGGCCAGGTCATGTTGGGTAAATTTGTTCAAGAAACCAACAGAAGGGGGAGCTCTGTAGACAGGAACCAGCAAAGCTCTGTTGTCATTGTTCCTCCCGAAAGTGGAGGGAAACTCAGGTCACTAAAAATGAGCCCCCGGAAAGGACTGTAGTCAAAAACCAACAGCGTCTTTATAGGAAGAAAGGGGATAAGAGATAGAATATCACTACAGACGACGGCAGAATGCCCAAAACACGCAAGACGGATGCAAATTGTACCTCATACTTCAAAATGAGCTAAAAAAGTAAGAAAGTAAAGGAAACTATGGAAGACAACATAAATGAGAATGAGAGAATTTCCAAAATAGGCTGATTCAGGAAAAGGAAGATTTGAAGAGAGAGATGAAAGAATTCGAAAAAGAATTGGAAATAAAAGAAAAATCATTTCAGAAATGAAGGCTAAACTAGAGGGAACACGAGAACGAACAAAACAAATGAAAAACGCCTTGAGAGAAATAGGAAATGGAAGATGGGAAAAGTTTTTAAAACCAAAAAGGAAAGAAGAAAGATGTAAAAAAGGGTTTGTGGGGAAGTGATAAATATAGAAAATAGGCAAAAAATGTCCAATATACATATAATAAGAGTCCTCAGAGAAGAAAAGCAAAGAATGAAACAAAAAATACTAAAAACTAAAAATCAAAAAAACTTTCTTGAAATTAAAAACAAAACTCAAAACTTAATATTGAACAGACACACTGCATATATTGGAAAAATTAGTCCTCAACAACTCCACTCTGAAACTATTGGATTTTTTCCAAAGGTATGCTTTGCTTTCTTTTGCTTTTGCTTTTTTTTTTTTTTTTTTTTTGGGTGAGGAAGATTGGCCCTGATGTTGCCAATCATCTTCTTTTTTTTTTCCCTACCCAAGGCCCCAGTACATGGTTATACATCCTAGTTGCAAGTCATTCTATTTCCTTCATGTGGGAGGCTTGATGAGTGGTGTGTAGGTCCACCCCCAGGATCTGAACTCGTGAACCCCAGGCCGCCGAAGTGGAGCATGCAAACTTAACCACTCAGCCAAGGGGCTGGCCCCGGAAACTATTGGATTTTAAAGAAAAAGAAAAAAAATCCTTTGTGCAACCAGAGAAAAAGAACAAATATTTTATAGGAGAAGGAAATCAGATTGTCTTTAGACTTTCGACATCAATGCTTCGTGCCAGAAATCAGTGGAGGAACTTATTCAGGATACTCAAAGAAACTGGGAGCCAAGAATTTGAAATCCATCTAAACGGATCTTCACTATAAAAGCAGCAGACTCTTGTGAACAGGCGAGAACTTGGGAAACGGTACCTCCAGGGGTCTTTTCCAAGGAATCAGAGGAGGCTTCAGGCAACCGGAACGGCTGAAGAGACAGCCACAGAAGGGCCGCTTGGGTAATTCAGCTAACGAAGGAAATGAGAGAACATCATCTGTCTGCAACCTCTGAGGAATCAACAGATCTATTCAATGATCATCACTGGCTGCCAGCGTCACAAAAAGAGAGGCAAAGATAAATCCAGGCCCGTGATGAAAGCACACAACACAATTTACAGATTAGCCTTGAAAAAAAGGAAATGTACCAAGCCTCCAGAGCCACCAGTTAGCAGGTGATCCACGGAAACGTTACAATCATGCCACAAGCATGCAGTCAGCAAACTCCATCTAAAGGGAACACGATAGGGCAAGTAACACAATTTCCTTAACAATTTTTCAGTTAAAAAATAAGTGGGAGAATTGAGAGATTAAAAGATAATGAGAAGAAGGGGTTGGCCCCGTGGCCGAGTGGTTAAGTTCACACGCTCCGCTGCAGGTGGCCCAGTGTTTTGCTGGTTCAAATCCTGGGCGCAGACATGGCACCGCTCATCAAACCACGCTGAGGCAGCATCCCACATGCGACAACTAGAAGGACCCACAACGAAGAATATACAACTATGTACCGGGGAGCTTTGGGGAGAAAAAGAAAAAAAATAAAATCTTTAAAAAAAAAAAAAAGATAATCAGAAGGCATGTGAATTGAACTGTAAGCTTTGTTTTGATCCCAATTCAAGCCAACAAACTCTAGGAGGAAAAATTATAGAAAAATCAAGGAAACGTGAACATTGACTGGATATTTGATGATAAGAAATTACTTTTTTAGGTTGATACAGATATCATCATGGTTGTATTTTAAATGAGCAGTGTTTGTCTTTTAGAGATTCATAATGAAATGTTTACAGATAAAATGATGCAAAGTCTGGGATTTGGTTCAAAGTAGTCTGGGGTCAGGGTCGGAGAGCAGATGAGGACAAAGAAGATACAGGCTTGGCCAGGTCATTGTTGGGGCTGAGCAATGGGTACACGCGGGTTCATTTCACTAGCCCTCTGCTCTGTTTATGCTTGAAATATTCCACAATAAGGCGTTTTTGAAGAGAGGAAGACAGTGCACACAGAACGGAGAGATTAAGGGGATGCAAATCGGTTGGAAGTTCCAGGTGTGGCTTTTACGGACTTTGGACTTCACTATAAAGTGATCTGCCCAGCCACTGGTGGGAACTCTTAATGTCAGTATCTGCAGGTCTTTTTGCTTGGCCTGGTCAAACCAGAATAGATTCTCCCCATTACCAGACATCGATGGTAAAGGCCTGGTGGCCAGCTTTCCTGGCGCTGGGTGAGGAGCGCGGGATGAGGGCCCCAGCATTCTGAGTGAATAATCCTCCTGCGCCCGCTACGGCGCCACCATCCCCACCTGTGCCTGGATGTCTCCATCCAGAGACTGGATTTTGCCTTCTCCCTTCTGCTTGGGGAAGAAGCAGCAGCCATCCAGCAGTGCTGGCGAGGGAGGGAGCCTCGGGGTCCGACTACCTCTTACACAGCCGCCACCAAACCCTCCGGATCTTAACACGGATTTAACGCTCTCTCTGGAGATGGCAGGGACCACAAACTCCTGAACCTTTTCAAGATTCTGCAGCAAACGTCAAGTTGGCTCTCAACTGTTTCGATTACCACTCTAGGATTCTGCTTCTCTGAGCGTGTCGAGCCATTCGCCACTCATTCATCTGTTGTCTCCTCTCGTGCTCTCCTGGCCTCATGAGTCCTCTGCAAAACATACAAACGCATGCGTGCACACACACATGCACACAGAGACGACAGTTTTTGCCGGGTTCTGGGTGAGAGCAAAAAATAAAATGTGTATACACAATATACCAGATTTACTCACGTCCCCTCTTCAGAACTTACCCCCTTTTTTAATTCTTTAATTTAAAAATATAACACAAATACAGAAAAGTACATAAAAATAGATGTAGAGTTTAATAATTAATTATAAAACGAAGGCCCATGTGATCACTACCCAGGCCAAAAAGCAGAACGCTGCCAGCCCCCAACCAGCCTTGGCGAGCCCCACTCTAATCTCAGCCCTGTTGACCCCAGGGGTAACCACCATCCTGACTTTTGTGAAAATCCTTACTTGCTTTTCATTTATTTTTCACTTTTCTCTCTCTATAGTCACCCCTCTACCATGTAGCTTAGGTTTGCCTGTTTTTGAACTACATTGATTGTCATATTCCCGTGTGTCTTGCCTCTTTCCTTCAGCATCATGTTTGTGGGTTGTATCCATGTTGCGTGTAGCTATGACATGTGCCTTTTCTCTGCTGTCTGGTATTCCGTTACGAATGCACTGCAGTTCTGTTTTTCCATTTTATCTTTGATGGACATTGGATTGTTCCCAGTCTGGGTCTATTATACACATAATCGTGCTGTGCACATTCTTGGACTTGTAGCCTGTGCACATGTACACAAATTTCTCAAGCTGTATACCTAAGAGTGAAACTGCTGTGTGGGAAGCTACGGGAACCTTCCTTCAATGGGACTGAAAGTTCCCAGGCTCTTTTCCACAGCACGCCACCTCCCCGCACAACTGGCGGGGGCGCCACCACTCCACGAGTGCCACACAAATGGCACCTTCTCCAATGTAAGGCGAATTGGCAACTTCTAGGCTCTTCTGATTGATTCTCTCACCAGCAGTTTAGAGAGTTATTCCTATTGTTCCACATTTTGCCAACCCTTGGCATTTTCAGACTTTTAAATTTTCTTGAATCAGGTGGGTATGTCATTGTGTTTCGTTGTGTTTTTCAATTGCATTTCCATGATTACAAGTACGATTGCAGACATCCTCAAATATTTATTGGCCTTTTGGATTCCTGCTCCCCCCCCCCCCCCACTTTTTAACATAACTTTGATAATATGTAATACTTTCTGTAACCTAACCATGTAGATAAGACCTTACATACTTAATACAGTGTGTTACCCCTGTAAGGGCTGGAGAAAAATTTACAATTTTTATGCCAATATATGTTAAATTCTGAATAATACCAACTCAACATAGTGTAAGTGGATTCTTTTTCCAGAGTTGACAGCACAATTAACACTAAATGCTTTTATGTTTACCTATAAAGACACAACTGGCTCCATCCTTTAACCCAGAGAAATCTGATCTCTTCCCAAACTTGCTCCTGAAAGTGCTTTCTAAAATGTTTTCAGGGACGTTCTGTAATCAAATACTCTCTGGCACGCTCATCCTTCTTGACTGTTCCATGACATTTGACCCTTTATGTCTACCCCCTTCTTGAAGGAAACTCTCTTCTCCCTCAGCATCCATGATTCCTCTCTCGGATTCTTCCTCCTAACTATCTGCAGACTCTTTCTCTTTCTGCTTCCCCATGTCCCCTCAGACATCCGATCAATGTTGGTGTCCTCCCGTGCTCTATCTTTAGATTCTTTTATCTTTGGTACCTATCATTTGGGGTTCTTTCCTAGCCCCACAAGCCATCTCTAGTCCCTCTTCCTGGGAACATCTCCCATCCCCATCCCACATCCATGGGGGGAGCCTTTAACAGATGTATTTGCACTGCCTTCCTGGCCTTAGCTGATTGGCCCAGGGCTGGACAACAGACCAAAGATGGGCCAATCAGATTCTTGCTCCCCAAAATTAGGAACTGAGACCCAAAGTCTTGCTGACCTCTTTGGCTGGAACTGTGATGTGAGAACCTGGGATCCAGAGGCAGCCGCTTTCTAACAAGTGGGCTGAGAAGCGAAGACAGCTGCCAGGGAGAGGACAGAAGAAAACATATAAGCGACGAGAAGCAGAGACAGGAGACAGCGAGAACTCCTGGCATGATGTTTCAGTCCCCTGTTCCAGCCCCATTCTCCGCCTTGGGTTCCATGAGACCGTCACAGCTCCGTCCTTACTTCAAGGTTACCCGGGGCTCGGGCTCACTCACCACCGTCACTGCTACTCACAATTTAGCTCCCAACCGACCTCTTCTCCTCTACCTCTACCCACGCTCCCTGGATGACTGCGTTCCCGCTGGAACTCATCCCAGAACCCTATCCCGCCCAGCTGAAAGATACCACGGCCTTGTAATTCTTGAGAAGAGAACTCGTAGCTCATAGAAATTGTCACTGCTGCGCCCAGTCGGTCCTTGCTTCATCCCATCCTGGGGCTTGAGGCTTTTCAGACGTGGCTTTCGGCCAAGATATCCTCCGCTCTTTGTCTTTCCTGTAGACCCTGCTATCCTTCCCCAGCTTGGCAACCTTACTTTCGTGCCCCAGGCTGAGTCCTCCTTTCCAGAATTCCCTTTTCTCTAAGCCTGGCCAGTGTGACTTAGCATCTGCCTTCTCTACTGGAGAACAGCCATGTTCTCAGCTACGGCCCCCACGATCTGTGTATTCACATTGCTGCAGTCAGCGCCTGCCCCCAGGACCCAGGTCCTGAACCCTTTCTCAGGGAAGAGCCCACTCCAGAGATAGCAGATACATGGCACATGCGTCGGTTCCCCCTATTCCTGTGGCAGAAATGTTTTAATTAATCATATGACTCCCACTTGCTGATGCTGGACAGAGCGACCTCTCAGAATCTTTCTTAGCATGGTCCTCCAGCACCAATGAACTCTCCGTCAGAGTTGGGTTCTGGTGGCGTGAGACAATGATGACAACATTGGCAAGGAGACACACTTAGAGAAACATGTGGGGAGATGTGTTGAACTGCATTTTTGGCGCTTAGATTTCAGGAGCAGGCGTAACTTCCACCTGCAGCTGTCCCACAGGCAGTGGGGACGACAGGACCCAGGGAGCAGGGCCTGGGGGCGACACCCCCTTCCGTCCGTGGATCTCCCTGCAGGCCGGGCTCGCTCTTCTCAGCTGTCTTAACCCTGGTCAGCGGCCCCTGCATCGCTGTGGGAAGCGTTTGCCGTTTGGATAATGTAGTGATTAAAAACATAGGTTCTAGAGCCAGGCTTCCTAAGTTTGGGTCCCAACTCCACCATTCACCAAATGCGGGAGGGACCTGGGGCAATTTATTTAACCCCTCCCCACCCCGTGCCTTGATTTCCTCATCTGTAAAATGGGCTAATAATCAGATCTATCTCCCTGGATAGTCGTGAGGATTAAACGAGCTCGTACGTGTAAAGGCTCCGAACGGCGCTCGCTAAATCTGCAGCTAGTCCTGTCCCACAAAGAGACTGTAACAGAAGCTCCTTGAAGACTCAGTTGGTCTTCCTCATCTTTCCTGGCTCAGAGACGATTCCGAATAACGATGGAGAGCACAGGTTTTGAAGTCCCAGAGAGGAAATCTCAGCTCTGGTACTCACTAACTGGGCAACCTGAGAATGTGTCCTTCCTGGGAAATGGAAGAAAGAATACTTCCTTCACAGAATTGCTGTGAGTACTAAATGAGTTCCTGGACACAGAGCTCCCAGGACACAGCAAACTCCCACAAAATGCAGGCTCATCGCCAGAGCGAGGCGTGACGCCGTGGCTGTGCCAGACTGCTTGGTTTTGAATTCTGGTTCTGCCACACAGTTGCTTCATGATCTTGGCAAGTTACTTCAGCTCCCTGGGCCTCAGTTTTCTCCTCTGTAGAGTGGGAATGATGCTTGCATCTACCATACAGGGTTGGGGTATGGAGCAAATGAGAGAATAGACGTACAGCCCTTGACCCAGTGCCCGACCCACATCTCAGTCAATACCAGCTTCTTCTTGTTTGCCTAATAAATCAATCGATTGTAGAAAAGTTAGCTAAAAATGAACTTGTTAGAGGACAGTAACTGTGAGCTCTGCAATTGCAAAGACCCATCCTACAGTCAGATTCAGGTGGAGCCGAACCCATAAATGCAAGGAGCGCCCTGGGAGACAGCAGCCCAGGGAGCAAGCCCGCTCCCTGACGTCCCATCTCATGCATGGGACATGGGGACAACTGGCACCTCTAATCACAGGCTGCTAGAGCTGGAAGGATCTTTGTGACTAGACGGTGGAGACTATTTTCTCATGAGTAACTGAAACCCAAAGAGGTCAAGCGACCCCAGTGGTGGTCTGAGCCTGACCCAAGATTCAGGTCGGCTCTGTGCCCTCATCGCTGCCACACGCTGCCTCTCCACCCTGCGGCCTCCTCCTCGTGGGAAAGGCCGTGCTGCCAGCTGTGCACAGCCTGTCTGAGGCACCAGGGGCCAGGAATGGAAGCCCCTCCTGGGCGGGCGAGAAGACAAGAACGGCACTGGCTCCTCTCTGCGCACGGGCGGGGAGCCCCAGGCCCTGTGGGCGACCGAGCCGGTCCCCCAGGCCTCTTCCCTGGGCCCCCTCGGCCTCACAGGGCAGCGGGCCGGCCCAGGATCCAGGCACAAACCCCCGGCTGTCAGGCCCCACTCCCCTCCCACCAGGTGTGCCTGTGGTGCACATCGGCGGCCTCGCGGAGCCATGTGTCACCTGACAGGGGCGCGCTCCCCCTGGACCACTCCAGGATTTCAAAGATGGATCCTTTGACTGGAGTCTAGGAGTTCATCCCAAACAAGGCAACAGGACAGGCCCAAAGATCTGTGTACAACAGCAGATCTCATACTTTTTGGTCTAGTGACCCCATTAGGCTCCTAAAAAATTACTAAAGAGCCGGAGGAGCTATTGCTCACATGCCTTACATCTATCAGTATTTACCATGTTAGAAATTGATTCTAAGAAACGTCTAAATATATACTCATTTAGAAATCACAAATCATAATGTGTTAGCATAAAGAGCATTTTTGTGAAATAGTATTTTCCAGGACAGAAAGATACATTTTTTTCAAATCTCTCTAATGTCTGGCTTAATGGAAGAGAGCTGGATTCTCCTTTGCACTGAGACTGGGGCAATTTCACACAGCACTTGACCTCTGAGGAACTCCGCTGGGCACTGAGACAGAACGAGGACGAAAAATGCTTTCGACCTCGAGGACTCCCTGAAAGGGTTTCGAGGCCGCTGCAAAGGCCCGGGGGCCACACTTTGAGAACTGCTGCTGTACACGCACCATTATCTCCCCATTATTTGTAGCAGTGAGATGCCCGCCTCCCCTCTCCCTGCCCCCAGCCAGGTTCTGACCAGCATTATTCGGGGCTGGGACAGCAGAGGCCTCAGAGCCGGTGTCCTGGCCGTGTCCTCCCACCTCTCCCAGCCATGAAGAGAATTCCTCATGAAACACTGCGTGATTATGTCATGTCCTCCTGCAAAGCCCCCTCCCCCGCCTCCTCCCCCCGCCCCCCCCCCCCCCCCCCGGCTTCACTGTCTGGTCAGTGCTCCTGCACCTAAGGGTGGGCTCCAGGGTCTGACTGCAGCCAGAACCCCAGCCTTCTGCACACCGCGCCCCTCTGCCGCCCGATGGTTTTAGCAAAACCAGCCGAGTAGCCTTCCCCCACAGGCACCTCACACCCGGCCCCCCCCCCCCAGGCTTTTGTTTCTGCTGGCCCCTCCTTTGCTTAAAACACCCTCTCTCCCACTTCCTTTCACTCTCCTTTCACTTTTAGACTCATGCCCCCAAATGGAGATCTTCTACAAGCTTCTAAAACCCGTACTTGTTTGCCCTCTCTGTGCAAAGCAAAGTGCTCTGACGTGGGGCTTTTCACCCAGCCGTCCTGAGGCGAGTACCAAAAAAGTTGCTTTATTAGTTTCCTATAGCCACCGTAGCAAATTAACACAGACGTGGTGGCTTAAAATGACACCAATTTATTACCTTATAGTTCTGGAGGGCAGAAGGTGGAAATGGTTCTTAGGAGCTAAAACTAAGGTGCTGGCAGAACTTTGTTCCTTTTGGAAGGTCAGGGAGAATCCCTTTCCTTGCCCTTCCAGCTTCTAGAGGCCTCCTGCGTTCCTCAGCTAGGGGTCCCTTCTTCCATCTTCAGAGCATCCTCTAACTTCTGCCTCCAGCGTCACCTCTCCCTCTACTTGCCTGCCTCCCTCTTATGAGGACCCTGTGATGACACTGGGCCTGCCTGGATAATCCCCCATCTCAGGCTTCTTAATCACATCTGTGAAGTCCCTTTTGCCATATAAGGTAGTATATTCACAGGTTCCAGGAACTGGGACTTGGACACATTAGGGGGGCCATTATCCAGTCTAATATCACAGTTGCTAGCCCCAAAAGATGAAAATCAAAATGCAACCTCAGTGAGCCGTATAGCTCTTGGAGTCGGACATGTGTCCCTACATGGAGATAAAACTCCTTCATCTGATTGCTTTGAGGATTCAGCAAGATAATTTGTATGAAGCATGATGACAGCTGCACAATGATCACTTACCAAATGTCTGTGACTGTTACTGTTGGCCATTATTTGGCATTCTCCCACCAGCTGACTTAGAGTGCTTGTCATACGTCATAACTATATACTTATTTTTGTTGATGTTCTAATTGATTTTTAATTATGTAAACACTACCTTAATACGTTCTCCTTGTAAAGGATCAGTGTGTTTAATCTGTCTCTCTCACATTAGATCATGAACCCCGCATGAGCAAGAACCATTTTACCTGCCGTTGAATTCCCAGAATCTAGTCCAGTAGCAAATACACGCATAGCTAATGCTCAGTGACTAGCTGTGGAATTAATGAAGTCAAACTGTCTTTTAAAATACCTCTCTGTTTCCCATTGCCTTCAGATGGAGTTCAGTTTGTCTACTTAGCAGGGCAAACAAGTTTCAGCAAGATCCAGAACCAACTCGCTACCAATTTCCCTTCCCATCAACCTTCCAGTCCCTGTACCCTACCCCCCAGCATCAGCACACTCGCCCTGTCCTCAGCCCCCCAGTCCCTGTACCCTACCCCCCAGCATCAGCACACTCGCCCTGTCCCCAGCCCCCCAGTCCCTGTACCCTACCCCCCAGCATCAGCACACTCGCCCTGTCCCCAGCCCCCCAGTCCCTGTACCCTACCCCCCAGCATCAGCACACTCACCCTGTCCTCAGCCTCCCAGGCCCTGTAGCCTACCCTCCAGCATCAGCACGCTTGCCCTGTCCCCAGCCTCCAGGCCCTGTACCCTACCCTCCAGCATCAGCACACTCACCCTGTCCTCAGCCCCCCAGGCCCTGTAGCCTACCCTCCAGCATCAGCACACTCACCCTGTCCCCAGCCTCCAGGCCCTGTAGCCTACCCTCCAGCATCAGCACACTCACCCTGTCCTCAGCCCCCCAGGCCCTGTAGCCTACTCTCCAGCATCAGCACACTCACCCTGTCCCCAGCCTCCAGGCCCTGTAGCCTACCCTCCAGCATCAGCACACTCACCCTGTCCTCAGCCCCCCAGGCCCTGTAGCCTACCCTCCAGCATCAGCACACTCGCCCTGTCCCCAGCCTCCAGGCCCTGTACCCTACCCTCCAGCATCAGCACGCTTGCCCTGTCCTTGGCCCCCCAGGCCCTGTAGCCTACCCTCCAGCATCAGCGCACTCACCCTGTCCCCAGCCCCCCAGGCCCTGTAGCCTACCCTCCAGCATCAGCACACTTGCCCTGTCCTTGGCCCCCCAGGCCCTTTCTTCTGCAATGGCAGCTTGCTTTGCCTGGAATAGCCTCTTCCCACCCTGGGCAACGAAAACACACACTACTCCTCCTTGTAGCCTGGATAATTCCTGCTCACCCCTTCTTAACCCAGTATCCCACCCTGGACAGCCCCACCCAACGTTATGGATAAGGGGTCCCACCGAACCTTCCGAAACCCCTTGAGCTTAAACCCACCAGCTCAAAGCCCACCGGGTGGTAACTGCCTGTCCCCATGACAGTTCATCCCTGCCCCTTCCCCCGCACCCCCCCCCCCCAGCCTATGCAACCTGGAAGGACAGGTCCAGGGCTTAGTCACCGTGTGTCCCTGGAGCCTGCTCCGTGTATGAGCAGAGTAGGAACTGAACTAGTGTTAGCTGAATGCCCGCCTCTGCGTCTGTCTCCTGAATGCCAGCTCCCTGGGTACTGGGACTGTTTCATTGATCCCGTGTCCTCAGACCAGCAAGGTTGCCGGCAGGGACATAGGGGGTGCCACAGGTGTTTGCTGAATAGCCAGGCCTCCCCATGAGATGTCTGCCTACGTTCACAATAAATTGCAAGTTGTGTGTCAATCACCGTGCGCTAGTCACCCCTGCTAGGCTCTGGGCGGAATCAAAACAAACCACAACACAATGCTGCTCCGCCCCCCCCCCCCCCCCCCCCCCCCCCCCCCCCCCCCCCGCCGCGGCACTCACAGGAGCCTATGGCGGGCAGAGCCTGATGTGAATGTCTACTGACGGCTTCCACAAATGCTTTTCGGTGGATTCCACCAGTTATACTTCTTGAGAAGAAGTATATCTCAGCAAGAAAGGCTAAAGAATAATCCTAAAATAGCCACTATTTCCCCTATCCTATCAGCCATTCTCTGGTTCATTCTCTCCTCCGTGCACCTACTCTGCATCCGATCACACCCTTGGTGGATAACACCAGGCTCCTAAAGTCTTTTGCCAAACCAACAGACCTACTATGTGCCCAGCATCCTGTGTCCTTCCTCGTCTCATTGACACTTTCCGAGGATCCCCAGGGCTTCCCTTCCCCACTGCACTCCAGCTCCTCTGGCAGACCCCGGATGCCCCGAGCACCTGCCCTGTCTTCTGAAGCAGAGCCGAGCCGTGGCTCTGGTAGCCGAAGAAAGGGCAGTTGGTGGCAGGAAAAAGGCATGATCAGAACAGTCTCCCAGCACCCAGACACACGCCCTGAAGTGGCAGGTACTGCTTTATTTCCTGTTTTATAGAGAAAAAACTGTCAGTCTGCTATTAGAGAGCACAGGGCTGGTGGTGTGACTGCATCCTTTACCCCCGTTACCCGATTAGTTTCTTTCCAACCATTCTCATTATCAGCAAGCATGTTGAACGGTACTGTGAATTGGTGGGAATAGGAGATAAAGAAGGGAATTAACATTTGAGAATAGGCTACTATGCCTCAGGCAAGCACATTTAATCTCACCAAAACCAGCACACAAACAAGAAGACCATGCAGTCGCAAGCATTTTATCTTCCACACCTCCCAGGGCTTCAGAAAGTGGTCACACAGCTGGTAAGCAGTATCACCACAATTTGAACCCAGTTTCTACAAAACCCATGCTTTTGATGCTACACAAAGTTTTCGGTTATTGAGCAGTTGTATATGACAGACCCTTTGCAAATGATACTCCACAAATCCTCCCCACTCCACGATGGGAAGTGGTTTCATACAACCATCTTATAGGTGAAGAAACCAGGCCCAGAAAGGTTAGGTGCTTGGTCCAAGTCCGTATTTACATTGATGTGTGAGGGATTTCACGTTGAAATCTCGAAAAAAAAACAACACACACACACAAGATAAGAAAAACAGTTCTGGCTACGTTAAACAGGAAAGATTACAAGGAATTGGGTGCTTACAAAATTGATAGAGGAGCGGGCTGTCGTCTGAGCCCGCAGGAGTGGCACTCAGAACACCCAGGCGGTATCTCAGCTGCCAACTCCAGGCTCTGACCGCCTCCGCCACAGCTCAGGATCCAGGAGCTGCCACCATCAGTGTTGGCTCTGTGTCAGCCGGACCTACACCAGCCACACGGTATAGCAACAAGGTAACCCCACCTTCATTCCCACTTAACACAATTCTAATTTGAGCCTCCTGCAAGCATATCTGAATGGCAGATTCTAATCATCCCCGGACCCTTCTTTTGTAAAGGAGGCAGAGAAAGGTGGATGGATTTGCCCTTTCCAGCCTCTGCGGTTCTGGAAGGCACGAGGAGGAAGGGGGGCAGATGCTGAGCGAGTCATCCTCCTGTAACTGTCGTGGTCTGCATTCCAACGGGGCAGCCCTCTGCTGGAGCTGAGAAGCCCCTCTCCAAGGAGACAGAAATCCAGTCCTCCCACTCAGATTAGCACTGTCTATATAGCTAATCTGTTGCTTCTGTCTGCTACATAGTATCCCATTGTGTGAACCCACCACTTTCTACCTGTCCCCTCTGCCAGGGATGGAAACCCAAGCTGCCCTTTAGGCCTCCTTAGGAAATTGCCCAAGACATGGGCTTGTACCCTATGGACTTTTGAGCTGATCTCACTTTTATCCACTATAGAACAATACGATATATAATAAGAAGAAGAAGTTCTTACATAATATAGAATAACAATAGGTAACTTTTACGGAGCATTTACCATGAGTCAGACACTCTTCTAAATGCCATAATGTACTAATTCATTAATACAGTTCTCATAGGATTTCATGAGGATTAAACTAAGTAACACTTTATACCAGGGACATAGACGTGCTCAGTAAGTGACAGTTATTATCACCAGGCAGGAGGTCAAGGGCTGACACCAAGGCCCAGCCTTTGTCTGACAGTCTAAATGCACTCCCAGGCAAGGTGCCTCAGTTTACCTCTGTGCGCGCACCCGATGGCCCATGCTCTTTAAACACAGCTGGCACTGATCCGTTCATCTCTCTGGCTCCCCATGGGACCAGGACGCCTTCTCCCAGCACCCAGCACAGTGACTGGCCATGTCGGCATCCAGTCCACGACTGCTGGGTGAAGACATTGATGTGTGAGGGAGCTTGACTAGGCCTGACCCTTGTGAGAGAAAGACCCTGGAGGGTACTGATTCCATTGGAGTCACAAGGAATATGGGCACACTGGCCTCTGAACGTCAAAAAAGGATATTTTGTAGTATGCCAGGGGATGTCTTTCCCTTGGGAGATGAACTACAGGGAGATACCAAAACCCAGGGCTGTTTCCTACATGCCTGGAGGAAGCCTGGCTGGGAGAGGGTCACGAGGAGAGCAGTTCCTCCCACAGGCTGAGGCAGGCCTGCTGTTCTCAAAAGTGAGCCTCCTCTGAAGGCCTTCTTCACAGGTCGACAGGTCACTCTCCATGCAGCAAATCTGTATCCCCCCATGTCTTCCTTTGTGTTTCCTGGGATCAATGGGTTCAAGGTCAATAACACAATTCTGCCCAACTCTGATTTATTGTGCACACCATGTGGAAGAGTCAACTGGCCTTCTGAGCATCTGCTACCCACCAGCACTGGTAGACACCTCTATCTCCAGCATTAACTCTAATCCTCCATGACCATCCTATGAGTGCGTGCTGCTGCTATCCACGTGTTTAGATGAAGCAACCGAGGCCTGAAGAGGCTGAGAAGCTTGCTCAGGGCCTCTCACCCGAGATGGGGAGGAACCAGCCTTCGAACCTGGGTCTGTCTGGCCACAGGGCAATGTGCTGGTCGTGGCAGGAGCTAGCCCCTGTCCTTGTCCTTTTAGAACTTCTCACTATTGTATTTCATAAATCGTGTCATCATTCATTTATTGTCTGCTTCCCTGGCCAGACCGTATGTTCCAGGGGGGCCAGGCCCAGCCTGCGTTGTCCACTGCTGTGTCCACAGCACCAGCATGTTATGATGGGCCTGGCCATAAGGGAAATCCACTCAGTGTCATTGAAGGAATATTGCAACGAATGAATGAAATTCACAAACACAGATGGCAGAGATCCTGCTCCCCAGCATGTGGTGACAGTCGCACACTCAGCTGCTTGTTGGCTCTTGCCTGGACTGCCACAATAATTTCCTTGTTGTCTCCACATTTCTGCACATTTCCCCATCCTCCACATGGGGACGGACTTGATCTTTCTCGAAATGCACGCCCAGCACATCCTGGTCCTGCAGAAGGTCATGGCCGATGCCCCATTCCCTGAGGACAGAGTCCCAGCTCGTGGGAATGACTCAGAGGTCGTTAGGCTGCCCTATCTGCCTTGGGAGCCTTAGCCCCCCATACCTTAGCCCCAAGAACCCTGTAACCCAGCCTCTCTGCATTAGCTCCCTGGTTCCCAAACTTGCTTTCTTTAACTGCAATCTCCACCTCCAGTCAAACCCCAACCCATGCCCTGTTCTGTGTGCCTGACAAATGTCAACTCACCTTTTTTTCCAATTGAGGCAAAAGTCACATAACATCAATTTCATCTTTTTAACCATTTTAAAGTGTAAAAATTCAATCACTTCCATTATATTCACACTCTTCTGCAAGCATCACCACTAATTCCACAATGTTTTCCTCAGCCCAAAAAAGACATCCCACCCCAATAAGCACTCACCCCCAAGTCCCCGCTGCCCCCAGACCCTGGCAACTCACTTTTTGTCTCTATGGATTGGCCTATTCTAGATATTTCCTATAAATGGAATCCTACAATGTGTGGCTTTTTGTGTAACTCATCTTTTAAAACTGAACTCATAGCTCGCTTCCTCTAACAAAGTCTTCCCTGACCTTTCAGCCGCCGTGCCGCACTTCATACACCATTTCCCGATTCTGGTGGGCAGCTCAGTGCTGCCTCCGCAGCCCTCCTGGACTTCATTCGTGGCACCTGGAATACCTGTTCCTCCTATTCGTACCATGCGTCTCCTGCCATTAGCTGGGAGTTCCTTCGGGCCGAGAGCTTGCTGCTATTCATCTTTACATTCGCAACATGTCCTAGAGTGCCTGGCACACAGCAGCTTCTCACGAATGTGTGCTGAATACAGATCTAAGGGAGTGGTTATGTACCCGGGCTCTGGAGCCTAACTGCCTGGATTCCCGACGCTATTGCTTCACGGCTATGTGAACATGGGCAAATGACTTAAGCTCTCTGTGTCTCAGATTCCTCATGTACGATGGTAATGATAGTAGAATCTACATTGAAAAGCTGTTGTGAGGGTGAGATACTCAGAGAAGTGCCTGGCACATAGTAGTGTTCCATAAATATTAACCCAATTGATTGATTGATTATGAAAAATATTTATTATGATGATAAGTGTCATGCACAATAGAGGCTCAAAGAAGGTGCACAGGTGGTGTGTGGAGGAGGCGCACTTACCATCGATGGAGGGGATCTAACGAGGCTTCTGGGAAGAGGCAGAAATTGACCTGGTCATTGAAAGTCGTGTGGGCACTCAAGAGTAGATGTCAGGAGGCCCTGGGAGGGCCAAGGAAGGGCATGTGGGGCCAAGAGAATAAGGCTTGAGCAAACACAGGTGGGAGAGGGAGTGTGGGGCGTGTTCCAGAAGGGTGTGGCTGAAGTCTGGTGCGTGGAGGCAGTTCAGCAGGACACAGGCCTGAACAGGTAGCTTGGGACCACGCTTGTAGAGGGTCTCAGCGGTGTGGATCTGTTAAATGCTTTTGAACGTGAAAGTGGGACAATCGGATCACCGTTTAGGAAGACAGCCCGAGTGGTCACAGGAGGATGGGGCGAAACGGGGAGAGACTGGGTGCGAGGCTTGCAGACTCAGACACCTACAGAGGGCAGGCAAGGAGCGCAAATGAGGGAGGGAGCAGGGCCACGGGCACCTGGCCGGCTGAACCACGGACGTCTGTCTTCTCACCCATGCACAGCTGCTGCTCCATTTCAGCCACTGCTGCCACGTAGGCTGTGGTCCATTGTTACCAGGTTTTTCTGTTTTTCAGAATGCCAGATGATATAGGTTTTTATGTGATTCTAACTGTTAACATAAATTTGTAAGTTAAAATGGCCCTCAGGTCTCACACACGTGTTCTCTGAGGAAAGTATAAGCTATTCATATTATCCAGGAAGAAGCGACCAAGTCCTGACCTGGGGTAGTGGCAGTGCAAACAGATGGCTCAGACGTAGTGGAGATAGCATCAACGAGATTCGATGCAGACGATGAATAGGAGATGTACAGAAAGACTCTGATGTTTCCAGCCTAAATGACTTAGACGAAGTTGATGCCACGGGCAGCTTCATGAAACAGAACAAGAACAGCTCTTGAACCAGACAGAACCGGTTCAAACCCAGCCCCATCACTTACTAGCTGTGTGACTTTGAACATGTCACTTAACCTCTCTGAGCTTCAGTTTCTTCATCTATTGTATGGGGATAATATTAATACATATTTCATAGAGTCACTTGTAAAGACTAAATGAGGTCGTGCATGGAGAGTGCTTAGCACAGAGCCTGGTAGTTAGCAAGAGCTCAAATGTTTGTCAAATTTATTGGCAACATCCCTTCATTCTACTTCCAGTGAGAGCCTGCAGTTTTTTATTTGGTGCTCTTTACTCTCCCCGATCCCCACATCCAGGATGGCCAATGAGAACCAGCATTCCTCTGGTGATAGTGATGGGTGCGGGGACCAGCTCAGACGGTCTGAGAACGGAGTCAACGCAGAGTGAGCAGCGTTGAGAGGGGAGAGAGAAACCGCGTCCTTCTGGAGCGCTTGATGCTCCGCATCCTGCTCCACCGGAAATCAAGCCCACATCGGACTCTTGACTTAATTCCCCTTGAGGCTGTGTCATCTTTGGATTGGATTTTCTGCTGTGTGTCATCAAAAGAGTCCTAACTGATTGTATTACTACGACCACTGCTGTTATGACTTTTTAATTTCGATTCCTCATGATGGTGCATCCTCTGTAGAGTGGAAAGCGGGCAGCCCTTGGGAAGTCTGTCTGCAGCCTGGGAATGAGGTCCTGTTCCTGAACATCCTGAGTGTGAGTGTGAACAGGACACGTATCCACCAATGGCCCCAGGTACCCTGAGAGGCATCCCCAGGCAGGAACCTAGGCTGCCACAGCTCAGCAGTGCCCAGCCAGCTCCAAGGTCAGAAGCCCAGTGTGAGGGGGGAGGCGACAGGCCGTGGGGGCACTGCTTCTGCCCCTTCTGGGGTTCTTGCCTGGGCCCCAGGTGGGACACTAGCTGGGGAAGCAGAAGGCAGGTGAGATCTACAGACCAGAGAGAACCCGGGACGTTTGGACTGAAGACCCTTCATCTTGCTGCTGTGGTGCCTAGGCCTGCCAGCCCTGCTGTCGCATCCCAGGGGGTCATGAAGGGGTCACATGTGCGGGGCTCTGGCTGGCAGCGGAGCAGTGCGGGCTTTGGCCCCATCTCCAACACACACCAGCTGTCTAATCTAGGACATGCTCTTTGCCTCTCTGATCCTTATTGTCCTTATCAGCGACGTTGGGATTGCTTAATAAAATAATATATCTAAATCACTTAGCAGTATCTGTCTGAAATATAGTATACATGTTCTCAGCAAATATTTTCCTTCTCTGAATCTCAAGTTACTCATCCGTAGAGTGAAAATGAGGCTAAGCTCTAGTTACTGGATAATCCATGCAGTTCCTTCCAGCTTGAAAATGTTCTAAAACATTCTGTTTCTTTAGCTTATTTAAAACAGCAAAAGTCACACTGCAAGCTTATAGTGACACTACAGAAACATAAAAGTTTACCCAAAACTCTAGGTGCCAAATGCAATTTGTAATTATTTAGTAATCTTTATTGATTACTGCTCCGCATCCGGTATATAGGGGAACACCCCCAGGGAGGTACAGGCGCACTCCTGCGCTGCTTCTAAAATATGTCCACAAACTCTCTGATAGTCCTTTCTTCAAGAGGGAGAACGACATCTCCCCTTCTTGTGTGTGGGCTGGACTTAGCGACCCTCTTCTAAGAAACAGGACAAAGGAGAAGTGACAATGTGACACTTCCAAGACTAGGTCATAAAAGGCATTGTGTTTCTCCTGGCAACAGCCCTGAGGGCCATCTTGCAGGGGAACCCTGGATCCTGGGCAGGGCTGCAGGTGACTGCAGCCCAGCACAGCTCTACTGCAACCACGAGAAACCCCGAGTCCAAACCACCCAGTTAAGCCGCTTCTGACTTCCTGACCCACAGAAACTATGAGACAATAAATGTTTACTGTTTTAAGCTGGTAAGTTTTGGGGTAATTTGTTATGTAACCATAGATAGTTAACACAACCCCATAACGAAGCGTACTGATATTTCTTGACATCAGAAGCGTATGATGTATGACTATACACAGCAAATGGTTTGGATAAAATCTGCAAATAACCTTCACCCAGCTCAGTCAGGTTTCACTGTGAAATGAGCTGCCCCAAACAGAGCATTTTTAATTTTATCTTGGAAGTGTCGAGGAGAGCTTCTGAAAGGGGATTACACAATGCAAAACACTCTGGGGACAGTTTCCAGCCCCAGTGTGCCCGTCAGATGGTGACTGGATCAGGAAACCAATGCCACAACTGAATTACTTGTCTTATAAGAAACATTAAGAGCAGCAAACTGCCTTCCTCACTAAGCTATAGGCTCGGAATGTGTGGACTGTCTCGTCTTCACAGACTTTGCAGCCAGAAGGAGCCTTAGAGGAGCTCCAGGCCATGGTTTTCCAAAGCACAGTAAAGGGGTCACGGTCATCAGGAGTGGGACAGTTGAGGAAGGGGTCATGCAGGTTCCTGGGCCTTACCCGGGCCTACTGAGTCAGAAGCTCAGCGGCGGACCTAGGAATCCTATGGGCTCCATGGAATTGGGTAAGTCAGTTAACCTCTTGAAACCTGAATTTCTGCATTGCTAAAACGGGGTTAGTAACGTGTGCTCCCGAAGATTGTTAGCCGGATCAAAGGAAATGAGGTAGTGAAGTGTCTGACAGCCCCTGGTATAAAAATGACGTCTGACTGGAGCTGTGTGAGCAAGCGTACATCTTGATTTCAGGGAGACCAGCACCGCTGTCACCGCCATCCGAGGGATCAGTGGGGTACGATGGCTTACATGCAATGATAACAATAGCAGTGACACAATTGTTGAATGCTCACGCACCAGGGACTGCTCAGGGCACTCAGCCAACATTAACTAATTAAATTCTCGTGACAATCCTATGAGACAGATGCTTTTTTTTAGACCTATTTCACAGATGAGGAAACTGAGGCACAGAACAGTTAAGTGACAAGCCCAGGGTTATAGCTTCCAAGTGGCAGAGCCAGGATTTCAACCCAGGGAACCTAAGTAATTTATGACGGTAAGCTTTGAGCAGGCCTGCTTGACCTAAAACAAAAGAGAAGGGACCCCAAGTGCCAAAGTGTCCTCCTTTCTCAATGAATGCCTGTTACTCAGCCTCAGAGCTACAGCGGAAGGCTGCGGCCCCGGTGAACTGTACTCCCCGCAAAGCTGCCTCTCAAACTCTCACCGGGAGCGTGTTTGCATGAAACAAAGGGAAGCACCGGGAAGCCCTGGGCCTGGAGAACCCCCGAGAGCGGCTCAGCTTCGTTCAGTTCTCCTGAGCTGACCTCCCACAATCCATCCCCTCTGCCTGGAATTCTCCCTTGCCTTCGTTATCCTTCACGCCCCGTTGTCCTTCCAGTTGGATTCTTGACATCCTCGGAGAGACCTTCTCTGATCATCCCATTCAAAACAAATGTCCCGCCCCAGCCCCCACTCTCGATTACTCTCTGTAATAGCCCTCTCTTCATTTCCTACAGCACTTCCCATAATTTGTAATCATTTTATTTATTTGATATCTGTTCCTGATGGTTCCTCTTGCTCCAGGAAGGCAGGAACCATGTCTGTCTGATTCGCCACTGTGAACTCCAGGACCTCACTGTAAGCCGGGTCCGGCACATTGCCAACTCATCAGGACTTGTCGAATGTGGTGAATATGCTGAAAACCCTGCATGGATGGGCTGGCCTCCCCACCCACCCCGCTCCTCATGGTGCCACCTGCACCTTTCCCTTGGGGGGACCTGCTGAGCTACAGCCCTGGGACAAGGGACGTACTGCCTTCAGCATTGTCACCACCCTCAGCAGGGACTTCTCCCCCCCCCCACCCTTTACCACACAGCACCTACGTGTTCTGGAAGCAAGACTGAACCAAGCCCAGAGGAGCAGCCTGGACAGAGTGGAGGAGTGGCTCGGAGCACCTCCTTGTGTGTTTGTACAAGGGACCAGCGCTGGAGCTCCAAGTCTTCATTCCTAGAAGAGGAAATAGAATTGAGTGATGTGATTCATACCACAAGGCGATGGTTTTCTTTAAGCCAAAACCAGCATCATTAGCTACTGTGCACAAGGTCTCTTTAGATGAATGCATCGAATGGCACCCACGGTTTGACCAGTTAATCCACAGCTGAGACCACAGCTGGAGGCGGCGACGGCAGAGAGAAGGCACCAGCGCCCCAGCTCGGCTCAGCCGTGGACAATCCATGGTCCTTCTGACTGTGGAAGAAAAAAATCACAGTTTGCTGTTGAATTGTTCTTCCCTCTGCAGGGCCTTAGGAAAGCAAAACTGATAACTGGGGATGACTTCAACATGGCAAGTGGTGCAATTCAGTGAGGAAAGCAGGCTTGTGTGGTCATTTAAACAGCAGAACCTCCCAGAAGGCAATGCCTAGAAATAAAATGCCAAGCATAGCGCAAGTAGTCCAACAGCCTCTGGAGTGGGAATTTTCAGCTCAGCAGAAACCACTCACCTAGCGTTCAAAGAGAGAACAGCATTATGCCAGCTCCTTATGCGTGCCGTGTTTCTGAGATGCAGAACTAATTAGTCAACTAAATAATTGCTCTGAAATTCATTTGACTTTTTTTAGCTCCGTGACCCTGAGTAAGCTACTTGACCTCTCTGGGCCTCTGTATCCTGTAGAATAGAAATAATTGCAGTTCTTGCCTCATGCGGTGTAAAGAGTAAATAAATTATAATATAGGTAAATGCTATGTTCAGTGTCTGATACATAAAAAATGCTGTGAAAGTGCTGAAAATCATTCTGTTTTGGCAGATGGCAACAGCAAATATGCTCACAAGGAAGCCTGCATGCACCTGCATCAATCATATCCTTATCCCAGCCTGCTTTTCCACCTCCATCCTAGGGCAACCTGAGGACGAGGATGCTGTCTTTTTCTCTGGCTACCCCAGGACCACCAAATTATCTGGCGAATAAGATGCATTCAATACGTATTTGTGATGAATAGATAAAGGTATATTGCTCTGAGGTTATAAAATGGATAACACACAGGCCTTGCCCTTGAAGAACTCCTAGCCAGGCAGGGGGAAAGACACTCAACAAAACCCCCCGTTGTGTGACGAATTAGAGTTCCTAAAGAGGCAGGAAAACAAGCTGTTAGAACTCGCTTCGCCTGGGGGCGTAGCCAGGGAAGGAGGTGATGGGAAAGCCAGCCTCACGGGAAGAGAGGGACTTGCCAGGTAAAGGCTGGGCTGCAGGAGGCGGTGTCTGACCTGGGGTTGGAAGGAGCAGCCTTCCTGGGATTGGGAGTCAGCCCATGAAGAAAGTAGAGAGGGCTCTCCGGGCAGGTGATGGAGCCTGCGTGCACCTCCGGCTCGGGGTGCGGGGGGTGTGCATGTGTGTGTGCGCGAGTGAGATGATTCACCGTCAGACCGTAAATTCCTATGGCACAGGAGTCAGCGTGCTCTTTCTACACAGGGCTAAAGAGTAAATATTTTCAGCTTTGTGAGCCATCCAGAGTGTCACAACTACTCAACTCTGTCACTGTAGCAAGAAATCAGCTGTAGACAATATGTAAACAAGTGGCTGGGCAGATTTGGCCCGGGGAGGGCTGGATTTGGTTCATGGGCCCTCCAATGGGATGAGGAAACCGCCCTTCTGGCTTCCCAAGGAGACAGCAGAAGAGGTGGCCAACCCACAGGGTGTGGGCTGGGGAGCCCGTGCCGTGATCAGACCTGCTCTTTGCATGGGTCATCAAGTGCTATGTTACAAATTATCTCAAAACTCAGCAGCTGAAACTGCCAACACCTATCCTAGTTTCCCGTAAGGGGGAGTGTGGGCAGTTCTGGCTTGGGGTCTCCTATGAGGCTGTGGTCAAGATACTAACCGGGCCGCAGCTATGCGACGGCCTACGGGGGCTGGCGCGTCTTCTCTCAAGGCGGTTTGCTCACGTGGCCCATGAGGGGGTGCTGGTTTTGGCAGGAGCTCCAAGTCCCTCCCCACATGACCCTCTCTACAGGGCTGCCTGAGTCCCTCACAACATGGTGGCCGGCTTCCCCGGAGCAAACAACCCAAGAGACCAAGCTGGAAGCCGGGATTAGCCTAGGAAGTCACACACCGTCACTTTTGCCTTATTTAATTGGCTAAATAGACAGACATGGGTTCAATGTGCAGACAGATACTATGCAAGACATGAAAGCCAGGAGACAGGGACTCCTGGAGGCCATATTGGGGCTGGCTGCCAAGCCCTGTTCTTCATAACCTCCATGAGACAGGCCACACTCTTGTCCCTGTTTTCTCTCCCGTATTGCAGTCAAATATGATCACAGAACCATCAGAGGATCTGAATGTCCCCAATCTCTCACATTAACCTAACAGACAATACGAGGCCCTCTTGGATAAGACGGAGACGTTAAAAGCTTAAAGGAAGCCTTGCCACCTTTCCCGTCCTGAAGAGCAGGAGACTGGAGCACAAACACAGGCAGCTCATCTCTGACATCTTCCCTCAGGGAAACGGCTCAGTGGAGAGAGCCATTAGCTGTTCCCCATCGATGATGACTGATGACGGATCCCAGCCTTCTTATCCCACCTTCCACACCTGCTTAAAGGGGACTGCGCTAGACGGCCATTACTTCCCTCTTTATCTTCCGTGAGTGAGGCAGAATCCAGAAACTGCTACAAACTGGACCTGGAAACACAGTGTACTGTTCCCTAAACGAACCCAGCAGGAGCTGTTGAGGAAGCAGGCTGGACCAGCTCCATCCCTATCAAATTATTTGGGACTTACAACTCTGACATTTTAGGATTGAAGAGACCTTACCATTCTTTCCGGCGCCCAATTTGCTCCAGCACCCTTTTCCCCTGCATCCTTGGCCAAGACTTCCTTCCTCTGCCAACAAGTATCACAGGTCCTTTCGGGCTGGGCAGGGCTGGGGAGAAGCCAGGCAACATCCCTTCGGAGTGTATCTTTGCCTGGTGCTTGAGGGCCCTGTGTTTGCAGCTGGCAGAAAGAGAGCTTTATCTATTTTGCTCGTCCAAGTGACAGGAGGCAGTTGAGACAGAGTAAAGGTGTCAGAGAGGGATAGCGTGTCGTACGACCCAACTCCAACCGTTGGGCTGTGTCTGAAACCCTACAAGCAAGGACGTGAGGGCAGTAGCTTAGAGGGGCATCTTGCTGTTGAGAGATAGGGCGAAAATGTTGTTTCTTGCAGGCCCAGATGACAAACTGTGGCACAGAAGTGAGATCATTCTCCACAGCTCTGCTCAGAAGCCAGCCGCATCCGGCACCCTGAGGCCTAGGATGAGGGTGTGTTGGAGGAAGCCCCTTGGTGCAGACACAGTTAGTGCGGTGGGCAGAGGCTGCAGCGACACTGCCTGAACAGAGCCGAGAGGGAAGACAGGGTGCATGACAGGACTCAGACTGTGTCTGCAAGGTTGTCAGAGTAGGGAGGCGCTGCATGGGGACTCCCGAAAAAGATCTGGGCACCTCTGGGTGAGGGGGACAGAGCCCTATAATTTGACAAGTAGGGGTCTACAGTCATATCTTGGGATATTGGTATAAACGTGACCTCTCTGTAGTAGTTAAGAGCATGGATTTTGGAGCCAGGCTACCTGGGTTTGAATCACAGCGTGGCCCTGGACAAGTTACTGAACCTCTCTGAGCCTTATTTTTCCTTATCTGTAAATTAGAGATATTAACACACTTATTTCAGAAGGTTGTTGTGAATTTTCCGAGAATTATATGTGTAAAGTACTTAGAACAGTTCCTGGCACATAATAAAGACCAAGTAATTGTTGAAAAAAATTTTGTGCACTCTCCAGTTGATGACGTCTGAAACAAACTGGATACACAGACCTCCTGGGATGGAACTCACCTCAACCTGGGGGCCTGCTGCGTGCTGGAAAATTCCGGTTGTGAAAGTTAAGGCAATTTGCCTCCTTGCAGCTTCTCCTCATTGCTTCCAATTTTTCTCTGAGATATTCCAAAACAAACCTTTCCCATGCTAACAGCTCATTGAGAGGACTCTCAGGGTCTCTGTGCGTTTTCTCTTCTCCAAGCGAAGCAGCTCAGGTCCTTCAAGCACCCTCCCGAGGACCGGCCCCTGCCCGCTCCATCCCGCACCGGCCTCTGCACGCCCTGCAGGCCAGAGGGATGTGGCTCATTCCAGGAGACCCTCCGCGTCATACGGACACAGGCTCGGACACAGGCTCCTCGGAGGGAAATGTGAGCTTAACCCAAGCATTTCCAATTAATTTTGTGTGAGGGAGCAAGGGGAGGGGGATTTCCAAACAGGGCCAAGGACTTTGTCAAAGCTGCGCCTCCGAGATAGAGATGGACAGCTGGCGGGCTTGGAGCAAGGCCAGCTGGGGTGAGAGCCAGCGCTGGCTCCTCCTCCGGAGGCGAGGAGGAAAAGCCAGTTTCCTCGGCAGGGAGCAGCGTATGCGCGCTCCAGGAAAGAGTCGAGCTCCTGCTGCCCTGGGACAGGGCTCCACCCATGCCACTTTCTCCCTCCATGGGGGACCGAGGCCCCGGTGGGTGCATGGCACGTTTCCGGGGTTCACAGACTTTGTGAATCACTTTCCCTTATGGGCCTGAGGGATGGAAGAACGGGAGGTAGGAGGGAGCCTGGAAAATGTCACTTTGGGTCTCTTTGAGACTTTGCTTCCTGTAGAATGACAGTTGAAACTCTAGTTGCCTTCTCCTTGGCAGTATTTAATAAGGATCAGAGCCTAGGTCTGTTTGCAAAGAAGGCCTCCTCATCTCTTTCATTAAAAAAAAGCTTTCCCTGGTCTCAAAGTAACGCCTGCTCATCAAAGGGAAAAACAAATCAACCATAGTCCACCATCCAAAGGCAACCTTCGTGAACACTATAGGAGATTTCTTGCCAGAATTTATGTCAGAGCTTTTTATCTCTTTTCCAAATCAAAAGCTCTTCCAGTTGGCTCATTAATTAACCGTGCGAATCCTATGGTGAAGTTGGATAAAGCATTTTGCATGCTCTACCTCACTTTAGCTCATATAAACCCTGAGAGCCAGTTGCCACAATCATCTCTAAGATGGGAAACCTGAGGCACGGAGAGGTTAAGTACCTTGCCCAAAGCCACACAGCTAGTAAGTGGTTGAGTTGAACTTTGACCCCAGGCCACAGACTCCAGAGCCATAGGGGTGGCTATGTAGTTCATCTGATCCATGAAATCACATCACGGTGAAAGTGGCAGAACGGGGCCTGATGTGACCATCCCGGGTTAAAACACACACTTGGATGGTGACCTCAGCACAAAGTTGTGACTAGTTCTGGGCACTGTGACAAGATTGGTATAAGGTGGGGGAGCTATTTTGGGGTCAGATGCCACTGTTTTCCCTTCCTCAAAGGGTGCCGCTTTGTTCTGTAGTGTCCCTGGGCCAGCTATGTTCAGGCCTGGCACAGAGCAAGTGCTCAAGAAATTCGGGTTTTCTCGCCCTGTTTCCTTGGACCCCGGCAGGTGCTCCCTCACCACCAGTGCAGAACCCTGGGGATGGCCTGTCAACCTCGCTAACTGTGTGATAATACAAGGGCCCCTTGAGCGCAGCCTGCTGCCGGACACCGGGCTCAGCAGTCCACACACGCTGCCTCATAAACCCGTGTCAGCGCCGCTGCCCCCCGGAGAAGTCGGTCCCTAAGCTCATTGTCAAAGCACGTGTGACAGCATCTGGAAAGCTGAGCCTTCTCCACAGACCGCAGGTCATGGTTCGACTCTTCTGCTCAAACCTGCGGTGGCTTCCAAACTCATTTAGAGCAAAATCTAAAGGCTGCACATGGGGCAGCGTTCCAGCCCCCTTGACCTTCTTACTCTTCCTCAAGCATTCACTCAAAGCGTTTCTCCCACCTGAAGTCACTGCGTCTGCTGTTCCCCCAACCTGGAATCTTCTTCTACACTTAGCTGATTTCTCAGCCAAGATGCCACCTCCTCAGAGGGGCCTTCCTTGATTACCCCTTCTAAACAGCTTCCCTACCTCCCTCACATCCCTGACTCTGCTTTGCTCATTTCGCTTGCCACCTGACGTCCATATTTATGTATTCTCTGTTTCACTCCACTAGATGCTCAGGCTCATGAGGAAAGGAACTTTGTCTTTGTTTATACCATGTTCCCAGAGCCTTGAGTTGTATGTTGCAGGTGCTCACAAAAGTATTTGTTGAAGGAAAGATGAAAAGAAAGGGAGGGAGAAAAGGAGGAAGGGAAGGAAGGAGCAGGAGAAGAAGGAAAGAACTCTTAATATCCTCATTTCATAGATGAGGACTCAGAGAGTTTAAGTAATTTGCCCAAGGTCACACAGCTAATTAAGTGGCAAAACAGAGATCTAAGACTTGTGCTCTCAACCTTCATGGTTCTGTCACTAAATATCTCTCACACACTTGAGCATCCGAGAGTTTATTTGCAATATTGTGTAACTTCAAAAATAAAAGAGGCCTAAGGAAATGTCATTTATAAATTACTTGCTTGAAAAGGAAAGGAAAAATAAAACACGGAAAGAACTAAAAAACAACACACACGTCCTGGGTGAAAACGCAAATAGAGTTAGAAGTGCTGGAATACCATAGCTGGTTTTGGCTTCTCAAAAGGCCTGGAATAATCCTTTTGTCCATGACACAGGGCAGTTGTTGCGAATGCCTGCCCACGGGGTTTATCCGGAAGGCCACAACCCAAGCGGCTCCTCAGAATGCTGACCTCTTCTTTTTATGCCGTCCGAGGTAACATAATCCTGTAGACATCCCATTTGTAGGTGAGCTGTACCGTGGTTGGGAAATGGGAGGCTGGATGTTGTCCTTTTTCACTCTTTTTAGTTTGTAGTAAATGAAAAGTGAAATATAACTGTCCAAAATACACAAAGCAGCGAGCAGGAGTGCGAGAGAGCCCATAGGGAACATCTGGTCTACCTCTCATTTCCAGATGAGGGATGTGAGTCCCGGGAGGTGAAATTCTCCATATATAATAACCACGCTTGACATTTGCTTTCACATTCAGCATGGAGATGTGCCAAATGAGCCAAAAAGCTGAGAATATATGGCCGAGAAACCCCATGTGTTTCCTCGAGAACTGCTTAAATCATGACATCATTCTTCTTCTCAAGTCTCTAAAATCTTAGTCTCGCTAAGAATGACCTCACACCTCAACAGGGAGAAGTCTCGGGGACTGTTAGCCTCGAACTGGCCGAGTAGCAGCACACTGTGCGTATCCTGGCCCACATTTGACTCAACCCACCACCTTTGCTGAGCTCCATCTCTGTTCAACGTTCTGAGCACGCACTACAGAGATGAAGGCCCGGTCGTTAGCCAGGCAGGAACCCCAGTCTAAGGACGGCCTGTGGGACTGCAGTAGGGGCCTCTGCCCAGGGAGCTGGTTAGCCTGGATGGCCAGAGACAAGTCTAAACAATTTCTTTTCTTTTCCTCTTTTTTTCCCTACTCCATTGTTGTTTTATTTTCCCACTTTCCCTTCTTTTCTTCCTCCCTGAGATTAACATACACACATGTTTGATGCAAAAAAAAAAAATCTGGAAGGAATGGTTATGTATTGACATTACATCTGTAACTCCCAACATTGGTAACACTTTCATGTGTGGCACTTAAAAGTCCACTAACTGAGAAAGCGAGACATTTGGGCCCTCGGACTTGACATCATCCATCGGCACCTCCTCCGCATTTGCCCGGAGCCCATCCCGAGAAGGAAGCTTCGTGTGGGTAGTGGAGTCCACGCTGGGAAACTTTTTGCCCTTGAGATCCTGAAAGTAAGCTGCATCGGAAAGTTACCTCGGGACTGAAGTCGTGGCAAGGGAGAAGCGAAGGCCATGGTGGGCACGTCGTGGTTACGTCGTGGAACGCGATCCCCTGGGTTAGAACCCTGGCTCTGTCACTTTAGGCAGGTGGGTGCCTCACCTCTCAGAACCTCCTCCTTAAAAGTGGAGGTAAAGGTCCCAGCTCTGTAGGAAGGTTCTGAGGCTCTCACGAGGTGGCCCAGAGAGATCTTGGCGCAGAGAGTGCTGTCCTCGCTCAGCAGGAGCCCCTCTTGTGTGATAACCTTCAGGGCAGTCTCAGGGCAACCGGAACAAAAGGAAGAGGCAGAAAAGGTTGGCTCCTGCTCTGAACCATCCACCTTTCACGGGGGCCCGGTGGCAACCTCAGGGTAGGTGACTTATGGAGCCCAGGCGGAGACCAGGCACAGCCTGCCCGGTGCTCCCTCCCGGCTTGGGGAAGAACACATCTCTGCGGGCTTCCCTCGCCAAGTCTCCGCCTCCCTCACCCCAGGTTGTGGTCCAAGTGAAATCTGGCGAAAATGAGGAGTCTGGACCACCAAAGGAGCGGGAGGAACGGAGGCCACAGAGGGACCATCTGACGCCTGAGGAGGGGGTGGTGCGAGTTGGGGAAGCGACTCCCGCGTCCACTGCCTTCATGATGGGGGCGGGAAAGGAAAACACAGTGGGTCAGCTGGTTCCTGCAAGAGGAAAGGGAACTCCCAAGGCCAGAGCCCTCGGGAAAGTTAGGAAATGCGGCAGGGCTTAGTAAATCGAGCAGGGCCCTGGGACGCGGGGATGTTGGGTGGCATCTTCTGCAGGGGGAGTCAAAGAAATCCTTTTCTTCCTCTGTTGCCCGTTTTTCAGTGGGAAGGAAAATCACACACACCCTCTTCTCCATAAGAAGAGGCCTGGTCTGCGCCTCTTTGACTTCCTCACAAACAACCACGGGGAGCAGGCAGGCTCCTCAGATTACTCTTGACCTTGGGAGGTGACCCTTAGAATGTGTTCTACTTCAAGGTCTGAGAAACCCAACAAACCAAACCCAGAGCCTCTTGTGAATGGTGGTTTCCTTCTGCTGGGGGCCGTTTCCCTTCTCTAATGCTTCGCCACTCCACAGCTACCATAACTTTGATCCACACGCACATCAGATCCTCCCTCTTCTCACTGAAACCCCACAGCTTCCCACGGCACCTATGGTAAGATCCGAGCAGCCTGCTGCGGACAATAAGGTCTCAACTGACCCAGCCCGTGCCCACTGTCAGACCTCATTGCCCATCACTCCCTGCCGTTCACCATGTTCCAGCTACCCTGGTACCGTTCTTCTTCTGGCTTGTTGCCACTTAGGGCCTTTGCACCAGCTGTTCTCTGTGTTTGGAATGCTCTTTCCCCTAATTTTTCCATGGCTGACTCCTTCTTGTCTGTCACATTCCACTCGAATGTCACCTGCTCAAGGAGACCTTCCTGAACCACCAAATCAGAAGTACCCCTCCATTGCTCGTCAGCACGTCATCACTTTCTGGCCTTTTTCTTGGGTACTTGCTTCTTTTTTGCTGTTGTCTGTCACTCCTACAGGGACATGAGCTCTGTGACCACAGGGCTTTGGCTGTCCTGTTCATTGCTATTCAGAGTCTAGAGCAGTCCCTGACACACAGCAGGGCTCTGTTATCTCCCTGCTCTTCCCCCACTGCCATTGTTGATGACTTTATCATCCAATTTGACGACACCTGATTCCTTCTCTTCTCCCCTCCACATCATCCAGGTACCAGCAGGGCCACGCTCTGGCCTTCATCATCAAACTCTGGGTCTCCCACTCAGCCATCTCCCTCTTGGAACCCCTCTGTTCTCTTCAAGCCTCCATATCTTCCAAGCCTCCTGAACCTTCCTCCACTAAAGCAGGCAACCCAATCGTTCAACCCGTCCCAAATCCCCAAGCCCAATAGCTTCCTCCCCACACACAGTTTTGGCATCATGACTAAGAACACAGGGTTGTGGTCACACTAGTGACCAGAACTCAGGATTTGAGTTTTCACATGGGGATCGAATGAGCGCAGCACAATGCCGGCACATCGTAAGTGCTCACGGGAGTCTGGGGTCCACGGGTGGGCTTTAAAGCTGCTGGAGGTGGGGACAGAGCCCCCTGGGCAGGGTGGGTTGGAAGGATGTTCATCTGTGTTTCCACTTATCAGATGCTTAAGAAGCCCATTTCTACCCTTTGGGGTCATCAACTCAGGGTTTACTACGATCCCTTCAACTTTTTAGCCTTTTTCGTTCAAGGCCTCAGGCATCCGGAGAGGCAATCCTTGGAAGTGACCATGAAGAATTCCTGGCCTGGCTCCCTGTAGGCAAGAGGAGTGGAGTGAGCACGACAGAGCAGCTGCCAGGGCTCCCGGCTGCTGTTCCACAACGGGGCAAAGGGAAATTGCAAGACCCCTCTGCTGCCACTCCTCAGATACGTCTCAGGCCCCAGTTGCGGGCAATTTTTCATGTGAGGAAGCCCAAATTTATTTCAGGACGGTTAATGCCTATCACATACCAGGTTCTCAAATATATACGAGAAGAATTTACTAATGAATGAATAAAGGAATCAGAAATGGATATGGCTAGAGACCATGCTGCTACAAGGAACTGGCAAGTCTGGGGTAACCAGGGTGACTTTATAAAATTAACTAATTATCTCCACAAAAGCCCTGAGCCCGTACGAAGTGCCAGACACTGTGCTGGATGCTGGGGACATAGGGGTGAGCAAGGCAGGCCCAGCCCCTGCTGTCCTGGAGCTCAGAGTCAGAGTGTGCAGGCAAGGATGACACAGTGTGATAGCTGCCGCTGCCAGAGGGAAGGACAGAGTGACCCCTCTGGAAGCACATGGAAGAGGACGCCTAACCCAGACACAAAGCACCAGGCTTGGGGAGGGCTTCTTGGAGGACAATATGATGCCCCGGGTGAGGCTTGAAGGATGACTGAGTAGGTCAGAGGGCAGGAGAGGAGGCGAGGTTAAAGGAAAGTGGTTCAGGCAAAGCCAAGGTGAGTGAGGGCAGGATGCTCTGCAGGGACTGAGGGCTCCACTGTCAGGGGTTCTGATTTGGCTGGGCTTGGATGGAGTGCAGCCTCGGGATGTTTTAAAAGCTTCCTGGGTGGCTTTAATGTGCAGCCAGGGTTGGGAGCCATTGGACCAGAACATGAGATGAAAGGGGGGAGTGGTGAGAGACGAGGCTGGAGATGTGAGCTTGGTCTGATCACTCAGGGCCTGGAAGACTGCGTCAAGGAGCTTGAGTCTTCTTCTCTGAGCGCTGGGAAGCTACGCAAACATTTAAGCAAGGGAACGAGCGGCATGATCAGACTTGCAGACTTCAGAGCATCCCTGTTGTGGATTACGGATTAGAGTGGGGTAGGAATAGAAGTAAGAAAGCCAGTTGGGAGGCTCTGCCATAATTCAGGTGAAAGAATCACAACCTGAATTTGGCTGGTGGCAGCAGGGATGCAGAGAAGTGGATGAAGTCCAGAGATATTCAGGATGAGGGACTGCTGGCCTTCATCAAGGGTTGGCCCAGGGAGGGAGAGGTCAAGGACTGTCCCTTTGTGTAGACAGTTGGGTGGATGGAGAGCCATTCCCCAAGATAGGGCTCACCGGAGGGAGGCAGCGGACGGGAGCAGCTGGTCTGCGCGTGTGCAGGTGAGGACGCCGACCTGGCACCTGTTGAGTTTGAGTATCCTGGGAGCATCCAAGTGAGCAGAGCTGTCAACAGGAGGTAGCTTAGACCTCAGGTAAAACATCTCGGTTGAAGATAGAGATCTAGAAGTCATCAGAAAGGGTGCGACTGGATGAGATCACCCAGAGGAGAGAGTGTGGAGTGAGAAAAGGAAAATATGTTCACAGAATCTCACACGTTCTTTCCTTCCTGCAGGGAGACAGCCCTAAACCCATAAAGGGCAATTAGGCTAAGTGGTGAGCGACTTGTCCTAGCTTGTCCTCCTTCAGTGCGTGAGCTCGCTTACCCCAGCCAACGTGAACCCCGGCCTATATTTGGCCTGTTGCTGTCGCTGTTGGTGCGGGTGGATCAAGCCGATTTACCATGAGAAGTGGCTGGCACTTGTGTCTTGCACCTAGGGAGCTCAGCTGCAGGAAGCAGGTCCACATTCCATGGTGCTGCTCAGAGGTTTCTAAATACGGCAGCAGTTCTGTGTTAGACATCTGAAGCATCACAAAGAAAGTGAGCCTGAATCATCTGAGAATGGAAACATTCGACAACGAGCTCAACAGGAAGGTCCTGGGGAGAATCTGCTTGGAGAAGAGAGAGATGGGTAGGCAGCAAGGAATGCTTTTATTCTAGGCTCTGTGCAATTGTGACTCTATTTTTGGTTTTCAGTCTGCCCGGATCTAAGTGCCCCTTGTGCCCTCAGATTCCAGACTCTACCGCTGTTGCGTTGTAAATCACGACGACAAAGCACTTATACATAAGCAGTCTCTTACACTCCTAACAACAAGTCTGTAAAGTAAAAGGCAGGTGTTAGCCCCATTTGAAAGATGAGGAAACTGAGACTGGAGCTGCTTAGCTTGCCCAAAGTTGCAGAAAATATAAATGGGGCTGAAGAGCTAATCCAGTTTCTCACTCCAAATCCACTTCAACCCCCCGACTCTGGCTTCCACCTCTGTGAAAGGGGTCTTTTTAACCCACTGCAGAGGAGAACGACAAGAGGGACGGGAGGAAGATTTGGAAAGAAGCTTAGCAGGCGCCTCCTGTGACTGCTGTGCTCCTGACTCTTCCTTTGCTCTTCCCCATGCCCAATACCAGAAAGTTTGAAGAAAGTCATTGTGAGTGGGCAGGGGGTTCAGGGAACCAGGTTGCAGGTGAACGATAGACCCTCAGGATGGGAAGGGACCAATGGGCCATCTACTCTAACTTCTAAATTCACAGGTGGGAGACAGTGAGGGGATGAGGGGAACGTAACTCATGCACGCTCACCTAGCCAGCTGTGGCAGAAAGGAGACCAGAACCCTCGCCTGCTGAGGTACATCCAAACGACAGTGTTAAAATAGCGTCAGACACAGGGCACTGAAACAAATAAACAAAACCAAAAGTATCGGGGGATTGAAGAGCTGACCTGGAGGAGACGGTCCCCGTTCTGCTCGCATCCCCTGTTCCTGTGCATACGTTTTCACAGGGCTCTGATTGAGAAAGTTCGTTAGGAACATTATGTACTCTCCTTCGCTTGTCTTTTACAGAAGTCATGGGAGGAGGGAGGCGGAAGTGCCCAGAAGGTAGAGTGGGTGGAACTGGGAAATTGCTCTGTAAGATTCAGGATGGTGACAATGGGATTGTTGGTTCCACCAGTTTACTATTCAGTAGGCACTAGAATTAACTGTAATGACAGCTTGCATTGTAGAGTACGTTCTCGCTTACAAATGGCTTTTATGACATCATCTCATTTGATCCCACTGACAACCCGGACAAGGCAGGGATAATTATCCCACTTTATGGATGAGAAAACTGAGACACGGAGAAGCGAAACAACTTGACCAAGCACATTCAGTTATTTAACCAGAGTCTGGACTGGAAACCAGGCGTTCTTCCTTAGAGAGCTTCAACTTTGCAAAGGCCACACGGCTAAGTAAGACTTGAATCCCGGTGAGGCCGCCTCCAGAGCCTATGCATTTGACTACCGTGTTCCACTAGTCGTTCAACAGACCTTTGTTAAGCGTGTCTTGCTTTTCTTAGTTCCCTGCCCCTTATAAATATGACCTGTGTGCTCTTGCCGAGGCAGGTACTCATTAGTAAAGGCATGCTTGGCAAAGGCTTCCAGAACCCTCTCTAGACCTCAGCCACTCATTTGACCAAGGAAGCAAACATGAGCCTGTGGCCTCATTCCTGAGGCCCCATTAACACTGATTGCAGGGACTTGAACCAGGAGGAGAGTGAAGCGCAGCCCGACGACGACCATCAAGTCCTCTCAGCTTTCAGGTCCGGGGCCTGAGAAGCTGTGCGCTCCATCTCCAGCCTGGCTCCAACCGGAAGGCAGGAAGTCAGACAAGACCCCTCTTCCCTTGTCTGCTGTGTTGTCCTCTCCCTTGCCCTGTTAGCATCGCTTCTTAAAAACTAGCCGCAGCTGCTGGCTAGTCTTGAAAATTGCCCAACCGTGGTAGAGGGTGTCACACAGGACCTTCTCAGGGCTGGACCCCCGGGACTGGCGGCTCACCCAGCAGCTCCATAAATAGCCCTGTGATGTGTGAAAGGCGAGGTGGGGCAGGAAAACGCGCTGGTGATCGTGGACCTCCCTGGTGATCGTGGACCAGGGAATTTAAACCATGAGTCTCGGGTAAAGAGAGTTCCTGTTACGAAGGTCTAACACTGAGGAGTCCCTTTAAAAACTGATCTGTATCCCGAGTTATTTAGGGCTTTCCTCTCTTTCCCTCATTCCTTCACTCCCCCCTCTTTCTCTCAGTCCCTGCCTAGCATGCCTTTTCCATCTTGTCTGTCACATGGTACTGGATAAGAATCCAGACGGAGTTTTTCTGCCTATTTATAGAAGACAGTTGTGTTGCTTCAGCCACTACAGGAACTGGAGTTTGGTTCCGGGTTACGCTTCATGTGAAAAACCTACAGAAATGTGCTTGTTGCTATCCAAGTTCTGTCCCATCACATCAAAGAGGACTCTATGAGCAACTTATGCCTCTCTCATGTCCTTTTTAATCAAAAGCCTTTTTCTGATTACAAAAGCAGTTCGTGGGGCTGGCCCAGTGGCGTAGTGGTTAAGTTTGCGTGCTCTGCTTCAGCAGCCCGGGGTTTGCAGGTTCAGATCCCAGGCGCGGAGCTACGCGCTGCTCCTCAAGCCATGCTGTGGTGGCATCCCACATAAAATAGAGAAAGATTGGCACAGATGTTAGCTCAGGGCCAATCTTCCTCACCAAAAAAAAAAAAGTTTCGAAGACTGTAAATGTATAGCTAAAAAAGTAAAAGCCCCTCTTAATCTCTAGCCCAGAGATAAAAACAGTTAACAGTTGATGTCTCCTTTAGTTTAGAGGTTTTTGCAACGATTCCTGGGAAAAGTATGGAGCACTCATTGTAGGTACCAGAGGAGGGGACAGATAGAAAAAAATGCCCCAAAGGAAAATCAGGAGGAGGTGGGCAAAGAGGAAGGTAAAGAACTTAGCCACAGTCTGCCAGCCTGGGGGACTGGAAGGAAGGGGTCTCCTGGAGCAACCCGGTGGACTTGAGCTGAGGAAAAGAACGAGGAAGATGTTTCATCTGTGGGCCTCAGTGGTCATCTTGCACGGGTTAGCATCATCATTCTGGGAGCCACACTTCCAAAGGCACGAAGGCCCACAGTTAGCTCCCGGGGTGCCGTTCAGTGTGCCAGACTCAGACCACTTCAGCATCTCAGCAGGAACGGTAAGCTGAGAGGGAGGAAGAGAAGTCAAACGTAGGAAAGACCGGCTCACCTACTTGTGGAACCTAAAGTTTTCAATCCTGACCTCCAAGCAGCTGCTCAGAACGTCTTAGCTCTGGAATCCACATTTTCTATAAACTTACTCACAAGCTCCTCAAGGTTTAAACACTCAAATTAATGCAAAAGCAGCTTCAGCAAAGTGTAGCTTGAGCCAAACATCCACCTTAAGGATAAAGCAAGATGTAGACGGTTTCTGAGTCAGCAGCATGAATTCTGCCAGCCTACTTTGGGGGCTGCATCACGCACCACTGCTAAAATAAGCACGGCAAACCAAGAGTCGAGCTTTTGATCCCGTCACTCTTGCCACTATTAATGTTGCTGACACTCACTGTTGTGTGTATAACCAGGAAAATTGCCATTTTAGGACCTGGACAAACAGGTCCCCCTGGTCTTTCCCTTCTTCATCCAGTGTTCTGACAGAGAGCGTGTGCTATTAGACCGTGTGTACTAACGCCAGTTCTCATGCACCTTGAATGAGGTCAGCGAGCACACTCAGCCCTCGGCCCTGCTGACTTCAGAGTGGGAGGGGCACTGCTCTCACTTGCAGCTCTAGCTCCCGGGAGTGTCCTCGTCCCTGGGACTGCCCCTCCTGCGAGGTTTTCCACGGGTGTTGGGGGGGTGGGGGATGATGGCTCTATCTGCATTTCTCTTCTTTAATTATCACAAAAGAAAAATAAAAGTGCAGAGATAATATTGCTGCTGCTACTTGGTTATTTGATTTGATTTTACTTTGCTCTATTAGGTTTTTAATGTTGGCTTAACTAAGCCAAGGCTTCAATTTTCGCAGCATAGCCCCAAGGGCTAGAACAAGGATCAAGGAGAAGAAAAGGAGGAGGCAAGTTGAAGCATTTCTGAAAGGCCGACAGAGCCTGAAGAGCCACCTCGTGAACACCGAGTTGCCTCTCTCTGACTGAAGTCAAGTACAGACACTGCGGTCCCGTGTTAGCGTGTCGTCCTCTGGATGGAAAGGCTCGGGTAAAGTCAGAGATGACTTGGGGAATGCAAGCTGGTTGGCAGTCTGGAGAGTTTCCCAGATGCTGGCGTTAATTAGGCATACTCAGCAGATTTCCAGGAAGGATGATCCCCTTTAAAGACTCATAAATTGAATTACAAGTACACCAAGATCTGATCAAACCCTGAGAGACTAATTTAGCAAACTCATGAGAGACGAGTATATATATAAACTAGAGAGCCATTGACTCTCCCCATTGAGAAGTATAACAACACAGCTTATTAAATATGGCAACCAATTGACTGCGTTATCAATTACGAGGGAAAAGAACGAGATTTAAACACATCTATGGAATCCTGGAAACATGTTGTCAAGACTGTGAAGACTTAGGGATTTTATCACACTTTTAGTTCTCTAGGAACAGAACCAGCCTCGTAACGTGAGACTATTTTTTTTTTAAAGATTGGCCCTGAGCTAACATCTGTTGCCAATCTTCCTTTTCTTTTCCTCATCCCCAAATCCCCCCAGTACATGGTTGTATATTCTAGTTGTAGGTCCTTCTAGTTCTGCTATGTGAGACGCTGCCTCAGCGTGGCTTGATGAGCGGCGCTAGGTCCATGCCCAGGATGCAAACTGGCGAAACCTGGACCCCTGAAGTAGAGCGCGAGAACTTAACCACTCGGCCAGAGGCCAGCCCCCACAGGAGACTATTGATGGAGTTTAGCACACTCACGTTTTGGAACGTGTTTCTGACTTTTGACTTTAACTAGTTTTCAAGAACAGGTCCGCCTTAATGTGTTTAGCAGAAACACTTGTTTTGAAAGCGTTCGCAGACTCTCTCTTAGGTCATTTCCTCAGTTACCGAGCCTAGGCCTTACATTTTGATTCCACTAATGTTCTGCTCAGAGAGTTCTGACTTGAGTCAGTTGTGAGAAAAACTGGCAGTTCCCCCTGTACTGACTACAGGGTATTCAGTTACTGAAGGGGATCACCTTCATGATCCTTCTGAATTCTATGGTTTTCTGGTTCTATGAACCTATTCATAGGGAAGTAGATGAAGGGGTGGGAAAAATTGGATAGTTGAGGCAGAGGAATAAGGAGAAGGCCAGATCTGATTTAATTGACCAAAGAAATTATTTTTACTGAGAACAGAGATACAGAACTATGCATGCTGAATTTTCCCCACCCTCATTTCTCATAGGCAGATGCCACTTTTGGCAGCTATGACTCCACGGAGGCCCTCCTGTGAGACAAGCCCGGCTGCTGCTCAGAACTGTGTCTGTGCAGCAGCTCCCGCTGTGTAAGGGCCCACGTCCCTTGCACCGGTTTACCACAAACACGTTCTGCTCCCATGCAGACACTGGTTTAGACTCAATTCCATTCAGCTAAGTAGCTTGCGCTGTCCAGTCATTCATTTGTTCAGACAACTTTTACTGAGCACTAAGCCAGATGCTGGAGTAGAAGAATAAGTAAGATATTGTCCACTCACAATCTAAGGAAGAAGAAAGATGTAAAAGGAATGGTTCTCAAACGGGAAGTTCTGTGTTTTACTAAAAGAACATGCAAATCTCTGGGGACTCAAAGGACAGAAGGGACGGCCTCCAAGAACTGCTCTAGTCGTGTCCCGCAGATTTTGATATGTTGCACTTTCATTTATTTCAATGTACTTTTTTATTTCTCTTGAGACTTCCTTTTTAACCTAGCTAGGAATTATTTAGGTGGGTTTTGTTTTGTTTCCAAGTGCTTGGAGATGTTTCTGTTATCTTTCTGTTATTCTGATTTGGTTTCATTGTGGCTGGAGAACACAAAATGGCATTTCAATTCTTTTAATTTTGTTGAGGTTTGTTTTATGGCAGATCTCATAGGATATGGTCTATCTTGGTATATGATCCATGGGTACTTGAAAAGTATGCATATTCTGTTGTTTTAGGATGGAATATTCTAAAAGTTCTGATTAGATCTGGTTGGTTGACAGTGTTGCTGAGTTCTTCTACATCCTTGCTAATTTTTTTGTCTAGGTATTCTATCAGTTGTTGAGAGAGAGGATTAAAATCTCCAACTTTATTTATGAATTTGTCTATTTCTCCTTTTAATTTTATAGTTTTGGCTCCACACATTTCACAGCTCTGTCGTTTGTTGCATACATAGTGAGGACCGCCTCCTTTCGGTGTCGTGTCTCCCTTGTCATTATATATTTTTCCTCTCTGTCTTTGGTAATTTTCTTTACTGGAGTCTACTTTTTATGATATTCACATGGCCACTCATGCTTTCTTTTGATTAATGTTTGCATTACATAACTTTTTCTATCCGTTCTCTTTCAACCTGCCTATATTGTTATATTTGAAGTGAGTTTCTTATAGACAACATACTTGGATCATATTTTTTAATGTGCTCTGCCAGTCTCTGTCATTTGATTGGTGTGTTTAGACCATTTACATTTTATGTAATTATTGATATGTGAGGTCTTAAATTTGCCATTTTATTTTTATTTTTCTATTTATTGTTTCATTTCTGTTTTCTTTTTTTATGCCTTCCAGTGAGTTACTTGAACATTTTTGAGAGTTCCATTTTGATTTTTCTGCAGTGTTTTTCAGCATTTTCCTTTGTATAGCTTTTTTGGTGATTGCTTAAGGTATTATACACACATAACTTATCTACTGGTGTCGTTCCTTTACCAGTTTGAATGATGGAATTATAAGTGAAATTCTTTCCAAAGTCTGCAGCATTTAACTACAAGACGTCACCTCTGGCACTTAGTGTCACTGAAGTCCAGATTTCAGACCTTTCTTATGTCTTCAAAGTTGAAGTGCAGACTGTCACCACCATAAGAAACACGGGCACTGACACGTTTAGAAAGCTACCAACTATCCATGCTGCAAAGGGATAGACTAGATAATTAAAATCCAGATAGAACTTTCAAAATTCCAGATTTTAGCTGCATATACCAACCTGTTAAACTTTTAAGAGGAAAGTTCAAAAATAGCAAAATTGCATTGTTCAAATTTTACCTGCTGATTTTACTCTTTTGCTAACATTTCATTCAAAGGGAGAAACGGGTCGTAAATGACTCACACTGGATCGTCAGACTGCAGGTACTTTGAGTGAGGCAACAGGAATTGGTGGTTTGGCCTTAGAGAAGATGTCAGACTCGGATGTCAGATAGACGTGGGGTTGAACCCCAGCTTTGCCACTTAAAAGCTCTGTAGCATTAGATAAATTTCTTAACTTTTTGGATACTTTGTTTCCTAATTTGGAAAGTGTGGTCAATCATGTTTCCTGCAAAAGTTTGTTGTGAGGATTAAATAACACGTAACGTGTGTAAAAGGCGTAGACTAGAGAAGGTCATCGACAAAAGTGAGTTTCCGTGGTTCGTGCCTGTTGACTTTCAGAGAGACCAAATATCTGTATTTAAGTTTATGGATATTTCCAAACTAGGCATCTCTCATCAACCAAGGTTTATATTTGTTGATACCACCTGGACATAAGCACAAGGTGGCCATCACAGAGCAGAGAGGTGTGCCAGATAGTTAATATTTTGACAGCACTAAAGAAGCCCTTTCTTAAAGAGCTTTTTTAAAAAACCAATGTTTACTGATCCCTGACCATGTGGTGAGCAGGAGGTGGGCACTTTGACATCTGAGTCACGGCTTCCTTTCATTGCACCCATCTTGTCATCTCTCAGATCGAGAGAGATGAAGAGGCAGGCAAAAAGGGACCTGACTGGAAAATTAAGTCTGGGATCCAGATCAGAGCTGCCCAGGCAATTGTTTGACCTTGAAGAAGTTACTGAGCTTCCTTACTCCTCAGTTTCCTCGTCTATTAAATGGGACTAGACCCGTCTTTCTGGAAGTTGCGAGGATGAATTAGGTCACGTTCATAAAACCTTTGAGGTCTTTGAAAGAAAAGCTTTTACAAACCTATGAACGGCATAATTAATGTCATCACTGCCATTATTATTGTTGATGATGGGGAACAGTTCAGCACACTGCCAACTTCAGAGTTGGGAATATTTGTCACAGAGAATGGGAATCTGAAGCCTTCCCCATGGAGTATCTCTTAGCCCACTCTCTTTTTTGCTGGCTTAAAACGTCCCACTCCCACAGAAGTACTTTTACTCACAGAATTAGCATTTTATTGCCAGCAGTAAAGTGCGTGTGTATCTAGTCCCCTGAGCCATCAGCCTCCCTCTCACAGTGGTTGAGGGTCCCTCAGAAGTGCTTAGGCGCAACTGGAAAGATTTTCACCTACCTGTGTCCTTCACTGTAAGGCAATAATTTCTTTCTTTCTTTCTTTCTTTCTTTCTTTCTTTCTTTCTTTCTTTCTTTCTTTCTTTCCTTCTTTCCTTCTTTCTTTCCTTTCTTTCCTTTCTTTCCTTTCTTTCCTTTCTTTCTTTCTTTCTTTCTTTCTTTCGAGGCTTGCCCTTGAGCTAACATCTGTTGCCAATCTTCTTCTTTTTTCCTGAGGAACATTATCACCGAGCTAACATCATGCCAGTCTTCCTCTATTTTGTATGTGGGACGCTGCCACAACGTGGCTTGATGAATGGTGTGTAGGTCTGCACCCGGGATCTGAACCTGCAGACCCTGGGCTGCCAAGGCAGAGCACACGAACCTAACCACTACACCACCAGGCAGGCCTCACAATACCTTCTTTAACAATATGAACAGCTAACACTGATACAGCGCCCAGTGTATTCCAGTTACTGAGCTTAAAGTTTATCAGCATTATCTCATTTAAATCTCACACTAGCCTAGAACACACATCACTCTCTCACTTTCTTTAGTCTCGACTCAAAAGGCAACTATTTATGGAGGCTTTCCAGACCACCCTATATAAAAAGTAACCAGCTCCCTCACTCCCAGTCCTTTCACCTGGCTTTATTTTTCTCCATAGTCACCATCTGACATTTTGGCATATTCTCTGTCTCTCATTAGAATGTAGGGCCTGTAAGGACTGGATTTTGTTTTGTTAACTGTCTATCTCCAACATCTAATACAGTGCCTGGCACATGACAGGTACTAAAAAAAAAAATTTATTTGTGAGCAAATTAATGACCCTGTGAGTTAGGTAAGATTACATACGCCATTTTACTGATGATGAAACAGAGGCTCTGAGATTTGCCCATGGCTACACAATAAATGGCAGAGCTGGAACTGAAAAGAAGTCCATCTGATTCTGGCCTGGTTGCTAACCATTGACCTCATGCCCCCTGCCATCAAGGAAGATCACAAAGATGACTCTTTATTGTTGGGGCATGTTGCTGTCAGAAGCATCGTAAAGGCCGTAGAAGTGAGATAAAGGCAAGGGATGTGTCTAAAGTGTCAGATAAACTGGGGGGAATAATCAGATTCTAGTAAATGGTCCTTTCCCCCTTTGCAACATGTTTTATATTTAAACAAGATATATCAGTCAACTTTCTCTTCAGCTCTAGCTGAGAAGACCCGTAATTTCAGAGGCCTCACATTTCTCCCCTCCCTTGTCAACCTTCTATAACCTCTCCATCAGCTTGCGGGGGCCACAGGTTCCTACAAGGAGCAAAAGGGAAATAACATTATTAAACATTTAATATGCACCACCACTGTCTTAAGCATGCTACATTCTTTATGTCTATCACACGCCAATTTACAAGACAGTAGGTATTTTAAATCCACAATTTATAGATGAGAAAACTGAGGCTCCAGGAAGCTGACACTCTCCTCCAAGACGTCAGCCTCATGCTCTTCGTCTGTACAGCTCAGCGAAGACAGTCAGAGAGTGGAGTGAAGCCCCTGGGATTTTCCTCCCAGGATCTTGTTTGGTCTACTAGGAGACTCATGACAAATGCCAGTTCTTGATTATGATGTTTATTGGAGATTGCAAGACTGGAGCAAAGTCACAAGACTGGTATCTGTACCTGGCGGAGATGCATCCTCGCTGTTTTCCACTCCTGGTCCTCGGATGCTCTTCCATGAGGGAAAGACCAGGGTCCGGGACTGGTTGCTCTATACGTAGGGAAGAAGATCCTGATTAAAATAATTTATCCTGGGAGTATGGTAGAGTCAGCCCTTGAGAAAATGGACCTGACTCTGGGAGACAAAAGTGAAGAAGTGTTGAAGGCAGGCAGCCCTAAGGAAGGAAAGGTGTTCAGGCTCCAGGCCAGGACAGAATTGGACCTGACACTTTCCTCCCCACTCTCCACTTTCTTCCCACTTCCTCTCCTAGTCCCCTCCTCCTCTACTCCCTTGACCACCGCCTACACACTTTCTGTATTGCGCTCCACCCCACACCCTGCATTCTAAAAGGACTCCCTCAGACAGAAACAGGCTGGGGGCAGGCGGGGAGTGCAATGCTGAATAAACATCAGAAAAGCTGCCAGCCTCTCTGGAAACCTGGGAAATGGACATTTAAAACAAAGCTAGCAAACCTTGGAAGAGTTCTCAAGCAGGGAAGGGATGTGGCCCAAACATTTTTTAAACGTGCACCTTTGTTTGACTGTCTAATTCTTTGGATATTTCCCAAAACACAAATGAGTCAATTTCAGGTTTTAAAAAAATACCAACAAACACACCGGTGCTTTGGTTTTAAACATAACGTGGTCTCCTTGTATCTGGAAAGGTAGTTTTGCATGTCAGTTGCCTTTCTTTTCCCTTATCTGAAGGACTTCTTTTACCTAGGGATCTTATAAGGAAAAAAAAAAATCAGTGATGAAAAAGCAAAGGGCAAGGCACATTCTGACATGAACAATTTCCAGGTTGTTAAGTCTCGTGGAAACATATTCAGATATGCATACACTTCATTTGATATGAAGATGTACCTTTAGCATGGGACTGGGGTTAACTGCAAAACTCAGAAATCTTTTGAAAAGTTCTAAAAGCTGAGAGTTGGTGGTGGTGTGTTTTGTTTTGTTTTGTAACTCATTCCTGGCAAGACCTAACCTGGCCTGAATTCATTTAGTGGCAAAACCTGACCTGAGCTCATATGTTATGTGGCTATTTATAGTCTTTCTTTCCCACTTAGTGTGAGTATTCATATGTTCGCTGCAGAAATAATGTTCGATTATGATTACAGGTCTGCTGTATACCCCACAGGAGTGTTACGTAATATGCCTTATATGCACATATTATCTTTCTGAAACCTGACAAATTCTGAATTCTGAAAACCTCTGGCTCCAAAAGTTTGGGATAAGGAATTGAGGACCACCTATCTCGACTCAGGAGTGAACAGCTGTGGAACATTTTTATGTAAGGGGGTGATGTTGGACTTAATGATCTCAGAGGTATTTTCCTGCATTAAGTCCATCATCTTCCCCTTTTTAAAGGAGGAAAACTAGTGTCCACACAGGAAGAGCCTCCAAACACACAGATGGTAACTCACAAAGCAAGGCCAGCGAGCCAAGCCATGTCTCTGATTCTGGTGAAATCCAGCCAGGGAGAGGCCCCCATGCTGTCCTGGCCTGAATTGTCTACTTTCACTGTCATGACTCTGAACCTGGCTTTCATCTACCTTTTCTTGGAGGCTGACAGAAGCCCAGGTCATATACGATTTTGTGAATCTTGGTACATTTTTTAAAAATGTGAAAATAGAGTCACAGAACTGTGGTCATGCTGACATTAAGAGGTTTTAGTAACAGTTTTGTTAACATATGATAAAAGTGGTGTATTTGTGCTATGCACAGAATAATTAGGATTGTCTTACTAAATTTATTAATATTGTTAAAAATATTAAAATATTAATTGATGACACATTACAGGTGGTATGGTCCAGCAATGAAAGCAAGTTTAAAATTACATAATGGACATGACCTTTCAATTCTGTAAGTATACCTCTAGGAGATCCAAATATATAACCTCGTTTGGAGAAAACATCAAAAGTGTACACTGGAGAGCTTTGAACGTGAGGCCTGGGCCCTGTGTCAGGCCTTCTGGACTGTCCCGGATTGTTTTCCTTTCTGTTTTAATGCTGATCTGCCAACTGCACAGAACTCTCAGTTTCTGAAGCTGCCTAATTTTGGGTCTTTCAAGCATGGAGTTTCCCTGCACTACGTATTTCTGTTGCCGACTTTATATCATTCTTATGTTTTGTTTCTGTACCTAATAGTTACAGAACAGACCCCCATATATCAGGAGCCGTGACTCTCCGCCCAGTTAAAAGTCCCTCCAAAGGCTCTAGAATGTCAGTGACTCTGCTCAGCCCTGTGGTGGAAGAACAAGCCGTTAGGGACCTCTGTGTCTTTATAAAGTCCGCTGAAGAAAAGACTGTCTGCTGAGCCAAGCACTGCCCGGAAGACTCTCCTCTTAACTCAGAACCTTTTTCCTCTTTGGTTGTTTCCTGCCTCTCACTATAGTTGTCTCCGTGGCAGAGGAACCACCTGCCCTGCTTCTCTAGGGGCTGAACGTAGCCAACTGACCTGGGGTTTCTGTTTAACTACTTCATGCCTGTCCTGTTTGGGTTTATTGTTCCCTCTCTGTAGGCAAGGAGACTGGGGTTGAGAGGGATTATGTAATTTGCCCAAAGTCTTAGTGCTAACAGACGGCAAAGCAATGACATCAAAATCTATGCTTTATTCCACTAGGCGTGGCGGGGGGGGGGGGTGTCTATTCCTTCTGACTCTTACAAAGCGTTTGTAACTGATTGTTGAGTCAGCTACAAATCACCTAACTCCAGTATCCTCTGGCCTACGTTCCTCTCTCTTTCCCTCAACGAATTCATGAAATGCTTTGCCAAATGCCTTCAATTCCTTATGAAATGTGTGGTAACTCCATCAAAGTCAGAAATAAAATTAGTTCATAGAGCAAGTATTTTTTGTTGACCTACTGTGTGCCAAGCCCTGTGTTCCATGGTTTATTTTTGACGAATCTGTGTGGGATCCTAGTGATCAGTTCTTCCTCTTTTAGTAATTCACAAACTATTCCTTTAACACGCTAGCCCAGAAACTAGCCCAGGATGCTCGTTGAAGTAACTAAGCTGTAGTTTGCAGAATTCAACTTTTTTAGAAAATCAAACTATTTATGCATCGCCAGGACACTCTCTCATTCAACCTGTTACCTTAGAGAGATTACCAAGTGGTTTGGCTTCCTCATTTTTAACTTCTTCCCATTGCTCCAACAGATCTAATGGCAGAGTGGAACTTTATTCATATTTTGACTTTTATTTTTAATGGTAATGCCTCTTCTTTCGGTGGTTCCTGAGGCAGCTGTGCTGCCTGCCTTCTTCCCATCTCTCTGACCCCAGGGAAGCCTTCCTCCTGGATCTGGGATTTACGTGTTTTGTTGTGTAAAATCAACCTCCTGCATATATCTGAGCAGAGGGTCCTTTTGTAGATCTGCCTGTAGCGTTTTTCTGGTTAGGGCCACCCGCAGCTGTTTTGTGGGAATGTTCTCATTATCGATTGCTGCATGACAAACCACCTTAAGACTTAGCGAAGTAAAATAACAATTGCTCATTGTGTCGCAGTTCTGTAGGTTGACAGGGCTCAGCTGGGGAATTCTCACTCAGGGGGTCTTGCAACTGATGCAGTCTGAGTCTACTAGGGCCAGGATGGGCTTCATGGTGTGTGACCTGTGTGGTCACACAGGGGCCCATGCTCAGAAGGGACTCACGCTTCATTCAATGCCCTGCTGTTGCTGTCTTGAATCGTTTAATACTTTTTGAACACAGAGCCCCAAATTTTCCTTTTGTACTGGACCCTACCAATTGTGGAGCTGGTCCTGGCTGAGCCTGCAGTAATCTGAAGACTTGACTAGGCTGGATGTCCAAGATGCCTCACTCACAGGGCTGGCAGCTGATGCTGGCTCTTGACTAGGAGCTCCACTGGGGCTCTCACCTGGAGTTCCCACACATGACTTCTCTATGTGGCCTGGGATCTCAGAGAGAGTATCTCAAGAGTGAGTGGTCCAAGACACCCAAGCGCAAGCTGAAATGTTTCTTATGCCCCCACCTCAGAAGACCCAGAACATCTTTTCACTTGCAACACATTTGATTATTTAAGCGTCCTCAAGACTAGCCCAGGTGCGGGGCAAGGGCATCGGACTCCACCTCTTGATGGGGAGTTGCAAGATCACATTGCAGAAGAGCATGTGGGATGAGGCATTGCAGTGCTCATCTTTGGAAAATACATCTGCCACAGCACTATCTAGGGCATGTTGTTGCTTTGCTTGGGTGCTGTGCCTCTCTCAGGCTTCCTGCTAGCTCTGCCCTGCTGGTAGGCGTTCATTACCAAGTGTGGATAGACAAGACAGTTTTGGGTATTGGCCCTGTCCTGTCTTTTGGTATCTTTGTAATATGTTTACAATGAAGCTTGCTCACAATCTCTTCCACACGAGCATGTTTCTATGAGAAGTGTGCTTAAGGGGGATTCTGATCTCGAGGTGGGGTAAGGAGCTGCTGGGAGCCTTTTGAGCTTTTGCCACAGTTCCTGTTGAGTAAAAATATTGAGCTTTTCTAAATTACATCGCTAAATCTCAGATCCAAGACCTTAGAGTAGAGGTGAAAGAGAAGAAGTTTTGGGGTTTGATCATCCTGGGATAATTCCCAATTCTACCTCTTACTAGGTAGGTAAACCTCTGAGAGCTTCAGATTCTTTCTTTATAGAGTAGGACAAATGATGCTCCCATAGGGGCTATTGTGATGATTAAGTGGGATAATGCATTAGGCGCTCAAACAGGTACTGTTATTAATAAGTGTATCACTTGTCTTTGATTCAACTTGCTCCCTTTTAGGTTTCCCTTGCCCTGGTAACTCCTAGTTGAGTAACTAGACCCACCCAGATGCTCTGGAGTGACTTACTGGTGTGGACATAATGAAAACAACCTAGGAGTGGCACGTCCTGCAGCCTCTGTACCAGATACTGCAGTCTAAGATGTTGGTTCCCACCTGTCAATGTTGAGGGCCAGCAAAACTGGTAGTGGTGGTAATTAACATTTACCGAGCGGAGTATTTAAATTGTGTTAGGAACTTTTAATGTGATATGCTACAACTCTGTGAGGTAGGTACTGTTTTATTCTAAATTAACATTAAAGATGAAGAAATAGTAATTTGGTGAGAATAAACAATTTGTGCAAAGTCACCCAGGTGGTAAGTGGTGGGTTGGGTCCAAACCGAGGTCCCTCTGGCCCCAGGGCCTGCCCTCACCATCCTGCTATATGGCCTCCCAGAGAGATGAAAGCATTCACATACCTGAAGCCCTGGCCTGTGACCTGAGATGCCAGGCACTTGTTTAGTGACTGATTTGGGAGCTTAAGACTCTAATGTTTTACTGTCAGCCGGGTGGTAGGACTTGTTGGGGAAGAGCTCCTGAAGCCATCAGCATTGAGGGGTTGGCGTAGATGCCCCTGGAGGCCTGTCTTGTGGTGAGCCACTCCTCCCGTTGGGGGCTGGCTAGCTTTCAGCAAGGCCTCTGACATTTGGCATTTTTCCGGGCAGGCAGCCAAGGAGACTGAGTATTTCTCTGTTTTCTTTGACTTTCATTCTTAACCATTTCCTCTCAACATAAACAAAAAAGAACTCAGGGATTTTCCCAGTGGAAATGCATTTTAAAAAGCTGTTTCTGAGGGAAATCTGTAGCTAGAGGAGGAGGGAAGACGATGCAGGGAAAGGAGGAAACAGGGTTCTTAAAATTATTACCAGAATTCAGAATCCCCTTGAGCTAGAAAGGGTCTGTCTAGTTTCAAAAGCTGCTTCAATTCCTCAGAAGAGTGGTGTTCTCTAAGTGTAAATAGAGGGGCAGCTCTGCTTACCGAGCTGCCGTGAGCCCTGAGGTGATGGCTTATCCGTGTTGTGTCTCCAAAATCCCCCTCTAGCAAATGTTTACAACGGCCTTCTCTTTCCTAACCATCCAAACTTGATGAAAAGAAGCAAAACTGGCTTAAGTTGGGATCCTTTCTCTTCCCTCTTCTGCTCTTTTAGAAAAGGTCCTGGCAGTTGTTCACAAACCGCTGAGATGATTACCCGGCTCTGGTGACCCTCCCTGAGGGGAAACACTTTTTCCTCCTTATTTAGAGAGGTTAAGAAGCAGTCCCAGCTCATGAGGCTGTGAAGTGGGGGGACGGTTGGATGGGAGGGCAGCCCCGCAGTCAAGTCCACACAGCCCCTGGATTGAGACCAGGCTCTGCCCTCGCCCAGCACGATCGGCCAACCCACAATTGCTTATACTGCTGGTAACATGCCTGAAATTCTCACAGTATTCCAACCAACCCCAGTGAAATCTTGAAGATCACGCCCAGGAGAAGTTCAGTTCATTCCAGTTCCTAGTGCACTTTCCATCCTCCCTCCCGAAATAGGCTCAGGGTTCCTGGGCTCTTACTCTTGTGGAGGTTGGAAAGGATTCTGTTTACTCATTCCCTCGCTTGACGGACCCTCACACATGGACCATACTGCGAGTGTCAGAGAGCAGACGCTGGAACCAGACCACTTGGAATTATGGCTTTGCCATATACTTGCTCAAGGTCACACAGCTTGTTATTGAAACTTTCCATGCCTCAGGTCCCTTATGCAGAACGGGTTAATGATAACACTGACCCCACACAGCTACTCTGAGTTTTAAATGGGTTAGTCCATATTAAATGCTTAGAACCATGCATGGTACACCATAGATGCTCAATAAGCATGAAGTATCATTGAACAGATGTTTAGGAGGTAGAAGTATGCTTGTAATAAAAGAACTCATAATCTAGTGGGAAATTCAGGGTGCATTCTTTCCATAGATCCAGAGCACATAGATTTATGTGCTAAACACTGGGCCCTGGGGCATAACAACAAGACGTCCTACTGCAAATATTTACTACACCTCTTCTATTACTAGAAGAAGTGACTGGACAAGCAGTGACAATGCAGTGTGATGAGTACTGCCAATGGAGTAGAAATGGGTGACATTAGAGCATATGTGGAGGGGGACATGATGTTTGAGACTTCTCACAGGAAGTGAACTCAGAGTAGGACTCAGTGGATGAAAAGGAATTTGCCACGTGAATTACTAGAACAGGACGTGAATTGTAAGGTATATAAAGGGCAAGGAGCATGTGCACGTGCATGGGGTAGAGGGAGTAGTCCCATGGCTGAGGATCAGGGTATACGAGGTGGGAGGCAGGAAAAGAGATGGTGCCAGATTATTAAAGGCCTTGAGTGCTTTGCTGAGGGTTTTGCACTTTATCCTGTCCATAACTGGGAGCCAGGAAGAGCTGTCAAGTCTAGGAGTGATGTGATCAGGTAATTCAGATGAGACGAAATTTGAAGTCAGGGCCACTGGTTACAGTGATGTTCCTAGAGAGACATGAAGGCCTGTATTGGCGTGCTGGCCATGAGGGTGGAGAAGAGGAGGGTTTGGGAGATCATAGGAAGAATGGCAAGAATGTAATGACTGATTGGGGCAGAGTGAAAGCACAGAAATATCCTACATTGACCTCAAAAGTGGTATCCTTCCAGCCCTTGTGGGCGTTTAGTTGGACAAGCTTGAGAAGTACCTGTGGCATAATGGAAAGAGAGTGAGTTTTTGGAACTATATGGAACTGAATTCAAATCCAGTCTCTACCATTTATCAGTTTCATGCTTAGCGTGGATAACAATGCTACCTCTAAGTTTGTTATATAATGTATATTACATGAACAGCACCTAGCACAGTGCCCGGCACATGGTGAGCACTCAGCATGCGATACGTGTGAGTATTTTGGAGTTAGATAACAAGACACCATCAGAAGTTCATGCCACACAACAGTGGTTCCTAGTCTCTTGAATATCTTCGATGGCTCAAAGACAGATTTAATTTTTTTTTTTTTACAGAGTTAGATGCTTTTTATTTTAAAAAACTTCAGGGGCCAGCCCCATGATCTAGTGGTTCAGTCTGGCGTACTCCACCTCTGCGGCCCAGGTTCAGTTCCCGGGCACAGACCTACACTACTCATCAGTGGTGATGCTGTGGTGGTGACCCACATACAAAATAGAGGAAGACTGGCACAGATGTTAGCTCAGGGTGAATCTTCCTTAGCAAAGAAAAAAAGAAAAGAAAAACTCTATTGAGATAGAATTCACATACCATCAATTCACACATTTAAAGTTTACAATTCAGTGTGTTTTCATATATTCACGGAGTTGTACAACGGTCACCACAATCCAATTTTAGAACATTCTAACCACTCCTAAAAGAAACTCCATACCCATTAGCAGTCACTGCCCATTCTCCCCACTGCCCGTCCACAGCCCTCAGCAGGCGCTAACCTACTTTCTGTTTCTGTAGATTTGCTCTTCAATGCTTGAGAAGATCTGATGAAAGTAACTTCTACCCTGGGAATAGCAAGATTTTGTATGCACTTTCTAGGAAATCGGAGACTCCACATTAAAATGTAAAAGGGATACCCTTAATAAACTCGAACGCAATCTTTACAGAGTTGGCCCTAGAGGAAGAAACTCCTGGCGGTGCGATGGGCGCAAGCCCTTATAGCCCTCCCTCCTGCATCTCTGCCCGACTGCAGATCTCTGGACACTCACAATGTGCTCCAGAGTTTCTACTCCTTGAATGTCAGCTATGGCAGCTCCACCTCCTTCATCCTCACCACTCGTTTCCCCCAGGAGCAGCAGAGACCTAGGAGACTGCAGCCAGCAATCAAGAGCTGTACCTCTGCAGACCAGTTTAAGCTACTGCGGTAACGGCTACCACTCATTCAGTGCTTAGTACCTCTGAGCATTGTGCTGAGAGTGAACTCTCTCCTAATTTTTCAGTTTTCGGGATACCAGCTGGACATGTTCTGTCTCAGCTCCATGGGAGCTCCCGGCAAATAACATGATATCCCCACGGAGAAAGCTTCTGCCCATCTTTGTTTGGTATTGTTGCCTCTCATCCACTTCACAGAAGCCAGGAGCAGTTGGAGTGCGGAGGGGAAATTTTCTCTTAGATAGTAAAATGGAGCAATGTTTGGGCTCCTCTTACATCAGCAGGAAGGCCTTTGTCCCCCGATGCCTCAAGTATCAGGTTAGAACTTCAAGAATATGTTGATCTGGCCTCTTTTAGGATAACAAGTAAAAATTCTGATTATAGAATATTTTCCTGGGTTATACTTTACTACCACATTAGGTGAGGGATTCTTCTTGAAAAAGGGAACTGGAAGCAACTTGGAAGCACACACAGACTGCTGTATGCACAACAGGGCCTGCCTTCCAACTTGCCCCAACCTCAGGCTCAGTTGGCTACAGACGCTCAGAGATTTTCGTTTTTGCCTTTGTTTTTTGTCTTGGAATCTACAAGTTCCTTTCTACATCATGTTCTCTTGCTTGCTGTTATTCCTGCTTTTTCTCCAAATCTCTGCATGGCTGGTTTCTTCTCATGATTCAGGCGTCAGTCCAGAGGAAGGCTTTCTGACCAGACAGTCCCAAAGAGCCGCCCCTTCCTCACATTACACTCGCACAGAACTCACCACTCTCTGGAAATGATCTTGGTGATGTGTTTCTTTACTTGTGTACACATTGCTTCTTTCCACCAGCGTGTAAACTCCACGAAGACAGGAGCCTCGCCTGTGCTGCTCAGCACAGAATCCTCAGGGCTCAGGACAGTGCTGGACCCACACGTGGATGTTCAATAAACAGTTGTTGCATTAAACGTTTATTATCAGAACGAATAGATAAGTAGTATTAAGTGTGAAATATATTTTCAAAGGGGTTTATACAGACGCATTTGGAACTTCATCAGATTTATTTTAACCTGAAAACTTGCTATTTATTGTAATGTCCAAAATAAAATGTTTTTAACAGAAGAATAAGACAAACAATAACTATCTTCTTTTTCCTCCTACGGTTTTTCTTTTTGGTTTGACATATTCAAAATTAATTTAAATTAAGAGAAATGGGAATACATCGAACAAAAAGTAATTTTAAATGGAACATAGGTCCAAACGTAAGAGCTAAAACTATAAAACATTTAGAAGAAAACATAGAAGTAAACCTTTGTGATCTTGGGTTAGGCAAAGGGTTGTTAGATATGACAAAAGCACAAATGACAAAAGAAAAATAGATAAATTAGACTTTGTCACAAAAGACTGCATCAAATTAAAAGCTTTTACGTTGCAAAGGATACCACCAAGAAAATGAAAACTCAGCCCACAGAATGGGATAAAATATTTGCAGATCATATAACTGACAAGGCATTTGAATCTAGAATATACGAAGAATTTTCACAAATCAATAATAAAAAGATAAATATGCCTGTTAGAAAATAGCAAAGGATTGAAACAGACATTCTTCAAAGGAGATATAAAAATGGCCAATAAAGATGCTCAACGTCATTAACGAGTAGGGAAACACAAATCAAAACTATAATGAGATAGTGCTTCATGCCCATCAGGATGGCGAGTATCAAAAAGACAGACGATAACAAGCATTAGTGAGGGTGTGGAGAAATTGGAACCCTCATAATTGTTGGTGGGATGGTAAAATGGTGCAGCCTCCTTGGAAAACAGGTTGGCTCCTCACAATGTTAAACACAGAGTTACCATATGACCCAGCAATTCCATTCCTAGATATTTATCCAAGAGAAATGAAAACATTATGTCCACAAAAGTCCTGTAAACAAATATTCATAACAGCATTATTCATAATAGCCAAAAAGCAGAAATAATCCAAATGTCCACCAACTGGTGAATGGATAAACAAAATGTAGTCTATGCATACAACAGAATATTATTCAGTCACGAAAAGGAATGAAGTTCTTGATACACGCTACAACTAGATAAACAATATGCTAAGCGAGAGAAGCCAGTCACAAAAGCCCACATATGATTCCACTTACATGAAATGTCTAGAATAGGCAAATCTGAGACAGAAAGTAGATTAGTGGTTGCCTAGGGCTGGGGATGGAGGAATGGGGAGTGACTGTTAATAGGAATGGCTTCTTTTTGGGGTGATAAAAATGTTTTAAAATTAGATAGTGGTGATGGTTGCACAACTCTGTGAATATACTAAAAAACCTTTCAATAGTACCCATTAGATGGGTAAAGTATATGGCATGTGAATTATATCTCAATAAAGCTGTTTTTTTTTTAAGGGTTCAAGGTAGGAAAAAGGAAGGGAAGTTTCAAATCAAGAGGATCAACCTTCAAAGTAAGGTTAAGGTGGCAAAATAGAGAGTGTAATATTTCTATTTTTAGCTTTGATATTCTAACTTTAGCAAGAGCCTCAACTTGCAATATTACACTTAGCATTCCATCCTCAGACATAGAGGACTTGCCCTTTTCTTTGCAAGTACCAGCTTTATTGCTTTTGTTTTAAAAATGCATTACATATTTAGAGTACTCTAAAAATTAGAGTCTCTTATTTACATTTATGAGGTGCCTGTATCCAGTGGCCCCAAAGTGTTACAATGGAAGAATGGTTTTCCTTTGCTACAGAGGATAGCAATGTAAGGATGAAGGACTTTGTTCCTCTACCATGTCCCTCATGAGTATGATAGTTGGGTGCCCAGGCTGTGACATCACACTGCCTGGACTCTTTGAGGTAATGGGAATTTGGGAGAGGCACTTAACCTCAGTTTCCCTACCTGTAAAAGGGGGGTAGAGGTCATAATACTGTTTACTTCATAATGTTGCTGTGAGTAGTAAAGGAAATAATGCATGTAAGAACCTTAGCACAGTGTCCAGTGCATAGTCAATGCTCAAATTGTAGTAGTTATTAGTAATTATTGCTATAATATAGCAGCAGTTAGTAACAGGGGATGGAGATTATTAAGAAATGGGTAAAAAAGTTGCAACATGATTGAGAATTGAGTATTAAAAGCAAGTGAGGGCTGGAAGGAGGTATATATTCTGTTTCTCAGTTTCCTTAACATTAGGCAATATACTGGATATTTAATCAAGATATTTGGATAGTTTTCAGCATTTACTGCTAGAAAATTCTTTAGAGAGCTTGCTATGGATAAAGCTGTGAAGTTGCACGTGTATTTTTCAGAGAATGATACGTGATTCAAGCATTGCTACAGAGAGCTGAAATTTTAGGTTACGTTTCTCTCTTTTTTTAAAATGTAATTTTTATTTATTTACTTTTTGCTTGAGGAAGATTGCCCCTAAGCCAACATCTGTGGCAATCTTCCTCTATTTTGTATGTGGGACACTGCCACAGCATGGCTTGATGAGCGGTGCACAGGTCCATGCCTGGACCCGAACCAAACCCGTGAACCACGGGCCCCCGAAGCAGAGTGCACGGATGTAACCTCTATGCCGCCAGGCCGGCCCCTGGGCTACATTTCTAATCAGTGGTATCTTATAACTTGTCACGTTACAGCTCATGCCTTTAATTTGAATAACAGTCTGCCAAGAAGTCTCCTTTCCTTCTCCCTTGAGGTTTATTTGGCCAATATTTTTTCTATCGAGAGTAGCAGGAATTTTTAATTTTTGAAACATTTTACTGAAGCCATAATAGTTTATAACATTGGGAAATTTCAGTTGTACATTACTATTATTTGTCTGTCATCATATAAATGTGCCCCTTTACCCCTTGTGCCCACCTCTCAACCCCCTTCCCCTCTGGTAACCACTAAACTGTTGTCTTTGTCCACGTGTTTGTTTATCTTTCACACATGCTTGAAATCATAGGTGTTTGTCTTTCTCGGTCTGGCTTACTTTGCTCAGCATAATACCCTCAAGGTCCTATTTTAACTTCTTAGGAGAAAGGAAACAGTAGTGAAACTAATTGCTTATAAAATAACGATTGTGAGATGTAAAAGAATTACCATTTTGAACTTTATTTGTATACTTTAAAAATGGGCTTTATCAAAACTTTTCTGGATTAACCAAAATTCCAGGAGAGAAGAAACGGAGAGAAGGAAGTTGAAAGTGCTAACACCTTTTTCCCGTTTTCCCCAAATGTTAATTCATAGTTTTATGTTACAGGAATAGGTAAATTCTCTGAGGAGTATTAGTGACCCAGAAACTCGTAGCCATACAATTCCCCTACGTGCGGCTAATCTTTAAACATTTTTATTGTCCTAATGCTTGGCGGTCACAAAGATCTGTTTGAGGCAACCAGGGATCTGTACGCAGGATAAAAATAACTAAGAACAGGCCTGCCCGCTCCCCAGACTGCGGGAGGAGTGGGGAAGTCACTGAGTCTGTTTGCGCTTCGTGGTCCTCACCTTAGAAAGGCAACAACAATCCCTTTCTCAGGGAGTTGATGTGAGATCATGCACATAAAGTGCATCAAACACGTAGTAAAATACCAAGTTTTGGCTCTTCGTGTTGTTGCTGCGGCAGTGGGGGGGGGGGGGGAGAGGGAAAAAGGGGAGCGCTGGCAGACCGCTCGAAGGTGCAGATGTCAGCAGCCCTTGGTAAAGAGACAGGTTTGCTAAAGCATGGACATGTTCCAAAAGCACGGGAGCTATTTTCAAACAGGCACGAGCAGCATGGGCAACACTCCCTGTCTCTCGTCTGGGCAGGAGCCACAAGAGCCAGAGCTTGTGGAAGGGGTGGGGTGTGTGTGAGATGCCAGTGTGCACGGCAGGGGCTGAGGCAACAGAGGAATAGGTGACTTTGAGTGGGAGCTGGATTCAGAAACAAGAAAAGCACCCAGCCTGCTGCCACACGCCTGTCATACGACTCTTTTATTTCCCTGTGAAGGTACTGATTTAAAATCGTCTCAGAAATTGATAAGATCACATTCAGCCCTGTTATACACCCTGCCTGACATGCAACAACATCTAAATCTTATTAACTGTTGGAAATTAATTACTAATCGACTGACTTCTATCAGCAGGCAGAGCGTGGATGAGAGGGTTGAGGTCGACAGCCTCCCATCGCAGTCTGAAGACGGTCAGCTCCTGGCACTAGCACTTGCAGAGGTGTGAGCTTGGAAAGTCATTTCACCTCCACAATGGTTTCATCCCCTGTGAAAAGGGGAAACTACCTACCCAACAAGTTGTTGTTGAGATTCAGGTTATTTATAGCACCTGGAACAGAGAAACAACACACTTTCTGTTACACTCTGTGTTAAAGAGGCTTTAGAATGATGATGACATACTGAAACCTAATAGCGTTACCCAATATGCTTGAATATGCAGTGACACTCTATTACCTCCATGGACATTAATTTTCTCAACTAACATCAATGCTGATGACAATGAATTCGCCCGCGGATGACGTCCCCTCACTGCACCCCAGCACACTACTGCACACTGACGTTCGAAAACGTTGTTTCCCGAGCACATTTCGCTAACACCTGACCGCTGGCTTGCCGGACACGAGTGGACAACCGGACTGATTCTAGAGAGCGTTTCTACACGCCGCGCCTTTTGGAGGCTCCCAGGCTCGAGCGCTGCGCAGCCAGGAGCCACGGCAACTCAGGCGCCCGTCGCGACCGGCGTCCCGCGCCCGGGAAAGGCGCGCCACGCTCCCCGGGCATCGGCAGCTCGTCCCGCGCGTCACGTCTGCCACCCCAGCTCCCGTCCCCGCGGGCCGAGGCGTCTTCCCCCTCACGCTCAAAGGAGGGCCTCGACTCAGTACCGGGGCTACCGAGCAGCGAGGGACTAGGCACGGGTCGGGCGCTGCCTCCACCCCCAGCCCCGGAAGTTCGCGCGTCTCCACTTGTAAGATCGGGGAGTCACCGTGACGCTCCGGAGACGTGGGGAAAGTGAGCCCTGGGCCAGAGGCGGGAGAGTAAAAGCAACAACAGAGAACTTTCGCGGGCAGAACCCGCCGTCACGTTTCCCTGTTTCCAGCGCAGCCCGAGACGCCGCACGTTCAAGGGGGGGGAGAGCAGGTGGCAGCGCCCCGCCCACCCCCGCGCTTCCCCTCCCTCCGCTCGCACGCGCCTCTCCCTCCGTGAGGTCCCGCCTCTCAGGCGCGCGCGAAGAGTTGTCGCGCCGTGCATTCTGGGAACTGTAGTCCTGGCGCCGGGAGCCGCCTCGGGAGAAGGGACGCTGGCCTACATACCCCATGGTGCCGTGCGGCGCAGGCCGCTCCCGGATGTGTGCCTGGCGCCGGAAGAGAAGACGGCCCCCCTCTCTCGGCCCGGCCATCTTGTGGGAAGAGCTGAAGCAGGCGCTCTTGGCTCGGCGCGGCCCGCTGCAATCCGTGGAGGAACGCGCCGCCGAGCCACCATCATGCCTGGGCACTTACAGGAAGGCTTCGGCTGCGTGGTCACCAACCGATTCGACCAGTTATTTGACGACGAATCGGACCCCTTCGAGGTGTTGAAGGCAGCAGAGAACAAGAAAAAAGAAGCCGGCGGGGGCGGCGTTGGGGGCCCTGGGGCCAAGAGCGCAGCCCAGGCCGCAGCCCAAACCAACTCCAGTGCGGCAGGCAAACAGTTGCGAAAGGAGTCCCAGAAAGACCGCAAGAACCCGCTGCCCGCCAGCGTCGGCGTGGTTGACAAGAAGGAGGAGACGCAGCCGCCCGTGGCGCTGAAGAAAGAAGGTAGAGCCGTGGTCGGAGGCGGGGAGCCGGGCGGAGGGAGGGAGGCAGCGGGGGCTCGCGGTCGCCGATGCCTCCTGCTCCCGCGCGACGGAGCCAGGTCCCGCGAGGCCCGAGCCCGGCCCGGTTCCCGCCGCGGTCCGAGCGCAGGAGCGTGCGCGGGCCCGGGGGTTGCTGCCTTCCCGCCGGGCGCCCGGGGCGGGCGGGCGCGGGGCTCGCGCTGCGGCCCGGGTTGCTGGGGTGCGGGGGGCGTCTCTTCGGCCGTTTCGTCCCCGAGGGACCCGGGGTGGAGCTGGGGTCCGGACTCCCCGACCGTTGCGTGTCCGGGGCTCTCAGAACCTTGGAGGGCGCTGCCGCCTTGGGGGCCGCGTGTGCTGCATTGTCCCCCGCAGCCCGTCAACTCTCTGAGAAACTCCCAACTCGTCGGCGTGAGCCGAGCCGTCGGCAGGGAGGGAGGGACGGTCGGCTGCAGGCGAGGCCGGAGCGGGAAAGCGTCCCGAGGCGGCTCCTCGGCCGCGGTCCTGCTCGCGACCCCCGGCCCGGGGTTCCCGCGGGGCGGCCCGGGCCTCGTGGGAGGGGCGCGCGGCGGCTGTCACGACGGAGCGCTCTCCACGTGTGCGGGAAGCATGGGCGCGATCTCATTGGCGGGCGCTTGTTGCTTCAGGTCGCCGTGGGCTGCACGGGATGGTGTTGAGCTTGAGTTTTGCGTTTGCCCTCATTGCTGGTTTGTCTGTGATCGTGGGAGGAAAAGCAGCACGTTGGGGGCAAGAGGAAGCATCCACGATCAGTAGTGAGGTGTAGGGGCAAAGCTCTGAGTCTGAAGTGGCCTTTGTATGTTGGAAGTTGAAATTACCCTCTGCTGCCACGTGCTCCTGAAAGGGGTTGTTTCTCCTTAGCTTTAGTTCACCGTTCGGTAGCATTCAGCTAATTTTAAAAACCAAGACAATTGTGTTAGGCTTTGGTTTGGGGGTTTTTTTACATACAGAACTTTTGTGAGGCTTGGAATGAAGAACCTAGGTGGTGAGTAAAACAAAAGAATTCTTGTATGAAAATTACAGGTTGGGCGGAAGCGCACGTTGGAGTCTTAGAAAGCACGTATACGGCGCTTAGGCCGTGCAGTCGGCTAAGCTTTGCAGCAACCTGTAGTGCAACTGAGTAGGTCGTTAATGTCTGTGTTAAGGAGCGCTGGCTTGCGTGGTTTTTTAAATTATGCTCAATTTTATCTCCTTAATCACATTAATGCAAAAAGAGCACGTGAAAAAATTGAGCCTGAAGTATAAGTCTGAAATGTACCAGGTAGGTGTGTTCACACAGTTTGAAGGTTCAAAGCATGAAGCATGGGTTAGATCCCTCAGTTGTTTTGAGTATACAGCTCGGTTGTGAAATAAGCCCTTACTTGGAAACTAGTATTTTAAGTTACAGAAATAGAGAATTATTTCATAAATTTTTAACCAGGTTTGAGTTCGTCATTTGGTAGTCTGTCTTTGGGAAAACGTCCGTAGTAGCTATCAACATTTTTCTTAGATTATCATTTCACTACACTCTTAACCTTAAATTGCACAAAACACAAGCTTATAAATATAGGGAAAATGTTGAATGAAAAGTGCTCATTTTGAGATCCTGCTACCTGTCAGTGAAAGTTCTTGGCGTTGGGGAATGGTAGACCTGTAAACAAAGTCCCTGCCTCTTGTGGTGGGAAGGATTGTTGCCCTGATCATGTGCTCTGTGCCTTTGAATATAGGTCCTGGCACAATGCTGGACGCACCTTAGATATGTATTTAATGCTTATTTGAGTTAGTTTGGTAGCTCGTCTTTTGTCCATTGGAAGAACTTGAGAATTGACACTACAGAATATCACTGAGAGTGTAGACCAAGGTGGGGTTTTTTTTTTTTTATATTAAAAGCCTGGAATCTAGTGAAAAATCAGGTGAGCTTGGGAATATAGGTAAATATATCGAGAGAAGCTTGCATTTTTATGTCAGTCATTGGATGAATTTAGTAGGTGTTTTAGATTCTGTAAGCCTAATATTGAATATTGGGTGGGGAAGCAAGCCCTTGTGCGTTTGGGTGTGTTGGCTGGAATATCATTCAAAGGATTGGTTCCATAACTCCACCCCAATACACTGTACCTCTGACGAAATTTATTTGAAATGCTTTGGTTTAAGATCTCCCGTCTGATCTATCCTGAGAGTTTATGTGGAACAGACCTTAAAATTTTACTGAAGAGTTTGATATTTGCCATTTGAGTCTAGTTACAAGCAACTGAATAGTTGGGCTTCCTGATGGGGTTCCACTTTGTTAGAAAGAACCAGAGTGAATCAACTTAAGGTCTTGTTATAAAACCACTTCCTCAGCTGAGTTTTGACTTTGTCAGAAATTGTGGTTTGGGAATTACAGCATACCTGAAATTTTACGGTCATGAACTTGAACATCAATCTACTTATCCTTAAGGCCGCCAATAATGCATATTGGTTGCTTTTGTGGGCCTCAGACACTAAGGAAAAAAGTAATAAAGGGGGAAATCAGTAAATGTTTCTGTCATCACTTAGTGCCGCAAGTTTCTACTTGAATATTACCCAAAAAGGGTCCTTTTGTGTGTGTCTGGTTTTTAAAGATTCTTTGGAAATAAATGTAAGGGCACAAACCAAAAGAAAAGCTGTCATAATAATAAAATAACTGGACTATTTCTTATTGGTTGCGTAGTAGGGTTTTTTAGTTAGGTGTGCACATGTGTGTGTATATATGTATCTATACATATGTGTAAATAAACTTTCATAGGGGAAGATGGTGCTTTTTTTCTGGTTAATAGCTATTTTAAGCTGTGGAGATGTAATCCTAAATGCCGTTTGTTTCCCTTTCAGTTTTGCTATTTTATAGAATTACTTTCATTTTTTTTACCCTCCAGATTATGTAAAATAAAATAGTGTGGTTTTCACAGGTTTTTTGAGGGTCCTTAAATCTGGTGAGTGTGTTGCTTTGCTTGGTTATTTTTGAATGGCTACTGGTGTTAATCTTCTTTGGTATCTTTAAAGCCAAAATGTAGCATTTGCCTAAAATTTCTTTAATTTTAGAGTTAAATTAAGAGACTGGCATCTTGAAAAGTGAGAGGAATGAATAGTGGCTACCGGGATGACTTTCAGGTCAGTTAGAAAGAATGCTTTAGGGAGAAAATTATTGGCAAACTAAATAGAAGTTTGAAATAAGTTTATTGTCTTGAAATAGGGATTTCTCTAAAATACTTTGTTTCACTTTAGAGATGCCCAGTGTTTACCTTTTTCAACAAGAAATGCTAGTTAGTGGACTGAAAGAGTAGCAACTTTTTTTTTTTAAGTCTAGGCCTGAATTTTTTGTATTGCTAAAATAATTTGCTTATGCAGGTTATTTATCATTTTAGGAATAAGACGCGTTGGAAGAAGACCTGATCAGCAACTTCAAGGTGAAGGGAAAATAATTGATAGAAGACCAGAAAGGCGACCACCTCGTGAACGACGATTTGAAAAGCCACTTGAAGAAAAGGGTGAAGGAGGAGAATTTTCAGTTGATAGGTAAGATTTTTAAAAATCTCTTCATGTTTTGTGAGTTGATAGTCACATAGAAACACAGGGCTATAAATTGGGCATAATTAGCAAGTAGTGTGGCTGGTTACGTTTATCAGTTTTTCAGAGAAAAATATGAATCTGCGCATTGTTATACTTCAAACATTTGGTAACAGCTTTTAGTGTCCAGACTTCTTGTAATGAAACACTTGAATTGAATTGATGGACACTTTCTTTTCCTTGTTATCCCCAGATGTTGAGTTAATAGGAGAGTCGTGTTGGGTAGTTGTTTATAGTAGAACAGATTACTCATCTTATGCTGTTTAGATGTGTTTATTTTAATTTTTAAGTGTATTGCTGAATAGCAGTTTTATTGCATTATAATGTGAAATGAATAACAACAAAAAAGTATGTGCACTAGTAGTAAAGTTTTAGAGAATGCCAAAATAATTTTCTTGTTTTCTGAGAGCTTCCTATTTCTGATTTTCGTCATATATTTAGAAATAGACTATTTTGAATTTTCTAAAACATGTGCTTAACTGTTGGGTTATGAGCTAGCAAATATGTTCCTATATTTTTGAGTTCTTGAATGAATTTCCCTTATAACTTTTTCTGGAAACCTTGGAAGTATATAATTTTTATTTGTTGTAGACCGATTATTGACCGGCCTATCCGAGGCCGTGGTGGTCTTGGAAGAGGTCGAGGAGGCCGTGGACGTGGAATGGGCCGAGGAGATGGATTTGATGCTCGTGGCAAACGTGAATTTGATAGGCATAGTGGAAGTGATAGATCGTAAGTCTTAAATTGGTTTTTATATTTATTTTTGAATCTACTTCTTTAATAAGACAAAATTTGAATTTCTAGAACTAAAGAGTATTATGTTAACTCAGTTTTGTTAGTTCTTTTTCACATTACAGTGGCCTGAAGCATGAGGACAAACGTGGAGGTAGCGGCTCTCACAACTGGGGGACTGTCAAAGATGAATTAACGTTGGTATTCTGATTTTTTTTAATAATTAATTTTAGTAAAGTTGATCCTGTACATTACTAGAGGGTCACCCATAACACTATTTAGTTTTACTTGTGTCTGGGACCAGAATGGATGATCTTTTTTCAGACCTGCTTCCTTAGAAGATTGTCCTGTTAGATATGTTTGGATTATAATGTGTCAAATGACCAATTTTTCTGTATTTCAATTTATGTAATATTTTCCTTTTCATAAGGGTACGTAGCTTTTCCTGAAACCCTACGTTGAAGTTCTTGGGTATTCTGATTTTTTGTGTGTCTTAAATAGTTCGTAGCCTACCTATTGACCTTTCTGGTCATTACAGATATTTAATAAGCTGGTGAAACTTTCGTTTAGAACCATTTTCTCTGTCCTGCTACTTTTTGACTACAGTACTTGAACTGTAGCTTGAATCAATATACCTTTTTAAATTATTTTCTGTTAGAACTCTATTCTGGAGTAGATTTAGTAGGAAAAGTTTCTTAGGGAATGTGAGGATTTTTGAATATTTTCGTATAAAGAACACTGCAGTTACATGTAAATGGACCTAGATGCCTTTCTTTTTCTTTCTTTCCTTAGAGAGTCCCCAAAATACATTCAGAAACAAATATCTTATAATTGCAGTGACTTGGATCAATCAAATGTGACTGAGGAAACACCTGAAGGTGAAGAACATCCAGTTGCAGACACTGAAAATAAGTAAGTTGTTTTCTGTGTAGTGGTAATGCTCCAGCATTGAAATCAGTTGGGTTTTTAACCGAGAAACTACACTGTAGGGTCAATGCTGTTGTTTGATGGCTTTCCAAGAGGAGAGGCTTTCATTGTATCCCAATCCCTCAAATAGTATCTACTTAAAGGAGTGCTTTACACGTGTATGTTGGGCTCTCATGGTTTGAAAAATAGAAAGAGTCATTTCTTTTTGAAATTACTACTGTCATCTTAGAAAGATAAGGAAAATACATATTTTAGTAAGACCTGTTAGCCCTAAGTACAAAATTAATTATCTTAAGCCGAGCATGGAGAACAGGATAAGATGTCATGCATTTTACTTAACTACCTTACTTGGTAGGGAAGTTGTAATGGATAATTCTAGTGATAGCTGTCCAAAGACATCGAATAGGTGGGAACTGGAAGCTGAAGTGGGAGAGTTCTAAAAATTAGACCAAATGATTGAAATAAGAGAATTTCTGGTATTTAGAACTCATAGTTCAAAGTTTTTTGGACACTACAAATTTTATTCTGAGAGAGTTTAAAACTAGAAAATGTGACCATTTTTAAATTAGTTCTTCATCTCTTGGAAGTTTTTTTCCATCAGCGTAGAATTTGGAACATAGCATTATTGGCTTGTTTTTACATATATGAGCAGAGTAAGGGCTAGACTATATTATTAGTTCAGTCACTTTCTTAATCCTTTTCATTGTCTGAGCTTTTAGGAAGAAGGCTTGGTTTTGAAGTTTTCATATATTCAAGGATGGGAGAGAGTTAGATTCAAGTTATGCTGGTAGAAATAATTTAAGGCCTTCCTCTGGTTTCCGTCGACCCAAGATATGCCAGGCGTTTCTTACAGTGTTAGGGTTGAAAGTCTTGCGTTACGGATGATTTAAGTCAGTAGTTCTTAACCAGGGCACATTCAGATCAGTCAGGGAGGGGATGCTCTTCTAAACTTTTTCTCCAGGAAGAATTGCTCTTAAGGTGAACCACTACAATGGCTGGAGTGTCATGTTTCATGGTTTGTGGAATAAGGAATTACAATTGATTTACTATTGGAGAGAGTAGATAGAAATACGTGATGTTAAGTGATGTGTTGAACTTGGGGTAATATAAATCCATGTATATGAAACTATATGGAATCGTAATTTTGTGTGGTAAACAATGAAATTGTGATGGGTAAGTTAAGTGAACCTTATGTAACCTTAAGCATGTCACAATGCTCATAACTGTTGTTCCTTTAATAAAGAACCCGTGTTTAAATCACCTTAAGAGTGATCTGCAAAGATTATAACTTGACCAGAAGGAAATTACGTATGTGTAGGGTATTGGAAGCAAGTCCTTAGCTCAGGACCCAGGAGGATCATGATGGTATTAGAGCAGTCTCTAGTCTTACTCCAGAGTAGGGGAGAATCTGAACATGGTATTATGTTTTGTGTATGGAGTATAAATTCAAGAAGCATGGCTTTGGCTTACTTGATTAACTCCCTTATGTATAGTTTCCATAGCCTCTGTTTTGTCTCATTGGACCTTAAAACCGTTGAAGGAAGGTAGGTGTCATGGTTTCATGATGTGATAAAGGTATGCTGAGTTCTGTTCTTGGCCGTTATCACAACCTGTGTGTAACTAGGACCTTTTTTCACTCCTTAGTTTTCTTATCTGTAAACTGACAGTTGGACTTGATAGCCAAGATCTCATTAATTCAGTGTAAACTTGGTTTAGGAAGTTTTATTAAGATGGAATTTGTCAAACAGTAAAGAGTAGCATGGAAGGGGGAGATATTTGAGCTCTAAGGCTAACTAAATCACCTGCTATCTTTGGAAAGAAGCAGGGCTCCCAAAATAGCAAACAACTTGTTTGGTGACAATTGGAAATTGAGATTGGACTAAAAAAATTGATTGCTAGGCCTGTGCTTTGTTTCTGTGAAAAACGAAAAGGATAATACGTAGTAGTTATAACCTGAGAATTGCATTAGGAAATAAGTAATTTAGTGTTAACTATTGAATTCAGTATGTTTTCTGGAGAGTTCTGTCACTAGTGAAACATCAGTCTCCTGTCCATGTACAAGTTAATTTGAAAGTTGGAGTATATAGAACTTAGGATTTGTGGACACTTGACTTTTAAAGTTTGTTTTGCTTTAAGTCTTGCTAAAATAAGGGTGCAGGAGCAGATCTTGTATATTCTAAAATATGAAACTTGGTTGCTCACAGGCATCCTAGATGATTACCTTCATGTATGTTTTGAGTTACATATTGCGAGAAATGATGGAAATTAAAAATGTGTTTTAGGAGAAGCTCTAGGCCAAGACTTTTAATCACATAGGGATACAGTTTTAAGACAAAGTAGTGTGGTTTTAAGAAATGTGTATTTTAGGTTTGGTAAAGCCAATTCAAGATTGTAGTACTGATGGCTGATCATTTAAGAGTTTATGAAGATAAATTGTATATCCCTCAGTTATCCATACTTTAAGCATTGAATTCCTGGTTTCTACCAAGTTATATGTAGCCATTGGGTTACAAAGAAAATTGATCCTCCCATCCTTGGATGATAATCTCTAAAAGATTACCAACCAACCAAGATTAACTTCCTTACTTATCATAAGTTACGTAGGTTTTATCCCCCATCAGGTGTAAAATGTAAACATCTTTTCACAGAGAGAATGAGGTTGAAGAAGTAAAGGAAGAGGGTCCAAAAGAAATGACTTTGGATGAGTGGAAGGCTATTCAAAATAAGGACCGGGCAAAAGTAGAATTTAATATTCGCAAACCAAATGAAGGTGCTGATGGGCAGTGGAAGAAAGGATTTGTTCTACATAAGTCAAAGAGTGAAGAGGTAAAATTAAGTTTTGTGGTGTTTGGAAAAGTTTAAATATGTCTTGAATTGTATTTATTTGTTTTAAAAATTTCACGTGGATAATCTGTTTATAAAAAAAGTTCTATGTAGCATCATTGGGGCAAATATATTGCTCAAAAAAGGAAAACAAACTGTATTAACATATGTTCCAAGAAATTTAATCCTCCATTCAATCCATAATGACATTTAATTTGTGGTAGGTTTTTTTTTTTCCCTAGAAAGTTTGGTCATTTGTATATCATACAGTTTATTTGTCACTTTAGAAATAGGGTAGGTCTTTTCAAAGTTGTGATATTTTAAAAAATTTTGCCTAACTGGGAATCATTAAAGGACTTGTATTAGGTTGAAAGGTTGACATTTTCATGTGGTTAACCTAAAAAAAAATGAGTGGTTTCATTCAGTATTCAGCTTTTGAAACTGTCTGCCTATGCCATGTATAATGGTCAGGACTCTTCAGTAGATGGTAGTATCCGCCTTTACTGAAGGATGATGTCTTGAAAAGACCAGAGAATTTTACAGGTTTCCTTAGGAAATGTGGAAACTAATGAAAATATTTGAGAAAGATATATTGGTGGTTTTTGATTTGGTTGCTTCTGTTTAAGCCTTGGGGCAAATTCTTAGAGTAATGTCTCAGTGCTGTATCCTTTTAGGGCTTGTGTAAGCGTGACGTTTTAGTCATAACATTAAATTGAAATGTTATGGAGGCAGTCTGTAATAAAAAGATTGAATAAGATCTTAGTAAATTTTAATTTTATTAAGACGGCTGTGAAACAAACTTGGAAACATTTGAAATAGTAGTGAATTTGAAGAGACTTAAATAGTTTTCTAGATTTAGAGATGATTTTTTAAACATTGACTCCATAAAAATAGTACAAATGAGGACATTGTCTTAATTGTCAAGACCTGTGGGAAAACATTTTGCTTCATTAGAAGACTTTTGGTTATTTTTTCAAAGTTCTTAGAGATAAAGTTGTTTTGTGTATCAGGGTAAAACAAATAGGATTCCTGATTAAAGAACCGTGAAAGTTCACCTTGGGGAGGATGGTTTATTTGAACTAGTTATTAAGCTGCTTAGGTTAATATGAAAAGGATTTACTTAGGCATCTTTGAGACAACTATTCTTAACTTTTTTGGAGTCCTGACAGAACTTTTCTCCAGAACAAGACACACAAATTTTTGATATAATTTTAAATGATTCATTAATACCCTGAAGCCTCTTCATGCGTTTTATAGACATCAGGTTAAATATCCCAGTTTTAAGTGTTATTTTACATTGAGCTTTTCTGAAATAATAATTATACAAGGTGATATATACGATTGGAAATTTTTGAAAATTATAAAATGTGGAATTGGTTCTAAATAAAATTTGAAACCAGGACGTTTTCATTATCAAGCCACTTTGATATATTTGGGCTCTTATGGTTATGTTGCCTTTGGATGGGTACTTGTTGAAATTTGGCCTTGTTGGCGTATGTGGCCTTATCATTTGAATATACATAGATCTTAAGTTTGTTGTATATGACACTTTCGGCGCTCTTTCTCTCTTACTCTTCATCCTCACAACAAATAGGAAGTAGTTGGGAAAAGAAGAAACTTGAGAAATGGAAAACTGAGTTACAGTGTTATTGGCAGAGCTGAGACTGTAGCTCTTATTTCCTAATTATCATTCATTGCTCTAGAAAAAAAAGTTTTTTGCAAATTTATCCTAATAGTTATCTTAAAGGTTAGGGATGTGCCATGAACATCCAAACTTTTTCTTTATTATTGTAGTAAAACCTTTGAGGTGTTTCAGTAGTATATCAACTTACACTGTTTTGCTTCTGGTTTCTAAAAACTTAAAAAAAAACCCTTCTAGTTAATGAGTTGATATCATTGTAATAGCAAACATTTAAAAATTGGACAATTAGTGTTGACTTTAATTTGCTAGTGGTTTTGTAGATTTACATTTATGTTTTAGGCTCCTTTAAAATTGCTATTTTAAAAAGAACCTTTTGCCTTTAAATTAAGTTGGCCTGGGACTAAGGAATGAGGTTTAATTTGGGTATTAGATGGTTAAAGGGGTGAAAACATGGATACACATACAAATTTATTTGTACTTTGAAGGATAGTTATTAACAGTCTATTATTACAAGATATTTAGATAGAACAAAATGTTCATTATTCCTTCAGAAAAGAGAAAGATTATACATGTATTTAGAAGAATTAAAATGTACTTTGAAGTAGTATAAGAATAGTTTCCAACTAGAAGATTAAAACCTATTCATTACCTATATACAAGAAAAAATCGGGCATTCAGCAGTGTAAAATTCTCTGGCTTATTTTGCAGACTGGGTCATTGAGCTTATACATAAATACAAACGAGTGTTTGGATTTCACAAGCATGATGACTTTGACTTCAAGAAGGTTCATTTGAGGGCTGGCTCCGTGGCTGAGTGGTTAAGTTCACATGCTCTGCTTCAGTGGCCCAGGGTTTTGCCGGTTCAGATCCTAGGCACAGGCATGGCACCGCTCATCGAGCCACGCTGAGGTGGTGTCCTGCGTAGCAGAGCCAGAAGGATTTACAACTAGAATATACAGCTATGTGCTGGGGTCCTTTGGGGAGAAGAAGAAGAAGAAGAAGAAAAAAGATTGGCAATAGATGTTAACTCAGGTGCCAATCTTTAAAAAATAAAAGTTTCCTTTGGTATATTCAAAGTGTGGTTTTATTTGTGCACAGCTTTTCAGGGTTCTCTATGTAAAGTTGTGTTTCACTTCAATCTGCAGCTCTCTAATTTATATGAAAGAACATACAGTATTCATAGATGAACAGAAAAGCATTCTGAGAAGTTTGTATACAATTTATTTTCCCAAGGCATAGTTGGAAGAATACAGAACTAAAGTTTTCTTTATAACTTAGAAGAGATTCATCACCCGATGGATTTCACTTAAATTTCTAGGCTCATGCTGACGAGTCAGTTATGGACCATCATTTCCGAAAGCCAGCAAACGATATAACGTCTCAGCTGGAGATCAACTTTGGAGACCTTGGCCGCCCAGGACGTGGTGGCAGGGGAGGACGAGGTGGCCGTGGACGTGGTGGACGTCCAAACCGTGGCAGCAGGACTGACAAGGTAATTTTAAGATTTCTTTTACCCTTTTAAATAATTCGAGGTCCTCTTTTGGTAAATCACTGCCCCAGGTCCTTTTGGGGACATGAATAGGAGAAGAAAAAGAAGGGTAGACAAGCCTTTAAGAAACTGCATTTTAGGTTATATTTTTGTTTGGAGCACTTAAATGGCTGTTTGAGTAGTGCTGCCAGTAGAGTTAAATTACCACCCTTTATTGAGTACTTATTAGGTGCTGGTCATAGTGCTGTGCTAGGTGTTTTATGTACTGTGTCATTTAATTCTTGTTACTATGTTGACATCCCCATTTTACAGAAGAGGAAATTCAGTATAGGGAATCATGTTAACTTGGCTTTTGCTAAGGTCTGCCTGAAATGCCAGCAACCCCTTTGCCTTGAGTCGTCACTGCATTTTTGGTCTCAGCTTTACATTCCCTTTATGTCCGTTGTATAATTGTGTGACACTCATTAGGTGATTGTTGCTTTTTTGTTTTTGATTTCTTACTAGACCGTCCTGTACGAGTTGGAATTCATTTTTGTCCTACGTTCTGTAATCTCCAATACCTTGCACAGTGTGTGACACAAAACAAGTTCTTAGGAAATATTTTGATAGAAGCCCTAGTAATTGTTAGATTTGAACTCTTTCTGTCTGATGTCAAAGTCCATGCTTTTAATGACTAGATTTTATTAAACTAAATAATAAATTGTTAGTTTGGGTTAGTTCTTTTTCTCTTGTGGTCTAGCTAGGAAACCATGATGTTCTGAGTTCTCGATACCTGATTTACAAATTTGGGGGACCCACCTACTTGATTGAATGTGTCAATGTTTGATTATACTGGTAACTTAATATTATAGATATTATGGTCACCAATAACAGTGTAGTGATATTTTGTTTCTGTTTCCTCCTCTGATAATCAATTACTTTTTTAAAGGCCAATGTTGTGTATATGGACCTTTTCAATATATATATTTTGTTATTTCTGCTTGTAAATAGCAGTTGGGTCCTTTTCTAACATTGATGAATGTGCTGCTTAAGTAATTGTAATCAGTCTTAGCCTGCTTTCAAATTGATGCCATTCTTGTTTAGCAAGTGGGGAAAATAGAATACTGAACAACAAAGTAAGAATCCACATGCATATCCCATAAATACAATAACTCGTGCTGTTTCTGGGGACTCTTCCTAGGTCTGGATAGTAGTTCAGGATAAGCCTCATTGCAAATATTTGTAGTCCTGTTCTGATCCGTAATTTTGCCTTTTACATAAAAGCTTTGGCCCAGTTTACTGAGTATTTTAACTTGCAGATTTTTGAGAGTTCTGTGTCTAGATGCGGACACTGGCGGTTTATTTCCGGAGTTGAGAATTGTTAATCTCGGTTTGTTTGTTTTTCAGTCCAGTGCTTCTGCTCCTGATGTAGATGACCCAGAGGCCTTCCCAGCTCTGGCTTAACTGGACGCCATAGAAAACCCTGGTTCCTTTGTGGACCCTCCTCTCTGAAGTTTTGCATGCTTAAGGATCCCAAACGACTAAGAAATTAAAAAAAAAAAAAAAAAGACTGTCATTCATACCATTCACACCTAAAGACTGAATTTTATCTGTTTTGAAAATGAACTTCTCTCGCTACACAGAAGTAACAATATGGTAGTCAGTTTTGTATTTAGAAATGTATTGGTAGCAGGGATGTTTTCATAATTTTCAGAGATTATGCATTCTTCATGAATACTTTTGTATTGCTGCTTGCAAATATGCATTTCCAAACTTGAAATATAGGTGTGAACAGTGTGTACCAGTTTAAAGCTTTTCACTTCATTGTGTTTTTAATTAAGGATTTAGATGTTCCCCCAATTACAAACTGGGTTTAAATATTGGACATGATATCAGTTTTAATACCTGCTTTGCATTTTCACACATGGTCAACTGGGACATGTAAACTTGGATTGTCAAATTTTATGCTGTGTGGAATACTAACTACTTTATGTATTTTAACTTAGTTTTAATATTTTCATTTCTGGGAAAACTTTTTTCACTTCTCATGATAGCTGTTATATATGCTAAATCTTTATATACAGAAATATCAGTACTTGAACAGATTCAAAGCACATTGGTTTATTAACCCTTTGTTCCTCCTGCATGGTTCATTAGATTCAAATTATAATTGATTTACAATTTCAACTATATTTACTTTTAAAATGTGTGACTTTCAATTTTTAAACCAAACTAGACACCTTATTGTGAAAGTTGCTTAAGCTACTTGTTGATAGACACATCCTGTCAAGTGAAGTAGTTTTATGGGCGTTGGGGTTTTTTCCCCTCTGACAGGGTGGGTGGAACAAGTTGATTTGGCTAATGCGTAATATTTAAACGGCTCTGTAAAATAAGTGTCTGGCCACTCAGTATAAGTTGTATGTGTGAAAGGTTTCAACTCAAAATTGTACATCCGTAATCAACAACCCTTAACCTTCCTTGTTCTAAAGAAACCAAAGGGCACTGGTTAGTATGGTAAGATGGGGGAGTATGTTAATTTTTGGAATTTGGAAAGCAGACAGCTTTACTTTATAAGGTTGGAACAGCAGCACCATCCATGAAGTGTAAACCAAAAACCTTACTGTTTCTGAAAATCCTATATTACTATTAATTTTGGTCTTAAGTTGATAGATGACTGTTCCACAGAAGGTGATAAATCTTTTACCTCTTTTTCCATTAGAAAATTAGGTTAATAATGCATTCCTTGATCAGGAGCATCACCACTTACTAAAACATACATGGAGAGAATGATCAATAAACAGGTTTTCTAGGATTTTCTTTTAGTCTTCTGCCAGATTTATTAATAAACAGGAAAGGAGTTTTATTTACAGTTTTAAGAATGTATTGTCACTCAATTTTCAGTATTCTACCTGTGTATGGTAACGTGCAGCTTTTACAATGTTGAGGATCTTAAATCATAAAACGTCTGCTACTTAGCTGATTAGTTCTCCCATATACTTCTAAAAGAGAGAGAAATTGTACAGTATAACAGTTATTCATTTGCATTAGATTTCTCAATCTAGTTACCTACTAGTTTGACATCTTAGGAAGGACGTAATTGGTTTTTAATGATGGATAAACTTGTGCTGGTGTTTTGGATCTTATGATGCTGAGCGTGTTCTGCACTGGTGCTAATGTCTAATATACTTTTATATTTACAAACATACCTGCTACCCAGAGGCAAGTATTAATTTAGTCCACGTGGACTATTGACCCCTCTTGAGATTGCAACATACGCACTCCTAAATCAGTGTGTTTAGACTTTCAAGTATCTTAACTTGTTTCTGGACATGTAACGTGTTTATAAATCTCTTGATTTCTAGCAACATATAGAAAACACCTTCTATGAAAAACACTTCACAAGTTCTACTCATTGTCAGCCATTGCTGGCATTCTGTCACTAGAGAATACACAGCAATATCTGGTATGTTGCAAGCTTTCAAGATAGCCTGAATTTTAAAAAGTTGGTCCATTAGTTGTATCTGATGGATGTAAATTTGCCTCCTAGTTCACTTTGTGTCAAGAGCTAAAACTGTGAACCTAACTTTCTTTTATTGGTGGGTAATAACTGAAAATAAAGATTTTATTTTCATGCTCACTTCTTAAAAGTCATAAAAACAATCAAATAGGAGCCCATTTATCGTCACGTGTTTTCTGACCTGTGTGCGCACCCCCAAGATAATGTTCATAGTTCATTTTTTCCCCTTATACTTAGGTTTGGTTTATGTGGGATTTTTGTTAAACCAGGCTGTTAAATCACTTTTTTGAGGGATACCTATTTTAATAAGTACTATAATTAGGAAGTTGAATTCTTAGAAAATGAATTTCAAGGACTGGCATTTAGCAGATCTGAGTGTGAAGGTTATTATACTGAATGCTACTTTTTTTTTTTTTTAACGAACAGGGTATAATGCTATAAAAATCTCTTAATGGATATAGAGCCCTAAATAATAATGGTGGCAGATGGAATGTTTTAGTGAGCTAATATCTTGATGCTTTTAAATGCAAATACTGCCAGAGTTGATGTTAAGATATTTTCAGCTTGCATTGAAATGATTAGGGTATGGTTTCTTTTTTACTTAAATACTATTTGAGACCTATGTGGAGTTCTGAAAGATTTAAAAATGTGTCACTAGGTACTATACCTTACTCAGTTTTATTTTAAACACATCATCTCCAGGGTTGTAAATCTATAGTTGGGCTTATTTTTTGGTATGGATTTGGAGGGAGAATATTAACTATCCATTCTGATTGTGTTATTTTTCTAATGACTGGAGGTGGTTGCACTGAAATAGAAAAATGTTACTAGGCTATTAGAGTTGCATACAAAGTGTAATGTATATTAGATTTTTCAAATATATTTTAAAGAGCACTAGCATTATGTTGAAGTAACCAACAAGTGTTAAAAGGTTAAAAAAATTTTGGAGAACTGTGAAGCTGCTACAGCGGAATGATTTTGACTTTAAGGTAAGATTATATCCGGTAGGTTAATGGACAACTGTCCCAATGTTAACGTAATTGGTAATAGCAAGTTCTGGGGCTGTCAGGTGCATGCAATTCTACTTACTTTTTTTTTTTTAGATTTTATTTTTCCTTTTTCTTCCCAAATCCCCCCAGTACATAGTTGTATATTTTAGTTGTGGGTCCTTCTAGTTGTGGCATGTGGGATGCCGTCTCAGCATGGCTTGATGATTGGTGTACATAGTTGTATATTTTAGTTGTTGTGGCTCCTTCTAGTTGTGGGATGTAGGACGCCGCCTCACCATGGCTTGATGAGTGATGCCATGTCCGTGCCCAGGATCTGAACTGGTGAAACCCTGGGCCGCCAAAGCAGAGCGCTCAAACTTAACCACTCGGCCATGGGGCCGGCCTGCAATTCTACTTTCTAAAGGAAGTAACTAAATGCTTAGGAAATAAATTCTAACCCAAACATTTGTAATTCGACTGATACTCACCTGTAAATAAGTATTTAGTAAGTCTTAGAAGTCAGATCTCCCAAGTTAACTGGAGAAAGCCCAGAACTTGATTACTAATATGCTTTGCTCTCTAGTAACAAGGCAGTAAAATAATCTCTAAGCAAATTTCTAGACCTAATAATTAGTGAAATAATTTGTCATTTGCAAAATTGTCAAGTTTTATTGAGATAAGTGGCAGCTTTCAAAAATTCCTGTTCAGTGAAGTTAGACAAATGTGGAGGTTATATAAGTGATATAAGTCTCTTTCAGGCTGAGAGGAATTTAGGAAGTCAAAGAACATAGGGAAAGGGAACCTAAAGGATGAGAAGCTTAGCAGCAGAAACTGGTTAGGATATAAAGATAATTTAAAACCATCATGATTTTGGCCACAGCAAAGTACTAACATTAGAAATGTGTCGTTTAAATAAGTGCAGTATCTAAGCCAGGGGTCAGCAAATTTCAGCCTCTGGCCTTTTTTTGTGCAGTCCCTGAGCTAAGAATGGCTTCTGCATTTTCAAATAAAAACAAATAATACTTTACAAAGAAATAGGTAGCTCACAAAGCTTAAAACATTATCTGGCCCTTTACAGAAAAAGTTTGCTACCAGCTGATCTAAGCTGTCATTCACAGGTCAGCATAAGAGTTCTGCAAGCTCTAGGTACAAATTAAGTCATGTGACCCCATGGGAAGTTGTGAAATGAGAAGTATTTTAAGGCAAATTGTTTGCCTCTTACCTCTCTAATCAGGATATGAGGGCAAGGTATCTGGCAGCCTCTAGCTTAAGATGCTCTTATTTTTAAAAAAGATGTAAACTTGCCGCTTAAGTATATTCTAAAAGCTGTTAAGGGAAGTATAAATTTGCTGTAAAAAGCTTAACGCCATGATTATAGTTCAGTGTTTCGCGTTTGGTGGCACTTCTCATCATTTAGTGTGAAGATTTTCCTGTAGTGCTGATTCATTTTTCCAGGAGGTGAAAATTCTGTACATTGTGTATAGGTTAGAAAGCAAATGTCTGTTTTAATTAACTCCATAGATTGAGCTGGGGCAGGAATTAATGGCTTGTGAGGACTGTTTCTCAGTCGGGAGAATATCCATTTGGGCAGAATTAAGCTTTTGTGCCATTGATTACGTGTGTTTTAAATAACTGGGAGTCACTTGTTCGCTTCTAAGTGGAAGGAAAAGGTGAGAAATGGTCTATACAAGTTAGAAATAATTCACCAAATTATGTTTTTGTTTGGGGTCTTATGTACGTACTTAGTGTTTTAAATCAGTAAGGAAGAAAGAGGAGTCAGTCCAGTGTTTTTGCTGCTAATTTGTGAGCCTGTGGCAGTTCCTGGTGCGTTTCTATTCTGAGCCTTGTGCATGAAAGACATCATTTAAAAGACACCTAGTGATGATGCCAGCATCTGACGATTCTGATTCAACTTGGATTTTTTTAACCGATGTAGATAATTGATTCATACCAGGTGATGAGACAGTTGCTCTAAACTGGTCTTGCTATGGCTTTGTTAAATAGTTGCATTATGTGCTACTGGTACGAAATGTGAAAAGAGAAGCCTAGTATTCAGGATTTTGATATTTCTTTGATAAACTGAGTAGGGAAAGTGGGAAGTAGCTTAGCTTTGGGCAGTATTGTTTACACTCTATCACCTTAATTGCAAGTTTTGGCTGATTCATTTCTCTTACAGATTTTAGGACCTAAAAAGATCTCTAGTTTGAAGAAATGGCATTGGTTTTTCATCTACCTAGAATGAGGATTCTATATAAAGTTGTCCAGCTGAACTTGGTTCTTGATATTTTACTGCCTAGAATTGTGTCATATTGGGACTAAAATTTCATGTTAGCTGATGAATAATTTTGTTCTGGAACTTTGCGTGTTGAATTCTTGTTTCACACCTTGGGTGTAATCCATAGTGAATTCTGTTTGGCAACCACACTGACAGTATTTAGAAGAGCACATGTTTAGACGTTTTGTCAGAGTGCTCAGACTGATTAAACACATCAGAGAAGATGGTAGATTCCTCCCGCCCAGCCCCCAGTTTCATGGCTGAAAATGTTTAGGCTTTTGTGATTGTTGAGTTGAACACAGATAATTTTCTGTTTAAAGGTAGACGATTCATCTTTTGTCTGGAAATTCTGAATTTTCAGTGAAGCTTCCACACTTTTTCGGTATAAAATGAACAACTTCTAAAAAGGGCTGATAGTCTGGTTTCAACTTGATTTTGTGTACATGTTTACTAAGGCTTCATTTAGGCGCACAAGTCCAAGTTAGGAGCTTCTGAAGAATGCGTGGGAAGACTGCATTGGCTAAAGCTGCTTCTGCTTCAGACCACTGCATTTTGTTCCTAATAGCTTTCCTTGAAGATTGAGTAGCACTTACTCTCTGTATCAGCAAAATCCAGCGAAGTGTTTTAACAACTGCACTGACTCAGGTGTTTCTTGAGTCAAATAGCAGAGCTGGAAGTCATGTTGAGTGAAGTCGAGATGTGCTTTGGATGCTTGTAATACTAAGTGAAAATACTTAATCATCTGAGAAACAAGTTCTCTTTAGGAGAAAATGGGCAGTTTATTAAGAGAAAATTGCCACTATACTTTGCTTGAAGAACTTAACCAGTGCCTCCTAGTTACAGAACAGCATGAATGTTCCCCTTTTTTTTCAGGATCATCAGTCGTGCTACTTAGATTTATTAAACTTGAAAAGTAACGGCAGATTTTTAGAGGAAAAAAATAGATTTGAAGATTGCATCAGTAGCTGGAGAAGTGACCTATTGACTTAATTTTCTTTGCGAGTTGTTTTAATCTGTTGCCTCTGCAAGGAGGTCAAAAGTGGGTTTTTTTTTTTTTTAAACCGTCTACACAGCTGCTCTGAAAGCTACCCTGCCACAGAGAGTGTTTATAGGAGTGGAACAGAGACAGTCACAGAGTCGTCATACAAGGATGAGGGGAGGGGGAAAAATTCAGGAAACAAGTTTTCTACAGTGTTGTGAAGAGAAGGAAATAGTCTTTCATTCCCTTTGATGGAATCGAGTAAGATTTCTATTTCTTAGTGAGATTTTCACATTGAGAGGTATTTTTGGCAGAGGAGGCCTGAGGACGGGGGTCTAGGCTCTGGTCTAGATGTCGCAAGAAATGCACTCAGGCTACACAGACCCATTCACAGCTAATGTGCGGAGAGATGCAATTCCCATTTTAGCAAGTAAATTGAGACTTTCTTCCAGAAAGGAACGGGTGGTTTTGTTTTGCTACTAATTTTCATCCAATTTTGAAAGAATACTTTTGCAGCTTTTTGAACTAGTGAAAATAGTCCTGCTGGTGGGTGTCCTGCCTTTCCAGTGAAAATTCAGGGCCTTTGAGTACAGTTTATTCTCTGTGAGAATCTCCTAATAGCTTTTATAGTATTTAGTTGAGTCCTATTACCTATAGGTAGTAAGATGTCTGAAATTGGCAAGGGAACGTGTTTGGAACCTCACCTGACTCTTGCCTAGGCAAGAGCAGGATGTCTCATGGAAGAATTCCTTAAAGTTGTGGAAATTGAAAAGTAGTCTGAATAGACTTGAAGGGACCTATGGCAACACATAATAGGTGTGTATGTTTCTCAGAGATGGGATGTAAATCTCAGAACCAGCTTAGGAATGGGTTTGCCACTTGTAAAGAAAGAAAAGACAGCCAGCAAAATGTGGAACCAATCACCATAGAACGATTCAACAATGCATACAAGCTACAAAATTGAGTTAAATGCAGCCTTAATTTCTTTTTGCTTAAGAATTAGCTGTCACGTTTGGAAAAAAATCAGGTAAGTTGGGTGGGGTTATAGCTATTTTAATGAAAACATTGGTTACTTTTCAATTTAAAAAGTGTAATGTGTTTATAGCTTTACTCCATTTATCAATTTGCTTAAAATAATGGACTTTCTTGGGAGTGTAATTTACCTTGTCTGGCCTACCTTTGCCTTGTATTGAAGGATCTAGATCAGCTGGGTAGATAAAATTAGCAAATTCAGGAGTGCCAGATTTGTCCTGGTGTCATTTGTTTTAAAATTTACCTGGCTTTTCGGTAGATTTCTCAAGAATCAAGAATGACGTACAACTTTAGAAGTATGGAAATACCAGTTTTGGTTATCTAGTGAAAAATCTTAAGAGATTTTTATGGAACCACAGTTGTAGTCAACTACAGTCAGAACCCCATTGATGTAGACTGCAGAGCAGCCATTTTGAGAGGAATTCCGTAGTTGAAAGTTACACTCTAAACCACACTTTCCAGGATCAGGGCTGAGTTGTGTGACTGGTTAAGTTACTTAACTGTTTCCTCATCTCTATAGTGGAAATAACACCTACCTTAACCAGTTGTGGTCAGAACTGAATTACATCCCTTAAAAACTGCCTGTACTAAGTACTGTGTTAGATGTTGGTTACTATTAACAATTCCTACTACATACTAGAATGGGAATTTGGCAAAAATTGGCTTGTTACATAAACCTTGTATTTGAAAGATTGATTGCTTCAGTTATTACCCTGACATCCCCAACCCTCACCTAGTCGGTCATCTTCTTTGCCTTTTCTACTGTGTGACAGGAGCACTTAAGGGTCAATGAAAATGCCAGACAGGAGATGGAGAATGAAAGAGACATGGGCCGTAAAGAAAGTGGTTGGTAGTGTTTCTCTAGACCTACTGTCTCAGGTCTTCAGAAGGAAAATGGTAATATTTTATATTTTAATGATTTTATCCAATTATGAAAGTATGAGTATTTGTGATGAAAAGAATGCAGAAATGTAATTTAAAAACCTGGAAGTAACACTTAACATTTTGGTGTATAGTATATTCTTTAAAAACAATTTTTGTATTGACTTATAAAAGTGAGGTCATTCTATTCAGCCTTTTGTAACTGACCATTTCCATGTCAAATGTTGTTAGACTTTTTAAAGGACTGCATAGTATGCTTTTCATCAATTCTAAGATCCATCCCAATTTCAAGCATGTTAGAATGTGTGTGTTTGGGGGTGGAATGTGCACCATAGAAATCGATGGTATCTTAGTTTTAATCAACATTTTTCCCTATTCAGAACGTAAAGTAACGGAGTAGTCTTAGACTGGTGTAGTCTTAGATTCTGTGAAATTCAGTCTTTGATTGTGTAGATGATTTAACTAGGTCTCTGCTGTGATGAATTCTTTATTCAATTTATGCTATTTATGCTATTCTTTAGTCTACATTGCTAGGAATGGAGTTGCTTATTCAAATTTTATTGAATATTGCCCAACTGCCTCCAGAAAGGAGCCAACTAATTTGCAAACAGCAGTTTCTCTGATTAACACTGGCTAATTTTTTCTGTAATTTCCTAATTTGGTAAGTGAAAAATGGTATTTAATTTTCATTTCTTTGGTTACAGGTGATTGTTTTTTTTCATGCTTATGGGGCATTTACATGTGTTTTGTGAGTTGCTCACTCAGCTAATTTTTCTTTGAAGTGTTGGCTTTTTTCTTATTGATCCGTAACAGCACCTTATTAAGAAGTTATTTTTGGCATACATTGCAAATGTTATGTAACTTTCATGTATGTGAGCTTTGCAAAATTTTTTTGTTTTTTCCTAAAGATTGGCACCTGAGCTAACAACTGTTGCCAATCTTTTTTTTTTTTCCCCTCCTCAAATCCCCCCAGTACATAGTTGTATATTTTAGTTGTGAGTCGTTCTAGTTGTGGCATGTGGGATGCTGCCTCAACATGGCCTCATGAGTGGTGCCATGTCCATGCCCAGGATCCAAACCTTGGGCTGCCGAAGCGGAGCACGCAAACTTAACCACTCAGCCATGGGGTTGGCCCCTGCAAAGTTTTAAGTGGAAATTTACTCCAGTATAGGCTGTGATGTAAAGATCTGACTTGTTTCTTTTCATCATCAGTTAGCCAATTGATGGAATTGCTTACCTTTTTTTAGGGGGAAGAAGAGACCTTTCTGATCTCTTACTCTAGAGAGTGATTTACTTGAGGGTTCACCTGTCAGCTTTTCATGAGGGTGGCTAATGTGAACATCTGCATGCTAGGAAGAGAAAAACAGGGCTCCTTTGGAAGGCTTGAGCAGCGATACTGGGACAGATGACAAGGCATCAGGTGAAAGACAATGAGCTTGATGGAGAAAAACCAAGGACTGGACAGGGCGCATTGACCAGAAGAGAATGCCTAGCTTGATCTCTCTCCCTGGCTTCAGGGCATTGCTGTTGTCCCTGTAGGCTATTAAAACAGAGAGATTGGGACAGGGTGGAGGGGAAAAGGCAGCAAAGGGAAAGAACTAGATAACACTAGTTTGACTTTCATATTGCCTGTAAGGAAGACAAAAGCCCAGGAAATAGAATCTCTGGCTTCTGGGAAAGAGGGCCCCTTAAGGAACAATTCAAGGTAAGGATCTCTACACAAGAATTAATGGTGGACATGACTAGGAATCCATTAAGAATGCAGTTGGACTCTATTTGTAGTGTTTAGGTCCCAGAGATCAAGGAATTTGATGTTTTAAGAGAGCAGAGATTTCTGGGTTGACTTTAGGATGTCCATCAGGAGTGAGGATTTAAATCATTGCTAATTTTCCTGAGGAATGCAAGCCTGGCTGTGTGAATATTGGTGAGCTGCACCTAGCCCTGGTGGAACCAGGCATCCTGGTTTGGGATTTTGTGTGGGGGGAGGAGGGTTGTGAAAACTACTTGGGGCAAGGGTAGAGCGAGGTCGCCATCCTCTGTCATCATGAAAGGACATCTTATCTCGCAGAGTGAGCAGCCGAAGGCATGCTCAAATAGGCATTTAAAATGAGACACGCCCCGTGCATTACAGTGGGGTAGAATGGGGGCTGGGAATGAAGAGGAACAGACAGACTCAATTGTAGCTGTAAAGAGGAAGCAGAGACTGCTGTACTGGCCTCTGGAAAAGAAGGAGTAAGATGAAAGTGGTGACAGGTGACACATTTTGCTTTTTGTTGATAGCCTACTATGGATAGCCAGGTATGGTGCTGGGGAAACAGTGTCATGCTTCCTGTCTTCAAGTTATTGCGAGTCCAGTAGAGGAAGTAAGTGGTGTGGGCATCACACTAGGGGAGGCGCTAAGGCCTTGCATTCTTAGAAGGAGCCTTTGGAGTCAAGAAAGTCTCCCTTTAAACGTTTTTATTTGTTTTGTTTTGTTTACTTTTTTAGGAAAACAAATGACTGCAGTATTGCCTGGGCTTTAAAGGAAGGGAAAGGGTCTGGGGGATCAAAGGGAGACTGGGAGTTGGGTATTGGGACCAAGGAAGGAGGGGAGCAGAGACTTAAGGTGGATAGCAGGTAGTCAAGGAAATCAAAGTAGGAGAAACAGGTACAGTCACGTGCTGCATAGAGGCCACATCAGTGTTGCGCTCAACGACAAACCATATACAACAGCGGTCCCATAAGTTTAGTACCACAGAGCCTAGGTATGTAGCAGGCTGTACCATCTGGGTTTGTGTAAGTGCACTCCGATGTTCGCACAACGACAAAATTGCCTAACACATTTCTCAGAATGTCAAGTGTTGGCATGACTTTTGGAAGAAAAATGTTGGCTCCCATTGTCAAGAGGTGATAGATTGGCCTGCTGAGGAGGTGGCCTTGTCTGTCATGGCCTATTGAAAACTAATGGGGGGCATCACATCCTGGGTGCAGACAAGCCAAAGCTGAAGCTGCTGAGCTGCCGAGAACCGTGGTGTTGGGGTGCTGTGCAGCTGCTGAATAGGGTAGAATGGAGATGGAAGGAAAGAGCTTAAGTTTTTCAAAGAAAGTGCAGAACTAACTTGTCTGGACTGGCAGGAAGCACGGATGAAGAGTTAAACATGAATACGCAGAGCACGTGTTCACTGCTTCGGTTTTCAGAGCTCTGAGGGACGTCTGATAAACCAAAGCCGCCTGAGCTCCAGTGTTTGGGTGGGATGGCCGTAGTGGGTAGGCCCTAGGCTTGACAGGGATTTAAGAAAAAGATTCTTGGGCCTCTCATCCTGTTCTTTTGGGAAGAGAACTATTAGCACTTAGCCAAGACTCTTGCCCTGGCAGCTTAGCGGAAGTGCCTATAGTGAAGGGACAGAGGCAGCGATGGGCGAGAGGAAAGTGACAGGCCAGGGGCCACAGCTTGAAAGGAGTAGAACGTGGATCACGTTCCAAGTGTGTGCTGGGGAGAAGAGAAGTATCTTCCAGGCTCAGCTTGAGCTCTCTGAGGACCAGCTCAGTCTTTCTGGGGAGGGAAAGCAGATGCCTTTGCGAGAAGGGGACAAGTTTTGAGTGCAAACTTGGTGGTGTGGGTCTTAGACCCTGAGGTAGTCCTGGTCCTGAAGGCAGCACCTGCTGCAGCAGAAAGGAGAGAGCGGGGTTGGAGAGCCTCGGGCCCCACCTTGGTAAGACATCAGAGTTCCGAGAGGGAGGCTGCTTGCCTGGGGTCCTGTGGTGGGTTTACAGTAGCTTGCCACCATCAAGCTGCTCTTGATTCTCTGAAAGGATGAAGGCAAAACAAACTAGCAAAATTAGGAAGAAGGTACATTCTTAGGCTTCTGCAAATGAGGGTGGTCATGACCGTCTTGGGAGCCCTTTTATTGGTCTTCATCAGGGTCTTTTATATCCTCATCTGTAGAACTAAACTGATCTGTTCTGAAGGTTCCCTCTAATGCTCACTAGAAGTCCGTGATAGAGCTGTGCTCCCCAAGACGGTAGCCAGTATCGGTGGTGACTTTAAATTTACGATAAAAATTCAGTTCCTCAGTCACTCTAGACACGCTGCAAAGTGGCCCATAGTTAATGTGGCGAGCGTCCACTCTTGTACAGTGCGGACAAACGGCACATTTTCATCTCAGAAAGGCCTATTGGACAGTACTGATCTAGATAAGTCCTCGTATGGAGTAGCTGCCTTACGAATAGTTGTTGCATGAATGGTCGTGTGGGCTGTTTGCCGTTGCTGGCAAGAGTTCTGGTTTCCACTCTCCTTTCCCCTTCTGGCCAAAATAGCCAAGACAGTTGCCGGAACCCAGATTGGAGTCTCTGGGTCCACATGGTGGAGGATGTAATCTAAGGCTCTGGAGAGGGCAGGATGAAGTATGGGTTACCACCAACTCTCAGTTCCCAAGTCACCCTGAGCTGGCTTGCCTGCCCTCTAGCTGCAGGCAGGCCCGATGGCAGCACCCAGACGTGATGACCCTGCAGCAAGGGGCTGGGTAGATCAGGTATGCTGTGCTGGCTAGGGGCACACTGACTTTCCAAGCTTCGAGCTTTGCCACTCATAGCATGAGGGAGCCGCACCCCATCCTTAACCGATCCAGAGTCAGCTTTTCACCACAGGAGAAGGTGAGCGGGTGAAGGGGACTTGAGGGGAAAATGGAGAGGGCGATGGGCTGCGGCTCCAGTGCCTCCCCAGGGCCAGTTACAGCAGCCTCATGGGAAGGGAGATAGTCCATGTTGGAGGGTAAGTAGCCCTCGGTGGGAAGGTAGTCCACGGGCAGGACTGTCAAGGGGCCGGCTGGGTTTCCCGGCTTGGAGTCGGGGCTCCTGCCCCCCAGCACCTTGTACAGATTCACTAGTTGCCCTGTCTCTGCTGTGAGAGCCCTTGGAGGTGGTGGGCTCGAGGCGCTGGACCCTGTGTCTTCCTCAGAGGTGTAGTGACTTTGGACTCCTCGTCCCTTTTCCGGCCAGTTGGGGCGATGGGGATGTCCGAAGACTGAGGTCACTTGATGAAGGACTTCACTGATGACCAGGGGCTCAGGTTCTTCAAGAAGGGGCCAGTCTGTCAGGATCCTGTCCAAGGGCAGCTGTGTCTTCTCCTGAGAGAGCAGAGGAAGAGGCTTGTGTGGCTATGTTAGTAGCCCTGACAACCAACTTAACCAGGGTCCCCAAAGGCCTCCCAGCCTGCACTGTCTAGTCAGCTTGCAGCGGGACACTGGGCCCTTGGCTTTGCAAGGCAGGAGAAGCAGCCAGCGTTGTTGGGGACGCACACAGGCAGGAGCCATGGACTCCTTTCAGTGTGAGCGAAGCACCACGCTGCTCAGCCTCTAACCCAACTGCACTGGCTGCTGTTCCTCCAGGAGAGAGGGCGCGGTGGGTGCCAAGGGAAGGCTGAGCTTGCCTCTGGCTCGGGGAGGAGGCAGGGAGGACGTAAAAGGCTCACATTGGAGCTGCATCCTGACAGATACATAGTATTTTCCAGGTAGGGAGGTGGTGGGTAAGGAGGACTGGTCTATTCTAGAACCTGCTGGTTCTTTCCTTTTGACAGGCAAACTGAGGCTTCAGAAATTGGAGGAGGTCACGTGATGAAGGGACTTCTCAGGGATGCTAAGGAGTTTGGGCTTTGATACAACCCCTGAAAGGTCTTAGGCAGGGTAATATCCTCATCAGTTCTGTTCTTAAGAAAGACCCCTCCAGGCTAAGTTTTTGGGAGAAATTTTCATCCTTTTTGCCCTCCAGCTAATTTTCTCTGTTACTTCTCTTGATTACTTTCTCTTTTTCAGCCTCACATCAGCTACCAGCTCTTCAATGTCTTATTTCTTTCCTTCCCAAACTTACTGCTGATTCCCAAGTCCAAGTTCAAGCACTTTACTAACATTTCTTTTAATAGACTTTATTGGGCTCTCCTTACATCCTCGAAACTCGTCCACGCTGACTGCCTGGTCTCTCTAAGGCAGAGCTCCTAGTTTAATGACCCAGGCTTCCATGCGCGGTAAAGCTTCCAGCCCTTAGCTAGGCAGTCAGGTTCCTGCACCTTCCTGCACCTCCCCATGTTTCCGCTCAGGAGCTGTCGTAGGCACGCTGTCCTGGTCTCACTAAACACACCTTCTCAGTGCCACCACCACACTTGCGCGGCCACTGCCAGCCTCCACCCCTGCTTCTGTTGGCTGCGCCACCCCCTGCCTGACACCTTCCTCTTTCATGAAGCCCCTAGTGAGCGTTCCCTCCACTGCCCTCCTACAACAGCCAGCAAGGAGACCACCCAGGAGGTTCTTGGCACATGAACGCTTTGTACTGTCACTTTTTTTTTTTACGTGTCCATAAGTCATCTATGAGGAGGGACCATGTCTTAAGGGAGGAATAGGATGACAAAAAAATAGCCTTGGGACAGGGCAAACCGGTAGGACTAGTCCCAGCTCCCACACCCTACAGCTTGGGAAACTCCATCAACCTCTCTGGCCTTCGGTTCCCTTGTGTGTTAAATGCCAAATTGTGCAAGAGTGATTTGGCCTCTGCTGTCCTCTTTCTTGCCTTGGGTGTGGCGAGCGTCCAAAAAGTGGGTGATGGTGCCATCTCAGGGTGGACTTTCACAGAGGGCCCCGACAAGCTAGAGGGGATGTGTGTGTGTTTCTCTTTCAGGAGCCTGCTCCTTTCCAGTCGCTGCCCCAACTGGCCCCGGCACGTTGGTCTGGCTTGGAACATGCCTGTGGCTCTGGGAAGCAGAGCTCCCCAAGCGCCACTGCCACAGACGTGGGGGCGTGAACCCAGGCGCAGAACCGGCTGCGGGCTGCCCAGGTGAGGCGTTCGTGCGGCCTCTGGGAAGCTGTGGCAGTGCGGACAGGCTGCCCCTCGGAGCTCTGACAAGGCAGGCCTCCGGCCGGCGAGTCCCTGGGCAAGCCTCTGAGGTCGATGTTGGCCCAGGGACCTCACGCACACTATTTTAAGCTTTTACAAGCTCAAAAGGGATAACGTCCCAGTGATCCCCTTTATCACTTGGCCTTTTCCTCCAGAGCTGTCATGACACGTGTTTTTTTAGCCACATCTTAAGAAATGGCAGCACATTTGTTGGAGATGGAAGACTATCGTGTTTCTGAAGTCGGCCTCAGCCTGTCACTGGGAGCACGGTTTGAATCTTTAAACAGTCTACCCGCCTCAAGGGTCAGGCGACCTGGGGTCTGAGGCTGCCTCGAGGCCCTTGTCACAGATGCTATGTTTAAGCTAAATTTCTTCCAATTTTCTAATTCACCAGTTATTTTTGCAAGAGAAATATATGCACACAATTTTGTAAAAAAATTTAAGACTTAAAAGGAAATTTGTAATAAAATTAAGTGGCCCTCATATCCCCCTTCCCCTCCCCAAAGGCAACCACCAATATCAGTTTCATATGGAAGCTTCCAGAAATATCCTGTGCATGTGCTGGAGGAGTGTGTGTAAAATCTCCCTCCTTTTTATATAAGTGAGAACCCAGTTTAGACAACTGTTACAAACTTTGCTTTTTTCCACTTTTAAATATCTTAGAGATTTTTAGACACATGTAGATCTCATTTTTTTCAGTAGTTGCATAATATCCTGTTGTATGGATGGACCCAAATGTCTAATCTGCCCTCCCGGTGGCAGGTTACGTCACGCCCAGTTTTTGGCTTCTATCTGTAATGCTGCAGTGAACATATGGATACTATGCGGCTTTGGGCATGTATGTGGCAATTTCTGTTACCTTTTCCCTGTATTACTTTCTCTAACTCTTTGCGTGTCTTTCTCAGCATTTCTTCTAGGCTTTTTACAGGCCCTTCAGTGGCTCTGCAGCCTCTGTCTCCCCTCATGCCCAGGCAGGGGCAAACAGCCCACGACGCCAAAGCCACCAGCCTGGGAGCCAGGTGTCGGCGACGGACCCAGCGCTGCTCCCCCCATGCTATTTCAGGCTGTCAGGCGGGGGACCTGGAATCTCCGCACTGGGAGAGAGAGATCTGAAGGCTCCGTGGATTCGACTCCTGGTACTGACCCCCCTCTAACCCTAGCGGTGGCATCTCTATCGACTGCCTTCCTGTAGGTCATCATGACATTGCCACTGGGGGAGGGCCCCGTGTGTGACCACCTCTTTAGTTAATCTGTTCAGCTAGGGGTGTTGACTGCCAGAAACACTGCCTCATCCTGCGCTTAAAGATCTTTGAGGACGTAGACAATGTGGACGTATATGACGTATAAAGACCCTTGAGGACGTAGACAGTGTGGACGTATATGACGTATAAAGACCCTTGAGGGCGTAGACAGTGTGGACGTATATGACGTATAAAGACCCTTGAGGGCGTAGACAGTGTGGACGTATATGACGTATAAAGACCCTTGAGGGCGTAGACAGTGTGGACGTATATGACGTATAAAGACCCTTGAGGGCGTAGACAGTGTGGACGTATATGACGTATAAAGACCCTTGAGGGCGTAGACTGTGGACGTATATGACGTATAAAGACCCTTGAGGGCGTAGACAGTGTGGACGTATATGACGTATAAAGACCCTTGAGGGCGTAGACAGTGTGGACGTATATGACGTATAAAGACCCTTGAGGGCGTAGACTGTGGACGTATATGACGTATAAAGACCCTTGAGGGCGTAGACAGTGTGGACGTATATGACGTATAAAGACCCTTGAGGGCATAGACTGTGGACGTATATGACGTATAAAGACCCTTGAGGGCGTAGACAGTGTGGACGTATATGACGTATAAAGACCCTTGAGGGCGTAGACTGTGGACGTATATGACGTATAAAGACCCTTGAGGGCGTAGACTGTGGACGTATATGACGTATAAAGACCCTTGAGGGCGTAGACAATGGCCTTCAGCACATGCTACTGTGTGAATCCAGGATTCACCATTTACTGGCTGACTAACGTTGGGTAAGTTACTTAGTCCTCTGTGGCTGTTTCCTCATCTGAAAAATGAGGATGAGAATAATAATACAACCTCAAAAGCTGTTGAATGGATTAGATATTAATGCATGAAAAAGGTTTTTAAAAATGCCTAGCATATAGAAAGTAATATATATGTAATATATGTCTTATAAACATATAAATATATAATAGAATTATATATTTATCTATCATGTATATGATAGATAAATATATCATTTTTGAAAGTATATATGTATTAGCTACTGTTATTATTACTGTTCTTGCCATCATAACTTAAAGGGACAAAACCCTTCAATAGAGAGACGAGACTTTAAATACGAGTCTTCTTGGGAAGAAGGTAACAATCCTTGCCTTGTATGCTGTACATGGCACCTTGCTTACCCTCACAACAGTGTACATGGGAGATATGTCAATTCCTGTTTTACAGAGGATGAAGTCAGGGCTCAGGCCATCAGGCAAGTTGCCCAAGGGTCATCCACACAGTAAGTGGCAGAAGTGGGATTTGCGTCCAAGCCTTATTTCAATGGCACCAAACAGCAGTGACCTCAGTCCCTACTGAGGCAGGCGTGGCTGAGCCCACCAGCTCTTCCCCTGAGCAGCAGCTGGGACCACTGGCGTCTGGCCTGAGCAAGGGCGTGGACGACGGAGTGCTCTGGTGGCTAAGGAGGAGGGCTGTGAGAGGGAGAAGAGGAGGGCGGGGCTGTCAGGGCCCCAGGCGATGGGAAGATCCCGGCATACCGCTTCCTTCCCTTTGCCCCCCTTAAATGCACAGTCTTGCACCTGATTCAGATGCCTTCCACTTGCAGACCCTGCGCCCGAGACGGACGTCGGGCCCACTGTGAGCTGTCTCACCTCCATAGCTGCATGGCAGCGGCTCTCTTCACTTCCTTTACTCTCAACTCTCTCATCTGCCCGCCGAGCAACCTCTCCTTGCAAACCTTTTCCTTGCACAGTGGAATGATTTGCTGGCTTCCCGCCAAGACCAAAATGGTCTGGGCTCTATTTACCTGTTCTGTGTTCACACAGGGCCGGGAACATTGTGGTAAAGCTTCAGATCTCTTGAATTTGGATGAGTCAGTGGCAAGAATACTTGCTTTTTCATTTCTTTTAAAGTGAGTTGAGGTGAGGAGGGGAACATAAGGCCTAGAGAGGAATGAACGGCTGTGGGTCTTTTAGTTTTTTGGTCATAAGCTTCAGGGAGCTCCTGCGCCACGGGAGCGTTGGCCCAGATGGCAGCCTAGGATGAGTGACTTCAGCAACCAGGTTTCCTCGTAGCTACAGTGGGAAACTTAGGCGTGCTGATCACTAGAAGCCCCTCCTCTGACCGCCCAGGCTTCACACCTTACCTCCACAAGCAGGTATTTCTTGGCCCAAGTGCTATTCGCTGGGTCTGGAATTTCTCTGCTACACCACTGAGTTCTGAGGGCAGACAGGAGAGCAAACACCCTGTAGATAAAGAAAACAGTGACACCTGGTGAAGTGTGCACAGGTTCTTAGTGCAGCGACTTCAAGGTGGGGGTGTTCAGTCTGGGGGTGTGCAAGTGAGTAAGATACGAACACTGAAGGAGAGAGATGCCGCGTCGTCCAAGGCTGGACTTGTGTGCTGTGAAGTTCGGAGAGATGACAAGGGGTCCTGATGCAACCACTTGGGTTTGCTAAATAAACGATGGGGCTCTGCTCAGTGTAATGTCGAGCTGTCACTGTGCAGCCAGGCCCTCAGTCAGCAAACACTGATTGAACCTCTAATGCAGGAGCAGCACAGTGCGCATGCTGCGGATGGAACAGCGGACAAGCAGACTGCCCCCACCTGTGGGGAGCTTACTAGTTAGTTCCTTAGAATGTTTATAAAGAGTGTCTAATGACAGGTAAATTATTATGCTAAAATAGGGAAAGAAAAAAAGTTAAACTAAACAACAAAACAGGATATAAATGGTATACATAGCTTGAACATAACCATGTAAAAAAAAATGCCAAGAAAAAAATACCATAGGGAAATAACCAGACTGCTAACAGGATTGTATTGGGTGGTCAGAGGAAAGGTAGGTCTTTTTAAAATTTTTTACATCTCTGGGTTTTTGAAACTATTTAAAGATGAGTTTATATTACTTTTATCATGTGAAAAGGAAAAAAAATCCTAAAAATGTTTCTTATAAATGCATGTGACTCAAATATTTTGACTATTTTTTTTAAAATTCAAGACCAATATGAAACATCTTCAAGACTTGGCTTTAATAAGCTTTGATGTTTAATAAGAAAGGTAGGCTTCTAGGGTGTGTTAAGCCCTTTGAAGCAAGAGATGTGGCCATGTGACTAGTTTTTCTCCAAAGAAATGTGAGAAGAGGTACCTGTGACCTAGCCTAGATGGTGCCGATGACGCCGGTGCCCAAGGGGTGGTGAGCCAATAACATAGAAGAAACTGGGTCCCTAAGTGACCTGGAGGAGCACAGCTGCCAACCAACCTGGGGACTAACCTCAGAACTATTACACGGAAGAGAAATAAACTATTTTATTAAAGCCACTATATTTTGGGGCCTCTTTTCATTTTTTTTTTTTTTTTTTTTTTTGTCACAGCAGAAGCTTTCACCCTAACTGATACTATTTCCGTGCAGAGGATGCATCTGATCTTAGCTGACTCTTTTTGAGTTAAATTTTTTCAGAGTCTCCCTAAAGAGAGCTCTGCTTTGAAGTGTCATACATGGAGCTTCAATAAATTCTAAGCCTTTCAGACAAGTTCAATGGTTAGTAGAATGACTTTGACCTAGTTTTATTTTGACCTCTTCTCTTACTTTACACATCTGAAGAAAGCTTTGTATTAAGTAACTAACATTAAAAAAACCTCTCTTTACAAAATAATGCATGTTTACTAAAGAAATTTTAGAAAATACAGTTAAATAGAACTAAAATCACCTATGATTTTGTCCCCTGATACTGCTATTAATATTTTCGTGTATATTCTTGGGGCCCCAATTGCCACCCAACACCCATTTTCTCCTCTTAGGAAGAAGACTCTGATTTATTGGGATGACAGTGAACCCAGCTAAAAGACCACAATTTTAAGCCTCCCTTGCCTCACCAAGTTCTGGCCAATGAGATGTAAGCAAAACTGTCACGTATGACGCCTTCATGTGATGTCCCCTGAAAAGGGAAGTGTGGGACCCTCCTTTCTTCTCCCTCTAGTTGTGGAATGCCCACATGATGGCTATAGCTCCTACAGCGTGGGACCATGAGGGGAGCTGGAGGATGGAAGCCAGCGTCAGGACAGTGGAACAGAAAGGTCCCTGATGACTGTGGAGCGACTGCACCAGCTCTTCACCTGAGTTCACTTCCTCCACTTGGGTGAGAAACTGTCAGCTTATTTAAATCGTGTTATTTTGGCTTTTTATGTTATATACAACCAAATTTAACACTAGCATATATCTTGCATATGTATGCACGTGTGTATGCATTACTTTTAAAAAATGAAAGTACATATTGTTTTGCAACCTCTTTTTATAAAATATAATATACCATATACTCATACCATTTAATTTTCTTCTACATCATCTTTAATGGATGCATAATATGCTGTATAGCATGAGATATATCGTGATTTAGTTAACTGATTTCATATCATTGGGCATTTAGGTTTCAAATTGTTTTCCTTTAATGAATAATACTTCAGTGAACATGTTGCCACTAAATATCTGCATACACCTATGATATACTTATAATAAACTTCTAGTTAGGAATTGCTAGGTCAAAGGTATAATATTTTTTAGAAGTTAACATACCACACCCAAAAATGTTGAATAAATTCAGTCTGCCCCCAGCAGTGTATGAGACTGTCCATTTCTTTGACTCATAGCAGCAACAGCTATTATCACTTTAAAAAATACATTTGCCAAATTGGCAGGTGTAACCAACTCACTTTTGCCGGAAGTAGCGCACTGAGAAAATGCCCACCGTGATGACAGCAATGCAAATGCTCGGTGCCACAAACGTGCTCCAGCTGGCTCTCCCTGCAAAGTTAGCACACCCTGTGACTGAGTTATCTTCGACGAGCATGTCACAGTGCTGACTCCTGTGTGAACCGTCTGGGCCTCCCCACAGCTGTTGGGTAGCTGAGCTCCGGAACAAGGCCAACCCGCTTTTGTCCATTCGGTTAGGGAGAAGGGGCCCTGAGGGGAGCAGTTTCTATGATTCTAAGGGAGGAGCTCCAGCGCTACAAGGCTCCTTTCTCTCAGGGGCAGAAGGAAAGGGGCCGTGATGGACGAAGCACTGGTTGTGACCTGGGAGTCCTGAACTCAGTCCTGGCCCGACCCCTGACTGACATGTGATCTGTGGACCTCAGCCTCTTGATCTATAAAAGGTGAGTGATGATGTCCACCTTGTAGGTTGTTGTGCAGGTTAGACATGGTGTATTTAAAGCACATGGCAATGCATCTGAACGTAGGAGGCCCTTGAGAAATGGTAGCCATTAATTTTACCAAACCATTGGATAAGCCCGCTGTCTAACTAGGGTCTTTGAAATTGTTCCAGTTCCTTCCTTTGAAAAGAACTACAGCATTTCACTACATGTTGGAATTATTCATTAATTCATCCAATATTTATTGAGTATTAACCATGTCGCAGGCCCTATTCAGTGCTAGGATACAAAGATGAATAGGATGTGGACTCTGCTCTCTTTAGAAGTCATGACTATAGTCCAGGAGACAGATGTGTAAACATGTAAACAGTAAACCACAGTACCCTGGGATACACATAAAAACAGGTATGTACAAGGCAGCGGAGCAGAGAATAGTGTAGGAAATGGCCTCACGAGCAGCTCAGGAAGCTTTCCCAAAAGGCACAGTGTCAAGAGTTTAGGGCTGAAGGATGGCTAGGAGTCGGCTAAGTGGACAGGTTAGGGAAGCGCAGACTAGACAGAACTATGCAAAGGCATGGAAGGAGAAGCTGGGCAGCACTTGCTGGCAACTACAGTTAGTCTGGGCCTGCTTCCAGTCCGAGTGAGGAGGGCGCGGCAGAGGACACAGCTAGATGGGTGAACAGGACCAGATCATGCAGGCCTGGGAACGGAGCAGCTTGACTTCTAGCTTGAAGGCCCTTTGGGGACCACTGATGGGTGGGAACGAGAGGTGGAAGGTCAGCACCAAGGGTCTTGCAGAAAGATTCTTCTGACAGAGTGAAGGACAGGCTGGGAGGGAGGTGAGCAGGGGCACTAGAAGCCAGAGACCCGCTGGCCCCCAGGAGACGTGTGCTACCAGGGCCGGACGGGGAGTTAACGCAGGCAGCCCTGTCACCACGCCACACTGTCGGCACAATCTCACATTTCTCCAGCATCTGCCTTCCTTCCGGGCAGGTGGGACAAGTCTGGAGTACCAGAGTAGACAGACACTGAGTCCTTAATCCAACTAATTGCTCACAGGTTAACTTTCAGAGGCGCGCTGGGAGATGAGGAGAGGGCTTGTCAGTTTTCCCTGTAGAGATGGACCTGGCACAGAACGACAAAGTCCTGAATGATCAACTTGATACTCCGTGTCACAAAGCAAGAACAGCTTGTTTTATGCTTGGAGCAGATGCAAACTAGTGCTGCCAGAGAGAGCAGCGTAACTTAGCTGCTGGGAGCTCATGCTGCTGGGTCACTTCTTCATAGATGCCACCTTAACTAACGCAGGTCTGAGTCTGACCTGTAGTTCTGCCGTTTACCGCCTCCATGACCGGGGGTAATCTTTCTGCACTTGTAAAAAGGCACCCTAATCCCTCATTCCTTTATTCATTTCCTTTTGAGTGCCTGGTAGTGTGGCTAGGGACAATCACGTACAGCAGACACTTTACATGGTTGTGGTCAGGATTAACTGAGCAAAAGCAAGTGCTATAAGGGTCAAATTGTGTCCTCCCACTCCAAATTCAGATGTTGAAGTCCTAACCTCCAGTGCCGCAGAAAGTGGCCTTATTTGGGAATAGGGTCATTGCAGATGTAATTAGTTAGATGAAATCAGACGGGCATGGGTGACCCCTAAACCCATATGACCAGTGTCCTTATAAAAAGGGGAAATTTGAATACACAGACACACACAAGGTGAACACCATGTGAAGATGAAGGCAGAGATCTACACGGCAAAGAACACCAGAGATTGTCACCAAGGTGAGCAAGGCGGGAGGCGTGGAGCCAATTCTCTCGGCCCTCAGAAGAAACCAGCTCTGCAGACACCTCGATCTCAGACTTCCAGCCTCTAGAACTTTGAGAACATAAGTTTCTGCTGTTGAGCCGCTCAGGTTGTGGTGCTTTGTTACAGGAGACCCAGCAAACTAACACAGCATGCGAAGCAGCTGACGCAGTGACGTGCATAATGACTGGGATACGCAACAGCTGCTCTTGTTGAGATCATTCTCATCATTCATTGAAAAGATATTGAGGGAACAAGGACTCCGTGCGGGGCGCCATTCCAGACCTTGCGTAAGAAGAGATGGAGAGAAACAGATACCAGTGCCTGCCTGCTGGAATCAGAGTTTTGAACGTGGGTCAAATGTAGTGCATTATGAAGGAAATATGGAGACGCATTTGGGAAGCCTTCCCGGAAGAGGAAAGTTTTGAAAAGCGGGTAGACCGTGTGTCCCAGCAGACGAAGAGGTGGTAGGGTGCTCCAGATAGAGGAAATAGCAAGCAGAAAGGTGTAGCAGCAACAAAGTAACGAGCAAGTTAAAGAAAATCTGCTCATCCCCACGCCACACCAGCCCAGGGTGGACTCTCTGTCTTTAAAGTCGCTTCTTACCTTGCTGACAAAATTCCCTCTGGTTCCCTCGGGGGCTTTCGCCAGCAGCTGTCAGAGCTGTCATCCACAGGATGTATGTCACTCTGGGCCGCAGGCTGTCTATGGGATGGGAATTTGGGGACACCCCATAGGGAAGTTCTGAGAGGAAGAGAAAGGAAGACAGGCACGTATTAATGGAAATATTTGCATGTGGGCTTTTACTTATTTTTATTTGTTAATGCTCCATTTAATATGAAAGAGAAGAACACATTGCTGTTTTGAAATAGTCCTAATTCATTAGTACTTAATACTTGAATAGGCCCCGGACACTGTCATTTATGGAGGCCCCACTTCATGGCATATCAAAAGAATTAAATATGTTTTCCGTGGTAAAATCTTGCAAAAGAATTTTCATCACTTTTCTTTGAGATTTAGCTCTAGTAACTCCTGTTATTTCTTGTGACTAGACAGTTTCCGGCATTTATCAGGAACATTTGAGAACTCTTGGGGAGGAAATTAAATGTACAAATTGTTTTCAATGGAATTTTAAGAATGCTAAGTTTAGCAATTAATGAAATAGACATTTGAGTAACATTTATTAATTTTGATTTTCCACGTTTTCTGTAGGCTCTGGGGACTGGGCTTAGTGGCCTTAGTATGACGATCTGCTTCCCTTTGACATAAGATCGAAAGATGAGAGCATCGCGCTCAGATTAGTTTGGCAGTTTCAGCCTAGGTGATCAGTTCCTTATGCTCCCAAGGCCCCTGACATCCTCAGCAGGGAAGATTCTGGTTTTGGAGCAATGCGCTGATGCTGTTTTTCTCCTCCAAGAAACATGAGTCTCGGCAGCCCTCAGTCAGTAGGCAGGCTTCTCCTCCAGCGACCTGCTGGGTGGGAGTTTCGGGGTGACCTCTCAAAGCTTGGCAAGAGCTGCAAAGTCAAAGCCAGAGCTTCGGCAGGAGCAGCCTGCCAGCCCACTCTACAGACAGTGCCTGTGCTGGGGATCACAGTGGAACCCAGAACTCAGCACTCCAGGCCTCGACATCATGGCTCACAAACCCCAGGGCATGTGAATGGTGGCTCTTGTCTGCTGAATGTATTTCAACAGCCACAGGTATTCATTGTGTGCTCTGGAAAAGGCACTGAGTATACAAAGGTATACACTCGGCCTCCAAGAGTTCAGCTTCTAGTGGGGAAAGGAGAACCTTACACTCCCTGGCCCCTGCTGACTATGGTGAGCAGCAAGCCGGAGCCGTCCACTCCCCCCGAGCGGCTAGGGCGAGCAGATCACTTAACAGCTGCAACTGTCAGAGCAGTTGCTGTAGCTTACATCCTGTTGAGAAAAAGCACCCTGTGGAAAATTCCTAAGCCTCCTCTAACCTGATGAAACTGCTCGCTAGCACTTAAGCTGGATGATTGAACTCAAAAATCTCCTTATTCCTAAGGCAGAGGATTAAAAAATTAATTTTGGAGACACCTTCTGCTCATCTTGCTGCAGCAAAGCGCAGCCACTGTCCGACTGTAAGGACGTCCTCAGGTCTGGCAGTGAAATGAGACCTCGGAACAGAAGGGAAGGGGTGTATATGGTTTGTTGGGCGGAAAAAGTTGATACATACACACACACACACACACGTATGCATGTCTGAAGAATAAAAATAGAAACTCTTGGGGGGAGCAGTGAGGAGGGTGACGGGGTCAGCATTTGGTTGGCAAATACGTTGAGTTGAGTAATGGGAGAAAGAGGGCAAGAAGCCGTGCAGGAAATCCTGGTTCTGCTGCCTCGGTCCGGCTGGCCGTGGTCCCCGCAGAGATAAAGGGGCCTTTCAGTCCTTGGCACCTGAAACTTGAGGCTCAGGGTGGTTAAATGACAAAGGCACCGTTTAGGATAGTTGATAGTTGCCAATCGTCTGAATGGCTGCGGGTAATAATGTCAAGGGTTACCAGGTAAAACAGCTGCCTTGTTACTGGAAATTAGTTTTTACCTCTCAGTCTATGTTGGTTTAACAAAGTCTAGGGCAGTGTTCAGCCATTTGTTATTCCACAAATACTGTTTTTACTAAGCACCTACTGTGTGCCTGGCTGTATTGCAGGGGAGACAACGGTGAGCAAGTTGCCATGGCTTCTGCCCTCATGATGCTTACAGTCTGTCGGCAAACACAGCCAAGTAGTCACAAAGTATAACGTGTGCGCCAGCAGGGAAGTGCACTTGTCATTGGTGCCCGCGGCGGAATCAGCGAACTTCCAGAGGAGTGTCTGTGCACAGAAGCACTGCGGCTCGCACCGAAATGCAGGTGCCTGGGCACCAGCCCAGTTCTACCCCCTTTCTCCTGCCCAGGCAGGGCCAAGCGCTCCTGCTGCACTCTGCGGGGGGCACAGAGGCGCAGGACACGGGAGACAGGGCCCTCCCTCCTCGAGCTCCCTCCTCCTTTTGCTGTTGTGGTGCCTCTCGCCTGGCGTCTCTCCTCCCGCCCCCATCTACTGCCCTCTGCCACTCTCTAGCAAGCACACTTCTGAATCCACCATGGTTTCTGGTTGCCAGACGCGATTGGTAGTTGTCAGTCCTTGATGACAGTAGCTACGTCACTTCCCTGTGCTTTCCATCTCCCTCAGCGGACCGTGAGCTCTGGGAAGATGGGGAGAGGGTCTTATTCATCCGTCAGAGCTTACCGAATAAAAGGGATAGGTAATCTAAACTGATTGAATCTGTGCCTCTTCCCCCTTTTAACTTATTTTAAAATGCCCTTTTGTAGACTTGAGATTCTTCAGATGTGTGGCAAAATAAGGTAGGTATTTTCTTCAATATCTACAAGAGCAGCTTTAAGAACCAACTGACCCTGTTGACCTTTCTGGTTGTAAATAGGCATCTCGGTTTAAACTCCGTGAAAATGAAATTTTCGGGGGGAGCAAATTCCAAATGGCCCAAGGTCAATTAATTCGTGACCTCTTGGGGTGCATTTCAGAACTGACCCTGACAGGCCCACTGGGAAGCAGTTCTGTTCAGTGATAGGGTATGTTTACCCACAGTGGACTAAGTGAATGATTGCGAGGCCTTACAATGGAATACTAGAGAGCTGTTAAAAAGGAGTGAGGCAAATCCATGTGGACTGATGTGGAAAGACCCCTGGTGTGTGTTATTGAGAGGCAGAAACAAGGGCAGGTCCAAATACAGATTCATCCCAAATATGGGCCTGTATGTGCAGTCACTTTTTTTTGGAAGAAGACATGAAAAACTGCTACCAGCCTACGTATGGAGGAGGGGGAATGCCCATTTCATATCTTTCTGAACTATTTGAATGCTGTGACCATGTGCAAGTAATTTTTATATAACAAGAAATTAACTGGCTTCAAAAGTTGTAATTTTCAGAACAGCAACACTGCCAGTCTTCCAAGGTCAAGAGAGCAGACCAGCTCCTCGAGCTTCCCAGGCATGCGTCACTCTCGCTGGCAGCTCTGGCACCCACGTCTCAGGGTGGCTTTGCTACGTTCTTCTTGGACCTACTGGCTCTCATGAAGAAATAAAAATGTTACTTCTTTATGACAAATTCTCCTGAAAGAAAGCCAGCTGCCTATGAAACAAGGAGAAGGTCAAGCCAGAAAAAAACCGAAATTCTGAATAAATAAAAAATTAGAACATCAAATCTGGCAAGTGACTTAGAGCTGCTACCTCACTGAGTGAGCCATGAAATCATTTGAGATAATGCTCCAGCTGGAATTTATTTTAATTGCTTTAATCTTACAATTATAGGTCACTTAAATTGCATGTTACCCATTTAAGGAGAAAATAACATGCTATGACGGTATTTGCAAATGTGGGGATTCCAAAATTCTCTAAACGCACCCCTCAGGGGTCTACACAATAGTATTGAGGTGCCTGCATTGCTTTTTTTATCATTTAATTAATTTTTGTTTTTTGAGGAAGATTAGCCCTGAGCTAACATCTGCCACCAATCCTCCTCTTTTTTCCTGGGGAAGATTGGCCCTGAGCTAACATCCGTGTCCTTCTTCGTCTACTTTATATGTGGGATGTCTGCCCCAGCATGGCTTGCCAAGCAGTGCCATGTCCGCACCCGGGATCTGAACCCGAGAAACCCAGGCCGCCAAAGCGGAATGTGCGAACTTAACCGCTGCACCACCGGGCTGGCCTCAAAGTGCCTGCATAGCTTTTTGAAATGCTGTCTCCCCATATAAGTAAGCTCCTTGAGGGCCCGGGCCATTATCTTCATTTCTTCAGTTTGCTTGGCACATAAGATATATTCAGTAACCGTGTGAGTGTGTGTAGATGTCTTTTATTCTTCTTCACTCAATCTCACAAATATTTATTGAGCACCTGGAAAGTGGCAGGCACAGTGCCAGCACTGCGTGTGTGTGCACAGACACACGCTTGTGTTCTCCGACACCTGCACCAGAAGGCGCTGCGTTCGTTTCTCACACATACCGCAAAATCGAGGCTGGGAGTCGGAGTCCTGTTCCCTCCAGTATATCCTGTAATGGAGGATGCAGCCCATTTGCTCCTGGGCTGGAATCTCGTCCCATGAAATTAAAATGCTCCCCTTCTCCTCTGTGATGGCATTGATGTGGGGGCCACTCAGTGGGGCTGGAACGTAGAACACAGGAGGCTTTTGTCACCCTCCAAACCCAAATCATTAAACTAAAGCAAAATCTGGCCAAAGGTCACAAGACTCACCTTTGTGCTTAGAGTTGCCCCGGGTGGAGCTGCACCTTGCCCGGTCCCCTGACAGCGCGTGCACCCGGATTTCATAACAGGTGTAGGGTTTTATGTTCTCTGCAAGCAAAGAGAGTTCGTGGAACAGGTGCGGCATCCCATGCGAGTCACTAACGGGAGCCACTTCACTATCTGGTACAGACGCATTCACGGATTTCTTGCCTACGCTTAGTTTGAAGATGGTTCCAGTATGCTCTGGACTGAGAGTAAAGGATGATCTGCGCCATCCCAGCTTCACCTCGTGGTGGACAAATAAGCAAACCCGAGGTTCTGTCCGGGGTCATTGTGATTAAAAAGACAAAAGCCATTCCCGTTCCAACAAGGATTTAAATAGAAGCACACAGACTGCTTTTGAAACAAAGCTCACCTTCTAGAAAAAACCTGGACTTCTACAAATAAATCATTTGCTGTGTACAGAAAGGTGTGGCTGGTGTTTTGCAGGCACAGAACCTGAAAGGCTCTTCTAGTTCCACAGATGCTTATGGGGATCTGACAGGAGCGCAGGATGACACATTGGAGCGTGACTAACCCGGCTCGTGGGGTGCAAGCCAGCCCCTCGTCCCCTCCCCCACCCCTTCCCCTGCCAGGTTCCACGTAGACATCAGTGGCTTTGCAGCCTGGAAGATACGGAAGGTACCTGGCAATGTTAATGCTCCTTCCTAGCTCTTGAAGTGCCACACTGCAACTTTCTGTCAGTCATGAAGTTTTACAGACCATCCTTGACTTAGGATGGTTCCATCGACGATTTTTCAACTTTACCATAGTGTGAAAGCAATGCGCGTTCAGTAGAAACTGTACTTCAAATTGTGATCTTCTCCTGGGCTAGCAATGTGCAGTGTGATGGTCTTTCCTGATGCCGGGCAGGGGCAGCCCCCGCAGCTCCCAGCCAGCCCCGAGACCCCGGGGTAAACAACCGGCACGCTTACACCCAGTCTGCACCCACAAGGCCACTGTCCTTTTCACTCTCAGTACAGTATCCAATTACATGAGATAGGCAACACTTTACGATAAAATAGACTTCGCCCAACTGCGGGCTAATATAAGTTTTCGGAGCATGTTTAAGATAAGCCAGGCCAAGCTATGATGTTCGGTAGGCTAGGTATATTAAATGCATTTTCAACTTATGATATTTCCAACTGAGGGTGGGTTTATTGGGATGTAACCCCATGGTAAGCGGAGGAAGATCTGTGTGGGCAAGTGATTCTGCTTCCTGTAAAGAAAAGGCCCCGCATGTAGGATACTGCCCATGCCATAACTTTAAATTCCCAATGAAAATTTAAAGAAAAAAGAGACATAATGCCTACTAGGTAACTATAGCATCATGTGGTCAGAGTACGGCCTCTCTCCCGTATTGTTTAATGTCCTGCCATAGATAGATCTGGTTTCCTATACTGACAATTGATTAGGGTTTAATATTTTTTGGGAGGGAAGAGGGATTTTCATCACAGAATAATTTACTAAATAGTATGTGTTTTATATGAAAATCCATCGTCCCTTAAATATTCCAGCAAGCAGGTAGCATATAATGCTCAGATGTGCAACCAGTGCTGTCAGAAGAGACCATGAGGAGATCCCAACTCATGCCATGGGTGAGTTCCAGTTCATATTCATGAACCAAGGGAAATGGAGAAAAGGATGCCATCAGCTTAGTCCAGTAATCTAAAGATTCTTCGAGGGTGGCATCCAGACCCAGGAGCCCAAAGGGCAACATGGAATAGGAGCTCCCATTTCATCCGGGCGAGGCTCGTGCCCGGCTGCTCTGCCTCGAGTGCTGGAAGGAGCCCACCACCCACTGGCGCCCCGTGGAGGTGTGGGCGTCCCAGTTGAGCTCATTAGGCAAACGGTTTCATTGCATTTTGCCATGCAGGATGTGGGTTCAGGGCAGAGCCCCTGGGAACTGCTGCCTCAGAAGCCGTGGGCTTCGTCCTCCACTGTTACTGGAGGAGGCAAGAAGACGTGGCGCCATAACTCAGCTGACATTTCCTTTCCCATAAAGTGTCGAGTCCTAGCACGCCCGTTCCCTGATTCTGAGCCTAAGGTCTCCTGTTTTACTGGCAAATTCCTATACGAACACCCCCTCATCATGTCTGTGTTCCACCTCCAAAATTCCTTAGCCCCGCTGCCCAGTGGATGCAGCCCATGCTCCTAAGCTTTTCATTTCCTTTCCATCATCTGGCCCCAACTTCCAGGCTCATTTCCCGCTACTCCCATGCATCCATGTATACCTGGCGCCCTTGGGCGAGGGCTCTGTCTCCACCTTTATAAACCATCTCTTAGGTGAATTATCTGCAAGCAGCGAATTTCAGCTATGAAGTGTGGGAGAAGGCCCACAGTGGAGGATCAGTGATGGGGAGTCATCACGGAGAAAGTATGATGGGAGCAGGCAGAAAAGGGGCCGAAATCCTCGAGGCATCCAGGCAGGTTTTCTAGACACCCTGATCTACATATCTGCAAAAGGAGGGGCTCTGTACGTCAGAACCATTCTCACCCAGGAAGGACAGGACTGATGACCTCAGCTTGGGCCCCCAACCTATAATCCAGGAGCTGTCTTGTGTTCTAGCCTACCCCAAAGCACCTCACTCTGCCCCAGCCGGGTGCTGGGAAAAGGCTGGTGAGGCTCTGAGGGCAAGGAATCCCCTTTCTGATTGGAGAGGGCCATTTTGAATTCATGATAACTATGAATTACTTAATTTTTTGTGTTTATTTCCAGAACGTAACATCAACACAAACTCATAGTTAACCAAGTGTTTTAAGCAGGAGAGCAACTTTAATAAAGTTATTTTATCCAGTGTTATATTGATTTTATTCAAACAAATATTTCTAAAGTGCTTAAAAACATTTTAGTTCCCTAAGTATGGAAAAAATTCTCTCTTGTCCTCTATTTTATGGTATTTTTGTAAAGTATAGAATGTCTAAAAGGAAGGAGCTATGGGGAGTATATGGTTCCAGCTGTCCCACCAGGGGACGTCCTCATACAGTTTATAAAAAGCCTTTACAATTTTGTGGCGGTTTGGAGCTAAGAAATGCCTTTTCTCTCCGCTGTTTCATCTGATCTGCTGGGCCGAACGGCCCTAAAGGAAAATTGGTTCTCTCGCGACAACTCCCGGGACAGGGAACGCACTGCCTGGAGACCAGCACGCGCAAAGAAAGGTCTGTCTCGCAAAGAAAGGTCTGTCTCGAAGCTGAGCTGCCATCTGCCTTTTTGCAATTCCCAAGCGGGGGCCTCAGCTTTTCTCTCCACAACAGCGAAGGACACACGCGTGCTCTCATGCACACCTCGAAGCCAGCAACAGCCATCAGACCGCCCCACACCCTTCTAGAATTCTCTTCTACAGCTAAATGGTCCCCACGTGAAAGGTTCCAGATGCCCAGGGACTTGCTCACTTCCTCTGATGCCCACCGGGTTATGCAGGCAGCCTTCTCTGTAGGTGTAGTGATTAGAACCGAGCACAGCCCACGAGCAGCCTGAGCAGCTAGAGCAGAGAGGCACACGGTTAAGGAGCAGCTGTGTATTGCCCCGCGGTGTCCTCTCTTTATTTCACTTGTGCAAGTCTTATTTCCTTCAGCAGGGCCTGTGTGTCCTCCTGGACAGGTGTGATGACTGTCATGGTGCAATGACAATATTACGGGATTTAGAGCTGAAAACCTATTAAAATCTTAACGCTGTCACATATAATAATAATTATGGTAGCTACATTATCGAGCACTTTATTTATTTATTTATGTTATTTTATTTTATTTTGTTTTTGAGAAAGATTAACCCTGAGCTAACTGCTGCCAATCCTCCTCTTTTTGCTGAGGAAGATTGGCCCTGAGCTAACATCTGTGCCCATCTTCCTCTACTTTATCTGTGGGACGCCTACCACAGCATGGCTTTTTGCCAAGCGGTGCCATGTCCGCACCCGGGATCCGAACTGGCAAACGCCGGGCCGCCGAAGCAGAATGTATGAACTTAACCGCTGCGCCACTGGGCCGGCCCCTCAAGTGCTTAAAATGTGTCAGACACTCTTCAAAACATTTTCTCTATATTAATTCAGTTAGTCCTCACAATCACCTAGTGAGGTAGGTAATATTATTATCCCCATTTTACAGATAAGGGAACAGAGGCACAGAGAAGTTAAGTACTTTGCTCTGGATCACACAGCCTAGTAAGTAACAGAGCCAGGACTCACACCCAGACAGTCTAGGTGCAGAACCAGCACTTTTAACCACTATGCTGAACTTATACTTAAAAATAACATCAATGGGGCTGACCTGGTGGCATAGTGGTTAAGTTCGCACTCCACTTTGGTGGCCCAGAGTTCACGGGTTTAGATCCTGGGCCCAGAGCTACACACTGCTCATCAAGCCACGCTGTGGCAACATCCCACATATAAAAAGGAGGAATATTGGCACAGATGTTAGCTCAGCAACAATCTTCTCAGGCAAAAAGAGGAAGATTGGCAACAGATGTTAGCTCAGGGCCAATCTTCCTCACCAAAAAAAAAGACACTAAGTTCTGTCCAATCATTTTAACATATTTTCAGATGCTTTCTATCACTTGATAGTAACCAGTGACAAATGTGGATTTGAAGACTAGAGACACCAGTTATCATATATATAATTCTGGATTTATCATCACACAAATACTAAGAAGCTGAATTGGGGATGAAAGCCCTCCTGGTTTCCTGTTCTGTACCATGGGTATAACAACTCTTGTTGCACTGTTCTGAGAATTAAATGAACCCCCAAATGTGAGGTGCCCACCCCACTGAGCGGTTACTACTTCACTCTCAGCCATGCTGGTTTGGTTCAATTACTCATTCATCTTATCTGGCCTCTGCCGGGCACAGAATCTTCCATAATGAAAACTTGTATGCTCAGGGGGTCAGTTGGTTTTCTGTGGCTACAGAATTGTGTTCTTGGGTGACCCTAGGTCACCGCTGTCCCTCTTCTCATGCAGCTGCCTGTAACTGAGGGCACGCTTCTGGGTTCCCACTTGCAATTTCCTCAGAAAATGTAAACTTAGGAACTCTCCAGAAGGAAGGTGAACAATTAGGTACCTGCGATCAGGGCGGACACGTTGGCGGGGGTGCTCCGCAGCCAGTGAGGAGGGGCCTGTGTGCTGCCCCCGGGCTGGTGCTCAGCCCATTCCACCACGTACTCCTGGACAGCAGGGGCGGCTCCACCCGGAGGCTCCCAGCTCACCATGATGCTGTCTGTGCCCTCCGCAGCTGGAGACACCTGGAGAGGCGCCAACGGCCCTGTATGAAGAAAAGAGGAGGGGACAAGGACAAAACCTCAGTGGATAAAGATGCAAAAACAACAGCTCACCCCAGCCAAGTTCTAGGAAGAACCAATGTCTTTTTATGGACTTTGAGGTTCACAGATTTGTTCACCCTCCTTCTCAGATCTTGGAGAACTGGCATCGGTGCAGGGCCCCGGGTAGTGTTATTTGCAGAATTATTTTCCCCTTCATCTTCCATTTCACTTTCCATTTGTGTGTCCCCAAAGGTACCTGCTCTGGTGAATATAATATGCACCCTTCTAATCTGCCTCTACATGTTTATTCAGACATGTATGTATCCTTGAAAATGAGTGTTGCTTGGAGCTTGTGTGTTGTGCTCTCATGAACCATGCTGGGAGTACATCTGATGCTTTTTCTGATCTTTCTCACTCAGCATCACGGGTCTAGGACGTAGGCCCCCTGCTGTCCGTAAACCCAGCTCAGCCCGCAGACTGCTGCCCCGACCCTCTCTCGCTCCAGTCTCCCAGAGACAGCGGGAGGTCCTGCCAGCGCTTGGCTAACACAAACACGGATGCAATGAACGTTCTCTTGCATGTCCTTGTGTGCCTGTGCGAGTGTCTCTAGATGTATATGTGCTGAATTGCTCGACTGTAGAGTAAATTCACATATTATTTCACTAAATATGACCAGATTGACCTAAAAGAGCCAATCAATTGACACTCCAATGAGAAAAGAACTCTCCATGAGAGTTCTCATTTCCCCACTAACACTTGGTATTTTCTGACTTTCTCATTTTTACAAATCTGGTACATGTAAAGTGGTATTTAATTGTGGTTTTATTTTCATTTCTGATTTTTTGTGAGTCTGAGCTTCTCTTCATATATTACCAGCTGTCTGAATTTCTCTTTCTGTGAACTGTTGGTTCCTACTTATTTTTTTTGTCGCGTTTCCTGTCTTCTCTCTGATTTGCAGAAATAGCTTTTATATTCTAGATGTTAATCACTTGTCAGTTTTCACCACTAAAAATATCTTCCTCCAGTCTTTCAGCTCCCTGATAACTTTGTGACGTGTTTGTTGCACATAAATACTTACTTCGATGTAGGTAAATGTATCCATGGTTTGTGCATTTTCAGTCTTGTCTAGGAAATTCTTCTATCTTGGGGTCTCGAGGAGACTCAACACCTTTTCTCCTATCGGCCTCTGGTTTGAACTTTCACATTTAGGTTTTTGATCCAAATCTAGCTGAAAGGTTTTGTTTTGTTTTGTTTTAAGAGAATAAATTTTATTATTTTTTCCCACACAATCAATCAACTTTTCCAAACGTGATTCCATCCCTGACACACATCAAGGTGCATGTATTCATGGGTTTCTGACTGGGCCAGCCCAGTCTCGAGAACACACAGGTCACATCGCCAGGCTTGGTGACGTCTGACTGGGTGGTAAAGACCCCTCCTCATTTTGCTCCCCTTTTTAACAGTGTCCTTGGATATTCATGAAAATTCATTCTTCCGTGTAGTTTTTAGAATCAGTTTATCGGAATCCCCCAAAATTCCAGCTGGTATTTTTTTATTGGATTAAGTTAAATTTATAGTTTAATTCAGGGAGAATTAATGCTGTTACAATGTTAAATTGTTCCATTCGTAAATATGCTGTTTCATTGAAATTATTAAGCTCTGCTTTTTTATCTTTTAATGGAGGTTTAAAAATTCCTCCTTAAAGTTTTCATAAATTCTTTATTAGGTCAATTCCTAAACACTTTATGCTTTTAATTTGCTATTTAAATGGCATCTTATTTTCTACTGTTAATTTGTGTGTTATTCTTCTTTCTGGAAAAGCTGCTAAACTCTCTAATTAGTTCTAATGATTTGTCTATTACTCTTCCTGAATTTTCCATGTCATAATCTTATTAGCTGCACACTTAAACTATCTCCTCTTCCCAATCTTTAAATTAAATCTATTTCCTTTTTTTTTATCTTGTTGCTAACTTTAAAGAGAATGTCCCTATGTATCTTTATTAAGGTGATATTTGCTGCATGTTTTTGGTAGAAAGTCTTTAAAAACTAAAAAGTTTTCTTTTATTCATAGTTTTCAAATAGGTTTTATTTTTATAAAATACTGTTTATTTACTAAAAACATTTTTTTACTAAATGCTTTTCTACATCTGTCAGGAACACATCCCTTTTTTCGTCTTTCAGTATTAATGTGATGAATTACAGTGATACAGTTTTCTGATACTGATCCATCCTTTTCTTCTTGGGGTCGACGCTGCTTGATCATTCTGCACTATTTTTTTTGTGTGTGTAGACTTTTTAAAAATAGACTTACTTTTAGAGCAGCTTTAAGTTCACAGCAAAATGAGTGGAAGGCACAGAGCCTCCCCTCTATCGACATCCTGCACCAGACGGTACATTCTGCAAGAGTCTCGATAAATATTTTCAAGTATTTTTTCCCTTTCATTTACTTTTTTCTCTTACTGGGACTCCTTTTAAGCTGCTGTCATTACTTCTCTTTCTATTCTTTCAGTGCTTTAAGTTTTCTCACTTTTCAGCTTCTTTCCCCATTTTTGATGCCTTTTGGCGAGTTTCTCACCCAATCTTCCACTCACTGATTCAGTCTTCGGGTCAGTCCTTTCTGCTATCCCACCTATTGGCTAAGTTCTTTATTTCAACAATTAAACTTCCCATACTGAGTCTTTTTGGGGGCTTCTTCACACACCCCTCTTTCTGACTCCTGTGTCTAGCAGCCTCTCTCATCTTTCTCAGGACACTCTTCATGCACATTCCAAGCTTCCGTGCTGTCTGTGGCCTTCGTTAGATTCCCTGTGGCACAGCTTGCTCCATTTGGTGCCTTTCTGTCCCAGAACTCATGCCTCTCAGGTTTCCCCCAGTTTTCTCCTCCAGGATCATGTTTTATTATCTTGGGCTCATCGGCAGCCATGCCTTTATTTTTCCCAGCCGGAGTGAAAGCTTAGCTGTCGCTCCGGCTCCCCAGGTCAGTTTAGGTGGGAGGAGGAGCTCTTGCGTGGGGGAAGCTCCGGCCAGAGAGCCTGGAGTGATGCAACCTGAGCTCCACCTGTCCCCAGGTTCCCCTTAGGCAGACCTGGCCCCTCCAGAACCTACCGGTGCCTCCATGGCTGGCACTGCTCTTCACAGGGAGCGGGGCTGTCATTCTGTTCTGTAACTGCCAGGTCCAGGGGGCAGGTGCTGGAGAAATCGCAGGGCAGCCAGCGCCCCGGCACTCTGCCAGAAGCTCCCTCCCCACGGTTAGGTTTCTGGGCTTCTGTGAAGTTCCTATGCCCGCTTCTCTGGACTTACCAGCCCCACAGTAGAAATGCCCGGGCTATGATCATATCAGGGCAATACGGGCAAGAAAAAGGAAGGCAACCAGCAAGTGCTCCTGCAGCCCGCCCCCTTCAGCACTATTCCCACGCACAGGGGCTCAGCCATCAGCCCTCTCCTGTGCTCCTCAGGGCCTGGCTTGGCGGTGAGAGCAGGTAACCGGTGTGGTGCCTGTCTTGTCAGGAGCTGGAATCCCCAACAGTACTTCCTTTCTCTTCATTTCCTTTGGCATTTGATGTCCTGGCTATGCCATGGATTATCTTCCTTTTGAGAATGAAATGTATTCATTCAGTAAATATTTACTGAGCACCTAGGGCTCATAAGACCCTTTGCAGATGACAGGCTGCAATAGCCTTTCCAACCACTGCTTTCTCTGGAGTTGTCGAAGCAAATCACCTTGGTGTCGCCCCGCCTGAGTCACCACACCTGCCAGGAACCAGCCTGGACTCCCCACCCTGCCCATGTCTGCCAGGGTGCGTTCTCTCCTTCACAACTCTGCTAGCGACTCACCTTCTCTCTGTCACCCCATCCAAAATTACTCCCTTAGCCTCATTCAACTTCCCACTTCCCTTTTCACTGAGAGCGTCTATAGTGATGAAGTTGATAAGGTACTTGGAAAAACTGCCCACCCAAGGGACAGGTGGCCTGGTTTTTCAGCCCAGCTCTGCCACTAATGGGATATTCGGTCTTGGCTAAGTTACTGCACCTCTTGGGGGCCTCAGTCTCCCACCTCCCTGTGGGCCTCTGTGAATGACGAGACTGGCTTCTGCCTCTTCCTGTAGTTTCAAGAATTCTTAAGCACAGGAACTGGCCTGAAATATTAAATACTTTTTACTTGTTGATGGTGGGTTTAGCATACATTCAGTTTTCATTATAAACCAACAAAATCATCCTTGGGCTTCTTGATATGCAATACTGTGGCTAGTGGCTTTTACGATAAAGTTGTCCCTACTTTCTCAAACTCAACATATCTTTGCCTGTTGGGGCATTCTTCCCTCCCTAGAAGAAAAGCTATACATGTAAGTAGTGTGAACATATACTGAAAGAAAGGGAGACACAAAATCATGGTACACTATTCCTACAGATCATTCAGAATTTGTATGAGACAAGACCACTCAAGGACGGGACCACGCGATTTGGCGGTCTGTCCTCCAGGTCACTCTGGGACTCACAACTGATTACACTGGATGGTCTGGGTGGTCGTAGGAGAGGCAGCAGGCTCTTGAGACGCCAAGAGTTCCAGGCCCAGGACCCTCCTAGCTACCTCAATGTTCTAGAGAGTTGTTTCAATGTCCTACCTCACCTTCCCTCCACGTTCATCCTCACTGAGCCTCGTCCCTATGTGACAACTCTCCGTTCTGAGAGGAGGAAGTGTTCCTCTTACCTCTTTTAGCCACTGGATCCCATCAGCTTCCAGCTCCCCAGGGACTTCCCCTCTCCCCTTTATCTTCGACTCTCCCCCACACCAGTTCTTCTCTTCAACTTACACGCCCACTCAGATCTCACTTGAAAACACACCCTCGCGCCCACACACCTCCCCTCCTTCACCCGGCTAACACCAACTTGAGTCTTCAGATGTGCTCACGTCGCCTCCCCTCCCAGCTGATGCTCGTGCTCCTCTGCTCCTGGGGCTCCCTGTGCCTACCGCTAGTCTCACACTTGTCACACGGCGCTGCAGTTTACTTGTGTATGTGTCTGCGCTCCCGCTCGACAATATATAACAGGAGGACCTCAACGGTGTTTCTACCTACTGCTGGACTCCCGTTACCTTCTACAGGACATGCTCAGTAAATCACTGTTGAATAAAAAAAGGAGGGGCCAACTCTGAAACAATGAATGTTTCATTTTGACAAGCCGTTACCAACTCTAACTGAGGAACTTGGAATGGGCCCAGAAAACTCACGATGCCTATATCCTGGAGACCCATCTGCGGTGAGGTTTGAGGAAGTAAGGTATTTTGACATGTTACATTTTAACAAGAGCAGCATGCTAAACAGTGCTATGATTTCAATTTCCTCCCACAGAATTCCCTTTAAAATTACATATGCAGTACTTATCCATTGAAGAAAAAATTTTAAATATAAAAAGCCAAAGGGAAGAAAGATCATCTGTAATGCCATGATGCAGCTATGACCTCTCTTAATAGGTCCACGTACATTCTCCCAGGTGTTTTTACTGTGCTAAAATGTGTACTGTGTGAACATATATTTAAAATGACATCATACCACGTGTACTCTTGAAAGCCTGCTTTTTCGCTTATTATCTGTATCTTTCCATGTCGATAAAAGCCTGGCTACAGCATCGTGTTAATGCTGGCGTGGGATTAAGGCAGGTGACGGCCATCATATACTTAACCAGTCCATCCTCTAGGGTCACACATTTAGGCTGTGGGTGCTGTTTCACTATTGCAAAAACTTTTTCAACAAACATGTTCATGCTTACATTTTTTAAGCTCTTATCGTTTGCTGAGGATATATTTCTAATGGTAAAATTTCTTAGTCAAAAGATATGTTCATATTTAAAGTCTGTTACAAATTGCCAAATTGCTCCTCAGGAAGCGGTGCCAATTTGCACGCCCACAGCAGTGTGCAAGAGTATCTTTTCCTGACACTCTCACCTACGTGGGTTGTACTAATTCTTGCTCTTCCTCAGCCCACTTCAGTTTCTCATGTTTTTTCCCAAATTTGCATCTCATTGATCGCCAGTTAGGCTGGACATATTTTCATTCCCTTATTATTCCTTTTATATTTATTTTTTGAGCTGACAGTTCATATCCTCTGATCTCTTATTTATTTGAAAAAGTTAGATAAATAGATAATCAATCCTCTTTTTGCCAAAAATGTGATATATACTTTTCTTAAATTGCCGTTTACATTTTTCAAGTTTTATTTACGGTGTTTAAAAAATACATTTTACTATGTATAAAGTTTAAGCTTTTTTTCCCCATCATTAATCCATCTTTACCTTCAGGTTTCTGCCTTAGGGACCTGCCCCACGAGAGGCAGAGATTACCAGGTGCTACCAAATACCCCTCCTTGTCATCTTTGCAAGGGAGCAGTGCTGCCTGAAACCCCTTTCTCAGCAGCTGGGCGTGGCCAGGTGACAGTCAATGGCTGCAAGTGTGTCGCGTGACCTGGGGCAAAGCTCATCAAGATCAAGGGCTGAGCCCTTCTCCCTCCCTTCTTCTTTTCTACTGCCTAGAAGGAAATAGCTGGAGCAAGAGCAGCCATCTTGGACCATGTCCATCTTGAGGATGGAAGCCAACTTAGCAGAGGGAACAGAAAGAAGGAGCCTGGAGTCCTGATGATGTCACGAAGCTGTCACACCAGCCCTGAACTGTCTACCCCTGAACTTCTTTTATGTGAGAGAATAAATAAGTCACTGCAGTCAGGGGTCTGCTCAGAGCACCCCTTATTGCTAAGAGCAATTCCTAACTCCTATACCAACCCAAGGTGATATCAATATTTACTTGTATTATTTTCTAGTTATTTCATATATATTTTTTCATATATAATTTATATAATATATATAAAATATACATTTTATAAAATATGTTTTGGTAGAAACTTCTTCAAAATGATTGCTGGACTCACATGTAGCTAAAATTGCTACACTGAATTTTAAGGAAGGAAGGATCTAATTGTAGTTTTATTCTATTAGGCATTTTGGGGAAGAGTTAAGCCAATGATCTTGGCGTGGAATGCTTTTATAATTCAGGTCTTGAGAAACAGCACGAATATCCATTTTCTTGACTAATCATGGGTTTTTATCCTGAGAAGTTAGTTTTCAGAGGAGGTACTCTCAAATGTAGATAGCTAGTTGGGAGGTTGTCAGTGTAGATAATTGGATGCATATCTAAATTTGTGTAATAAAGAGCTGTTGTATAGAAAGCTTTTACTATAATATCATTACAATCAGAATTTCATTTTAATAATTTTAATACTATTGATTTTAAAATATGTTTTGATTGTAGGTATAAGATGTTTTTTCCAGAACTTGACAACGCATATTATTCTTGCTTCTGGAAAAATTAGCCAGATATTAGTGTTCAATTTAACGTAACTCGTATTTCGTAACTAACATTGATTCAGCACCTACTGTGTATTAGTCTCTGTGTTGAATCTCACGATGACCTGCAAGGCGGGTAATATAATCCCAACTTTCGAGAGGGAGAAACTGAAGCTTCGAGGTGTTAATTCACTTGTCCAAGGCCACTCACAGGCTGAGCGGAAAAGACAGCCTCTGAAGGCTGCTGAGTCTGGAGTCCAAGCTCCTGGGCTATCACACCAGGCCCTGGGCTGGAGAGGAGATGAGTAAGACACAGATCCCACGGACAATATTAAGGAACAGGCGGCACTTACCTGCCCCACACAGGTCCGATATGTTAATGTGAGTGGGCGGGGAGCTGCCTTTTGAGTTCTCTGCAGACACAGCTGCAGTCCAGGTACCAGTTCCGGAAACGACCCAGGTCCAGGAGGTATGTTCTGTGATGTTCTGTAGTGTGGCTTCCTCCCCTGCCACCTCCTGCAAGGTCACCCGATAGTGGAGGATTTTTCCTCTTGCCTCCGACACACTCAGATTCTGCAACAGAACACATCCACTTACTGTGCACTCTCAGAGAAGGTCGCTGGATGCTCTGTGCCTGGGCCTCATGGCCCTGCGGCAGGAGGCGACCTCTGAGTGACTTTTTTATTTACATCTTCTCATCTCCTCTACTGCACACTTTCATGCCTCAGCCCATCCCCGCCATTTCGGGGAAAAAAAGTCAGTTAATATTTTTTAAAGCTAATTCTCAAAAACACATTTTCTTTTCTTGCTTCCAAATGAAACTTCCTAATAGTAGAAAACTTGATGACATCCAATGGAACAAGAGTAGGATCTGAACTCGGAAGATCTGGGTGTGAGTTCCAGCTCTTTCAATCATCAGCTGTGTGACCCAGGGCAAGGCACTCAGCCCCTCTGAATCTCCATTTCTAAATTTGTGAAACACTCACACACACAGACACACGTATAACTTTGTCTATAGAAAGTGGAAGGCTGCTCACAAAATCAAAAACAGGATTTTCAAGAGCTAACCTAGTAAAATCCACACTTAGTGAATTGGATTAGCCATCTGTGCTAGGAAACGAAGACACTGTTTATAAATGTGTGACTAATGAGTTTTGGAACTGCAGAAATTCCAATTGAGATCATTTGGGAGCAGTCCCAGAAAGCAAGCGGAAAATTCATGATTTGTATTGTAGCCCTGTTTGGATAAGGACCATGGGAAAGAGAAGCAGTGAGAAGGGAGTGCCGCCAAGGCCAGTGCTGGCAGCGCCCGTCCATGCCTCGCACGCGGAGGGAGGGCTCAGCTCACCAGACTCGAGCATTACTGACTTCTTGGCAAGGCTCTTGCTTCCTTGGGGTGCGGAGTGGCCTCAAGCGGCTGAAAGACACACCTTGAGACTGGCAAATGCCCCTTTCTCTGACTCGCTACTCCCTGAGCGATCTTCTAAGAATTTGGTTTCCTACGTAGTTTATCTGTCAGGAGAGGCTGGGCTAACATGAATGTCTGGTTCACTTGAAATTTGTATTTTTCACTTTAAGTGAATAAATTGGCCTTCCGATGATAATTTCCCTTCTGAAATAAGCAGCATACCGAGCGAGGATGTTCCTGTCTGCTGACTCAGGCCTTCGGCTTGACCCCACAGCTGCATGTCTCCCTGTAAATCATCCGTGAACGTCCAGCTTTTGATATTTCAGGCTCTGGGAGCTGGATTACTGCAGGTCCTGTCCTGGGTCCCCCTCCCCAGTCCACAAGGGATCGTAACCCGTGGTCCGTGCCCCAGGTGGAGGCCAGCTTCGGAGGGCTCCTTCGGGTGCACATCCAGCCTTCCCCTGGAAAACAGCTTTGTGTACTGGCGAGAACCAGTAAGTCGGCCTTTCACATGCCCATCTCTGCTGAGCTCATAGGCCTGCCACGGGGATGAAAATAAGGGCGTACTTTTGAAATTGTGATGTTCTGAACTGTTATTAATAAGCATGCCTCTTGTCATAGGAGGAAAAAACAGGATAAACTAAAGCAAAAGCTGGCTAGGGTGGACCCTTCCCTCAGCGCTCTCGCTCTCTCCTGCCCACCTCCTCCTTGGGTCCAGAGGTAGGACTCCTACCCCAGCCCCACCCCATGCATTCCCCCGCAAGGCACTCCCCAGGAGTTAACTGGGCTCACAAAGCCCCCCATTCTTGCCAGGGACCCAAGGGTCTCCAGTTTCACTCTGACAACTAAAGAAACTGAGCCCTAATTGGAGAACACCTTGCAATCAGCCTTTATGACCTCCCTCTCATCATTCTTCAGAGACAGCTCCGAAGTCTCACTCGATCCTATGGGGGGCTGAGAAAAGGGGGAGTGGCAGGTCCTCTTGGATCCGATGAACTTGCCTGGTGCATGCTGCGGAATCCAGCAGATCACAGATCTAGCAAATAGGCGTGGATCTGAAAGACGAGGGACAGTTCCCAGGGGGTAGTGAAGGGCTGGCCCCAGACCCTTGCTTTCCCTCTCCAAATCCCATATTTTCGAGGTGAAAATATCAGGGAGAAGGTGAGGGGGGGTTGAGGTAGTTAGACACATAAATACGGTATGCCGTGACTTACGCTTGTACAAAACGTCAAGCTCAAGTTTTGGGATAAAGGTTACCATCTCTCAGGTAACTGGTCTCCTTAACCAAATTCCAAAATGGGCCTAACTTGCCCAACAGAGTCTTGGAACAAAAATCCCATGAGCCAATAGAAAAACAAGTATTTATCCAGCTGGGCACATATTCTCCTGAAGCAACTGAAAACAGTATAATTAGTTTGGTTTAAAAAAATAAGAGTAACATAAAGTTTGCAAATAATGTAAGCAATCTATCACCCCTGGGTTACACTTGGCCATGATGGAAGGACTATCATCACAGAACAACAGAAGTGGGAAGGATGCTGCAGACTGACGGCTGACTCAACATTCCATTCTATCAATGGGGAAACTAGGTCCCAGGGACATGATGCAACTTGCTTAAGGCCACTTCAGGGATAGATGGAGGAGCTCAGAGTGGAATCCAGGGCTCCTGACTTCTAGACCAGTGATCGCTCTACTGGCAAGGCTGAGACAAGTGAATCCGGGGCACCATGTTTCATAGTTGGACTCCCCAGGCACCCTTCTGGTCCAAAGTTGCAAAGCAGCTTCTGTAATTGTGAGGTTGTGGTACGTTCTGATGTGGAGCAACGACATGAGGTCAGCAATTTTGGGAGGGTGGAGATCCCGAATTGTTTTTTCCAGAGCCAACAGGTCCTGAGTCACAAGGAGACAAGCTGTGAACCCAGAAGAACTTCGACCTGAGGAGCCAGCTGGGTCTTTCCAGATGAACTTATTTTTACTGGGTGAGTGATAAGGGAGAAACTGTCACTTATTGGGCCTTATCATGAGCCAGGGACTTTGCATCTGTTGTCACGTTTAGTCCTTACAGCTCCCCATCCTGATGAGGGTGCGGAAGCTTGGAGAGGTTAAGAAACTGACTCAAGTAGTTCCGGCAGAAAAGTAATGTGAGACTTGAGCGCGCCCTCTGGCGGATGTGAGGGAGGATGGCGCTGTCTGGCTCCCCGGGAGCCTCTCCAAGACCGGGTGCTTCTCGTACCTTCTTGGTCCGTGCTGAGAGCCGGGCTCAAGCCAGTGTTCCTCCTGTCACTGTCACGTCTCCTGTGACTAAGAGTGAAAGGAAAAGGAAAAGCTGTCCTGTTGCCCCTTTCCTGCAGTTTTCTTTCTGCTCCGTCCTGTGGGAAACGATCTAAACTTCGTAAACTTAGCCTTTCCGACTTAGGTTTGTCCAAGAATAAAGAGTGAACAGCTCGCTCATGAGCCTGTTACAAGAGTTCTGCCTAAAGGCTTTCAGCATCCAAAATAACTTGGCGAATGCAGTCCACACAGGACAAAGTCCGACATGTGTCAGAACTCAGGGCCCGGTCTTTTGTCTTGTTTTAACTATGGTAGACCCCCGGCCCCAGCCTCAGACGGTACTTTTCCAAGACCCCCAGTGGAGGCCTGAAACCGCAACAGTACCGACCTCTACACATGCGATGTTTTTTCCATACATACATACCTCCGATGGGGCTTAATTTACAAATTAGGCACAGTAAGAGGTTAACACCAATTATTTAATAATAAAATAGAACAATTACGACAACATACTGTAATGAAAGTTACGTAGATCTTAGCAACCTCAGCATGCAATCTTTTCTTCTTTCCTTGTTAAGTCAGGAACTTCTCCCTTTTCACTGGAAGGAAGCTCTTTACGGCTTCTCTTTGGCGTATCCGAATAGCCACCATCGCTGCTCTTGCGCTCGGGGTCCATTAGGAAGTAAAAGAAGGGTGACTGCAACACAAGCACTGTGATACCGGGACGGTCGGTCTGATCACGGAGACGGCTGCTAAGCGACTGACCCGCAGGTAGCGTATACAGCGTGGACCCGCTGGACAACGGAGTGACTCACGTCCCTGGCGGGACACTGCGAGATTTTTCATCATGCTACTCAGAATGGCCCACAATTTAAAACTTAGGAATTATTTCTGGAATTTTCTATAGTATTTTTGGATCGCGGTTAATCGCAGGGTAACTCTAAGTGCAGAAAGGGAAACACTGGGTGAGGGGGGGCCTGCCGTCTATTGGAGGAAGGTGCTCCTATGAATGCAGAAACCATTTCTTCTTAGAGCCTAAAAAAACTACTGTACTTGTCATAAAATAATAGTTTACTTCTGGACTTCCCCTGATGCAAATAATCTGAAAAAACCAAACCTGTTAGAGCTTAGCCTCTATCAAAGAAGAGCATCTGTGATCCGACCCCTTTGAAAGCTGGAGAATTTGAATACTTGCGAGTCACAGCTTGTCTGTGAAGACCTTCTCTGTGGGGGAGGCTTGGTTCGGAACACTGCTGACTCAGTTCTTCTTATCAGAGCCGGTCCTCTGCTTTCCTGCTCCACCACAGAGCAGCTGTGTGACCTTAGGAGAATTACTTTACCTCTCTGAGGCTCCATCTCCTTTTCTGTAAAATGAGGATGATTCTACGCACAGCATAGGCTTATTGAAGGATTCAGTGGGCTCAGGGAAGTAAACCGTGTCAAACACAGCAATGTCAGACAGTTGATTACAAAGAGCACAGGATTTGTGAGTTTAAGCCTGGGTACCTTGATTTCAGAACTCATCCCTGCCTTCAGCAGCCCCAGTCCAAAGTGAAGGAGTGACTCAAACGACAACCCTCGTCTGGAAGTGTTAAAATCACCGTATTGAAACCATCTATCTCCGGATGTCTCTTCCCGCCGGCCTGTGCGCTCCTCTTTGTATCCTCAGTGTCACACACTAGTCTGCCTCCCAACAGTGCCTCAGCAAACACTTCTCACAATTCACAATGAGCTTCTGAGGTATATACTGTTACTATCCGCGCTTGAGGAAAGTAAGGCACAGAGAGGTTAAGCACCTTGCTCGGGAGACACAGCCAATAACTGGTGAAGCTGGGACTGTGGCCCAGGAAGCCCGGCTGTATCTGGAAGTCAAACTCTTCACTGCTGGCGCTGCAGCATGAGTGGACACTCGCCAGGTGTGCTGCTACACTGAACCCGTTTGACCCATAGTCAGACCTCCGGGTAGCACCCCGGCATAATGACTTCCATCTTGTTCCGCAGCCAGAAAGATGGCACAATGATGGGGACTTTTGTAAGAGCAAAATGCTAACCCCCCTTCCACCTGTTTCTATCTTCCGCTAATTCTCTGCTACTGACTCTCTTATCTTTGTCCGTGACCACATTCTGCTAGCCAACCAAAGTTCCCTCCGTTACAGCCGGTGCCACATGTGACTCGTAAGCAAGGCAAAGCAGCCCGTCCTTTCTGAAAATGTCTTCAGAAACGCTCTGCCGCCTGGGACGGACAAGGGGCTGGGAGGGAAGAGGAGAGAGAGTTGAATATTATAGCAAAACTATCGCAATCTTCCCACCAGCTGCTTTTGTCCTCAAATATTGATTCTGAGATGGGACACCTCCTATAATTACATGAGGGCTTCCAGCTCCTGGCAGCCAGTCTTCTCTGGGGATTTACCACAGACCTTTGTCCCACACCATTATAAATCAGGTTACAAATAATACTTTCTACTTGTACGGAATGTCTTTCCTATGAGGAGGCCAAAGAATTCGTCCCTTCAGTGCGATGCCATACAGGCTGGAAGATTCTTCATACGACGCAGAGAAACACAGGGAGAAGGAGACAGAGAATGGACTGACTGAGCGGCCTCCCATCCCAACAGTCTCTCTGAGGCTGTGCTTAAACTGCTTTTGGGGCTTGTTATTTTCTCCTCCTTCTCGCATTCTCTGGTTTGAGGGTAGCTGTTTACCAAAATGAATTACTTCATTTAACAATTAAATAAAAACTCCGAATCTTTTCCCGACTTTTAGAACCAAGAGTTTCCTGACTCTTGGCACTGCTTGTGAAGGCCGTAGAGCTGCGCCGTCCGGTGCAGGAGGAGCCAGTGGCCCCGGGAAGCCATGGGGCCCTGGAAGAGGCCGGTCTGAACTGAGATGGGCTTTCTGGAGGGGAGCTCTGACCCACTGTACCGGACTGGTGCTTAGTGGACACACCAGTTTTCAAAGATGTCACAGGAAAAAAAGAATGTAAAATAGCTCATTAATAATTTTTAAATATCGATCACATGTTGAAATGATAATATTCCAGATATATTTGGGTGACATAAAATATTTACTGAAATTAATTCCACCTGTTTCGTTTTAGTTTTTTAAAATGTGGCTATGAGAAAATTTTAAATTAGCCACGTGGCCCGCATTTGTGGCTTGCTTTCATTTCTACAAGGTGGCACTTCACCACCATGATCTGCCGTATCCATAGTCCCCCGAGGGTCTCCTGCCAAGGGTTGTCCCACCTTGTCCTGGGAACCTGTTCCTGCGGCGTCAGCTCCAGTGTCACCTTTTGAGAGGTCTGACTTCTCACCCACTCCCTTCTCCATTGGGTGACACGACTGTCACCCCCCGGCTGAATCTTCCACTCCTTCTTAACACCCGAGTGCCCTTGCCATCCCCACTCCTCTGTCTGTCCTCCTGCTGGACTGGGAGCTCAAGGACCCATGGATGCGCTTGGTCTGGTCGGCCTCCACATCCTGACATGCAGCTCAGTGTCTAGCTCTAAGGAAGAGCTTTAACATACTAGTTTGTTTGAACGAATGAATGGATGGAGTGAATTCAGCTTCATTTACACACAGGTATTTCTCTTCCAGACCCACGGCCTCAACCATAACTTCAGAAAGTCTGTGACTTGCTGTGATCAAGACAGTGAGAGGACTTGGAAGAAATTAACAGGGGAAACTGGAAAGGTTAATGCGGCTCTAAGCCATTGTCATATCTTCTCATGCATTATCTATCTATCTATTGGAGGTGATTTTTCTTCTTAACGGACACATGCTGCATTCACTGGAAGAGAGTGTATGGGAATCACGGACTGAGATGCTTAATCAGAGCCCGGGAAACAACAGGAGCCTCTGCACAGAAGGAGATCATGGAGGGACTCCGAGGGAGATGATTGCCACAAGGCCCCGTGAGGGCTCTAAGCAACCCTGGGGCTGTTTGTGACACCGCAACATTGTCCACTTGTTACTGCATTTGTGGCTTCAACAATGCCCAGGCATTCTGGTTTTATTTCATAGATGAGGTTGTGCTTTTTGGCTGCAACACAGAAAGTATGTTTTCTCTTAAAAATAGCTGTGGCAAAAAGTAATACAGGCTATTCTTCAGGAAATGAAGCTTTCAGGAGAAACCAAGGTGTGGAAAAATGAGTAACTACGTGGGAACCGGAGCAACAAAGCAAAGGCCTCCTTCACCCTCAGCACACCCAGACTCACACACACTCATACCCACACACACCCACACACACACACTCACTCACTGCTGTGGTCTGAATGTTTGTGTCTCCCCAAGATTCACATGTTGGAACCCCAACGCCCAACGTGATGGTGTAAGGAGGTGGGGCCTCTGGGAGGTGATCAGGCCATGAGGGTGGAGCCCTCAAGAGTGGGATTAGTGCTCTGATGAAAGACATCCCCCAGAGCTCCTTCACCCCTTCTGCCATGAGAGGACACAACGAGAAGTCTGCAACCCAGAAGAAGGCCCTCACCCAACCGCGCTGGCACCCTGATCTCGGACGTCCAGCCTCCAGAGCTGTGAGAAATAGACGTCTGTTGTTTATAAGCTGCTCAGGCCTTGGTACTCTGTTACAGCGGCCTGAATGGACCAAGATACTCACATGCACCCACTCGCTCACACACGTACTCACATATACACACCCACACTCACACTTACTATTCCTCATACCCACAAAACTCAGACACATTCACACACATATTCACACATACCCTTTGCACTCGCACACACATGTACAACACACACGGACATGCACAAATGTTACCCACACACACACACACACTCGTCCCACGCACAGGAGCTGCACCCATTCAGCACCCAGGCGTTCTCCTCCAGTGTAAACATCCTGCAGAAACGAAAGGTCAGCTCGCACTTCCCCAGCTGCGAGAGAAGCACCCTCTCACTGTGTTCACAGGCCATGGGGTTTTACTCCGGGCTTCCTCTGGGCTGAGCCCTGAAATCCCCTCTCTGCGAGGCGGGGTGTCCCTCTCAGCGGGGTTCCCAGCATGGCTCAAAGTTCCAGCCTTGCTTCCTCTCCCCGGGGAGGCCTGACTCGGGCCCCACCACCAAGCGCCTGACCTGGCTGCAGCAGGTCCGGCAGTCTGACATTGGAGGAGTTCCTTGTGGCACGGCAGCACCCCGCCAAACTCTCCAGCCTTCGTGAGAGCAGCGTGAGGAGCCCCAGTTGGACGAGTGGGACAGGAGTGGTTCCAAAGAGAAGGGGCGGGAACGGCTCCCGGTGACAAGCGCCGTGTTCCACCAAATCCTCCCATCAGAAAGCCCTCCACCTCCTAGACCTGTTTCCACGGTTGTCACGAGTGTGGGACTGCGTGCTGGTGAGACTTCCTGGCGCTCTAGAGGTCTGTGCTTCTGTGGTTCTTTGTCCAAAGCAGGTCTGCTCACTCAGTCCCTCTGGTGAGGGTTTCATTCCCACTCCGAGGTGGGAGGCCTATCTGAGGCCGTTGAAGAAGCCCAGGATTTGGCAGGCAAGGACTTGATCTTGCAGGGGCCCTGCAAAACTCACGACTGGATCCGACCTTCCTATGGGGCCTCTCAGGCCAGACAGTCACTGCAGGTTTTGAAGGTGCCCTGTCATGACATCAAGTTGTAGAAGCTTCTAGTATTTACATTTTTTGGTTTCTTGTTCAAGCCAGTTCCAGTCCAAAGCACCCACAATTCTCACTCCACGAAAGGAAAGATTTTCTAACAATAAGAGATGCCCATCATGGCACGGACTGCCCACAAGGTGGACTTCTCCCTGGCCCAGAAGGTCCCAGCAGAGGCATGTCTGTCCTGGCTAGAGTGGGAGCAATGTTTATGAGAGGATGAGTGGGCTAGAAGAGAATTAAAGTCCTTTCGAATTCCCAGACGTCACTTTAGACACTAAGCTTTGCGAGGATTAGGGAGAAGATTAAAATGAGAAGCAGAGAAGAATGTGCATTTTTGCTAAGCGTTATCTGTGGGAACGAATGTTTATTCTAGTTTCAAAGTACCTGGATCCCGCCTCTTCTAAACCCTCTTTGTTACAGAGAGGAGCACACAGACAGAGGACTGGGTGTGTTGCTTTCACTGTTAAGATAACAATTCAAGATGTAGTACCATTTAACTTGTCCTTGGTGGCCCCAGAGATTTTTCTAGAGATCCCACTGACAGATCCCCCAACGGTCTCATCAGCCACAGGTACCAGTACCATTGCCCTCGTTCTACCGAGAGAAACCTGGAGTAGAGAGGAGTGAAGGGACTAAAACAGCGTAGCTCTTCAGATGACCGTTGAAGATGTTTGGGAGCAGGAATCTTTATGGGAGGAAGAATTTTGGTTTTAACCAGTCACTTACTTGTAAAAATGAAAACCAACAGCCAACAATTGGGCTGGGTTCTCCTATCATATTCACATGTTACGGCTGCTCTAAATGTCTTGCTTTGAGAACTGTCTTGCTGTTAAAAATGGCTGTATTTTAAAACAAATTTTAAGCTGCAGTTTTAGTTTCAAAGTGAAGAGCTTGAGTATGACTCACGAAGCTATTTATAGTAGTCTTCTCTTACACGAGACAGTTTGTGTGCGTGAGGGGGAGAGAGAGAAAGGAAAAGAGGAAGAGCTCATTTCTTAAAACTGAAGAAGCCTGCAGTTATCGAAATCTCTCATGCTAACCCCATCAGAGGACGTTACATTCCCACTCTGACTCTTCTGGTTTCGTGCTCATCAGCTTCATAATTCCAAAACTGTTTGTTTACCCTTAACTGGAAAGTGTGTAGTGAGAGGGCTGTAGGTTTTGGGAAACAAAGAGGGGGGAGGACGGCTCACCTGAACACCTCCTCTCACGAGCATGCCGGTGCAAACAGTGTTTTCCTTCAACAAAGGCGAGTCATGATATCGCACAAAGAGCTGTGGACAGGCTTCCGTCCCGGCTCTGCCTTAGGAGCTGGGAGACTTTGGGAAGAACTTCCTCTCTCTGACCCTCAGTTTTCCCATCTGTTAAGTGGGGATCCTGGGTACCCACCTCCCAGGGTTTTCCTAAGGATTAAATGAAACGACGTGCCAGCTTTCGGCACTTCGTGAAAACTTCACATCCTGTAACGACATTAGGCCTCACTGTTTGCTGGAAGGCTGCTGGGTTTACTACTGTCTTCCTACTCTTCCTGAGAAAGAGAGGCTTTCTATTCCTATGAGTGTTATTTTCTACTATTATTAGAGTTCTTGGAAAGGAAGGGCAGCTTTCCTTCCACTCTCTCCCTTTTTAATGACTATAGAAAATTAATTCCTAAATATCCACATCTACAGATTCCCATCTCTCTTTTTTTTTTTCCCTAAAGATTGGCCCTGAGCTAACATCTGTTGCCAATCTTCCTTTTTTTGTTCTTCTTCCCAAAGTCCCCCAGGACATAGTTGTATATTCTAGCTGTAGGTCCTTCTGGTTGTGCCATGTGGGACGCCACCTCAGCACAGCCTGATGATCGGCGCTAGGTCCACGCCCAGGATCCGGACCGGTGAAAAACTGGGCCCCTGAAGCGGAGCATGTGAACTTAACCACTCGGCCATGGGCTGGCCCAGATTCCCATCTTTATTTTCCCAAAAAGTGAATAAGTCAGGTGGCCTGGTCACTGCTGGGCATATTGTACGTAGGAGAGAGAAGGGTGGGCAGAGAAGGGTGGGCAGAGAGGGGACAAGAGTCAGAAGAGATGGCGTAGTGGGGTCAGAGGTGGACATGCTTGGGACCTTGACCTGATTGAGGTGGAGGAGGAAAAGACACAAGTGTGTCGAGGCAGGAACTCAGGCAGAGCCCCCCCTCATCTGGCACAAGTAAACGACATTAAGAATCATGAGGATGTGGCTGAGAAAATAAGCTCCAACCAGGTCTCTGAAGCCTCGTGTCCAAGCCACGAGGGAAATAAAAGGTCTTTTTCTGGGCTTAAAACTTACTATTCAAATATATAATTCACTTTATATGGCAATTGTATCTCAACAAAACCAAAATAAAACAAAGAAGCAAATATATAATTCTCCTGAATTTTAAGTTGGCACTGAAGACTTACCTTCCAGAAAAGAGAAATCCGTTGTCTATTGTAGTCAATGGGCTGTTTCGTGTACCAGACATCTAACATCCCGGTAGGCTCTGTTTTGAAGGGGAAAAAGCATATTTTCATAAAATAAAAAAATATATATACACACACACACTCACACACACAATATAAAAACTTGAAAAAGTCAATTGGTTATAAATGATTCTGGGAGAGTAGACTTATAGCATAATTTCAATTTTCTTTGTACCACGGTATTTTCCTTTTTCTTTTGTTAAACAATGAACATGGATATCTTTGGCCACAGAAGTCAGAAAAAACAAAGTTACCTTAAAAATTTTTTTTAAATGATGAGGAAATTAGGTTCCTAACTTACTCTTAATGCATGTGCTAATAAAATAAAGAAAGTATGTATCGTTATTTCTTTTTCACTGGAATGCAAAAAGAATTCTCAGGAGAAAATTAAAGACATAAATCATATGGGAAACATTTTCCGATCGTGTAAAAATACAAAATACAAATAATAAACTTTGTGTTCATCGCCACTCCTGAACTTTTCATGTTGTGGTATAATTATTGGGTTTTATGATTGTTAGACAATGGTGTACTTGAAAGGAACGCCTCTCTCATTCATCCCAACCGTCCTCACGCCGGCACAGTGCTTAGAATGTAAGAGGCTTCCGATGACTCTTTGTTCAATGATGAATGAGCAAATGGACAAATCAGGCAATATTATCTACTTGATGCTGATGCACAGGCTGAACCCATAGAAGAAATAACCGCCAATCTGTAAGACAATGGTCAAATATGACCTAATTCAATTTGAGAAAGTCAATCAAACATACTTGAAGAGAAATTGAATAATCAGCTCCTGTGTAAGAGTGTCTGCATGTGTGTGTACGCCCGTGTGTCTGTGAGTGGGTGAAGTAGTTTTATTTTTCCCACTATCATATTTATTTTGATTTATAGCCAGGGAGGGAGTCAATGGAAGCAACCCCTGAAATCAGGCTTCAATTGCACCAACCTAACTTGTTTAACAGTCACTTAAAGTGTATTTGAAGTGAGGGTACATTGAGGTTCCTCCTGGAGTAGCAAGTTCCATTTAACCAGATGGAAGTTTCCAGAAAATTAAGTCCCACATGGATAAGAGAAGACAAGCAGCAAGGAAGAGGAGAAGAGAAAGAGGGAAAGGAAGGGACGTTCTGGGCAGGTCCTGTGTGGGCTCTTTCACAGTTACACCTCACTTCCTCGTCACCCCCGTGACGTGTGCAGCTTAGTGCAGCGGTTAAAGTGTGAGCTCCAGAGCCAGACCATCTACGGACAAACCTCGGCTCTCTGATCTCGAAAAATGTTAACCACATCCTTAAGCCAGTCTCCTCATCTGCCCCACGAGGATCGTGATTCTACACATGGCATGGGGCCATTGTGAGAATTTACATGAATAGAAGAGTGTTGACACATGTTGAGCAGCTGGTAAATTTAGTTGTGTTGTCTTCTTCATTTGAAAACTGAAGTGCTGCAAGGTTAACGCACCTGTTCAAGGTCCCAGAACTAATGATGGGAGAAGCCAGGCTTTGAACACAGGTCTGTTTTCTTACAGAGCCCGTGGTCTTTGCCCTGCACCATGCCCCTGCCTAGCTCTGACACGGCTGCTGACTTCTCTATAATACTTCCCTCCCCAGCAGGCGTGCCCCTTATGTGTTCTCTTCTCTTCATTTGTCACCTCCTCTTCCTGCCTCTCTTGCCCTCTTCTCTTTCTGATTTTTCTGAACATTCATTCTTTTCTTCCCCCCATCTTCCTACCAGTGTAGTGTTTACCTTTCATTGAGGACTCAGCAGTAAGAAACGTATACATAAGACATTCTGAAAATGCTTCCAGTCCTTCAGAATCATGAAGAGTGACCCACGAAGCAAGCCCAGGACCTTTTTCTGCTGTCCAGATGCAAAAAAGAAAAAAAAGCGCAGGCAAGAGGAAAGGGGACCTGACATTTATTGACCACCTACTATGTGCCAGGTGATATTCAGACACTTTATGTACATTATCTCTTTTAATCCTCACACCACGCTGAGGTTGCAGGCAGTTGCAGGTGATTACAGCTGTCTTACAGCCAAGGACAAGGAGGCTGACAAAGGTTGAATGATTTACAGAACACTCAGAGCTGGTCAATGGCAAAGCTGAGAGCTGAGCCCAGGTCTTGCGTCTCTAAAGCCGCTGCTCCTCCATTACAGGTCAATGTACTGAGCAAAGATAGGAACGTGCCACAGATGAGATAATCCAGACGTTGTCTACATAATCAGCATCCTGAAACTGGGGTATGCTCAGTGTCAGAGCCAGCTGACTTGGTCCATAGCGCTGTCTTCAGTTAATTACATATTTGTAAGAATTTTAAAGGGAACACTCCTTGCCTCATTAAAGATCTACAACCTAACAGATTATTACAGAACTAAGAATCAAATTCTAGAATCACATTCTCTTCAAAGGATAAACTGAAAGTGAATCTGAAATTTCAACGGTGCCCACCTGCAATGTGAGCCTCTGGGAGGGAAATCATTAGCTGAATCTGTACGAGTTTCAAAGTGTAACGTTTCATGACCAGGGGTGTCAAACCACTGCTGCAGAAAGCAATCAAAGGGCTAATATTAGAACCCTTGACATTCAACCAACACAAAGTCACTTAAAGTTCTAACCTCAGTGTTATCTAACAGAAGACAGATACAGCTACTACAGGCAGGTGGAAAAGGAAAGTCAAAGGCCTGTGTGTCCAATGATTACAAAACAAATGGGTACAAATGATTAAAAACACAAATATTGAGAAATGGAAGTCGGCTCTCCTGAGATGAAAGCATCTCCTATGGAAAGGGAAAGATTGTTGGGTTAAAGAGGAGGGAGTCACCAATATGAAAAAAATATCCTAATTTAAGCAGGAGGTGGACCTAAATGATCTAAATGACCCCAGGGTTCTTTCAACTCGAGAATCCCAAGAGTGCAAGGTTCTGTGAAACAACAGATGTGATAAAGAAATCAGGGCCAAGCCATGCGTTCTACTGAGAGGAGCATCCACATCTGAAGCCAAGGCAGGTGCAGGAACGTGGACAAGAACAGCCGAACTGCCGTGGAACTGCCGTGGAGAGCAAGCCCTCCACTGCTTCAGCCCGCAGTGAACAGGAGTATAAAGACCTCCAAGAACATTGAAAATGGAGAATCCAACACAAAGGAAATATGGAAAAGGCCTATCTTGAGAGGTTTCAAGTAGTGGACTAAATGAAACACGCAAAGATTTTTCGGCCCAAATCATGCCGTAAGCAGGACAAGAGAGAGAGATGAGTGATTCACCGCCTTGGCTCCTTGAGGTCCACTCTTTGGGGTGTGATACGTTTATCCAAAATCTATTTCCAAACAACACAGTTCAAACAGATCTTACAAACACCTGCTTGATTAAACAAGTTTTTAGTGGTGGGTTCTGCCTTCAGACGTTACCACCTGCTATGCCTCCATGGGAAGTCCCATACAGACTCCCCAACCTCCTCCTCTTTGAGTCATGGTGTTTAACACTGGGTTCACTCTCCCTTGTCAACTCTTTCTTTCTCCTCTGTCACTATTCTTGATGGTCCAGCATCCACATGGGTGTTCCTTCCCAACGGCTGGTGCTGTAGCCCCTCCACCGGCCCATTTCCAATGATCCGTTTCTCTCAACTGATGCCTTTGCATCACACTTCCCTGAGCAAAAGGAAGTAGTCAGGCAGGGATTCCCCCATCTTTCCACGATGAAAACTTTCAAACTTCACCACCAATTCTCTTACACAGCACCCCCGCTGATTATACTGTGGGTGAAGCATCCCTACTTCCATCAAAGTTCAACCCCTCACCCGAGTTCTGCATCCCATCCTCCTGCTTCATCAAGGACCTCTCTCCCACTTTTCCTGCATCATTAATTTCTCCCTCTCTGCCGGGCCCTTATCATCACCTTGCAAATATACTGATTATCTCTGATCCTAAAAACAAAAAAGATAGACAAAGAATTTCTCAATACCACATCCTGTGCCAGCTACTGCCCCGCATCTCTGCTCTTCTTCACAGAACTTCTTGAAGAGTTATGAATTGTCACCGTCTTTATTCCCTTACCTCACATTCACTCTCAACCCATACCAATTGCTATTCTGTCCCCATCACCCTACTGACACTGCTCCTGGTTGGCAGTGAACTCAGTTTTACCAAATCAAATGGTTACTTCTCTGTTCTTATTTCATTGGCCTTAGTGGCAGCATTTGACATAGTTGAATATACTTCCATCAACTTTTTTTTTTTTTTAGAAATATAACTTCTAACCATACAGATCACAAGTGAAGAGTTTGTTTCTTAGTAGAAGCAGGGATGTTTCATCCATCCTGAAATCAATGGAGGCATTGTGTTACACTGCTGATGGGAAGAAAGTGAGTTGCAAAAGATTATGTGTAGTATATAATTTTGATTAAGCTCAAAACAAGCAAAACTAATTATTGTTTAGAGATACATACATTTCTGAAAGCTAGGAGAAAAGTATGAGGATGATAAACATACAATCCAGGATGGCAGTTACCTCTGGGGAAGCATGACAAGGGTAAGAATATATTGGTAATTTTATAGTATTTAAGTTGAATGTTGGGTTCGTAAGTGTTCCTTTCATTGTTAGTTTTTGTAAGAAGAAAGTAGCTTAAACTAGGATAATCATAGTGGCAATGGAAGGAATGAACAGATTTTGAACGTGTTTAGGAGAGAGACTCAATTGCTGATATGGGGGAGTGGGGGAAAAGAAGAATTTAAGGATAATTTCTCAAATTTTGACTTGAGTAACTAGGGAGACAGAGGTGTCATTTACTGGGATAGAAAAGATTGAAACAGAAGTATTTTAGAAAGATTTTGCTTTGAAGAAAAAAATAAAAGGTTTTGTTTAGGCTGTGCAGTATTTGGGATGTCGGTTGACATCTAAAATGAAGATATGGAATAGGCAATTAGAATAAAAATCTGAAGTTCTGCAGAGAGTCCAGGACTGAAACTCTATCCTCTCCCTCTCTCTGTCTCTGTCTCTCTCTATTTATCTAGTTTTAGAGTCATGGGACTGGACGAGGTCAGCTAGGTAAAGAAGGAATCCTACCCAGTGTAAAGCCATAGGAATTGTGGTTGAGAAGAGAAAAACGGCCAGTAAAAGAGACCAAAAAGAATTGGCCAATAAGATAGAATAAAAACCAGGAACACGTGACTTCACAGAATTCAAGGGAATCGAGCACTTGAAGGAGGAAACAGCTCCCTTCTCCTGTTGCAACGACCTCGGAGGCCATACGTCCTAGATGGAGGAAGGCCACAGGATTCCCTTTGGACTTTGCATTTTTCTTGGTGTCAGCTCCTTCAGGTATCATCCCCTAATGTTCTGAGATGGACTAGACACTCTTGAGTCTGAGGGTCTGACTGGTTCTCATTATGTCCCAGCACCTGGCAGAGCTCCTGACACACACACATTCCTCACAGGCCATCCAGAAGAACACAATTTTTTCATTGGTTTCTGTTTGGAGGGCTTCATGGAAAGCATTTCTTCTTATTGGAGTGATCAGCATCTTGTCAAATAATTGAGCTCAGCATTTATTTCTTCCAGGGTAGGTGTTCAACTTAGGGGAGACCAAAAGAATAATAAAAGAGGGTAGGGACTATTATTGGATCTCAAACATAACATTTTCCTTCTAATGAAAATGTTTGCATGTAAGCCTCTTTAGAAGGGTAAGAACCATCCGTCCCCATTTCCTCAAGCCTTAGGCAAAAGGACACAAGTAGGATTCTTTCAAGTTTGGCTACTTTGGGAGATGGCAAACTATGGCCCGTGAGCCAAATGTGGGCTGCTCCCTGTTTTTGTACAGTCTGTGAACTAATTATGGTTTTTACATTTTTAAATGGTTGAAAACAAATTAAAAGAAGAATTATTCTTAGTGATATGTGCAAATTATATAAAATTCAAATTTCGGTGTCCATAAATAAAGCTTTATGGGAGCACAGTTTTGTCTATGCATTTATATATCATCAACGGCTGCTTGCACACTATAATAGCAAATTTTAGTAGTTGTGATAGATCGTATGGTCTGCAAAGCTGAAAATATTTACTCTCTGGACCTTTACAGAAAATGTTTGCTGACCCCTGAGCTAGGCTGTTAAGAAATGCTTGCTAACCAAGATGGTAAAATAACCTCTAGTATTTAATTTTTCACACTGAAACTTTCTTGGAAATATTTTAAAATTACAAATGGATGAATGAATTGCCTAGCTTCTCCATGTGAGAAGGGGTGGCTGCAGCTGGTAACGCTGCATTTTCTCCCTCTTTGGGGGTCTCTCACCAATCACCCATGCCATCACCACAGTGGTGGAGGGGGACTCCTCCTTTACCACTCTGGCACAAGTATGAGCACGTAACACTTCCCTTATTAACAGTCCACAGTAGAGTTTAACAAGATTAAATGTGTAAATAAGACTTCAGAAAACGGTGAGTGAACAGACAGATACACATGATTGATAACACAGCTCTAAGGAACGCCTCACGCATCTTCATTTTGGAGTCTCCGCCTTGGGGGTTCAAAGTGGTAAAGGAGTGCCTTCCCCAACACCTGGCCATATTCTCAGGCATGGCTGGACACCATACAGCCCAAACTCAACAGTGTTTTCCCACTAGAAGCAAAATATGGCGGCTCGCTCCCCAGGATCAGGCATGCCTTCGATGGATAGGATCGCGGGACTATCCTCCTAAACATGGGAAAGTGGTTTCTTTTACTCCATGTCTTACTTAGTGGTCATTTAAAAGTGTTTTTCATGGAGGACCATGACAAGAGTTGGACTGAATGACATGGGAAAGGGCCACCTGGAGTCAAGGCCCTCATTCTCTGCTGACATGATATAAATAAGTGCGCCCAATCCTCCGGGAGAGGTTATGCTGCTCCTAGTTTTGATTAGCAAAGGCTGCAGAGAAAGATCTCTATCCTAAGACGGTTCACAGTTTTAGAGAGTAACTAAGAAAAGAAAAGCTTACTAGTAATTTTTTTAGATGCCAACTTATGTATGAGTCCAGGTCTAAAGGGTTAAAGGAAGAAGTGTTCACAAAAAATTCACACCTTTAGGTTTACATCAGTTGGTGTTTCATAAAGAAACTGATGACAGAAACAGTGGTGAGAGGTGAAAACCATGCAGCTCAGAGAAAAGAGAAAAGAGACAGCCCACAGAAAGATCACACACAGAAAAGGGACAGTCAGACGTCGACAGGAAGCCCACGGAGCTGGTAACGGTGGTAACTCAGGAGTACGGGTTTCTCTCTGCATGGCTGTCTGCACCTACTCTGAAGAAGCCAGCTCCCCATTCATAACCATCCACGGGTGCAGGAGCATAACAGGGTGCTACACGCATTGTCACGGTGGTGGTTTATTTTCTAGGATATGACAAAGTTACCTTCAGGGGTTTTTAATTCGACAGATAGACACTTAGAGGGAAAAAAAACAGAAAAATCTTTTCACATATCTCTCAGCAGGTCTTTCTCAAATGGGAGGGAGAATGACAAGAATTCACAAGCCCAGAGTTTCCCTACTTTTTATAGTTTAGTCGAACGTGATATAACTTAAAAATGTCCCAGCCTGTTTACTGCCTTGGACTTGCACATAAAATATGGCCCATTTTCAAGAATTTTATCTGTACTATGTATAAACAAAACCTAATCCATGAGGGATTAAAAAAAATACATTACTTTGTGTAATAAAAGGATAACAGGAGTAAGTTCTGGATTATAAAAATGACAAGCAGAGAGCAAGTGGCTCAAGATTAACTTAAGAGATTTTTATCCTAAAATAGAGGGAATAAATCGTAATTTGTTGGATGAATTCATTTTTAAATATTTTTTAAAATAGAGAAATGCAATTAATATAAGAAGAAAGGAAGAATATACAATTATTCTGCAATTCACATATTAGGTATTATATTTTATTAATAGGCTCTTTAGGTCCTTGAATGTCATTGGGGTATGATTGATAAGTGTCATCAGCCATCAAAAACCATTAGTAGCTCAAAGGAAACGAATGTAACATAATCATGAAGCCAGTTTACATGCACACGGATCCCTAAGTTTCACAAATAAGCATTAAGAGTTTCTCACATGAACACCTCAAACTCTCCAGATAATAAAGCAATGGACTCCATGCCAATAATTTTTCCTCTGAACCAAATTTACACAAATTATGAAAAGTTCTATATCATATCACTAATTGAGTGCTTTTGAAAACTAATATTCAGATGGCTATCTCGTGTCTCCAAGGATTTGTTAATATTGGCATAAAGTTCATATAAGAATTTTTGCTTCAACAAAATATTTGATTACACTTCAATAAAGTTTTCTTCCCAATAATTACCAAAAAGAAAAGTCCGTCAGACTGGAAAATCTATTTGACATCCTTTCATAGCTATGGGCAGTCTGGTGGCGCTCATCTGAGCGGACGGTACTAAAGGCATGAAGAAGTGCAGGGCTGCCAGATTTGGAGGAGAAACGAATGCTGGATGTCAAACTTTTTATTTTAAAATGTTATGTATCCCAAGTCTACCTTTCTTTTAAACTTCTAGTATGGCTTAGAAAGCCATATTAATTTTCGTAGAATCCAAAAGGTAAAATGTATGAAGGTTTAACTATAAAGGAATGGAATTAATTACTGGTTGAGTTTTGCGGAAGAAGAGAGTTACTGAGGTAGCTGTGAAGCAGAAATGAGAGTTATAACTAAACATTACTGGGCACAAGCTTGTAACCAACACGACAATATGTGCAAGCAGGAGTAGCACTTCCTATGTTAAAAATTTCCTAGCAATAGAGACAAATCTCCCTGGACAGTCTCAGTAATTAGTTAACGCCAAAATGAACTTGTTAATTAATGCACTCAGTACCAGTACTGTAAAGACTCTGTTCCAGGGGAATCACTGTATCTTCCTCTCTCCCCCCTTTTTTCCTCCCATTCCATTCACCTCTTTCTGTTTTTTGACACGTACCTTCTTCCGGTGTTTGTGTTCTCAGTGGTTCACTCCAATTGCTCCAGCTACCTTTAGAAAGATGCAGCTTAGAGGAAATCTGAAATTCATATTCTGTAAAGGGTTTCAGATCCAGCAAGTCATGTCTTCCTCTAGTGTTTGTAGCATTAACCTTGAATCAGACAAGATTTTTAAAGGTGTCTATTAATACTAAATTAATGTATAGAACTTTAACATAAAGGTAAGCAACTAGACCAGATAACTCTTTTTATCTTTTCAGATCTGTCATTCAATGAGAAGAAATATCAATGACTGGGCTACTGAATACACATGACATTAATCTGAAACAATAGCTTCTCAAAAAAACAAAGCCCAAATCTCCTAGGACTAAGAACCCATCTACACGGGTTCCAAACAGGATCCTGAAACCAGCTGAAAACTAGTGAAGGTTAAAAATTACCAGTTTTCAAAAAGGCCTGGGAGAAGTTTCTACACTAGAGATTATTTATTTATTTATTTATTTTTTAGGAAGATTAGCTCTGAGCTAACATCTGCTGCCAATCCTCCTCTTTTTGCTGAGGAAGACTGGCTCTGAGCTAACATCTGCTGCCAATCCTCCTCTTTTTGCTGAGGAAGACTGGCTCTGAGCTAACATCCGTGCCCATCTTCCTCTACTTTTTACGTGGGATGCCTACCACAGCATGGTGTGCCAAGCAGTGCCATGTCAGCACCCGGGATCCGGACCGGCGAACCCCCAGCCGCTGAAGTGGAACGTGCAAACTTAACCGCTGTGCCACCAGGCTGGCCTGGTGGGCTAAACATTCTTAAATTCCCCACCTTGCTGGTGTGAGAAGACAGAGATGTGTGCCATGACCCTAAGCACCCTCCCTGTTTGGCCCCCACTCTCAAGACCATTACCATGTTCCAGGACCTGCTGTTACTGGCCCGATATCGGAGTCGATTGAGCAGCACCAGCCCCTCGTCTCTCCACTGAAGGATACATCTGCTCACGGAAGCATTCACACATTTGATTCTGATGTCCCACGGAGGAAGAGGCCTCACTAGTGACCAGGACAAACAAAAAAGCATGATTCAGGCTCCGAGATCCAAAATTGCCGTATGTATTAACATGAGATATAGAGTTGAACAAAACTCATTTGTAAGATGCACAACCACCAAATTTGATGAAATATACAAGAGAGAAGTTCCTGGATTTTAGAAAGAAGAAAAAGTTTGATTCACTTCTAAATCATTAAAATAATTCCCCTTAATCTACCCTCACTTATACCAAATAAACAACCACCAATATTAGTGATAGATAGTGTCAATTCCTTTTAATTCAATGATTTAAAGAAAAGCAACGTGGCAGCCCTGGGGGTCTCGTGGTTAAGATTCAGGGCTCTCACTGCTGTGGCCTGGGTTCATGTCCCAGTCAGGGAACCACATCACCTGTTGGCTGCCATACTGTCGTGGCTGCGTGTTGCTGTGATGCTGAAAGTTGTGCCACCGGGGTTTACAATACCAGCAGAGTCACCCTTGGTGGACAGGTTTCAGCGGAGCTTCCAGACTAAGACAGACTAGGAAAAAGGACCTGGACATCCACTTCCAAAAAAACCCCTATGGATAGCAGCAGAGCATTGTCTGATGAGAGGATGACACAAAAAGACCAGGCAGGGATCCACTCTGCAGTCCACAGGGTCGCTAGGACTCCGAATCCACTTGACGGCACTAACGACAAAATGTGCCAAACCCAATTACGATGCCTAAGAAGGCAGAGATAGCTAGTGATGATCTCCGCAGAAGGAGAAGAAATGTTGGTAGGTTCTAGGAAAGGGACATAGGAACAGGGAATAGAAGAAAAGAATGAGAGAGAAAGAACGTGACTTAGAGATGAAGAGTCAATGTAAAGAGATGGAAGATAGGATGGAAGGCGGGGTGGGGAGAAATGTGATAGGAAAATGTACAGTAAATGCCTATATGCAGACTCACAGTTAGCAGTATGTGTCCAGAGAGGTGCTGTGGGAAGAGAGATGAGAGGCAGAGTGTGAGGCTGGAATTTCAGGCAGGCCAGAAGCCCAGAGTCTACCTGGCATGGTCAGAACTTGGGAATGCCTGCAACTGGCCTCTGATTCAACTGTCAGAAATGTGCTGGGACTGGCTCACTCCACCTCCCAAGCCGATGGGAGGGGTGCAGTTAGGTATTCTCAGAGCAAGATGCATTTGTACCTTGATACACTTTACTTATAGTTTGCACCTGGCTGCCCTAGCCCAGCAGGCCCACACGTAGTCTATCTATCTCAGAACATTGGGGCAGCCATGGGGGTAAAAAGACACCGCCACCAAGGAGGCCTGCACTGAGCTTCTCCAATACCCTCAGAGGACCTCGCCTCAGTCAGATGGTATCGCTGGCGGCTGGTGCTTTCCTGAGATTTGAAGCCGGGGCTCTTATTTCTCCAACAGAGAAAACAATGTTGAACATCCCATTTTATACAGCCATCTCTACGTAGCTCTCGGGTCAGAGACTCTTTTACTTGCCTCAAAGTAACATCTGTCCTTTGCCTGTGCCTACTGGCCACTCTCCATCAACCATTGTTCCTTTTGAAACAATCACAGAACATTCAAGTGATTGTTCATGTGCCAATGAATGACACTTACAACGAGTTCAGTAATATGTACCTATGTCCAACCATGTGAACGTGGATGGAAACGAAGAAGCACTCCCAAGACTGTTGATCGCAGTAACCTTGGCTGTGTAACCGAAGTCAGGGGATTCAGGGGTCAGGCTGATCCCCAGGTCCAAACGGTCACAATCATGATCACTACATTGCTTCTGCCAAGTTAAGTTTTTTGGTCCATTTAACCTGTAAATAAAAGACAATGGTGTTCAGCAAGATACTTTACGTGCTACTGTCTCCTTTTTAGCACAAAAGAACAAAATGTTCAAATATTTAAAATTCTAGAAATTCTTTATAGTCAGTTTTACTAGGGAATACACTATGGGAATATTTGTATTCTAGGATCATTAATAGGACCATACCTCCCCCCCTCTCTCTTTTTGGTAGGACCGAGATTTTTTTGATGTTCGTATAGATGAATAACCACGCCTATGCTGCCTGAATTCTCAAAACCCTGGCTGACATCTTGGCTCCTTAGAGCAAACAGAATCAGATCCAAAGGATCTGTGGCCCCCTTGGCATTTATAGCAGAGAAGTGCCAGCTCCTAGTACAGATTGGAACCCTGGGCCCCACTTCCTTTCCCCCATCTCCTGCTCACTGAGGCACAGTGCAAAGCAGCTGGATCTTTTGATGGGATTATGGAATCAACTCCAAGGAGAAGAATCTCCCAGACTCTCTCTTTTTGTGGACTCTCAGGTTAGGCAAAGGTGCTTTAAAAAGAAACTTCTCCAAGGCTAATGGAAAGCTACCACAAGCAAGAGTCTATTTATATATCATGATGCCAAGAGTCCGCAACTACAAAAGGGAGAAGGGAGATAATTCAGCCAGTTTAACCCTAGTAGCGCAGGGAAGAACGTCCACAGTGTGGGCCGTGGATGCCCTGAAGAGAACTCTGAGTTAGACCTCAGGCCCAAGACACAAGCTCTCACATCTGACACGTCAGATGAGTGCAGCCGTTTTCAGGGATGAACATCAGAATTCTTTCTAAGTATCCAGTTATCCAGAGGGGTCTATTGCTTTTTCTCTTTGATAAAACTAGAACTGTTAGATATTTCTCAACACCATCTAAGAGATGACCTACACAAAACCTGCAGAAATGGGGGCTGGCCCCGTGGCCGAGTGGTTAAGTTCGCGCGCTCCGCTGCAGGCGGCCCAGTGTTTCGTCGGTTCGAATCCTGGGCGCGGACATGGCACTGCTCGTCAGACCACGCTGAGGCAGCGTCCCACATGCCACAACTAGAGGAACCCACAACGAAGAATACACAACTATGTACCGGGGGGCTTTGGGGAGAAAAAGGAAAAAATAAAATCTTTAAAAAAAAAAAAAAAAGTTGGGTTTAAAAAAAAAAAAAAAAATAACCTGCAGAAATGCAGTGTCTCACTCACTGTAAAGCATACACCGTATAGAGGTGGGTGCCCCAGCCTCTGTCCCAGATGCAGGTCACGGTCCCACGTTCTCCCTTCTGTACGCAAGATAAGTTTTGAGGCTGTTCTGGAACAACTTTAAAAAGAAAGAGCAAAACCTCATGTTTTAAATAGCACAGAGGTGATATTTCAATCCCATTATCATTCTTTGCCAAGAAGATAACAATACTCCCCCCACATTTCCCATACCCAGCCGAGCGGGAACTATTTTAGATGCCAACAACTTCAAATTTGCCCCCGAGGCACAAATTTCTTCTAATAACAATAGTAATAATAGTGAATATGGATCAAACTCTTACTATTTGCCAAGTCCTCTGCTAAGTGTTGAGTGTGTGGTTCTTCTCAATTAGACGTCATAGTAGCTCCATCAAGTATGTACTATTATTACCGTCATTTTACCAAAGAGGAAACTGAGACTTAGAGGTTAAGTATCTTTCCCAAGGTGACTAAACCATGAAGTGGCAGAAGGGGGCCCCAGCCCAGGTGTGGCCGTCCTGAGTGCAAGGCTTCCCCGCCATATGCCACTATTCTCCCTGACGTGTGAACAGCCGGTGCAGCCCTGTTACCCCTGGTGATGGTGAGTTTCCTTTTTTCAATGAAGCCCATTCAAATATTAGGAACCTTTAAAAATTAGGAGCTTTCTTTCTCCATTGACGTGAAATTTGCTGCCAAGACACTTCTACCCACTGGTGCTAGTCACGTCCTTCTGGGCTGTGCCATGTGAATCTGACTTCTGCAGCATCACTGGAGCACCTCATGAACACTCATAAATTAGTTCTCTATGTACATAGACAGTGAGTGCCTTCCAAGGGCTAGGCACAGAGCCTGCTGTGGAAATACAAGAGAGTACAAGGCAGGCATGGCCCCTTCTATCACAAGGTGTGTATTTTTAAAAGAAGCCATTTTGTAGTCAAAGACAGAACCCAAAGCTAGGAGTTTCTCAGATTTAATGGAGGTGAGAGAAAAGACTCTGTTGCTCGGTTATCATATTCCACCCTAATACAGAGCCCCACATGTCCATAGATGTTTCCTTTGGCTGAGATAAAACAAGTATACCACTGAAGTCCTGCATATTGTCTGCACCAGAAAAAGCTTTAATTGATGGAATAAATGTTTTTTGTCCTTAGCACACACCGTAAACCCAGACACAGTAACCACCCACTGTGTGACCTTAGTCAAGTTAATTTCTCAAAACTTCAGTTTCTTCATCTATAAAATGGGTATAACATATGTAGTTTATATAGTTTTGTTTAATGGAATAATAAACTCTTTCTTTTCCTAGAATAATAGACTCTTCCGTGTGTGTATGTATGTGTATATATATACACACCCATACAAGTATATGTGTATAGACACACTTTATACATCTGTATACACAACTACCTAGGAGTAAGCCATGTAAGTTATGCTAACTTTTCATTATTTGTACAACTCTTTGTTTATCTTGGAGTTAGTAATTAACTGTCTTGTTTTTCTGTTGTTTAGTTTTCTTCTTATTGATATAATTCCAAATTCTCAAGCCAATTATCTGAATCCCTGTTCAACATAGTCAGGCACACTGAGAATTCCCATAGTTTCATCTGCCTGAAATCCTCTTTCTTAGAGCCTTGCGAACTTTCCAATAAGATGGGTCTGCCTCCCTGCCTGGTATGCAGCTGTCATGCTGGAATTGCAAGCTCTCAGTGTCCTAGAAATCCCTTCTTCTTTTTCCTGTGTTGGATCTCCTGTTACTTAGATCCAATGCTTTCTTCTTTCTTGATTTAATTACTCATGTTGGTGGAGTATATCCTCCAGTCGTTCCCTGGGGAGGGTACAGGGGAGGTAATATTTTAAGCATGGCTAAAAATGTCTTCATTCTACTCTCACACTTGACTGATATTTTGGTTGAGTATAGAACTCTAGGTTGAAAAGAACTTTCCTTCAGGATTCTGAAGGCAATGCCCTGTTGATGTCTCCATTCTAGGTTGCTCCTGAGAAAACTGAAGTCATTCTGATTCTTGAAGTATTGTTTATTTTCCCTCTTCAGAAGATTCTAGAATCTTCTCTTTGTCCCCACTATTCTGAACTTTCACAAAGATGTGCTTAATGAATGTCTGTTTTCCTTAATTCTTATTGATTCTCAAAGAGTTCATGCATTCTGGGAATTTTTGTCTTTTAGTTTGGGAAACATTCTTGAATTACTTCTCTGAAGATTCTCTCCTGTTTTTTTCTTCCTAAAAATCCCTAGTTTTCATAGTTTGGACTTTCCTCTAATTTTATATTCTATCCTCTGTATTTTAAAACTCTTGGTCTTTTTGCTATACTATAAGGGGAAAACCTCCTCAATTTATATTTCTACCCACGCATTGAGTTTTTCATTTCTGCTTATCATTTTTTGGAGGAGAGCATGTTTTCTATTCTCTGAATATTTCCTTTTCATGGCATCCTATTTATGTTCTGTACACAATATTTTCTCTTAAATCTCTAAGGGTATCAAGGATAGTTTTTGTTTTTTAACATTTCCTCTCCTTGAATACATCCTATTTCTTCCACTTTGCTTATAAGCTTTGTTCCACATGTTTGTTTTGGTTTCTGTCCTTCATGTTAGACCTTTTCCTCAGATCCCTGTATTTTCTGCATATACAGGAGCAGGCACTAAATTACACATTGGAGCTCTGCGTGTGCGTCACTTGAAGGGCACTTGCTGACTCTAGGTTTCAGTGCAGGGTGATCTGGCTAGGTTTTCTTGGGAACCTCTGTTGTCAGTAATTTTAGATATTTCCTATTGGCCTGGTCAGATTTCCCAGAGAAGATTTTCTAATCTGCCTGGAGGAGGGTACAGGCCTGAATGTAAGTGTTCCTTTAATCCCTCTGTTTGTCAGTGTGGTGCCACCAACGTAAAGGGAACTAGCTGAAACTAGGCCAGAGATCTCAGCTATCCAGCCTCCAGTGCGATGCCAGTGAAGTGGAGCAGGACTGTCCAGCTGCGTGGCATTGGGAAGGGGCTCTAAGAATCTGCTTTTGAAATAGATTTTCAATCACATCTCTCATTTTTAGCCCCACTTTTACCCTCACTCTCAGAAGTACATGGTCACGCCAATTTCTGAGTCCTTCTCGGACGGGAGCTTCTGCATTAAATCAGGTTGCATCTTGACTTTTCTCACTGCCAGCTGTCAGTTAAGCCAGTTATCACTGCTCCACCTGCTTTCCAGCTCCCAAAATTTTGTTGCTGCATCTACCCTCCCTTTCTTTTGTCCTTTTGGATTTGTGCCTCTAGAAAACTTTCTTTATTGTATCTTGGCTTTATTTCAGGGGGAATGAAAGTAAATGCATGTGTTCAAACCACCATCTTTACCCTAACCCTTCATAGGGTCTTTTGATGACCGAATGAGATATAAAGTTCCTGGCACTTCTACATAATGAAAAAATTAGTTCTCCTTCTCACCTTTACTCCTCCAAGTTTACAAAGACTGTCATTTTAAAGATCACAGCTTTTACACACAAATCAAGTCCTCTTTCTCAGTGTGAGTTCCCTGGACCATGAAATTAAGGTATCTACTTCAGCCCAGGACTCGGTTTCGACAGGGACTGTTGGTCCCTGGGGAAACCAGACCTAATTTTCCTCAACACAAATGTATAATAGCTGATGCCAAGGAAAGGGCAGAAACCAAAGCCTCTGAAAATTAGGACACTATTATGAGTATTATGGTTGTTACTGTTTTTAAGAGTCCCACTTATTATGGGAAATAAAAAGTTTTAGAAATACAGCTTTTGGAAACAATCAACAGCTAAGCGTATATTGAAAACAATCGAACAAAAATCCATTGTCTTTCATTTATTGCCTTGGTTGTCTCACTAGTTTGCAGATCAACCCTATGAGGTCAAGCAGAGCACTGACTGCTGAGTTACTACACAATTTGGATGAGCCCTGGGCAGCAGAGCAACACCAGCCCAGGAAGGGGCCAAGAAGGAAAGGCTTCAAGGCTGTGGACCCATCCCCAGTTCTGAAGACCCGGCCAACTACATGACCGGCCCTCTCAGGATACCCAATGGCACTATGGACAACCATTTATCACAAAGAAGAAAATGGGCTGCTTACTCCCTCACTAGACAGAATTAAGCTTACTACACTGGGTGAAACCAACATTCATTGTGTCTTTTCTTGGGATGACTAGCCATACTCAGAAAAATGCATCTCTTCCAGTCAGTCCTTCACCTTGAAGGTGCTAAACTTGCTCAAAGAGCAGCCATTTGATGGTGTGGTTACCACTTGAGCATGCTGCATAAGCAACACCCTGCAGCACCTCCCAAAGGAGCTGCCCCGTGACAGACACTCTTCACCATCCCCAAGATCTTCCGAGGCTCAAACTGCCACAAAGGCATCCGCATACGCGGGAGGCAACAGTCAAAAACCAGAAAGGGTTGCAGCACTCTTGTGTATCTGAGCAAAGACAGCAAGCGGAATGGAAGGGCCAAGGACATGTGCAAGGATGCTACTTCCAAGGCTGTTGTGAGCCTCCTAAGGAAGAAAATGCCAGCAGCACTGTGGACACCTGCAGCTGACGTTGCAGAGCTAGGAATGTGTGATACGAATGTGTAAGTTCGGTCTAGTGAGATGGTGGATTACCTGGGTGAAAGATTCAGGTGTTCCAAGGACAAGGGAGATGAGGAACAATAGTGTTTTTTTAAAAAATTTTCATTTTGTCTACAACCAACATATGTACTTTCTTTTAAGGGAAACCTGCTGAGCTACCCAGTAAGCTGCACACATGAAGAAAAGAGTAAAACCGAATGGAACTGCAACACTAGCGCTCATCACCTACGTGCCCCCTGTGTGCCTGCTCCTAGGCCAAGCACTCAGTGTACAGGTTGTCCTCCGATCACCACACCATCGCATGAGGAAGGTGTTAGCATTTCCATAACACAGATGGAGAAACTGAGGCTCAGAGTATTGAAATTGTCTAAGGGGACACTGCCAGTGGCAGGGCTGGGACTCAAAGCCCATGTTCCTTTTACGACCCCACAGACTTTCAGAGCTGAGAGCACGTGACCCCTAAGCGGTGTGAACAGGAGGCCCTGAGCTGGAAGTGGAGGACCGGACCAGCCTATGCCTCCTGGCCCCCCAGGGATTTGCTTGCTCACTTGCCTGGTGTTCGGCTCAGAGCTGCTGGTGGCCCTCCAGTTGCCTAGCATTGACCATATCTTTCTAGGTCACAGAGAAAAGGTTTCCATCTTTCCTGAAGAGAGTCTCACGGAGCTTTATATCACTGTCTTTACGACAGGGACCCTGTCCTTGCATCTGGGTCAGCCAGCCTGCTGCAGCAAATTCCTCCTACTCTCCTCATGCGTCTCATCTGCCACTCTGGAGCTTCCCTGGAACCATGGAGGCGTGGAGTGCAATGGGACCACTCAGGGCCCATGCATGCTCACTGCCTTGCTGGCTGGGCGTTCAAGGCTGCAGAATGCAGGCTACAACCTGCAGGAAGGTGTGTTGCTGGCTCCCCCTGAGGATTGCGGCTCATGCTGCAGATGACAACTCTGACATTTTGGTTCTTACCCCCAGCAGCTGCCTGGAGGGACCAGGGAGGGGGAGGTTGATACCCTCTGGGTGAACTTTGACCAATGGCAGACAGTTTAATTCTTCTCTCTTCCCCAGCCATTGTATTTCCATATGTTCTTTCTGGGGATGTTGATAGTGACCAAGCACCCAGCTGCATTTTCTGTAGACACCTTGGCCAGCTCCAGAACGTCACCACCTCATGTTTGCTTTGCTCTTTTCCTGGCTCACTCCCTCACTCTCTAGAACTCTACAACTCCCCTCCTCCCCCAACGAAGTGTTAGCACATCACTTTTGCCTCAGGCAGTTTTCTAGAAAACCCAGGAAAAGATAATAAGTATGATGATAGTCCTCTTTTAACCTCTGCTAAGTATGATAGGCAGTGGTCAGGAGTGAGTGCGGATGGAAGAAGGATTTTTTTGTGCATTAAGTTAGAGAGGGGAGAAGTGCTCAGCCTTGGGTGGTCAGCCTGGGCTGCAAAAACCAAAAGAGACATCTCTTTCTTGTTTTAGGAGGCTGTCGCTTTGAACAAATTCTCATAAGTCAAGAAGGCATGAAGACTCAGCTACACAGATCCATTTTCCTGCCATTGGAGTCCAAGGACTACAGTAAATGGCCCTACTGGCCCAAAAGAGGAGAGAAAGAGAGAAGAAGAGGAAGAGGAAGAATAAGAAGAAGGAGGAGGAGGAGGAGAAGAGAAGAGAAACTTACCGAATGAGACCCCAATTCTATTGATTTCTGGACTTCTCACATTGAGGTGCTCATGTTGCTTTCAAGATAAAATATATTCATGTGGTGGGAGAGGAAGGAACACTGCCCTATATTTGAATTTCTGTTTAACACATGACAAATACCCAAAGATCACCAATTTTTAGGAATTCAGAATGGAATGCTCACCGCCAACTGAGATCTCTGCCCCACATATTCGAATCTCGTCACTACTGCCACAGGCCAGTTTGCAGACAAACAGAGTTGTACCCAGGGGAAGACCTGTGACTTGAGAACTGAGGGAGCGACCCTGCTGAAAATGGATTCTTCTGTCGAACTTGTAGAGGATTAACTTGTTGCAGCGGGAACATCGCGAGCAGTCTTGTTTGGGCTTCAAAGAGCACGAAATATTGACTGCTGATCCCAGTGAAATTACATGGTTCGGCGTCACGGTCACGTCCCCTCTCTTGCACACGTCTGCAGTAAGACACAACGCAATACTCAGTCGGCACGTGAGTTCCCATTTAAAAATGCAGAGGCGCGTAATTCCTAAAAGCAGGGTAAAATTAACCCCATCGAATCATGGAAATATAAGTAACCTACATTACTCTGGCTGTATTGGCACAAAGAGAGCAGAAGGCAAACATATTGAAGTCTAACTGTATTTGCATTAAAACATGCATCCTTCTCAACACAGTAATACTATACCCAGAACTACAAGTAGGAAAGTGGAGAGAAAACAGGGTTGGAAGAACATTCAGGAATACAAATTCCAGGAAAAACCAATCTCTCTTATGCAAATTTTTCACCAGATTACTACTCTGGTGCAGTCGGCACCAAGGATGGAAATTAGGTTTTACCATGCCATATTTTGGTATTCCTTCAAGATGTAAGACCATGGGCTGGATGTACCATCACCCAGTACAGCTAAAATGAAATTACATGAATGTATGCTTTTTAAAAGAGTTCTCCATATTATTTATGATATTCCAGGTACTACATTAAACTCTGATTTAAAAGAGAGGTCCTTGCTACTGTCCAGAAGTTTCTGCGTCAATAAACATGACAACTATTCAGAAATGAACAGTTTTGGATGGTGCTCAGTAACTGCAAAGGAAAGAACCTGAGAATTATAGATTCACCCCGAATTTTTAGATGGATATAAAGCCTCCACCAAAAGTCTTTTTTGGGTAACAGTAAGATTGCTTGAATCAACAACCACAAACAGAAACTGGTAAAGAAGTTATTTAAATCAAATACAGAAAATACTGAAAACTCATTTAAAATAAAAAGTTCTCATTTTTATTTTCATAACTAAAACTAAGTCTCTTTCTCTCTCTTATCTTACTTATATGTTTGTTTTCTGTTTCTTTAATCTTCTTTGATCCTAATGGGCCAGAAAGTCAAAAATAAGCTCCCAATAAAAAAAGCAAAGAGGGACTGGCCCAGTGGTGCAGTGGTTCAGTTCGCACGTTCTGCTTTGGCAGCCCAGGGTTCTCCAGTTCTGATCCCTGGCATGGACCTACACACCACTTGTCAAGCCATGCTGTGGTGGCATCCCACACATAAAGTGGAGGAGGATGGGCACGGATGTTAGCTCAGGGCCAGTCTTCCTCAGCAAAAAGAGGAGGATTGGTGGCAGATGCTAGCTCAGGGCTAATCTTCCTTAAAAAAAAAAAAAGCAGAGAAAATGCCAGTCATTATTTTTTCAGTGTGGTAGAGCCATTTCTTAGGTTTAAATCTGGAAACAATTGGAAATCACCAGCTTGCATTTTCCAAACCATTCAAGAAAAAGATATTTAGTAAAATAAATAAGTAATAAACAAGCAAACAAACACGTAAAATTGAGCTTACTGAGCGTGCATAGCTGAATTCACCCATGAATACCCTCTGTTAAAATGCAGTGTAACGTGAAACATTCATTCACGACGCCTAGCTCGATCACCTACTCCCTTTCCTAAGAGGAAATGATATGATTATACTCTTACATTAATCATCAGTAAAAATTAAAATACATATCAGTTACAGATAGAGAACCAGACTTCTCTACTCAAACGTGACAGAAGATTGACTATAAAAGATCAACTACCAGAACATCTACCACCAATGCCTACCTTATCTGTAACTGAGAATTTACCACAAATAATTCCACAGACTAGATAACAGAAATACCTTACCTATTTTTGCCTTAACCAACAGCGACATGATGATAAAAATAAGTGCCAACAAGCACCCTCTAACTGTACATGCCATCAACAGTCAACTCTGGAATACGCCTCTGTATTTTTCCTTGTAAAAGAAGACAAATTCATTCATGTTAAATACATTCAGAAAATACCAGAATCAACATCATTGAGAAGGGCTAAAAATGCCCCTTTACTTTTCTCCATATTGTTAAGATTTTGTTTGTTATTTTTTAAAAAATAAAGTATACCTTTACAACTAGTAATTTGAAAATCTTGGCCACCTCTAACCCCCATGTCACTTAAGCTTCTTGGGGTCAGCAAAGGGTGGGAAAAGAGACATGGCCTTGGAGTCCTTTGGAACTCGATTAAATCCTTTGAGAGCAGGGGAAAGGTACTGAACCTTCTGAGCCTCAGTCCCACACAAAATTGTCTTTTCTTCCAAACAGGGCAGCATCGTCATAGTCAAACATAGTCGTGTTAAATCCCCACACTAACAAGAATTTCTGACCTGGCCATGTCCTTCTGGATGTAACAGGAAATCTAAAAATGCCTCATTACCAGCCCCCCCACCCCCCACCCTGGAACTTAGTAAAAGATGATCTCTTGCAGTAAGAAATGAATCCTAAGGGTTTGGGGGGTTGTTTGGGTTTTCTACAGAAGTTCAATTTTACTTGTTTGTTTGCGTGTTTATTACTTATTTATTTTACTAAGAATTTTTTTCTTGAATGGTTTGGAAAACGCAAGCTGGTGATTTTCAGTTGTTTCCACATTTAAACTTAAGGAATGGCCCCATCAGTCATTAGCAAATTCTCTAACTTCTATTAAAGGTGGGCCAAAAATTCAGAAAGCAGGCTAGAAAGTTCTGTGACGTCAGGCCACTGGGAACCAGCCAAGGCAAACGTTCCCCTCTTATTCCCATACCTAGAAAAGTGCTAGGTGTATTGGAGAGCCTCAGAAACATTCATCTGTTCATTCAAGTGATAGCTACCCTTCACGTGGCAGGTGCGATGTTAAGTGTTAGAGATACGACAGTCCTGTCCGGGTGGGCTTCTAGGAAAGTGCTCACTTTCTTCTTTGAAGCCTCTGCCTCTAGCCTACTCATCACCCGGCGAAGCCCCAAACGATGCTGGCATCTCTTCAATAGTCTTTGCTGCTTGCTCTCCCTCCTCCTCCTGACTTTTAACTCTTGGAGGAACTCAGCGCACTCAAGACATTATTCTTCCTCTATTTCTACTCTTTCCTGGGGAATCTCATCTGGTCACCCGGCTCTTAGATATCATCTGCGCTAAAGACTCTCAGATGCATATCTTCAACTCAGACATCTGTCTGGGCGCATCCGTCTCCTTGGACGTCTAACAGACGGCTCAACGTCAACATATTCTGTTCGAATTTTTGGTTTCCTTCCCCTCCCTGACCACCTAGCCAAAGTGGTCCTGCCCAGCTACTTTCTACTCACTGCCTTATGGCCTTCATGGTACAATCTGTAACTACCTTGTTTATTTACTTGCTTCTTCCCCCAGGCTTTTCTATCTCAGTGAATAACATTTTTATCCCTTAAGTTGCTCAAAAACCTAGACGTCATCCTTGATTCCACCCTCCTTCTCACCCTCTAAACCAAACCATTACTAAGTGTTGTCAATTTTACCTCCAAAATGTGTCACAGATCAGTCCACTGCTTTCCATTTCTCACCCTAGAGAAATTTCCACCATCCTCACCCTAGTCCAAACCACTGTCGTCTTTCCGCCAGATGACTACAGTAGCCCCTTAATGTGTCTCTCCAATCCATCTTTGCCCCTTTCCAAGTCATTTTCACATAGCTGACTACCTTTTAAGATGATATTACCTGCTTAATGCTGTCATTGTTTAAAACCCTTCAACACATCCCCATGGCCATTAGAATAAAACCCAAGGTCCTTACCACACACACTCTCACAGCCCCTGCATGGCCTCCCTTCTCCGTCTTGCCACCATCCTTTGCTCTACTCTTTTGCCTTGCTCACCGTGCTCCATTCACACTGGCCTTCAGCCTGCTCCTTGGACAAGACATGCAATTTGCTGCCTGGAGGACTCTGCACTTTCCACTTCCTGTGCTAGAATCCTCTTCCCCTGGTTCTTAGTAGCTGCCTCAGATCCTTCAGATCTCAGATTATGTGTCACTTCCTTAGACAGCCCCTCCCTGACCACCTAGCCAAAGTGGTCCTGCCCAGCTACTTTCTACTCACTGCCTTACGGCCTTCATGGCACAATCTGTAACTACCTTGTTATTTACTTGATTACTTGTTTGTCATCTATCTTTGTGCTAGAATTTAAGCCACCACGAGAGCAGGAACGTTGACTGTCTTACTCATTGCTGTATGCCAGCATTTAGCATCGGGAAAGAGTACTCAATAAACGTTTATTGAAAGAAAGAAGGGAAGGAGGGAGGGAGGGGGGAAGGATTACGAGCCATAGAAAACCCTCTATAAACATCCCCGTGGTAGGCAGAACAATGGCTCACAAAGAGGCCCATGCCTTAATCCCCGGGACCTGTGAATATATTATGTTACATGACAAACGGACTTTGGAGATGCAATTAAAGTTAGCGACCTTGAGATGGGGAGATTATCCTGGATTACCCAAACGGGCCCAATCTAATCATGTGATGAAGTAGGCAGAATAGTCAGTCAACGAGCTGTGATGTGAGAAGGACTCAACCTGCTGCTGCTGGCTTTGAAGACGGAGGAAGAGGGCCATGAGCCAAGGAGTGTGGTGGCTCTAAAATCTGAGGATGGAGCTCAGTTTACAGAGAATATAAAATGGATTTCTTGGGGGTCCACCGCTCTCTGCCAGCATTCTACGGTCTAGTAACACGGAGCTGCTTATAGTTCCGCTGCACGTCTCCTGTCAATTCATGCTTCTGCGTCTTCGTTCTTGCTATTCTCTTACCTTTCCTCTGTTCTTTGACTGGCTAAGTCTCACTTGTCCTCCCAACTCAGCTCAGACACCTTTTATTCAGTCATTCATTCAATAAATACGGATTAAGCAGTTGCTATGTGCCTGGAGCTTAGGATAGAATGGAGAACAAGACAGACTGGGTTTTGGCTCTCATGGAACCAGCATTCTGGAGTAGGGAGAGAGAAAACAAAGAAATAAATAACAAACAAATTCAGATAATGATAAAAGAAGAACTGAAGAGAGGCTAAGGGGAGGGAGAGCCTCGGGAGGAGAGAAGCCGGTCAGTGAAGGTGTTTCTATTTTTTTTCTTCTTCTTATTTTCTTTTCTTTCATTTTTTCTTTTTTTTTGAGGAAGATTATCCCTGAGCTAACATCTGCTGGCAATCCCCCTCTTTTTGCTGAAGAAGACTGGCCCTGAGCTAACATCCGTGCCCATCTTCCTCTACTTTATATGTGGGATGCCTGCCACAGCATGGCTTGCTGAGCAGTGCCATGTCCGCACCCGGGATCCAAACAGGTGAACCCCGGGCCGCCGAGAAGAAGAACGTGCGAACTTAACCGCTGCGCCACCAGGCCGGCCCCTGAAGGTGTTTCTAGAAGATGAAGCTTGAGCTGAGATTTATGCAGCTGAGATTTATGAAGCCTCAAGAACAATTTCCCTGACAGAGAGAATGGTGAGTACAAAGCTTGGAGCCAGAGGAATAAGCCTGCTGTGGACAAGGCACAGAAATAAGGTCAGGGAGGCGGGGAAAGTGACTGTGGGGAGAATGGTCTGGGATCAAATTGGAGAAGGCAGGCACCAGATTTACCACGGGCTTGTCTGCCATGGAAGGGAGCCTGGATTTTACTCCCAAAGCTATGAGAAACCAGTTTAATTAGAGATTTAATTTATTTAACTGAGTTTTAATTGGTGTGTTACAAGATAAGAATTACATTAAACACACACGTGCAAAAAAACAAAAACAAACAAAAGACTTAGCCTTGGCCCCGTGTATGGGGTCCAGAGTGGAAGCAAGCAGACCGGTTAAGAAGCAATTGCAGGGACCCACGTAAGAAATGATGGTGATGTGGACCACAGCTATAGCAGTAGAGACGGAAAGAAGTAATGAGGTCTTGGGAAGCTTTACCTATGTCTTCAGGTCAGACTGAAACCTCCTACCATAGCCATGTGCCGTATAACGACGTTTCACTCAACAGTGGACCGCATATATGACGATTAGTACCTGACAGCCCAGGTGTGTAGGAGGCTACACCACTTAGGTTTGTATAAGTACATTCTATGATGTCCACAAACGACAAAATGGCCTGACGATGCATTTCTCAGAACATATCCCCATCATTAAGCAACGCATGACTGTACTATCTTCATAGCATCCTGGCGTCCTCCTGTTTAAGCACCTGCCATATTGAATGGAACAAATTTGTTTAGGTGTCTGCCTGTCTCTTCCATTATCTTTCCAGCTCCTCACAGGCAGAGGCCACAATTTGAAGATAACTAAATGAACAGATACATAGGGATTAAAGAGAACCTATTTAATCTGCTTCCTGACTGCAAAGGGTATCTACAGGGTATCTTTCACTTTGTGCATTGCAATTCATGAAGCCATAGCATTCTCCAAATAGTCAAATATTCAATAGTCAAATATTCAATTGGTTATTATAAGAATTTTAAAAATGTATATATATGAAATATGCATATATACAATATATATACCCAACCTATATATGAAATAGGCAAAGCAGAGGACAAATTCAAGTTTATACAGTACATGGATCCAAACACAAACTTGCTCAATTTCTCTGAATACCAGGTAAAACAGCTTCTCCATTTACAAGAAACTCAGACCCCAAAGACCTTCAAGTAAATGAGGTATCTTCCAATAAAATGAAACCTTCTATCAACAGTAAACATCCTTCATGCAGCCTGCCTGGAGGGTCAATATTAAAACTACAACTCTCTCTTGAATCAGAAAAACAAAGTGTGCTATGTCATTGACTCATCACTCAAGTGTGACAGTTTCCAGACAGTGAAAACAATGTTTCAATGAGGGGGGGTGGGGACCTTGAGAAATACAGCAACTGGCAGAAGGGCAGAAGTAACAGTTACCCCCCAGTGAGTCTCTTTCCCCCATTTATCCAGGAAGAAGTGCAAAATATGCAGCCACTTCAAAATCACATTTTACTAGGCTAGGAAAAACCCTTACCACAGGTGACAGTTTCATGAAGGCAGGAATACTTTCTACTTCCACACTACTTCTCTCTGTAGCACCACACGAGCTTCAAAGGGTAGCTAGGTACTGGGGAGAAGAAAAAGGCTCGTGAGCTCCGTTCCACGGTGTGCTATTAACTGTAAAAGCCATTTCCTCATTCCTACAGTGGGTACAGTAATGCCTACCTAGACAAAGTTATGGGGAAGACTAAGATGATAGGGTCATGGACCCATGAGAATACCTAGCACAAAGCAGGCACTCCACTGAGGCTGGCTCCTGTCTTCCCATCTGGGCCCTGCTTCTGCATTTCTTTTCTAAATCACCTATGACCTTCAATGTACTGAAATTGAATGTTTTGTTAGACTAGGTAAAAAATCCTATGTTAGGCAATTTTTACTCTTAACCCTGACTGTCCTAGAATTTAATAAGTTAGAGGAGGAAGAAACCTCAAAGGTTAGCTAGTAACTAGCATGCCCCTGCACTCCCTCCCCCGCCCAACGGCAGACATTTGAGTCTGGGCCGCTGCAGAACAACCAAGTGATTGTTCTGAACGCTCATCAAATGATACTGTTAATTACTCAGTTGACTCAAGGAGGCAGGACACAAAATCCTTCCCTTCTGCAGGCAAAGCGACTTCCAGACATGCCTTACTGGGGGCAGATCAGCATAAAGACAACACTGCGGAGGTCATCTATTCTACCTTTGCCATTGTACAGATAGATAAACTAAGGCCTAGAGAAAAGAGGGCACTTGTCAAAGGTCACATTAAATAGCAGAATCCAGATCAGAACATAGGTCTTGGAGTAGGTCTCCGATTTCTTTTTTTTTTTTTTTCCTGCTTTACATAGTTGTACATAGTTGTATATCTTAGTTGCAGGTCTTTCTAGTTGTGGGATGTGGGACGCTGCCTCAAAGTGGCCTGACAAGCAGTGCCATGTCCGCGCCCAGGATCTGAACCCTGGGCCGCCGCAGCGGAGTGCGCGAACTTAACCACTTAGCCACAGAGCCAGCCCCAAGGTCTCCGATTTCTAATCCAACACACTTCTAGCATATGAGACTGCTTCTGATCAGTAGCAACACTGTACTAAAAATAATGCTAATGTTAACATGACAGTTAATACTGATGCTACAGCTTGCTGATCTCTTACTATGTTCCAGGCACCATGCACGTTACATACAATCTTTCTGAAATCTACCTAGGAAAGCACTTATAATCTCCAGAAGCCTGAATCATTATTTCTGATACCTACCTCCCTCAAAAGAGGATGAAACAACAAAACCCAGTGCAGACACAATATGTAACCATCTCTAATGATCTAGTCCACTATAAGGATGGAAAAGGGAAATCAGAACCAAGTGGCTAACTTGCAACTTAGCCATCGGAGCTAATTTTCTCTTGCCCTGACTTTTTGTGAGCTTTGTCAGGAAAAGAACTGTCCTGACTGGAGCTTTCTCTCCTTTTTCCTTCTGAATCTACCACTTGGTGAAAAACCTAACAAGCCATAACAAGGACAAATGCTAACCTGCCAGGCCCCAAACATCAAATCAGCCCCTTCATAATGGCCTGTTCAGTGGCTTGATGGGGAGGGAAAGAAACACCACATCAATATTCTCTGATTTTTCTTCTCTCTACCCAACAGTCCCAACACCCGCACAGGAGCCAAATTGGACACCCACCTGCTCGCCCTTCTTAGGCAGCTGCTGAGTCTCTCCTGAATTCTCTCTCATCTCACTGTAAGCATTTGGAGTCCTAATTTTACCCATGTACAGGAGCTTGCTTTTCTTGCTCAAATTCAGGAGACTTCTGAACTTTTGGTCCTGTTTATTTTCTTGTTTTTAAATCTCAGTCAGACTGTTTTCTCCTTCTCCCCTTTATGACTTTATTATTTTCCTTAACAAAGGTCCCCTTAGACTTTTCTCTCTTTTCTGTTTTTCTGGAATGTTCTTTCTGTCAATTCTATTTGTCTTTACTTCCATTTCAAATATATCACACAAGACAAAATAGATGGGCTCCTGAAATGTTGTGGCTAAACAAATTACATCTAAAATGCATTAGGGAACCTTATCTGGCCCCAACCCCTGAAGCATTTGTCCTGTGAACTGTCTTACAAATGGAACAAGCATTCCCACAATAGAACAATAAAAAAGAAATAAGGGAAGAAGAACCGAGACACGGATGGAGTCTTGAAGACACAAGGTACTTTCAAATCAACTGATGTTACTTGCTACACTTCCTCTTTTCTTTCTTTGATGAGCTCCAGAAGCCTACAAATTTCATGGCACTTGTTCAACTGAGTTTCAACAATCCAAGCTTCTCTATTTTCACCCTCTGCATCCTTCTAGAACTACAAATAAAATAAGCCATCTTCTGGCTATAATCACTAAGACTAAAAACAGTAAATGTTGGAGAGGGTGTGGAGAGAAGGGAACCCTCATACACTGCTGGTGGGAATGCAAACTGGTGCCGCCACTGTAGGAAACAGTATAGAGATTCCTCAAAAAACTAAAAATAGAGCTACCATATGACCCAGCTATCCTACCACTGGGTATCTACCCAAACAACTGGAAATCAACAATCCAAAGTAAGATATGCACCCCTATGTTCATTGCAGCACTATTCGCAATAGCCAAGACAAGGAAGCAATCCAAGTGCCCATCGACTAATGATTGGATAAAGAAGATGTGGTATATATATACAATGGAATACTACTCAGCCAGGAAAAAGACAAATTCATCCCATTTGCAACAACATGAAAAGACCTGGAGGGAATTATGCTTAGTGAAGTAAGCCAGACCGAGAAAGACAAACACTAGATGATTTCACTCATATGTGGCATATAAACAAGCACATGGACAAAGAAAACAGTTCAGTGGTTACCAGGTGGGGAGTGGGCACAGGGGTGAAGGGGAGCACCTATGTGGTGACAGACAAGAAATAATGTACAACTGAAATTTCATAATGATGTAAACTATTATGAACTCAAATTAAAAAAAAAAAAACATAAGCCATCTTCTGTTGGGAAGGACGATGTACTGGAGAGAGCATGGTGTTTGGGTCCAGAGGACCTGGGTACCATCCTGGTTCCTCCACTTCTATCTGTGTCACCAACATGAGTAACTTCATATTTCAAAGCCTCTTTTCCTTATTTGAAAAATGGCAATCAACGTTTATTGAGAAAATTAAATTTCTTTCACTAACTTTTCTTCCTTAGTTTATTGGAAAGGGTTCTGCTTGGACATCCTCAATCTTGAAGTCTCTTTTGTGGACAAGGGCACGGGGGTGAAGGGTTCCCCTCGGATCTTGGGTATTGTGAAATCCTGGCAAGTTTTCCTTCACCTTGTAACCCCTGAGGCTTTTCATAGAGTGCTATTTAGAAATATTAAAGCACATTACAATTACTTTGTTTTTTGAGTTTTCTAGAAATTTCACAACTATCTTGATATAATTGGAGGCACACTGGGGAGGAGTGTGACCACCATCCCAAGATGTTTCTCAAGGTTTCTTATATAAACAAAGAATTCAACCAAAGTCTCTTCAGGAACCACTCCATGTATCAGCATCTCTGCCTGATATTTTACTTAACGTTTTCCTTTTCCTCGGCATATCATTGCAAAAGGGACATAAATTAAGATTCTAATCTTAGGGGCCGGCCCAGTGGTACAGCAGTTAAGTGCGCACGTTCTGCTTCTCGGCTGCCTGGGGTTTGCTGGTTCGGATCCTGGGTGCCGACGTGTCACCGCTTGGCAAAAGCCACGCTGTGGTAGGCGTCCCACATATAAAGTAGAGGAAGATGGGCATGGATGTTAGCTCTGGGCCAGTCTTCCTCAGCAAAAAGAGGAGGATTGGTAGCAGTTAGCTCAGAGCTAATCTTCCTCCAAAAAAAAAAGATTCTAATCTTAGCAATCTTTTCTAGGCATTTACTTGGCAATTTATCACAATGCAGAGCATATCACTGAGTTGTTAATATTTGGTCTCCTACTATATGAAGTAACTACTGGTATCTCTATTCTACAGGTGGGGAAATCTGCGAGTTGACTAAGATAATACAGAAAAACCAGAAGTAAATTAGAGAAACTAGAACTACCTCCCATGCTTGAGTTTCCTTATGGCTAAAGCACCTACTTCACAGGATTATGGGGGTTAAATGAGCATCTCTCAGTGCAGTGGCTGGACCCAGGAAGAGCTCAATAAATACTGTCATTTGCCATTATTATTATTATAAGAAAACGGATAACATCACTTACTTTTCAAGGATATTGTCAGAATTACGTTAGACAGCCTGGCTTTTTGACTTGTCTCTTTGCCTGTTCTTCTGGCTCACCACTGAAAGATTAATTTGATTACAGCTAGATCCCAAACCTGCTTTATATTACGTGACTTTATGCCACCTAGCACTTATGACATGCTCAGTGTTCTCATAATTACTGTCTTCCCAAACAGTTTAACCTCTTGAGCACAGGCACTGGGTCTTACATTTCTTTATATTCACTACAGTGACCAGCACAATGTGTTGGACATACTGGATGTTCAGTACCTACCTGTGCTTTCAAAAACCATTGTTCCCATTAGGAAAGAGCACCCAAAGGACATTGGACAAGGCTTCTTTGGGATCTGGCTTTCTTTTCAGGTTAGTCTGCACAAATTTACATGTAAGAGTTGAGAGCAGTGCTGTAAGTGTAATTACAAAGATGACAAATAACTGGCCAGAGAACAAAGCAGGTGCCGTGATACAAAAATAAGCCCACAATTGAGGAACGACATGCAACATCTGCTGTCCTTTTAGAGATTCTTCTCCCATAAAAATCTTACATGTGCTTTAGAGTTTTTTTCACACTAGATCTCATTCTAACACAGGGAACATTCAGGGCTTGCCAAAATTTGGAAATTTACTATTCTATGTAACCATCACAACATTCAAGAAACACAACACATGACAAAAGAATGTTGCAAACTCTTTTAGAGCCTTAGGTGCCTAACAAAGCAACAGTAATGAATTGAGGATTTCACACTAAAACTAGGGAGGAGAGTGTCAGCTCTTAGCCACAGAAGTTCTTTCAGTTTTCTGTGTGACAGAGAAACAGGGCACTGGAGCATTCTTTGCTAATGGGAACTAAGAAACTAACGTTCGCTTGCCCAAGTGGAGGTGGACAGAACGTTCTGAGCCAGAGACGCAAAGGCAAGCAGCACCCAGTTTGGAGACAGAAAGCTGTACCTCAGCATCTCACCAAAGAGAGAAAGTTTCCACCTCTGCAAAATGGGAATACCAACAACCACTTCAACCATACAGTTCGTACAGAATTATATGGGATAACAATGTGTACCCAAGGGCCAAGGACATAAGTAGGTGCTCAACAAAGATTCTTATCCAGACAAGATATACACTAGGGGATTGTAACAATCATTCAGAGTTTAAAAAGGAATAAAAACGAACTTTGTCCTGTTCTTTAGACACACCAGGGAAAAGGCCTTTTGTATGCTTTGAGGTTACTATCTGTAAGAGCCAGAGCTAATCATAAGGGTATTTCATCTCTGACAACGCTCATATTTAGCGCCCCTCACCCAGGTGACAAGGACCTCCCCAGAGACATTTCAGACGCGAAAACGGAGGCTGAGCCGGCGGACCAAGCGCTCCGCTAGTCACCGGCCGGGCGAGGTCTCGGGGTCTGTCTACAGAGGACGCAGGAAAGTGCTGCCGAGGAAGAGACAGTTCGCCCTGGTGCAAGACTAAGACTCCATATCTTCCTCACATTTTCAAGCCCCGAGTCACGCCCGTGGGCCGGGACCCAGGCTGGACCCTGAGGGGGGCCCTCTGCGCTTTGAGACGCCATCCCCTCCCTCCTCAGCCCCCACCATCCTGTGTCACGCTCCGGGAGCGCCCCTCGCCTCCATCTGGCCAAACTCCAAACAGCACCTCGAGGGATCAGCAGCGCCCCGAGAGCGCGGCCCTCGGTGAGGAGAGGCCGCCGCCCAAACCCTCGGGAGCAGCAGACTCCCAGCTCAGCCCGTGTCCCAGGGTCCCCGGTGTCCCCCGCCCCGCGCTCCAGGCACTCACCGCGCTCCCAGCGTCGGGGGCCGGCGCGCCTCAGCCAATGTCCCGGGTCCCCGGAGCCCTCCCCCCCGCGCCCCCACGCACTCACTGTGCTCTGGGCGTCGGGGGCCACGGCGCCCTCGGCCCGTGTCCCGGGTCCCCGGATCCCTCCCCCCGGGCCCCCGGGCACTCACCGCGCTCTGGGCGTCGGGGGCCGGCGCGCCTCAGCCAATGTCCTGGGTCCCCGGAGTCCGCCCCCTGCGCCCCTGGGCACTCACTGTGTTCTGGGCGTCGGGGGCCACGGCGCCCTCGGCCTGTGTCCCGGGTCCCCGGATCCCTCCCCCGGCGCCCCCGGGCACTCACCGCGCTCCCGGCGTCGGGGGGCCGGCGCGCCTCGGCCTGTGTCCCGGGTCCCCGGATCCCTCCCCCCTGAGCCCCAGGCCCTCACCACGCTCCGGGCGTCAGGGGGCCGGCGCGCCTCGGCCAGCGTCCCAGGTCCCCGGAGTCCGCCCCCTGCGCCCCCGGGCACTCAGCGCGCTCCCGGCGTCGGGGAGCGCCGCGCCCTCGGCCCGGGCCCCGGGTGGGCGGAGGCGGCGGCGGGCCTCGGTGGAGCCGCCCTGCCCGCCCGCGCCCTGGCTTCCCCGCAGGGGCCGGGGGCCGGTTCCGCCCGGGGGGGGCTGGGCCCGTGTCGCCCGGAGGAGGCGGTCACCGCGCCACACCTCCGTTTCCCCGGAGAGAAATCGCGGGTAGGAAAGCCTGTGTCAAAACTGCCGAGTTGTGTGGTGAGTGCGATAAGCCCGACAAAACCGTGCCGTCGGCTTTCGCAGCCACAGACAAGTGGCACTTGGTTGACACTCATTCGGGAACTTTCCTCGGAGACCTTCTTCCTCCGCGCTCTGGGCCGCCCAGCTCTCCCCGCACCGCGCGCCCGGCTCTCGGCGCTGGGCTGCGCGCACCACCCGGCGCGGGAAGCAAGCTGACTTTCATTTGTGCTTGCTGTCTGAAAAAGGAGAGAGAAACGAGCCTTTAACAGGTGGCATGACACCGACCCTAAAGCGTCCCGTGTTCTGTATCTTCTAAGGGGGACTCTGAGGGAACAGGGCGAATGGCACCAAACGCAGAGGGGTGACAGCGGTGCCCTTCCTGGTGACAATAGTTCGTTGAATCTAGGACGTCATCAACCCCAAGACAGATCATTTTTTATGTACCAGTAAGAAATAAAAAGAACTGCTTCATAAACGTTGACGCAATGCTTTCTTGTCACTTAGACTATTTTTAATTAAAATTTTATTTATTGAAATATTCCTTTTAGATAGATTTAGATGTATATGTTTACTATCTACCACTCTTGTTCATTCAAATAAGAAGGAATATATAAGCAAAATAAGTTGGTTAAAATATTCTTTAGATACATTCACGTTCAGAGACCAACGCCCCCAATTACTTTTTTGTTTCACCCAATATCATCCTCAGTGACATGAGTGTTAATAACACAGCATTTCTTAAAAGATTGTCCCACTGTTGTCTCTGGGATATTCTTCCAGTCCACTGAAACAAAGCCAGGTTTGCTGAGCACGTGTGGAGCCAACTACCTCACTGTATTGTGCGGGCAGTGGGCATAGGGCACCTCGCGATCTTGCAGATGTTAAGTATGAAAAAGGTACTTGGACAAAGTACAGTAGGCTGCTTTCATGAGATTAGACATATTGTAGTTTACATACTTCAACAATTTACCCATGTGAATAATTTGATAAAATAAATCTTTTAAACTGTAGAACCTTAACATTACTGTGTAGTGAGATGGTGAATGATTGTGAAAATCATTTGCAACGAAGTTAAAAGATTTATCCTAGGGGTCGGCCTGAGGAGGAGTGGTTAAGCTTGCGTGGCCTAGGGTTTCCCCTGTGGGATCCTGGGCGCGGACATGGCACGGCTCATCAGGCCACGCTGAGGTGGCATCACACATGCCACAACTAGAAGGACCCACAACTAAAATATACAACTATGTACTGGGGGAATTTGGGGAGAAAAAGCAGGAAAAAAAATTGGCAACAGTTGTTAGCTCAGGAGCCAATCTTTAAAAAACAAGAATTATCCTAGTTAAAAGTGAGTTATTATTTTATTTCTCTCTCTTACAATAAGAAAGCAAATATTCTAAATTTGCTGTAGTGATGTGTGTCTCTCAGTAGTATGTTACCTAATAGATATTTCTGAAAAAAATCACAGGCTTTTGTTCCTTCAAGGTAAAGATAACATTTTAACACTGCACGAGAAAGTGCTATGAAGAGAACATTTGAAAACAAATATTTCAAAATTTTGCCTTTATTGTGTGGGTTTTTTCTTTTTTACTAAATATTATGTAAGTTTTAAAAAAACTCAGAGACAATTTGCTATCTTGTTTCAATCTTTTAATTGAGTAGTTCAGTGAATTTTGAACCCATTTGTTAAAAAAATCTAAAAATGCAGCAGCTTCTGATTAGTTTGAAAGAACAACTAATCAATATCGGGGTAACAAATTATGGTAACCAAATGTTAATAATAAGCTTGTATAATTCATAGATTAGCTTATTTTCAATAATTTTTAGTGAGAAGAAAGGCTTTTATTTTGTTAAATTATTCCAAAAGTGTATTTTACTCTTTATCTCAGTTTAAAATTTAATTTGTATTTTTGTGTAGATTTTACAATATTATTGTAAATATATATTTGCAATATATATTTATGCATATGTAAAATTTATAAGTAAATGAAAAAAACAACTGAACATATATTGGAGGTGTATTCTCAAATTCCTTTTTTCTGAGGGAGTGCACAATCTAAAATGTTTAAAGACCACTAGTCTATTAACTTCTAATTGCAGCATCTTATAAAATTGCTAAGCCAGACGCAAGATGGTGTTCCAAACGCATCCGAGCCATTTCCTGTATGGAAGCAGATGAGCGGTATTGGAGAAAGGACTTGAATCTGATTGTTAAGCAAGAACAATGAATTATGAGAATACAGTAAGATGCAGGGAACAATGATAGCCTTCATTCTTCTTTTCTTTTCCCTAGATGCAAAAAAAGTCAAAAGATGACCAATCTTACAGAGAGCAATTATCATCTTCTAAGTCTATCAGTGTATCATTCAGTTTTAGGGTAAAAGATCAGGGGAAGGTTTGTGCTAATCGTTACGGATAACAGCAGTTCTCTCATCCTGCCTGCATCTCCCCTGTATTATAGGCTCCATGAATGCCAGGACCACATCTGTCTTGTTTGCTCCCTTATCTCCAGCACCTGGCACAGTGAAGGGCACAGGTGCTCCACAAATGTTTACTGAGTTGAATTGACTTATTCTGGAGCGATCTCACTCCCTTTGGTGAACCAAAGTTACAGGTGGTGTTGAATCTTCAAAACTTTCAACGAAGTAAAAAAAACAAGTGGTTGGAAAGTTATCTATAGTTTTTCTTAGCAAGTCAGTGACCCTTCCGTATGGGATCTAACCATCTGTAGAGGGCTTTTTGTTTTCTTTCTTCCTTTCTCTTTCTCCTCCTGCTCCTTCTCCTGTTAGTATCTGGGGAGTTTCCTTAGTGGATGCGTGGCTGTTGGCAGTGGTTGCCTGTCTAGCGAGAGAAAAAAAATCTTGCTTCTGTGTTTTCTGAGAACAAGGCCTAAGTAGTGGAGAATGCCTGATGAAGCAAGAGCCTAACATACCACCCAGAGCATCAACCTATGAGCATTAGGATGCTTATTTTGAAGTCTAGGGGTGTGAGATGGCCTCCGCGTAGCTCTAGCTAGATGAATCAAAAGCTGAGTTAAGTGAATAACCACAGTGACAGCAACAAAGACTTTTCTAGGAAATACTAGCTCAGGTTCCATTGCTGGTACTTTTCCATTCCTTTAAGTGTCTATTTTGGTTCACTGCTGATACCAAAAGTCCTGAAAATACCTACTCACACTGTGCTGTGAACCGCTGTGTGTCATTTGTCAGAATAAATACTAAGAAGGTTGCCAACATAGTGACTTAGTGCCTCAGACAAATGTTGGCACAAGATAAGCTTAGTAAGAGGGTTTTGACGTGCATTTTAACCTTTTATTTTAATCAGGAGATCAGAAGCTAAGATTAATTATTCATCCTTGCTGCTTCACTGTGCAAAAGTTCCATTTCTAAAAGTTTTCGCTTAATTATTCGTTTTACTCATCTGTCCAAAGTGTCACACTTACAGGACACCAATATAACTCCTAAATTTACTTGTAATGTTGTATGTTGAAAGGCTTATATAGAAAACTGTAGTGTAAGATTCTTAGATTATCAGTAATCCCCAAAGATTCTTAAAATGCAGAGTTGTAACTTTTCCACAGCTGGCATTCAGCGAGCACAGATGTTGTCTATAGATGAACAGACCACAGGGAACATGCCGTGTCTTGGGGAGGAGGGATGCATTTTCAAGAGGTTTTAGGTTGCCAGAGCCCTTATTAAATGAAAATAAAGGTTAAAGAGTAAAATGAGACATGAGGCAAATTTAAAACACTGTCAGCTACAGGGTCCCATTCTGTATAAACTTGGTTTACAATCTGGCTCTGCTCTTCTCAACTGGTGAGTTACAGGATTCCTGGATTCCGTAATGTAATGGCTTTTAACCTAATCATCAGAGGCAGAATTTCAGTGGCCCGAGAGAAAGTGTTTCATAGGTTCTTATAAAGAAGAGAGTGATTCACATAAAAGACATTCCTGCACCAAACCGCACATATGTTCCTCATTTATTTAGTTAGTTACAGAGTTCCTCAATGAAAGCCTAATGTAGAGTACTCTGGAACGTGGATGCTCGGTGAGTATTAACATTCTTTTCTACATTTCAACCTTTTACGTTCCAAATATCCCTTTGCTCCATGCTTCCCAGGCATAGAAAATACTCTGATTTCCCCAGTGAGACACCCCAAATCCTGTCTGGTCGCTTCATCCAGTGCAGAGCCACGTTCTCTGAGTAGTGAGCAGTGGCAGCCACCTGTGGTCTATGACTCCTCTGGTCCGCTGCCTGTAATCCCCAAACGCACGTTTCCTGCTCTCCACTCCCCACCCACGATGTAAAGTGGTGGAAGGGCAACAACGAACGCTACCCCTTGGAAAGGAGGAAAATGTGAGACATCAGAAGTCGCTGGTGTGGAGCGCTGCTGTCTGCTGGATGGTGTCTTAGAGTTTTTGATTTTGACCTACAGGACCTCTGCTAAAACTGAGACAGAAAGAATCTCAGATAAGTATCCTTTCCTACTAGTCAAACACAACAGAGTAATATCAAATTTTAATAATTTGTCCTCTCCCCTCCAATCTTTCCCCCTAAAGTAATAGTTTTATGAGACTCTTTCCACATTTTTCTTCTTGCCATTATAGATATGTAAAAGCATAATAGGCTTTTTCTCTACATTTAAATAAAAATTGAGCCATGCTGTTCAACTATCTATGCATCCATCTGTCTATCTTTTTGTTTTTCTTTACCACATGGTGTAGACTTCGTTCCATAACATACATAATAGATCTAACTCATTTTCTCAATAGCTGCAAGTATTGCATACTATGCGTGTCCTAAGGTTTAGTCAACCATCCTCTTATTTATAGGTCTTCGGGTTTTTTCCAATTTTCCCCCAAACAAAAATACAGCATACTTACCAAAATAAAAATATTCTTACACACGGCTGTGTAAAAATATACAGTTCTTTTATTTGTGTGTAGTAAAGTCTCCCGTGTGGCTTGTTGAATCAAAGTGTAAGAGCTTCTTTACTTGAATGGATTATGCCAGATTATTATCCAAACTGTAGTAATTCACGCTCTTACTGGCATACCACATTATCACCAACAGTGAGTGCTCTCCATCTGCTGGAATTTTTATCAAACAGGTGAAAAGTGGTATCTCATGGATTTAAACAGTATACCCTTGCCTACGAACATCTTTTTCATACGTCTGATAGTCTTTACAAATATGTTTTATTAATTTATCTCAGTCTACTTTCAAATGGTGCATAATGCAGGAACTTCACAGCAGGGTACTTGTATCTTCATTTCTTCTACGCTATTCCATTGTACATTTTACTTTCATATTTATCATAAGTCCCACAATACGTTGTTACTACTTTTATTTTAACTGTTTACCTTTTAAAGAAGTTTAAAAAAAGAAAGCAAAAGTTTTCTATATTTTCCCACGTATTTACAATCACCAGTGCCCTCATTCTTTTGTATTGATCAACATTTCCATCAGGTATCATTTCACTTCCACTTTAAGAAATTCCTTTAAAATGTCCGATATTGCAGGTGTGCCAGTGATAAATTTTCTCAGCTCTTGTTTGTGTAAAAATGTCTTTATTTCACCTTCATTGTTGAAGAATTTTTTTATTGTATATAAAATGACAGGTGTTTTCCCCCTAGCACGTTGAAGACATTGTTCCATGTTTCTGCTCTGCATTGTTTCTGGTGAGAAGTTCTCTTGTACGTAATGTCTTCTTTTCTCTTGATGCCTTCAAGATCTCCTTATCACGGATTTTCAATATTATCTTGTGACGTGCCTTGGTGTGGTTTTCCTGGTGTTTATTCTGCTTAGTGTCTGTTAAGCTTGTTAAATCTGTGGGTTTTTAGTTTTGCCAAATTTCAAAAATTTTTCAGACGTTATTTCTTCAAGTGTTTCTTCTGCCCCACTTCTCAGGTTCCAGTTACACAGTGCTCTATATTCTCCCACAGGACACTGAGGTTCTGCTCTTTTTTTTCCAACTTTTTTTCTCTCTTTGCTTCAGTTTGGATAGTTTCTCTTGCTATGTCTTCAAGTTTATTGCTCTTTCTTCTGTAGTGCCAAATCTATTAAATGCACCCAATTAGTTTTACATACGATACTAAAATATTTATCAGCTGTAGAAGTTCCATTTGGTTGCTTTTTCATGATTTTCATCTCTCATCAGTTTTTCCTTTAAATCCTTGCATACATTTATCATAGTTGTAGTAAAGTCCTTGCCTGCTATTTCTATCTTCTCTGCTGTTTCTGGGTTTATTTTCATTGCGTGATCTTTCTCCTACCTATGAGTCACATTAATTGTGCTTCTTTGCACATCTAGTAATTTTTTTTCTGAATTCTAGAGATTATATATGTTATGTGATCTACAAAGGCTAAAATATTTGCTATTTTGTCCTTTACAGGAAAAGTTTGCTCACCTTGCCCTAGATGTATAGAATTGCATTGAGTATGATTGTCAGTACATGGAGTATGCAGCATGCAAGTCTTTTAAAGTCCTGTGCCTCACCCCTTTTTTATGACTAATACATCGGTACTTTTGTGTATGCATGTGTATGTGAGGAAGATTTACCCTCAGCTAACACCCATTGCCAGCACTCATCTTTTTTTGCTTGAGGAAGATTAACCTTGAGCTAATATCTGTACCAATATTCCTCCATTTTGTATGTGGGATGCCTCCAGAGCATGGCTGATGAGTGGAGTAGGCCGGCACCCTGGATCCAGACCTGTGAACCCCAGGATGCCAAAGCAGAGTGCGCAGAACTTTAACCACTAGGCAACGAGGCTGGCCCCCCCCCTTTTTTTTTCAGGCAAGAGTCATGAATACAAAAGAGTGGAGAACAAAATATGAACAATGCCATTTGTCCCACACCCCCATCACAGACTCAACAATTGTCACTCTTTGGTGTATAGGGAGATTTTGGTCCTCTCATAATCTCTTTCAGTCCTTCCACACCATACTTTGATAGTGACACTTTCTATTTTTTCGATTTATGCAAAGTTCCCAAGCAAACATGACTTTGAGCTGTGTCTACTGTTAACAATTTCTAATCTCTACACCCACTTTCTATTCATCGTATTCACAAACATACCCCTTTCTTTGTGTGGTGTGTTTGGGACCAGAGTATGCTTGTTGTTTCTTTACCAGCATTACTCATCTTGAAGTTCTTTCCACATCAAGGTGTGTGACTCTACCTCATACTTTTCTTAAATAACTTCCTCATATCAGAAGTATATATAGGCCACAATTCGTGCACTATTTCCATTTTAATAGACATTTTTATTTGTAATTTCCCATTATTATGCATGATATTGCAAGAAATATCCTTTATATAGTTTATCTACTTATTTCTGAACATGTGTGGTTATTTCATGGGATAAATCTTTCGAAGTAGGATTTCAGCATCAGGGAAAGTGCATGGTTACAATTTTTTTTATTGAGATATAATTGACATATTATGTTAGTTTCAAATGCACAACATGATGATTTGATATATGTATATATTGCGAAATGATTGCCACAATGTCTAGTTAATATCCATCACCATGCATAGTTACAATTTTTTTCTTGTGATGAGAACTTCTTTGATTTCCTATCTTAGCCACTTTTAAATATACAGCACACTATTAACCATAGTCACCATGTTGTATATTACATCTCTAGGATTTACTAATTTTATAACCAGAAGTTTGTACCTTTTGACCACCTTCACCAATTTTGCCACCCCCACCCCCTGCCTCTGGTTAACCACCAATCTGTTCTCTATATCTATGGGTTTGGTGTGTGTTTGTTCTTTTCTTAGATTCCACATTTAATGAGATCATATGGTATTTGTCTTTCTCTGTCTAACTTATTTCACTTAGCATAATGCCCTCAAGGTCCACCCACGTTGTTGCAAATGGCAGGATTTTCTTTTTTGTGGCTGAATAATATTTTATTGTGTGTATGTGTGTGTGTGTATATATATATATACACACCACATTTTCTTTATCCATTCATCCATCAATGGACATTTAGCAAGTTTCCATGTCTTGGCTATTTTAAATAATGCTGCAGTGAACAGGGAGTGCAAATATCTTTTCAAGTTAGTGTTTTTGTTTCCTTCAGATAAATGCCCAGAAGTAGAATTGCTGGATCATATGGTATTTCTATTTTTAATTTCTTGAGGAACCTCCATACTGTTTTCCATAGTGGAAAACAATATGCACCAATTTATATTCCCACCAACAGTGTACGAGTGTTCCCTTTTCTCCACATCCTCACCAGCACTTGTCATTTCTTGTCTTTTTGATAATAGGCATTTTAACAGGTGTGAGGTGATATCTTATTATGGTTTTGATTTGCATTTCCATGATGATTAGTGATGTTGAGCACCTTTTCATGCACCTGTTATCTATTTGAGTGTCTATGTGAAAAATGTTTATTCAGATCCTCTGTTTTTTTTTTTTTTTAAAGATTTTATTTTTTCCTTTTTCTCCCCAAAGCCCCCCGGTACATAGTTGTGTATTCTTTGTTGTGGGTTCTTCCAGTTGTGGCATGTGGGACGCTGCCCCAGCGTGGTCTGACGAGCAGTGCCATGTCCGCGCCCAGGATTCGAACCAACGAAACACTGGGCCGCCTGCAGCGGAGCGCGCAAACCCAACCACTCGGCCACGGGGCCAGCCCCAGATCCTCTGTTTTTTAATCTGATTTTTCTTTGCTATTGAGTTGTGTGAGTTGTTTATATATTTTGGATATTAACCCCTTATCAGATGCATGACTTGAAAATATTTTCTCCCATTCAGTAGGTTGCCTTTTTCATCTTGTTGATGGTTTACTTTGCTGTGCAGAAGACTTTTAGTTTGATGTAGTCCCGCTTTTTGCTTTATTTTTGGTTTTGTTGCCTTTGCTTTTGGTGTCAAATCCAAAATATCATTGCTAAAACTGATGTCAAAGAGCTTACCTCCTATGTTTTCTTCTAGGTGTTTTATAGTTTCAAGTTTTACATTCAAGTCTTAATCCATTTTGAGTTAATTTGTGTATAGAGTGAAATAGTTTCATTCTTTTCCATATGGCTATCCAGTTTCCCCAACACTGTTTATCAAAGAGACTGTTCTTTCCCCCTTTCTATATTCTTGGCTCCTTTGTTGTAAATTAATTGACCACAGATATGTGGCTTTATTTCTGGGCTCTCTATTCTGTTCCGTTGCTCTATGTGTCTGTTTTTTATGTCAATATCATACTGTATGATTACTATAGCTTTGTAATATAGTTTGAAATCAGGAAGTGTGATGCCTCCAATTTGTTCTTTTTTTCTCAAGATTACTTTGGCTATTCAAGGTCTTTTGTGGTTCCAAACAAATTTTAGGATTCTTTGCTCTATTTCTGTGAAAAACACCATTGGAATTTTGATAGGGATTGCATTCAATCTGTAGATTGCTTTGGGTAATATGAACACTTTAGGAATATTAATTCTTCTAATCTCTGAGCATGGAATATCTTTCCATTTACTTGTGTTTTCTTCAATTTCTTTCATGAGTTTTTTATAGTTTTCAGTGTACGTGTCTTTGACCTCTTTGATTAAATTTATTCCTACGTATTTTATTCTTTTTGATGCAATTGTAAATGGGATTGTTTTCTTAATTTCTCTTTCTGATAGTTCATTATTAGTGCATAGAAACGTAACTGGTTTTGTATATTGATTTTGTATCCTGCAACTTTACCGAATTTCTTTATTAGTTCTAACAGTTCTTGGGTGGAGCCTTTAGGGTTTTCTATATACAATATCACGTCATTTGCAAGTAGAGACAGTTTTATTCCTTCCTTTCCAATTTGGATGTCTTTTATTTCTTTTTCTTGCTTAATTGCTCTGGACAGGTTTTCTTTTATTATGTTGAATAAAAGTGGTGAGGGTGGGCATTCTTGTCTTGTTCCTGGTCTTAAAGGAAAAGCTTTCAGCTTTTCACCATTGTGTATGATAGTAACTGAAGGCATGTCATATATGACCTTTATTATGTTGAGGTACATACCCACTTTGTTGAGAGTTTTTATCGTGAATGTGTGTTGAATTTTTTCAAATGCTTTTTCTGCATCTATTGAAATGATCATATGACTTTTATCCTCCATTTTATTAATGTGGTGTATCATACTGATTGATTTGTGGATGTTGAAACATCCTTGCATCCCTGGAATAAACCCCACTTGATTATAGTGAGTTTTCCTTTTAATGTTTTGTTGAATTCAGTTTACTAATATTTTGTTGAGGATTTCTACATCTATGTTCATCAGGGATATTGACCTGTAATTTCCTTTTCTTGTAGTAGCCTGGTCTGGCTTTGGTATCAGGGTGATGCTGGCCTCGCAAAATAAGTTTGGAAGTGTTCCCTCCTCTGCTATGTTTTTAGAAGGATTTGAGAATGATTGGCATCAGCTCTTCTTCAGATGTTCATTAGAGTTCACAGGTGAAGCCGTCTGCTCCTGGACTTGTGTTTTTGGGGAAGTTTTTGATTACTGCTTCCATCTCCTTACTAGTAATCAGTCTGTTCAGATTTTCTATTTCTTCATGATTCAGTCTTGGTAGGTCGTATGTTTCTAAGAAGTTATCCATTTCTTCTAGGTTGTCCAATTTTTTTGGCCTATAATTGTCCATAGCAGATTCTTATGATCCTTTGTATTTCTGTGGTATCCATTTTCTGATTTTATTTCTTGGAGTCATTGCTCTTTTTTTTGTTGTGTTGTCGAGTCTAGTTGATGTCCCTTTTAAGTTTTTGTTTGGTCTTCTTTTCTTTTTTCCTCATTTATCCTCCATCTCCAGTCCTCTTCTCCTTCCCACGGCATTGACACTCTCACTTACGGAATATATGTCTTTCTAATCCACATTCCATATGTTTATTTACATACATATGAATGTGTGATAAATATCTAACATTGTTATGTTTTAAACATTTAAATGAATGGTACTATTTTATGAATTTAATACTGTTTTTACTTTTATTTCTGTCTCAACATCATATTTTTATGGTCAATTCGTGTTGTTACAAGCAGCTTAGTTTCATTGTTTCAGCCTGCTGCATAGCATTCCATCAAAAGTTAACCCACATTTCCGTATCCTTATTCATATGGATGGGCTTCTAGGTTGCCTCCAACTCCTTGCTACCACAAATAATGCCTGGATGAATGAACATCCTCAGGTATGCCTCTTGTGCCTGTACATGGATGTGTCTCTAAGGTGTGTACCCAGAAATAGAAGAGCTGGGTCCTAATGATTTGTTGTCAGTGCCGTTGAGTTGATTTTACTCCTAGAGACCCTGTGTACAGCAGAGTGGAACCCTGCCCAGGCTCTTTGCGCCATCCTGTCACTTTCTGGCACTGTATCAGACAATGTTCCACTGATGTTCATAGAGTTTTCATGGCAATTTTTTTCAAAAGGGGGTGGCCAGCTCCTTTTTCCTAGTCTGTCTCCCTCTGGAAGCTCTCTTGAAACCTTTCCACCATGAGCGACCCTGCTGGTATTTGAAATACCGGTGGCATAGCTTTCAGAGTCACAGGAACAGACAGCCACCACGACATGACAACCAATAGATGGGTGATGTGATTTCCTGACGAGGAAATGAACCAAGCCACAGTAGTGAGAGCATCACACCTTCACCACTACCCCACCAGGGCTGGCTGTCATAAATGATGCACACGTTGAGCTGTGCTACGTACTATAAGATTGCTCTCCAAAATTGGCTGTACCGCGGGCTGGCCCCGTGGCCAAGTGGTTAGGTTTGCGCGCTCCGCTGCAGGCGGCCCAGTGTTTCATTGCTTCAAATCCTGGGCGCGGACATGGCACTGCTCATCAGACCACGCTGAGGCAGCGTCCCACATGCCACAACTAGAAGAACCCACAACGAAGAGTACACAACTATGAACCGTGGGGCGTTGGGGAGAAAAAGGAAAAAATAAAATCTTTAAAAAAAAAAAAATTGGCTGTACCAGTTGGCACTCACATGAGTGGCACACGAGGATATCCGTTTCTCCTCCTCCTTTTCAGAATTTTGCATTATCCAATTGTATTTGTTTCCTATTGCTTCTGCAGCAAACTGCTACAAGCTTGGTGGCTTAAAACAAGACAAATTTTTACAATTCTGAAAGTCAGAAGTCTGAAATGGGTCTTAATGAGCTGAAATCAATGTGTTGTCAGGCTGCATTCTTTCCCGGAGACTCTAGGGGATAATCCGTTTTCTTGCCTCTCCCAGCTTCTAGGGTCTCATGTGTTCCTTGGCTCATGGCTCCCTTTCATCTTCAAAGATAACTACGGCCAGTCAAGTGTTTTTCACATCACTTGACTCATGCTCTCTCTTCTGCCTCTCTCTTTCACATTTAAGGAAGCTTTGGTTACATTGGGCCCTCCTGGATGATCTCCTTCTCTCAAAGTCCACTGATTAACAGCTGTAATGCCACTTGCAACTTTAATTCTCTTTTGCCTGTGTGTGCGTAGGATATCTCTGAAATAATGCAGGAGAAGCTGAGTGGCTATCCAGGAAGAGGACAATTGAGTGGCTGAGGAAGGGTGAGAGGGAATTTTAAAATAATATTTCTTTCTATGTGTACTTTAAAATTTCAAACTATATATATGGTATAGTCATTTTATTAATAATTTTTACTTAAAATTTTCTGCATAAAGATCTAGCATTGCTTATTATGTTAATTCTGATCTGTTTTATTGTTTGTTGGTTTATAAATGAAATCTTTTGATTATGTTCTCTAATTGGACATTGCTGGAACCAAGGGACACCAATGATTTTTATATACTGATCTTGTTCTGGTAAATTATTATAACAACCTTTGATGATAGTTTATCTTATTGGTTATCGTAGTTTATTTTGGATTTTTTATGTAAATTATTATATCACCTAAAAATAATGAAACCTTTGTCTCTTCACTTCTAATTCTGTTACTTCTTATTTCTTTTTATTGTCTTATTGTGTTGGTTTGGGGGAGATTTCCTAGTCTCACTTTCACTAATGGGACCGCCTTGTGTGGTTCAGAGGATCCCTCAAGCTTTCCATCAAGCACAGTTCCTAGGCTGTTTGCTTGTTCTCTTCAGAGGCAGTAAAATTTTAGTCCCAAAGGTCTATAATTATTTCCTTTACCCCCGTGAGCTGTTCTGTTTTAGCTCCTACTCGATGCTCTTACTTTGAGCCCCTCTTCATTTCTGGCAAGTGGGGCTGTTCTCTCTTGCTTTTGGCTTGGCTTTATATCGTAAACAATTTTTTTTAATATTCAGTATTTCTGTGTGTTTGGAGTTAGAGACAGCTTCCTATATCAGCTACTATCTGATTATCTGGAAGTCTCCACTTGCTATGCACAGAATGTGTCCCCCCTAATTCGCATGTTGACACCTTAATCCCCAATGTGAGGGTCTTTGGAGGTAGGGCCTTTGGGAAGTAATTAGGTTTGGATGAGGTCATGGGGATGGAGCCCTCGAGATGGGATTAGTGCCCTCATAAGGGGATGAGAAGATCCAAGCTCTCTCTTCTGTTGTGAGGAAGCCAAGAAGAGAGCTCTCACCAGAACCTGACCATGCTGGCTCCCTGATGCAAACTTGCAGCCTCCAGAACGGGGAGAAATAAATATCGTTGTTTACGCCACCCAGTTTCTGATAATCTTGTTATAGCGCCCTGAACTGACTAAGACACACCTGACCACCACCCCCCTTTTAATACCCATTACTGTCCCTATTTCTTTTCCCAGTCACTCAAATGTAGATTTTTTTTTTTACCCTCTTTGTTCTCTCCGTATTCTTTTTCCCTTGATATATTAGTATTCTATTGCTGCATCACGAATTGCCACATATGTAGCAATTTAAAATGACACACAGTCATGCATCACTTAACTATGGAGATAGGTTCTGAGAAATGCATCATTAGGCAATTTCATCATTGAGCAAACGTTATAAATGTGTACTCACACAAACCTGGATGGGATAGCCTATTACACACTTAAGCTATATGGTACTAATCTTTTTTGGGGGTGGGGGGGAAGATTAGCCCTGAGCTAACATCTGCTGCCAATCCTCTTCTTTTTGCTGAGGAAGACTGGCCCTGAGCTGACATCCATGCCCATCTTCCTCTGCTTTATATGTGGGATGCTGCCACAGCAATGGCTTGACAAGCAGTGCATACGTCTGCACCTGGGATCCAAACCAGTGAACCTTGGGCTGCTGAAGCGGAATGTGTGAACTTACCAGCCGTGCCACCAGGCCGGCCCCTATATGGTACTAATCTTATGGGACCACTGTTGTACATGCAGTCCATCTTTGACCTAAATGTCGTTATGAAATGCATGACTCTATGCTTATTATCTCACAGTTTGGATGGATAAGGAGTCTAGGCACAGCTCAGCTGAGTTCTCTGCTCAGCCTGCGAATCTGCTCAGGTTCACAAGGTCGCAGCCAAGGTGTTGACAAGGGCTATGATATCATCTGAAGCTTGGGGTCCTCTCCCAAGCTCACAGAGCTGTTGGCAGAATTCATTTCCATGCCACTGCAGAACTCATGATGGCTTGCTTCTTCAAGGCCAGAAGGAGAACCTCTCTGAACTCAGGGAGGGCCTCAGTCCCTCATTGAAAGGGCTCATCGGACTAGATCAGGTCCATCCAAGATAATATCCCTTCTGGTTAACTCAAAGTTAACTGATTTGGGACCTTAGTTACATTTGCAGAATCCCTTCGCCTTTGCCATGTGAAGTATCTAATTACAGAAGTGATAGCCCATCACTTCTGCCATTTCTGTTGGCTAGAGACAGGACACAGCTTCCACCCACACCCAAGGGGAGAGGATCATACAAACTTGTGCCTACAAGGGTGCAGGAATCCTGGGGCTGTCTTAAAATTCAGCCTATTAGGCTTGGTAATCTCATACTTAGATATATGAAATTCACTCCTCAGCAAGATGGACTCTCAAATCTGCATCTCAATTTCAGTTCCTTTTCCAATAACCATTTCAATTGTCTAATAAGCATCTCTGTCTTTGTGGTCCATTAGCATTTCAAACTCAACACAGTAAACCTTGATAGTCAAGGTGAATGAATATGTCTACTAATTCTTACATAAGGAAATGCTTGATTGGGTTCACAATTTAAATTTAGCCTTTAAAGCCATGAGTTTCCTTTGCGTATACCCATCCCACAAGCTAATCTTTTTCACTTTGTTAGGGCCGGTGTATAAAGAAGTTGAGTTTCCTTTGCTAGGCACTCAGCTGGGCTAACTAAGTGACTTGCTGTTATATGGCAGTGCCCCAGGATTCAAATATGCTTCAGTATCCTTGGAAATTACACATGTCATGCTCTCAAGGGTCTCTCTAGAGAAGTCAAAACCATGCACACTACAGGATCTTCTATATTCTCAAAACCCAACTTCCCTCCATGCCTCTGAACCAGCTATTTTTCAAGTTGTTCATAGGTTGGTTAATGTTATCACTGTCCTCCAATCCATCCAATTTCACAGCTTTCAAGTAGTGATGTGTGAACTTGAGTGGGGGATGTTTAAGAAAGGAATCTCCTGATGTAATATGCAAAAAGATTTTGTGAATGAGCGTATGTGCATTTTTTCAGGAATGAATGTCCTTAGCTTTCTTTAGATTTTCAAAGGGGTGTATAACTGAATAAAATTGACTTCGAGTAAATTTTGTTTTTTCTCTCTCTTTCTTAACTTTTGCTTGAATGTCAAATCCTTTTAACCTTGCCGCCTTGATACTTTTAGTATTTCTGTCATCACTACCAGCATCCTAGTTCAAGTCTTCATTGCCTTTGTATTATACCCCCAATTACTTTTTTGCCAATTTAATCTTCCTAAAGCTCGTATTTGAATTTGTTTAGCCATTCAACCATTCATTCAGTTTACAGTGCCAATCGCTGAGACTGCCAATGTGGGTAGACATTTCATGTCCTCAATCTTTTCCCATTTTAGTGAAGAAAACAAATACAAAAAAACAGCATATGTGCAAGAGTAAGGTTTAGAATGTACACACTGCTATGGGAATAATCAGAAGAGTATCTAACATTTTGAGGGAATCAAAAACAGAGTTACACAGAATGTGACACTCACAGCGGGTCTGGAAGAATGAATAGGAACATGGAGGATGCATGAGCCCAGTGTTTTGCACATAGAAGTTGCACATCAAAGTTAAATGAATGATTACATGGACAAGAGACTGACAGGCTGATAAGATGGAAAGGGTCTTTGGAGGAGAAGACAAAGGAAGAGGCATGTTATGTTTAGGAAATGTAATTGTCCTGAAGATAGAGAGCTAGTGAAGAACTTAAAACCAATTCTCAGGACTTGACCTAATTCTCTTAAGTCATTCTTGAAACAGGGAGAATGATTGGAGGAAGGAGAGAGTGGGTACTCTGTGAGCAAGGCACAGAGATGTAGAGGATAGTGTGGAATTAAGAGACATTTAGAAAGAGACTCCAAAATAAGACTCGACCAGGAGATTATGGAAAGTTACAGAGAAGATTGAGTCTAGGATGACTTGAGGGGTTAAGAAACTTGAAGGGGGATCAGGTCTGGGGAAGAAGATGATGGGTTCAGCTTTGGACGTGCTGAGTTTGAGGCAGCTTGGGGCTAGCATGGAGGATGTCTAGTAGGCAGCTGGCTATGTTAGCCTGGAACTTTGACGAGAGATCTAGCCAAGACATAGAGCTGTTGAAGTCATCAGCATGAAGGTGGTAACTGAAAACATGCAAGTATATAAGATCATCTGGGGAGATTTTATAAAGTTCCTGGGACCCTTAAAAACACCCACTTTAAAGGATGTGAAAAAAAATGAGATAGACAAGAAGTAGAAGAGATAAGAGAAAAATCAGGAAGAGGTCAGGAAAATCAGGAATCAGGTCACGGAAATTGAGGGCGTCGTCCTGGGAGTAAATGTGAATGGGAAATAGGCTGGCTTCACAAGAACCGCAGCCTCGCTTTGCATTATTTTAATCTCGGATTGCTTTAAGATGACCCACCTCTGACCAAACTTCCTGCCAGAAGTAAAAGTCAAACAGAGCCTCAAATTGCCTTTATAATTCTTCATGTACAACGTCTAGAACTCAATAAAAAAATAATCACGGGGCCGGCCCCCTGGCCAAGTGGTTAACTTCACGTGCTCTGCTTTGACAGCCCAGGGTTTTGCTGGTTCGAATCCTGGGCGTGGACATGGCACCACTCATGAGGCCATGCTGAGGTGGCACCCCACATGCCACAACTAGAAAGACCCTCAACTAAAAAAAAGAAAAATACAACTATGTACTCGGGGGCTTTGGGAAGAAAAAGGAAAAAAATCTTTAAAAAAAATAAAATAATTGAGCCTACAAAAATAATAATTGACCTAAACCAGAAGGAAAATAGAAACAGAGTCACAGGAGGTACAAACATTAGAGTTTTTAGACATGATTTTAAAATGCTATGAGAATATGTTTAAGAAATTAAACAACAAGTTGAGGAATTTTGTCAGAGACCTGGAAACTATAAAAATGAATCAAATGGAAGTTATAGAACTGAAAAATACAAAGTAAGAACTGAATGGATTGATTTAATAGTAAATCAGAGGCAGCTAACGAGAAGATAAGTAAATTAGAGTAGAGGTCAGAATAAAATATCCAAACTGAAGCCAGGAGAGACAAAGTGTAAGGGACATAAAGGACACAATAAAAATGTCTAATATATATGTCCCTGGAGTCCATAGAGAGAGAAGAGGCACATAGGACAGCATCCAGGATACACAAAGAGCTCCTGGCAGCAGACAACTCAAATGAAAAATAGGCAAGAGATTTGAAAGACACTTCCATGTAAGAGAGTGTTATGTGTTACGTGAATTGTCCCCTCTCCCCAAATTCATATGTTGACGTCTTAATCCCCAGCACCACATGATGAGACTGCATTTGGACATAAGACCTTTAAAGAAGTAATTAAGCTAAATTGAGGTCATTAGGACGGGCCTAAGCCAATGTGACTGGTGTCCTTATAAGAAGAGCAGATTAGGATGCAGACACACACAGAGGGAAGACCACGTGGAGACAGAGCACAGCCACCCACAGGTCAAAGAGAGAGGCCTCAGAAGCCAACCCTGCTGACACTTTGGTCTCAAACTTCTGGCCTCCAAAATCATGAGAAATTTAGTTTCTGTTGTAGAAGCCACCCAGTCTGTGGCTCTTTGTCACGGCAGCCCTGGCAAACGAACACAGAAGGTATTCACAAGGCCAATAAGCACACAAAACGGCGTTCTACCTCACCAGTCATCAGGGAAATGCAGATTAAAACCACAATAGGAGACCATCGCTCCCCACCAGAACGGCTAAATTTAAATGTCTAACAATGCTGAAAGTGTTAACTATTACTATAATTGTCGACTCAGTTAATAGATATTTATAAAACATGGTCCCAGGCACCACACTAGAGAAAGGGTCCACCGAGATTAACAAACAGCCTGTGTCCCCACCCTCCTTGAACTTATGGTCCAGGAAGGAAGACAGACCGCTGAGCTGGTTGGCAGAAATAATACGTGCTAAGTGCTATGACGGGGAAAGTGTAAGGTGCCTTGGGGACACGTAGCAAGAACACTAGCCTAATATGGGAGTAAAATCAGGGGCAATTAAGAAGCAGGTAAGCATTTTAGGGCTTTTGTCAGGAGAGTGGGGCTGAGGGACGTGGGCTCCACAAGAAGGCTGATAACTGGTGCTCCTCCAGAGAGAAGTGTTTCAAATAGCTGTTCAGCGCCTGTTCAAAGGTGAGGCAGAACCTGTTTGGGAGAAGAACAGAGAAGGACCGCAGGGTCTGCCCCAGTCTCTCTCCCACCATTCATGGCAATCCTGCTCTGGCCCCAGACTCACCAGAACAGGAGGCTGCAATCAAGGCTGGCTTCACAGGTGTGTGAGCTGTGAGGTTGCACGGGCCCTGAGCTTAGAAGAGCCCTGGGCTTGGTTTAACTCTCTGCTGTCACCTTCTTGAAATTCTTAATAATTTTTGAACCAGCGAACCCACATTTTCATTTTGCACTGGGCCTCTTAATTTCTGTAGCTGGTCCAGCCTGCAGCTCACTATACTTGAAATCCTAAAATGGCAGTTTAGCATGTTAAGCGGAGTTTCATATGTCCAGGATTGTTGCAAATGCAGACTCTCTGGGCCTACTCCAGATCTACTGAATCAGAATCTGCCTTTTAAAAGATCCCCCCACCAACTTAACGCACAGTAAAGTGTGAGAAGTGTCAGCTGAGAACACGTCATCCCCCATATGTGCTAACCCCTGACTCCTCTCGTGAGCATGTGACTCGGCCTGGCCAATGAGAGCATTGCATTCCCTGGCACCAGTTTTTAGTTTAGAGATAAGCATGTGACGCAGGTCATGCCAAGCACCTAAATATTGGAATCTGTGTAGGAACCACTCAGCTGAGACCATCTCTTTTTCCTTGGGACTGCTGGCAGTGAGAGTGCCCTGAGACAGGAGGTGTTCTCGGCCGCCATATGAAACCTGAAAATGAAACCAACACCGCAGAAGGACAAATCAAGGGATGGGGAGAAGCTGAGTCTCGAGGCCATCGCCTGAGCTCCTGGGTCAAGGACTCGAAGCTAACTCTGCCCCTGGACTTTTTAGTTACTTGATCCAATAAATTCCTATTTTCCTTTAAGTTCATTTGAGTTAGGTTTTCCGTCCTTTTCTACCAAAAGAGACTCCGTGGATAAACCCCTGTTCTGTTCATGTTTCTGTAAGGTGATTCTCGGAGGTAGAGAGATGTTTGGCTGTAATGGTGTGATGCACCAACAGATGCACTTTTTGCTTGAACTATTCAGTTTGTTTATTGAGTTGCAGAAATTCACCACATAATTACCAAATTTCCGCTTTGTTTTACTTTAAATGATCCCTGACCTGGATCAAAAATATTTTCTCTTTGCTTGTGTTTTTCTGCTGTTTCAAAACACGCAGTTTCAATTGTAGCTGTTAATGGAGGGCCGGTTAATTCCAACGTGTAATAACACGTTTCCTCCTGGGGTGTGACTTCCTTAGGCGGTTCACCGAGCCAACAATGGATGCTCAGAACGGGAAGCTCCTGTTTTCACATCAGGAATTATGGCTATGAGCATTTCTCCGACCAAACCGCTCCCCCCCGCCGTGTTCATTATCTCCTTTAATTGTAGCCTAAGTTCCATTATCTCAAGGAAATAATTAACCAAGCTTTTTCTTTAATACAACATCAGAGTCCTTTTTCCTTCAAAGCATTCCAAACCATGCTTTATTCATCTCTGACGACCTTGGTAGGTGGCTCAGGGCCCTGCGTAAAGTATTTTCTCAATACGTGCTTGTTGAATTCTGTTCAATTAGTCTACACACACTCATGACCAGGCTAAAGGTTGTAAAGCTTGTTAAGGTTACAAATCTAACTCGAATGTAGACCGTCAGAGCTGGAAGGGACTGAGAGATTCTTCAGCTGAAACCTTTTATTACTCTCTGTGTCTCTCTCCATCTGTCTCTCTGTCTCTGTCTCTCTCTCTAAGAAATAAAACTATAGATACAACTAAAGCCCATCCTGCTGCCCCTTATCTTCCCCCCCAGAGGTAACCTCCTTGGTGAAGTTGGTGTGTATCAATCCAGTGTACGTGTTTATCCTTTTATGATGTATTTTATTGTCTGAAAGTTTACATAGATGGGACCGTATTTACATAGCCTTTTGCAGCGTGCTGTTTTTCGCTGTTATATTCTGGAGTTTATCCTCGTTGATGCATGTGGATCAACTCTAGGGTCAGCTTGCACATGAGCACAAGGAAGCCCCTGCACAGCTTCTCTGCAGCGCCGTCCGGAGCAGTGGGAAAGTCAACGCTGTCCAGGGTGGGGATGGACGAGCTGAGGATTCTCCCTGTAGTGGGATGCCGACCCACCGTTACACAAGGAACTTCTGTATTTTACGTGGTCCAGAGAGGTTACATGAAATGACAAATGCCACTCAGGTAGTCATGGGAAAGCTGAACCTGGGTCCAGGACTCCTGGGTCTCAGCCTAGCGCTTTTTTTATTAACCTTATATTTTGAAATAATTTCAAACTTACAGAAAAATTGTGAAAACAATGCATGCAAAGAATTCCTATACATCTTTTACCAGATTATTCATAACATTTTGTCACTTTTCCTTTTTCTCTCTCTCTCTCAATACAAATTCTTTACTGAGCTATCTGAGAGAGGTTGCTTGCATATATTATGGCCCTTTAGCTATAATACTCCAGTGTGTTTTTATACAAATAAAGGTATATTTTTAAGTATTCGCAGTATAAGTATCAAATGCAGGAAGTTTAGCACTGATACAGCATTTAAAAAATAATCCACAGCCATATTAAAATTTTGTTGAATGTCCCACTAATAATCTTGGTAACAAATCTCCTGTCACGCTTGCCCTTGGCATAGGATTCAGTCCAGGGTCACGTGTTGCACTTGGTGGTCAAGCCTAGTTTTTAAATGATTTGTTATTGCCGACTCTGAAAATGTTTCAGTGATGTGCCTTTCGTGATTTCTCTACTACACGCACCTGCTGGCTTTAATATGCTCTGGGGAGAACCGCTATATTCTCAGTGTACTGCTGGCAAAAAGGAGATTCCAGTCTTTCGTGGCATGTAAATTTAAAGAAACTGTTTAAACAGCAGCTCCCACACCTTGAGGGATTGACCGTAGGGCACAGGTAGAATTGGGCACACGGAGGGAATGAGGTGACCTACGTCAAAAGCTTACTAGCTAGGTGAGCCTGGCAAGATGCATCATCTCTCTGACTCAGTTTCCTGAACTGTAGAGTGGCGATGACAATACCGCCCAAGTTGCTGGGAAGTTAAGTAATGTACAGGAAGAGCCCAGTACGAATTCGTGGAACTCATTGATAGCAGATACTTTCTTTTTTCAGTTTGTGCACTGAGATTTAGTGTCTGGCAAGTTCGTGTTAATGATTATGACACCCAGTAGCCCTGGAGTCTGTTTACAGCAGAAGATGTGGGAGGTGACACTGAAGTCATTTCTTCCCCAGTTTAGGATAGTGTTACCTGGCTTCTGCACGAACACAGATAAGGTGCTTTCTCTTTTACATGCTACACCACATAAAACTTGATATCGTGAGGAAGGTTTTTGTGTGCGTGGTCATAGAAAAGAAAATTTGCCTCAGTTCCCTTGAATATTTTGGTTAGCCATACTTTGCTCACATTCTGAAACTTAGTCATGTAATTAAAGGGATTTTCCCCATCTCAGATAATATGTAATATCTTTATCCAGGCATGATCGCTGAGATGGAAACATGCAAAGTATACACATTTATTAAATAAAAACATTAGTGCTTCCTTTCTATTTTAGTCTTTGAAACTGGAGGCACAAAGAGTTGATAATGCAATCCAGTGGTCCCTCATAGCTTTTAATATTTATGGTGTTTTCTTCAAGCTGAATTGCATTTACTGTGAATTCTTCTGTCTGTAATTGCAAAGAGCTTGACGTAGGGAGAAGTTGTCAGGATGGCTTGAGGTTTCACTCCAGGAACAATTTACTGAAAACAATGTCGGGGTATCTTTGTACAGTTGTCCCTGTTCAATTTCAGGTAAATTAGAGTAGAAGATAAAACAAACACACAATCGTTGCTAATCATTGTTAAAAGAAAATCATATAGATTCTGGGAGCAAAATACAAAGCTTTTTTCTTTTTAATTCTAAGGGGTTGTATTGTTAGGACTCTCAATTATAAATAACAGAAACACAACTCTAAGAAGCATAAGCAGAAAGACTGTATGGTGGTTTCTCATCTCCTGTAAGTCATGAATGTGGCTGAGCGTTATTAACAGTGAACACCAGGGGTCCAGATGCATTTAGAGTTCTCATTCCATCTCTCCTCTCTGCCCGTTTCTGTTCATCTGTTCAATCTTCTTGTTCTCTGTCTGCAGACATCCTCCTTTTATTCTGGCCACATAGAGAAAAAGACAGCTGATGACAGCTTCTGAACTGTGCATCCAAAATTCTGTGCCTGGAGAGAGGCTATGTTTCCCCAAATTCCCAGGGAAAGTCTTTCATTGGTCCAGCATAGGTCAGGTGTGCCCCTCTCACCCAATTGTTACAACCAGAGGCAAGTCCTGGGGAAGGCCTTTGATCGACCCAGCTCAGATTAGGATACCTCACAGCAATCCACTGTAGCTAGCTGGCCAGGGAACGTGTGACGCTGAAGGAATGTGTGGATGGGAAGAAAGGAGCAGTTCCCAGAAACAAGGAACTGGGGAGACAATAGATGAGTACCCCACACAACATGAGCGTACACCATAGGGCTGTATTCCATCCATTCTTTGAAAAAAGAATTTCTGATTACCTACTGCATCCATTAGAATTAATTCAGCTACAAATAGCAGGACCACCAATCAGAGTGATTTAAAAATATTCGTCTCATCTAAAAGTAGAGGTAAGTGCTCCAGGGCAGCTCCTCAAAATCATCAGGGACTTGAGGCCAGCCTGGTGGCGAAGTGGTTAAGTTCACTTGCTCTGCTTCATGGAGTTCGTGGGTTCATATCCCAGGCATGGACCTACACACCACTCATCAAGCCATGCTGTGGTGGCATCCCACATAGAAAATAGAGGAAGACTGGCACAGATGTTAGCTCAGCAACAATCTTCCTCAAGCAAAAAGAGGAAGATTGGCAACAGAAGTTAGCTCAGGGCCAACATTCCTCACCAGAAAAAAAAAAAAAAAAGCAGGGACATGGGCTCCTTCCATCTTTCTGCTCCACCATCCTCAGTGCGTGGCTCCCTCCTCCAGGTCATCTCATGGTCCCAGATGGCTGCTGGAACTCCAGCTATCATGTCCACTTTCCAGTCCTCAGGAAGGAGGAAGGAGGAGGAAGAGGAGAAAATATTATTCCACTCATCTCTCTCTCCTTTTAAAAAGACTTCCTGGGTGATGAGAGGGAAGCACACAGCTGGGCCTCATAAGGTATCTCATACATAAGGCCACTTCTCCAAGATCAGGAAACATAGCCAACTCACCTAATACATAGAAATAAGCACAGAGAAAGAGGCATAATGATGAGACAAAGGAATACTTTCCAAGCAAGGGAACAGGACAAAACCCCAGAAAACAACTAAATGAAACAGAAATAAGCAACCTACTCGACAAAGAGTACAAACAAAATATCGTAAGGATGCTCACAGATATTAGGAGAAGACTGGATGAACACAGTGAGCTCATCAGCAAAGAACTGGAAAATATAAAAAAGAACCAATCAGGAACGAAGAATACAATACTGGAAATGAAAAATTCACTAGAGGGACTCAATAGCAGAGTAGAGGATGCAGAAGAATGAATCAGCAAGCTAGACGAAGGACTAGAGGAAATCACCCAAGCTGAACAGAAAAGAGAAAGAAGAATTAGACAGAATGAGAACAGTCTAACAGAACTCAGGGACAATATCAGGCATGCCAACATTTGGATTATAGGTGTCCCAGAAGGAGAAGAGACAAAGGGGGAGAAAATTTATTTGAAGAAATAATAGATGAAAATTTTCCCAACCTCAGGAAGGAAACAGACATCCAAGTACAGGAAGCACAGAGAGTGCTAAAAGGAAAAAACATCAGGGTTGTCATTCAGAATGGAAGGAGAGATAAAGAGCTCCCCAGCAAGCAAAAATTAAAGAAGTTTATCACCAAGAAACCAGTTGTACAAGAAATGCTGAAGGGACTCATTTAAGTGGGAAAGCAATGACCACAAATAGAGAGAAAAAAGTTATTAAAAAAAAACAGGCAATAAAATCACTTGCAAAGATAAAAGTATAGTAATGGTAGCAGATCAACTATCTGTGAAGATGACATAAAGGTTAAAAGACGAATGTACTAAAATCACCTATTTCAATGATAAGAGGGTAATGAATAGACACACACTAAACAAGAGACTATATATGATTTCAAAAACACAAAATGTGGGAGGAGGAGAGTAAAAAAGTAGAGATTTTAGAAAGAGGTCAAGCTAAAGAGTCTATCAACTCGATATAGACTGTTATATACATAGAATATTAAATAGGGTCCACATGGTAATCACAAATCAGAAACATATAATAAGCAAGAAAAAAAATAAGACAAAAGAAATCAAACATATTACTAACAACAGTCATCAAAGCACAAGGGAAGAGAGCAAGAGAAAAAGAAAGGAACAGAGAAAAGCTACTAAAACACCCAGAAAAAAAGTAACAAAATGGCAATAAATACATATTTATCAATAGCTCCTTTAAACGTCAATGGCCTAAATGCTCCAATGAAATGCCATAGGATGGGCAATTGGATAAAAAAACAAGACCCATGTATGTGCTGCATAAAAGAGACACACTTCAGACCTACAGATACTCACAAACTGAAAGTGAAATGATGGAAAAATATATTCCATGCAAATGGCAAAGAAAAGAAAGTGGGGGTAGCAATACTTATATCAGACAAAATAGACTTTAAAACAAAAACTGTAACAGGAGACAAAGACGGGCACTATGCAATGATAAAGGGAACAATCCAACAAGAAAATATAACATTTGTAAATATCTACACACCCAACATAGGAGCACCTAAACATATAAAGCAATTATTAACAGACATAAGAGGAGAAATAGACAGTGACACACAATAGTAGGGGACTTTAACACTCCACTTACACCAATGGATAGATCATCCAAACAGAAGATCAACAAGGAAACACTTGCCTTAAAGGACACATTAGACCAGATGGACTTAGTAGATATATACAGAACATTCCATCCAAAAACCACAGAATACACATTCTTTTCAAATACACATGGAACATTCTCCAGGATTGATCACATATTAGGCCACAAAACAAGTCTCAATAAATTTAAGAAGATTGCAATAATACCAAGCATCTTTTCTGACCACAAAGGTATGAAACTAGAAATCAACTACAGTAAGAAAACCAGAGAAGCCACAAAAATGTGGAGATTAAAAAGACTTCCTGGAAATGACTCTAACAGCTTCTATGTATATGTCACTGGACAGAACTCAGTTGCATGCCCACATCTAGTGGCAAGGGAGGCTGGAAAATGTGTCTTCTCTCAGGGCGCATTGCTGCTTCAATAATAGAGGAGTTCTGTCAATAAGAATGTGGGAATGGATGTTGAATAGACAATTAGAATTCTCTACCACAGGTCTATGAGCAAGACACTGGAAATGGGAACAAGATGTGTGTGATATACAAGCAGACAACTGCAGCCAGTCCCTAGGGAGGCCCAGATGAGGGGAGAGTCAGGGCCAGGTGGAGAGGTCAGCCTGACACCGGGAAGCTGTCCCTCTTTTGTTTTATGGAAGTAAGGAGAGAGGATGGATGAAAGCAAGTTTGGATGGGGTGGTAGTGAGGTGGAGGGACTCCTATTGATTGTCCTTTGTTGTCCCTAAGAAGAGGAAGTGATGTGAGAATTGGGAGTGCTAAATAATAAAGGACAAAGGCAAAAAGTCCCTTTTCACAAGGGGGAGCAACGAAGTGGGTGGTTTTCAACCCTGGCAGTGCACAAAATACCCTTGATGAACGTTTAAAAAAGTATCACTGAGAGACTGGCCCAGTGGTGCAGCAGTTAAGTTCATGTGCTCCGCTTTGGTGGCCTGGGGTTTCCTGATTCAGATCCTGGGCATGGAACTATGTACCTCTTATCAAGCCATGCTGTGGTAGGCATCCCACATATAAAATAGAGGAAGATGCGCATGGATGTTGGCTCAGGGCCAATCTTCCTAAAAAAAAAGGTATGTTGAGACTGGTGGTGATGATCAGGCTTCAGTAGTTTGGTTTTTCCTTTTTTTTAAAGTCCTCAGGTGGTTCTAATGTTAGGCAGATGAGAACGGCTGGTCCATTTCTAGACAGCTAATCTGGTACAGGTTGTAGGAGCCCTGGGCCAGGATCAGGAAGGTGGGGTCTGCCCCCAGCTCCGCCGCTCTGCACAAGCCACCAAGCCAACCCGCTTCATTTAGAAAACTAACAGGCTAGATTGAAAGAAAATTAGATGACCTTTAAAACAATAAGAAAGAAAGAGAAGTGGGGGGAGGAGGGAGGGAGGGAGAGAAAAAGGAAGGAAGGGAGGCAGGCAGGAAGGAGCACATGCGTACTTTCTATGGGTTATCTCTACTTCACTATTTTAGGTAGAATTCAGTGACATTTCTTTACACCAAAGTTCATATCAACTATAAGAAAGCCCCGCCTTTTAGAATTTAGCTGTTGTTCTCTATAAGCAATTTGGTTAATGTTCTGCAAGGCGAGTACACCTGCTTGTCTGCGCGTTTTCTTTAATACTCCACACAATTTGCCTGCCCCAATTATCAGCCGGAGAGCTGTCTGATGAGTGTAGAGTCTAGAAACACTGCCTCCTGAAGAAATGAAAGATACTGTTTTCTCACTGACATGTTGTTAACTCTGCCGCATGAATCCATTTGAAGTAGGGGTTTTGGGCAAAAGTGAAAAAGGTGGTTGAAAATAACTGTCATGTAGAAATGATCCAAGAAATATAAGAAAACTGCACAGTTGAAAAGAAAAATGAATATTTTTGCATTGTATCATTGCTTCTTATCACACAGTGGCAGTTCGGAGAGAAACGACGACAATGGTGATAAATGAATAGAGTGTTACAGAAGAGCCCCGGGAAGCCCCTGCGGTCTGCCAGCGCCGCCATGCTTCCTGTAATGTCGCTTTCCTTCTTGTGGGAAGCAGCTGGAATTAATAGACTGGGGCACTGCCTATTCTTCATTCATTCTTTCAAAAAATATTTATTGGGCGTCTATGTACGGGCACCATTCTAAGCATTAAAGATTTATGGGGAAACACGCAGACAAATACTCCTGCCCTCACGGATCTTGTATTGTAGCGGGTGACAATGAACAAGATCAATGTGTGAAATGTGCAGTATGTTCGATTTCAGCTGGTGGTGAGTGCTACAAAGAAAGGAGAAGCGGAGGAGGAGAGCAGGCAGTATGGGGAGGGGGTATGCAATTTTAGATCCAGTGACCAGGGAAGGCCTTGAGTTAGTGTCCTAGTGAGCAATGCGACAATCTCAGGGAAGAGCGTTCCCGGAAGAGGGAACAGCAAGAGCAAAGGCCCTGAGGTGCTTACTAGGTGGCCAGTGGGACAGAGAGAGATAAACCAGGGGGGGCCTCATAGGTCACTGTAGTGACCTGGACTACTATTGGTTGTGGGGTGGGAAGCCATTGACAGGTTTGGAACAGACAAGTGTTGTTTCAGTGGGATCACCTAGTTGCATCTAGTTACTGTATTGAAGATGGCCCTTGGCAGACTTTTATAATAACCCAGGCAGGGGATGATGGTGGTATGAACGGGCGTGGTTGAATTGAGGTGGTCAGAAGTGACCTAATTTCTGGATTTATTTTGAAGGTAGGGTGGATAGGATTTCCTGACAGAGTAGACATGAGGAGTGAAAGCAAAAAACAAAGTCAAAGATGACACCTAGATTTGTGAGCAACTGGAAAAATGGCAATACTGTTTGCTGAGATGGGGACGTCTGTGAGAAGAGAAGACCTGGGAGGTCAGCTCACATTGGATCTTACAGGCTGTGAGGACGCGCAGACGGATTGTCAGACAGACAGTTGGATGTGTGCGTCTGGAGTTCAGGAAGAGGTCGGGCTAATCTGTTTTCACGACATGTCGATAGCGATTAAAGCCACAAGCATGGATAAGGTCACCAAAGGAGAAACTGAGGCCTGAGCTGAGGGGCCTCCAATCTTTATGTGACAGGGAGGCTAGGAGAAACCAGAAAAGGAGGCTGAGAATGAGCGGTCAGAGAAAGGGGTCTTGGGCATGTGGTGTCCTGGGAATGGAATGAAGAAAAGGTTTCAGGAAGGAGAGAGTGGACGACTCAGTCCAATCTTCTTTAGCAAGATACGCCAAGATCAGTGTCCTTGTCCCAGAAAATAGGCCAAGGCCAGAGAACATGAAACTCCAGCAATTGTCCAAGGTCACGTACTTGGGGTGCGGTGGATTCAAAATTCAAAACCCTGATCGTTTGACCTTATCCAGGCTCTTAAAGGGAAAATGAAAGAAGAAAGTTGAGTCCACCTATTTGCAACATCAGCTATGTTTGTGGTTCTACATGCTTGTCTGCAAATTTTTTGCTAAATGAGGATTTGCATTGCTTAGTAAAACAAAAGAAACAAAATGGAAAAAAGAATTTTAAAGAGGGCTTTTAAAAATCATTTCATTAAAGTGATGAGGATAGGTTGACTCTGTCACCTACTGTGTTTCTGAAGAGTCTCTGGGTTGTGTTTTGTTTGTTTTTGCATTAGAATTCCTTTTCTGCACTTCTCTGGGCTTTAGCAAGCTCCCTCCCTTCTCTCACAGGCTTCTGCTTCTGCTGCCTCTATTCAGTCAAGGGGAATCTCCAAAGGAGCTCATCGAATGGAATGTGCAATGAATACTAAAAGAGGAAAAATGAACCTGCAAATACTCGGCAGCTGGCAGCTTCTTAAAATCTCAATCTCCTCATTTAATGAAACACAAGCGATTTTCAATTTGAGCAGTAAGATAAGATACATCTACATTGAATCCAGAGGCAAAATGAGTGCTGAACTTTAAGTCCAGATAAGGAGAGGTTTGGAATGAGCATCTCATCAGCTAGGATCCAGTGAATATCAGATTTTGGACATCTTTAGGAACTCCCGAACAGGAAGGCAAAACAGCAGGAGCGGGGTAGGGATTCGGGGCTGGCGCTGTTCCCTGGGGGCACAGGAGGGGCCTGAGCCACCTGCACCCACACGCTTTCCAGCTTTCCTCAGCTCCTCTTCATTCCACCAGCTACTGACATTTCCCGCCTCTCCTCTCAGGTTCCTTGGATTCCCGTTATTGCTCCATCCATTTAGGCACCTATCTCTCCCCCCAAATTCTCTTATGTGTGTACGAGCATTCATTACAGGAATGAGTATAATACTGAAAAACTGAAAACAACCTAAATGTCCCTCAACAGGAGAACAGGTAAATATATTAAAACACATTTATTCTATGGAATGCTATGCAATTGTTTAAAAGAATAAGATAAAGCTATATATAATGACGTGAAGATTTCCAAGGTATATCAATAGGTGAAAATAGCAAGTCGTAGAACAATACCGTATGTTAACCATTTAGGTGGAAAAAAATTGGAAAGAAAAACACTACCTTGTTGAGAGTCACCACTTTTGATGATGGAGATGGGGTGTGGGAGGCAGGGGTGCCAAGAGGGTCTGTCACTTTTCACTCCATTTACATTGCTATTACTTAGACTTTTTAAAGTGTTTTTTCATGAATTACTACATAGCTTAGAAACAAAATTTTTTTAAAAATTCTACTACTGTACTCTTTCTCTCTCACTCACTTCTAATAAAATTCTCTGGCAGGATATGAACAGAAAGAAAGCAGCTGGGTTTATTGACTTCCACATGTAGGGAGGAGGGCATTTCCTCTCCCCAAATGGGGGTTCGTCTGGCCGGAGAACGAATTAAATTCACATGAGACAGAACAGCAAGAGAAAATTAAACAAAGCTTTATGAGGAACCATGGCCCGGGGCCTTTCTTCCCGAAGGAAGAAAGGGCACCGAAGAAGTGGGGTGCACATAGTGGTTATATACCCCCAAACAGGGTGTTTCACATAGGATTGAAATGTCCCTCCCACAATAGTCACAAGATTGCCCTGTCGGCACAGTGCTTGATGGACACAGCAGGTAGGTCTGCCGTCTCAGTGAGCGCCGCAGGGTGGCAGGTGTGTTACCTCGGGCTGGGGGAGTCACAGATGAGTGCTGCAATCGGTTCCCAGCCTAAAGAAAGATGCTTAATCTTTAAGAAATGCCAGCATTGGGAGGGGGAGGGAAGTTAGTTACAGGAGGTTACCAGACTAGCACAATAAAATGCAGATTTTAAGTCCTTGCCTTTGGTATTGATTAAGAGTTTTTAAAGAGAAGGTCATCTCCTTTCTTCTTCCTAGTACAGAGAGGGAGGCACCTTTACAGATAGAGATCTACCTTACAAATGCAAATGTGTCCTAACAAAGGGCAAGTTCCATTCCTCAGAGCCTCTTTCCCTGTCCCAGTTTATCAAAAGCAATCAGCCTCAAATAATCCTGATGCCAAAGAGACATATCTTGGAGTGGCCATTTCCAGGTCCCCACACACGTCTCACCCTTGGGCTCCAGTGTTTGACTATTTACAAGTTCCTTCCTATCTTCGACAGAGGCACTAATTTTGGGTATGCCTTCTTGGTTAGAAAAGCATCTTGTTTTGCTTGAATTTTTGAACCAATGATCTCAGGAAAGAACTGTTTCTGCAACACTTGCTTAGTATAGTTCTCTTTTTTCTTCTTATGTATGTAAAGAGGCCAGAATTGTCTCACTGCCCCCCAAAAAATGGATCATTTAAGAATAAATTCTTAATTTGTTGCTAAATGTTAATTATGAGTATTAGATAATAAGTTGTTTTCCATAACATAAGCATAAAGGAAATGTGTCTTCAGAAAATTGATGAAAATTCTGGCTATAAAAGTTGCAGAGGATTTATCTTAAATTAAGTTGAAAAGTGAAATTAGCAAAATGGCTAAGCGGCCTAACATGAGATGTTAATCGGAATTTAACGGTGTAGTCTTAGCGGTGGGAAAGACATAATAACACTCCGTCAAACCTTTGTTGGAGTTCTTTGTAGTATCGCCTTGATTATCGCATCCAGCAGTCCCACACAACCCATTCGGAGTCAGAATCCAATTATTTTATATTGGTTTCATGCTTTCACCCAAGAGAGCTCCATAAATGGTTTTTAATCACTTCTTTTATTTTAAATCAATAGTGTCTGCCAAGTGGGTAACATTTCCCATTAAAACATCACCTCCTATAATTGGTGTAATTACTTCATAAAAAGATAAACTGCAGCACAATTCGACAATCTTTGGGTTTATAAAATCTAATTACGTTCACAACACAATATTTTATTCTTAGTGATCACAAAAGAACATAAATTTGAACAAAATCCAGACATTTATGATAAAGCAGTTGGAAAGAAACAAGTTAATTATTGCATGTGGTGCACCTCTGTTGGCAGCCTCTGAGAGAAAGCTCCTTTTGCAAAGCCGTTCAGGCTGTAGGGAGGTTTGGGGGAGTCCTGGTCCCCTCCACCTGGGCCGGCAGGCTTGTGGCTGAGGCGGAGAGTTTGGTACAGTCTGAGGTACAGGCTTCTCAAGGCTGGGCCAGGACCCAGCTCCCCTAGGTGTGGAGAGACCCCCGGCTTGGATTTCCATGCCGCAGGTCTAGGCTGCTTCAGGGGCAGGTGGGAGTGGGGGCAGGCATGACCTTCAGCTGCTGTTTCAGCTGGAGATTTGCTTTCCCCTGGTTTACATTCTAAGCTTCTGCAACGCATTTCCTTTGGAGAACGGGGATCAGCGGCTAAAATTTATTTTTGAAAGCCTCTGCCCTATGCCATAGTCATGCACTGCCTCTATCAAAGGGAGGATGGCTGAAAATAAAATAAAAGACGCTGGGAACACCGTCCGGACCAGGAGAGCCAAACAGCAACCCGTGTTACCTGAGAACCACAAGCTAAAACGCATAAGCCTTCTTATATCATCAATATCATTTCTAATGCTGGTGGAAACAAATTCCTCATTAAAAAAAGGATAAAAAAAACACACACACAAACCAAGAAAACACCCCAAAACTGTACTTTAATTGTGCCTCCCCTTATTGCTTCTATGTAAGAAAAGGGAGGTAGGGGCGAGGAAGATTCTGGAACAGGAGGAAAATGGATTCCCCAGAATCAGCTTTAGTATTGTCCGGAATTGTGGCATTCCGTTTTCCTTCAGCATTACTGAGTAATGATCTGTCTTTGTTTCCTTGTATTTCTCTCCCCTTCTTTCCTCTCAAGGGTATCTCCAGGGGCTTTTTCTTCCTCTTTCTCTCTTCCTCCTCCTCCTTAACCCACACTAAGAAGCATGACACATCCGTTTAGGAAGCAGCAACTTACAAAGGCTGTGAGACTCAGAGAGAGAAAATTGATAATACACCCAAGGGCTAGATGGAAATGTGAAAACATACACACTTGTCCCCCAAATCTATAGAAAATTCTGGCCGAGGAAGGGTGAGGTGGCAGGCAAGTGGGGCTTGGGGCAACTTGTGCAGGAGGGAAGAAAGTAGAGACACTAGCCACTGGAGAGTTTTTCTATCTAAGGGACTTATCATTGGCAAGCTGACTCTCATACGCTGGCTCCTGCCTGTGATTCAGATGGCAACGTCAGTGTCCCCTCCTGGGAGACACCTTTCCTGACCGCCCAGCATAGTGTGGCCACCAAGTCCCTTTCCACCACATTATCCCGTTTTACCTCTCTACACAGCACTTATTATTATCTGGCATTTTTCTCCTTTATTTTTTTCTGCCTGCCTCCATCTCCTATCCTCACGGGCTTCCCCACTGAAATGTAAGTTCCTAGAAGGATGATGACTTGGCCCCATGTGTTGTCTGTGTCTTGCTCCTAGAATATAAGCCCCAAGGTTTTGTTAACATCCACATCACTCCCAGTGCCTGGCACATAGTAGAGACATTCAACACTTCAGTGGATACGTGTTGAATAAAAGAATCAGGGAAAGACAACCGTTGCCCGTTTACCAAGGTCGCATTGCTGACAAGCAGCTGAAATTTTCCGGGAGTTGGGGTAGTGGCAGGCACGTTGCCTCCATTAGAGGCATAGCCTCAAGTTTTAGTCTGTTGGGGCCAAGAAGGGCTAATGGCACAGATGGCACTAGCAGTGTCCCCTCAGTGCTGAACAGTGATGTGGGTGTGGGGAAGGTACCATAGGAAGAGAAAGCAGCCGCTCCAGCAGGTAAGAAGGAGAAGTGGTAAGGGAGACGCCCGTGGCAATGGAAGCTGCACAGATCAAATAACGCTGCCACCCCTTAAGCTTGACAAAAGCTTTTTTGATATGCAGCAGATTATAATCATACTGAAATACACTATGAAAATATTCCTCACACGTTAACAGCTGTCTTCATGAGGTTGGTAAACATCAAAGATTTGTCTCAGTCTTTTGTTATTTCTACCTCAAATACGACCTGCCTCTTCGCTTCGTGAGATTCTCTCTTTGGAGAGGAGTAAAGCAAAGAGGTATAATCATTTACAAGCCAAGATATTTAATATTAGCATTTCATTAGTGACTCAAAATATGCTCCTTTCAGAATACGTGAAGTACAACAAATGTTTACACATTTAAGGATAAATAGAATAGAATTTCACAGCACGGGCTACTTTTTTTTACACTGTGAATAGTAATGATCCATTTTGAGGAAAAAGGGCTTTAGTGAATGATGTAAAGCAAAATAAAGAGGATTGTCAATGTGAAAAAAGAGATGGACTGTGATAAATTACTTATATGATGGACCTTATGCAGTCTGCATGGATAGAGTAACCACGTGCTTTATCATCCAAACGGGATGCTTCTGAGAGTGAAGGGGCACGCTGGTCATAGTGAACTCTGGGACAACAGTCAGAAACCAGGACAAACCAAGGATGTACGGCCATCCTCCTCATGGGGACACTTAATGACAACAAAACAAAATGGCTTGCTCATGTGCTAAACACATGACAGGCAACTCGTTGTTTTTTGTTTAACTGTTTGATATGTTATAACAAAATTAAACTATTACATCTGAATATAAATTATTATTTTTGACAACTGTCAGAAGAGAAAGAGAAATTCAATGGGCAATGTACCCTATTTTCAAATCGTTCTGATCATTAGAAAATTTTTCCCCTTCACCATAAAAATGAATCGGTATAGAGAAGTCTGCTGGATACCATTTCTCAGCTTAAAATACGCATTTCATGTTTTTAAGATCACTCACCGTTCAACATTGACCTGGTTGGCAGATAGAGTTCATCTCAGGGCCCAGCCCTATCGGCCGTGCCCCTCAGGGGTGCCACGTTGACAGGATTCTGAGGCCACTTTAGGGCTCAGCAGAAAGGCACGTGGTGATCAGTTAGCGATGTCTGCAGAGACATGGGATGGGGGCAGTGGCAGGTGTGGCAAGTATTGCCACCTCAGATTTGGACAAATGTCTGTTTTAACAACACTTTTCTGACATATATCTAGTACATGGTTGATGACTAAAGAAATAATCCCTCCTTGCTGATCCGCTGCATCTGCTACCTCGTTAACTCTACTTAGTGTGATTGATGCACCAACTACGCCACGGGAGGAAAATGCATCACTCTAACGTGAATGAAGACAGCCACCTCATGATCGCCACACGTCACCGTTTCATAGCTCTCTTAGGCCAAAATCAAAAGAAGGAAAGATCAGATCCCTAACATCTGAATGGAAAGCGATAGAAAAAAATAACACAGCAAACAGGCTAGTTAATGGCGCCTCTGTTTCTATCCTTGACTTATTTTGTTCTTGGGGGCTATGTTTTTGCCTACTCAAGAGAATTTTAAGCAACAAAATGAAAATTAAATTTGCTTCTCCCCTTGCAAGCAAATATTAATGTCTCAACTTTAAAAAACTATTTTCAGCATTTATTTCACTGCCTCGTATTGTGTATTATTTATCCTTCATACAGCAGAGAGACCTGTTCTGTGCCTTGCAATGAGGAAAAATAAAAAGGATGTAGTCGATACTTTGAAAAAAATACAGGAAATATCACTAATATCGCTGCTTCTTTTGTGACCATGAAGTATGTTCCATCTTTGTCTTTTTTTTTTTTTTTTGAGGAAGATTAGCCCTGAGCTAATTACTGCCAGTCCTTCTCTTTTTGCTGAGGAAGCCTGGCTCTGAGCTAACATCCGTGCCCATCTTCCTCTAGTTTATACGTGGGACGCCTACCACAGCATGGCTGCCAAGCAGTGCCATGTCCACACCCAGGATCCGAACCAGCGAACCCCGGGCCGCTGAGAAGCAGAACGTGCGAACTTAAACGCTGCGCCACCGGGCCAGCCCCAGTATGTTCCATCTTTGGATCTCAGTTTTCTAATTGTCAAAAGTAGGCAGAATTAAATTCACATTGAGGGGTGAGCTCCAACTGGATTGTAAGGCGGCGTGCCCTTATTCATCTTGACTCCACAGCTCTACTCTTCCAAGAGTGAGATCCTGTTGAAGTGGCTTTCCAAAATATTTTGTGGAAAATAAGGATTAATAGATGGCAACTCCTCGTTCATGATCCCCAAACAGGAGACGAAGTCATCAGGCAGCAGGTTCTGTTCTGGAACAGTTTCATCGGGCGAAGCATTTTCCAGGAGCACGGGGCTTTCCCTCTCTACTGAGTTTTGCGTGTCCGGGGGACTGCACTCTCCTTGATTTAAAATGAGGCTTAATTCTTCGAGGAATAGTGTGTTGCTCAGTGAATTCATAGTTGCGACAGAAAGAGCAAAATTAGGATATTGTTTAACCCTGGCATTCTTTCCCAGGTCCAAGGAAGCAACCGGCCCGAGGGTTGAGGAAGCTGTCTCATCACCATTGCCGACATGGTTTCCCCCGGTGAGAAAATTGGAAATCTGGGGTTTGTAGCCGGTGTTGAGATCAGGAATGTACACGATTGTCGTACTGGTGAGTAGTGACTTCTGCAGGCGGTCCCTGGGCTCCAGAGATGCTGCATTCTTGTCCTTGTAGGCCGTGGGCTTGTGTTCTTCTGGGAGAAGGATTTCTATCTCTGTAATCACCGGATCAACATATAGGACCTGTTCACTGGAACTATTATTCATAAATTCATTTTTTTCCTGGGAAGAAAAGACATTGTTTTATTTTACAAAACACATTTAAAGAGGCCAACTGGATAATTGAATCAGGACTGGAATTCAGCTTTCCCTCAACCTTCCTTCCCCTCCCTTTTCTCCTGTTGTTTCTCTTCCCATACGATTTCCTGCTTTTGTCTCGTGTTATCCTGCTTGATTCCAAATCTTTATTAAATTCTCCCATGAGGAGACTGAAGGAAAGGAATAATAAAAATAATGCACAGTTTAAGCACATGTCTTGACTTAAAAATTTTAAAGAGAAAGAAATGTCTTGCATAGTAACTCGCATATTATTTCAGGGCCTTCTAAAATTTGGATTTTGGAATATGTTGGAATATTTCTTAATATAATGGGGCCTTACTACAGGAAAATATTTTGGTGCTTAAATAAAAGAAAAGAGGAGAGGAGACTCCTATTTTGCTGCCGTTCGAGAAGAAGGTTGTAATAAATGCTTTGTGCTGAGTTTCTAAAGGTGTGTGGTTACTTACAATTCAGACATGTTCGTGATGACTGGGAGGGTGAGTGAAGGAGATTTTTATTTGTATAAAAGCCTGATGACTCTTCTGGGTAAGAAAAGGACTCGAGGCCTTCCGGTTGACGGCTAGCTTCCCAGGGTAAACAACTGTCACCCAACACCATTATAGAATTATAGCCGCCTGCTGTGAACTGAAAGTTTGTGTCACTCTAAACCTCATATCTTGAAGCCCTAATCCCCAATGTGATGGCATTCAGAGGTGAGGCCTTTGAGGGGTAATTAGGTCATGAGGGTGGAGCCCTCACCAATGGGACTAGTGCCCTTCTAAGTAGAGACAGGAGAGAGACAATCTCTCTCCAGCATATGAGGACACAGCAAGATGGCGGCCCTCAGCAAGAGAGCTCTCCCCAGGAACCAAAGCTGCCAGTGTCGTGATCTTGGACTTCCCAGCCTCCAGGACAGTGAGAAACAAAGTCTGTTGTGTAAGCCACCCAGCCTGTGGCATTCTGTTATAGCAGCCCAAGCTGAGTAGAACACTACCCCTGAGTCTTTGAGCAGAAAACAAAGCCTCATCTGAGGGAAACCCTAAGGTTCACTTCTAACTCCAGGAGCCCAGGATGGGAAGGAAGTTTGGCAAAAAGGAAGACCTTCAATAAAGCAGTGTGAAGTGTCATTCAAATTTTCTTCAGCCTCCGCCTCCCCAGGGAACTTGCCGGGTTTGGGTTGGGATGGGCAGACATGTAGTCCAAGGTCAGAAAAAGTCAAAGGAACTAGACAGGCTACAGGAAACTGGGAATGCAAGGCGGCTGCGCTCTGAGGCAGGAGGCGTTCGCTTCAGGCTGAGTGGGGCATGGGCGGAAGTCGGACCACAGTGAAGGACACAGAAGAGCAACAGGGAGTATTCCAGAGTGAGGACAATACAGGAAGAAGAGGACCTGATCACAACGAGGTCAGGGACAATGCTGTGAGCCACAGGAAGTCCCCAATTCCCTAGGATAATTACTAGAGGAGCAAGATAGAACCGTAAGTGGAATGAACATCAAGACTACAGAACCTGTAGTTCTGAGAATATGCTCTTGTCGCGTGGTTAATTAACTATGTACTTCATTACACATGTGGGTTCAGTTGTTCTAGAGCATCCCTCCACTGTTAGTAGGCAGCATTACCTCCTTTGAAATCAGCCCCGTCCACACCCTTTCCATCCTTCCAGTATCAAGGGTCCGTCCTCCTTTTGGGATCACCAGTGACCTGCTCCTTGTCACATCCCATAGACTCATTTCACTTCTTATGTTGCAGACCCTCTACCAAGTGTTCAGCCCTGTGGAGCCTTGCTTCTCGACGCTTTGCCCACACGTCCCTGCACTCATTTCTCTGGCCATCCTATTCCGCCTCTTTCCTAGGACCACGTCACTTCCATCTGGAAACCCCTCACTGACTCCTCATTGTCTCAAGCACTACTTCTGAGCCCTTTAACAGTGTCCTCAACACATGCTGTGTGATGAAATCCCTCGGGAAGCTTTGGAAAAGACTGGTGCCTGGATGTCCCCTGCCCTCCCTCTCACAGAGATCCTGGGTGGTGGCCTGGGTGTTGGGATCCTAACACAGCTGGGAACTGCTGTCTTGGGGACCTCTCTGAGGCTGGGGAAGGAGTTGTTTAATGGGCTCACCAGAGCTCCAAAAAGAGCCACTTGTATTTGTTTTACAAATACTTGTCTTCCTCTTATCATTGGAACCAAAGTGTCCGTGGCTACAAACAAACAAACAAAAAATTTGTTTGAAAACTATTGGTCAACAGCATGAAGTCTGAATTCCATGACAACAAGACCTTCTGTGACCTGATCCCAGTAACCACTCCAACGTTATTCCAGCCATTATTCACATCAAGCTTTTCGATAAGGCAACACCCAACACGCTCTTCTCACTCCTGCGCCTTTGCTCTTGTTGTCCTCTCTATTGTGAATGTCCTGTTTCTCCTGAGCAAATCCTTCTCATCTTTCCATGTGTTTCCTCTGTACTCCCATCATTTCTGTCTCTGCACCTACACTGCCGCATTGCAATGCTTGGATGATGTGTCTGTCCCATCGACTGGGTTTTGAGCCCCTTGACAGCCAGGCCAGAGTGCCGGAAAGTAGGAGAAGCACACATAGCAGATTCCTTCCCCTCCTCCACAATCAGCCACAGTCCCTCCATAACCAGCAAAGTCCCTTATACCCTCTGGGTCTTCCCAGCGCACCCTTCTCTCCCTTGCTGAACTGGAAACATGGCTCACCCCTGGTAACACCATATCCCACAGTCCTCTCATATTTATCTTCTCTAATTCCATCGGGTCTCAGGAATGAAGTGGTGTCCTCCTTGGGCTCCACCTGCTTCTCCAATTTCATGCAAGACGGGGACTCCCTTTGTGTCTTTGAGGCTCATTCTGCTGAGATTTTCTGCCCTCCTCCTTTCATCCCTGAAGACACCTACCAATTGCTTGTGACTCTGGCACCTGGCCCACAATCTTCCACTCCACTTTTCTCTTTTGAATAGCATTGTTTCTTTCTTCCATCTCTATTTTCTCCCCCTAACTCCATTCTCTCATCTGTCTTAAGTATGATTTGAAATACGTATAATTTTGTTGCTACTTATGTTTATATAGTTGTGCTAATATGCACACACATTTATTAATTTGAACAGAAATTCTGCTCTAATTATTTGGACTGCACTCTTGGTCTCAGCTGCCATTTAGTTTTTATTTAATGGTTGTACTTACCTGTAGCATTTTCACAACATTACTGTTTTCCAAATCAGGGATATCTTCATGAAGCCACTTTGGTATTAGCAATAAGATTCTTCGTTTAATTCTAAAAACCAAAAATGACTTATTAGAAGAAGCATTTCATTTTAGGACCGGTGCAGACAATCGTGTGGGAGATTAGAAAATCAACTCGACTGGTATGCATAATAAAAATCAAACTTTCTGACGCAGGAGCTAAGATTTCCATCTCTCACTTTAAAAAGTTAAGTGGGAAGTTGATTCAATATCTTTGCAGATTTTCCTCCTTTCTCTATGGCTCTGCTTCTCTCTAATGAGCCGGAACATTTAAAAACACACTAGATTCAAGATAAGTGGGAGAATCACCCCGGAAGTGACACTGTACATGTGTTAAACATGGTAGACCATGACAAGCAGGAGAGGCCAGTGTGGAAAAGTCTGGAAGACTTAAGGGATATTTTGCAGAACTTTCCAAGGTGACCATAACCACAGAAAAATATTAAAGAAAAGAATGTTGTGTAAGAAAACCACATAATTTGAGCTCCTCTAATTCTGAATTTGTAATGATTACAAATACGGTTGAAATGATAGTGGTGACGCCAAACCTCGGTGATGTGGACGGAGCAGGAGGCTGACGAGGTTGTTTTGCAGTGGTGTGGCACAGCGAGAAGACTGGCTTTTAGTTAGCCTGGGTGCTTATTAACGATCACTGGGGTGGGGTGAAGGAAAGAAGAGGGAGAAGCTGTGAACACCCCGCTTCGTCCCACAGGCTGTCCTTTGGCACCGCCACTGTGTTGAAAGCGCTTTCTGCTTTTTACAGTACAAATTGATTTGGGCAAACAGGTTGTACCAGGAACTTAGAACAGACTAAGCTGATCTCTGGCGCATTTTTACGTGTTAATAATGGCCCATTAACCACAGATCTGACTTGTTTATCTGTTTAAGCTGCTTCTCTAAGGACTTTTACTAAGTAGCAACCAAAATGGCTGGATGAACTCTGGGAGCCCAATTTGACTCTGAACTGTAGGGTAAAAATAATTTCTTTACACATATTTATATAATTAATGATTCAGCTTTTTTACCAATTCACACTCTCTTTCTATATCTAAACAGACTCAATTAGTAAGTTCACATATTGTAGAAAAGTTTTTATACAGAATGCTGATACAGTGAGAACATATTTATATATATATCTATTTTTTTTTTTTACCTATTCTTGGTTTCATTATATTTAAAATGTTTCGCCCTCTGTTTTCCAATTCTGTTTCTGAAGAAAGGCTTTTATAAATAATGTATAGTTACAGCAAATAATAGTATCTGCTCACATGTAAAAAGTTGTATCGGAATTGTCTCTTCTTTCTTTTGTCTTTTTAAAAAGAATACCTATTTAAATAATTAAACTAGCAAAGAATTGTCCTATTTTCTTATATGTCATTACCGATAGATAGTTAACTTTTAGGTTATTCTTAGTAACAAGCTTAATGTTATTTCAAATTTCACACTAAATAGGATATCTTTGGATAACAACACAAATATTACTATTTTTATGTGGTACAAGTTTGAATATTAAGATATTTCAAAGGGCTTTATAATCAAGTATACATTAAAATAAAGTTCCATATTAGTTTGCCCACCTCACAAGAATACCAGGGATGTGTTTATTAATGTGTAACTTAAATACTTAAGTTCTGAGAAAAAAGCCTAGTATGCTCTATTTAGTAAATAAAAAAATTACTAGTATACTCTATTTAGAATAGCTCATTCCAAATCTTTCTACTGCATTTCGATTATAAATTTGAAAAAAAGAAAGATGATCTCATGAAGCAAGTGATGGCGAGAAGGAGAAACCCAGAGCAGGGCGGGCACAGAGCAGCCGTGTGTGTGAAAATCTGTCATGTGGCTGGGGGACCACCCCATCAAACAACGCTGGTCTAGTAACGGATTAAAAATACTCAGTGAAGCTGGGCAAATTTAGGAAAGTGAAGACCTTGAGCTCCTCCAAGTCTCATTTTTCAATAACTAGACATAGATCTTTACTAATACTATGTTGGAAAAAAAATGATTGAAGGAGGCCAAAGAGAACGGGCACTGGGGCTAGATGCCAAAACACCAACACAACTGGTATCAAAACGAGGAATTCAGATGCTGCCGCTTCTCTTCCCGCCAATTCCGGGGACTCACTTGGGTGGAATTGGAGGCGGGGGACGCTGTGAGCACTCTGAAGAATCCAGCACTGTAGGTAAACTGGAGGGCAGCGAGACAAGGCTGCGTAGTGAAGGAGAGAACATGGCTGTGATCAGCCAGGTCTGGACTCCTGGCTTCGGGCTTAGTGACCTTGGGCTGACCACTTCACCTCTCTCAGCCTCCTCCTCTCAGTCACCTGTGGAACAGGCCTTTGAGCTTTTCTGGCAGGGTCATTGTGAGGATAAACGAATGACATTTGTAAAGCGTTTGGCGTGAGTAGGTACTCATTAAACACTCTTCCTTTCGTTTTTCCTTTCTCTGAATAAAAATGTTTATGGATTTTTCTAGTAAATAACTGAATTGACTATATTTGGGTGGCACAAATATGTGGTTTAAATCAGCAAACAGAAATTTGACAAAAACCTACCCAGTTCGGAGGGATCGGTTAAAGATCCCAATCAAAGAGAGAATCGACAACATGACAGCAAAGGAGACGGTTCCCGATAACAGGTGAATGTCTTGTTGCCCGTTGTCTGAAAGGAAAGAAAAAGAATTTTAGCTAAGCATTCGTGTCCGTGTGATGCCAGAATCATTGCTCTCTCTACTCTGCTCAAAGCGAAGGTCATTGACCTCAAAGGAAAAGAGGGAGGGGGAATAAAATTAACCTTTATCTTGGACTTTAGTGACAGCCCTTCCAAACTGCTCACGGTTACCTCTTGTTTGAGAGAACTGAGCTGCATGTATCTGATGTCAGCGGGTTTCTAGAAGTGCATCTCTGGCAAATGTGGTCAGCATTAGACAGTTTTCTGAGCTTATGCATGCATATTTTATATAAAAGTTTCAGTGATAAACCTCATTTGGTTTGTTGGACACAAGTAAGAATTTCCAGTTGCTTGTAACAGACTCTAAAGTTGGCCACAGTCACAACTGAGGTTTTTAATTTTTTTTTAACCTTTTGTGCAAGAGAGAAGTTATGCACAACTTGTCATCATTCTTCAAAATCTATTGTTCATCAATTTTTTCCTGCTGAGAAATGACATTCACTCTACTTAGAACAATATATAAGAAAGAAATCCAAATTGCTATATATCTTGCTCTCACATTTTATTTTAAAAACAATGCTTTTCTTGCATTTTGAAGTTGAATTAATCACCTGAAATTTTTAAATAATTAATATAATATATTCAACATGTGTTACCTACCGGGCTCATCACATATTCTCCCTAGTACATGAAAAACTCTATTTCCTATTTTCAAATATAGACTATAATTGACACAAATTACACTGGAGTTGGTTCTGAGTCGTGCTGGGTACTGGCCTCCCTTCTGTGCTCCTTCCTGCCTTCCTCCCTCCCTTTGGCAAATATTTATGGGATATTTACCACGTGAGGGACACTCTATGAGCCGTGCCCTGGTGATTCCCCAGCTGCACCTACCATACACTTGGGGGTCTCAGGGTGCCCAGCCCCTGTCCTAAAGACTATGGGTGGGCAGGGGCCCGAGTAGCTGAGCTCACTCCAAAGCCCCAGTAGGGTATGGGATTAGTGCTTTCCTAGGACTAAAACTCTATTGCTGGGGCTGGCCCCGTGGCCGAGTGGTTAAGTTCGCGCACTCTGCAGCAGGCAGCCCAGTGTTTCGTTAGTTCGAATCCTGGGCGCGGACATGGCACTGCTCATCAGACCACGCTGAGGCAGCGTCCCACATGCCACAACTAGAAGAATCCACAACGAAGAATACACAACTATGTACCGGGGGGCTTTGGGGAGAAAAAAGGAAAAAATAAAATCTTTAAAAAAAAAAAAACTCTATTGCTAAAGATTTCAAACAACTAATGAGAGGTCATGCTGCAACATACCCTTGGGCATTCGTGCCTGGAAGAGGATAGAGAATCCCCACATCAAGATGGGGCCGGCAGAGCAATCTAAGGAGGAGAGCAGAGTGACTGAGAACACAACCTGAGAAACCCGGGTTTAAAGTGGACTCTGCCGTTTACTAGCTCCCTAACCCCAGGGCATAATTACAAACTTGCTGAAGCTCCAGTTTCCTCTTCTGTAAGACAGAGACCATGGTCCCTGTGAAATCGGCTGCCGAGAGCCCCTAGCCTCTACGATTCCCACGGAAACATCAAGGTGCAGGTCTGGGTGGGCATCCGTGATTAGGGGTCTGTTCTGAACCTTAGCGCTTGGCTCCTGGTTGATTCGCATCTGCAAGTTCAGGGCGCCCTCACCTTCTTCCTGTTTCTCTAGGACACTTACCACCACCTGACCTTCTTTTACGGTTTTTCTCCCCTGTCTGTCTAGAATGGAAGCTCCATGAAGACAGGGGCTGTGTTCATTTTTTCACTGCTGACTCCTCAGCCCCCAGAACAAGTGCCTGGCACAGAGTGGCGCTTAATGAATATTTGTTGAGCAAATAAACGAAAGTCTAAAGAATGTCAATATAACCTGCAAAAGTTCTTATACTACTCCTGCAGTATTTCTGTGCAGGAGATAAATGGTCTACGTGGTCAGTGGGGAATAGTCATGCCTGAAATTTTTCCATCTGAAGTTTCTCTTTAAAGTTGCATTTGTCCGTTGTACAACCTGATCTAATATCTTTTTATGCTTAAAACATCTAGGTACGTTCACCAATGGAAAATACTGAGTCACACTAACAAATAAAACGGGAGCTGGTTTGTATAATAGAAAGAAGGCAGACTTCAGGATTTAAAAAAACAGGATTTGGGGTCTTGGAGTTTTGGGGTCTTGAGCCCAGCACCTACTGAAATGAAAATGTATCCAATCCATAGCAAAAGGTGGCAAAATCCACCTAAACCACTCCTGAAATTCAATTTTAAGCAGATCTTTGTTGACTATTTTCCTATAGAAAGCATATGGCATATCTTATTATCTAGAAACAGGCCTGACGCAGGAATTTTCACTATAGAGGGTTCAAATGGATGATTAGTAAAGACTACTCAAAAAACCTGACTAGCATTTTCTTACCAGAAGTAAGGTGCCCTTTAAAAAGGGAAGTAATTAGAAGCCCAGAATTCTGAGAATCATGTTGGAATGATTTCCGCGTGACCTGGGGAACTGAAACGAAAGCAGAATAGCATTAATCTCTTACATTTTGCACTCAGGTTGACCAGTTTCCTGAGTGTTTCTTCCCTTGTTTGGAGATGATTAAAGTAAAACAGTAGCTTTAATAGGCTCGAAAGATGGACTGAAAGCAGTGGCCTCCAAGTATGTGTGTCCCGTCTTCTTTCTATTTAATTGGGTAAATCCTAAGGGGGAGACACTGAGAGGACGATAAAAACTACCTAGGGTTTGTAAACCTTCAAAGCGTGCCCACTAATTTCGTGAGGCTCCTAGGCAGCAAATAGCGAGGAGCTTTATTTCATTCACTGAGCCAGAAAAATGCACCATAACTGGTCTCTGCTTGGTTCCTTCCGGTAGACGGTGCAATAAAGTTCAGGTTTCCGTAAGAGTCTCCAAGACGTGTCACTTCTGCCTTTGCACAGTCTTTTTTTTTTTTTTCTTTTGAGGAAGATTAGCCCTGAGCTAACTGCTGCCAATCCTCCTCTTTTTGCTGAGGAAGACTGGCCCTGAGCTAACATCCGTGCCCATTTCCTCTACTTTATATGTGGGATGCCTACCACAGCATGGCTTGCCAAGCGGTGCCATGTCTGAACCTGGGATCCGAACCGGTGAACCCCAGGCCACCAAAGCAGAACGTGCGCACCTAACCGCTACACCGCCGGGCCGGCCGCTGCACTGTCTTTGAGATGCTGTTGGAGAACAGCATCTTGGCTCCACATAAGGAGCCCAGTTTTGATTAGTTGCCACTTTGAGGATGTAACACGGGGATGGAATGCCATTAATGACTTCCCTCTGCTCCTTTCCCGCTGGCAAGGATCCTGGCCAGCCCTGTCTAGTCATAAAGGCTGTCAGGACACTGCTGATGAAAGCTTCTGACCAGGGTGGGGTGACCAGCCTTGGCAGCTAACTCGCTTTTAGTCTGAACTCAAAAGAATCGTGGAGCTTCCTTACCCATCTCCTCTCTCCTGATAATTAAAAGCTGTCGATGGTGACTTCGAGGACGTGACTCTCCCAGCTGGCAGACGACATTCCTGAAAATGGTTCTAAGCTCTGGAGTCCCAAGAGTGCCTCAAGCCCTATTTATTCAGTCTTCCAATTCTTTTTAAAGAATTACTTTTGGGGCCAGGGAGAAATCACAACTTGAAGTGTCCTTAACTGCCACCGAGATATCGCAGGCCTGTATAATGAGCTATGTGGCCTGGGCAACTCTCTTTGAGAAAAATATCATAGAGTTCCAATAAAAAGGTTCCTACAGGTCTTTGGAAATTTTTGAAAAAGTCTGATCTGAGTGTAGGCACAGGCTCAGTGGAAGGGAAGTTTTCTAAGAACAATGAGTGGGAGATTTTAGAAGATAACATCAGAAAAACCGAAAGCTCTTTCCTGTGTTTTTATTCTGGCTTCTCTGCAGCAAGAGGACAATGTTTCACTGTGAATTGTGACAAATCAGAAATTCTTTTCAGCTTCTCAGTGCTTCACTAAGTCTCTTTTGTTCCCAAGTATGTGGTTCCATCGAACTGCGAGGGAGCAAGGTTGTGCTCCAACGGCCAACAGCCAGGTTTTTTCACCTAAATTATTGTTTTACAGGTTTAAGCTCATTCTCAGGGAGCCCAAGCAGGAGTCTGTGATACTCTGAAATTTTAAGAATAGCAATATTACATTAAAGTGTAAAACAATTTTCGGTTTGGCAAGATCATGGGTTTATAGCGTAAGTTGCTGGATTATTTTTGTTTTCACTTTCATGATTTTAAAATTAGCGTTTTTATTTAAAAGTAACACATGGTGCTGTCGGTCCAGGTTAGTAAGGAGCCAGCTCAGTGGTGTAGTGGTTAAGTTTTCACACTCTGCTTTGGCAGCCCAGGGTTGGCGGGTTAGGACCTGGGTGTGGTCCTACGCACTGCTCATCAAGCCATGAGGGGGCAGCGTCCCACATAAAAATAGAGGAAGATTGGCACAGACGTTAGCTCGGCAACAATACTCCTCATCAAAAAATAAATAAGTAAATATATAAATATGGAGTATTCTTTTTAAAAATACAGTTTAGTGTAATTCTGTTGTATAAACTGCAGAAGGTTATTTGGCATTGAAATTTGGTTATTAATTTGCATCACATAAAGATAATTTTCACATCTGAATAGGGCTTTATTAGTCCTAATAGAAAAAAAATATCATCTTCCTTTAGAATCTTTTTGTTATCATAGTTTCAAATTAACCAACTGCATTAATTTAAATTAGATTAAATTAAAGACATTTAAAAGAGATGCTTAATTATCAGAGGGTAATTTCACAGAGAATCAGATATCTGAAGTGACACAATTTGTAAGCAAGATTGTCAGAGAAGAAATCCAGCCCGATGACAAAATTTTCAAGCATAGGACTGAAATGAAGCCATATAGACTATATTCTTCACAGCATACTGCCACCAAGTGGCTAGGTCACTTCTTTTTCTTTCTTTCTTTCTTTCTTTTTCTTGTGAGGAAGATTGGCCCTGAGCTAACACCTGTGCCAGTCTTTCTCTATTTTGTATGTAGGATGCCGCCACAGCATAGTTTTCACAAGTGGTGTGTAGGTCTGTGCCTGGGATCCAAACCTGGAAACCCTGGGCCACCAAAGCAGAGTGGGTGAACTTAACCACTACACTACGAGGCCAGCACCCTAGGTCACTTCTTTTAAAATCATAGTTAACATTTTTCATTATAAAAGCAGTAGCTATAATATAGAAAAGAATTTTAACAGGAAAAATAAACAGGAAAGAGAAAGAACTATCCCTAATCCCATCCCCTTAATTCACTTGCTATTAGTATTTTATAGTATTTCCAAGAATATTAACACACAAAGGCATTCACAAACACAGAATGGTGTACACACACAGAGCCTTTACAGCTGAAAAACGTTGTTTATATCAGCTCCAGTCATCGGTGTATTGCTTAATGTGCCAGGAAAATCTCATGACATTTTCATTATTTATTTAATGTCTGTGGAGTTATGTCCATAATGAGACCAGTCTGTGCCTGTAGAACATTAAATTGTGCTTCTTACTCCGCGGCACGTACTTGAGTATACTCAGAAATCCCAAATCATCTGTAATATGGTAAGAATGTTTATATAACTTATACACACTGACATTGGACTTTAGAGTTGGTCTTCAAGAAAATAATGTGCTCAGAGGGAACTTAGAGTGGTTTCAAACAAAAAAATATGTAGTTCCTTATTCCTGGACAGAGCTAGAAGTATAACATAACAATATTCTGTGGCCCATCAAATACCAGCCTAATTTAATCAAATCTGCACAAAAGGCCTTGGTTTTAGTGATAATGCATTCCATCTGTTCCTTAGGGTGATAATCAGTCTTCCCAGCCCTTCCCTCTGTGTCCGCCGCCACGGGGCAAAGCGAGTTTTGCTTTTCTTTTTAAGCGACCATTTACTGGGGACTAGTTATGTTCCTGGTAATGTACTAGACTCGACCTGTTCTCCTTCTCTGAATGCTTACAACAACCTAATCAGGTAGATGAGACTATTGTCCTCATTTTACGGGAGTGGAAACTAAGTTGTGGAAAGGGTAAATGACTTGCCCAGAGTCACCCGGGTCGGGGTCGAAGACTGACAATTCCCATCCAGTTCTGACAACATCTGTGCTGGTCACTGGCCCCCGTACTTATCACCTCACTTCCGCAGCAGGATGGCTCCAGGCTCCCGTGCTAAGGCTTGTCCCTGGCTCTCCTGGGGGCGTGCCACAGTGTAGGAGGCACCCCACCACAATGGGCTATGGTTGGCCCAAGCCAATTAGCACTGATTTCTAGAATCTTTTAGTCTAGAGTTATTTTCTTCTGACAACCAACTATTTTCCTTGATTATACAAGCAATACATGCTAATTGTAGGATGCTTGAAAGTATAGAAGAGTATCGAGAAGAAAGTACAATTTTATCATTGTTCCCAAACTAGACACAGCCATTTTTCTACATTTGTGTATGTCTGCGCCCCTAGTAGAAATCATGCTCTTCACTAAATGTTGTCTTGTTTTTTCTTTCAATATCATGTCATGAACATTTCCTCATTTTATTAAGAATTGCTCAGAACTGTCATACTAATGGCGATTTAATATTTCATCATTTGCACTGTATTTATTCAATCAGCCCTTTACTGAGAAACTGATAGCTTGCCGGTTTCAAACACCAGATTTGGACTCAGACAAAACTCAGTTCAAGTCCCGGCTCCACCGCTCGGAGTTGCACGGCCCTGGGGAAGTTGCTCCACCACTCTGTGACTCACTTTCTTCATCTGTAAAATTGGATGATAACAGCACTTCACTCCTGAGGTCTGAGGGCAGTTCACCTCAAGCACTCGGTACCATGCCTTCACAAATTGAAAGTTTACTTAGTGTTAGCTACAGCTATTATTGGGCTCTTAGGTTGTTTCCAAATTCTTACCATTATAATTAGCTTAGGATAAACATCATTGTGCATAAATGTCCTTTCGAGGTCTCTGCTTATTTCCTAAGGGCTAGATTTCCGTAAGTGGAACTCCTGGGCCAGAGGATATAGACATTCACAAGGCTTCTTTATTTGCTTTTGCCTTTGTCAATCTTGGTCTCAAAGCCACACTGACCAAGGCCTGTATCTTAAAGGCTTTGACCAGAGCTGACATGGGGACCTTCTAGGCCCTTCTTTCAGGGTCTAGATATTCAAGAAAGAGGAGTCAGATGAAAAGAGACAAAGGGTGTGTTTTTCAAATTTTGGGAGTTTTTTTCTGTCCTATTTTTCTTAAAACATAAACTTTCCTTTGGTTTCCCTCTTTCTAATCTCCTTCTCCCAATATCTCCGTTGTTTCATAGTATTTAAGTGCTATCTCCCCAGGCCAGCTTAGCCCTGTGGTTGGAATTCAACCCTACTGGGCTGAGGATAAAGATTTGCCACTAGCTGGCATCAGTTGGCAAAGCAGAAGACAATGGCTGCAGAAGCCCGGGGAGAACAAACTCATTCCCACACCTTGAAAAACAAGTCAAACTATGAGTCATTTGACATGTTGCACTGCCACCCTTGGATATAAGGAGGGGAGGGTGTGCCTAGACAGGGTCGCGGGATTCTCTTCAGGCTTATACTCCAGGCTGTGAGTACGTTAGGGAGGAGAAAGTAAGAAATATATGTCTGGCAATCATATTGTTAAAGAGAAAGAAGCAGAGGAGGAAAAGACAAAAAGCAGCAGGCACCAGGGAACTTCCCTAAGTAACATGGACCACACAGAGGTGTGGGACTGATGTCAAAGTGTAGCAAAACTCTGCATGCAAGAATGGGCAGCTTCCTAGTTTTACCCAGTGGTTGGAGATTCTTCCAAGGTGCAGCCTTGCTCTGAAGCATAAGATGTACCTCTTCCTGAGTGGGAACAGTCTAGCGGACTTTCGCCATATTTTAGTTGCTCTGCACACGACATGCTTCTTTGTGGGCATCATAAAATAGGGAAGAGGCAGGTAAGGCTTTCCCGCTGTGGAAGCCTCAGTGGAGCGGAGACTCCCTCCCCCCATGGCTAGCAAGTAGCTACAAGCTGACGACCTCAGCCTGGCCCACCAGATGCCCTCGTCTCCCACTCACACAGGACACACAGCTCCAGGAAATCCCGTCTAGCAGCAGCTTTGTCTAAGGTCTGGTGACAGCAGCACCAGCGAGGTGTCCAGGGCACAGAGCAGGCTGTGGCAGTGACCACAGTGCCAGCTGCAGAGCCCTCACCAGATTCTTCCTAGGCAGCGATTCCGGCTGTGGTTCTGGCTCCTGCTCTCCCTTGGATACTGTTTACGACCACTTTGCCAGCTTTCCTACCTGTTTCCAGCTATGTTTCTAATAATTCCCTCTCTGCTTCAGAGAACCGGAGTTGATTTCTTTTGCTTGCTCTTAATCACAATGACTGGTAGAAATTACAATAGCATATGGTGAGAGGATAAGTGAGGAGATGTGGTAGGACAAATAATGACATCCCCCCAAAAGGTGTCCACGTCCTAATCCCAGAACCTATGAACAGATTATTTGATATAGCAAAGGGGACTTGAGATGGCGAGATTATCCTAGGTTACAGGAGTGGGTCCAGTGAAATCACAAGGGTCCTTTTAAGAAGAAGGCAGGAGGGTCAGAGTCAGAGAAAGAGATGGGAAGATGCTGTGCTTCTGGATTTGAAGATGAAGATGGGGCCAGGAGCCAAGAAACTCAGGCAGCCTCCAGAATCTGGAAAAGGCAATGAAACTGATTCTTTCCCAGAGCTCCAGAAGGAACATGGCCCTGCGGATACCTTGATTTTAGCCCACTGATACGGAGTTTGGATTTCTGACTTTCAGAACTATAAACAATACATTTGTATTTTAAGCCACTAAGTTTGTGATAACTTGTTACAGCAGCAAAGGAAACTAATACAGGAGATGACTCCTTCCTCATAGAAAAGCATAATCTTTGTTCCTTATGGGTGGATATTGCAAACCTCAGAGAGATTATGAAACTCTGATGAGCTGTTTTTATTCTATAGAACCCTGGTGATTTATTAGGCATAGGACATGAAGAAGATTAAATAAATCCAGACAAAGGTTTAAAATGATTAGTACTTCAAGGAAAACTGTGTGTCTGTTTAATAACCATGAATCTACAAATTTATAACCCATCTCAATATGAATGAATCAGAAATCTCTAATTATAAATAATGGAATTTTTGAAAAGTACATTCTGGGTGCCACCCTCTAATTTGCGTTATACTTAATATCACCTATATTTAGTTCCATTTGACATAACATTTGTTTTTGCTCTTTTAGCCACTAAATGTCCTGAAGTCCTGAAAAATTAATAAGAATCTCTAAGGAGTCATTGGTAATGCAACAACCACTAGTATTTTGTGAGAACAAAGTACAATGTGGTTTAATATCTTGCTCATACTTGCCTTCCTTTGGAGAATTGTCAAAAAAAGAATAATACGATTTCTCTGGGAAACTTTTCTACTGCAGGTAGCAATTCCAGCAAGCTAATTAGTCATTATGAAATGTGACTACCCTTCCATCAGGCCTCTGACTTGTCATCAGAGGGATTATGGAGTTTGCACCTTTTCTCATCACGAAGGGACCCGTATCACGGTGCAGAACTGAGCAACACTCCTACCTAGGAGCCCTCTTCTCACCTTTTTACATCGGCAGTGGGGAATTTAGGGAGCTGACTTTCACGTTTTCAGCGTTGGTTTTCTACGGTGACAGGTTATCTTTTCCCCTTTGGGGCTCTTTCCATACTGTGTAAAGAGCCCAGGGATTTTTACAGTGACCGTCCGGGTTGGAGGTCTAGAAACTCCGACCACAGTCCTGGGTGGTTCTCAGCCTCAGCTGAAACCTCACATCCAGAGGGCAGAGGGGTAACGTGGGACGTCGTATTCATAGTCCCACGTCCTGTGCTTCTGGGGCTCCTAGCTGCTGAGGTGGGCTGGGACGATCAGCGACTCAGGAAGTGGTGGGCAGGAGGAGGAGGAAGCAGAGAGGTGACCAGATGGTACAAGAGATAATGGCCTGAGGCTCTTACATGCCCACCCTTTCCTGCTCCCCAAACCATCACCACTAAGGCAATGGCTTCAGCAATCAGGTCTCCCCCACTCTGTCCACATTTCCTGCCCACCCCCTATGCCATCCTTCATGACACTTCTCCCTCTTAAAGAGTGCCCTCTGGAGCAGTGGTTCCTTCACCTCACTGCCAAGGAATCGCTCGGCGAGACGCTCAGGAGTCTGCGTTTAAAACTGGTTCTCAAGCATTTCAGATGCAGGTGGCCCACAGACCCCAGTCTGAGAAACACTGCTTTCTAGACACTTTACTGGACCAGGGCCACTGGAAAAACACATTATGAATTGCCCTGCAGTGGTCCTGTCTTGGGCAGGGCCACCTGTTCGCCCTGTACTCTGTCCTCATTTCAGACTGCCTTATCCAGTCCCAAGGTTCCTGGAGTCCTGTGGTTTCATTCTCATTGCCCTAACCCAAATCTGCTTCCACGTCTTGTATTCATGCCAAAGGATTTCGAAATAGTTGATAGCATCTTATGGTTAATAGTTGTTCGCATTTTCATAACAAACAGTACAAGAAAAATGAAGATCTTTTGGCATAGTTTTATTATAGCCAATGTGTGGAGGAGGATCTGGTGAGGTGGCTGACGGGAGGCTGACTTGGGACCCTCCTGGGTCTCTTGGGAAGGAGAACCGCAGAGCTAGAGTGGGGGTGCTGGAATCCCACAGCCTGATTATGCCCTGGCTCTACCATTTACCAGCTTTATAACATTTGGGAAAACGCTTAATCTCCCTGGGCCTCACCTTCTTCATCTGCACGATGGGAATAATGATTTTATAGGGCTGCAGTGATGAGGAAATGACAGTTCACATGTAAAATGCTTATCACAGTGCCTAACACTCAGGGAGCCTCCAGTCAAGGTTATCGATTATTATTTGTTATCCTGAAGTCTCCCTGGGTTCAGTCACTCAATTAGCTTCTTGCTATTGTACCAGGATAGGAAAATATGAGTCTCTAACCCAGAGAAACTTCTCTTGTGTGTTTGCTAAAGCCTGATGTTACATTCTAAGACACTGAGTTTTTCTTTTTCTTTTTTCGTGTAAGGCTTTGTTTTCCATTAAAGTCTGACCACTCCAAGGAAGCATAAGAGAGTAAGTCTCATAAGTCATTTAACCCTCACTCTAATTGAGTTTGTTCCGTTTCTCTTGGAGACCAGGTCTTTAAACGCCAAGGACAGGCACTCTCCAGAGGTAGGGTGACCCAGGAGAACGTGGAGGGCCCACCGACAAGCCATACCCACTTGGTGGTTTGCCCTCTGGTGCCATCTGGGCATAAATTTTGAAAGCGCATTGTTTTGGGATGGATAAACTCAGTGATACACGTGTAAGAATTTTACAGAACAAAACAGGAGATTCTTGCATGGAGGGAGCACTATTGCCTGGGCTGTGTTTCTTCGTAAACAAATAAACCTTTAATTAATCACTGGGAAAGTTTGACTGGGCAAAAACCCCATTATCAAACAAGTCGATTAACTAAAGTGTCACAGAACTGCATTTTTTATTTTTTCAATTGCGAAACAATTCAAAGTCCAGTTGTGAGGTCTGATTCTTACTGCTTTCATTTATCTCTTTATTTGTAATACTATGTAATTTACTTTATTATTTTTTTTGTTGACTGCCTTCTCCAGAATTAAGCGATCTCTCTTTCCTTTGCTCACTGAGGTTCTGCAAATACTTAGCAAGTGCCTGGTGCACAGTAGAGGCTAAATGAACGCTTCACGAATGACTAAATGAGCGACTGTCTCTCCATGGATACCTTTTTAAAAAGCAATTGATATTAAAGATTTGCTAAAAAGCTGTTTGGCAATTTACATCAAGCATCTTACAATGTGCTTAAGTCTTGAGTCAATAAGACCTAAAGACATAAGGAGAGTTTATATACAAAGCTATTTAAAGAAGTTGATTGATAATGAAAAAAATGCAATAACCTAGATATTGCTAAAATAGGTAAATGATTAAATAAATTATAGTACATCCATAAACTGGAATGCTGTGCAGCCATTAAATAGGTTTTTAAACTCCACAAGATAGATTAAATAAGAAAATCAGGATATAAAACAGTATAGACACCACAGCAACAATCATTAAAAAAATGTGTGCATAGGAAAAAAACAGTATTAAATCCATTAAAATATAAACAGCAGTTATATCTAGGCTATAAATTACAATAAACTTGCATTGCTTTTACAAGCAGAAAAAAGATGAATTTTCAAAAAGATTTAATATTAGCACTTTCCCCAACACACTTTCACTGTCTCTCGTTTCATGTGTCTTAGAAAGGAATGTGTTGATGGTTCCTCTTTGATGACATGTTAAACTTGGATAGAAGCAACTTTTCAGGGATATCTAATTTTAAGTGGTGTCTTTGCCTCTTCAGTGATTTTTTCCTTTGGAAACAAAGACTGTACATGTAGACAGGCTGGCTGTGGGGCTCCTGCACCCTTCCCCTGGGGGCTTACGACCTTTACCTCTAAGGGAGAACGTCTGTGGTCCTGTACTTAACTGGCAAGACACTTTAGGCAGCTGCTCCTCCACTTTGTTGTAATTGGTTAAAAAGAAATTGCTGAGGGCTGGTGGTGAGTAAGGAAATTTGTGTTCTAGTTTAGGTACCATTACCCACTAGCAACGTGCTATTTAGCAAGCCGTGCCTTGGTTTCCTCATTTGTAAAATGGTTCCAATTACACCTCCAGACATGGCTGATGCAAAGATCAGACAAGCTTATTCATAGTAATCCGTCGTAAGTGGCTAAGTATCAATTTGAATAATCTTGCTAGACAATTTCAGATTTCATCTTAAAATAATTGGATTATCAACTAAATTCTAACTACTATAAAATGGCATGTAAAGTCCTAAGAATTCTTAACAATATCAACTGAAGACAGAATACTTTAAATTAAAAACTAACTTTTAAGAAAGAGAACTGATGGGGTCGGCCACGGGGCCGAGTGGTTACATTTGCTCCCTCGGCTTAGGCGGCCCAGGGTTTCGCCATTTCAGATCCAGGGCGCGGACATGGCACCGCTCATCAGGCCATGCTGAGGCGGCGTCCCACATACCACAACTAGAAGGACCCAAAACTAGAATATACAACTATGTAGTGGGGGGCTTTGGGGAGAAGAAGAAGAAGAGGAAGAAAAAGAAGATTGGCAGCAGATTTTAGCTCAGGTGCCAATCTTTAAAGAAAAGAGAGAACTGAGACTTGGGATAATGTGTTTCTAAGATTTGGGCATTAGGGGGCGCCAAAAGAACTTTGTAGTTAGACTTCGCCGCTTCAGCTCCCTCTACTTACTTGGCGGCCATCAATATTTATAATGTATGTCAAAGTACTTTGAAACATAAAATACAATTTCAAGATGTTATATAATAACAAGATGATATGAACAATACTGTGATTATAATTAAGCCCTTCAGTTCTGAAAAGAAAAAATTAAATCTAACGTACAAGCTACCTGCAGCAGGGAGACCTCTCCAGCCTAATGGGGCCATCATGGAGTTATTATGCATTGTTATGACAATTACAATAGATTCCTTTTATTGTTTGCTTACAACTGAAGTCTGTTTGGCTAAGATTTTATTGAATGACATATGTAAATGGATAGAAAATTAATAATAAGAGCAGGGAAATATCTAAAGATAAACAAGAGGGCAACTAGATCTTGTTGAGAACAGAAATAATCCCATATATTTAAGTGTTTTAACTCTTTCTAATTGCTTTGCATATAGTAGGTAATCAATATTCATTGATATGATTTGACTTGTGTCTCTCTTAGGTGAATATAATTTATCAGCGTGGCCTAAAGAGTTTAATGTAACTCTTAATAATGCTTTTCAAAACAAGGTCTTAGAGTATTATAAGCCCCACAGTCACCCAGGACGTTTGGCAGAAAAGCTGACTGTTGAGCACCTCTCATCCCCCTACCTCAGGCCCGTGGACTCAGGCCCTCTGGAAGCAGGGACCATAAACAGGCGTGCCAGCTGGCTTTCGTGCCCAGGAATGTTTGAGAGCCATTATGTAAATTGTAGTCAGCCTTAACAAAATCAAAGCAAAACAACAATTTGAACGTTACCACCTGCCCTAGTTGGTTTAGTCAACTTTGATAGAAGTCAAGGAAAAAAACGTATATGTACTTAGAAGAGAGTCAGAGGGCAAAAGAAAAGCCTAAGAGATTAAATATGTAAAATCACTCACCTGCATCAGGTGTTTTATGAAAAAAAGGTGGACTCCAGGGCTGCCAGTAAATTTTACCCGTTTCTTGACATCTCACTTGAAATACGTACTCAGTGTTTGAGTCCAAGTAGAATTCTGACTGTTGCACGTATGTGAAATTGGTGTCAAATTCTTTAACCTAAAGTGGACGAATCACAATAATGAAATGATACGGTGTGCCTTTAAAACGAACAATTACTCCATTCAGCAGAAATGGATGGAGAACCTATGATGTTCCAGGCACTCTTCTAGACCCTGGGAAAACGACGAGCAATAAAGTGCTTTCTAGAAAACATGGCTATAAATAACCAGAAAGTGAAACGCACATTGCATTGTGCTTGACAACTCCCTCAAGGTTTTAAATCCCAAGAAAGTCCAAAACGTAACATATCCTTAATTTTGGAGTAGCTTATTTTAATAGGGTGGGAAGTGGGGGACCAATTAGCAATTGTTTGAATCCAATCTGTCTTCCTCCTTCTCGATCTCTCTCCCTGCAGCTGGATATTTAGATCAATAATTACTCACGAACGATGAAATAATTTCACTGGCTAATGATGACTTGTAGAAAAAATTACTCAAGCTGAGCTGTTAAATTGATTCTTATTGCAAATTTATGCAGATTCTATAAGGCCTAATATATATGTATGCGTGAGACAAAAAAATATCTAAGAATGTTGAACTGTGAAAATCCAGTGGAAGAGAAGCAGAAAATAGCTGAAGGATAAACTTACACATCATTTTCTGGGGCGCTACAGCCTACTGTGAAACATAATGAAAAACGCCCCCCGAACGAGCTGGTTGAGAGGGGAGAAACCAAGGCATTTACACAGCACTTCAGTAGGTTGTGTGATAAGCAGATTTACTGAAAAGGTGAAGCGCGGTTGAAAGGAAAACATAACGTATGTCTAGAAACGCATTTATGCATGCAGCAACTAGGAGAAAACAGTTACCAGACACTCGCAAAAGAGAAAGTTGAAATTATCAAGATTAAAAAAAAAAGAGCTAGTTATCAACCTCATTTAGGGATTCTTCTGTTAAAACCAAATCTTAATGTAAATCTTTAAAACTTGCAATGCATTGAAAACGTGATTCAAGAAAATATCTATTTGGGGGATGTCATGCTCCCTATAAGATAACATTGAGAGTTCCCATAAGCCATGTCTTTACCCATGGCCCTTGGAATTTCCTGCTTTGTAAATATGACTGGCGGCATCTGGGGTCTCCTGGAATCCAGGAGAGATTTTACTTGTGCTGAAAGTTTGAGTTTCAAATGCACTCTGCTTCATATTCGCTTCTCTTGGAGGGCAGTTGTTATTCTCCAATATGTCTCTCGCCATTACGTTTATAGAGAAGCCCTCTTGAAGAAGAGAAATGCCCTAAAGCACTGCCAGAGTTTCAAAATAGAAAGAAGAAATTTTTGTTGTTAATGCTGTCGAGTCCATTCTGATTCCTAGCGCCCCTGTAGACAGCAGAGTGGAACACTGCCCGGTCTTTTTGCACCATCCTCTCATCTCTTATCATCGCTCTCACCCTCTCTCAACACTCTCACCTCATCATCTTTCATCTCTCATCCACTTATCAAAGAAGAATTTTACGGAACTGTTAACAGAGTTGTTTCTGCTACGAGGCAAAGCTGGTGACTGCCTAGGACCTTGCAAGCACAAGATGATGCCTCAAAATGATCCTTGAGAGGCTAAAACGCACATTGAGAGAGCTGGACCTAACAGTGCCTATGGAAAGAGTTTGATACTGAGAGCAAGAAATACAGCTTTATTTTTTATAGCAGTTAATTTCTATTTAGAGCCTCAATTCTAAAGGTGGGGCCATCAGTCTAAGGTACCTCTTTCCTTAGGGTTATGTCTAAGTGTCTGGGAGCATCCTTGGGTGAAGGGAAGAGGAATCTCCAATCTATGCAGAGAGTTCTACAATCCCACTTGCTCCGACTCCCAACCTGGGACATGGCCCAGTGGGCCCTTCTCTGTGACCCACTAGTGTCTAAACTCTTTTGGTTCCTCTCCCTTACCCGACCCTGCAATGTACCCCTCTCTCTGCCCAGGTAACGTTTCCCCTGTGTTTGCTGGAGGAGGGAGGGGGCGATGCCTGGGAAACTTAGTCTTGACTAATCACATGTTCCTCCAAGTCTTCTGTCTTAGGCCAGCATTTACACTTTGGAAATGCAAGGACCAAGGATTTGCCCTTTCCTCTGTGGACTGTTCGGTTAGCCTTTCCTGGAAAAGAATGAATGCTTGATTTCGTGCAGCCCATGAGCTAAGGATGGGTTTTACATTTTTAAATGGTTGAAAGACAGTCAAAAGAAGAATATTTCATGATGCATGGAAATTACATGAAACTCAAATTTCAGGGTCCAAAATTAAAATTTTATCACGCCCCTTCATTTGCTTATTTTCTATGGTGACTTTCACGCTACAAATGTAGAGTTGAGCAGCTGGGACAGAGACCAATGGCCTCAAAGCCTAAAATGTTTACTCTCTGGCCCTTGAATAAAAAGTTTGCCAATACCCTGGTCTAGCTTAATTGGAGAAAGGAGTTACCATTTACCGGAACCTATAGCCAACATTTCCCTACCTTATGTCACTGCTGTCGGGCACCATTAAAGGCAAATAATAACACTAATAGCTGATGTTTCAAAATATCATCTACATAAACTAGACATTATAAAAATTAATGGAGATACAAAAATGATTATGGACCAGCCCTGTTTTCCAGGGGCCGATAGTTAAAGGATGGGGAAATGGAGATGGGGGGTGAGTATATACAGCATGGCGATTGCTCCCGAGGTAGGGGCACAGAAGGGGGCGAAGATTGCTGCTGAGGATCGTGAGTGCAATTCTGACACAAGTTTTAGGGAACAGGGAGACAGTTTGTGAAGATGACTAATAAGTCGATAAATATTCTCTCTGTGGTGTCGGCCTTGCAGGATCACCTGAAGGCCTGGCTGATGCCTCGTGGTCTTTATGCAGCTGAGCTGGAAGGGGCTGAAAAGCCCCCTCAGTGCGCTGGTTTTGATTTTCAGGTGGGCCACCTTTACTCTACCATGCCTGCGGCGTGGCTCCCCTTGAGGTTTACACGAAGAGTAACAGTAACAGCCGCATTCAGTGCACGTTAACTCTATTCCAGGCTCTGGGCTACCTTCTTACATCGTTTCATCGTCCCCACCACCATAGGAAGTAGGCGCCTATCTTATTCCCATTTTAGGTAACAGAATAATGAGGCACAGAGAGGACAAGGAACTTGCCCACAGTGGCACAACCACAAAGTAGCAGAGCCAGGCTGTGCCCCAGAGCCTGTGCGCTCAGCCGCCAGGCTTTCCTGCGCGCTGCCTGCCACTCTGAGGCAGAGAGCCTCCTCCAGCAAATCTGAGGGAGCCAGCGCCGAGGTGGGAGCACGTCTCCAGTCTGGTGTGTGCCCCCAGTCTTTGTGACCCTGACCGCCGGTCTCCCCACACGCAGGCAGATAGCACTCAATGTGTGACCCGGAGGAAACTGATGAGGCGGTAGATGTCAAAACCAAAGCTTCCCTCTGGCTCTTACCCACTGGACTTGGACTTTCCAGATGGAAATAGTAATCCGCCTTTTTCTGCCTGGGTGAGGAATCATAGTAGAAGGGATAGGATGCAGGTTTTTAATCAAAACCTGTTCTTTCATTCTCTGAATATTTTTGGGTGCCCAAAGAGATGGAGGGTCTGTGAGAGGCACTTAGTCACTAACAGAGTAAGTTTGAGAACTCGGCTTAAGCTCCTTCGAGCCCTGTGTCCTCATTTCTATAATGGAGCTGACACCACCTGTCTTGGAAGTTTGTTATGAAGATTAAATGAGACAAGCATTCTCTGAGCTCCTTCATTTGCCTTCTTCCGATAAAGAGATTTTGAAAAGTGAGCCCAAATTTACCTCTTAGGTTACTAGGTCTCACAGTAGCCTATGTAGCACACCAATGGGGGCAGAGGACAAGAGTTTCAACCGGGAAACAGCTGGTTTCTGAAAACCGATTTAGAGACACTGATAATATAATTCCTTTCTATTTTCTAAATGTTCTTATAGCCTCTTACCTTCTCCTACTTACACCAAATAAGGCAGTCTCATATTCTCAGTATCATCCTATGACCGTGACACTACACAAGGGCCACAGGTGTCCTATTGAGTAAAACCCCATTGATTCAAAATCAAAGACCTGTGAATTTTGATCATATTGGTTTAAAATTTACATAAAATTTACATATGCAAAAGATTGTCTGTGGTTTTTGTTTTGTTTTCATCTTGCTTGTCCCAGGCTTTCAGTGTGGGGTTGCTGTGCACACAGGTGCCCTAGTTATTTCATCAAGGAGTCCAGCAGGATCTTCATTTAGTCATTGACCAAAGGACACAGAACATGGACTTGCATCTAAGTGTAAGCTAGACAGCTATAAAGTTCACATTTCTGATCTAAGTGAACAGGAGGAAATAAACAAGATGACATCAGGGATTTACTGTGGAAGAGCAATCTTTAGAGAACATCACGAAATCAGTAGAGTTGTACACTCGCCTTCCTGACACTGTTTAAACCCATTGCTCTACAGGAAAACCGAAGCTCAGCATGATGAGGCGGGAACAGCAGAGGACTTTGGAGTCACGCTAATCCCCAAAGATTAGTGTTAAATACATACCATTTCATTTAACTCCCTGAAAACTGGTAAATTCACGTGATACATAACTCTTAATTAAGCAAAGCTGGAGACTCCATTCTTTAACTATGTTGACTAAATGGCAGTTTATTGTATTTGAAAATAATAAAATGGCATTTCTTTTCAAATACACCAAAATTGGAACTTTTTCAATCAGACTGGGGTTCCCCCATAGTTCAAATTAGTGAGTTCTTATTATAATGTTCACAGATGCTGTCGTGTGATATGATTTTACTAATGAACCTTGTACCTCTCTTGAGACACGTGGTAACTTACCGTTGGTATTTAAGGATGGTTAGCTTGTCTAGACTTTCACTTTTTACCTTATGCTCATCTAAGACTGAGCCTATGCTATAAAAATCTTACATTTTTGAACTACACATTTTTCATTTAAAAAGAGACACCCATAAATCTGAAGTTCTTTTTGAAATAAAAATCTCGGTTTTTATTTCCCTGGATTCTGTTAAATTTTAGCATGGAATCCTTAAATTTTACATCTGTGATCCTGGATGTAAATTTCACTCTGGAGACACCGAATTGCAAGGAGCTAAATAGACAGATCCCTTCTGGTTGGACATTTGTCCATTTAGCAATTTACAAAAGGCAAGAGGACCTTTTAGGAAACACCTCTGTTTGGAAGCATATGGTAATCATTAAAACCAGAGTGGATTGAATATCACACCAGCCATCGGATAAAAACATGTAAAATAGATCATTACAGGTCCACTGTGGTCACTGATGGTTGGTTGGCTTTTTTCCATTCACTTTCATGCTAAAGAATAGTGAAAGGCGGCTTACATTCCAAGTTTGGTTTGTTGTAGCCTTGTATCTCATTTCACAGGAAACCTTTTCGATTGTTGATTGACTATTCCAATGAATTATAGTCTTGGGCACTGTAGTATTTATATCCTCCGCCCCGGAAATGATGGACGCAGAAGGTATCACTAGAGAAAAACAGAGAAACAGAAACGAAACCCCAGATTTAAAACTTGCCTAGAGAGAAATCGATATCTTTTCATCAATATATAGACATGTTAAAACTCACAGTACTAAAAAACAGTCATGATCTAATGAATAATTAATGAGTTTTTTCTTTTTTCTAATCTATTATGTAGGAGAAAATTGCTGTTATTCAGTAAAATTCTATTCAGCCTATTCTCCATTTCTTTTTTTTTTTTTTTTTTAAAGATTTTATTTTTTCCTTTTTCTCCCCAAAGACCCCCCGGTACATAGTTGTGTATTCTTCGTTGTGGGTTCTTCTAGTTGTGGCATGTGGGACGCTGCCTCAGCATGGTCTGATGAGCAGTGCCATGTCCGCGCCCAGGATTCGAACTAACGAACACTGGGCCGCCTGCAGCGGAGCGCGCGAACTTAACCACTCGGCCACGGGGCCAGCCCCTATTCTCCATTTCTTTTAAATGGAACTCTAACGGTCTTGTCTTTCTCCCACTTCCCACCCCATTACAATCCTAACTAATGAAATTCCAGAGCCTGGCGTTCTTAGCAGAAGAGGGTGAAAAAGCTATAGAGGAGTTATCCTTTCTTCTGTGCATCTGTTTAGGGAGAGATGATATTTCGCATCCCAAATTCAGTTCAGAGAATTTGATATGATAAGATGTTAAATTGAGACCTTTCACAATATTATTTTGATTTTCTTGTGTTATAGGGAAATTTGTATGAATATTTATATTTATTGCTAACTTGTTTTGTTCTCCATTAAAATAAACCTGTACTTGAAAGTATGATTTGAACAAAGCAAGTCTCCAAGACTCTAAGATTTTACCGATTATCTCTTTGTTCTATGATAATAACTATGAGAAGGGAACTGAAATTCTGATTGGTTATCCTACTAGTTCTTTTGATGTACTGGGAACAGTGGTGTAACTGGAATCTCTAGATTTCTAAACTGTGTAAATACTGTGAGTCTGTTCTGTCCGAACAGAATAGAACCATGGCACTTTCCATTTCTCCCATATGCAGGATAGAAGAGTGAAAACCTATAATTTTGCTAGATGTATTTTTAACAAAGAGCTCAAGAGCCTGTTTGTGTGTTTTTAGGGACCATTGTTACAGTTTAATATTCTCTATGAAATAGTTTTCATTTATTCTAAGTTTATAAACTACTCTTTGGGAAAATTATTGTTTTATTATCAATAACTGTCATCTAAAATTATGTGCATAGGTATAGAGAAATATAAAAATTAAAGATTTGCTCTCTAGTAGCACAGTCTTATAATAAAATCCCTGGGCTAAACCTAGCATAACACAAAAGTAGTAGTAGCAGAATTAATCTAATTAAAGAGGTTACTGCACTGCACTTTTATCATCTGAGTTTCCTAGTAGGTTTCCTAGAAATCAGTATTCAGAGATTTCTAGAATCAGGGAAGTGGATCTGCAGAGCGATGAGACCAGTTGGGCCATTTCGGCTCCCTCAATGCTGTAGGTAAATCACCCGCCCTCTCCTGCCTCCCCTCTGAGTTTGGCTTCCACTGGTGTAGCGGCACAAGCATGCTGAGACCCTTTTGCAGAGAGAACTGCTCTGAGGAGGAGCCAAAAGTCTGTTCAGTCCTGAGAAATGCAGATCCCAGGAAGTCAGGTTCAGGTTGGAGGTTTAGCACAGAGCAGGCCAACGCGGTAGAGATCCAAGCCTTTAGGTCTGAATGAGCTCATATTTTTTCAAATAAACCTATGTTATATAACATGTACTTGATCACATAGCCTATTACACAAGACCCAGAGGTTGTATTTTTGCTCTCATTGCCCAGGTTTCAAACATTCCCATAAGATCTTACATTTTTAAAAAATTGTCTAATCCAGACCCAACTATAAAAGAGAGCTTAGCATCTGATAAATCATATGATAAAACCACAAAAGGAAATATCTATAATAAGAAGGAAATGATAAATATTTTGAAATGACCAGCCATGCATTTGGAAAACAAACAAATTCAATTAGATCCTGAGGAAGGCGTGACTCATTGGCTGCAGAACACCATTCCCAGCCTCCTTTCCTCGCCCACCAGAGGAAACTTCTATCCTTCATTTTACGGTAACGGTTCTATCGCTTTTCATTTATATTTTTTTACTTCACATGTGTTTATCCATAAACAATATATTGTTCAGTTTTGCTGGCCATGAAATATTTATAAATTGCAAAAGAAAAAAAAGCCCAAAACTATCAAATCATCATATATGCCATATTTTCAGTTTCCACTTGTATTGAAATAAAGAACCAGATTATCGTCGTTTGGTATCTTCCCAAAAGCATGTATTTACCATAATTATTCAATGGGGACGAGAATTAATGTTGAAAATGGCAGCCAGAAGCACTGCACTTTCCTATTCAAATTCATTTCTCTACAGGTTGAAGCATCCCCCGCATGTCTTTTGGCACGGTGTTACTGCGCTCTTAACTCAGCCCTGCCTTTCAGCACAGCCTCCTTAACTTAATTAAACCCCAATCCCGGAGCTGTTACATGCAAATGGCTCCCAGGAGAGTCTTCTGTCCTCTGTTTCATAGAACAGTCCATTTATCTAACTTGCAATGTCTCATTCTTAAAGTGTCACGAATGAACATAGCTCATCCATTAAGAATCTGGCGCTCTGTTGGGTGGAGCCTCCTACACTGTCAACTGGTATTTTTCCACTTTGTTCAGTGAGAAAGGAGGAGGAGAAATAACAACTCTGAACAATAGGCTCCCGGTCTGCAGTCTGAGAACTCAGGTTTGGAGGTGGTGGCCAGAGGAGACTTTCCCTTTAAGGGGGGGGGGGGCGGTGGTTACCTATCGCAAGTCTGGAACCAAATGTGGCTCTCCTCCTTACTAGCTGTGTGACCTTGAGCAAATTATTTTATCTCTTTCTTCATCCATAAAATGGGCACAGTAGTACCATGTATGATTGTTTCCAGAATTTAATGTGATGTTCATGTTAATTGTCTGGAACACAGTAGGTGTTCAATAAATAGATACGATGATACTAAGATCATGATAAGACCACAATGATAATAATTATGGCAATACTATTAATAATAATTTACTTCTTAAAAATGACATTGCCAGAATGATGCTAGACATGATAGCCTTTAAACGTCATTAACCCATTGAAGGGAACCTGTTTTAAGAAAGGTCATATTACAGCATTACGCCTCAAAATGTAAATTTACAAAAATGTGTAGATTATGGTCAAGAGAACTATAACTCCAAGAATATACAATACAATAGAGTTGTCGTTCCACCGTAGTCAGCAGTGTTTGTTTTCAAATCCAATATCCAGAGCATATGGACAGATCTTTAGACTAATCCTGTTAGTTGAGATAATTGGGTTTTGTGAAGAAGGGAGTTGAGAAGCTGAGATATTAGTTTCCATAGAAGACCCCAGTGATCTCCCAAAGATGCCCATGTTGTACCCCAAGAGAAGGCATCACATCCTCTAGGTCCTTAATCAGCAGGAGCTGTCAGACACATTGCATGTGCTTTTAAATAAAGACCGAGGACAGGAGTCGAGGAGATTGGAATGAGAAGCTCCCTAGCTCTGCAGTCTCAGATTTCCTAATGCTGCCTGGCCTCGGTTTCCCCGTGTGTAAATTATAGTCTCTCCTACAAAATAGGGTTCCTGTGAGAGCTAAATAAGATAACGTATGTGAAAGCGCTTAGCACTGAAGAAAATGCTCCATAAATGTTAGCCTGCTGAAATCACCCTTAATAATAAAACAGGAATAATTGCCCCTGGGATCTCCAAATGAAGGGTGGTTCACACTTGGTGGCTTTAGGCCTGGGATGAAGGTGTAAAAGATTCAAGGGCAATTACTTTTTGGAATTTATCTTGAGGAAACAACCAACTACTATGAAAAAATTAGCCAAAAGGTTGTTCACGGCAACATAGCTTATGAGGGTGAAAATTTGAAAACAGCCTAAATCTCCAACAGTAAGGGACTAAAGACATTCATTAAAAATAATATTGTAGGTTAAATTAATAGAAATATTTATTCCGTACTGTAAGTTAAAAAAGGCAAAGTCTAAAAATATCTGAAGCAAAAAATGTTAACCTTTGTTAAATCCGGTTTGTGAACATAGGGATGTCGACATGATTCTCCACAGTCTTCTATGTATTTTGCAAAACTTTTCAAAATAAAACCAGACAAAAACATAACTTGCACAATTGTGTCTAGAGCAGAATTCTTCAGCCTGTTGTGCTCCTCACAACATTAGACTCATAGCACTCTACAGTAATCCTTGTTTCTTTCCATCCTCTCTGGCAGATTGCAAGATATTTAGGGCAGCAGGTACCTTGTCTATCTTATTCTCCTTGGCTCCTAGAATAATGCTGAACCATAAGAAGTTATCACTAAGTATTTGTAAGAACACATACACCCGTGTAGAAATTAGACTGGAAGGATACACAGTGCAACGATAGCAGTCCTTATCTTTGAGTTGTCTTGGGCAGGTAGATTATGGGTGTTTCTTGTTTTCTTTATCATGATCTGCAGGACCTTTCAGACCTGGACTTTGTTTGACTAGGTCAGCACAAATTAATTGTTTCTTTGTAAAGACATTACAGACTTTCGTGTTCTTTACCTATATCATCCAGGTGAACTCGTAACGGTTTCGACTTCTCTGTGCCCAGCACATTTGCAGCTTGGACCCAAACCAGATACTTCTTGCCTCCTTGTAATGAATCAGTGGAGATGTTAATATAATCTGAGGTGAAATATTCTTGCTCTTCTTCTGTCTCTAAACTTAAAAAAAAAAGATTATAATCACCAGTTATGTCTGATTTGAATTAATTATTCCTCAATCTTTGGATGCTACCTGTTTAGGCTGCTTTCAGAATGCAAACTTTTACTGAAAAAACTGAATCAAAATTGATTTTATTTTGAGAATTTTAAAAAAGAAATGCAAGACTGTCCAGGGCCACAGCATGACTTTCATGGGCCCAGGTATTTTTGACCCCCTCTTCCATCAAGAAAAAAAAGTATATATGTGGGGCGGAGGTCTTTATGTTTATATATATACACACGTATGTTCACATAAGTTGTGTTTTACCATACAAAAGCAAATATATTAACGTTACACATGTTAAAATATTTTCTTTGACATTCATTTTTTCTTCTGATTTTAAGTGAAATGAAACATCTTTGTGGACTCCTAAAAGTATCCAGGGCCCTGGGCACTTTGCCCGCTGCGCCTATTGGATCAGTGGGCTCCGGACGTAGTCTGAAATAAATGAGCACCCTCTGCGAAGGAGCCTTGCCTAGGGTTCAGTCAGACACTGCTGCCAGACGTAGGTGGAGGGTGAGGGGTAAAATGGGAGGAGGGGTCAGGACGGGATGGCAGATCTGGGGAGGGGAGGGGAGGAGAAGACCAACCTTCCAGGCAGGAAAACCCAGCCTGTTCCAATACAAATCAATGAAATGACATGGCATTTTTTGGAACGTTCAACGAGTTCAATACTCTGCAGCGTGAATGTGCAAGAAGTAACTTGAAGTAGATCAGAGCAGGTCAGAAAGCCCTTCGGTGGATTTTGGCCGGATGTGGGGGCTGATTGGGTGCGGGGAAAGGAAGTCGTTTCTTGCTGAAGAGGATGGGGGAGAGAGAAGGAGAGACCCAGTTTGGAATGAGAGACAGAGACAACTATTAAATTATTACTTCAAATTATATTTATCTAAGTTTCTATAATTGAGTGACTGAGCGTCTCTAACCAGCCCATTAAACTTAGTAAAATTTCAAATGCTATTTGTTAAGGCTAAAATGTAAAATGTTATTAGTTGACGTTGGCTTTGGTCAGAAAGTTTGACCTCTCTTTTAAATCTTTTAAAAATGTCTACTCCACCATCTTTTTAGGGAGTGGGGTTGGGAGCAGTGGTGAGGAGAGTGCTGGGGACTGTTTCTTCCCTCCTTTTCCAGTTTCTGTGAGGGGAGATTGTCCTTAAACCTCCTGTCTCTTGTCCCACCCTTCCACCTGAAGCTGGGGATGACTCTCCCCATGAAGATCTGGGTGGTGGAGCCTCAGTCCTCTCCTCTCTCCCTTTTTCTCTCGGGAGTCCAAAGACCACCGAGGTGACCTGTTCGGGTCTGCTCCTCCGAGATGCTGTAAGAGTTAGAGGAGCGAGTCCCCGTGTGGGGACCTGCATTGTCCAGTCCTGGCTGTGACTGGGGGTGACGGCAGGAAACCTATTTATTCCAGGAGGACCAGTATTAGAAAGTTTACCATTGCCACATTCCAAAGCCATGTGCTCCATTATCAAGCTTCATCAGGAATACATATTATAAAAGATTTAAGATACGAATATTTTCATATTTTGATTGTCTCCTGCTGACTCTTTGATTTCCCTCAGTTGGTTCAGAACTCATGAGGAACATCTGCGGAGATAAAGATCGGCCCCTCAGACTCTCAAACATTGTTATCTACAATCAAGTCCATTCATAACAGGAAAGTGTTTTCACTAGACTTCACTGAGTTTACATTTCAGGAACCCTTTGAACTACCAATCTTTTTATTTCCTCTTCTTCGGCTTCTCAGTCAGAATTTCTGCATCCTTGGTAATTACATTGTTACAGTTCCATTTGTTCTTTAAGCCTCTTGTGATTTCTGCCTTGACTTTTCCTGTGAAACGGCTCTTCTAAAATGGCATCTTTTCCAGTGCAAAGTCCTCTGACTCCTCCTTTTAGCATCTGCCTCTCTTGATTACTTAAAATTCTTACTCCCCTTGGCTGCCCAGAGCCTGTGTTCTGGGCGAGAGCTCCTTCATCTCTTTCTCACATCTGCTTGGTGACATCTCTCCTCCGACCCTCCACCTGCCTTCTCCCCCCAGCTCCTCTAACTCCACCACATTGAGGGCAGCCCTCGGCACCTGCCTTTTTCCTCTGCTCTTCCCCTTGGCTCATTCACCTTCCTAGCTTCAATCGCTATTCCACACGGACGACCACCCCGTATCTACGCTCTCCCTGGGAGCCGCATTTGGACATCTGCCTGAGACCAGAACTATAGCATATTTACAGCCCAGTTCTCTTTCCATGTAAATCAGCACTTTATGCCAGTTTCTCCATTGAGGTCAACAGCGTACTGCCTTTCTGATAGCCTCAGTATGCCGTTTTTAACAAATTTCTCTCCACCATCCTTAAAAGCCAACAAAAGAAAGTGAAGGATTTTTTAAAATATTATTTTCTTATTTTATCTTTCTTCTGTGTTTTGGTAGTTGTGGCCGTGGTCTAGGCTCTGTCTCTATTTTATCTATTCGGTATATTATTGTACTGCATTGTGAAACCTAACCTGACATACACATGCTAACTTAGAAGGAAAATAAGCTTGGAATTTGAACAATGGGGAAAAGACAAGTACCCTACATTCTTGTCTTTAGAGAATAGAAATGCTTCACGCATTTGCATGTCATCCTTGATCAGGGGTCATGTCTTCTTCTCTGCACTGATCCAATTACAGTATTTGTGCTGCTGAGGCAAGCGCTGGCCTGATGTCTGTATCTAGAACCATCAACTGCTCTCTGTCCCAGAGGACTGATTTGATAGGTTTTGTGGGGAAGAAAGAGTTTAAAAATCACTGGCATTTCATGAAATCCCGAGAGCTCCACTTCAGGTCCTGTTAACTACTGTGTATCTATTCAGCAACTCCCAAATTTCTCCAGCCCCACAATATCCCGGCAAGGATGACAACTTGCCAGCCACTCAGATCTGTTGGAATCCAGAGTGAAAGCTTGCTGAGACAGAACTCCAGGGAGGAAAGGACGAACCAGCCTTACACTACCAAGCGATAAATGCGTATGTGAATCAAAATACTACAGAAATTACCTATCTATATTTTAAACATTGCCGCTACCAGAGCCTGATAACCTCAGCAGGCAATCAAGGGGTCTCTCTGAGGCTGGCACGGGGGGCGGCTGGGGGGCAGGGTTCAGAGCGTGCAGGTGCAGCAGCTGCTCCACTCAGCTCAGGTTTTTAGCTCTCAGTACATATTTTCTGGTGCTGCCTCTTTCCTCTGTCACGAGCAGGGAGCACTCTACGGACACCAGGAGAGGACAAGAAGGACAGATCATGGTGACGAACAGCACAGGGCTTGGGTTTTAGAAGCAGCGCTAGTTTCAAATCACAGCTCTGCCCCTCGATCAGTGGTGGGACTTGGAGCTAGTTACTTACCCTCTACATACTTCAGTTTACTCATCTTTAGGACAGAAATACAACATTGTTGTTGTTGTCATAGGAAATGAGGTAAGGAAGCAGGGAACAGGTGGACTAACCCATAATAAAAGGCTTATTAAACAAACAATTATTATTATGAATTAAAAGGTATTAATTGATGTGGATCAAGGCTGCCCCAGGTAGAGAAGCCCAAGGTGACCTGGCCTACATGCCGATCTATATGACCCGATGAATTTTATGGTGTGGATTAGGGCTGCCCCAGGGAGAGAAGCCCAGGGCATCCTGGCCTACATGCCAATCTATATGACCAGATTCACATCTAAAGTTATATGACCATACAATAACCAGACCCCATCTGCACTGAAAGCATTTAATGACTTTCTACATCATCTTTTCTTTGTCTAGTAAAAATAAGTCACACACCCATGCCTTATAAATTTAGCCCTAACCCTCAACACATTGCAGCAGCTCTTCACTGCCCATGGGTCCTGTCCCCATGCTATTCCATACCATTCTCTGAATAAAAGAGCACTACTGCCAGACCTTGAGAGTCCAAGAAATCTTTCTTTCGACTCCTTGACTCACCGACCCCACATCATTCATGACGTGCGACTTTTAAACATTCTAAAGAATACAAATGAAACCTTAAAAAATTGTTATATCTCAACAAGTGAAATTTCTTTGCTTGTATCTGAAGTCAGAGTCTGCCATTAAATTCAGGTGTTTACAATTTCGCCTCATATTCTTTCTGAAATAAGGTGGAACATAAACACATTAACAGAGAATTTGTCATAAATTGTGCTAACCTCGTGCCAAATAAGAATTCAAATGTGAAAATAAGAAAATGGTAACTATGTATAAGTCGTAAGTAGGGCATCTTTGAGTATTTTCCAGTTAGAGAAAACCACTTACATGTTCTTAACTGGTTTGTGGCTAATTCTTTTACCACACGTATTGAGACCGCAAGTCAAAATGGAAACGTATTCTCAAAGCGACATTAACCATAGTCACTAGGTAACTTAATTCTGCTTTTAAGGTCTACCTTCATATTAGCACCTAGACCACAAAGCAGCTAATTTAGATGAAGAATCCCGTAATAATGCCTGACTATACTTTAGAACTATTTTCACATAAAACTGTACATTACAAAGTTTTTGAATTATTTCTATTTCTTTTGTATGTGTGCTAATAATGCCTAAATTATTTGTTGAAGGAAATCAGCATGATGTATATTTCTCTGAAGTTTCCTGTGCACCCAGCCCTAGTTGTAGTTAATAGATCCTCAGTAAACACTGTTAATCTGTGGTGAAAACATGAATGGTGTCTTCCGTTGCTTTAATCACTCATTCACAAAGTTATTTATGTAATGCCCACTGTGTTCCAAGCACTACTTTAGTCCCTGGTGCTACACCAATGACCAAAACAGTTTGTAAAATCCCAATCTTCCTGGAGCACAGATTCTGGTGGAAAGAAGTAAATATATAATGCATCCTGTGGTGATAAATGTTCAGAAGAAAAATAAAGCAAAAAAAGGAGCTAGGAAGTGCTAGGAGTAGGGATTGGGGTTTTTTTAGGGAGATGGGGAAGGCCCATCTGAGAAGGTGACACTAGAACAATAGAGGATCAAGTCTTGTGGTCCTCTGGAGGAAGGGCATTCTGGGTGATATGCAAAGGCCCCAAGGTAGGACTTTAGTTGGACTGTTGAAAGATCAGCAAGGAGGTCAAGGAAGCTTCAGTTGAATGAGGGAGATGGAAAGGTGTTAGAAATGAGATCAGAGAGGTTTGGAGGAGGGAGAGATAAGCAGGCACTGTAAGGTCACATAGGGCCACTGAAAGTCTCTGGCTTTGATCTCTGCATGAAACAGGAGGTTTTGAGCGGAGGAGTGACATGACACGACCTGAGGTGTGTGTGAAAAGGTTTACTCTGGCTACTTATGAATAACGGTCTGTAGAAGGGCAAAGGTGGAAGCTAGGGCAACAGTTAGGAAGTCTTTGCATTAACCAAGATGAGAGATGAGGGGCTTAGACCAGGGTCTCATTGTAGGTAGTAAGAAGAGGTCAAATTTTTAAAGATAGATCCAGTAAGTTTTGCTGATCAATTGTTGAGGGGCATGATAGAGAGGAATCCAGGAGGGCTCCAATGATTTTGACCTGAACAATGTGAAGGATGGGGTTGCCGTTTACTGAAAGGGGAATGCAAGTCTGGGGAGAAGAAACTGGGTGTTTGGCTTTGAAAATGTTACCTTTGAGATATTTCTGGACGTCTAAGAGGAAATGTTGAGTAGGATGTTAGATACCTGGTGGCTGCAGCTCAGGGAGATGTCTGGACTGGAGATGGTTAAATTAGGGAGTTTTACACCGTACATTTGGATGAGATCTTTTAGGTAACGAGTGTGGATAGAGCTAACAAGAGATCCTGGGATAGAGCTCAGAGGCTATTACTTTCCTGGAAATGAAGAGGAATCAGCCAAAGAGACTGGGGAAAAGCATCTAGGAAGGACATAGGAACACCAAAAGGGAGTGGTGTCCTGGAAGCCAAAAGAAGGAAGAAAAAGCTAAATTAGATGCTCCTCGTAGTAAATACTCCTGCTAAGGAAGATCAGGACTGAGAATAAACCCATGGATTTGGCAGTGGGGAAGTCATTAGTGACACTGATAAGACCTCTTTCAGTGAAGGGCAAAGACTTGACTCAAGTAGATTAAAAAGACATAAGAGAGGAAGGAGAGGCAGAAAGCACAGACAACTCTTTTGAGGAGTTTTGCTGTAAAGAGGAGCAGAGAAATAGGGTGACAGAGGAGAGAGACCAAGGGAGAGTTGTATTTTTCAAGAGGGCAGATGCTACAACGTGTTTGGAAGCTGACGGGAACAATCTAGTAACAATAGAAAAAGTGATGCTGCAGAAGATGAAGAGGAAAATTGTTGGAGCAACGTCCTCCAGGAGGCAGGTGGGGTAAGAGCGAGTACACAGTGGAGAGTTGGCCTGAGGACAATGATGGTCCATCCACAGTAGTCGAAGGGAAGATCAAGTGTGTGGGTGCAGATGTCAGTAGATTGTGGCCTTTCTCACTGCTCCTGTTTTCTCAGTGAAAGAGGAAGCAGGTCACCAAAAGAGAATAAGGAGGGAGAAAATATGTTGGAGGCCAGAAATGAGAGAAGAAATAATGAATTATCTGGCTCAGTCGGGAGTGACTTGGCCAGTAAAATGTAGGGGGACCACTGGGTGGCTCTCTGGGCCCAGGTGAGCTCCATGGTCATGCGTATAAGGTAATATCAGTCAGTAAAGCTCGTGTTTGTCCCCAGCCGTAATTAGCTCTCTGAGGAGAGGTACAGAATCAGTGAGGAAATGAATTGAAAAATATGAACTGCTTATTGAGCCCTAATAGAATTCCTGAAACATCAGAGTCTTAATATTTGGAATAATATCTAAGAACTCTTTCTGGTTAACAGGAATACGCATATGGAGAAGATGTGGCAAAAACAAGCAGGGCTGATGAACTGGCAGAGCAGGCAATTGATTTTAGGGGGTCTGAAATGGCAGCTCATCTAAAAATAATTGCCCTATTGTTCTTTCACGGTGCCTGAAAATTCCACCATTGGTGTTATTCTAAAAAGCTTATGAGCTTGTCGTGTACAGAGATGGTGCCTGTCTAAAAAAAAAAGAACCTCTAGAGTTTAACACAGTGCCAAGAAGACATGAGATGTTAATAAATATTTGCTAAGTTGACTTGAATGGAATAGAATGAAGGGCCATCAGGCATTCATTTTCATTTAAAAAGTATTTATTGAGTAGAAGGCACTGCACCAGACATTACAAGAGCTTTCAAGATAAAGAAAGAACGTATTTACATGAAGCTATTGAAGGCAATAGGACAACAGTAGGTAGATGCTTATTAGCAGAGGTTTATTTTTTCTATCACCACACAGTGATACATAGCAAATACAGAGGGGTACAGGAGGTGTGTGAATGGCCATACAGCTCTGCTAATGGCGTCATCCCAAAGCTACTGGGGAGAGAGAAAATTCTTGAAGCGATAGACACAATTCCTCTACTTTACAACTTCAAGCCAACACCCAAGGAGGCCCAATGGCCCAGAAGCTGCCATGGAGGGAATGGCACCTTTCTACCACCAGTGGAACAAGTGGGTGGCCTGAGCAAAACACCTCTTATATTTGTGATTTTACGGGAAAATGGAACCACAGAAGTTGGAAGTGAAACCTTGCAGATGCTGAGCTCTACCTATCTGCCCGAGTGGAAAATACCCTAAAAACCCAGGATCTAAAAGAGCCTTTTTAAACCTGATGCTTACTACCTCAACCACAAAATTCATTATAAGTCAACTTTTTCCTGGAGGGAGAGTTTTTCGACAGTTCGAAAAATTGACTTTCTCATCTCTAATTTTTTTCAACTCATGGGCGCAGTTTTAATTAATTGTAAGAGGAACGGATGTTCATTTCTGTTTCCAATTTGTGCCTACAGGAGGTCATTCTTAGAATTTGCTAGAGAAAAACATTCATTTTTGTGCTAATCCTTCACATCCTTATGTCCTCTTTAAAATATGATAAAATTTCATTAATCTGGACTCTATCCATTCAAAATGTGGGTAGATTTGTTTAAGTTTGGCTATAATTTACTGTTGGATTTCAGGAAAGATTGTGAAAAAAACCTGATTTTTAAAATATGTACAACTTTGTGTAATTATTATTTAAAGAAACTATAATGGGAGAATGCAGAAAATGTCTATTTCTACTTATCACTTAGAATAATCACTCAATGAATATTGATTGAGCTCTTACACTGTGTCAGGCCCCGTTCTAGCCTCAAGAGATATAGCTGTGAACGAAACAAGCAAAAATTCTGGCCCATGTTGAGTCTACACTCTACTTTGAATGAATGAGTGAATTTACTATTGACATATACACAACAGCTAGAAAATTAGTCTTACTTAGAGCACATTTAACATCTCTTTCTAGAAAGTCATCTGTCCAAAATTAGTCACTTGAAAATAATGTAAACAACATGATTGTTTATAATATCCTGTAAACGATCAGTTATTTGTGGCTTTACATTAATCTTCTTTCCCAAATCAGTTGAGTTTTGATGTCAGAATGAACCAAACAAGCCTAGGGAGTCAGCCTTGGGTGTCACCATAATATTCTAATGTCACCTTTTTGGTTGTTGTTTCTAAGCATTTCCTATTTGCGCGCCATTTCCTATAATTTGCTTTCTTATAAGTTTTATAACAACTCAGTATGGTATTAATTATCCTCATTTCACAGGAGACTGAGGCTCAGCAAAGCTAAATAACTTTTCTAAGATCACACAGCTAGCAACTATGGCAGATACTGTTAGAAGATGGTACTAAAATCCATCTACAAGCCCTTCTCCCGGGTTCCCATCCACATAGAGTAGACGTGTGACTCAGTTCTGGCCAATAAGATGCACATAGAAGTCCATGGGAGGATGTCCTTTACCCTTCACCGCTTTTCCTGCCTGGAACTTGGATGAGAAGCGTAGAGGGGCAGCATCTGAGAATTAAAGCCAACACACTAGAGAGTGCAGTGGGGAAAGGTGGAAAGAGCCTGGACCGTGCAGTATCCTGGAATTATCCTGCCAGCTCTGACTACCTACCATGTTGGCTTGATGTAAGTAAAGCCTCATCTGATGGAGTCACTGCACTCGAGTTTTCTGATATTTGCATCATAAAAGACAGCTACCTGACTGAATAATTCTCAGAACTGGAAATCAGTGTAAAACGCTAAAGCCTCTGCTCTTTCCAGTGGATATCTCTGACAGTGTAATCTTTAGTAAATCCATTCTTAATGCTTTTAGAGTGAATTTTGAGTACTGAAAACAATCTCAGTACTCATAATTAATACAAATATTGCCTGCTTTGTAAAATAGATACGTCCCTCAAGGGCCATGTCTAAATAATGTAAATATATATAATTGAATGCATTAATGGATTTTAAAAGAAATCTATAATTACTAATTTTATAAAATATTTGGAAAATATTTTTATGATACTAAACAATATTTTTACGATACTAAATAATACTTGGTTGGCAAGTTTCTGTCTAACAAATACATTTTCTCAAGTTGTGGTATGTCTGTTCCAAATTTACAATGCAATTTTGTCAGGAACCAGAGAAAGCAGGTTAGTGGGGCTTGAAAGAATTAACCAACACCCGCTAGGATGGCAACAACCAACATGATAATAAGAAGTGTTGGCAAGGGTGTGGAGAAATTGGAACACTTATACACTCCTGGTAGGAATATAAAATGGTGAGGCTGCTTTAGAAAACACTATGGCAGCTCCTCAAAAGGTTAAACAGCAAGTCTGTTCCTAAATATCTGACCAAGAGAAATGAAGACATATGTCTGCACAAAAACTTGTACATGAATGTTAATAGAAACATTATTCATAATAGCCAAAAAGTGTAAACAACCCAAATGTCCATCAACTTATGAATGAATAAAATGTGATATATCTGTACTACGGAACATTATTCAGCCATAAAAAAGGAATGCAGTACTGAGACATACTATACCGTAGCTAACCTTGAAAATATTATGCAAAAGAAGCCAGTCACAAAGGACCAGGTATTGCATAACTCCTTTTATATGAAGTGTTCAGAGTGGGCAGACCCACAGCGGATGCAGGGCTGGGAGAGTTGAGGGGAAATAGAGAACGACTGTTAACAGATATGGGTTTCGTTTTGGCATAATGAAAGTGTTCTAAAATTTATTGTGGTGGCGGTCACACAACTCTGTGAATGTACTAAAATCATTGCATGGTATGTTTTAAATAAGGTGAATTGTATGGTATGTAAATTCTACTCAATAAAGCTACTGTATTTTTTTTTTTAAAAGAATTAGCCAACAACCAAGATCAGTGGGTCCACGAGACAGTAAAAGGTTCTAGGAGACAGGCACCAGGCTTTCTCTGTCAATTAGGCACTACCTAGTTTTTCTGCGAGCTTGAACTGTGGGGTTTGCTCCCTTACTGCCCTCATTTTCACATTCCTCAAGTTCACTTAGCAATGAGACTGTAGTTTCTTGTCCTCACGGCCTCTTTTCCTCTCTAGGGGACAGAAGTGAGGGGTAGAGGTTACGTCTCGGACCCACGTTAGAATCCTGTCTCCCTTACTCCTTAGCCAAGTGACCGTGGAGAGGTAATAGGGGCTCCTCAAGCCACCTATAAAATGGGAACAACAAAAATAGTCACCTCGTGTGGTTGAGCTGAGGACTGAAGATGTAATGGACACGAGGTATGGAGCGCAGCGCCCAGCATGTTGTATATCATCTGTCAACACGACCTTTCCCTGATCTCAGCATTTCCATCTCTCAGTGATGCCTGACAGCGCCTCCGTCTACCCTCTCCTTAGAATGAAAGATGTGAGCTTCTTGCCCACGCCAGGCAGCCAGTAACTCTAGACATAGCAATGTATTCATAGTATCTGTCTGGTTTTTACACAGAATTTCTTGAATGAAGAGGTGTTACTTTTTATGGTTCACTTAATCACAATTATTCTGAGTATCTAACAGGCAGAGAGAGAGAGAGTGAGATTGCAAGGTTATCCTCTTCCATAACGATGACACCTGGACGGCATCTCTTAGCTACGCCCTGTGATCTGGTTCCCCACCGCTTCAGCAGAAAAGAGCTAAATTAGGAAGAAGGCAGCCTGTCTAGCCTGGGCACAAATCCCACGTCTTTCCCTCTGTAGCAGCTTGGCCCTACGCCAACCTACCATCGCTAAGCCTCGATCACTGTGTCTGCAAAAATCGGAAAACAATTGTATGTACCTCACACGGTTGTATAGGAAATAAAATGATGTAGCACATAGAAATCTTTGGGTCCAGTGCTTGCCAGACGGTAGGGTCCCATAAATGCTTTTTTAAAAATAAGGAGTTTATGAAATTTTTGAGAATTACTAACAGAAAAAGTGTACTTCAGATACACTATTGAAGGCATTCTGTTTAAAAAAAGATAAAATAACAAAACAAGGCACATGGATAAGGTCACCAACTTATCCCAGTTTGCCCACAACTTTGTTTTTTTGAATTTAATGGTTTTATTTCCGTTTTTAACACTGTCGGAGGAGTTGAAAGCAGACTGATGCACATGGATATAGTTTAAACATAACGAAGAAGGATTTGAACTATGGACATTGAGGAGGGAAAAGGGATTTTTCATATGAACCTTTTCCTATTTTGCAGTTTCTAAATAGAAGATCTAAACATGCTTTTTTCCCCCAATTTAATTTACTATGAAGTAACACAATTTTTATAATCAACCATTTCTCTTTAAGTGCAAAACTTAGATTTTGGCTGCGTGATTGTCTTGGCTCGTGAAGTCTGGCTATGGTTAGAACACAACAAAAGAGCATTTCCACAAAGCCCTTCTTGACTCCAAGTAGAAAATTATTACTTTCATTTAATTATTACTTTCAGTTTTAAAACTGAAAATCCTGTGTCCCGGGAACTCTCTTAGTCTCAGGCAAACCAGGAGAGATGGTCAGCCCGTACAGACACCGAATTTAAGATTTGGAGGTCATTATTAATAAGTCATAGCTTCCATGAATTTAGTGCTAACTGTGGGCTGTGGTCCTTTAGCGGCCAAATTCTGCTTAAATAATTAGAACAATCCTGTGCACTAAGTTCTATTTTTAGACTCATTTTAAAGATAAAGAAATGGCAATTTGGAGAGATTAAGTTGCCTAAACCTTAGAAGGATATAGAGCTGGGATTTAAGCAAAGGTTCTTTAAAACTGCGCTGTGTTGTGTCACCCTTAGGCCCTGCCACCCGTCACCTACTGATGAATAAAAAGGGCAGAAGGATTAGAGAACCCACTGCCCCACAGAGTGAAAATATCAACAGCCTGAGAAGGGCTGTGGAAGTTTTCCAATCACAGTTAGGGAGTTGGGGCTGGTCAGGGTACATTTCCTGTTTGGGGCTGGCTTCTTGGATCCTGCTGGAGGCAGGACACTGGCGGGGCTGCAGGGGAAGTGCTCGTGATAAGCTGTGGAGGAGGGAACCTACCTCTTCACATGCACCACATAATTTGTGTCTATGTAGGTGGGCTTCCCGGCATTCCAGGTACAAGTCATGTTGCCTGAATATTCATAAATCACACAGGTTACCTTGTCAGGGACATCTGGTGGATCTGCAACAAAATGGATCACTTAGGAGCCACCATAGAAACAAAAGGTCTTTATAAAGTAGAGAGCTGATAAACTTTCCGTTTCATTTGGGTCAACCTGCTCTCCGCACCTCCCCGGTGCCATCCTTACCGGCTCACTTTGCAACCCACTTTGCCATCACACATACCCTTCTCCTTTGCACTTTTTACTACATTCTCCACTCCTTTGGGGATGTTAACATGATCAAGTTCATCTCTTTCAAAAAACCAATTCCTCCCCAAATTCTCTCCCATCAGCTACCACTGTATCTTCCTCCTTTCCTTCACAGCTAAACTTTTTAAAAGAGCCCATTATACTGGTGTTTTTCTTTATCTCCCATTTACTCTTTTTTTCCTCTGTTTCAATTATTTTATTGAGATCATAATGGCTTATAACACTGTGTAATTTCAGGTATACATTATTATTTATCAGTTTCTATATAGACATCATTGTGCTCACCACCAGTAGTCTAATTTTTATCCGTCACCATACTTATGTGCCCCTTTATCCCTTTCACCCACCCCGCAACCCCCTCCCCCTCTGGTAACCACTAATCTGTTCTTTTTATCCACGTGTTTGTTTATCTTCCACTTATGAATGAAATCTTGTGGTGTTTGTCTTTCTCTGTCTGGCTTATTTCACTTAACTGCATACCCTCAAGGTCCATCCATGTTGTTGCAAATGGGATGATTTTGTCTTTTTTATGGCTGAGTAGTATTCCATTGTATATATACACCACATCTTCTTTATCCATTCACCTCTCCCATTTACTCTTGAATCCCAAACAATCACAATTCAGCCTACAATTCCACCAAACACTGTCACTAAGGTCATTACTGACTTTCTCATCGACAGATCCCAGGGTCTCTTTGCTATCGTCATTGAGCTTAATCGGTGCAGCATTTGGTATTTTGGTCACTAGGTTCTTAAAACCTCTGTCTTTTTGACTCCCGTGAAAGAGTTCTCCAAAGTGCTTTTCTACTCCTCCAGCAGACTGTCCTCTCCTCTGGCGCCTATTCCATCACTCACTTTAAAAGTTCAGTGCTCGTACATACAATGGAGTATTATTCAGCCTTACAGAGGAAGGGAATTCTGACACATGCTAAGACACGGACGAACCTTGAAGACATCAGGATAAGTAAAATAAGCCAGACACAGAAGGACAAATACTGTATGATTCCACTTATATGGGGTATCTAGAATAGTCAAACTCACAAAGACAAAAAGTATGTCGAATGGTTGTTGCCAGGGGCTGGGGAGAGGGAGGAATGGGGAGTGATCGTTTAATGAATACGGAGTTTTAGTTTTGCAGATGAAAAGAGTTCTAGAGATGGATGTTGGTGGTGATGGCACAACAATGTGAATGTTCTTAACGCCACAGTACTGTACACTTAAGAATGGTTAAAATGGTACATTTTATGTTGTGTATATTTTACCACAATAAAAAAAAGATTAAAAAAATTTTGGTATTCACGGAATTCTATTTCAAGGTTCTCTCTTTCTCCCTTCCCTCACCCCTCCTCAGCTTTCTCTGAGTGGCCATATTACGGACAGCATTGTTAGTTTTTCTCTGCTAGCATCTTTCTTTTTTGAGAACTGACATCTATCTCCCCTTACACCCAACCTCATCCCCACCCACTCTACCTCCGCCCAAGAGCTGTCAATCACTGGGCTCCACGCAGAGTGTGCCTTGACCCAGGCTGATTTATTGAGTATTTCCCTTGGAAGTGAACATATGACTCAAGATGAGCCAATCACAATTCTCCCAGGGACTTTTCCTAGAGCCAATGTAAAAGAGGCACTTTCTTCTCGCTTGAAATTGCTGTCTCTCAGTAATGTGTGGCTGTGAGTTGCTGGCTGGCCATCTTGCTGTCATAGTGAAACAGTCTATTTAAGAGTGAAGCCAACAGAGGGGGAAACAACACCCAAGAGGTGGGAAAAGACGAGAGGGTTCTGATGACATCATAGGAGCCCTTGGGGCCTCTGGAGCCATGAAACCCCCATAACGACAGAACAGCCCCAGGAATTTTCATTTACATCATCCAATAATAAATTACCAAGACCAAAAATGAAGGATGGAAATACTGAGAGTTGATCATATGCTCGCTTTTCAGTTGTGGTTCTCTCAGAGTGCCTTACATACACAATTCTGTCTGAGAAACTAGACTACTCAGAGAATGACCAGACAAATGGGAGAACGGGGGCTCATAGTGAGTAAAAACACGGATATTTATGCACCAGAAGCTACACCCACAGATTTACCCTAAAGAGAAATATATTCCTGCACTTCACCTGCAAATCACTGACCAAGAATATTACTTGTAAAACAAATAACTATACGAAAAAATTTATCCTCATTGCAAATTGAAACAATAATAGACGTCATTTAGACTTATCAAATTGGCATGGATTTTGAAAAATGGTAATCTGCAGTGTTGGAAAGGACTCAGGGAAATCTTCTAACACACTGCTGGTGGGAGTGCTAATTGGGGCAACCTTTATGCAGAACACTTTACGTATCACAATCTGATCTCTAAAAACTGGAGTAATATCTTGCAACCCAGCAATTTTACATCCAGGAATATATCCTTCATGAAATATTCATAGATATCCAAAAATATTTGACTAAAGTTTGTGCCTGAAAGTATTGCTCATAATAATGAAGAAATTGGAAATGACCTTAATACGTAAAAATGAGGTTAAATAAACTATAATACACTCCTAAAATACATTCAAAAATAAAGTGATAGAGGACAACTTAAGCATCTGGTCTTTGGAAAGCACTAGAAATATGTTTAATTAAGTAATGACCACATGATAAAGTGAAAAAAGTAGGTTGCAAAATAATATAATATAGTGGTCTCATTTGAGAGAGAGAGAGACAGACAGACAGACAGACAGACAGAGGGGTAGAGGGAGACAGAGAGCGAGACAAACTTGAAAGACATATTTCAAATTATTAAAGAGGGATTCTGTTAGTGGTGAGATTACAGGATTATAGAGATGGTCGCTATTTCTTTTTTGCTAGTCTAAATTTTTAAAAACTTCTACAATGAATGTAATTTGATTTTACAATTAAAAAACTTTTCAAACAGTAAGAACACACTAAAGCATTTTAAAACATTTGGATGAGTTGTGGCATTGAGTTACAATGGGGAGAAATGGAGCTCCAAGTTGGGTAAAGAAATCCTTTAAGTTTTATTTGAGCTTTAATGGAGGTAGGTGTGGAAACATAAATTTAAGTCATTTTAGATATTTACTGTGTTGTGGTCCCTCATTGATTACAGTGATTTGTGCTGAAGTAATTTTTTCCTCTGGTTTCAGATGGAGAGTAACATTGATTTAGCTTCATAAAAGACAACTGTCTATCTTTTGGGCTATGTTATCCCACAGCATTCTATAGGAAGTGAATGCTCAGGGTTATAAATGTCTGATGTTTAATTAACTGTGCAAAACATCAAATGGATTCTATACACATATGCAAATAAAGACAATATTTGTTAATGTGAAGCGATGTAAAGATGGGAGTGTGACCACGGTTGTGAAACTAAGACCAAATTGTTAGATCTCATTGCCTGGGGACTCTATGTCCAAGGATAAAATCCTGTGATACAGCCAGTTACTAGGGGAGACCCTGAAATACACAAGGATGAGGCTGAAGTTTGTGCTCTTTCCTACCAGTTCAACCCCTCCTTTATTATTGGGGCTCTCATTAATCACAGGCAGGTGCCCTGTCAATTCAAAGAGTAGCCAAGGATCGTTTTCTACTGAGAGCTTCTTGAGTCAGAGGCTGTTAGTCTTTCATTCAATTTCTAGCATTTAACACATTTTTGGTGCATAGTAACCTGCCAGTAAAGTGTATCCCATGAATTGATTGCCTTGATGAATAAAATGGTAATAAGAAGAAGAACTGGAATGAAGAGAGGCCCAATGCTTCTGGCGAAAATCGCTCTTCAGTTCCTCGCCCAAGGAGAGCACAGGCCAGCCTAATTATGCCAGTATTGTTGCTTAACAGCCGCATTAAAGGCGAACATTCAGAGACTTTTATTGGATAATAAGTTTGCTTTCATCACAATAAGTAGAAATCAAAGATGGCTAAAATTTAAGTAAAAGATTTAAATTTTTAAATAAATGATTAAGTGGAAACATGACTATTCCATGTATGGTTTATTTTAATTTGGTATTTTTAAATGAAGAAAGACATCTTATAGTGTTTTATCCTATGATTGGTGTGAGTCTGATAGAACAAACTTTCCATAATATGTGCATTTAATCACAGGTAAGAATTTAAGAAGTGTTTAAGATTGTGGCTAAAAATGGAAATTGTGATGTTTGTATTTCACAAATAACACGTTAACGTAGCCAACCTTTTCAATATATTTTGATATCTTTTCAGAGAAAGCAATGACTCATTCATCTTCTGCCTTTTCTGATTTCTCTCCAGTCTAAAAAAATACACATAATCATTTTGTCCACAACAGTGAGGATAAGCTGACATAGTGAAGCTCACAGGACAACTATCCTGTGACTCAGTGAAAGCAGTGTGATTTCTAGAGGACCACAAAAACCCTCAAAAACCTTTTTCTGACCTACTTAAACAGGAAGTTTTGTTTGCTAAGAATGTAGAGGCCAAGAACACAGCGTTCTTGAATCCAGGGGTTTGAGTCAATTCTTACCTGGCAGTTACAAATTCACCCTCATAACCAGAGGTCTACGTAAGAAGTTACAGCTCATGAGTAAATAAATGGAAAGAGTGATGCTCTTTCTAAGCTGCCATGAGCCCGAAATATAAGTGCTTCTGTGATATTGCGCCGGAGGGGGAGCAAAGGCGTTCCCTGACCCCAAGCATTGCCTGGTGGCTGTGTTTGGGGGCCGAGGCCCTCAGCTGACACTGGGAGAGCCCTCGGGAGCACTCGGTCACCAACTGCAACACAGGCAAGGAGGCCACACTTCTTCTGTCTCCTTTCTCTCTCTGGCTTCAAGTAAAAACCAGCCTTTTCCCATAGCCGTGGAGGTGGCTTGCGTGCCCTCTGAAGAAATTGTATGTTCTCTCAACACCCCCACCTCCACCCCAAAGGATAAGTGGTAAAGTATTTAAGCATTAAGGGTCCTTCATGTTTCCTGAGGATGCGGACAAGCTAAGGTCTTCATACATCAGATAAGATGTCTGCCTGTGGTTTCAATTCCCACAATTTAGCACAAGTTTAGCACATTACCATTAGGTTAAGGCATGTGTGCCAACCTTATTCTGTGACTGTAAAACTTATTTCTTTCCTTCCCCAATTCACCTTCGCTCTTCTGTCTTTTGAAAATCACACAAGATCAGATGCCCAGAGTTCAGTCGCACAATGGCTGAACTTAGTGATGTATCCTTCGCAATAGTAGAACCAAGAATTGAGTATATAATTACACAAGTCAGCCCATATTACTATAATAACTTAAACATCTCCAGAATACTTTAAACATAAATTGAATTTAGCAAATATTTTTAATATTAACTTGATTAAATTTTTTCTTAACGACTATAATAGCAAACAAAGTCATTCACAGTTGGGGCAGTAGGATTAGGACCAGGGAATTGTATCCGAATCTTCCCATGCTTTATGAAAAGGAGGGATTTTTCAAGGTTTAGGCGCATTAGTGTTATACTTTAAAGTCTACAATATGCTTTCAAATAAATTATTAAAATTTGGTGCTTACCACAGCCGGGATAATTGGCCTCATTTTACAGACATGGAATTGAGGCTCAGATTGGTTAAGCAACTTTCCCAAGGTCACACAGCTGGTAAAGACTATAGCAGGAAGACAAAGCTAGTTAGTTTTGCAACTGTTTTTTCTCCCTAAATCTTAGCCTTAAATTTCTCAATGGAATCTGCTTCAAGGTTAATGATATTAGTTTGGAAAGCAAATAAAGAAAAAACATAAGTGAAAAGCAGATTAAAAGAGCCACATTTTTAACCTGAGGATGCTGCCCCTCACATGTGCTGTGTTTGGCCAGCCTAGTGTTGAAAAATTGTTTTTGAGTGCATTGGTGACATTTAAAAATTTGTAGAGCTCACATTAAAAACTCACATTTCTGTTTTCTTTTGCAGAGTCAAAAGATCTAGGAACACCGGGCCCTCATAAATGCTGCAGCTGGACAGCAGCCGCCCCTGTGGACGCCTCCACGCTTTCCCGTCTGCACACCGCCCGCCAGCCTCCTTAACGCGTGCCTTTCACCACCCCGGCCCCTGAAGACGTCTGAGTTTGCAATTCCTGTCTTAAACTACTGTAAGGAGTGAACTATTTCAATTTGCCTCTATTTTTAGACAAGATTGGTAATTACCAGTTAATCATTAGATTAGCTTTCATTTGCATTTTGAATGCGACACTTACATCCGGAAGAAATGTCTTCCCCGCATATCAATGTCTCTTGAAAATACCCCGGACACTCCGCGGTGCAGTACACAGAGGCGTGTGGTTCCAGAAAGCTGTTATACTGCAGCCGAGCTGTTGTTTTATTCATTCTTGTGATTTGAAATCTTTCTTTGATGCCGTTTTTATAAAAGTAAATTTTCCTTGGTTGGCAATTCTTAATTGCTGCTTGGCAGTATATGGAGACATTCATACCCATCTTAAAAATTTTGGCTGGTTCTACCCAGATGCGTCCAGAACAGTTTATATTTGTAATTCCTGGAAACAAATAGATAAAATAATAAATTACATGTAAAACATTAAAATAGGAGATTCAGAGGAATATACCATTGCATTTAAAATGTATCTTTTTCTATTAATTAAGTGATTTCCATTGGAGAAGAGTTTAGGACTGTGTGTGTCTTTCAATGGATCAGTTTATTATAGTATGTTTTGGCCATGCTTCTGTTCACAGCATGACACACAGCTAGAGTCGGTCTTAAAGCTTCTCTAATTGTCTAAAGAGCAAACAGAATTCCCTCTCCCATTTTAGAGAACTGAGGCTTTATGAGGCTACACCGTTTTTCAAAGGCAAGATCAGAAATAACAGTTGGCACTGCAGACTCCAGGGCCAGTTTAAAAAATTATATGGTGAATGTATTAGTTTTATCACAAAGAACCATTTATATAAAGTGATTTTCATAAACCCCAATGACAATGCAATGCAATATTAATTAAATTCAATTCACATCAAGGAAAACATACTAAAGTTTCTGTCAAATTTATTATAGACCTTTTCTGGAAACGCTTGTATTAAAATATCTTAAAAGGTTATCAAAATAGTGATAATTAAAGGTCAGTAGTTGATTTTAAATGACCCTTATCTTTGGAATACAAAGCTTAAAGAATTAACTTGTTGTATAATATAAATGTACCTCAATATTTCCATTTACGTAATGAACATTTACATATAAACTATAAATATTTAAATGTTGAAGTAGTGACAAAAGTAATTCCATCATTATCAACGGGGAATTGAAGCCAAAGGCATGAAAATAAAGTTTTAAGAAAGCATCTGACTGCTTTCGATGAGTTCAACATTCAAGATTAGACAAACTACATCTCCAGCACCTTAAAAAAACCTGTGAATACTCTCATGGAACCAATGTGAGTAGTGTTTGAGAATACATAGAAAATGTCAAAAATGTCAGAAGACCAGATTTGGACAAATGTTGTCCTGGTTTTCAAAAATCAAAGAAAGAAGAACCCCAGAAACTCTGTACCCCTGAGTTTCCCAACATTTGGGAATGTATTAGTAAGTCAGTGATTTTTCAGTGTATAGGGAAAATCAGTGATCCGTAGGAGTCAACATGGATTACACAAGAATAAGTCATACAAAAATAAGTTAATTTCTCTTTTTAATGCGTTATGAAATTAGTCAGAGGAAAGTTAAATATGTTATTTTTCATTTTAGCTAAGCTATTGAAAAGGAGTAACATAACATTGTAGTAGAAAACTTGGGAAAATGTAGTCTGGATGATATTAGAAATACTCATAGCAGATTGAGCAAAAATACATAGCATACTATCTAACGGACATCAGAGAGTCCTCTAACACCACGTCCCGGGCTCATCTTATTTCCCTCTGCTGTATATTGGTCACTTGACCCTATAGACAGAAGTCCTCCTTATCATTTGCCTATATCAAGAAACTTGGAAAAAGTAGTTAGTGTCTTATTTCCCCTTAATCTTCTTGGATAGCTGTTGGCCTGACTCTGGCAGGTCCAACACCCTGCTTGAGGGACTCCAGTCTGAGGATGGGGCTACCTCTCCATCTGTAATATAATTGCACCCCACTGTCTAGAAAACGGTTTTGCTTTTGTCACTATTCTGAGTAACTTGCATGATCTGCAAAGCTTCCTTTAAGGTCTAGACCCCTGCCTTGGTTTTGCTTGTCTCCTAGTAATGGAATCTCTGCCGCCTGCCCAGGACGCTCTTGGCCCCAATAGGAACACCCAAATGCCGATGGGTGCCCCTCCTGAACTTCTGATGACCCCCTTCCTGGATTTCTCAAAGTCATAGTGCCAGATGGTTGTGTAAATTATCAGTTATCAACAAATGGTTTGTGGAATTGAGTTAAATTCAAACGTCTGATGGATTATCATCTAACAGTCACCAAAGCTCAAAGAGAGAACATTCCAGCTCAAAGTAGTAAGGTCCTTCGTGGAAATGTTCATCTGTGAGTTAGAGGCCGTCTGTTAGGGATGTTTGAGAAGGGAATCCTGCATTAGGAGGGAGGTTGGACTTTTAAATTTCATTACAGATAATTTTTCCCAATCTAATAATTTTTGATTCTTCAGAAATCCAAGCATGATGCCTTGAAAATAAAAAGTACTTAATATTTTACTTGCTGAATAAAAGACAGGATAGATACTCAAAATACTATACCTCCATGACACCAACTGAAGAAAATGTAAAGGGCTATTATCACGTCCCACTGGAGTGTGACCTGGTTCATGCCGGAAAGCAGGACAAGGCTCCTGGTTCCCCGCTGGAAAAAAAAAATGAAAACTGTTTAAACTGTAATATTTTAATAAATTAGTAAAAAGCATTATATTTGTTCCTAACAGCTATTATTGTCTTTGATGAGAACCTTTGATTCGGAAGAAAAGAAGAAAGGAAGGAAGGAAAGAAAGGGAGAAAAGAAGTCAGTAGTAAGTGAGGAGGCATTCCACAGAGCTTTAGACCCCTGGAAAGTCACGGTGAATGGCCTTAGTAGGACATTTTGATCCCCGATAAAATGCAATTCCTCCTAAGCCAGTCTCTCTCCTCAGAAGTCTCCTCTTTCTGCTCTAACTCCTGATGATGAATTCTTCTCCTGACCAGATTTACGCGCCTATCAGGCTCCAGAAATACAGTCTTTGATGAGTAAAACTTGGGAAAAGCCCAAAATTTCAGAATGTCCCGAGAAAAAGCAGTGAAAACGAAGAAAGATGAAATGAGATGAAGGCACGTGTTCCATCGCCAGCTACACCTAGAAAAAGCCCTTCCAGCTGTGGAGAGCTCAAAAGGAACACATCAGTGACGTTCCAAACAAGGCAGCCATCAGCCGGCACCTGGAGTTACACTGTTCAGAGAATCAGCTACTTACGTTAAGTATTTGGATGATCATGTCTCTTTACCTTTCAACCTGTTGGAAGCGCATCATGTCACTTCAGAGCCAGGCTGTCACCCTCGTCACCTGCATCGTGTCTTTTTCCCCACTGCCCGCCTGGCCACGATCACTACAGATCTTCAGCTATGAGGCGGATGGAAATGTCAGCAGAGCCCCGACCTACATTTCAGATTCTTGAAGAGGAACTCAAAACCGTCCAGTTCAAAATGACTTGCTCTCATGTCACTATTTGGGAAAACCCAGTTTACCGAAAGTGATCTGCTTAGTCAGTACTTTTTTTTTTCTCAGCTTCATTTAAAATGATCTGTCTCTCCAAGAAATGGAACACATACACGTGGTTCGTCTGTCAAAATCTTTGACACCAAAAATATGCTTGGCTTTCATTTGCAGCCAACATTGATATTAATTTTAAACCTGTTTCTTAAAAAAAGACAGTTTAAATGCTACTGTCGACTGTTCACTTATTTAACAAGCATTTTTGAGCATTGAATATGTGCCAGGTATTGTTCTGTGTGTTAAAGATATGTTGTTGATTAACTACAGGATAGCTCCTTTATTGTATTGTTTCCAGTGATTAAATTACAGATTAGTTGCTTTGACCTATTGTTCACGGTTTTGCATGATTCTCCGAGCAAATTAAAAAATACCAAATATTTGGTTGGTTTATAGTAGGCATCACCGGGCCTTTCCCGGCCTCACTTTTCTTCCTGCCTCCTCTCTTTGTTCTACATGCATACCTTTTCACTCTTTATACTCCTTTCTCTTGTAAATGACAATTAATTTACTTGTTTCCTCTACAGTGAACTTTTTGAAGTTAGAAATTCTGTTCTGCCTTTTCAATTTTTCTATCGTTAGTCCCTAGACATTAGATACTCTGGGGGCACATTTAGATTTTTCCTGTCCTCAGATTCCCTCTAGACAGTGAAATCAGAATTTCTGTGGGTGGAGGCTGAGCATCAGGTGATTACAATGAGCAGGCAGGGTTGAGAACCAATGGATCACAGCCGTAAGAGAGTCCTTGAAGACCACACAGAAGAAATGACTGTCAACTGGGTTTTAATGATTAGTAACAGTTTTCCACGTGGTGAAGAGAAGGCGTGGGAAAGCACGTGCAAGTAATATTGATGCACTGGGACTGGCAAGTTGTTTCTCTAGATTGAGGGGAATAGCATTTCAGCTGGAAACTCAGGTCAATGGCAGATGCAATGGGCTTTGTATTCCTGCTAAGTGGTTTAAGCTTTATCTTGAAGTCAGTCCAGAAATAGCAAAGATTGTTAAGCAGAAATAACATGATCCGATCGGATATTAGAAAGATACTTCTAATTATTGCGTGGAGAATTTATTGAAGATGAAGAGCCCAGTCAGGAAGCTCTTGAAAGTCCAAGCTGATGAAGGCCTGATGCAAAGCAAAGGCAGTAAGAACTGAGAGGTGGAAACAATCGCTGTGTGGAGGCAGGTTGGGCAGGCCGTGGTGGCCGGTAAAGGAATGGTGAGCCTGGAGTTGTGCAGTGAACAACCTGTGCAGGAGGTTAAGGATCTAGGAGCATGAAAAATGACTCTGGTGGCTATTTTTGCTCAGCCAGCAGGTAATGACACGAACCTCGCACACAGAAGGAGGAGTGACCAGGGGCAGTGATAAATTTGGTTCCGCACATGTCAATTTGGGGGCGCTTGCCACTTGTTCACAGAGAACTGTCTGGTCGGTGTTTGTAGACATTGGTAAACTTGGGAGAGAAGTTTGAGCTGGAGAGCTAAATTTGAAGATTTCAGCGTGTCAATAGTATTGAAACTAAAATTAGAATAAGAGAACTCAGAGAGAACATCCAGAGGGACAAGGAAAGGGAGCAAGTGGTCAGAACCAGAAAATGTTGACCGAAGGACAAGAAGAGATCCAAGAAGGAGTGTGTGGCCAGTTTCGAATGGTTGGAGATTACATACAACAAAAACTAAAAAGAAGTGTTGGGTTTGGCAATAGTCTTCCGTGAGAACAGTTTCAGGAAAGAAACAGAGGTGGAAAGGAGATGGCAGTGAGTAAGAATAGAGGACAAAGGAGAGGATGCTGGCTAGTCTTTCAGAGATTTGGAGAGTGGAGATGGGATTGATGGAGAGCTCAGTGCAAATCAGGATTTGTCCATTTACTTTACTGGGGCTGGTGGTGGTCTTAACTGTCTTTTCATGTGTCTGTTTGCCCTGCATATCTATTCTTTGGTGAACTGTCTCTTCAAATATTTTGCCCATTTCTGCTGGTTTGTTGTTTATCTTATTGAGTTTTGAGAGTTATTTATATAATTTGGAAGCATTCTGCAAATATCTTCTCCTAGTCTGTGGCTTATTGCTTCATTTTCTTAACAATGTTTTTGGAGAGCAGAGGTTTTTAATTTTGATCAAGTCCAATTCATTAATTATTTTAATGGTTCTTTTTTTCTTCTGTCCTGTGAGCCTCTGCTCACATTTTGGTCGACAGATCCATACATAATCTTGTTTTATGCATTTTTCTGTTTAAAGACACCTTATTTAATATATGCATATTGTTGATTCATTAACATCGAACTCAGGGCCAACAGCACTATCATTCATGCCTGAGTGAAGCTTATCCAGCCCACAGATTTTCTCTGTAATGTGCATTGCAGCCTCCTTGAACTCGGGAGCTCTAGACAGAACTTCTGAACTAGTGGGCTATTTTAAACAGCAAAATCACCAGAAAAAGCACAAAATGTAAAGAATGTGGCACTAAATAGACTTTGGAAAGGACCCTTGTTTACAGCATGAGACCCAAAACACGTTCCTGAGCTGAGAACTTGCACATTGGGCCACTCAGATCTTTCGCCGTTCTGCACGTCTGCAAACAACTGACACACTGGCGCAAGGACTGATTTTGCGATTACAAGTCAATTTTAGCTAGTAAGTGAGTTCACAAACACAGAATCTGGGGACGATCAGGATGGACTATACAAAATCTCATCTGTAAGAGGTTTGGCTTCATTTGCTAATCAGAAAGCGTCCAGACTCATCGTCTTGGCTTTCTCCCCACAGGCAGGGCTGCCCTCTGGGTTTGCCCAGGTTAGTCCAATTTAAACTTGTCCCAGAGTAATTATAAATAACACTCCATTTTATTTTCAAAAGTATTCCATTTTTGGAAAATACATTCTACTGTCACCCTCTTGTAAGCCTGCTAGTAATAAACCTTGTTTATTTCCTAAAAGTTACACAACTTCAGCTTTTTCTCTAGCATTTGGTAAAAGTTTGGAATGGGTGTTGGCTGATGGGAATGAAAAGAGTGAGCATAAAATGCATGATTCTGAAAAAATATATTAAATTAGTAAGTGTATTTTGAGTTACATCATCAGGGCAAATACATCATAGTGCAATATTTTAGATTTTTCCCAACTTTTAAAAAAAAATCCACTTCAGGAATCTGAAAGCCAGAACAGAAGACAACAGCTAGAAATGTAATCCTTGTGGAACTGTGCTTTTCTATAAACTTACCTGCCTATTGCAAACTGAAAATATCTCCTCTTTCCCTGTCTGGAGGCAACAAACTTTGTCATAAACTAACTGGCTACGAGAAGGAGCTCCTTGCACTGGATTGGTTAGGATCTTTTAAGAAGTATAGCAGGACCAAGACCTGGGAGGTTCAACTGTTGCCTAGCAACACTGGTCTACCCACTGGAGAGCAGACCTAGAGGGATCTATCTTGCCTCAGGACCCAGATGCTATGCATGAGCGGGAATGAGCAGAACAGGAAGCGGACTGTTGATCCCTGAAGCAGAAACCTAGTGACTCCCTGACTCTGAGTAGAGGTCGAAAACCTACCGCCTCTATATGGGGAAGTGATATGGGAGCCCCAACATTATTTAAGGCCAGTAATCTAGTTACAGAAGGGGCCTAGGAAACTTGTCCTGAATTGGTGCTTGCAGAGTGAGTATGCTATTTTCACTTAGATTACTGTGTTTCTTTGAAGTGGCTTTAGAAGGGGAGAGCATCTGAATGCTGTAGTGTGTAAAACTTCTAAGCCATCTTCTGGAGGTACCACTGAATACGCAAATCCCATTAGGTAGACTTGATTTGGGCGGCATAAAATTTTGTGGCATAGCGATGTAGCAATTCTGTATGGGATGAGGAAATCAATAGGTTAATGGGTAGTTGGTTGAGTTGGTTTTCGAAGCAGAGAGGATGGCCATGGCTACCCATAGAGGCTAATGGAGTCTCCTAACGTGTGGGTATGCTCGTGGAAGACACCTTCTACATAACGGCATGATTCTTGGGAAGTTGGATGCAGTGGTCAGCCCAGTCTCTCTCTACACCTGGGTGGGAAACAGGTGTCCCCATTTGAAAGGACTTATGTACTACAGTGGGTGAAGTGTGATGAGTCCCTCCTCACTCCCTGCCTGGCACAAGACACATACCCCGCTCCTTCTTGGGCAGTCACAAATCGAACCAAGAGGACAGAAGAGGGCCTTTGGAAATGCAAGGCAAAAATGAGACAAGACAGGAGGGTTTTTTTTGTTTTTCCTAAAACAAATAACAAGATCTATGCTTTGAAACAACTCCCCAGTTCTTGGTAGATTAAGTCTAATTCTTTAATAGATTGCTAACTAGGAAAGTGGCTTCCTCCTCCCAATTTCTTCTTCAAAGAACCAGGAGAGAGGCAACTGCATGGGTGGGTTCCCAGAAATTGATGATGAAATAAGAAAAGCCCACTGTGACCATGGATGGACATGCTCAGTGAGCCCCTCCTCAGGGACTATTTAAGGTCATCTCTATACACTGCACTGAGGGGCTTGATCCTGGAGTAAAGCACTCTTCTGCTCTCTCCAGTATACTGTAGACTGTGTGTGCAATTAAAGTGAGGACTAATTTGATGTGTGATTTCGCCATCCTGCCTCTCTGCTGTTAGAGGCCTAACAGAGGGGCTGCACATTTGTTGAGAGCCTTCCTGTGCCAGCATGCACTGCGTTAGGGGCTGTGACCACAGAAGAGGATGGTCATGGCTTTCAAGGGCCTGAAGTGGGAGGAAAGAATGTATTTGAAAATTACAATGCAAGAGAATAAAATGCTAACGGAAAGATATGAAAAGAGTCAAGGGAGCAGAGGGGAACATACAGCAGCCGCAAGTCCACACTTTTGCAAGCTTCAGCCATGAGTGCCAGCTCCTACAGGAGTTTACCTGATCTGGCTCAATGAGTCAGGCTCAGTTTTTTTGCCTGTTCCCTCCAATTTGATCTCATACTTGTGTCACTGAACTGGATTTTATGGTACCAGCATCCCTCTTTCAAATGCCTCTCCAGCCACCCCATCATCCTCCAATGGGTGTGGACCACACCATCTCCTCTTTGCTTCACCATAGTGCCCAGCTCACTGATTGGGCCTGCCCTACCTTCCAATATTCACAACTCTGAGTAATTACGAAAAGTATAATTTTAGTTCCATAATCTTTATGTGAGAAAGTAACAGAAAATATTATTCATTTCAGAAAACTTATTATCAGTAATATTGAACTTATTTTTCTGACTTCATAGCCTTGAAGTTATAAGTTTTAATTATCTTGAGGATACTTTTACCTGGAAGAACTCATTCTTTGAATGTGCCAGCTAAACGAGATGTTGCTTTTTTTAATTAATTTTCTCAACCACTGAATTAATAACCCAATTATTCATATAGAGTTATGTAGACTCTTTGAAGAGAAATAAACATCACAAATCTTTTGACTCATCCAAAGGATGGTACCTACGTGGAGCTGTTCGATTCTTCTCAGCATCAAACACCTTCTGGCTCATTCAGCTCTCTTGGAGTGGGTGCTACAGGCTGAATCATCACCATTTCCTGTGAGGTGTGTGTTAAAGGGCAGCTTGGCCTTATTTCTTATTAGCGTGTTAGAGACTTAAGAAAGCTAAGGAGTGGAGGTGAATTCATAACCTCCAACGTACAACTCTGGCTCTTGGAGACTGTACGCATACTTGTAAGGAGGAAAATTTCCAGATTTTCAACTTCCGTATGCGTCTTTTCCTAAACCTGATGTTTCTGAGAATGAGCCTGGGTTCACAGTAGTCATTCTCTCTCTTTGTAAGGAATGGTGTCTCTCTCCCTCGGTTCTCAGTATCGTGCGTTACCCTTGGCATAAATAGCTCCAAGGGACCAAACAAACAGCAATGGAAATACTGGGTTTAGGGAGGCCTCCTGGGATAATTAATCTAGTGGCTTTAAACATAAGGCTTCCGCCTATATAAGTTAGAATATAATATATATATATATATTTGTTTGTTTGGTTTGGTTTTCTGTTGTTGTTGAGGAAGATTAGCCCTAACTACTGCCAATCCTCCTCTTTTTGCTGAGGAAGACTGGCCCTGAGCTAACATCTGTGCTCATCTTCCTCTACTTTATATGTGGGATGCCTGCCACAGCATGGCGTGCCAAGCGGTGCCATGTCCGCACCCGGGATCCGAACCGGCGAACCCCGGGCCGCCGGGAAGCAGAATGTGCGCACTTAACTGCTACACCACCGGGCCGGCCCCAATATAATATATATATGTTTTAAGTGAAGCTTACTGAAACACTTGTGTTTCAGCCTATGTTGAGATACTCTGAATTTTAGCCAATTTGAGCCCATTTTGGAATGGTCTGAATCCCAGGCATCAGAAGAAATACGGGGGATCTATGGCGATCCTCTTAAGTGTAAATGAGAGTTTTGATGGACTATCACATTTTCTCTAGACACATCAGATGAAATTCACGTGTAAAATGTTATTGATTTCTTTCAGATATGCTGTGCTGTATCCAATAATGTAGTTAAAGGTTATGCTATCAAGTCACATCATGGCATATTGGTTCCTACTACAGCCTAGTCTCATTTATTTCATCTTATAAAATGTTCAATAATTTCTATTGTCTATTTAAAAGGAAGTAAACTTAGGGCCAGCCCTGTGGGCTAGTGGTTAAGCTTGGCGCACTCTGCTTTGGTGGCCTGGGTTCGGTTCCCAGGCGCAGACCTGCACCAGTCATTGGCGGCCATGCTGTCGCAGTGACACACAGACAAAATAAGGGAAGATTGGCACAGAAGTTAGCTCAGGGTGAATCTTCCTCAGCAAAAATAAAAAATAAATAAAAAGATGTAAACTTATTTAGGCTGTTTGATATTTTAATATTTCAATGAAAAAATATGCAGGGGGAGATATAATTTTAAATCTACTTTTAAGGGTATTTAAGGAAGACTTTGGGAGACCACTGCACTAGAGCTCAACTCTACAAGCCAGACCAAAACCGGATGTGGAAAGAATGCACCAAAATATCAATAGTGGTTTCTTTGGATTATGAATTATGGCTACTTTTTCTTCCTTTTGCTTTTGTATAACTTTCTATTTTTTTAGGATGAGTATATTATATGTGATGATTTTTAAAACACTTAACAAATACTAAACACATTAAAAGACAAGGAAAACTTTAAAGGAAGGGATATAAGGGGAAGCCCCTTCCTAGCTGATGCGAAAATATGAGATAGCTGGAGGGAATTATTGACGCGTCTACTGATGCACACGTTTCACTGACGCAAATTTGGCTATAAGGGGAGGGAGACAGAGAGTTTTCATACCGTGAAACTCTCCCTCATTCTTCTTCTGTCCCCTTCAAAATAGACCTTGAACCTTTAGTGACTCAAGGAAAGAAGGCCATGTCAGAAATACAATAATAATAATTTTTTTAAATTGAGGTACAATTGACAAATAAAATTCTATATATTTAAAGGGTACAACATGATGGTTTGGTATATATATACAAATGTGAAATTATTACCACAGTCAAGTTAATTAACACACCCACCACCTCACATAGTTACCTTTTTTTGGTGAGAACACCTCAGATCTACTCTCCTAGCAGATTTCAAGTATACAATACAGTAATATTAACTGTACATTAGATCCTCAGAACTTATTCATCTTATAACTAGAAGTTTGCACCCTGTGACCAACATCTCCACATTTCCCCCACCCCACAGCCCCTGGCAACCACCATTCTACTCTCTGTTTCTATGAATTTGACTTTGTTTTAGATTCCTCACATAAGTGATACCATACGTTATTTGTCTTTCTCTGTCTGGCTTATTTCACTTAGCATAACGCCCTCCAGGTTCATCCATGTTGTTGCAAATGGCAAGATCTCCTTTTTGCTCATGGCTGAATAATATTCCATTGTATATATATATGGCATCTTCTTTATCGCTTCATCTATTGATGGGCACTTAGGTTGTTTCCGTATCTTGGCTGTTGTGAATAATACTGCAATGAACATGGGTGTGCAGATGTCTTTTCAAGATACTAATTCAATTCCTTTGGATAAATACCCAGAAATGGGATTGCTGGAGCACACGGTAGTTCAACTTTCAATTTTTTGAGGAAGCTCCATGCTGTTTTCCATAATAGCTGCACCGTTTCACATTCCCACGACCAGTGTATAAAGGTTCCCTTTTGCACATCCTCACCAACATTTGTTATCTCGTGTGTTTTTGATATTAGCCATTCTGACAGGCATGAGGTGATATCTCCTTGTGATTTTGATTTGCATTTCCTTAATGATTAGTGATGTTGGTGATTTGTGTATCTTTTCTGGAAAAATGTCTATTCAGGCCCTCTGTTGTTCTTTAATCAAATTAATTGTTTTTTGCTATTGATTTGTATGAGTTCCTTATATATTTTAGATATTAATACCTTATCAGATAGATGTTTTGTAAATATTTTCTCCCATTCTGTAGGTTGCCTTTCCACTTTGTTGATTTTTTTCTTTGCTGTGCAGAAACTTTTTAGTTTGATGTAGTCTCATTTGCTTATTTTTGCTTTTGTTGTCTGTGCTTTTGGTGTCACAGACAAAAACATCATTGCGAAAACCAATGTCAAGGAGTTTTTTCCCTGTGTTTTCTGCCACAAGTTTTACGGTTTCAGGTCTTACACTTAAACTTCTAACCCACTTCAAGTTGTTTTTTGCGAATGGTGTAAGACAGGGGTTCAATTTCATTCTTGTGCATGTGGATATCCATTTTCCCAGTACCATTTACTGAAGAGTCTATCCTTTCCCCATTGTGTGTGCTTGGTGCCTTCGTCAAAGATTCGTTGACTGTATTTGCAGGGGTTTATTTGTGGACGCTCTGCTCTGTTCCATTGGTCTGTGTGTTTGTTTTTATGCCAGTACCCTACTGTTTTGATTACTGTGGCTTTGTAATATAGTTTGAAATCAGAAGTACAATGCCTTCAGTTTTTTCCTTCTTTCTCAAGATTGTTTTGGCTATTCGGGGTCTTTTTTTGGTTCCCTCCAAATTTTAGGATTGTTTTTTCTATTTCTGTAAGAACTGCCATTGGAATTTTGATAGGGATTGTATTGAACCTGTAGATTGCTTCAAGTACTATGGACATTTTAACAATACTAATTCTTCCAACCCAAGAACACAGGATATCTTTCTATTTGTTTGTATCTTCTTTAATTTCTTTCATCAATGTCTTACAGGTTTCAGTGTACAAATCTTTCACCTCCTTGGTTAAATTTATTCCTAAGTATTTTATTGTTTTTTATTTTAAATGGAATTGTTTTCTTAATTTCTCTTTCAGATAGTTTGTTGTTAGTATTTGGAAATGAACTGATTTTTATATATTGATTTTGTATCCTGAAACTGTACTGAATTTATTAGTTCTAATTGTTTTGGGGTGGAGTCTTTAGGGTCTTCCATATATAATAGTCATCTGTAAACACAGACAATTTTACTTCTTATTTTTTGATTTGGATACTTTTGATTTCTTTTTCTTGCCTAATTGCTCTGGCTTGGACTTCCAGTAGTATGTTGAATAAAAGTGATGAAAGTGGGCATCCTTGTCTCGTTCCTGATCTCAGAGGAAAAGATCTTAGCTTTTCACTGTTGAGGATGATGTTACCTGTGGGATTGGTGTATATGACCTTTGTTATGTTGAGGTACATTCCTTCTATACCTAATTTGTTGAGAGTTTTTTTAATCATGAAAGGATGTTGAATTTTGTCAAATTTTTTTTATGCATCTATTGAGATGATCTTATGACTTTTATCCTTCATTCTGATAATGTGGTGCATCACATTTATTAGTTTGTATACGTTGAACCATCCTTGCACCCCAGGGATAAACCTCATTTGATCATGGGATGTGATCATTTTAATATTGTCATTTTAATATGTTGTTGAATTCAGTTTGCTACTAACTGTTGAGGATTTGTGCATCTATGTTCATCAGGCCTGTTGGGCTGTAGTTTTGTTTTCTTGTATCCTCGTCTGGCTTTGTTATGATGGTAATGCTGGCCTCATAAAGTGAGTTTGGAAGTATTTCTTCCTCTTCAATTTTTTGGAAGAGTTTGAGAAGGATTGGGGTTAATTCTTCTTTAAATATTTGGTAGAATTCACCAGTCTAGCCATCTTATCCTGGACTTTTCTTGTTAGGAGATTTTAGATTACTGATTCAATCTGCTTACTAGTCATAGGTCTATTTGTATTTTCTATTTGTTCATGATTCAGTCTTGTTAGGTTGTATGTTTCCAGGAATTTATCCATTTCTTCTAGGTTATCCAATTTGTTGGCATAGAATTGTTCGTAGTAGTCTCTCCTGATCTTTTGTATTTCTGCAGTATCAGTTGTAATGTTTCCTCTTTCATTCCTGTTTTCATTTGTTTGAGTTTCTCTCTTTTTTTCTTAGTTAAGCTTAAGGTTTATCAATTTTGTTGTCTTTTCAAAAAAATAGCTGTTAGTTTCATTGATCTTTTCTTTTGATTTCCTAGTGTCTGTCTCATTTATTTCCACTCTGATCTTTGTTATTTCCTTCCTTCTGCTAACTTTGGGATTAGTTTGTTCTTCTTTTTCTAGTTCCTTGAGATGTAAAGTTAGGTTGTTTAATTGTGGTCCTTCTTTTTCTTAATGTAGATGTTTATTGCTATAAAAATTATGATTAACAATGAAAGTTAGTATTTATTTTATATATCTACTATTATTTATATTAATATTATTCATTATTATTAATATTATTTAATATTATATATTATTCATTATTATATATTATTCATATTGGCTTTGATGGAAAATTTCTATTATTTGCTAAAAATAATAGACTAGAATAAAGATAGCTTCTTTATTCATTCACTGCTGTCAATCAGTGGGAATAAATATTTATAAAGTCTTTCATGATGCTCGAAACATTTTTAGAGAATCTTTCAGGTAAAGAACAACAGGAGTCAGGATGATCAAGGCGCACATTCGTCACTGTTGTGTAGGCCCCTCATTCGCCTGACCTTCACATACAATTCTAAGGGACACGTGCATTGTAAAGGTGATTTTAGGCTGTTCAAATTAACAAAGATACCAATAAAATATTCTAATTTTCAAATACATTCATGAAAACGATTTTGATTTTTGAGATTAAAAGTTTCTTCAAGAAAGGTTTAGAGTTCTATCAACTCAAACAAAAGAGCGAGAACCCGGCCACATGGAAGCTGATGATCTTCAGTGGTTTTCATCGCCTCTGCTCATCTCCTCCAAAAATAAAAATCTGAGACTTAAGAGGACTTCAGGTGGTACAATTGACCATGTGAAAAGCACCATTTAAATACTCCTCTTCAATTTTCAATTGTGTGCTCAGGGTTTTTTTGCTGGTCCATCTGAACAGTGACTACATTATGCTTTCAGGGCAACCATTTTAACACTCCTGTGACCAACAATTGTGAGCTTCTCAAAGTGGCATTTCAGTTTAGTGCTGAAAAGAATGCAGGAACAGCCTGGAAAATTGAGTGTGTGAGAAGACATACAGTGCACAGCATCGTCCAGGTTGTACGTTCTGTGAATGGTTCCAGGAGAAGATTCAGTCACGGAGGCTCACGACGAGCACGGGCGGAACGGTGGCATCCCGCTCCTGGGACTCACGTAGTGTACAGATTCCCACAGCTCCACCTGCCGTAGTCTCATCCTAAAAAGTCAAGTCCAGAAAAATCCCAGTTGTGGTATGCGAGTTTTATTTTTCCTGAAACACATTTAAAAAAGCACTTGGCTATTAAATGAAAATGTTCACCTGTGCACCATCTAAAATTACTCATTTATCACCAGGACAAGCACTACACCAAGAAAACTTGTTTGGAGTATCCCGTGTAGCAAACTACATTTTTAGAGAACAAAAAAAACTTAAAAAAAATTTTCTTTGGCATATTGTCTCTGCCATTCTGTCCATATATATATATGTTCGAAAAAAGAACTGAATGAGTGTGTTTTTGTTGTTTTTTATTTTTCTTTCTTCTCCCCAAAGTCCCCCAGTGCATAGTTGTGTATTCTAGTTGCAGGTCCTTCTAGCTGTGGCATGTGGGATGCATGACCTGATGAGTGGTGCCACGTCCGTGCCCAGGATCCGAACCAGCGAAACCCTGGGCCGCTGAAGCAGAGTGTGTGAACCCAACCACTCGGCCAGCCCCCTGAATGAGTGTGTTTTTAATTAACAATGTAAAACATACCATAGAATCATTCTTGCTTTCTAGAAGCATGCACTGAGGGGTATAATTTAAGTGAAAGGAAAATTGCTCTCCATCATTTTGCTCCGTCCATGTTTGTTCTGACTTCATGTACTTATCTTCACGAATGCATTCATTTTTTCAAAAGATATTTATTGAGCGTTTACTATGTTTGAGTAATTATTCCAGCACTGGGAATAAAGGGTAAACCAAACAGACAAAAGTAGAGCTGACCTTCTAGCGTGAAGAGACAGACCGTAAGTAAAATAAATAAATAAAATGTAGTTTTAGATGGTGATAGCGTTTGGAGAGCAGTAAAGTGAGAAAGGCAGGCAGAGTTCATTGTGCTCAGAGAAGGTCTGGCTGGAATATATCATTTGAGCAAAGATCTGGTAGAAGTGAGGGAGGGTCCATGGAGCTAATTTGAGGAAGTGCTTCAGGCAGACAGAGCGGTGTGGGCAGGGAGGGGAAGAGAAGGAAACTCTGGGCTCATCTGAGGAGCAGTAGGGAGACCAGCGTAGGAGGAGCAAGGTAAGCAGAGGAGAACGGCAGGAGATGAACTCAGAGGAAAGGAGGTCAGAGAACAGAGAAGTCACTGCCGTGAGGGGAGGAGGCAATGGTAAGTGGCTGCAATGATGGAGATGAGAAGCCATTGGAGAGTTTGAAGTAGAGGGGACAATGATTTGACTCCAAGGATTCTGGCCTCAGCAGCTTGAGTTGCTTAAAGAGGTGAGTAAAGTGGCCATTAATTGAGATGGGGTAATACTTGAAGGGGAATGGAGAAGGGAATTAGGAATTTGTCTGGGGACACGTTAAGTTAAGAATGCCAATTACACATCCAGAAAGAGGAGTTGAATAGGCAATCGGTCCTATCAGGCTGAAATTCAGAGGAGAGATATGGGAGGGATATAAACATTTGAATGTCATCTGTGCATAAATAAAATTTAAAGGCACAAGCATGAGTGAAATTACCAAGAAAGTACATATAAACTAGAGATAGAAAAGGGAAGGAGTCCCAGGACCAAGCCCAGAACGTTCCTGTGTAAAGATATTGGGGAAAACAAACCAAGGCAAATTTTCTACTAACTATCCTCAGAAAGTTACCAGGAAATTAATTTATTTGTGATTGGAAAAGTGATTAACTGCATATATCACAAAGCTAAAGGATCTTGAAGCTAAAATATACCTTAACCTAAAGGATGATCAGATTCAACCAGTTGACCTTTCGGCAACAAATAGCTTGACCTTTAAAAACTTAGCTGAACAAGTCATTCGTCCAGTTTCGATTTAAAGGTTTAATTTCAGTGAAATGATGTGCAATGAGTGAAATACGAACCTCCAGTACAGAGGAAGTGGATTAGAGTAAATGTGGGCTTAGTGGACAAAAGGAGGGCTCTGGTTATAACCCAGGGGTGTGGGTCGGGGACCACTCAATTCCACAAACTTTTACTGAGTGTCTATTATGTGTCAAACACTGGAGAGGGTAATTTGGACAATGCAAATATGAATAAGACTTTGTCTTCTTTTCAGAAAGATCACAACAGAAAAATGGAGAAAAAGGTAAGTAAAATGTGATAAGAGCCATAGAGAGACAGAAGCACCTCATGGTTCAAGCTAATGAAAGTGATTCTCCATTGGGAACATCTTAGAAGCTCCATAGAAGACATGATATTTGAAATACCCACTAAAATATGAGTAGGATTCGATTTTGACAGGTAGAAGTTATGGTATGGGCAAATGTCCTGGGGTGGGAAAGCTCAAGCATATGTTCACTGGTGGGTATTTATGTCCTCAAACCATTGCTATTGTCATCCATATCTCTTTCATTTTTTTTTTCTCCCAAAGTGCAGAAGCAGAGATTGCATAAATAATTATTAGTTTGAATCCATTGAGAAAATATGTGCGTATTTGCACATCCATGTTCATTGCAGCATTATTCACAATAGCCAACATGTGGAAGCAATCTAAATGTCCATCAGTGGATGAGTGGATACAGAAAATGTAGTATATACATATAATTGAATATTATGCAGCCCTAAAAAGGGGGAAATTCATATGTTACAACATGAATAAACTTTGAGGACATTATGCTAAGTGAAATAAGCTGGTCACAAAAAGACAAATACTGGATGATTCCACTTATATGAAGTATGGAAAGTAATTAAACTCATAGAAACAGAAAGTAGAATGGCGGTGGCCAGGAGTAGGAAGGAGGTGGAAAAGAGGAGTTGTTCGATGGATTCGGCGTTTCAGTTTTGCAAGACACACAAGTTCTAGAAATCCGTTGCACAACAATGTGTATACAGTCAACACAATCGTGTTGTGTTGGTAACGTTTATGTTGTATTCTTTTACCACAATAAATAAAAAGAAAAGAAAAAAGTGTGCATGTGCCCATACTCATTTGGTCATAAGTAACTGAACCCAACCAAAACAGCTTAGTCAAATAAAGGAGAACATATTTGTTCAGAGAAACTAGGAAAGGGTAAGGATGCAGTCGGTGGGGACTTAGCCACTGCAGCCACGAGCTCTTATTTGTCCCTCTAGGTGTCACTCTCTGCCTCCTGCTTCACCCTTCTCCCTGCAAATCTGCTTTCTCCACAGGGTGGCCAACATGGCTAATGATAATTCCCAGGTTTACGCCTTGGACTTTCTGCCACAGAAGGAGTCCCAGTGTTCTCCCTCCAAGTTCCAAACATTGAGAAGAGTTGTAAGTGGCCCAGTTGACCTCTGGACCAACTGATGACAGGATCTTGTAAGATGATATTACAAGGGGTCAGATCTTACGAGAACTTGGTAAGCCCAATGGGACCCATATGATGGGGAGGGGGGTGGGGGGTAAATCAGCTAGCTATTACCACCTCCATGCTGTATAACAAAGCACTCCAAACGAGTGGCTTAAAGCAGTGTCATTTATTTCCTCAGATCTGCAGATTGGCTGGGGCAGCTCTGCTTCAGGCTGCGGTGGCTAGGCTGGCTATATTCCACACGTTGGTCATCCTCCTCCTGGGGCCAGTCAGCTAGCCAGGGCACCTGAGAGACCTCTGACGTTTAGGCCCAGAACCATCCTAACGCTGCCACTCCCACTCACATGCGATTGGTCAATGCAAGTCACATGGCTAAACACTGGGTCAAGGGGAAGAGAAATGCTTTCTGCGCACAGTGAAGCTACAGTCAGAGTGGGATGGAGGGAAGTGAAGGGCCGGGCTAAATCATTTAATCTACCGCAGAGGATGAATGTGAGAAACAGTTCCCGGGGAAAACTGGATGTTAGGCAAACAAGACAATAGGTGTCCAGTATAGTATTATTACATAGACACAACACAATAAAGTTGAGTACAGTGGTCCCCCCTTATCCCTGGGGGTATGTCCCAAGACCCCCAGTGGATGCCTGAAACCTCAGACAGTACCGAACCCTATATATGTGATGTTTTTTCCCGTACATACATACTTATGATAAAGCTTAATTTATAAATTAGGCACAGTAAGAGACTAACAACAATAACTAATAATAAAATAGAACAAATACAGCAATATATTGTGATAAAAGTTACTGTAGATCTTAGTAATCTCAGCATACAATTTTTTTTCATTCCTTATTAGATAGAGAAGTTTCACCTTTTCACTTAAAGGAAGCACTTTATGGTTTCTCTTTGGCATATCTCAATTGCCAGCATCGCTGCTCTTGTGTTTGGGGACATTATTCAGGAAAATAAGTCTTCCTTGAACACAAGCACTGCGATACCATGACATTCTATCTGATAACCAAGATGGTTACTAAGTGTCTAAAGGACGGGGAGTATACAGTGCCCAGGGACGATGGGGAACACGCGAGATTTTACCACGCTACTCAGAACACACAATTTAAAACTTACAAATTGTTTACTTCTGGAATTTTCCACTTAATATTTCCAGACTGCAGTTGACCACAGGTAACTGAAACCACGGATGAGAGAGGATGAGTGTAGTAGATTTGATCACTCCCAAAATGCTGAAGTAGAGAGCGGTGGGAAGACAACTAGTCAGCCCTTACGATGCTACAAGCATTGCACTAGGAATTTTGTAGACATCACCTCAAAGGAGAAGCAATAAAAACTATGATTAACCTGCAACAGCGACATTTTGCCCATAAACTCTGTTAGGTTTCAGAGAATGTCCTTGAGGATTCCAAGCTAGCATGCCTTTTTCCAACTGCTGCTTCTCCAAGGGTGGGTCGCGCCCTCAACTTCCTAATCTGATGTCTGTGAAACAAAGGCGCCGGCGTGGAACAGTGGGAAAGAGACATGTTCTGAAGCCAGGGGGACCTCAGTTTACCTTCTATCCCAGCCACTTACTAGTTGAATGATCTTAGACAAATCAGCAACCCATTTTACCATCAGTTTTCTTCTCTGTAAAACGTGACTAAAATATATACAATATAGGATTTGGAGAGGATTGAAAGAGTGTATGTCTACAAAATGTACATCACGGTGTCTGGCTCATAATCATTCAATAAATGTTAGTTTCTTGGTTATGGAAGTAACAAATGAAATAAGGCAAAATTCTTATATTAAGTTCAATGCTTTGCTCTTTTCCACACTAAAATCTAACACCATTCAGAATGGAAAAATTCTCAAATAAAATGGAGCACAAGTTTACATAGAAAAATAAAAAGGAAAGCACTGAAGTTATTAGCACCATACTTGAAACCAAAATTCTATTGAAAAAAAAAGCGGCTGTTTGTTCCTTTTTTTTTTTTGAGGAAGATGAGCCCTGAGTTAACTACTGCCAGTCCTCTTCTTTTTGCTGAGGAAGCCTGTCCCTGAGCTAACATCCGTGCCCATCTTCCTCTACTTTTTTATATGTGGGATGCCTACCACAGCTTGGTGTGCCAAGCGGTGCCATGTCCACACCTGGGATCCGAACCGGCAAACCCTGGGCCGCTGAGAAGCGGTGCGTGTGAACTTAACCGCTGCGCCACTGGGCTGGTCCAGCAGCTGTTTGTTCTGTCAACTGTTTTTCTCGGAGGAATCTTCCAGCAGCCTCACCTTGAGAGTTTCCATTTCATGTTTCAGTCCGCAGAGGCGCTCACGTAGTTTGTCATTAAATTCTGTTAGAGGACAGTGGCCGAAACGCTGAGGAACCTGACACATCTTTCACCATTTACAATTTGCCAGCAGGATTCAATTATTTTAACTCAGGAGAGATGTTCACTTTACCGTCAGTAGCTGACTGACTTTCCCTTTCAGTATATTTCTTCCACATGCCTTCTTTTCTTCACAGTGTTGGGAAATCAAGGTGTTTGCGCTTGTAAAAACATTGTAATAAGGTAATTTACAGTATAAATGAGGTTGTCAAACTTCTACTTTCTGTTTAACAGAGTAAATCTTGGATGATTAATTTAATTAATTTGTCTTCTTTATACTTTGCATGTTTCATCAGTGGTCCTTGCTACGTACGGCCTTGTTTATAAGAACATTTATATTTTGCTGATATTTCCTTCTTAAGTTAATACTAATCAGTTGTTAAACGAAAGAATGATTTGATATGTTAGAGTTAAACTTTTACTCATGTTTCACTCTAAAAAACAATAGAAAACTTCATTAAATCCAGAGCACAGTGTGATTCAGTCGTGAAGAACTCTCAGAGAGTTTCATTGCTTCGTATTATATCATATATCTTTTCTGGATGCCAAAATTATAGATATATTCATTTCTTAAGTGAAAATTTTAAATTAGAGTTGCAAGAGAAAATAGTAAAGTTGACCAACTTTTAAAATTTTAAATTTTGCTTCAACAGAGCATATATTTTCTTTTTCTTTACTGAGCTGACACAGGTTTATAAAATTACGTACATTTCATGGGTACAACACTGTAAAGAATCTACTTTCCATCCATCACCATACAATTGGCCCAGTTTACCTATTTTTCCTTCTCCCACTTCCTTCCCCTCTGGTAACCATGAATGTGTTCTCCATATCTATGTGTTTATTTGTTTGTTCATTTTTTTAAATATTGAACATATGAATGAAATCATATGGTATTTGTTTCTCTTCATCTGACTTATTTCACTTAGCATAATACCCTCAAGGTCCATGCATGTCATCACAAATGGGAAGATTTCGTCTTTTTCATAGCTGAGTAGTATTCCACTGCATACACACACACATGCACACATGTATATATCTTCTTTACCCATTATATATATATCTTCATTACATATATATATATATATCTTCTTTACCCATTAATCTGTTGATGGGCACTTAGATTGTTTCCACATCTTGGCTATTGTGAATAATGCTGCAATGAACATAGGGGTACAGATATCTTTTTGAATTAGTGATTTCATATTCTTCAGATAAATACCCAGCAGTGGAATAGCTGGATCATGTGGTAGTTCTGTTCTTCATTTTTGAGGAGTCTCCATACTATTTTCCATAGTGGCTGCACCAGTTTACATTCCTTTACATTTATAAGAGAAAAGTGTGCTCTTTTCTCCACATCCTCTCCAACACTTGTCATTTCTTGTCTTTTTAATAACCTCCCTAATGATAAGTGATGTTGAACATCTTTTCATGTGCCTGTTTGCCATCCGTATGTCTTCTTTGGAAAAGTGTCTATTCAGATCCTCTGCTCACTTTTTGATTGGGTTGTTAGTTTTTTTGTAGTTGAGTTGTATGAGTTTCTTATATATTTTGCATATTAACCCCTTATCAGATATATGATTTGCAAATATCTTCTGTTCAGTAGGTTGTCTTTTCATTTGTTGGTGGTTTCCTTTGCTGTGCAGAAGTTTTTTAGTTTGACGTAGTCCCTTTGGTTTATTTTTGCTTTTGTTTCCCTTGTCTGAGGAGAAATATCCAAAAAGATATTGCCAAAACCAATGTCAAAGAGCATACTGCCTGAGTTTTCTAGGAGTTTTGTGGTTTCAGATCTTACATTCAAGTCTTTAATCCATTTTGAGCTAACTTTTGTGTGTGGTGTAAGATAGTGGTCTAGTTTTATTCTTTTGCATGTGGCTGTCCAGTTTTTCCCACACCTTTTATTGAAGACTTTCCTCTCTCCATTGTATGTTCTTGGTTCCTTTGTCATAAATTAGTTGTCCATGTATATGTGGGTTTATTTCTGAGCTCTCAGTTCTGTTCCATTGATGTGTCTGTCCATTTTTCTGCCAATACCATGATTGTTTTGATTACTATAGCTTTGTAGTATAATTTTAAATCAGAGAATCAAAATTGATTCCTCTAACTTTGTTCTTTTTTCTCAGGATTGCTTTGGCTATTCAGGATCTTTTGTCATTCCTTGAAAATTTTAGGATTTTTTGTTCTATTTGTGTGAGACATGTCAGTGGGATTTTCATGGGGAGTGCATTGAATCTGTAGATTGCTTTAGGTTATATGGACGTTTTAACAATGTTAATTCTTCCAATCCATGAGCATAGAATGTCTTTCCATTTCTTGTGTCTTCTTCAATTGCTTTCAACAATACCTACTAGTTCTCAGTGTACAGGTCTTTCACCTCCTTGGTTAAATTTATTCCTAGGTATTTTATTTTTTGTGTGTCTGATTATATATGGGATTTTTTTCTTAATTTCTCTTTTGGCCAGTTAATTGTTAATGTATAGAAATGAAACAGATTTTTGTATATTGATTTCATACTCTGCAATTTTACTGTATTCATTTATTATTTCTAATAGTTTTTTGATGGAGTCTTTAGAGTTTTCTATATATAAAATTACATCATTGCAAATGGTGACAGTTTTACTTCTTCCTTTCCAATTTAGATGTCTTTTATTTCTTTTTCTTGCCTAATTACTCTGGCTAAAACTTCCAATACTATGTTGAATAAGATTGGCAAGAGTGGGCATCCTTGCCTTGTTCCTCATCTTAGAGGGATAGATTTCAGTTTTTGTTCATTGAGCATAGTCTTAGTTGTGGGTTTGTTATATATGGCCTTTATTGTGTTGAGATACATTCTTTCTATACTCATTTTATTGAGAGGTGTTTTTTTTTTTAACATAAATGGATGTTGAATTTTGTCAAATGCTTTTTCTGCATGTATTGAAGTGATCATATGATTTTTAACCCACATTTTTTAATATGGTGTATCATATTGATTGACTTGAGGATGTTGAACCATCCTTGCATCCCTGGAACAGATCCCACTTGATCATGGTGTATGATCCTTTTAATGTATTGTGTCTTCAGTTTGCTAATATTTTTTTGAGGTTTTTTTGTCTATGTTCATCAGAGATATTGGCCTGTAATTTTCTTTTTTTGTGTTATCCTTGTCTCGTTTTGGTATCAGGATAATGTTGGCCTCGTAAAATGAGTTAGGAAGTGTTCCCTCCTCTTCGGTTTTTTGGAAGAGTTTGAGAAGTGTAGGTATTAAATCTTTGAATGTTCGGTAGAATTCACCAGCGAAGTCATCTGGTCCTAGACTTTTGTTTCTAGGGACGTTTTTGATTACTATTTCAACCTCCTTACTAGTGATTCAGGTTTGATATTTCTTAATGAGTCAGTCTTGGAAAGTTGTATGATTTGAAGAATTTATCCATTTTTTCTAGGTTGTCCAGTTTGTTGGCATATAGCTGCTCCTAGTAGCCTCTTTTAATACTTATATTTCTGTGGTGTCCATTGTAACTTCTCCTCTTTCATTTCTGATTTTACTTATTTGGGCCTTCTCTCTTTTTTCTTAGTGAGTCTAGCTAAAGGCTTATCAATTTTGTTTATATTTTCAAAGGACCAGCTCTTAGTTTCACTGATCTTTTCTACAGTCTTTTTAGTCTCTGTTTCACCTTTTTCCACTCTAATTTTTATTATTTCCTTCCTTTTATTGACTTTGGGCTTTGTTTTTTCCTCTTTTTTCCAGTTTCTTTAGGCGCGATGTTAGATTGTTTATTTGAGATCTCTTTTGTTTCTTAAGGTTGGCCTGTATTGCCATAAACTTCCCTCTTAGTACTTCTTTTGCTGCATCCCATACATTTTCGTATATCATATTTTCATTTTCATTTATCTTCAGATATTTTTTATTTCATCTTTGATTTCTTCATTGATCCAATAGTTATTCAGTAGCATGTTGTTTAGTCTCCACATATTTGTGATTTTTCCAGCTTTCTTCTTGTAGTTGATTTCTAGTTTCATACTGTTATGGTCAGAAAAGATGCTTGCTATGATTTCAATCTTCTTAAATTTATTGAGAATTGTTTTGTGTCCCCATGTATAGTTTGTCCTTAAGAATATTCCACGTGCACTTGAGAAGAATGTGTATTCTGCTCCTGTTAGATGGAAGGTTCTGTCTATATCTGTTAAATCCACCTAGTCTAGTATTTCATTTAAGGCTGATGTTTCCTTGTTGATGTTCTGTCTGGGTGAGCTCTCCATCGATATAAATGGAGTGTTAAACTCTTCTACTAATATTGTGTTTCTGTCAATTTCTCCTTAGGTCTACTAATAATTGCTTTATATATTTTGGTGTTCTTATGTTAGGTGCACACAGGCATCCCTCAGAGATATTGTGGGTTTGGTTCCAGACCACCACAATAAAGCTAATATGACAATAAAGCAAGTCATACAAATTTTTTGGTTTTCCAGGGCATGTAAAAGTTATGCTTACACTAAACTGCAGTCTATTAACTTTGCAATAGCATTATGTCTAAAAAATGTACATACCTTAATTAAAAAATACTTTATTGCTAATAAATGACATGAAGTGAGCAAATGCTGTTGGAAAAATGGCATTGATGACTTGCTCCACACAGGGTTGCCACAAACATTCAATTTGTAAAAAACACAATATCTGCAAAGTGCAATAAATTGAAGTTTAATAAAATGAAGTATGCGTGTATATATTAATAAATGTTATGACTTCTTGATGGACTGCCCCCTTTGTCGTTATATAATGTCCATCTTTGTCTCTTGTTACCTTTTTTTGACTTGAAGTCTATTTTGTCTAATATAATACACCTGCTTTCTTTTGGCTGGCATTTGCTTGGAGTATCATCTTCCATCCCTTCACTTTGAGCCTGTGTTCATCTTTCGAACTGAGTTTGAGTCTCCTGGAGGCAGCATATAATTGGGTCTCGTTTTTTAATCCAACAGCCACTCTATGTCTTTTGACCGGTGGATTCAACCCATTTTCATTTAGAGTGATTATTGACATATGAGCACTTAGTGCTGCCATTTTACCTTTTATTTTCTGGTAGTTTTATATCTCCATTGTTTCTTTTTCCTTGTGTTTTTGCCTGCCATTTTAGTGTGGTGGTTTTCTGTGATGTTTTCCTCAGTTTTCTCTTTTTTGTGTATTTGTGTCTGCTCTAGATATTTGTTTTGTGGTTACCATGAGGTTTGTCTGAAACAGCTCATAGATAAAATCATTCTTTTTCTGATGATAGCATCTAATCTTCCTTTGCCTATACAGCTTCTGTCCTTTTCCTCATCTCCTTTTATGTTTTTATTGTCACAAATTGTCCCTTTTTATATTGTGGCATTACCAAATTGAAGTAGCTATAGGTTTTTTCCCCTTTTTTTTGGTGAGGAAGATTGTCCCTGAGCTAACATCTGTGCCAATCCTCCTCTATTTTGCATACAGGATGCCACTACAACACTACTTGATGAGAAGTGCGTATGTCTGTGCCCGGGATCTGAACCTGTGAACTCCAGGCTACTGAAGTGGAGCATGTGAACTTAGCCACCAGGCCTGGCCCTGCTATAGTTATTTTTAATAGTTTTTTTCCTCTTACTGTTTATGCTATAATTAAGTGTATACTAAGCTATTCTAATATAGAATTGCAATTTTCTGATTCTGGCTGTCTATTTACCACCTTACTCAAAGTTTTGTGTACTTTTACCTTTTCATTTATGGTAGATGAGCTCCTTTCAATATTTCTTTTTTTTTTTTAAAGATGTTTTTTCCTTTTTATCCCCAAAGCCCCCCGGTACATGGTTGCACATTTTTAGTTGTGGCTCCTTCTAGTTGTGGCATGTGGGATGCCACCTCAGCATGGCCTGATGAGCAGTGCCATGTCTGCACCCAGGATCCAAACTGGCAAAACCCTGGGCCACTGAAGCAGAGCACGCGAACTTAACCACTCAGCCACAGGGCTGGCCCCTCAATATTTCTTGTAAGGTGTGTTTAGTGGTGGTGAACTCCCTCAGCTTTTGTTTGTCTGGGAAAGCCTTTATTTCTCCTTCATATCTGAAGGATAACTTTGCTGGATAGAGTATTTCTGGCTGGCAGTTTTTATCTTTCAATATTTTGGATGTATCACTCCATTCTCTCCTAGCCTGTGGAGTTTCTGCTGAGAAATCTGCTGCCAGCCTAATGGGGGCGGATTTGTAGGTCACTGTCTTTTTTTCCCTGGCTGCCTTTAAAACTCTTTCTTTATCGTTGACTTTTGACAATTTTAACGTAATGAATCTTGGAGAAGATCTTTTTGTGTTGAGATAATTAGGGGTTCTGTTAGCTTCTCGGACTTGTATGTCCAGTTTCTTCCCCAGGTTTGGTAAGTTCTCAGGTATTATTTCTTTAAATAACTTCTCTGCTCTCTCCTCCCTCTCTTCTCCTTCTGTGATACCGATTATCCTTATGTTACCTTTTCTAATGGAGTCAAATAGTTCTCATGGTGTTTTTTCATTTTTAAGAGAATGTTAGTTCTCTCCTCTTCCACCTGCGTCATTTCTAGATTTCTATCCTCAGGCTCTCTAATTCTCTCTTCCATATGGTCAGCTCTATTTCCAATGATTTCTACTGCATTCATCGTCTCATTTATTACGTTCTTCAGCTCCAGAATCTCTTTTTGTTTTTTTTTTTTTAAGTTTCAATCCCTTTGGTGAAGTATTCCTTGTGTTAATTAATTTTATTCCTGAGCTCATGGAAGTGCCTTTCTGAGTTTTCTTTTGGCTTGTTGAGTTTCTTCATGACAGCTGTTTTGGATTCTCTATCAATTGGATCACAATTTTCCTTGACTTTAAGTTTGATTTCCAGAGAATTGTCTCTTTTTTTTTTTTTGGTGATACCATGGTACTTGCTGAGCTGTTCCTCTGCTGGCACATTTGAAGTAGCGAATCCCTTTTTTATTTAGGTAAAGCTTTATTTACTTTGATTCTAACAATTCAACTCATTGGCACTTGGAGGCCTTTTAAAGTTTCGCAGTAGGTGGCGCTATAACGTGAGTTTTTGGTTTTTCTTGCCTGAGCTGCCTCTGGCTATATTTGAGAATTGGCACTTTCCACTCTCCACCACTTCTGCCAGAGGTGTCACCAGTGCCCTCTCATTGCTGCTTATGCCTCTGGGGTCGCTGGTGCCTTGCTGCTGCCGGTGTCGCTATGGTCCCTGGCACCACTGCTGGGGGCCTGGGATGGCAAAGGCCTCTACTAAGTGCAGGGTTGTTGGGTTAAGAGGGGGTGGTGCAGAGTCACAGGCACCTCCACAGCTGGAGGGACTGGGGCCTTGGGCACTGCCACTGCTGCTGCCCGGGTTCCTGTGGCCACGAACGCTGCTGCAGCTGAAAGGCTGGAGTTGTGTGTGCCACCTCTGCCACTGCTACGGGGTTCCCTGGGGCTGTGAGCTCAGGCACCACAGCCGGGGCCAGGATTGCAGACACTACTTCTGCTCTCTCCCCTGTTCCACCTCCTCTGTGTGTTCCAATCCACACATTACAGATGTGTGGCTCTCTCTGGCATGCTGTTGTGTTGGGCAGAGGAACCTTTGCTGAGTTATGGATGTTTTACTAGTTATAGATTGAAGGGGGAGCTAAAGGGAGTGTCTCATGATGCTGATGTCCAAAAAGCATATTTTTCCATAAACTTTTCACATTACAAAAAACTCTGAAAGTCTAATTTCCTTTTCTTGAAGATTTGTTAACCTCTTTAGATCACAGTAACCACAAGTTAGATACAGCACTCTGATTTCTTATTCGATAACTCTTTAAATATACCACAACCTCAGCTCTTTTTACTTTAAGTCATTTTCCCATTATGAATATAAGGCAGATAACTTAAAAACAAGAAAAAATATTTTTAGCTTTTTGGCATGCTTGTATTTGCAATAGTCACAATTTTTTTTTTTTTTTTTTTAGCGTAACTGATAGAAATGAAACTCAAACTACCTAAGCAAAAAGTGGTAATCAATGGAAAGAATGAGGCCTGTTATAGAATTGATGGGATTTCTGTCGGGGGCAGGTAACATCAGGTATTTCAGAGAGAGAAACTTCTAACTTGTCACAATCAGGATTCACGCTCTTTCACACCATTTATCTCTCATCTGCTTAGTTTTTCTAGCCTTCGTTCTCTCCAAGTATTCTCCACATAGAAGCCCAAGATTGCAACCTTCTTATTCTATGCCTGAAGAAAGAAGGAGTCTCTTTCTGAAAAAAATCTCAAAGAAGGACTCTGATTGCCCTACCTTGAGGTCTGCACTTACTCTTTACAACAATCTCTTTTCTTAGAGAGATGAGGTACCATGACTAACCAGAGCAGGGTCATGTTCCCATCCCCGTGGGCCAGTATGGAGGGATGTACTATAATTGACAGTCCAACCACAACTGATTGGAAAGGGGGAAGGGCAATTTTCCCAAGAAGAAGGGTAACTGTTAGCAAATGAAGGTGGGGAGGGGAGAGGTGTTCTGCACTGATTAAAAATAGCAATTTAATGTCTCTAGCCTTAATTCACTAGAATCTGGGCGTGTTGGACCTCTTGGTTTTGGTCTTCTCTGGACATGCCTGAAGGTCTGGTGGAGTTTGTAGCCTAGTATGTGTTTACATGAAGGACTTTGGTGCCTCTTTGGCAAGATTTCAATCAAGGGAAGGGAATGTCATGGCACAGAAGAATGGCTTAGGGACAATTGGCAAGGCTAAAGGAAGAGAAATGACTATGAATGTAGCACTAATTCTGTCTGTCTACGACTCAGATTATTTACTGGCTCAGCCCCCATGGATTCATGCCTGAGTCCTAAAGTGACATAGGTGCAATAAAAATGTAAGTAAATCTGGAGGGCTGTTTCACAGTGATTCCTGTGGGACGCTGAAGTGCAAGAGGTCAGCAGCATTCATGACAACAGCTCCTGTGGTGACCTAGTCCACACCCTAGTGTAGACATCTATACTCTCAACATCAGTTACCAGCAGAATTAGAGTGGACATTGACAGGCTCTGGTAACCATAGCAAAGACTTGGAAGGCAGCAGAATTGTCACTTTTGTTGTTACACGCATAGGCGACATGATCACATAAAGCCAGAGTAGGAGGGAGGGAGTTGACTGGGCGAAGCTAAGGTTCTTTTGTCCCACATGACATTGACCAGGGCTGCAGCCATCTGTGGCTCAAACAGTCTGGAATATCCGAGACAGCTCATTCACATGGCTGGCAGCTCATGCTGCCTGGCATCTGGGAAATCAGCTGGACTATTGGGCAGAGTGCCTCCATTTTCCTCCCCGTGTCTTCTCCATGGCTTCGGCTACTCACAGCACGTTAGCTGGTTTCCAAAAGAGAGTATCCCAAGCAGAGAAATTGGAAACTGCAAATGTCTTAAGCCCAGCCTTAGAAGTTGTACACTGTCACTTCTTCCACACTCTATTGATTAAAACTAAAGACAGGGCCAGTCCAGACTCATTGTGGGAATGGTTTACATAGAGTGTGACTATAGGGAGGCACAGTTCATCGGGGGCATCTTTGAAAACTAGCTACCACAGCCAGAGAATGCAGCTCTGTGACTGTCTTAAGGATCCTGCTTTCCCTACATGCTGTCTGGGAAACATATTATAGCTCAAAATATTATCCACTCACACATGTATTCATTAACCCATTCAACAAATATTTAATTATCTAATATGTGCGAGACACTGTGCATGGTAGTGAAGATATTAACATGAATGTAACAGTTAGTGAAATGAACACAGACATGGGAACAAAGAGTTCCCATGCAATGGCACAGGGCTGGAAAAGAGGAGGGCCATGGGAGCACAGAAAGGAAGAGATAGAATAAAGTGCCAGGGAAGATTTCTTCCTAAAAGGCAACAACTGAGTTGAATTTCAAAAGAAGCCTAGGAGAGGCATTCCCAGAAGGAGCAGCATGTTAGGAAGCAGAGTAAGGTGCATTTGGGGACCTGAATGGGATGAGTATGAGATTGAGGGGAGTGGCCAGTGAGGTAAGTGTTGTCAAGAATCTTGCAGCCTAGGGGCCGGCCCGGTGGCGCAGCAGTTAAGTGTGCACATTCCACTTCAGTGGCCAGGAGATCGCTGGTTTGGATCCCTGGTGAGGACATGGCACTTGGCAAGCCATGCTGTGGTAGCCGTCCCACATATAAAGTAGAGGAGGATGGGTACAGATGTTAGCTCAGGGCCAGCTTCCTCAGCAATAAAAGGAGGATTGGCAGCAGATATTAGCTCAGGGCTAATCTTCCTCACAAAAATAAACAAAGAATCTTGCAGCCCATGCTGAGGAGTTTGGGCAGTATCTGCTGGGGAATGGGAGGACATTTAAAAATTTTAAGTTAGAACAAGGCATTAAGATAATATTATTTTGAAGGGTCACCCTGACTGCACTGTGGAGTATGGATTGGAGATGGTTGAGAACAGAGGCAAGAAGATCAGAGATTTCGAAGGCTCTGGTAGCCGTCCCAACTAGAGAAATCGTGAGGGGTCAGCTAAGGCACTGTGGAAAGAACAGAGAGGTTGAAGAATTAGGGAGGAAGAGGAGATTTGGTGATTGATTGGAATATGGACAGTGAAGGAGAGGGAGGAGTCTATCGGCACATTGCTTGTCTTGGTCAGGACAGGCTAGGACATGCTGAGACAGCAGCAAGCCCTGAAATCTCCAGAGCTTACCACAAAGGGGTTTCCTTACTCGCATGGAGGCTCCTCCATCTGTAGCTATGCCATCTGGAATGCATGGCTCTGAGGTTGCTGGAGCCGAGGAAAAACAGATGGAGAGGAACACTCAGCCAGGAAGAGACATGTATCTCTTCCATTCCCATTTTACTGGGCAGAACTAGATAGATGATCCCAACCTAGTGGCAAGAGAGGTGAGGAACGTTTAGAAATGTGTGGATATTTGGTGCTGTTGTCATTAACAGTGTGGATTAGCAGTATGGACTCTGAAAACATGCTGCCCGAGTTTGACTCTCAGCTCCTCTACTTGCCAGCCCTGGAGCTGTGGGCGAGCCTCTGTTTCCTCATTTATAAAATGGTGTTAACAATAGCACTTACCTCACTGGCTTGTTTTGAGCATTAAATAAGGTACTGCACAAAAGACTCAGTGCCAGGGACAAGGTAGGAACTCAATCAATATTTATTATTATTATTCACATTAAAATGATTCCAATATTTCACTCTCAGTGACCAGGGAAACAGGGTGTGAGATGGCCCCAGTTTGGGAAGGGATATAAATTAACTTGTAGACATGTCGAATTTGCAGTGCCTGTGGGGCCTCCAGTGGAGACGGAGCCAATCACAAATGAAACCCAAGTGTCCGAGACAGACCTGGCTGGAAATACAAATCTAGGGATCATCAGCTAGTAGGAGATGACTTACACTTTGGATATGAGCGAGATTGCTTAGGGGAAGTGACTAGATTAAGGAAAAACAGAAGTTTGAAGACAGAACCCTGGATAACACCAACATTTAAGAGCCCACGTAGAAACAATTGGATCAGTAGGCAGAAACCAGATGGAAATGAAAAGGGAGTTTGAGGGAGTCTCAGTTCTTTTAGAGTTAATAACAATTTATCAATATCTAATTTTACACCTGGTTCAAAGATAATAATGGTATTTGATACAACAAACTTTTAATTAAATTTAATTAATAGAGTTTTAAGTAAATCATTATAAGTAGATTAAGAAGGAATGTGAATAAAACACAAGAAGTGAATACCAAAGAATGATTATAGTTATCAGCATTTATGATCATTTTTTGTCAGCATTTTGGTTAGGAAAACAACTCCTCTCTTACTGAGAAGAAAGATCTTCCTGTTTCTACAAGGAATGCCAACATAAAGAGACAAATCAGTCCTCAGGAGCAGCAAAAAGGAAAGAGAATACAAAGTAAGAAAGTGGTTTGAGTATTAATTCAACAGTTTCACTGCCCTGTGACAGTAATTTCATGACTACAGTAGGTGTAAAAATGAGCAGGGGCTGGGGGAAAAGGGAAGAACTGGAGAAAGAATCTTTCTGAAAAACCTACAATGTAGCAAAAGTAGCTTAATCTTCAACTGGAAATGGGCACATTTGGGTGAAGTTGTTTTGCAGCGGTTGTCATGAGACACTTGGTGTCATTTCAAGTCATTACTTGTATTATTTTAAACTATCTAAACTTTCACATACCGCCACCAAGTGGTAGGAGGGTGTATAAAATAAGAGGACAGCATTTTTCTTTTCATTTTATTCTTTTGAACCCACTTATCTTCTGAAACTGCATTTTATTCTACTGCAGTTAGACACACACACACACAGGCGTATGCGATGTTATTTATCAGTCCCTATGGCCGACTCTGTTGACGACCCGCCTATATCCTCTTGTCGACGAAAATAATCCATAACCAATCTATAAATGAGAATTTGGGTGAGTTTATTCTGAGCTAAAATCTGAGGACCATGGCCTGCATCCTTTCTTCCTGAAGGAAGAAAGGGCACCAAAGAAGTGAGGTGTACAGAGTGGTTATATACCCCCAAACAGGATGTTTCACATGTGATTGAAATGTCCCTCCCGCAACAGTCACAAGATTGCCCTGTCAGTACACTGCTTGATGGACACAGCAGGTAGTGGGTCTGCTATCTCAGAGGGCATAGCAGGAGGCAAGTCTATTGTCTCGAGCTGGGTGGTCACAGGTGAGCGCAGCAATCAGTTCCTAGCCTAAGGAAAGATGCTTAATCCCTAAGGAAATGCCAATGTTGGGAGGGAGAGGGAAGTTGCCCCTTTATCTCAAGGGCCTTTGTTCTTGCCATAGGGAATATCTAAAGCAGATATACAATGCATGCTCAACGGCCTCGGTCAGGCCCTTTTGGAAAGACAAGGTCAGGCCGAATTAGGTTTACACCAAATGTCTTCCTCATATACTCCAATATCCTATTGCTTGCCATTTTTATTTGTCACTCTTGGTCCACTTTCGAGGTCACCTTCGGCTTCATGGAGAATTCCTGTATGTGCCAGTGGCCTCTTACCTCAAGCATCTCTGGCTGTGCCTGGAGCTTTTCTCTGGTTTCAGGAGGGAGCTCAGCCCACTTCTGGGACAGGGTGGAGGTGCGCGGGGTGTAATGACCCACAATGACCATCAACCAATGGGGGATGAGTGCTGTAGATGGACAGCCTAGGGTCCTCACCCAGCGAGGGGCCATTCTGTGGCGTGTTCTCCATCAGTTCCATTCACTCGCACAGCTCTGGGGACTTGCACCCCAGCTGTCCACAGCAGTGACCCCCTCAGGAATGCACTGACTTTTCTTCTTTCCTGCTTCACTTCTTCATCACACTTCCTGGGCTCACCTGCTAAACGTACTGCTTGTACCAAAATCCTTGTTTTCGATTGGTCTGCTTTTGGGAGAATCCAAATAAGACAGTAGAATCTTTTGTAGTGATCTTTACATTTTCATAGCAAATCATCTTTAATTTTACTTTTAAAGCAGAAATCCTTCCCAGCACTATATGCTAAGCCATGCTACTCATCTCCAAACAATCTCAATATTGTTTGTCTCTTAGTGTTACCACCCAAGTGGGCTCGTCTGCTCACCACAAGTCATGCCAGTAGTCAAGAGGCAAGGTGGTAGGAGAGAAAGGACTTTATTACAGCTTGCTAGCAAGAGGGAGGATGGCCAACTCATGTCCAAAAGAACCATCTCACAGAACAAAGACTACAGGTCATTTATATACAGGGTGGTCTCCAGTTGGGGGGGGTGGCGGGTCTCTGGGTGGGGCAGACATCTGGTTCCAATTCCTAATAGTCCTTTGTTTTACTGGATATGCATCAGAGAATGGAGCAATGCCCTCTACCCTGATCTTTCAGTTCTCCTTGATGATGGCTATCAGCGTAGGCTCTCTGCCTGGGGGTCATCACATTCCTAGAGAGCTCAAAAGAACAAAATTATCATCTTAGAGCAGCTGGGAGCAGCCACAAAATCTACAGAGCATGTCTGGGCTAATCAGGTCATTTAAAGTTACAATATGGTTTCTTTTCTACAATATGGCTTCCCTTCTATCAACCTTCTGTTGCACTAGTATCATTAGCAAACTTTAAAATTTGTCTTGAGTCACAAATCGGGGACTCACTCTGCCTAGGTTTTGCCTGGGAAGCACTTGCACAGCCTTTGACTTTGTTATGTATGCTGCAAGGGGGAGCAGAAAGATCCCGGCTTTGACGGGACAAAAGAAAATTGACCTCTCACTACCTAAGTATCTTCGTCAAACTACTTAACTATCTGAGTGTCACTTTCTCATCCACAAAATGGGTGTAATGATCCCTACCTTTTATGCCTTTGGGGAAGATTAAACGCGGTTATGCCCTGAACACAGGGTCCAGCTAAAAGTGATCTGTTCTTTAATGAAAGAATGTAGATCGAGCATCCGGCAGAATACCTCACACATGTGTCTTAGCTCCTTTCTCCTTACCCTCTCTCTCTAAAGTTTTACCTTCTTTCTCTAAATGGTCCCAAGGAAGAAAATAACAAAAGAGCTATCTAGGACATAGTCTTATTTTCACCATAAAACCCTCCATGATTATTTTTCGTTATTTATAAGTGTTATTTATTTGCTCTTTAATTCTCTCCTTCCTATTCAATTCATCCTTTTTTCTCTCTCTGTCCTTGGGATCTTCCTCCGACCTTTCCTGTGGACACCACTCCACCCAGCGTTGCCTGGTTTGTCGCTGGTCTGCTAGGACTGTAATAATAATATTTTTATAATTTAATTTTAGAGTATTTCTGAACAGTTTAAAGAAATAAGACAGATTTCTTAGAACTTTCCTTAAAAGTAACAGAAACCCCTGCAAAACATTTCAAATGAGACATATCAATATTTTTAAATCACATTAAACTGGTTTTCTATCACAATTCTAGAAAAGTTGAAAAACTGGTTTTGGAATTATAATAAGATTCCCAACACTAATTCATAGCAAGAATTCTACATTCAACTCAGTGTTAGAGATTCTATTTTAATTCAGCCGGACGGATCCTCACTAGTGTTAAGTAATAAAAATATTTACATCTGATTTTATGAGTCATGGGAGCAACTAATCTATTATTTCTACTCCAGAAGACAAGCAACATTTAGGAGTCTTGAAGTCAGAGTTAAAATGTCCTGCCTACTTCAGAGTTTTCCTGCCTTAGGATCAAAACAGACTGCTGCATTGTACCTGCAAACCTCGCCCCCAGGGGAAAGTGCCACAGCCTGGAACAGAGCAGAGAAGCATTTAGAAGGAGGTTGTATCAAATTATCAACAACATTCCTTTGGTCTACTCTCAGCTTTTCTATTTTTCATTGGTTTATCCTTTACTTTTGAAATCATTGTTTTTTTAATCTTTAGCTTTATGTACTTTTATAAAAACTTTTTGGATGGCCAAATGAAAAGACATTTCAAAGCTTTTTTTTGCAAACAGGCTTTTGAATTTTCCAATCTTACAAGAAAAAACTTGGGGCCAGATTTAAATATTTTAGTAACTTGTTAGCTTCAAAAATTTTACATATTCATGTATAGACTCTACTATGCATTGGTCTTTGAGAATTTAGAAAATACAAAACAGTACAAAGTAATAAAAAATCTCTAAGGTATAATTTTACCACCCTAAGATAACCATCTTTTAAGGACGTTCTATTGCAGATCTTTTTCTGTGACTGGCGAGCCATACTTTATTTTATTCAAAAAGAAAAATCTATATGTAAAGTCTGAGTTTTTCAATTAACACAATATTATAAACATTTTCCTATATCATTAAGTATTCCTTTTGTGGGGGACTGGAATTGGCCACCCCAAGATATGTCTCTTTGGCATGAGGATTATTTTGGGCTGGTTACTTTTAAAAACTGCAGACAGGAAAGAAACTCTGAATAGTAGAATTTAACTTACCCTTTGTTAAGAGACATTTACATTTGTAAAGGAAATCTCCATCTGTAAAGGTGTCTCCCTCTGTGTACCAGGAAGAAGAGGGGATGATCTTATCGCTAGAAACTCTTACCAATGGGGAAGGCAAGGACTTAAATCTGCATAATAACCTTACCCTTGTTTACTGTACTTGTCTGGTACCCTCCCATAACTGATTCCCCCCATACCCAACATCCTCCTTTGTCTTTAGCTGAGGATGGTATTTAAGGTGGGGGGGTTTCAGCCATTTTGACAAGTTGCTCAGTTTGCCTGAGCCTCTCCCATGTATACATGTTATAAAGCTTTGTTTAATTTTCTCCTGTTATTCTGTCTCATGTGAGTTTAATTTGTTTTCTGGCCAGAAGAACTCAGAGCGAGTAGAGGAAATGTCTTCCTCCCCTACACTTTATATCACTTTTAATAGCTGCATCATATGTAACATCCTATGGCTAGTCAAAAATTTTGACAAGATAATATGAAAATAGTAGTAAAGATGATAGTCTTTGGAAACAAATGAGATAATATATGTGAAATTCAGTACAATATTCAACACACAATAAATTTAATAAGCGGTAATTCAATAAATAAATACTAGATAGATGCCATTATCTTATTTTTAATTTTTCACACCATTATAAAGAACGTTACATTAACATCATTGTTCTTAGTTCTTTGTGTATTTCTGTTATTAATTTCTAAATATAAATTCTTGGAAGTGGATTTGCTGGGCCAAAGTTTCCATATATTTTTAAAGGTTTTATATAAGTTGTAAATCACCATACTACGATTTATATGTCTATCAGTAGAGCATAGGTGTGCATGTTTCTCTATTCCTTTCCCCAACTTGCAAATATGATAAGGGGGAAGTTATATTTTGTTGGTTTAAGACCATATGCCTTTGAATATTTTGTTGATATTAAAAATATAATTAATGGTCATTTGTAGATATTCTTTTGCATATGGACTGTTTATATTCAACACACTTTTTTTATTATTGTATTTGTCCTTTTATAATGATTTGTAAGATTTTTAAGATACTCTGTTTACACATGTTGGGCAGTGTTCCAAGTTCAACATGTTTTAAAATTTTGTTATGATGTTTTTGACATGCACAAATTTTAAATGTTTATGAAGTTAGATCTAACAATCTTTTACTTTAAATACTGTGTTTTTGCAAGTTGAGCAAGCAAAACATTTTAGATGCTAAACAAAGGGATATGTTTAAAGTTGTGATCTTTAATAGGAGGAAAGGATTTATGGGGAAAACATCTAGGATTTAATAATTCAAATACTTGAGAATATGTGCTTCCTCAGTACTGTAGAATCAAGTTCAGGTAAGAATTTTGAATTTTGTGTGTGGACTTTGGGGGGATAGGGAGAAGCTGAGGAGCACAAAGACACAACTGAATCTTGGAGCTCTTATGCTCAGCAAGAACATTCAACCTTTCCCCCCTAACTGCCTAAAAGAAATTTAAAATAAAGTCCTGTCCCCAGGACAGGCCATCACCATAGATAACTTTGGGTTCCGGTAGACTAGGAGGATCCTTGCTAAGCCCACTCTTATCAAAGTCTATTTACCAAATATTTGCTTTGCCATTTCCAGGTGGGTTGCCTTCCTCCCCTTTGAAGCCCCAAATCGCTACCCCAAATGTCCCCCTTATCTGTAGATGAAGATGCTTAATCAGACAGCCTTGGCCAGTTGGCTGAGTTACTCAATGTCCCCTGAGTTTCTCCCATGTATACGTGCTATTAAACTTTGATTTTCTCCTGCTAACCTGCATTTTTAACTATTTGACCAGCCATAAGAACCTTAAGGAAAAGGAGGGCGCGGGATTCTCCCACTTCCCTGACAAAATCCAAGCTGGCTATGCACAAAGAGAACTTATTATCACATCAGCTGAAAAACCCTGGTGGTGGCTCTAGTTCCAGTGGTAGCTTGACCCTGGGCTCAAATGACACCAGCAGCTTCCACCTCTCGGTTTGTTTCCTCTGGGTTGGCTCTATTCTCAGGCTCTTCACTGGCCCCCAGAGCCTAAGGCAGACTAGGAGAAAGGAGGGTCGGCTCCCCCCAGGGCTCAAAGTCCCGGAATTGAATTTCCTAGGCTCTGACTGGCCTCACGTGAATCGTCTCCCTCTCGCTGAGCCACTCACTGTGTTTTGGGGGAATTGTGGCCAGTGGTCTCATTGGCACAGCGTAGATAACATTCTCCTTCCTTAAAGCCGTGAGCTTGAATAAGTTCTTCTAAAGTGCCTGCACTGAGGGAGCAGCATGAACGAATACACAGAGATGTGAAAACAAGGAATGTTTGACAACTTTACCTGAACTGATAAGGTTGTCATGTAGAGCGCCAGGGATTGACTGAGATAAAGCTGGAAAGGAAATCAGAACTCAGTTCAACACAGATGGGCTCAGATGGCAGAAGTTTCCATATTCTATGCTGTGTAATTTTGACTGTATTGTGAGGGCAATGTCAAGCCCAGGAAGGAATGAAGAGAGGGGAAAAAAGGAAAGAATCCCAGGGTAAAATAACATTCAAGGAGTGAGCAGAGGAATAGGAGTTCATAAAGGAAGGTGAGAAGGAAGTTGTCAGTAAGGCAGGAGAAGTCGCGGAGACAGTGATATCACTGAAGCCACGGGAAGGCAGCATTTCAAAGAACCGGAAGTAAAAAGTGTCAAATTCAGAACAGGGGTCAAATAACATAGTGTCTGAAAGATGTCCATCGGATCTGCTAATAAGAGAAATGGAATGAGAAGAGAAGGGGTCACTAAGGGCCTGAAGAGCCTCTTCTCTAGGAGTAAGAGAGGTAACGGGCTAAGAGGATAAGAAGTCGTGATCAGAGATGATCTATTAGGCCTCAAGACTTCAGACTATAGTTTTAGAGGATAACGAAGTAAAGGTAGCTTTAATCTGGGAGGTTAATGAGTTTTGGGGCAAAACTGTTGACTTCATGAATTTGACATGGAAAGGAAGACTACAAATCTATAAAAATGGGAAATGGCTGGGAATTTCCTGGTAAGTAGGTGTGGAGGGATGGTTGCATGAACCTCATAAGGGGAGGCTTTTCCTTATGAAGGAGGAGGGAAAGTAAAGAGGTGAAAGAGACAACAGTGACAAGAGATTTTCACATATTGAGGTATATGGGGTACCTATTCGACTTCAAAACTGATTCGGCTTGAACTAGAAAGCCTGACTTATGACCTATCGAACACACATTGTACATCTGCTTATCCACTAAACCAAAGAATGCACTCTCTTAAGACAAGAATGCAGACTGCCCCTCCTACCCCTATCGGTAATGCCCAGATAAGTCCCTTTACTGACATCATGGTCATGTTGACCTGCTCACTTGCAACTGAATACCTCTTTAAAATTTTGATGAAAATATATCTTGGGTGTGTTTAATGTATGTTCTTTGTTCTAAAAAGATATCAGACTGTACTGAAACCCACGCTTCTCCAGAACACCTTCTAGGGCCTTCCTGGGTTATAATCCTCACTCTGGCTCATAATAAACTCACCCTGATTCTGATTTATAGGTTGGTTATGGATTACTTGCATCAACAACAGGAAGGTTGAAGAATAGTGACTCTTCTCTCAGGCCTCATGATTTGTGGGGGGCAAGAAAAATAATGCTCCCTTCTCTAGAGGGGACAGAAGGTGGGGACAGGGAAACACAGGATTTTCACCATTTCTGAATGGGTAAAGAAAAATCTAGATACTTTCTACACCAAATGTAGTAGATGTGTAGTAAAGAATTTACAGTAAAGAATCTCTTGCCCAGAGAGAAGCTCTGGCCTTTGCCCTTGGCTTCTGGGAGGTCATCTCTGGGCCCTAGGAATGTGCCTGATGAACTATCTTTGTTTGCCTGGGGGTCTAGGGGCATACTGGATGGTCTAACAAAGTGATTTAGGGTGGCGGGCTGGCCACACCCATATAGTCTTAAAGTGGGGGCTTGTCACTTCAGAAAGACCAACAGTGTGACAAAGTGGAGGCTTTGGGCCCGTCAACCTGGAGAGTGAGATTAGCCACATGGGCAATCAATCAATCAATCAGTCATGCCCATGTGATGAAGCCCCACTAAAACCTCTGGACACCGAAGCTCAGGTGAGCTCTCCTGGTCAGTGGTACTCCTTATGTATTGTGGTACATTGATACTGGAAGAGTAACCTGTCCTGATTCCATGGGAAAAGGACAGCAGAAGCTCTGCAGTTGGTACTTCTAGACTCTGCTGTATGTACTTTTTCCCTTGGCTAATTTTTTTTTTCTTAAAGATTGGCACCTAAGCTAACAACTGTTGCCAGTCTTTTTTTTTTTCTGTCTTTTCTCCCCAAATCCCCCCAGTACATAGTTGCATATTTTAGTTGTGGGTCCTTCTAGTCGTGGCATGTGGGATACCACCTCAGCATGGCCTGATGAGTGGTGCCACGTCCGCGCCCAGGATCCGAACCAGCAAAACCCTGGGCCACTGAAGCAGAGCGCGTGAACTTAACCACTTGGCCACAGGGCCAGCCTCCACCCTTGGCTGATTTTAATCTACATCCTTTCCCTGTAATAAACTGCAATCTTGAGTATAACAGCTTTCAGTGAGTTCTATGAGTCCTTCTACTAGTTATTGAACCTAAGGGTTCGAACTTCGTGTCAGAAGTGAGGGTGGACTTGGGGAAGTGCCCTGTGACTTTGTGCTTGTCCTAAACTCCTTGCAGGATGAAAGATATCACTTTCTTTGCTTTCTTACAGATTGTAATTTATATTTTAAGCAGTTGTATGCTTTTTAAATAAAACATTCATTAGGCTCCTTTACCCAATATTTATCTATAATAGGTTCATGAATTCACTTAGCAAACACCTGTTGAATTTAACTGACAGCAATTAAAGCAGTTAGGAAAGAATTCATTTAAATTGCCTCTGGTGTACATTTTACCAAATTTTTGTTATTAAAGAGAAAATACCTTATGTTATATTAATACTTATTGTGTGATGTACAAATCACATCATTTCTTTGAGTTTGATAATTTCTAAAATTGAAGATGATATCTTTCCTATGGATAGTAATTAAAGATTAAGAATTAATGAAAGGTGTAGGATAAAATGAGAGATGTCATTGAAAATTTCTAGTTTAGTACCTGGCACATAGTGTATGTTCCATGAATATTAACTGAGATAATGATAATATTATAAGAATTTTATATGATTCATGCTTTATAAATTTTATTGACTAAAACTGTGAGTGGCTGATATTTCTGAACTCAATTCTCCTTTATTTAAGGAGCTCATTTCACCATTGTGCAAACTTATGAGAGCATTATAATAATCTCAGGCAAATCACCACCGTCAGCTAGAGTCTAGTTACCAATTCCATTCAAATCATTGTACTTGGATAGGATTTTTAAAATGTGATAGAATTAAACTACCTTACACTTTTATTACTGTATTTCTTACTTTTAAATATGTGAAATAAATTGATTCCAATGTTTTCATGCATTGCCTATGAATAACCATTTCTAGCTGGATTTTGATTACTACATAGCTACATACAACCACTTTTTTGGTAGTTTCTGCCGTTGCCACTAGCATGGACTTGTGTTGTGATGATTAATGCTGTTTTTTAAAGCTTTTATTTCTATTTTGATTTGTAGCAGAGAAGGCACATTCCTGAAATGCTTATCAACGTAACTCTTGACTAAAAATTAATCAGTGTTGCAGAAATACTCCACCATTCTTGATCAAGTCAAGAATGTTTCCAAGTCAGTCATTTTTAGGTGATGATTCTATTCTTTTCACTCGGTCTCCTTTCCTTAGCCTCTCCTTCCACTCTTTCAGCACAATCGTTTTTATATCAGTAAGTATTTGGTGAGTTGCTTTGGCTTTTAGTAACAAATTAAGTGAGTGAAACCCCTCCAAGGAGACAGAACTGCTCTCTCAAGACCTTTTCAAGCTGGAAAACTCGGGACACTGTTTCCATGGACACAGGACGCGTTGTCACGGGGCTAAGAGGGGAACAATTAACCCCCAGAGCCAGAAGAGAAAAAGAAAAAAGTGGCTGTGGTTGGAAGAGGCAGCGGCGTTGGCAGGCTGGAGATTAAAATTTGTGTGGAGACGGGAGACGAGCTAGGAAACATCGTTTTATCCACTCTTAGGCCCTTTGCGTCCCCAGGTCGGTGGACCCTCCTCCAGCGGGATCGGCTGGGGACAGAGACGGGCACCAGGTGAGACGCGCCCGGTGTGCAGCTGCGCTGCTGGGGGCTCCCGCCGCGGCGGCTCAGGTGAGGGCGGGACGCAGGTGGGGGGCGGGCTCAGCGGCTCTTCCAAGTTCGTTCAGAAGCCTTTACCTCTTCTATATTTAATATTAACGCGTTTCCTCACTTTCGCCCCCAATTTTGGCTTCCCTTAAAGGACAGCAGGCACAGAGTGTTTGAGTTGGTCTCCCTGGTTTCCACGCGCCCCCGCGCGCCCGAGAGGTCCTGGGGTGGGGGCGCCCCTGGGAAGGTGACCTGGGGTGGGGGCACCAGGTGTGAGTCGGCTCCAAGCTGCATAATTGGTGCTTTTCAAATTTGTCAGAGACAGAAGGGAGCTGGAATAAGCCGGTGGGAGTTAATCACCCCTGCAATAATTGTGGTGCCATTTCCAGTTTGCCAATGGATTCTTTTGATCGTTATCTGATTGGTTGCTCACCTGCATACTCCCCAGACCATATACATTGTACTTTTGAAAGATGTTTAATATTTTTCCTTAGAAGCTTACCATCCAACTGCAAGTTGGTGACGAGCAAATTTTAGTAGAGTTTCAAAATGCAAAGTAAATTTTCTCTCCGTCTCCCTTATAACCAAGAGGGGGCAAGAAAATACATGCTGTGGATCGAAGCACGTGGGCCAGGTCTCATAATTAAATCTTCGAATAATGAGTTTTCAAATTAGGTCTCAGGATTTGTGGGCTGCATTAGTTGGCAAGGGCGGCCGTAACAAAATATCCCAGACAGGGTGGCTACAACAACAGGAATGTATTTCTCACAGTTCTGCAGGGTAGAGGTTCAAGATCAAGGTGTGTGCAGGACCGGGTCCTTCTTGGGCCTCTCTCCTTGGCTTCAGATGGCCAACTTCTCGCTGTGTCCTCACAGGGTCTTGCGTCTGTGTGTGCTGTGTTCTAACCTCTTCTTACATGACACCGGTCACATTTGGAGTAAGGCCCAGATCATGGAAGTAAATTTTAGTTTAAGCCTCTGTGTTCTAGACAATTGCTCGGTCTGCTCTTTAGTTTGTGAATTTAGAAGCTCTCTTAGTTTTCTGAGGTCTTCCTTTAGTGGGAGACATTTGGAACTTGCTGAGGAGCCTTCTCAGCAGAGCCTACTGTATTGGCAGCATTGGGGGATTTTGTTTGTTTTTTGTTTTTTTTTCAGTCCCAAAGGTGCTAAGTGTTCAAATGAAGTAGTTCTCTTAAAAGTGACTTTTTAGTTCGATATTTTTATCTTGGTAGTGACTCAGCCTCTGATGTGCTTGTAATGTTGGCCCTGCAACCTTGAAATTGTTCTTGGATGCAGCCAAGGCTGCATGAGGCCTGGGGATGATTTGTGGTGAGGGTGACTGGGAAATTTTATTTTGCCCTGGTTGCCAACTTCTCTATTTCATTGTGTTCTTTTTCCAAAAACTGTCATTACTGACCCAGGAATTAAGAACATGAATCCAAGTTTCCTTTGAAAATAATTTTAGTGAGTTTAGATTTGGCAAGAACCGCATTTTATCGTAATTCATTCAACTTCATATTTCATCCCCCAGTAAGTCATCATGAATTAATACCATTACAGATAAACTGGGATTATGGTTTATCCGTAATTGGAGACATCTCTGGATTAAACTGTAATTTTCAGACCCCATGTAGGTGTCAAATCTTTGCCTGGTGCTGGAATGCTGAGGTGGGTAAATTAATTCTCGCTTTAAACAAGCTTTCAAAATGGTGGGGAAGAGATCTGCCAAAGAGTGAATCTCTGTAGCACAGTGTGCTGAGTTCTGTAACGAAGGACAAAGTACAATAGGAGCACACAAGAGAAAGAGATGGTCCCTGGGACAAGGCATGGGAGGATGTCCAGGAAAGTTTCACAGAAGAGGTAGCCTTCACTCTAGGATTTGGTAAAGGGTGGGATCTTGGCCGGAATACAGGCGGACAGGACATTCCAAGTGGAAGGAAAAGCGCGAGTGGAGGACGTGCTTGGGAAAAGGGCAGGACACGTCCAGGGAGTGGGGGTAGTAGAGTATGGCAGGACCAAATGGGACATGGTGGGAAATTAGCTGGAAAGGTGGACGGAGCCAGATCCTGGACTGTCTTTTCTTGAACAATCTTGTATGTGATCTGAAGAGTTTCCTTGTTATTCTGGAGGTAATTGGGAGAAAACCGAGGGCTCTGGGCTGGAGCCGGAGCTGATCAGTGTCCTGTTTGAGGAAGACAGCTCTGATGGCGTTCTGAAGGATGGATGTTTGAAGGAAGAGAGGAAGGAAAAGGGCAGGCAAATTGGGAGGAGTATAGCATAGCAACCCAGGGGAGGGAAAGCGGAAAGCTGAAGGTCCGAAGGAAGCCAGTGGCAAAGGAACTGGAGTCAGGGATCAGAGAGGGCTAATCTGGTCGGGGTCTATGCTGCCTCACTGTGGATGGAATTATGTGATTGGCTATTGAGCACTTCTAACCCCAAGATTCTATGGGTTTCTGTGACCACATAAGAACCCTACATTCCAGAGGAGAGCATTTCCCCCCACCTGTAAGTACGTATAAGAACGCTTCAGACATATCCGTCTGTATTTAAGAAGTGACAGCATCTCTCCCACCCCCAGTGAACATCAGTTGAAAGGGGTATGCATAAATCTATTTACTTGAGCACAAACGAATTTTGTTTCTTTGATGAGTCTCCAGCGTGGGGACATGGTAATGCTTATCAGGGTTGTCTCCGTAAATAGTCACCATATATTCAAGGCCTACGTTTGTGCTTTATAGGACATTGAGTTTTAGTTTCTGTTCACTGGACTCAGAATAAGAATTTAATAGAAAATGGAGAAGTAAAACTATGAGAAAACTAGAGAAGGAAAGGAAACAGACGATCAGATGACATGGTACAGAAGACACTGAACTGCTGAATAACTTCTCGTTGTTTCCCAACTTCCCGAGATTTAGCGTGGGTGTAATTGAAGAAATATACCGTGAAGGCAGCAAGCAGGCCCGCAGACATACGGAGCCCATTGGCAATCAAAAGGTGGCGAGTACGGCAGAAAAAACTGAAATGATATGCAGATGGAGAACATGCATTTTGCAGCATTTATAGGTAATCCTACGCATCTTATCTCTAATTGGTAAGTGTATCATTACTTATATTTACTTCTTTTACTTACCAAACACTTATATGTCGCTTACATTCACTCATTTAAAGCTCTTAACGTCTCCACGAAGTAGGCACTTTTGTTATTCCTATGTTGCAGATGGGGCAACACAGAGAGGTTAAGCAATTAGCCTACAGTCACACAGCTGGTAATCAGCAGAGCCAAGGAGTCAAACCCAGGCAGTCTGACTCAGAGTCCATGTTCTTAACCTGTGCACTATACTACCTTTCTAAGTTTGACGGTGGGAGAGAAAGCAATGTTCTTAACACTATGGCTTGGTTTGGAAGAACCTCCACAGGACTCTGCCAAAGATGTGTGCATACTCCTATATGTAAATGCAGGGTAAAAACAGGCATAGCGTTTACAGTCATCCGTTTCCTCTTTGGCTGATGGTTAATTCATTCATTCAGGTTGTTAGGTGTTAGGGATGCAAAGATAAATCAGACACGATTCCTGCCTTCAAGAAACACACAGTCTAGAGGGGGAATCAAATGAGTACATCGCATGCTTGGAGAGAGGGTGAGAGGTACTAGGAGAACAGCCTACAGAGGCAATCGTGTGAGCATGGACATGGACAGCAAGTCACAGTGCATCAGGGAGAGCTTCCCGGCAGAGGTGGCATTTGTGTTGGGTCTTTTTTTTTTTTTCTGCTTTATCTCGCCACACCCCCCCTGTACACAGTTGTATATCTTAGTTGCATGTCCTTCTAGCTGTGGGATTGTGTTGGGTCTTGAAGGATGAATAGGACTTAGAAATACAGCGAATGGAAGAACAGCATTGTATGCAGAGGGAACAGCAAAGGCAAAGCAACAAGTAAAGGAAAATACAACACATTTGAGGCACTGCAAGTTGTTCATCAGGATTGGGATGTCATGCCGACAGGAGGAGGAGGCAGGTGAGGGAACAGACTCAGTCAGAGGCCAAGCCACGAGCCCCGCGGGAGAAGCCAAGTAGCTTGACCTTTGTCCTGAAAGCTGTAGGGAGGCGCTGAGGCTTTAATCCAGCAGGCAGGCGATTGCATTTTTCTTGAAAAAATAATTCGGACGCTGGTGAAGGTAGAATGGGTAAAATAGAGGATAGAATGGATCAAATGCACAGATGTATTGTGAAACTATTGCAAAAATCCAGGCAACAAGTTATGGAATCCTAAACTCTTGGATTGGATAGCAGGAGAAAAACTGAAAAGATGTGTAGGGTGTGGCATATACAAGAGAAAGGGATTCTGTATATCTAGGGAAGGGTAGGCTGGAGTTTTCCTGGAGAGTGGTGTCTAAATCCTGGTTGGGGAAGAGCTGCATCAGAATGGCTTTAAAAAATAGACCCTGGTCTTCACTCCATAAATCCTGACTTAATGGATCTAGGGTGGCAAGTGCAAATCTGTATTTCTTTCTTTCTTTCTTCCTTTCTTTTGAGGAAGATTAGCCCTGAGCTAATATCTGCTGCTAATCCTCCTTTTATTGCTGAGGAAGACTGGCCCTGAGCTAACATCTGTGCCCATCTTCCTCTACTTTATATGTGGGATGCCTGCCACAGCATGGCTTTGATGCGGGGTCTGTGAGCCGAAGAGTCGAAAGAAAGATTTCTTAGACTCTTAAGATCTGGCAGTAGTGCTCTTTTATTTAGAGAATAGTGTGGAATAGCATGGGGACAGGACCCATGGGCAGTCAGAGCTTTTGCTGCCCCCAGTTGAGGGTTAGAGCTAAATTTAAGGCATAGGTATATGATTCATCTCTTTACAAGACAAAGGAAAGAACATGAAAAAAGAGTTAAAATGGTATCAGTGCAGGTGGGGTCTGGTCATTGGGTGATCCCGTGACTTTTAGACAAGAATCAAATCGGATTAAGTAAAGGTTAGAAAGGTTAGACGCCACCACCCTAAACCAGTTACATGAGATTGCCAGACAGCAACCAACTTAAGTTCTTGCCTTCCCCCTTAAGAGCTTCTAGGGACAAGGTCATCTCTCCTCTTCTTCCTGGTACAGAGAGGGAGGCACCTTTTACAGATAGAGATTTACCTTACAAATGTAAATGTGTCCCAACAAGGGCAAGTTCCATTCCCCAGAGCCTCCTTCCCTGTCCCAGTTTATCGAAAGCAATCAGCCCAAAACAATCCTGATGCCAAAGAGACATATCCTGGGGTGGCCAATTTCAGGTCCCTACAAGGTCATCCCCCCTTCCTTCACAAACGCAAATGTCTCAAAAGAGCAAGCAAAATTCCAGTCATCGGAGCCTGCTTCTCATCTACAGTTTTAAAAGTAACCAGCCCAAAAATCCTCATCATAAACCATTTTAAAATTAAGCAGCCTAAAAATCCTCATCAGCTTGACAAGCAGTGCATAGGTCTGCATCTGGGATCCGAACTGGTGAACCCCGGGCTGCCAAAGCAGAACATGCAAACTTAACCACTGTGCCACCAGGCTGGCCCCAGGACTCTGTATTTCTTGGAAGTTTTTGAGTTCATTCTGCAGTGTAACTATGGTTGAAAACCATTATGATTCCTAAGTTTGTGGGCTGTATGCCTAAGAGATAATTAGCATGGTAATAAAGGTTGGAAGAGACTTTTGGCTGAGAGAGAGGAAGGATGGGTTTGCTTTTAGACCTACATTCGGGCTCCCTGTGGGAAATCGGGATTGAACTAGGTATGTAGGTTCAGAACCCAGAAGAGAGATTTTGTTTGTAAATGGATGGTGGTAGATGAAGACATGGGTTTTGGAGGTCATCCTGGAAGAACACACAGAATGAGGAAAAAGATGGCCGAGCACTTAGGGAGACTAGTATTTAGGAAGTGACCTGAGGAAGAAGAGTAAGTTGAAGACACTGACAAGGAATCTTCAGAGAAGGTGAGAAGATGTTACTGTTGTCGTAGAAACCAAGAGAGGGTTGATTCACAGAAAGGAGTGGTCAACATTAGCAAAAGTTGTAAATATTCAAATAGGGTAAATAAGAGCGGAAGAGTGTCCACTAATTTATAAAATGGTGACCCTGGTGACCTGTGTGAGCAGAGTTAGTGGAATAGTTTAGAAAGAAGCCGAATGATGGTAGGTTAAGAGGGAAAAGGGATGTGAGGAATTGGAAGCCTGAAGTATAGACTACAGTTTTAAGAAATTTGGCAAGAAAGAGAAGATGAGAGAGAATAATGGCTAGTAGGGTCATGGGAAGAAGTTTTTCTTTTTTAAAATAGAAGAGATTTGAGAACGCTGGGGAAAATAAACTAGTGAAGAGTTGAGAGATACAGGAGAGAAAGGATAACCGATGGAAGTGACTCCAAAGAGGTCAGAGGCAGTAGGGTCTAGAGTACACTGGGAGGGATTGACTTCGGATGGGAGAGGCAACACTTCCATTAACGTTAAAATACAGGTGAGGTGGGAATGGATGCAAATAAGACATTCGTATGAGAGGTAGAAGTTGGACAAGTTCTTACTTGATGGTCTCCATGTTTTTAGTGAATGGGAGAGGCCATCTACCTTGCCTAGGAAGATGCGTGTCACAAAGAACAATGTCTGCCAGGTGCCAACTGCTTCAGTAAATTTGATAGGATGCTGAGCACAATGTCTTTCATGCAATACTTGCAGGTAGCCAGTGGCCAAATGAACAAATAAACGCTCATCATCAAATGATGATGCGTGCTCACAGAAATAGAATAATGAAGCAGAATATATGCCCAAAGAAACAGAAACAGGAAGTAGAAGTATGAAACCAATATGCTGGTTCAAAGTAGACATTAAAATTAAAGGCTGAATCAAGAAAGGACTGAAACACAGGAGGTCTAATTGAAGAACATTTAATGCAGTCTTGATACATTTTGCATTGAAAGATTGGTTTTTAGTGCATGCAAAACATTTGGGATACACCATCATATTAGACCTGGCGTTCCTTTGCTCGCAGTGTTGATGTGAAGAGGCACAGGCGAGGCCCTTGATGCCCTTGGTATCATGATGAAAGCAAGCAAGTTGGTTTGTGGCATTTCCTCACCTCCACTTTCTCCCAGGGCCATTCATCCATAGGAACCACTGCACATTGCCAAGGACCTAGGAAAACATTTGCAAACTGGGGGAAAAAAAGAAAAGAAAAGGTGTTGTCTCCAAAATCTGAAAATAAAACTGAAAACTAAAACTAATAACATTCTGTCAATTTCGTTAACTGTCAAATCTAGTATTCGTACAATTGTCGTTCACCCTTGAAAATACTTGGTTGGCTAACTTTCCTCACTTCAGAAAAACTCATGATATGCACAGCAGCTTGCCAGAAGTCATATCATAGCTAAATAATTTACACATAGCAAAATAATTTTAAATCGAAACCGTAAATGTTCTCTTAAATTACAGCTGTGTGTGTCTAAAAAAATGGGCTGATGTGTGCATCTTAAAATGTCTGATGTGGTGCTGAAGATGAGGGACTCTAAAAGTGAGAGGTATAGAGTGTCTTCCTCTTTTAAAAGATCTGCCTTCTCTTCCCTCTCACAGGTCAGCAGCACGTCTCAGTTGTCCCTCTGTCATTTATACCTTCCCCAAACTGGGAAACATTCGCTTCTATATGCTGCTTCTTCCAGTTATTTACCCTTCTTTCCCTCGTTGAGAAGTAGAAATCCTTGTCCCCAGTGAAAGATGTTGGTGAGAATTATGGGAGTCTTCTCCCCCTGCTTGAACTCATATCATGTTTAAGGGGCACACAGAAACTAAAATTCCTTAGGTGTTCTTGCGATGTGTGAGAGGGCTGGTTCCTGGGTCTGGAAAGACAATATATAGTGTTCACAGAATCTACATTCTCTTCCAAAGTCTGTGCCCTCCTGTCCTGTAGGCCCAGAGAGGCTGAGGCATTCACTGTGCCCGCAGCCTTGCCCTGCAACCTAAGGTTATGTGGTTTGTAACAAGGTGGGCTGTCTGCCTGCAGCCCCACGGTCCAGAAAAGCCTTGGTCACACTGGACTGCTTCCTGGGATGGAAGGGGAGCATCTGCATGTAGCAGAATGGCAGAAGGCGTGCTGGGATGGAAAAACCTATCAGAACACCAGGAATTCACACCCAGGGCAACACACGGTGAAAGAGAGAGCAGAAAAGAGAGCTAAAAGAAACCAAGTACAAAATAAAGTGAGCTTTTGGCATAGGATCCTTAATCCTTGTCTTTTCAAGCATTATTATCTCTGTGTGATATTGATTGAATAATATACAGTCTGGGAGAAATAGCATAGTATTTTTGTTTTGTTTTGGGTTTTTTTGGTGAGGAAGATTGGCCCTTTGAGGCAGATTGTCACTGAGCTATCTGTGCCAATCTTCCTGTTTTGTATGTGGGACACCGCCAACAGCATGGCTTGATGAGCAGTGTGTAGGTCCACATCCAGGATCTGAACCCTGGGCTGCCGAACAGAGTGCAAAAACTTAACCACTACACCACCGGGCCTGCCCCAGCATGGATTTTTTTGAGTTAGAAAGAACTTTAGTGTTGACATTGATGTTCATTAGAAATATTGATGAATTCAGTACTTGCTGCGAATTGTATTAACTTTTACACTTAAATGCCACTGGAGCCCATTCAATTCACTGAGCAAAAATATGTTGAATGCACAAGCATCTACTCAAATTTTAAAAATAAATAAAATAGAGGAAGTTTTGGGTTAATATTCCTGATCCCATTCTCCCCCTAGCTATTTGTTTGCACTGTAAGGCACTTTGTGGCTTTTAATTTTCTCCTCTGAAAAGGGAGATAAATTAGACCAGGTCCTGATGTCTAACATTCAGGCCCCCAAGCCTAATATGGATCACTTGACCCCAGATGAAATTTTCACCATGTTAACGCACGAGCAAATGTGAACTGTTACGGCAGTAGCACCTAACCAGCCTGGCTGCCGCTCCTGCCTTCTAAGTCCTGTATGAACAGGCTTCCATCATTGACCAACTCAATTGGAATGCAATTAGTTGTATAAATGTGAGCTCTTTGCATTTACTTTCATTAAAATTATATCATGACAAAAAGAAAATAGATGTAAATCAAGCCACACGCCCTTGTTTCAATTCTGAGTCACATCTGTTTCTCATACGGTAATCTTGGACTTTCTCCAACTCACATGTGGGATTTCTGATCATGTGACCTTCTATCCAAAACGTGGGTGCCTCCACAGGTCTATGATTGATTCCATGATCTATATAGTTCTATTTTTTACCCAAAACAGTAATGTAAAGATGGGTCTTTTAACTTACACCTAAATAATCAATCGTATGTTTAAATTTAAATTGCTTTAGAGATTTCTTCTTTTTTCTCCTTTTTAAATAGGAATTTACTGACTGACAATGGCAGGAAAAATCTTAGAGAAATTAGATGTTCTGGATGAGCAAGCAAAGATACTCCTGGCCCGTAGAGCAAAGGTTTGTAAAATAAAAGCTAAAACTCAACTTAATCATTAAAAGGTTACTGTTCCAAATGTGAATGATTACTTTTACTTTTTAGCTAATGATGCATTCATATGAAGACACAAACTAATTTGTAAAAAACAAATAATTAGTTGAAAGATTGTCTATGTAAGTGGATACTATAATTAATTAAATAACATTAATTAAGGTACCTTAATTAAGGTAACTTCTAGATAGCTGCCATGTTTGGTCATGGTGTAGCTAAACTGCTTGAGATTAAACAATCTTAGGCAGTCAGATAGTAAATGTGACTACTCCTGTGGTTCTTACTAATATGTTACACACATAAAAAGTTATTTGGTTTGTTTATTAAAATGAAGAAAATATTTTGTATAGTTACCAAATTAGAAATAGTTCATAGACATTAAAGTAAAAAAGGTGAAACTCTTATAAAATTCAATGTAAAATATTAGCAAAGAACATAATTCTCAAAAAACAAGTTTTTAGCACATATGAGCAATTTAATTTGGTTACACAGACTTGCAAAATAATATAACAATGTGGATAAATGAGGCGTGGATAAAGAGCAGGGAGTCTGAGAAATTAGGAAGACCCCACGGAGAGGAACTCTTAAGTGAATGAATGTATTTGTGAATCTGAAAATGAAAACGTTGATGTGTGAATAATGATTTGATTTTCTTTTTTTTCCATAATTATCTCCTTTCATTCAGAAAATAAAGTAGAGGAATATTGGAAAGTGAAATAAATTCATTCTATTATAGCTATCAAAATTTTGATATAGCAAACCAGGAGTAACTTAGGAAGGCAACCATGTTAGACTTAGATATCCCAAAGTTCATTTCCTTTAGATTTTTTGTTTAAAATGAAAATAACATAATTCAGAAAATATAATCAGAGATAAATCTATTTAATTTGCCATGAAACTCCTTTCTTATATATTTTAAGTTATGATTAGTAATTCTTGCCTTTAGTAAGAGCTTCCTTTGTACAAAGCATGTCTGTGCCTTATCTCGTTTTGTGTTCCTATGCAGAGTTCGTCTCTGGAAATTCTTTTAAAAGTATAATCATTCCTTAAACATTTCCTTATTTTTTAAATTATAAAATCGAAACACATTTTTGGAAATAAGTTAAGCAACATATAGATATGTATAAAGAAAATTATACACAAGGAAAATTACGTAAAGAAAAATGGTCTCTGGCCTCTTCTCTGCAACCCTTTCCTCTGAGGCGAACAAGCTCTAGCAGCTGGGGTTTATCCGTCCACATCTTCTTTGTGCTCTTACAAAGATACACAAATGCGTAATATGTGTGTGTGCATACACGTCTTTACGCGTAAGCATTCATAATATAAATATACACGCACATACGTTTATGAAGGTGGATTGCCTTTCTTTTTTATTGACCAAAATGAGATAACAATATATAAATCCCTTTGGTAATTGCCTTTTTATTTTCTTAAGCTGTTCATTTTGCAATAATCATAGACCCACAGGAAGTTGCAGAAACAGTACAAATAGTCCCATTACCTTCCACCCCGTTGCCCCTGGTGGTGGCATCTTAATGTAGTTCTAATACAATCTTAAAACCAGCATGAGTCACAACAACACCGACGCTGGCATATTACTGTTAACTAGACGACAGGCTTTGTTCAGCTGTCACCATTTTGTAACCTTTATTCATTTGTGTGTGTAGTTTTATGCAATTTTATCCCATTACGGATTTCTGTAACCACCACAACAAAGATACAGCGTGTGTGCCTCACCATCAAAAAACTCCCCCGTGTTACTTCTTTGCGCTTGTGTCCACACCCCACCCCGGTTCCGTCTCTGTCCCTGGAGGTGGCTTACCTTTCTCCATCTTTATAATTTTGTAATTTTGACAATGTTATATAAATGGAATCATTCAATATGTCAAATTTTGACATTGACTTTTTCACTAAGCATAATGCCCTTAAGGTCCGTCTGTGTTGTGTGAATCAATAGCTTTTTTTTATCGTAAATAATGTACAAATTTTATTGCCAAGCGATATTCCATTATTTGGATGTGCAGTGTCAACCACTCACCCATTGAAGCACATTTGGGTTCTCAGTATTTCGCTTTTAACAATAAAGCTGCTAAAAACAATAAGATGAGATAAAGTTGCTATGAGGACTGGCCCTGTGGTGTAGTGGTTAAGTTCATGTGCTCCACTTTGGCAGCCTGGGGTTCACAAGTTCAGATCCCGGGTGTGGACCTACACACCACTCATTAAGCCATGCTGAGGCAGCATCTCACATAATAGAAAATAGAGGAAGACTGACAAAGATGTTAGCTCAGGGCCAATCTTCCTCTGCAAAATAAATAAAAATAAAAAGTAAAGCTGCTATGAATGTGTACAGGTTTTTGTATGAACATAAGTTTTCATTTCTCTGGGGAAAACACCCAAGAGTGTGATTCCTGGTGCAATCTATGTCTCTTAAACTCAGCAAGGTCAAGGTCACAGGTTTGGTTTGAGTTCACCCTCCTCAGCCTCAGCCAGGAAACTGCCTCCAGGAAATAAGTGGTGCCATTGTAGGGTTTGCCTCGGTTTGTTTTCCTTCCCTCAGGGATCACAGTCCTGCTCTGCCTGTTTCCTAATGCCTGATTGCAGTTGTTTGTATGTATTTTCTCAGATTTTCTAGTTGTTTACAGCAGGAGGGCAATCCCCCGTTGCACACATTGGCAGAAGCAGCCGTTTCCACATCCTTTTTTTTTTTTTTTGTGAGGAAGATTAGCCCTGAGCTAACTACTGCCAATCCTCCTCTTTTTGCTGAGGAAGACTAGCCCTGAGCTAACACCCATGCCCATCTTCCTCTGCTTTATACGTGGGATGCCTATCACAGCATGGCTTTTGTGAAGCTGTGGCATGTCTCCACCCGGGATCTGAACCAGCGAACCCCAGGCCGCCGAGAAGCAGAACGTGTGAACTTAACCGCTGTGCCACCGGGCCGGCCCCCCCACATCCTTTGACTTGCTTTCCAACTTCTCATCTCTTTATCCCTCTGTGCTGTGCTCTGAGAGAATTCTTTAGAGAAGACTTTTGGCTCCTGAATGCACTTTTCAGCTATATCCTTTTTCTTCTTCAGTCCATCTGTATAAATATTTGCACAAAGTCCTCTTCCAATTGCTTTCTTAGCTCTGTTCCTGGCTCGTGTGCCCGGAGGAAGGTTGGTTGCTTCGCCACGTGTGTGTCTACAGGAAAAGGAGCAGGTTGCAGAGACCTGCCTGCTGTGGCTCCAGCAACTCTCCACATCAGCATTGTCTTGGCTGCATATACGGGTCATTCGTAAACGTTGAATTTTAGAATTCGGAGGGAGCCTCCATGATGATCTAGTCCAGCGCCCTCATTTCACAGATGGGAAGAGAGTGGCTCAGGTCATGCAGTGGTGGTTGTTAACAAGGCCCCCAGTTGTCAATCTGGGAGATTTTTCCATTATTGCCTGCCACATAAATTCTGTGTGTGTGTGTGTGTGTGTGTGTAAATAAAGTGAGATTAATTTTGACCTTTTTACACAGGATTTTTTGCTATATGAAAAGTACTCATTTTTTTCAATGTTGTACTTTGGCTTTGCTGCAGAAAAACAGGCTTCAGAGTCAAGTAAAGAAAAAGACTTTGGTGACACCCCTGACATTTGATTTTCAGTTGGAATTTGAAGAGCCTGTTGCTACATCCACACGTAAGACAGTATCAAAGATCGCAGAGGACAGATCATGTGGCATTAAGCAAACAAAAAGGTAATGGTCACAACTGTCTAGAACTCTCAGTTTGGAGTTGGAAAGCACTGCTGTATATTTGTCTTGGCTTATGCGGTCTGTATTACATGTAAGCTTTGTCAAGCATAGGTGTGTTTCATAATGGTGGTAAGTTCCAAAATGCTAGATTAGCATTCTGAATATTCCTAATTTATAAAATATTTGTTATAATATTCATTATTGCAGGTTATAATTGCAGATAGTAATAACAGTTCTGAATTTTTAGAGAAAGACTTTTCTTGAGCTCTATTATACTGTCCCAAATTAATGTCAGGATTTATTTCAGACTTTCACCAATATACTTCAAAAAGAAAGTCTACCTAGAAAACTAAGTATGGCGGTGTACTGGGTGCTTCCAGAGTGCTGTGTGCTTCCAGGGTGCTGTGTGCTTCCAGGGTACTGTGTGCTTCCAGGGTACTATGTGCTTCCAGGGTACTGTGTACTTCCAGGGTATGTGTGCTCTCAGGATACTGTGTACTTGCCGTGTACTGTGTGCTTACATATCCTGTGTACTTGCAGTATACTGTGTGTTTGCAGTGTCCTGTGTACTTACAAGGAGTGGGATGAATATGTCATGCTTGGCCTTTCACTGGCATTGTGTATGTGTGTAATGCTACGTAACTTTTTAGGCATCAGAAATGTAGCGGAGAGCCCAGACAAAAGAAATACTGAGAAGTAGAATCCATCGAACTTCAAATCAATTGGACCTTGGTGGTTAGGTGGATACTGTTTTTATCTCATTTATTCTGTATAACAATCCAGTGTGTTACGTGCAGTTTTACAGATGAAGGATCCAAATCTCAGTGAGGTTAAATAACTTGCCCAAGGTCACACAGCTAACAAGTGGCCGAGGCTGGATTTAAACACTAGCAGTCTGACTTCAGAGCCTGTGTGCCTTATCACTGCTCCGTTCAATAGAGTGACTTCCAGCTTCTGGGCTTCGTGGCTGGGTGCACATGGCGCCTTGCACTTGGGTAGGGAAGATGTCCTGAAGAGCAGATGGGGGTGGAGAAGAGCATACAGTGAGAAGAGCTGAGCTCTCTTTTGGATTAGTTAAGTTTTCGATACCTGAGGGGCATCAGGTGATGGTGTCTGGAATGCAGTTGGATAAACATGGCTAAATCTAAAGCAAAACAAGACACAAAATACAGCTCACCCAGATGTTTGTTATTCCTGACTTACCAGGACATTAGAATATGTTTCCATTATGGAGCCTCAAGAAAAAAGAGTTTGTTTCTAGCACAAATAAATATGAATGGTTTGCATAATGTAGCTTTTCCACAAACTTCTTACCTTACTACTTAGTTTTCATGTAGATACAGCCAGTGACTTTACTTCAAAATCATTTATAAAACTATTCATATTAAAATAGAACATTTTAATAATACACAGAATAAATGCATAACATGGTAGTTGGGAATGTGGAGAAGGGAAAAAATAACATATATTATTTTGTATTATTTTTTGTTTGTATATGTTTTTAAACTTGTCTATGTGTGTCATTACGTAACAGTATAATATATGACTAATGACCCATCAGACACCCTTGAAGACAATGTGCAGTATATTTTATGGCAGTATTGTCCAAGATGATACTGTTTCTGCCCCTTTCCTGTCTGACAAGACCATTTCCTAATTTTTAAAGGCATTATTGATCCTGTGTTAATGTAAGACCAACAGCTGAGTAATGTTCCCTTTCAGTTAAGTGTACACCTGGCTAACTTGAAATTTGAAATCAGTGTCTAAATTATAAAGACAAAGAGGCACATACTTTCAAGATGCAAAGACCAAGTGAATTTGGTTTGATCAGTGCCCAGAGGACCAAAACTGGCAAAAAAAACCAAAAAAAACCAAAAAACAAAAAGTACAGGAAAATTTCAAGAATTTACACAAGAATCAGGGTGTAACCTAGGCCAATGGAAATAAAACTTGACTGAAGAAACTAAGAAGGCTCAGTACATGTGGCAAAGGCCAAGCAGCAGCTTTCAATGTAGGCTGTGGTTTTTGCTTCCAAGACTGCTTCTGTCTGCCCTCTGCCTGTCTTCCTCATGCGGCGGCTTTGTACTGTTTTCGAGAGTGAAACCAAGTTCTTTAGATGTTGGTGTTTTGGGGAAAATGATAGAGCTCCTAGTAACACTCATAGTTTTAACACACTTTGTATAATTTTTCTATAAAATAGAACTATTTAAAATAGCAAAACATGAGTTAACTTGCTGCTATCTGTAAAAAGATAACCCGATTAATTTATGAAAAATGAAGAAATAAAACATGTTGTAAATTACCGTTTAACTCTCTGAACAAATTAAGCATAGCTTCTTATGGCTCCCATGTGGGTCTATTTCTGTTATCTTTTGTTTCCCTGGGTATCGGTCACATATGGTTTTATCTTCTCACATGCCTAGTTATTTTTTATTGAGAACTGGACATGGCATTTGAAAAAGTGGAGATATAATTTGAAGCTGTAGGTGATGTTCTCTTCTCCAGAGAGGACTGTGCTGGCTTTTGTCAAGTGGCTAGACTAGGGGCATCAGCAGTCCTAGATCAGGGTAGAGATGATTCAAAACTGGACTTCAGGTTTTTCGAGGGTTGGTCTATTTATGGTTCAACCTTACTTCTAGGTTATAAACCTTTGGGGTTTCAACCCTCACCTGAAGGATGTATTAGGACCCTTCCTCTTTGGTGGGCCCTGAACTCCAGTTTTGTTCCCACAGCCCCATGAGTTTGTCAGAAGCGCCACACAGCTTTCTTGCTTCTCTGATGCTGATTATAAAATTGACAAAAACGCAGCCCCGAATGCCAGGCTTGCCCTCTGAGCTTCTGTCTTCCCCTAGCTCATGGCCCCTCAATTTCTTCTTGCTTTGGGAGCTCTCAGATGTCTTTAAACAAATGTTTTCAACATTTTGTATAGATACCTAGTTGCTCTAGAGAGATAGCTGGTCCAAACCACTTAGTCTTTTATTTTCAGAAGTGGAATCTAAATCGCTATTTAATATAACCCTAGATTTCACTCATATTTGAATGATTCTCCTTCTAACACAAGTTATTGTTGTTTCTAGGGCTCTAAACCAAGTTCAGATAAAAAATCCTTGCAAATAATAAGTTTATCTTTGTTAACAAAGCTCTGATATCACATTCTACTGTAATCTTCACTTATTGATTTGACTCTATTTATCGAGTGACTGATAGACTCTGCGGATGCTGCAGCAATGGTGAAATATACTTATGTGTTGAAGTTCAGTGGGGGATTCAGAGAAGCGAACAGGCAGGCATCAGTCACTGCAGAGAGAGTCCCAAAGAGAGGGTCAGCAAACGCTTCCTCGAGGAGGTGGCACGGCGGGCGAGACCCAGAGAGTTAGCGAAGAGGCAACAAGATTTGAAAGTGGGAAAGATGTTCCAGTCAGGGCAATAATATGGATGAAGTGTCACCCAGAGGCTAAAGAAAGCCCAGCTCATTTGAGAATCCAAGAATAGTTCAGTGCTGCTGGTCTTGACTGGGAGATGGGGTAGAGACTGGAGGGTGACTGGTGAGAAATGAGGCTGGACAGGTAGTAAAGGCCAGCTCACCAGGGGCCTACGAGCGAGGTAATGAACATTGGACAGCCTCCTATAGCAGCAAGGAACCACTGAAGGGCTTAAACAGAGCAGAGCATACTCAGATTCAGATTTTAGATATATCATTAAGTAGCAAAAGGAGTAATTAAAAATTCCATGGGCTCCTCAGAGAACCCGACCTTTTTCTAGAATTTGTAGTATCTCCAGAAACTACCTCTTCCAGGAAGCAAGCCATCTTGCAATAAGTCCTTTTCTAACCATAACAGAATGATTCCTTAAATAACAGAGCACCCGGCAGAAAGTTTCTATCCTCATGTCAACAATGATATGCTGGTCCTGTTGGTTATAGTGGATAGAGTCGACTCCCCCACATCTTGAGATGCAGCTCCCAGGCTTATAAATTATGCTACTTACAGCTCAGGATACCAGCCCATGCCAGTGCTCACACCCCTTGCTCCTATGCTGCGCCAAGATGTCAGATCTAATTCACTCAACTCTCAGCTTAGCCTAGACTTTGTGTCATAACTGCCACCACCTGGCCCAGAGACTTTTCTGGGAGCTACATGCTTCTTTCATTTTTGATCTCTAGCCTCTTGCTATTCAAAGTGTGGTCTTCCACCCAGCAGCATCGCTGTCACCTGGGAGCTTGTGTGAAATGCAGAATCTCTGACCCCATCCCAGACGGAAGCTGCATTTAACAGGATCCCCCAGATGACTCCTAGGGAAACTGACGTTTGAGAAACACGGCTGTGGCCCAGTGGTCCTCAGACACAGAGGGCTTGTTCAAACACAGATTGCTAGGCCTCACTTTCGGGGTTTTAGATTCACTAGGTCTGGGCTGGTACCTGATAATTTGCATGCCTAATGGTTTCCAGATAATTTTGATACTGCTGGTCTGGGGACCACCCTGTGAGTCACTGCTCTAGCTCATGTCCCACTCTTTTCATGCCACCCAACACTTACATCTGTTCTAGTTTTTCCTTGTCTTGCTGAATATCACAGCAGCTCCCAGCCTAGTGCTGTGGTCACCTAATGGGGGAAACCCTCCAGGTTTATTTGCAGCTGAGCTTTGCTTTCAGAGTAGTAATATTCAACCCACCTGCACATTAGTATTACCTAGGGACCTTTAAAATATTGTATTCTACTTAAATTAGTTTGGAATGGGGCCCAGGCATTACTATTTTTAAGATTCCCCAGATGATTCTTACATAAAGCCAGGATTGAGAACCATTGAAATTCTTAAAGGGGCCAGCCCAGCAGCGTAGTGGTTAAGTTCGTGTGCTCCACTTCAGTGGCCCAGGGTTTGCAGGTTTGGATCTTGGGCACATGCCTAGCATCACTCGTCAAACCACACTGTGGTACATCCCACATAAAATAGAGGAAGATTGGCACAGATGTTAGCTCAGTGACAATCTTCCTCAGGAAAAAAGAGGAAGATTAGCAACAAATGTTAGCTCAGGGCCAATCTTCCTCACAAAAAAAATTTCTTAAAGTTTCTTTCTCAGTTACTCCCAGAGACATCTCTTCCATGACACTATTAGCTCAGGATTTCTGCATTTTTCTTGGATAAATGGGGACTGATAAAGGTATTCCTCAAATACCCAAAATTCACTAGAAGGATCTTCCTAGGATTAATTTCCTGATAAGCAGAGAGTTTTATAATTATTCCAAAATGTCTCTCAGTCTTTTGCCTTTAATTTGTATATAGTCTTTAAGATTTCTCAATAAAAACCAAACGTACCCTTCTCTGCAAATTTTCCTAGTTGGACCTTTCATGAAAGAGCCACACTCATTTTAACAAAAGTCCCTTTAAAAAATTACCTGAAACAAAGAATTTTTTAAAAGAGAGACAAAGTGATTTTTCCATTACCTAAGCATTCAGCGCTGGATTATCAGTTGAAAGTGGCAATTTTACCACTTATAAAGTGGGACAAAATAGGACACAAGTTAAGGGCAGGTAGACAGATTAAGAATATTTTTCCTTTAGATGAATAAGGGTTTCTCATAAGAAAAATTATTTTCTTAAAAATAAATCCACATTGAGACCTGCCAATATTTCTTTTAGAAATATTTTTATGACAGGATAAACTTACATATAGAAAAGGTAAGTAAATATGAATAGAGAATACAGTTGCAGCCAATAGTGAAATTTAATTGGCCAAATTCTTTCTTCCCTTATTTTAATATGCAGGTCATATACTCCAAGTGACTTAGGTAAAGTGTGACTTATAATAGGTAAGTGGGGTGGGGTGGGGCAGGGCAGGAGCAGGAACCGTGGAGAAGGGGAGACGTTTATGTGAGTAGAAACAGACTGACGCCTTGCTCGCTACCCACACAATTTTTCAGTGACGTGGGCACAGGCTCCTTTGAGGCCCCATGAGGATTCTGGGAAGGGGACAGCCTTATCTCCCGCTCTCTGTGGGGAGCTCCACTATTGAGCTGGATGCTTCCTCCTCTCTGCAGCTGGAAGAGGACGCCGATTGTTGCTCAGCCCTGCAGAAACCTGAGACTCTAGAGCAGGGCTTCTCAAGAGTGGCTGCTCACTTGAGAGCTTTTGAGAAAAATGCTGAGCCCTACCCTGGAGACTGCGGTGTAACTAGTGGGGAAGAGTCTGGGCACGTGGGTTTATCTCCAAACACCCCGGATGATCCTAATATGCAGCTAGAAGTTTGAGAACCATTTCCAGAGGCTTCTTCGTGTCTCCCTCCCTCAATCAAGAAACCCTCGCATGACAGCTTGTTTGCCACTGATCCACTGCAAAAAAATCTTGGCTCTCACCGCCTGATGCGACCTGAGTCCCAAAGAGCCCGACCTGTGCAGGTGCTGCAGGAGCCCACAGCCTTGGAAGCGAGCGGTCAGACAGCAACCACGGGTCATCCAAGGGGACTCGCAAGAAGGAGGGAGAGGAGGCCGAATGGTCAGGACAGGCGACTCCGAATGAGGCGGAGTTAGTGGCAGAAAACAGAACTTTAGAAAATATGGCTTTTAAGGACAGAAATAATCAGAGAAAAGAGAGATTTAAAAAAATGTTCTGAATCAAAAACTGAGTAGGGAAAATTGAAAATAGAATGCAGATGAAAACTGGATTGATAATCTAGAAGACCAAATCGAGGCATAATCTTACAAAAATAAAAAAAATATGGAAATCAGATTGAAAAGAGATACGTAGTACAGTTTCAGAATACTCAATATGTGAATATACTTAACACATAAATCAGGAGAGAGAGAAACAGATGATGAGGAAATATTAGGAAGAATGCCCTTATTTTGAAGATAGACTCAATTTTTCAGATCAAAAGGATTACCAAGTACTAAATTTATGGTAAAATTACTTAATTCCAAAGGCAGGAAAAAAATCAGTTAATTACAAAGGAAAGGAAATAGAATGAGTTTCCTTTGCATCTCTGAGGCTAGAAAACAGCCAACCATTTTCAACTTTTGCACGGAATGGCAATCCAAGAATCCTCTCTTTGGATGAATCCTCATTTATATGTGAGACTAAAAGAGAGACAAATTTTTGGACATGAAAGACTTTAGAATGTAATCTACCTATGTATTCTTTCAAGGAAACCTACCTGGAGAAATATTTCACCCAAATTAAAATTAAGTATGAATGAAATGAAGTTCCAAACTGGGTATTTTTATTATACAAAAACATATTTGAAATTATCCCATGGGGCCAGAATGAAGCTCTGGACTTTGATCTCGAAGTGGCTGTCCTATAAAAACATAAAGCGTGACAAGGGGAATAGGCCGTAAGAGATTGCCAGTTGGGACGGGGCAGTTTTTAGAGCAACCGCCCTGCCTCCATCTGAGCTGGGCCCTTCTCTTGGATTTCCTCCTTTATTGTCCAGCGCCACTTCAGGCCCATCCCAGGACGTTAGCAACCTTCCTTCAATCCCGGCCGATGCAGCGCAAAATCAAGGCCTTCGCCTATATTCCTTTTAACGACAGGATATAGTTCCACAGGGAATTTTTCTAAATATAAAACCAAAAAAGAGGGGAGGGAAGGGGGATGAATAAAAACACACACACACACATATATATATGTGCTTATATATATATGTATATATAAGCAGTCCCAAACTAATACAACTTACAAAAAACAGATTTATGATTTTATGTCAGTGAATTAACCCATCACATTTATAATTCCAGGTTCCATTCCTTATATTCTTTGAGAACCCAGTGCTAGGAACACAGTGTTTATTCCTAGGCTCTTATCCTTCCCATTCCTTCTTCCTACTGTTGGGAGAAAATTCTCCATGGGTCTCCTGTATCTCTGCACATCTTGCGAGCAGAGCCGCTGGCTGCCTTTGTTACTATCTTTTCAAGGGTGTTTGTATAGCAAACAGCCTTGGAAGACAGACAGTGCCTTCCTCTGAGCACGAGCAGCTATGTTACTCTCTGTTGGGTTATCTTAGCTCAGGATTCCATTCCTGTAATAAAACCCGCTGTGTGCCAGATGTCATCTGGCCCTCTTCTTGTTGCCCTGTTGAATGGGGGCACAGAGAACTGGCACAGAAGGTGCTACCCCTACTGCTGTGAGCAATAAATAGTCTTTTGTCCCTGACCCAGGAGTTTTGTGTCTTCTGCCAGCATGTATGAAAGTGTAGCAGGCTGACTTGTTAAGCCTGTAAGTAGGGTCAAATCTCAGACCTTTCCCGGTTCTTCACATCTATTTCTAGGAAAGAAGCTTGAGAGTAGAACAACAGAAGCTTTCACCATCCTTGAAAACTAAGTGGTAAAAGTAATGGTGGCTCGTTCCTCAGTGAGTAATAGGACACCCTTGTCTAGGTACCTGAGAGTCTAGAAGGAATGTATTTGTGGACCCATTTTCTCTGTCCTGTGGGTCTATCTGCTTCTAGGCAGCAGGGTCTGTATTTTAGTTACACCTCAACTAAGCCCATAAAATTAATCCGTATAATAAAATTTAAAAAAAGAAAGAAAACAACATGACAAGAGACTATGTAAACTAGAAAAGAAAGTCATCATCAGTTGACCACAGATTTTGTGTATATTTAATCTTATAAACCAAATATCCAGGACTTAGTTCCATTTCTTTCTTTCTTTTTTTAAAGATTGGCCCTCAGCTCACATCTGTTGCCAATCTTTTTTTTTCTTCTTCTTCTCCCCGAAGCCCCCAGCACATAGTTGTATATTCTAGTTGTAGGTCCTTCTAACTCTGTTATGTGGGACGCCGACTCAGCAGGGCTTGATGAGCGGTGCTAGGTCCGCACCCAGGATCCGAACCACTGAAACCCTGGGCCGCCAAAGCGGAGCGCATGAACTTAACCACTTGGCCACAGGGCCGGCCCCCATTTATTTCCTATAAATCATGTTAAGTATGCATTTGTTGAAGGACCAAAAGAAAAGCTGTCATCTCTTAGTACTTCCACCAAACTCTGGCCTTCCTCTCATAAGCACCCTGAATCTTTAAGAGCATTTTGCAAAGGTAGCACGTCTGACAATCTTTTACAAAAGAACTGTCTTTTACAGAAACACCACCTTGAAGCTGCTTCAGAGGCGAGTTTTGTCAATATTCAAAGGACTCTTTAAATGGTTTCTGAGCATAGACAAAGATGGAGTCGTTCCAATTAATTTTGTAAAGATAGCCTTGATCCTCAAGTCTGACCACAAGAATATAAAACCATTGCTGAATCTAACTTATAAAAAAAATTTTTCTTTAACTAAAATAAAATATTAGTTTTACTGTTTCATTGCCTCTTGTCAACTCAGGAGCATATAGCATAAAAGAGTTTTATGTTTCTCCAATTTTACTCTGATCATTTTGGTTATGAAAAGCCTGTCTAATTTAGTATTTTGATCCCATGTACCACTTGAGGCTTTCCCTTCCCCCATACAAGCCAGTCTAGAACATTGGAGGAGCTGAAATGGAAGAGAGGTGTGGCCGGAAATTTGATTCCCCCAGGGGTGCGTGGGAGGTGGGCGTGGTCTTCCTCCAGCACTCCTCCTGCTCTTCCCTCTTCTAGTCTCCTTTTCCTCTGGCATGGGAGTAATGATGTGCTAAAGCCAGCGTGTGATGGGTATTAGCTAAACTTATTGTGGTAATAATTTTACAATATATACATATATCAAATCTTTGGTTGTACATCTAAAACTAACACGATGTTATATGTCAATTGTATCTCAATTTAAAAGAAAAAAAAAGCTTTTCCTGGGTGCCCACTATATAGTAGCCTCATTTAGGCATTTGGAGGGAGAGTAGGGTGGGAGAGGGTGTTTGCCCCAAGGGAGAGGGAGCCTCAGAATTTCTATATTAGACATAGTGCTTGCCCTGAAGAAGTCGCAATTCTTAAAATTGCAAGAAGTTTAAAAAAAAAAAAAAAGCCTAGTTCCTTAATGGGGCACATGTGAGAGTTCCTCAGAGGGACCAGTTCCCCAAACGAGGAGAGCCTCCTTCAGCTATGCCTCTCCAAATTCTCCCTCCACTCCTATGCTCTCCAGGGTATTCCACAGCTTCTTCTGCTGAGGATCTCGAGCCTGGCAGTTAGCAATCCGGGTGGGGTAGCAGCAAAATGGCCCAAGCCTAGTTATCACCTCAGTGTCCTTTTGGCCCCCCAAGAAACCCAAGCATCCTTGCCATGCCAAACAGTGGGATGCAGTGTGCTTTACCCTTACCCCCTCACGCCACCCTCTCCAAATTTCTTTTCAGCTAGCTAGACACAGGGCAGATCAGCAAATGTGCTGACAGCTGTGCAACTGAGGAATGAGATGGCAGACTCCACCTTTTGTAGGCACCAGTCTTTATGAGTGATTCCTCAGCCTGGTGGAGAAAGCACCCCTGAGCCCTCCCACACTGAGAAGAGAGAGAAAAGCCACAGCAGACCCTCTGGGGTCAAAGGCTTGTAATTCTGATGTTTTTCTTTTCCCCCCACTACAGTTTTCTGCTATTTGGGGTCATGGCGGAACATCTAGCCCCAAATATTGGTGGATCTCTGTAGGGTACAGGGTATGCTCCTTTTCACTCAGCTGTAGCGTAAAAAAGTCACCTGGTCACCAAGTCTAAGTTAATGGATAAGCACCACTCAGTAACTCACTATATTAACAAAACGGAATCCAACACTATGTTAGATAAATGTTACTCCACTATGACCAAGTGGAGTAAATTTCAGGAGTAATAGAAACTACCACTCATTGACCTCTTACTATGTCCCAGACATTTTGATAAGCAATTCCTAAACTTTATTTTACAGAATTCTTGTAAGAACCCCATGAGATAGGCATTACCCTCATTTGGCGTAGGAGGAACTGAGATTCAGAGAAACTCAATATTCTGCAGAAGTTCGCATAGTGAGAGTCTAGAATCAAAGTCGGGTCTAACTCCAAAACCCGTGCTCTTCAGTCCATCAGAAGGAAACCCGTATCCGAACAGCTCTATATATTTTGCAAATGTATTTGAAAAAACAGCTTAGTAAGATAAGGATAAAAATTTATCTCCTAACAAGACTACGTAGCCAACACGATCCTTAGGGTGGGACCCCTTACGCATTCCCGTTTAAATTAGAAACAGAAGGATGCCATTCTCACTAGAATACTATGCTATTCTAGAAGTGCTTGTCAATGATATTAAACAAGAACATAAGATAAAAATTTACATGTTTTGAAAGGAACAGATAAATTATTTTGTGAAGATTAAATGATTGTTTGCTGAAAAACCCAAAGGGAATAAACTGAAAACTCATTAGAAATTATAGGATTATAAGAAAGCTCAATAAAAATTTACCAAAACAATTCATACATTCAACAAATATTTATTACACGTGTACTATGCGCCAGTCGCTGTTCTAGATGCTAGGAATACAACAGTGAGCCAAATAAAGACTCTGCCCTCAGTTTATGTTCTAGGATAAGGTGGGGAGACAGACAATAAGCTAAATAAATGAGTGTATAAGATCCACTAGTGATGAATGTTACGAAGGAAAATGTAGTAAATTGGAGGGATTAAGATGACAGGGCTTACTGTTTTAGAACGGGAGGTGAGGGCAGAAAAGACCTTTCTGAAGAGGTGGAAATTTGACTCAAGGGAGTAAGCCTGTCAGTACCTGAGGGAAGAATATCACAGGAAGAGGGGAGAGCAGGTGCCCAGGTCCTGAAGTGGGAGCGTAAATTCCTTTCCTTAAACCGAGCAGCCAGCAGGTTCACTCTGCCTCCACGCAGAGGTGAGGGATGAAGGGGGTGCACGGAGAGAGGCCTGGAGGGGCACTCCAAGGAAGTTCTGCTACTTAGAAACATGAGAAGTGGGGGGAGAGCTTCCGTTTTGCCGTGAGAATTTTGAATTTTCTTTGAGTCTGATAAGGAAACAATTGGAGGGAAATGACAATCACATTATATTTTACAGGTGTCACTACGGTTGCATTGAGAATAGACTGTTGGTGACAAGAATGATAGCAGAGAGAACGGCCAGGAGAAGGCTAGAGATGTGTAGAGGTAGTTCAGATGAGAGGTGAAGGGGTCCTGGACTAGGGTGAGAGTGATGAGGAAAGAAGTGGTTGGATTTGGGATATATTTCTAAAATCCAGTGAGATTTGCCAACAGCTTGGGAATGGGCAAGGAGAAAAAGAGAAATCAAAGATGAGGGTAGGGGCCAGCCTGGTGGCATAGTGGTAAGGTTTGCACGCTCTGCTTTGGTGGCCTGAGTTCTCATGTTCGGATCCCAGGTGCAGTCCTACACACCACTCATCAAGCCGTGCCTGGCAATGCCCCACATACGAAATACAGGAATATTGGCACAGATGTTAGCTCAGTGACAATTTTCCTCAAGCAAAAAGAGGAAGATTGGCAATAGATGTTAGCTCAGGGCCAACCTTCTTCTCAAAAAAAAAAAAAAGAAAAGAAAAGGAAGGAAGAAAAAGACCGCAGAGTTTTTGGTCTAAGCCTCAAATGGGGATGGGGAAGCGTGGGTAAGGAGCAGATTGGGAAGAAGGTGGAAGCAAGAATTTGACTTTGGATATAAATTTGAGATGCTTATAATACATCTAACTGGAGAAGTCATGTAGCGGTTGGACTTATAAATCTGGAGCTCAGGGAAGGGTTTGGGGTCTAGACTGTAAATCTGGGGACATCAGCCTATAGATAATATTTAAAGATGTGGGACTGGAAGATATCAACTAAGGGTGAGTGTCTGAGGACTGAGGACTGAGCCATGCGTTACTCCAGCATTTCGAGGTCAGAAATATCATGAATTATATAATACCATTAACTTGCTTACATACCACCAAAACTCAGAGCATTTCGTGGAGAAAAATTGCTGTTTACAATAAATAAATGCTGTACTCCTGTCTGGTGTACTATTCTGGTATCTGGGCCAACCTAGTGGCATATCCCACCACTTTGACTCGGGCCTGGCAATGTCCCCAATACTCAATGAATTTCCAGCATATTTTTTTAAGGGGTTAACCAGCTTGTGAATGACAGTTTCCTGGAGAGCCCTCAATCCTGTGACAGCAGCAGTTTCCTGTCTCTCTCTCCTTCAAGTGATTGTCACTAATATTTGCAGCTCCTGCTTTATCAGTCCTAATCTTTGCACTTTGTACTGTAATAGTATTAATATGACATCTAAGTTTATCTAGCTGGGACTTCACTGCATTTCTCCAAATTTATTTCTTAAATTAGTTTTGTAGATTTTCTGATTATTTTAATTTGGGTTAATTTTATTTCTTCCAGGTACACCTCCAAAAATGAGCCTAAACCTAGAAAAGTTGATTTTGAAAAGTTAAATGTGAGCCCTCACTTTTTACCAACAAATATAAAAAAAAATCAAGAAAGCAAGTCAACAGGTAATGCTCTGTGTAACATATTTACTTCTTCTTTGCTTTATTAATAAGGGCTTTTATTATATACTTTATTATTCATTAATGTGTGTCAAAAGTTTTTGATAGCTTGATGTCTCTGTTGAAAGCATTTGCATAAGAGTATATGGGTTATAACCGCAGTGTGAAAGATTTCAATGTGCTGTAAAGAAGAATTCCCTAAGAGGAAGAGATGTTAAATGTCAGAATGGACAATTTATACAATTCACAAATTAAAAATGTATCTTTATGTTTATTTTTTTAGAAAGAAAATATCTGAGTTTTCTTTCAGCTCAACCCTAAGAGTTTCCTTGTTATTGTTTAAAAAAAAAAATCAAGTATGGACATCTTGCTTAATAGAAACTTACTTTACAGGATTAGCAAGTTTAGGAATCTGTGAGCTAGGAACCAGCGTTATACATCCTCAGAGAATGTGAGTGTTTTGTGTTGCCTTTGTTTTTCTTTCTCTGGCATTACCAAAAAACCGTTCAATTGCATCGTTCTCATCAACATCCTTGACTGAGGCCCCTTGGCTCCACATTGCCCTGTAATGCCCCATCTCTCTGTTATTCTTCATAATCCAACTTCTCAAAAGATTCGTTTACATACACTGTGTCTACTTTCTCAGCTTTTGTTCAAACTGCAGCCTACCGCAATCTGGTTTCTGTCTCTCCATCACTCTACTGAAGTTACACTGATCAAGGGTGCCAGTGATCACCATGCTGCTAAATCCAAAAGCATTGTGATTTTCTTCCACCTTTCAAAACTAGTTGATCACTCCCTCCTTCTTAAAACCCTCCTCTTTGGGACCCATAGTTTCTGTTTTCCTGCTATCTCATGCCTTCTCAGTCTCACTTCTTAATTTCTCTTCTCCATCCTTAAAATGCTGTATTTGCTCAGAGCTCAATCCTGAGCCTGCCTCTGTTTCTACACTCTCTCCTTGGATAATCTTATCCAATCTGTGGTTTAAAATTTTATAGAGATGCCACTAACTCCTTGATTTATGTCTCAATCCAGACCATCCTCTGAACATCAGATGCCTATACTAAGTGACCTATTTGATAGCTCCACTTACACTTCTTACAGACATCTTAGACTTAACATCCAGAAATGGATTTATGATTCCCTCTCCCAACCATGTGTCTCAAACTTTCTTTCCACTCCCCCACCCGATCATCCCTGCCTTGGTACACTGGACCACTTTGCCAAGTGGCTCAAGCCTGAACCTAGAAGCCATCCGCGATCTCTTCTTTCTCTCCTTCCTAAAGTCCAGTCTATCAGCAACTCCTTTCCATTCTAACTCATCTTGAATTAATCTATTTTCATCATTTCTGCTGCCACCATTTTAATCCAAATAGTCATCATCTGTTGTCTACACAGCCACAGGAGCTTACCAACAGGTATTTCTCGTTTCATTCTTGCCCTCTTTCTAATCAATCTCCTTCTTATTAAACCATTTTAAATTATGAAATAGCATGCATAATAAAAAATGAGTATAGCATAAAAATGCACTGTATAATAACCAATTATAAAAAATAAAGACCTATATAACCAGAATGCAGGTCAAGAAGTAAAACATTGCCAACAACCACTCAACCTTTTCCAAATCATTTCTCCCTCCCTTGTTCCTAGAGGTTGCTACTATCCTGATTTCTGTGGTAATCACTTCCTTGCTTTTCTTTAAATTTTTACCATCTGTTGTATGCATCCCTAAAGAATGCAATTTAGTTTGCCTGTTTTTTACTTTATGTAAGTGTAATCATGCTATATGTATTCACTTGTATTTTGCTTCTCTTTCTTATCCTTGTTTGTAACATTCACTCACAATGTTGTGTGGAGGTGGACTTCTTTCATTTTCATTGCTTAGAGTATTCCATTGCATGAATATATCACAATTTATCCATTCTATTGTTGAAATTTGGGGTTTTCAGTTTTTCAACCATTACAGTGCTGAAATGAACATTCTTGCTTATGCATCCTGCTGCATATGTATAAGTTTCTTGAGAGTATATATCTAGGATTTATATTACTGGGTATGCTTACCTTTAACTAGTATAGATAACGGCAAACTTTCCAAAATGTTTGTACCAATTTACACTCACATCAGATTTGTGAGAATTCTCTTTGTTCTGCTTTCTTGCTAACATTTGGAATTGCCAATTTTTATTTTAGCAATCTACTGAATATGTAATAGCGTGTTGTTATGGTTTGCTTTTGCATTTCTGTGATTACTACTGAGTTTTAGAAGTTTTTCTAAAGACTATGGACCAGTTGAATTTACACTTTGGGAAATCATCCAAGTTTTAGCTCATTTTAAAATTAGGTTTTTGTCTATTTCTCATTGATCTCTTTATATATTCTGGTGATTAGTTCTTTGTTGGTTTTATGTGTTATGAGTATCTTCTCCTTTTCTGTGGATTTTCTTTTCACTCTCTTTATGGTGTCTTTTTTTTTTTTTAAGATATATCCATTTACAATATACAGAAGAAATGCATTCAAACATTGAGTTAGCATAATCACTTTGTAGGATTTACCTTAAAAACCACATTGCCCACAATGATTTTTTTTTTTTGCTTTTTTTTTTTTTGAGGTGATGGATATGTCTTTTTTTTTTTTATTAATGTTATGATAGATTACAACCTTGTGAGATTTCAGTTGTACATTTTTGTTAGTCATGTTGTGGGTACACCTCTTCCCCCTTTGTGCCCTCCCCCCACCCCCCCTTTTCCCTGGTAACCACCGATCAGATCTCCTTCTCAATATGTTAACTTCCACCTATGAGTGGAGTCATATAGAGTTTGTCTTTCTCTGACTGGCTTATTTCGCTTAACATAATACCCTCGAGGTCCATCCACGTTGCTGCAAATGGGCCAATTTTGTCTTTTTTTATGGCTGAGTAGTATTCCATTGTGTATATATACCATATCTTCTTTATCCAATCATCAGTTTCTGGGCATGTAGGTTGGTTCCACGTCTTGGCTATTGTAAATAATGCTGTGATGAACATAGGGGTGCAAGGGACTCTTGGGATTTCTGATTTCAGGTTCTTAGGATAGATACCCAGTAATGGGATGGCTGGGTCATAGGGTATTTCTATTTTTAACTTTTTGAGAAATCTCCATACTGTTTTCCATAGTGGCTGCACCAGTTTGCATTCCCACCAACAGTGTATGAGGGTTCCTTTTTCTCCACAACCTCTCCAACATTTGTTGCTCTTGGTTTTGGATGTTTTTGCCAATCTAACGGGTGTAAGGTGATATCTTAGTGTAGTTTTGATTTGCATTTCCCTGATGATTAGCGATGATGAACATCTTTTCATGTGTCTATTGGCCATATTTATATCTTCTTTTGAGAAATGTCTGTTCATGTCCTCTGCCCAATTTTTGATCGGGTTGTTTGTTTTTTTGTTGTTAAGCCGTGTGAGTTCTTTGTATATTATGGAGATTAACCCTTTGTCGGATAAGTGGCTTGTAAATATTTTTTCCCAATTAGTGAGCTGTTTTTTTGTTTCAATCCTGTTTTCCCGTGCCTTGAAGAAGCTCTTTAGTCTGATGAAGTCCCATTTGTTTATTCTTTCTATTGTTTCCCTCAATTGAGGAGTTATAGTGTCCGAAAAGATTCTTTTGAAACTGATGTCAAAGAGTGTACTGCCTATATTCTCTTCTAGAAGACTTATTGTTTCCGGCCTAATCTTTAGGTCTTTGATCCATTTTGAGTTTATTTTGGTGTGTGGTGAAAAAGAATGGTCAATTTTCAATCTTTTGCATGTGGCTGTCCAGTTTTCCCAGCACCATTTGTTGAAGAGACTTTCTTTTCTCCATTGTATGCCCTCAGCTCCTTTGTCAAAGATTAGCTGTCCAAAGATGTGTGGTTTTATCTCTGGGCTTTCAATTCTGTTCCATTGATCTGTGGACCTGTTTTTGTATTTATGGTGTCTTTTTGATGAACAGAAATTCTTTCGCTTAATAGTAAGTCAAACCAAATCTTTCCCCATTTGGTTAGTACTTTTTGTACCATATCTAAGAAATCTTTCCCTACTCTGTGGTCATGAAGAGCTTCTCCTATTTATCTTGCAAAATATTTTAGTTCTTCTTTTTACATTTGGATATAAAGTCTACTTGGTATTAAATTTTGAGTGAAGTAATGGTCCAAGTTAATTTTTTTTCATGTGGGTATCCAGTTATCCCAGCGTGAGGTTAGTGCTCTGGGCTCTTCTGGAGTTCTTATTCTGTTTTATTTTATTGTCTATTTTCTACATCAACACTACACAACATTAATTTTTGTAGCTTAAAATAACCCTTCATATCTGGTAAAATAAGTCATCCAATCTTGTTCTTCAAGAGTAGCATGGCTGGGGCTGGCCCCGTAGCTGAGTAGGTAAGTTCGTGCGCTCCGCTTCGGGGGCCCCGGGTTTTGCCAGTTGGGATCCTGAGAGCAGACATGGCACCACTCATCAGGCCATGCTGAGGTAGTGTCCCATATAGCACAACCAGAGGCACTCACAACTAGAATGTACAACTATGTACCGGGAGGCTTTGGGGGAAAGAAGAAGAAGAAGAAAAAAAAAAGATTGGAACAGATGTTAGCTCAGGTGCCAATCTTTTGTTAAAAAAAAAAAGGGTATCATGGCTATTTTCTATTTTCCATTACGATTTCTTCTTTGACCCATTGGTTATTTAGAAGAATATGTCTTAATTCAAAATATATGAGGCTTTCCTAATTATCTTTTGGTTATTTCTCTTTAACTCAATTATATTGTGGTTTGAGGATACACTCCATATGATTTCAGTCCTGTATAATTAGTCAACACTTGCATTATCCCCCAGTGTGTGGTCAATTGTTGTAAATGCTCTGTATGTGCTTGAAAATAATATTTATTCTGCAGTTGTTGAGCATGGTGTTCTATACACTTCTTTTAGGTCAAATTTGTTCATTGTGTTTTTCAACTCTTCTCTGCGCTTACCAATTTTTCTGCTTGCTTGTGCTCTCAATTACTGAAAAATTTTAGACATTTATTTTCCTTTGTAGTGTTGTCAAATATTGCTTTACAGGTTTTTAATATAGTTTAGGCCATGTTATTAATTACATAAAAATTTAGAAATATTCTGTATTTCTAGCAAATTGAACCCTTTTTTCATTATGAAGTGATTGTTTTATTATCCAATATTACTGTAGATACCTCCACTTTCTTTTGGCTAACATTTGCATGGTGTATCTTTTTCCATCATTTTATTACCACCTTTCTGTAATGTTATGATCTGGATTTATATCTTATATTTATTGTGTTGTTAGATGTTTAAATCTACTCTGATAATCTTTGTCTCTGAAATGGAGCATTTAGTCCATTTACACTTAATGTAATTACTAGTATCTTTGGATTTAAATCCACCTTTTTATTTTGTTCTTTCTATTTGTCCTCTTACTTCTATGCCTCTTTTTCTGTCTTCCCATGTCTTCTTTTGGACTGAGTTTTTAAAATTTCACTTTTCCCCTTTACTAATTTGGAAGTTATGTACTTTGTTTCTATGCTTTAAAGGATTATCCTAGAAATTACAATATGCGTTCTTTCAAAATTTAATATTAACCTCCTTCTGGACAATAAAATGATCTTAGAACACCTTAATTATTTTACTGCCATATTAAGTTTTATGTTATTACTAAAGTCCAAAGTCTCGTCTAAATATCATCTAAATCAGATACGAGTGAGACTCAAGGTAGGATTCATTCTGAGGCAAAATTCCTCTCCAGCTGTGAACCTGTGAAACCAAAATAATTATGTGTTTCGAAAATACAAAAATGAGACAGGTAGAGGACAGACATTCCCATTCCAAAAGGGAGAAATAGGAAAGAAGGAAGGGGCAATGGGTTGCGAGCAAGTCTAAAACCTAGTAAGGCAAACTTGATGAGATCTTAAGGCTTGAGAATGATCCTCTTTGCCTTGACCTCTGCCTTCAAGACCCACCTGGGCAGAGGTGCTGCCCCCACAGTTCTGCCAGGTGGAGGCCACCACTCCCCCTCAGGACTCTGCTAGGCAGGGATCCCATGCCCAGGGCTCTGCCTTGTAGGGTTGCTGCCCCCAAGGCTCCAGGCTGCCCCACCCACAGGGCTTTGGGCAGAGTTAGTCTGGCCTGTTGAAACCGAGGTAATGGCCTCCGCTTTCAAAATTGAGGAGGCAGCCCTGATGATGTCTGAATCACCTTCACAGTCATTCTTCCCTTGTTTTGAAAAATAGCACGTTTGCGGCAAATAGCTCTATGCTCCCATCCTGTAAAATCCAAGAGGTCTGACAGCCTTCCTTCATTTTATCCCACCTCCAACCTCTTCTGTTCAAACTGGCAGTGTGGACTCCAGTCTCTGCTGGGGTGGCTGGGTGGATCCCTGGCTCACACCCATGCCATCTCCTTCTCACATGGCCAATCCACAGCACCCTTAGTGTTCTCTCTGAATATGCCCTCTCATGTTTTATAATATAGACAGGCTGAGCATTTTTCAGATCCTAAATTCTGGCTCCTTTTTGCTTAACAGTTCTGGCTTCAATCTGTTTCTCTCTTCTCACGTTTTACCATGAGCAGTCAGGAGGAGCCACGCTGCCCCTTCAACACAGCTTAGAAATCTCACCTAAATATCCAGTTTCATCTCTGGAGAGTTCTACTTCCACAAAACACTAGAAAACAAACACAATTCAGCCAAGTTCTTCGCCCTGTTACTCTCCTGTGGGGGCTCCACCCCTATGACCTTACCCAAACCTATTTACCTCCCAAAGGCCCCACCTCCAAATCCCATCACATGGAGGATTAAGATATGAATTTGGATGGGGGTGGGCAGGGCGGGGAGGCTGTGTAACAACTATTCTGTCTAAATTATACCTCCTTCTATTACTCTCCCGAAACAAAATCTATCTATTTCTGTCACAGCACGTATCTCAATTTATAGCTATTCACTCCTTTGTTTCTTTGCTTGTTTTCTGTATTACCCACTAAAATCTGTACATTATTGGGTAGGAATCACAATTCCAGAGTCCAAACCCAGTGCCTGGCATATAGTAGGTGACCAACAAATAAGTGTTGATTGAATGAATACCAGAAACCTTATTAAGTTTCTTACATCTATTATCTCATTTAATCCTCACAGCATCCGTATAAGATAAGTAATATTATTTTCACTTAACATATGAGAAAACAGTCTCAAAGAGGTTAAATAACTTTCCTAAGCCTACATAACTCACACAAAAAAAGTAGGTTTTGGTCTCAAGCTGTCTAAATTTAAAGTCTGTATGCTTGACCGTACACTATACCTACCTTAAGAAAATCCAGTAAATGATAATCCAGATTAATAAAACTCATAATTGGAGATGGGGGGATTCAGGTTAAGGGAATTCTTCTCTTTTTAAAAGAATTAATGAAAAGATTGCTTTGACTATCATCTATGATTTTATTTTATTTAGAAATTCATTTTTTCCCAAGAAGATATAGCTTTATTGTATAATACTAAATAATCAAAAGTTATATTTTATCAATAGAAATTCACTTAAAATTTTTTTTTGTTAAGGTAGAAATTCACTTTTAAAGCAAATTATTCTAGATTTACATTTATTCTATATTTAGCTCTAAAAATGTAAAAGCAAATGTGTATAGAAGCAAATAAGATTATCGAACCACATTTCTCAAAAGTATACTATGACTTAAGAAAATGGTTTGTTGAGTTAAATTAGAGGTAGTCTAATAGTACGGAAGTATCATTTGTGTTTCAATTTGTTTCTTTAGGGCCAGTAGAAGAAAATTCAAAATCAAGGTCTATCAGACCTTTTCATTATCTTAAGGATACAATTGAGGTAAATTTGATTTGTATGCTTATAATTGCTTAATAGAAATTCAAATCAGCCCTAATAATTTTATATATGCTCCTATAAATCCCAAATTCAAATGGGATTCAAAAACATAAAATTTTAAAGTGATTTTATCTCTAATATTATATGAGACTTTATGTATGGGGATAATAGAGAAAATAATACATTATTTGTTGGACAGTCTTTATAGTAGAAATTGTTTATTGCGTATGATGAGGGCCAGCAATTATCATAAAGTCAGTTAAGAGAGGACATCATAAAAAACATTTAAGTTATGCATAACTTAAATATTTTATTTTAATTAAAAATATGAAAATATACATCCATTTGTTAATCTTTTGATGTGTAGCCAAGACCATTTTTTGAGCATGCTATAGTTATTTAAATTATATGATTACAATAACAGCTACCATAAACAGGTTTGGGACTAAGAGTATTGACTTTTTTTTTAAAGATTGGCACCTGAGCTAACAATTGTTGCCAATCTTCTTCTTTTTTCTGCTTTTTTCTCCCCAAAGCCCCCCAGCACATAGTTGTATATTTTTGGTTGTGGGTCCTTCTAGTTGTGGCATGTGGGATGCTGCCTTAATGTGGCCTGATGAGCTGTGCCATGTCTGCGGCCAGGATCCAAACTGGCGAAACCCTGGGCTGCCAAAGGGGAGCGCATGTTCTTAACCACTCAGCCACGTGGTCAGCCCCAGAGTATTGACTTTTGATAACCACTTGAGCATAGGTTCATGGGCATACTGAAAAGTAGCTGACCAGCCCTGAGTATTGAGCACACCTCGGATATCATTCAGTTGATTTTATCTAGGAGACTAGAAGGAGAAATTAATCCAGAGAATCAGCAAAGGAAAGTCAATTTAAGAGAATCTCTTAGTTATTAATTATACTATTATTAATCCCAATTATTGCTAATATAGAAAATAAAACATGGAAAAAAACATACTTCGGACCATAGTTAATAACACGTTGTGATTTTTGTTGCATATTCCTGCCTTTTATAATTTTGAAAAATATTGACAAGATCCACTATCCAGATTATTGGTTTATCCTCATGTGCATGGTTTATTTAGGTTCGCGTTTAATACATCTCCCAAGAAATATATATTATAATGTCACAATAAGTTTGCTCATCATAATAAATTTACTAGCATCTTATATAAAACATATAACATTTAAATTTTTAAAAACAAATTAAAATATGCGTATGACTTTAAAAGCTAAATAACACGGAAAGGCTGATAAGAACACAGAGCCCTTCCGTCCTGTAGTTCCTGTTCTGAGTTCCTTTTTCAGAGGCAACCATGTTTAACCTTTTTGAGTTTCAATTCCTCTTATGATTAACTCCATAATTCTAAAAAATGAGCTTCTACTGCTGTTTTTTAAAAATGTATCAACTTGAAACATTATCCACTGAATTATTACTAAAAAAGATTTGAATTAGCTTGTTTACACTGCTCTGCATCTCACCTCTCCCCTTCTTTCTTCTTCTGAATCTTTGAAAGTTACTTTTTTGCTTGTGTTGTTAACTGTTGTATCTTGAAATAAATATCTGCATGTTTTTTTTTTTTCCATCAACTTTAATCACTACCTCCTGACTCCTCTTTGTATAAGATGAAGATCTTAGCAGTCTCATCCTTTCCTCCAGCTCTCCTTCACACCTTCGTCCCTGGTCAAATATATTTTTACTTTTACATTTTTTAGGTCAATGATTATATTCAGCCTTGAAACTCTGATTAAGCCCTTATGTCTTGTCTGTGGGTTAATTCTAAAATTCAAAATGCTACGAACAGCATTTGTGTTACTGTGACATTGTAAATGATCATTCATTGTAGGACAAAGTGATGTGCTGGCATTACATTTCTTCTCAATGGGTATAATATGAAAACAATAGACTCTCCTTTCTTATTTTCCATCAGTTACTCAAAAGTGATTCCATATTTTAGTTTCCCTCATATTTAGACCTTGACTATCTTGTAAACTTTTGTGTTTTTCTCTGGAGCTTCTAGTTGCCTTTCTCTTTTCTTGTGGAGAATAAGAACAAACATCTATATAGCACTTATGTGTGCCAAGCGCTGTTCAAATATATATATATACACATAAATACATATAAATTACATCCTCAACAACCCAGTGAAGTAAGTAGTGTTATTATTCCTATTTGATAGATCAGAAAAAAGAGGCACAAAGAAGATAAGCATCTTGGCTGAGATCAAATTATAAGTGACAGAACCAGGAAGAACCCAGCGGTCTGATTCATACTCTTTATCTCTAAGATACACAGCCTCCCAAAAAGAAGCATGTAACTTTCTTACTATGTGTGAATTTGGTCAAGCTTCCTTACGCTTTCTCTCTGTTGAGCATAATCCATTCCAATCCTCTTCGAGGAATTATTCATGGAGCCCAGTGACTTCTTGTTCTAAATTTGACCCATTGCTTTTAAGGGTGCTCTGCTGTTGTCACTGTGTCATTCCACTTTTGGTTTAGTAGCCAGATTCTAGTATCCTGTGTCTTCTTATTCTTCTTGGATTTCATCTTTATTTTCCTGGAATGTATCTTCAAGAAACTTCCCTAGAAATGGTACATGGATGTCTGGGAATGTATTTATTTTTTCCATATACTTGATTGATAATTTGGATTAGAATTATAGGTTTAAAATCGTATTTTCTCTAAACTTTGGAGCGAGTGCTCCTCTGTCCTATGCCATTGAATGTTGCTAATGAGAAGTTCTCAGTCTTTTGTAAGTGACCATATTTTATTTTATCTGGAAACTTTTAGGATCTTCTCTTTATCAATGTTGTTTTAAGTTATCTTGAGGATATGCCTCAGTGTGGTAATTACTTCAATTTATTCTGTTCAGTGCTCAATGGACCCTTCCCTAAGTCAGATGTCTTTCTTTGGGTCTTAAGATGTCTATTACTTTTTTTTCTAATTTCCTTTCCACTATTTTCTCCATTCTCTAATGGTTAGATATTAGACTTGGGTTGATTCTCTATCTTGCTTTTCTCTGTTTTTTTGTCTCTTTGAAATTTTGCTCTTTATTATGGGAAATTTCCTTAACTTTTTCTCCTGGTCTCTTTACTGCATTTTATTTCAGAAATCATATTTTAAATTTCCAGTGTTTCTTTCTTGTTCTTGGGGGTTTTTTTGTTTCCATAGAATCCTGTTACATTTGTTCGCAAATTTTTCTGAGGATATTAGAGTTTATTTTTTTAAGCTATTTTCTGTTTCTTGAATAATCTATTTCTTCTGGTGTCAGTGTTCCTTTCGTTGATCATGATATGTATCTTTGAAATTGCTGATTTTTTATCATATCTGGTAAATCTTCATTTGTTCGTATTTAAGAATGAAGATGTAGGTTAATGTTTCTATGAAACTGCCATTGATTTTACAAATAAGCCCCTCTCCAGAATTGAAAGCTAACTGGTCTGTGTATATAGCAGAGTTCTCAACCAGCTAGATTTATTTTAGAGTAGGAAGGTAGAGAGGAGGCAGTTTGCCTGGTAGCCCTGCCTTTGGATCCTAACATGAAGAGAGTTTTACTCTGGGGAGCCAAACCCACATTGGCAGGAAGTTTATCAAGAGAAGGACACTTATGTTAGCCTAGGATTAATTAAATACCACTGCCTGTAACTCTGTGTGTGGGATAGTGTAGCTGGGAGATGCGGGAAGTGGCAAATGGTTCAGAAATTCCGCAGACACAATTTCAGTTAACCTATCTCTTTACAACTTTTGTTCTCATTCCCACAATCTATACCTGACAACTCTAAGCCTGAAGTCTCTTCAGAAAGATAGAAAGATAGCATAATATTTTTTTAGTGACTCTGCTACTGTACTTAAAGCTTCAATTAACTTTCTGTCTTTCAGAAATTTGTCTGAAATCTCTTATGGGCTGGGCTGACTTCTAAGTCTCTCTCTCTCTCTTTTTCTCTCTCTCTCTCTCTCACAAACTCACACACACGTGTGCACCCGCGCTCAAATGTGGTGCACGTGCACCACACACACACACCCCTCCCTGTTCTCTTTCTATTGTAGGTTGATTATTTTTTTTATTCCTTTGCTGTAATTGTAAAGGGATCTCAGTAGGGCATGGCTGTAAATGGCCTGGTCCACCCTCTTGACTCAGAAGGACCACTCCTCTTCAAAATGAACATCTGCCACTTCCCTTCACCTGCGTTCACACTGGCTCCTGAAAGGCCATGCTCCTTCAGTAATTTCTGGTTTGACTTTCACTACAATGCGTCTTACACAAATACATCATCTGTTTCCGTAGCTTCGCCATAAATCTTCAAGGTAAGAGATGGTGAGGGACCGACCCCAAGTAGTAGGAAAGGGAGTGTAGTGGAAGACACTGATTGGAGAGAAATTAAGTAGTTAGACTTCACAGAATTTTTAACTGGCTGGATGTGGTGCTTAAAATAATAATTCCCAAGTTACTTGTTTGGAAAACTGGATAAACAATGGTGCCATTAACTGAAATTCCATTAATTTTGATATGTTATATTTCCACCATCATTCATTTTGAAAATTTATTAGTTTCTCCTAGGATCTCTTCTTTGAGATATGGATTCTTCAGAAGTATGTTGTAGAATGTCCTAATATTTGGAGTTTTTCTAGATATCTTACTGTTAATGTTTTCTAATTTAATTCTTTTGTGGCTAGAGAACATATTCTATACGATTTCAGTCTTTCTGAACTTATTGAGACTGGTTTCAAGATTCAGCTTATGTCTATCTTATTCAAAGTACTATGTACACTTGAATAGAGCATGTTTTCAGCAGTTACACGGTGTGGTACTCTATAAGTATACTATCTATATGTTATAGATGTATAAAGATGTAACTATACCTATGAATTAAGTCACAGTGATTGTTAGTTTTGTTCAGATCATCTGTGTCTTTACTGATTTTTCTGTCTTAGGTAAAATTGTACTTCTTCCCATAAAGATTTAGAAGCTTTTTAATTTTATAAATCCATTTACTACCTACATCCTTCATAGTATAGTTTCCTAAGTATTACTATAAAACCTACAGGATGATATTATAATTTCGGCTTTCAGCAATCCTATACGTTTTAAAGAGAGTAATAGAATAAAAAATAACCAAATATTTATCAGAGCTGATGCTCTTCAGTACTTCCTGAAGATGCATTTCCATCTGGTATCATTTCTCTTCAGCCTAAGAACTTCCTTAAGCATTTTTGCAGTGAAGTTCTGCTGGCAGCAAAGTCTCTGTTTTCTTTTACCTGAAAGTGTCTTAGGGATCTTGAAGCAAAGTTTCGCTCGATACAAAATTCTGGCTGATAGTTTTTGGGTTTTTTCTTTCAACATATTAATAGTGATCTTCCAATGTCTATTGGCTTTCATAGTTCTGACTTCCAGAGTTTCTGACGAGAAGTCAGGGGTATTTTGAATTGTTCCCCAGTATGTAACTTGTTTTTCTCTGCTGGGAAAATCTACGTTGTCTGCTGAAAACCTATATGCCTATGATCCTAAGCATGGTTTTCCTCATATTTATCCTGCTTTGGGTTCACTAAACTTCTGGAATTTATAAATCTATGTCTTTCATCAAATTAAGGAAACTTCTGACCAGTATTTCTTTTGATACTTTTCTACTTCATTTTACCTCTCCTGTCTTTCTGGGATTCTTATTGTACATATATCAGAACTTTCATTATTGTCTCACGGGTCCCTGAATCCCTTTTATTTAAAAAATATTTTCCTCTTTTTTTAATATTAGATAATTTCTATTGATCTATCTTAAATTTTCCTACCTCTTTCCTCTGATTATCTCCATTCTGTTTTAAGCTCAACCAGTGAATTTTTTATTTCAAGTGTTATATTTTTTAGTTCTAGAATTTCCGTTTTTAAAGATAGTTTCTACTTCTCTGATAAGATTTCCCCTTTTTTCACTGATTGTGAGCATATTTTACTTTTCTCATTGAGCATAGTTATAATAGCTGCCTCAAAATCTGTTAATTCTAACATCTGGGTCATTTATTTCAAGGTTGGTCTCAGTCAATTGTCTTTTCTTTTGAAATTAGGTTTCATTTTCCTGATTCTTTGTACCTCAAGTTGGATTTGTCCTGAACATTATGACTGTTACAATATGGAGACTCTGGAGTCTGTTATATTTCTACAAAGAGTAGTGATGCTTCTGTTTTAGCAGTCAATTAACTTGATTGGGCTCAAAATATAAATTCTGTCTCTTGAGCAGAAGTTCAGATTTCAGTTCAGTTCTTTTATCCCGAGCTGGGATGCTTGCAGTTTTCCCTAAACATGTGTGATTCAGGCATCGCTGAGAGACTTGGACAGAGTTTATACTGGGAAGGTGGTAGGGCTACCATCTTTGACTCTCTTTTTTCTGTCATTCCCTTCTCACTTTCCAACAGCTTTGGTTGCCCTGAACTTTGTCCTCTGGTTCTTCTGGCCAGAAAGAAAGTATTCTATTAGAGTTTTAGATGCCCCGTGCAATGCCAACTTCAGCCTGCCTTCAAGCTAAAAGCCATAAAAATGGCAACTTTGTCCCATGTAAGTCAGTTATTCCAACTTTTAATGCTTTTTCTTTGTCACTTGCTTTTGTTTACTCTCCAGGACCCTCAGGTAATTTGTGTGAGTGTGTGTGTGTGTGTATTTTTTCTAGAGTATTTTGTCTAGAATTTATTATAGTTGTTATCCGAGACAGAGTGGATCTGACAGGGGCTTAGTCATCCTGAATCAGAATTCTCCAGAGTTTTTACTACTTCCATTATCTTTTCCTATTGCATTGCTCAATACTTCTTAAACATTTATAAAAAATAGTGGTGATAGGTGTCACTCTTGTCATGCCATAGACTAGTGTATTATCGTTAACTATGGCTGTCGGTTTTATATAATTTTTAAAATCATGCTAAGATATTCTTTATCGTATTAAGAAAGTATTCTTTCTTTGTAATTTTATTACAGTTTTTATCAATGATGGTTGTTGAATTTATCAACTCTATTTTAAATATTGTAGTTATTAAAATAATTACATTGTTTTTCTCCTTTGACCTATTTGGTGATGAATTGTGACAATATATCTATTGGGAAACTTTAATTTCTTGATGACTTATTTGGCCATTATTAACTGTTCTATTAGTATACTGTTGAATAGTATTTTATTTTGAATTTGCAAAAACTCCTGAAGCCATGTGTGAAATTAGCTTATATGCTTCTTCTGGTGCGTTATCTTTTCAGACTTTGGTATCAAGACTACGCCAGCTTATAAAAAGAACTGAAAAGTTGTTGTTGTTTACTTTTTAATTTAATTGATATTATATTGCATGATAATTATTTGTTGCATACAAGTTTGAAAGATTTTTATCGATAAATCTATTTGGGTCTGGTTACTGTTTTTAAAGGTAGTTATTTGAGACTCATTTACATTTCTTTTAAGAATTATTGGTATGTTCAAATTTTCTACTACTTCTCAAGTCAATTTGGGTGATTTTTCTTTATGTTAAACTTTCTCTGTTTGACTTTCAAGACATCTGTAGTCTGTCCCTCTCACAACTCTTCTTCTTACCTCTTCAAACTTGTCTCTTATACTCAATAAATGATAAATGCCTCTTGCTCTAAATATGCTGTTTTCTTGACCGTCTTATGAATACTCCAGGTTTATGTCATTGGTCATATGTCATTATGTTATATGCCTCTCTGGAAATGCCCTCATCTCCAAATCCTAGAATTAAGTTCTTCCTCGTTGATAAAATTTTCCCTGTCTATTCCACGGAATTGATATCCCTCTCGTCTGAACTCCTCCTCATTTATTGATCAGCTTGGTTCTTAGTGATATTACCCTATTACATTATTTACTAATGTTCCATGTATGCTAATCATACCTATCCAATAAGAAAGTGAGCTCTTTGTGGCCTAGATTTTTGTCATATGCTTTATTCCTATCTCATATTATCCAGAACTAAATATATAGTGTGTCTGGTGTGAAAAAAAATTGTGAGTGCTAAACAAATGTTTGTTTGGTTTGTTGATGGAGAATCATAAGTTATGCAGTTTGTACTTATATGTGCATGTAGATTTTTGGATATTTAGATATTTGTGTTTCAGTAAAAATATATGGATCCAATGTGAGACCCTAACCCAGGAAAAACTGGATCATTTTTTTCAAGTTTCTCTTTCTTTGCTCAGAACTATTCTGCTGTACCTACTCTATGTATGAGACAATAAAGTTTCTGTTCACACGGAGAGGGCTTTTTTTCTCAGTATTTAAACTTTAGACTTTCTTTGCATTTGGAGAAATAAATTTTATATGCAGATAAACTCTATGTTTTAGAGACAAAGGAAATAAAAGTTAGTGAAAAGTGTGAGCATAGGCAAATTTTAAAATTTCTGTTGATTTCATTCCTCATCCATGAAGTGGTAATAACACCCAACTCATAGGGTTATTTTTTTTTTTGAGGATTAAATAAACATTGTGTTTGAAAGTATTTAAAGAACTAGACAGCTGTTAGTCATCATAATTACATATTCCAAATGTGAATAATTAACTATAAATTATTTATCCATATACACATGGAAAAAATAATTTCTAAGATAGTTTCCCACTTTTCCTGATGTCTAGGTGGAAAATTCTAGGCCTGTGCATCATCTATATTCACAGCCTAGACGAGCATGTGGAAGAACATTGGGTTCTACAGTCTTTTCTCCTGTACCCACCGTCCAATCGAATGCTTATAAGAAGGAAAAAGACTCTGCTTTATTTACAGGTATATACTCTTAACTTTAAGACGTAAGTGTTAAGAAAATCTTTTTTTTTTTTTAAGATTGGCATCTGAGCTAACAACCGTTGTCGATCTTCTTCTTTTTTTTTCTTCTCCCCAAAGTCCCCCAGTACGTAGTTGTATATTCTAGTTGTGAGTGCCTCTGGTTGTGCTATGCGGGACACCACCTCAGCATGGCCTGATGAGCGGTGCCATGTCTGCGCCCGGGATCACAACCGGTGAAACCCCGGGCCGCCGAGGCGGAGGGGGTGAACTTAACCACTGGGCCACAGTGCCGGCCCCAAGAAAATCTTTAACCAAGGATCATATTACCATGTATTTCACTACTTAATAACATCTAAAGACTTCCTATCATAAAAATGGTAAAGTTCAGATTACTTAGTATGGTATATAAGATCTTTCCAGACTCTATTCATTCTATCTCTTTATCCATATTGATTCCAGACGCACTGAACAGTCTGTTCCAACTACTGTGTGATTTGATCCATTCTGTTCTCTATGCTCGTATTATACTTCCCCACCTGATAGATTCCTATGCATCTTTAATAGTTGGGACACTTTTAGCTGCAATTAAGAGAAAATCTGCCTACATGTGGCTTAAACAATAAAGATATGTATAATCTCAAATGAGAAGAAGTCCATTAGTAAGGCTGTTCCGGGGTTGGTTAATTCAGGGGGTTAATGATGCCATCAAATACCCAGTTCCTCTATCCTTTCTCAACTTTCCTTAACTGTCTTAGCAAGTAGTAGTCCTCCTAGCCTTGCTGTACAATATGGTGACTGCTGTTCAAGAGAACTTGTATGGGTAACAACATCCACTGAAAAGGAGGAAAGCTCTTTGGTCCCTTGTAAGAATGAGGACAATATTCCCCAAAGCACCCCCAGCAGACCTCCCCTGTAACTCCCTGGCTGGAATTGCTTCATGCACCCCTATCTAAACCAACAAATCATTGTCGCCTTAGATTAGTTTCCAACTTTTAACATAAGTCACAGTAAGAAATACTTTTTATATCCCAGTCTAATACACACACAGACACACACAGAGCAGAAGATTCAGATTCATGGAGCCCTAATTATTTGTTTTTCTCTGCTAGTTGAACTTGATTGCAGTAATTTAGTGTTTTGTACAGTTATTACTAAGGATCCATGTGATGCACTCATTCTATTTCAATTTTTAAAATGCTAGTCAGGAGATACTAAATTGATTTATTGTCTACGTTGATGGGTTGTGGCTCACATTTTGAAAACACAGGCTTAGAATGTTCAAGATTCACTCCCTTGAGTTAGGAAGGAGCCCAGCCTCCCTTGAACGACATGGTTGCTTGGAGGAAGATGAATAAGATAGCAAAAAAAGAGATGAAGGGACTGTTAAGTAGGCAGTCCTCTGTTTCCCACACTATTCTTTAAGACTCCACTCAGATGCTGTATCTTCTCTCAAGTGTTCCCTGAAAGCAGCGGCAGGGTGTTCTACTCTGTCGGCAAAGCAAATTTCCCTTTGTAAAATTTCTTAAGTTTCTCTACAGAAGGGGCATTATAGTTCTTTTATCAAAGTCCCATATTAAGACTTCTGGGAACGTTGGCAACATAAATATAAGTTTATCTTGACCAAAATGAAAAGAAAAAGAAGAAAAATTCGTTAAATTGAAACTAGGACATTAATCCCAAACTCAAAAAAATCTGCTGCATATTACAATATGAAGTAGTTTGAAAGAATTTTCCAGAAGTTGATTCACAATTCCGTCTCCTGAGAGGAAGGAAGAATATTGAAAGAGCTAGTAGAAGATATGCTAAAAATATTCCCGTTAATCATCACCTCCCACCACACACACACACACACACACACACACACACACGCACACGCACTCAAAGAAAAGGAGTTAACCAATGGTGGGTCACGGAGAGATGGAAAATCCTCCCCCTTGAATTCCAAGTCAGCAGCACTCCAAGTCTGTCTTAGCAGTGTTTTGAGAAACACGTAATGACCACACTTAGTCAGTTATTTCCCTGGCTTCCTAGTGTTGCTTCAGATGTACTCAGTTAGGGGGAAAACCTCCTAAATTGGAGGAGTCAAGTCGTGCAAGGAGGGTCGACAACAGAAGAGACATGATGGAATTTCCTAGGAACCATCTTTGCAAGTGTGAATAATAGCCACCAAGATAACTGCGTGAAGAAAAACATAGGTCCCCATCAAACAGCCTAAGAGCCACGAGGCCTTTCTTTGACTAAGTTCCTCTCAAAACCAAATTGCTTAGCCCAAGAGAGAGGTAAAAAACTGGAACCCAAATGGCACCTTGCACATAAATGGACAGTGTTCTCCACCACCACGACAGCAGAGTCATGAAGAGGTCTCACACACATGCAGTGCTCAGAAACAGGTTTCCCCAAGATTTTTCAGGGCTCCAGCTCCCCCATCAGTCTACTCAGGCAGATACAGAAAAAATATCTGGATTTACACGTTAATTTCTCAGGGGAGAATTTAACAGTACTCAGGTAAACAAGGAGAGCATCCAAAGAAAATGTACCCCTATTATTTTTGGACTAATATCAAGCCCAGGTTTAAGTGTCCTGAGTCAAAGGTGAGTAGATAGAAAAACAAAAACAAAACATGGGACGTATCAGAGATTCTGTAGCCAAAAAAGGAAATAATTTAAAAGATAGCTGACGGTCACATTTTTTGTATCCCATACAACAGGAGATAATTTAGACAATAATCATTTTTTGTGCTCAAGAAACTAAAGAAAATAAGAATTTTATGAAATAAGATTTGAAAATATAAAAAGTAATTGTCAAGGATGAAATTGTGCTATCTGAGCTAAAAACATTTTTTAGGAAAATCACATAGAATGCCATGTGAAGGCACAAAAATGTGGCTAGATTAGACAAGACAGTAGATTGAGGGGAGAAAATAGATATCCCACATTGAGTTAACCAGTGTGTTTGAAGAGGAGAACAGAACAAGTTGAATGAAGTGACTGAACGGGGAGTGGGGAAACTATCTGGAGATACTGGAAATGCTCAACATCTTGGTTTTGGTGATGATTGCATTAATATATATATAGTTGTCAAAAATCATCAAACTGTACATTTAAAATGTGTGTATTTAAATGTATGTAAATTATACCTCAATAAAGGTAAATTGAAAAGAAAACAAAGACTAACACTACAAAAGTCTAAAACACCAAAAATATAATAAATTAAAATAATCTGTTACATCTAAAATAATCTACAGAAAATAATTTAATATTTAATAATCTAAAATAATGAGAAAAGTGTTTGTATAAATGCAGGGAATATTAATAATATTTCATTTAAAATACAAACTAAGATTAGTTTTTAAAGTCATGAATTATGTTATAATTAAATATATAAATAATTTATCAGATTCTGTGCTCATCATTGTTTCCTGCATCCTGCCATCTGTGTTCACTTTTATTTTTCTTGAATGACATCCTTTAATAGTTCTTTCAATGATGAGTTGTTGGTTCTTAACTCTTTTTGATCCTTGTATATCTGGAAGTGCCTTTATTTTGCTGTCACTCTTGAATAACAGTTTAGTTGATATTGATTTTTAGGTTGAAAATTATTTTCTCTCAGCACTTTAAAGATACAGCCTCATTCGCTTCTGGAATCAATTATAGGTTAGAAATCTCCTCTTGGTCTAATTGTCACTCCTTTGTAGAATGACAATTAATGTCATTCCTTTACTTTCTGGTAATTTCGGGAATTTTCTCTGCATTCTTTATGATCTGCATTCACTACAATGCATGTAGGTATAGATTTATTCTTATCTCTCATCCTCACTTTGTGAAATACACTTCTGTTAGTTAGAATTATTGGCCATTCTCTCTTCAAATATAGATTCTCCACCATTTCCTACATTTTCCTCTTCCAGAACTATTAGACAAAGTGTTTGTCTTTCAATCTATCTTTCATGTCTTCTAATGGTTCTTTCATATTTTTCATTTATCTGTCTGTGCATTCTTAGTGAATTCCTTGGTGTTTTCTTCCAATTCATTAATTCTCTGTTTGGTTCTGTAATCCAGAGTTATATTATTTATTTCCAAGATTTCCAAGTGTTTTTATATTGACTTGTTCTGTTTTTTTTTTCACTTCAGCCTGTTTTTATCTCACCATATCTTGTGTTTTTATGTGAATAGTTTTTCGTTTGTGTCTTTGAAGTTCCTAAACATGCCATATTTTATCAACTCTAAGATGTCACCAATGATACTGTCAATTAAACTATGACAGAATGCTAACATACACCATAGAATTGAGATATGGTAAGAATTTTAAAGTTGTTTTTAGGTTTTTCTATTTAATTTTATTGCCAAATTTATCTTCTATTTGTTGACTTTGCTGATTGTCTTTCTTAGCTTTATATTTTTCAGTGTTTTAGACTTTTAGAAGGTTCTCTCTTCCCTCAACACTTACCCACTTCACCTTCCTCCTTCCTTTCTAGACGTTTTACCACCCATTGCTGCCACTCAGACCTCATGGCCCTCAGGCCAAACTAGATTTGAGAGTTGTGAATGGGGCTCCCCCTCTGGGAGATACTGGGGATATGGCAGATCCAGTCATCGTGCCTCGGTGTGGTTTGACTTAGTTCCTGGTCCCCAGTTGGCAGTGGGAAGGATTGATTTCTAGTCTCTTTTCGCAAGCCAGGGAACCTCCACCCAGCCCCTTATTTCGGGCAGTGCATCTGTCTTCCTCCCGTTTGCCTTTCCCATTTCTGTAAATGGCATCTACCCAATTGCTGAGGCCAAAAATCTAGAAATCATCCTTGATTTCTTTTTTCCCCGATATTCCATATCCAATCCACCAGTCAATATAGTTCGATCTACCTCCAAAATATAAGCTGAAGCCCACCACCCACTCTGCTACAATCCTTGTCTAATCCACCAACATGTCTTATCTAGACCACAGCAACAGTCTTAACTGTTACTCCATTGCCACTCTTGCCATCCACATTCCCCCTGACTTCCACGGACTGTTCATCTCTGAGCAGGCAGAGTGACCTTTCCAAAGAATAAATCAAACCACTTTATTATTCCATGAAAAACTCTCCAAATGATCTCTATTATAACCAGAATAATATCTTAACTCTTCACTATGGCTTATGTGGTCTTATATGATTTGCTACCTATCTCATCTTACCCTACTCTCCCCCTCACTCCTGCACTCCAGCAATGCTGGCCTTTCGCTGCCTTCAGCATTCCAAGCTGATTGCACAATGAGACCTTTACCCTAGCTCCCTCTGCCTAGTAGTCTGTTCCTCCAGCTCTTCACCTGGCTGCCTCGTTCTCTTTCTCAGATTTCAACTCAAATATCCCCCCCTGAGAGAGACCGCTTGTGGCCACCCTAGGTGAAGTACCATGTTCATATTTTTCCATAATACTCACAAGTAGTTGAAATTATTTTATCTACTTGTATGTTGGTTGGTTTGCTTGTTTATTGGCTATTTCTTCCTTTTAGAATGGAGCTCCCCAACCAATATACTGTGGTCACCTGTTGTGCTCGAAGGTGTTAAAGATGTGCTGAAATATTGATTTTCAGCCTTCAAAGACTGCTGGGTTGGCCGCGAGGTAGCCTGGCTACAAGTGCACTCAAATGTTTATCCCAGTGTACTGTGCAAAGAACATGAATTAAAATGTTTGCCATGATGTGGAAAGGTTAGGAAGCTTTCCGCTAGAATAGAAACTACTTGAGGACAAGGAGAAAGCTGGATTTATTGCTAGTAGCACGTGTGTCTGGGAACACTCTTAAGAAAGTAGAGAAATACTGGAATGGCCACCAGGCATGTTTGGAAGAGTTCAACCTCTGACACTTTCTGAAAGCCTGGTGGCAAGATCTGTTTGCCACCTGCTAACTCACTTCCCTCCATGCCACCAGCGTTTAACCATCTGAGGCTTCCTGCTGGCCAGTGATGGCTTTACATATTTGAGAGACATGAAAATTTGGGAATGCCTTTCTTTCACAAAAATCTCCAAGACCAGTTTTCTGTTTGATCTGTCTTAGCCAAACATTAGATTCTTGATCTTCTCCAGTTCTATCTTGTTCACTTGAGAAGTTTTACTGAGTAGCTATGACAGATCAGGCACTATACCAGGTGGTTTCCATGTGTTATTTTACATTGTAAAATATTTTATATAAGGTATTTTCTAAATGCCATAATATTTATATGTCTTTGATGAAAATCTTTTATAATTTCAGCTCAAACTGACAAAAAACCTAGGGAATCATTTGATTTGGTTGGTCACTTAGAAGATTATGTAAATAAAAGGTAATTTATTTTAAAATTTTTAATGTTTTATTCTGTTCAATGATGTTTGTAATAGGAAGAGTTCTGCTTTTATTTTCTAGTAGACAAGAAAGAATTTCTTCTGACTTCCTATTACCATTTAGGCCATGCTGTAAGCCAATGACTGGTCCAAGATTGCTCAGCTAGTCAGCATCACATTCAGACCTTAAGCACATGTTCTCTCTGCTGCAAGTTTACAGTCAAATGGAGAGAAAAACAAGGAAAATTAAAGGGAGAGAATACAATTGTGTTTTTGTAGTAGAGACAAAAATTTAATTTCACTGCAACATGGATGTGCTCTTTCTCACGAGATCCTAAAACTCTGTGTGATGAAAAAAATCGTATTAGTCCAGCGTGTTTTAAACTTTGGAGCAATAAGGTATAGCCTCTTTAGGTTGAGCTCTGTCTTTGTTTCTTTCTAAGATGGTATCTGAGTATATGAATGAGCAGCTCAGTGGACTTAGTGACACTAAGAGGGAGTTGACCAAGAATGTTGGTCACTGCCCTTGTACCACTGGTCTCATTCCTACATGTTCTGTGGCTGCTGACATCTGCAGCTCATGAACTTCTGGTCTATTCTCTCTGAACTTAGATAGGGGCTACTCTCAACTCTCATTAGTATGGTGGAGCTCTCTGAGTCTCTGTCATGTCCTTCATCTGTCCTTAACCTGTCCTTTACCCATGCCAAGGCTTTGCTATGGCAAAGGCCTCTGCAATGGCAAGCTCCTTGACAAGCCTAAAGTCAGTATCCATGTCACATGTGACCCAAGGGAGATCTGGAATGAAACTGTGTCCTCTCTCTGCCTAACCACACCATTCCATCCTGTTAACAAAGCTGGGGCCAGCCTACGTTGGCATGAAGCTGCCCTGCGAAGCACTTGTCTCCCAGAATCTCAGTGAAGGATGTGGCAAATTTCTCTCTACTTTTGCTGTTTCTCCTCTTTCTACATAACACCCCTCCTCCCTACTCAAAAACCAAAGAGGCACACATCTTACTGTCTTGCTTCCGCCTCTGATTTTGCTATTTCCCCTACAAACCAGGCAGGAAGGGATGGTCTTGTCAGGTTGAAAGTCTGTGGCAGAGGGTTTGGGGGAGGTGTTGGCAGTGCCTTTGAGGACTAGGGGAGACAGACAAGAACTGACAAGCTGAGATCAGCCCTGTGAACATTTACGCTGAACTTGTGTTCATTTTCAGAAGAAAATCTCCTCTGCAGACGAACGATTCTAGTACAAAAGAAAATAAATCCACCACAAATTACCAATTAAGTGAGTATTGTTTAGTTAGAAAGAAAAGCTTGCTCCCCTTGTGCTTCGAGGATGAATTGAAAAAGCCAAATGCCAAGATAATCAACATTAGTCCAGCAAAGACAGTAACTTCTCACATGGTAATAAGAATATCTACTACTCTTGAGCAAACACATGTATTATTACTACTTGTGGGAATCTTAGATTCTAGTGACCAGAGCTTTGATAAATCCTTCTGACCTCTTGGTTTCACATTCTGAAGTGACAACAACACCAATTCTTAATGCTCTTTTTAGAATCACCACTCCAAAAATGGGGTGTCCTTTGCACCAGCTGAAAATTTTGTTTTTCTTTATGAAGAAGGCTTTTTCAAATTTTCTTGATTATAAAATAAATATAAAATTCAAATGATGTTTTAAAAAATGACTGCCCGCTATTTCACTTTTCTATCAATCTATTTTGGGTATTTCAACAGAAAATACATTCATAGACCATCTGGTAGCTCCCAGAGTCTCTAGGAAGGCTGCAGAGACAACCTGGCTTGTAAGCTTAGCCAGTCAGGAGTTACACCATTACAGCCCCAGACCGCTCCCTTGGGGCTGCGGCTTTTGTAGCAGATAACAGTTTACTATTCTGATGCTGGGCTGGGGACATATTTCTAAGACCTTTGCCACTGCTGCCCTTCAAAGCTAGATATATCTACCACCATCCTCACTAGAATAGTTTTCACAAGGCCCAGTTGGTCACAGTGCTTGCTTTTTCTGAGCTGAAGACTCTCACAGGTGCATCTCATTGGCAGAGCCCAGGTCACACGCCTGTGCCCTAACTTCAAGGGCAGCTGATACCTCTGCCTAAGGGGACATAGACTGATAAGGTGGGAAATGCCAAAGGTGGTGGACAGACCAACAACATGACAAACCTCCAGTACTCTGCCTAAATGGATAACATTGGCATCACCACTAGATTGCAAGGCTAGATCTTTTGTCTTTTCAGTATCATAGGCATTAATGTAACTTTCACACTAAGTACACTAACAGACAATTCGATGATCCTTGTTTCTTATTTTATTAATTATATTTCTAAAGGAAAAGTAGCAATCATTGACTTAAAGTTTGCAAACTAAATACTGGCAATATGCATATTTGACTGGTTCCTTTGGAATTAATCATTTTACCTTATAATGGAAACATGGGAAAGAGTTTAGTGAGTAGCTCATACATACAGATTTTCTACTACTGTGATAAAAATAGTCTATTTTTAACTCAGTCCATTACTTTGGCTATTTTATTCCAAAGCTATGTATTGAGCACCTTTTATGTACTAAGTGTTGGGGTACAATAATAATCATTGTAAAGATAATTTTATATTTTCTGAATTATTTATTAGGATATCCAGACTTTTAATTTTTGTTTGTAATCAGTTATGGTCTTTGACTCAATCCATTTTTTTGGTATGCTTCTTGTTTCCGGGCATGGAAATCTAAGAAATGTCAGAACAGTGTTCCATTCTACCAACTCTCCTATTTCCCAATGACAACACTCAAACATTTAAGAAATATATTTATTTCTTTATATCCACTTTATTTCAAAAAGGGTTTTAGGAGGCCAAAAGTTTAGATTTTGCCTCTAACATCTCAACAGAGTATTAAGAAGAGAAGGAAGTATGTCACATAAGAGTATATCTTTTTTGTGTGTTCAAATATCATGATTGTTAACGGTATTAAAAACTTCTATGTAGTCATTTTTAGAATCTTTTACCATTTTATTTTCATGTTTAAAAATACATGTAGCCTTCTTGCCTCAATAGACTGATAACTAAGTACTCTTTTCTCTAATCCATAGGAACAAAAGGACACAAACCCCATAATTTTTCATGAGACTGGATATGTACAAATGTTACTTTTGACAAAAAATAGGCTTCCTTACCATCCTATGGAAAACAGAAACATTTACCCATATAAAAGAACAAATTTGGTTTTAGAAAGAAATCGTGAAATTCTCAAATCTTTAATTAGTTATCAATCTGTTACTCCTTCTAAACCTAAAGGAGCTCTTTCGACAGAAAGGAGGGAAGGTACACAAGCTGTGCCTTTTGATGTGCACCATAGAGCTGCCAAGGATAACTCAAGGAAGGAAGCTAGTAAGCAGACATTTGACAACATATCCTGGAATAAACTCTGTAATTTCTCACAGACTTTTTCCAACATAACAAAAAAGTTTGTGGGTTTCCTTGAAAAAACTCTTACTCAAGAAATGAGTGCTAAAACTAGCAAATTTGGAAGAATGCTTTCTACAGTAAAACCAGTGAGCAAATTTAGTGCCTTACCTGTCAAATATTGCTCAAAGCCTTTAAAAAATAAACTCGAAGTCCATAAGTTAAGTAATGTAACGCCGCTGGACGATTTGTTAAACTTGCCAAATGAAAATTAAACAGCTCACAAAATATTGTGTATACAGCGATATTTGGGTAGCAAGAAGCAAATCATGAGTTCCAAGATCATGGAAGAAATTCTTATCTAAATAGTAACGTTCTAATGGATGGTGTAAGAAAGCAAAGCATAGAAATTGGAGTTACAAATCAACAGTGGTCTGTTCAAGAAAAGCCAACATTTTTAGTAAATACAAGGACAAAATCAGGAAATAATTATCAACAGGAGGAACTTGTTCATGAACTTTTGTTATCTCAATTAGATTCCTCAGCCATCAGCATTCCTACAGTAGAGTCTGTTGGGGACCAAGAATGGCGTAGACTGATTTACTACTGGACACCAAATAACAGTACTACCTTGCTCTGTAATTGAATATCAAATCTGATAAATGTACCTTTGACTTGCTGCATGTGGAATTAATTGTATATCTGTATTTTAGATAATAATTAGAAAATAGTATTACATTAGCAACTCATGCAATTAAAAAGTCTTTGTAAAATTTCAAATAGCTGTTTGTTAGTAGACGTTGGAACTTCATTGCTATATAATGCCTTTTCCAAGCATAACTTTGACTTTTTTCTGAATTGTTAAATAATTTAAAAGAATAACTCATCTTTAATAAGCTAAATAATTTTGGCAGCAAATCCTATAAAGTATTGACCATTTTAAGTATATTATCACATAGCTATTTTACTGTTTCTCATCAACTTCTCATTAACCCCAACAGCATAAAGACAGAACTCAACTTAGAAACAAGTTGCATTTCAAAAGTTCATTTGTAATCCATTTGTTCAAGGACTTTTAAAAATCTTAATTGTTAGTGCTTGAAAAGCATGGGTTTAATTAGAAGCCTTTCAGTTAAGGGAAGGCTTTGGGGTGTTTTGGAAACTTTCAAAGGTGAGGACGTAACCTTGCTCCGTTTCATCTGTTTCCACTCCGGATTCCTCCTCCTTCTCCTCCTTCTTCCTTTTCTTCTCCTCCTTCTTAGTGAAAAGATCCCAAGGTTTGCATCCTAGGAAAATAGAAAAAGTATAAAATAAACCAAAAGAATTTATGAATAAGAAATCAGAGATACTTAAGTAGAAATAAAAGTATAGCTTAAAAGGATAACAAAAGTTATTGTTTGGTGTGTTTGTTTTTAAAATATATAAACCTTTCTCAAGCCTGATTTAAAAGGAAGGAGGGATTACAACTGAGAAAAATAACCATAGAAATATGAGAGAATAAAAGAATCATAATCACTATTACATGTAAATTTATGCCAACAAATTTTAAAATCTAGAAAATAGTGGGTGATTTACTATCACAAAGGAAATGATGGGGGGCCAGTCCTATGGCATAGTGGTTAAGTTCAGTGCATTCCGCTTTGGTGGCCTGGATTCAAGGGTTTGGAGCCTGGGTGTGGACCTACACCACTTGTCATCCATGCTGTGGTAGTGACCCACATATAAAGTGGAGGAAGATTGGCACACATTTTAGCTCAGAGCTAATCTTCCTCAAGCGAAAAAAGAGGAAGATTGGCAACAGATGTTAGCTCAGGGCTAATCTTCCTCAGCCAAAAAAAAAAAAAAAAAAGGAAGTGATCAAAATTGACCCTTGGGAATGGATATTTTGAATAGACCAATTTCCTAGAAGACAGTGGCATGCACCAGCACTATATGAGTACATAAATAGTTTTTCTCACTTTATTATTGAAGCCAGTGTGGTAAACAGAATTCCAAAGATGTCTCCCCAAGATTCTCACCCCTTGTTATTCAATCAAACACTAATCTGAATATTGTTGCGAAAAGACTTTGCTGATGACTTTAAGGTTACTAACCATCTGACCTTAAAATATGGAGATTATTCTGAATTATTAGTGGGCCCAATGTAATCACAGGATCCCTTAAAAGCAGAAGAATGCAGAAATCAAAGAGATGCGGCAGAAGAGAAGGTAAGAAAGATGGGGTAGAAGTGGAAGCTGGAGATCTTAATTCATAAGGGCAAAGTTTTTGAGCACTTGTTTACAATATCCCCAGTTTGTTCACAGTTACTCATTTTGTCCCTATTTGCCATGCTTCTGCAGAGCTGGAGTGTCTTTTCCTATCCCATTGGCTTGGGCTTGGTCAGGTGACTGACTTTAACCAATAGGAGGTGAGCAGCCATGACTGGCATGTTTCGCTTGGTTTCACTTGCTCCTGTCCCCCACCGTGAGAACAGCAGGTCTCAGGCAGTGGCCACTCCTTGAACCTGGGTGCCAGTATGAGAAGATGTTGGGAACCAAGGCCAGCTGAATCCTGCAAAGCCCAGAAGAGCCTCAGCCAACACACAGCCCTCGTGTAACACAATCCAGTCATAATTTTTTTGATGTTGTAAGTCATTAAGACAATGGAATTGTTTCCACAAGGTCAGACTAGTTCAGTCTCCTTGGGACTTTGATCCTGGAATTTAACGTTTCACGAGGAATTTTATAGATGGAGAAGGTTTATATTCAAAACTCGGCATCTCTATGTTGTTAGCATTTTATTATTAGAGTATGTTAATCTCATAACAGTACCTCTGATGAATTATACTGGGCAATGGGCTGGCTATAATTTGAGATGGGAAATAAAATAAGAAATGAAATTTTTATCTTGACACATCATCCTCTTGGAGTTAATTTAATTAATATAATGATTAATGTATATTTTAGAGCCTTCTGGATGCAGAATTAAACTATTGACCAACACTCCTAGGATAGTCCAAAAAGGCACATGGGGGAGCCACCTCATAAGGTAGGAGCAGAACCTCCCTAAAAGCTGCTAAGCTCTCTCCAGAGAGTGCTAGACACACCCTTGACTGACCAGAAATTTAGTGGCTAACTTCAAAAGGTAAGGGAAAGTTAGGCAAGGACACTTCTTTCCCTGCTCCTCTTGTTTCCCTATGGAGAGAGGGACTTCTCTATGGTAACACTCATGGTCTCTGGCACCACTCGTTGCTCACTTTTCCCCACTAGGAGGAGTGAGAAGCCGCATTAGCGGTGGTAGCAATTAGCTCAAGTTTCTTGACTGGGTAGGACTAATATATTAAAAGACCATAAGCACTAAGGAATTGATTATTCTCTTCTCTTTCTGCCTCAGATCAGAGGGAGCAGCAGTAGATGCAGTAAATGTGTGCATTCTGCAGACTCAAACGTTCCGTTGGGTGGGCAGTCCCATTCTTGGAGACAGGGAGGCAGAACACAGTCCCAAACAAGTCTGTTTAGCTCTCAAATCTAAGCCATGCTCTCCAAACAGCTCGAACTGTGTTAGGATGGAGATCAGCCTACCCTCTGCGTCTATCTCTCAGTTGCTTCAAAATTTGGGTGGGCAAGATGGGCTTTATTTCTTAGCCCCCTCCTACACCAACATATTTTTTCCACTGTACTCTCCCAAAATGCCTGTTGTCAAAGATACTGGTTCCATCATACGACTGAGTGTGGATGTGATGGGGTGGGAGGGAGAGAACCACCAGCGCAATTCAGACTGCTTACAGGTCATCAGTCTTTTCCTGGAACTCAGAGTCTAATGCCCTGGACCGGTCTCACCTATTCCTACACCTACCTCAGCTCCTAAAACACCAGACTGGGCTGAACCTAGTGTCCTACTTGTTCCAGCATGGTGACTGGAAGTTTAACATAGGTGACCTACCCACAGGGAATGCCTTTTTTGAGAAGATACATCATTAAATCTGAGATGACCCTTTACCGCCTTGACCATACTGTAAGCAGCACATCTGGAAACTGTTCTTCCTGTTACACAGGGCATTAGAATCTTTGCATACCCCATTTAAATCTCTACCCGAGTGCCACAAGATGTGTGTACTCTGACCAGGAGCCCACACCCAGGTACTCCCATTTTAAAAGAGCAGACCTAAAGTTCCACTAATTTTGACACATTTGTTCCAGCAAAATCTCTCCCTTAACTCTACTATTCTCTGTTACTAACCTAGATGTCCCTTCCTGGTACCACCAACAAATTTACCTTGATCGCATCTTTGGTAGCAAAGTAATTTCTCCTTTTTTCACTTCCTCTTCTTTTTTCCTACCCCCATCCCCATCACTCCTAAACACACACACACACACACTAGCAGGGTAGATTTTTGTGGGACTATGCAGCCTCTGAGCTTAGAAAATCATAGTCATATAAGTTTGCCTTTCCCCAGAGCTGAGAGCGCCTTCACGGTTTCAGTATGTGCTGACCATCCAGCCTTGGCTTGAATACCTCAGGTGGGAGTGATGTCACTATCCTCAAAACAGCCCATGCCATTTTCAGGTCTTGCTGATTCTGCACCCACCAGGGACCTGACAGGAAGGAGATGGTCAAAATCACCCACCATCAAAGTGGATAGTTTGAGAATTTAATAAGGGGCTACTTGCCAAGGCATCAGCTCAGTGTAAGGAAACTACAAAGGATAATGTAATGCTCTAGAGCTGGTAAGCACCCTGGCCTGCGGGGCTGAAGGGACGGTGGGGTTAGAGGAATGGTGGCAGAGAGGAGCATGTGGCGGCAACATGTGGTAACACCCAGGGAGGAACCCGCAGGGGTGATAATAGATACCAGAACCTCACTCTTCTCCTGCCCTCTTGTGCCTTTAGTGCCTCCCGTGGGCTACAATCAACCAAAAGTCTGGGTTTAAGACAGGGTTGGGACTAGAGTGAAGCAAGAGACGCAATGAGGGCCCAACAGAGGAGGAGGCACTTTCTGTCAGGGCCCCCGAGTGGGTGCCTCCTGCAGTGTCCTGCCCCGGGCTCCTCTCTCTCCTCGCTCTGGTCCCAACCCCAGTTTAGGAGAGCCCATTGATGTACTCCACAGAAAGCCCCCTCCCGGGGCACGGAGCTGAGGATCCTCTGGGAGATACTCAGTATGCACTGTGAGGAAGTTCTTCACAGGAGATTCAAGTTCTGGGGCTTCCACTGAACCCACTTGGCCCACTGCACTTGATCCAGGAGCGTTACTAGACCAAGTGAGATTTCTTCTAAGTATAATTTTCAAAAAGTTAAAATGCATGGCTCTCATAAAAATGTAAAATGAATGCATGTCAGATTGTATTCAACCCATTAATTAATGAGTAAAGAGTAAGATGTTAAAACCAGTTCAAAAGAAAACCTACAGACAGATTTATATAGTCAAGTCAGCCAAAAGAATGTTAAAGTGAATATGCTAATGAATGCAAAGCTGGTTAATATCCTATAGGGCAATAAATTTAAAACTTAAGGGCTATCTTTTCTCCCAGAGGGAACTCAATTATATCTCTACAAATTTATTTGCATCGCTACAGACAAGAGTCACTTGCATTACACTGGTTTTCGACAAATTAACTTCTTCTAAATAGAAAGCCAATCAAAGGTGCACACCCCCATAGAATTAATTAATCCACCAAAGATCCATTCGGCAATTCCCATCATTCTACTGGAAGGACATCCAGTTATATTTCTTATTTCTACTATTGGATAATTTTTTAAAACATTTCTCCTCTGCCTGGAAGCCATTCAGATACTTAAAGACATCAGAGACATCTCCTTTTTCTCCAGGAGTCAGGTCCCCAGGATTAGACACAGGTGTGCTGCGAGCAGGACAGTGTTGTATTTCAATTCCAAGGGGAGAATCAAAACCAGTCATTGTTAAAGCCTAGGGGATAGTATTAAACGTAAATCCTATTTACCGCCTATTTCACTCTAAAGAAAACCTTCATTATATACATTCTTTTCCCACAAAAGAGGTAGGACACAGCATTTATAGCTGTAGCAGTGGGATGACAAGAAAGAGACAAAGAACTAGTCAGACAGGTAGTCACAATGTAGATTCCAAAGTGGCATTTAGTTTGTCAACATGCCTAATTCATTTTAGTCAATAGTTAATTTGATCCAAACACTACATTTCTGTGTGAACCAGAATCAAAATATGGGTTCTCCATTTCAGATATGAACTACACATGTTTAGGGCAATAATTGGTAAATTGATGCCTCTAAAAACAATTCTATTCCATTCTTTTGTCTTATTTTTTTTTCCTCCCAGCATCCTTACTATCTTGCTCTTTTCCTCTTTTCTTTCATTGATTTGCTTAGGACCTCGGAGGTAAAAAGGATCTTGAAAATCTTCTAGATCAGAGCTGTCCAGTAGAATGTTCTACAGTGATGAAAATGTTCTATATTTGTGCTGTTCGATCCAGTAACTGCTAGCCACATGTGGCCACTGAACACTTAAACTGTTTCTAGGGCAGGGTTTCTCAAACTCAGCCGTACTGACCTTTTGGGTTGGATAATTGTTGTTGCTAACATTGCTGAGAAAATTCATCCACCGTGCTGAGTAGGTGCGTGCACCGTCATCCTAACTTTAGCCTTGTTCTCTCAGCAGTCTTATTTAACTCCTGTTGACTTCCCTTCACACATTCCATGGTGGCTGTTCCAAACTCTCATGCCTTCACCCTGCCCGCCAGCTCCAAGAATAGGAGGAAAGCAAAACCAGTCACAGCTGTAATATGAGATTACTTCCTCGTGTAATCCTAAATTTACTTAAAATTTCCACTTCCCATGTGGGTGACAGTACCAATCATCTCTGAGTTTCTCCATGCTGTGAGAAATGCAAAGTGGGCTTACTTGTCTCCTTGGATCTAAGAGAGGGAGCTCAGTGTAGTGAAAAGAACATGGCATGGAGAAACAAGAGGCCAGGGTTCTGCAACTGGTTCTATTAATGACTCACATGGGGGCCGAGTGGTTAAGTTCACACGTTCTGCTTCATCAGCCCAGGGTTTCGCCGGTTCGGATCCTGGGCACGGACATGGCACTGCTCGATCATCAGGCCATGCTGAGGTGGTGTCCCACATGCCACAACTAGAAGGACCCACAACTAAAAATATGCAACTATGTACCGGGGGGCTTTGGGGAGAAAAAGGAAAAATAAAATCTTAAAATAAAAAGACTCATATGGTTGACTGGGCAAGGGTTTCAACCTATGCAGCCTCAGATCCCCCACCTGCATACCAGGGAAAACTTCTAATGATTTTTCCCCCAAGATTTTAGATGATCTTTCCAGGTTTAGATCTTTAAGATTCTACCTTCTTCTTCTTTACTGTTCAACTTTTAATCCAAACATGTTTATTGAGTACTTACTATGTGCCATCACTGTGCTAGCTCCTGGAACTGTAACAGTGACTAGAACAGACTTGGCTTACACCCTCATATAATTTGATGGAGAGGCTGAGTACTCGTCCAATGCTCCACCCTGGGAAAGCTCAGCTCTAGGGAAAGCATCAATCTAAGCAATAAGCTTGTATGGCTCTATTCTTAGGCTAACCCGCAGGGTACCAGGAGGGTGAGATGAGGCCTCCTCCCACTTCATGATTTCTCCTATGCAGCTATGTTGACTGCTTAGGAGAAACAGGGATCATATGCAAAAGATTTAATAATGGGCACAGTACAGGCATCGGCCAATCAAACTTCTGGCTGAAGCAAGATGTCACTCCTAGACTTACTGCTTTTGTTGCTGGTTTGTGGGGAGGTCTGGGGGATTCCAGAGCAGGAGCTGGGGTGACCATGGCAGTAGGTCAAATCTCAGAGGACCTGAGGAAGTTACTGTTTATCAGTGTTTATGGAAATATTCCTGTATTCTAACTACAGAGTGACCATACTGGTGTGCTGCTACTGAATATCAACCGTAAGTAGAATTGATGAGGCAATGTGAACACACCGCCATGTTATGCATCAACAACACTGGCCTTTCCAGAGTCTTTGGAAGACTGTGGTACCTCAACATTTCTTAGAGATGCCTGTTTGGATGTATATATGTATGTAAACCCTCCATTTTAACTTTAGTTTCCTCTTTTGACTCTATGCAAGTTTCTCTCCAGGACCTCCCTCTCCCGAGCCTTCTCATAGTTCCACCTACTTCTGAGTCCAAATAGGCCCATTACGTCCTTGCACTGACATGTTGTCTTAATATGTGGAGTGATTTAGGATCCGGACTACCTCATTTGGCTGAATGCGTTGTCCTTCCTTGGAAATAACTCTGATGATAGTTCTTTTCTGCCAAGTGTGGATAAGCCATATTATGCTTCTGTAATCCAAATTATCCAAAGGACTAGTCTATTTCTCCTCTCTCTCTCTCCCTTCCTTCTTCTCTTTTAACATATGTGTATTGTACGCTTACTTTATATAAGGCACTGTTCTAGGTACCAAGAATTCAGCTGTGAGCCAAAAACAGTCCTCCACTCTTATGGACATGGACCATGAAGCTAATGAAACTTAAGTTTCATGGTCCTCACTTGTATGAACTTTTTCTAACGCCTCAAAAGGGGCCCTAGAAATATATTCACCCAGTTTATTTACTTTATAAAATTTGCAGAAGTAAGATATGTTAGCTGCAACTGCTTAAGAATGCTGTCTCTTCCCACTCCAATTTTCCACCATCATACTTCCACTCCTATCAGATAACATCTGAGTGACAGAAGGTATTTTTGGAATCCCTCTAAGGAGGAATTGAGTTAGGAATATATCTGGTTTAGTAGGATGTATATAGAAGGTATGCAGTCACTTTTTTTTTCTTTTTATTTTATTTATTGGAGGAAGATTAGCCCTGAGCTAACTGCTGCCAATCCTCCCCTTTTTGCTGAGGAAGACTGGCCCTGAGCTAACATCCGTGCCCATCTTCCTCTCCTTTATATGTGGGACGCCTGCCACAGCATGGCTTGTCAAGCAGTGCCACATCTGCACCTGGGATCCGAACCGGCGAACCCTGGGCCGCCGAAGCAGAACTTGGGAACTTAACCGCTGCGCCACAGGGCCGGCCCTTAGCAGTCACTTCTGTATAAAGTTATTTAGTTGTTTCGGTGTGGGAATGGCTTCAAAGAATACTCCTACGGTCTACTGTGCTCCTTTATCTACCATGTGACCCAAAGTTACAGGTCCAAAGGACACATCATGAAAGAAAATGTGTCCACAGTGGCTGGTTCTGAAAGTTCGTGGCCTGATGAAGGGAAACAAGATCTGAAACATACAGAGTCTGAAGCCATCCATGAAACCTTCCTCCAATTATCAGACAAGTACAGTTATTAGCAGAGAATTTGGGTCTGATCAACACTTAGTCAAAACAGAAGTTCTCTCTTGTTGTCTCAATAATGTTTTTTCTGTTTTTATGGGAATCATGCCAAGTATAACTTAGAATTTCTGTGCTTGTAGGGCACATATTTGTAGCAGTACTACAGTGACTTTTTCTGGATGTGAGGATGAATGTTTTGTAAATCCCATTTATCAATAATCAAAACAAACTGGTCAAACCATGCTAGAAGAAAGACTGAATTATTTTTCCATTATCTATCAAAAATACATTACAAGATTATCACAGACAGAAGCAGTCAAAGAAATATTCAGCCAAAAATTAGCGAAAATTATAGAAATGACAGGCACTTAATAAAAATATTATCATATTAATATTCTGCTATTTGTCAGATTTTAAAAATTTCTTAGTTCTGATTTCTTAAGTAGATATCCATTTTCGTACCTCATTTTACATTCTTAATTTTGCATTTTTTTCTTAAAGAGGGCTCACAAAAGCTTCAGGTCTCATAAAACTTGGATCCACCTCTGCTGACAGAGCTAATATTTTGTTGGGAGGAGACAGAAAATAAACAGTCAAGAAGTGGCAAAGCAAAGAGGAAAGATAAGGTCGCGTTAGAGAAGAGAGGCTGGGAAGTTATGACATTTTAGATAGGTTGGTCAAAGAAGACACTTCAAACAAAACCCAGAACACAAACTAAGACTGTATTTGAATTTCACCAGTTTTTCCACAACGTCCTTGTTCTGTTCCAGCATCCAATTCAGGATACCACGTTGTATTTCTTCATCCTGTCTCCTAAACATCCTCGGATTTGTGATGGTTTTAAGTGTTTGCTTGTTTTTTATGATCTCGAGAGTTTTGGAGAGTGCTGGTCAAGTATTTTGTAGAAAGTCCTCAACTTGGGTTTGTCTGATGTTTTCTTATGGTTTGACTAGGGTTATGGGTTATGAAGGGTACCACAGAAGTGTCCTCCTGATTGCATCATATCGAGAGTTCATGTTAACAACATGACAATAACATCAAAAAGAATAAAATATTTAGTAATAAAGTTAACCTAGGAGGCAAAAGACATGTACACTGAAAACTGCAAAACATTACCGAAAGAAATTAAAGAAGACACAAATCCATGGAAGAGGATTGGAAGGCTTCATGTTGTTAAAATGGCCATCTTACAACGTGCATGCTACCCAAAGCAATCTACAGATTCAATGCAATCCCTATCAAAATCCCATGGCATTTTTTTCAGAAATAGAAAAAACAATTCTAAAATTCATGTAGAACCACAAAGGAGTCCGAATAGCCGAAGCGATCTTGAGAAAGAACGCTGGAGGCTTCACACTTCCTGACTTCAAAACGTATTACAAAGCTACAGTAATCAAAACAGTATGAGACTGACATAAAGACACATAGACCAATGGGACAGAATAGAGAGCCCAGAAATAAATCCGTGTGTATATGGTCAGATGATCTTCAACAGTGGTGCCAAGACTACACAATGCAGAAAGGATAGTCTCTTCAACAAATGGTGCTAGGAAAACTGGACATCCATATGCAAAAGAGTAAAACTAGTCCCTTATATTACGCCACATAGAAAAATCAACTCAAAATGGATTAAAGACTTAAATGTAAGTCCAGAAACTGTTAGATTCTTAGAAGAAAACAGAGGAGAAAAGCTTTATAACATTGGTCTTGGCAATGATTTCTTGGAGATGACACCAAAAGCACAGGCAACAGAAGCAAGAATAGACAAGTGGGACTTCATCAAACTAAAAGCTTCTGCACAGCAAAGGAAACAACCAACAGTGTGGAAAGGCAACCTGTGGAATGGGAGAAAATATTTGCAAAGCACATATCTGATAAAAGGTTAATATCCAAAATATGTAAGGAACTCCTACCACTCAATAGCAAAAAAACAAACAACCTGATTTAAATGGGCAAAGGACTTGAACAGACATTTCTACAAAGAAGATGTACAAATGGCTAGCAGGTATATGAAAAGATGCTCAACATCAGGGAAACGCAAATCAAAACCACAATGCGATATCTCCTCACACCTGTTAGGATGGTCATTGGAAAACAGAAAATAACAAATGTTGGTGAGGACGGGAGAAACTGGAACACTTGTGCACTGTTGGTGTGATTGTAAATTGGTGCAGCCACTATGGAAAACAGCAAGGAGATTCTTCAAAAAATTAAAAAAAGAACTCCCATATGACCCAGCAATTCCACTTGTGGGTATATATCCAAAAGAATCGAAAACAGGATTTCGAAGAGATATTTGCCCTCCTGTGTTCATTGCAGCATTATTCACAATAGCCAAGATATAGAAACAACCTAAGCGTCCTTCAGGAGATGAATGGATACAGAAAATGTGGGATACATGCATACAGTGGAATATCATTCAGCCTTTTAAAAGAAGGAAATCCTGTCATCTTTGACAAAACGGATGAAATTTGGACATTATGCCAAGTAAAATAAGCCAGTCACAGAAGGACAAATACTGCGTGATTCCACTCGCATGAGGTCTGTAAAGTAGACAACCTCAGAGAAGCAGAAGCAGAAGAGTGGTGCCGGGGGGCTGGAGAGAGAGGATGATGAGCTTCTGCTCAAAGGGTCTAGAGTTTTAGTCATGCAAGACGGAAAAGTTCTAGAGATCTGCTGTACAGCAACGTGCGGAGATAGTTAAACCTACTTTACCGTAGACTTAATTTGTTCAGAGGGTACATTTCATGTCACGTGTTTTTTAGTACAATAATAATAAGAATAAACTCGTTGCGAAACTTGGGTCACGTAGATTTTCTCCCAGAAGTCTTCTGGTTTTACACTTAAAACTGTGATCTACTTTGGGTTAATTTTTTTATAAGGTGCATGGTATGTGTTGAAATTCTTTTTTTTTTTTTTGCCCATGGACATCCAATTGTTCCAGCACTGTTTATTGAAAAGACTATCCTTTCTCCATTGAAATTGTGTACCTTTGCCAGAAATCAGTGCAAAGGTCCTGAGGTGTAGTGTGCTTTGAGTGTTCTAAGAAGAGCCAAGAGGCCACCATGGCTGAGTGGAGAGAGGTGGAGTGGAACGGGACGGAGGAAGGAATCACAAAAGGAACAAGAGGCCAGATCACGCAAGGCCTAAGGGCCACTGTAAGGTTTTGAATTTTATTCAGAGAAAGATGGGAAGTGATTGGACAGTTTTGAGCAGAGGCGTGATGTTTTTTAGGTCACTTCGGGTGCTTTGGGGAGAAAGGATCAATGGGGAAATCCAGTCTTTCCAATCTTATATAACTTTTTAAGATATGTTTTAATCTTTATTCAATTTATCAAACAATGTATAAATCCCCCATATATAATTCTGCAATTAATGTTACTGAGGTTAGGAAACAGGTCTGAGTACTAAAATACCTACAAGTACCTAAAAATCTAAATGCCTCTAATAAAAACCCTACTAGAGTGGGGGCGCCTAGCACAGCTTCATGGGCGCCTAAGGCAAAGGCTTGATTCCATCGGACTCGACAGCATTTTACAGAAGGTCCACAAATCATTACTGATGTTGAGAAATCCAACACAGTTCTTGGCCTGTCGGTGGTTGATCTGGACAAATACTTGTTAACAAGTAACACGATCATGCTGAGAAAAACAACAGTGGTTGCTTCGATCTGTACTTTTGGGAGATTTATGTTCATTTCATTTCAGGTCGACTTTCTGCAGGTCTGTCCCGGCATTTCCCACTCCGTGGGGTCATCCTGGAACTACTGTCTGGCCTCTTTCATTGGTCTCCATCGTCACCATCTGGCTTTATATAAGAAGGTGTCATTTTCATGCAATGCTAGTGGGAACAAAAACTGGCAGGAGCTCTTTGGGGATCAATTTGTCAATTCTATTAATCAAAAAAGACCCAAACGTAGCCTTTAATTAAGCAATTCTGCTCCTAGAAATTTATACGTGTACAAAGTTGAATGGACAAGAATAAAGCTGCATCGTTTATAAGCTGAAAGCTGGTAACGACGCACATGTTCCTAGGAAGGGTCACGTGAACGGTGATACATCCGCTGAGGGAATTCTCTGCAGCCATTAAAAAGAATGAGGTAGGGTTTGCATACTGCCACAGAAAGGCCTTCAAGACATAGTAAGCGAAAAGAGAAAGGCTGCATGATCATAACGGTAATTATTCTTCTTGCAAATACTTGTAAAGTGTGTACTATGTTCTAAGCACTTTACCCGTGTTAACTCATTACTTCTCAGCACCCCCGGGGAGGTGAGTACTGTTGTTATCTCCACTTCACAGATAAGGAAACTGAAGCAGAGGAATGTCAAGTAACTTGTCCAAGGGCACAAAACTTGTCAGTGTCAGAGTCAGTGTCTGGCTTGAGAATTGGTGTTGTTATCTGGTTCTTTCCATGGATGTTAAAAAATGTATCAAAATATATGTGCGTGTTCATGTATATGCATATGTATGCACGTGTGCATGGACGTATGTATTCGCACATGCACAGGAGGTAGCTCTAAGCACAGCCTCCCAACTGTTAGCAGTGCTTTCCCTAAGACTGGGTTGGGGAGGGCTGGCCCCGTGGCCGAGTGGTTAAGTTCGCGCGCTCCGCTGCAGGCGGCCCAGTGTTTCATTGGTTCGAATCCTGGGCGCGGACATGGCACTGCTCATCAGACCACGCTGAGGCAGCATCCCACATGCCACAACTAGAAGGACCCACAACGAAGAATAAACTACGTACTGGGGGGCTTTGGGGAGAAAAAGGAAAAAAATAAAATCTTTAAAAAAAAAAAGAGCGGGTTGGGGTGGGAGAGGAGGAGGGGAAGATATTGAGGTGATACAAGTCTTCTTTGCTTGTTCGCTTTTGTTATTAGGGATGTTATAATAATTTTTTTCACAAAGGATGTTTCTGAAATATAGTTTTCTAGTTATTTTTCTTCCACTGCTAGCACTTAAGGAAGAAATTAGGCCATTTTCTTCATTGTTAAAAAGGTGTACTGTTCATTGACTCATTCAGCAAAAATATCTAAACTGTGCTGGGTGTCCCCGCCTCTCCCGGTCCTCAGGGAGCTCACTGTCCACTGGAACAGATGACACATAAACATGTAATTCCAGAGCCTCTATAAAGGGGATGCACAAAGATGGGGTGGGAGGGGCACAAAGGAGAGATGTCAGTTTTGTGGAGGGCAGGGAGAGGTAGGTTGAAGGCAGGTGCCCAGGGAGGCGGGAGTGTTTTGCCTAAATACTGAAGGAAATGTGAGAGTTCTTTCGGGAGGGGAGCAAGAGAAAACATCCTAGATGGAGGGAATAATGGGAGCAAAGACAGAAGGAAAGACACAGGAACCACAGTGTTCTTCAGGAGAGGGCATAGTCAGCTTGAGCTGCAGCTTACGGATGGACATGCGAGCAGTGCCTCTTGAGACGGGGGCGGGAGCCACATCACCCAAAGCCCTGCGGGCCACATTACGAATTTCATCCTGTGGGCCAGTTTTTCCCAAGGAACATTCAAAGAGCACAGGTGTTCGCAGAATAAGTCAAAAGACACTGATGAAAAGATATAGATATAATGGAATATTATCCAGCCTTGAAAAGGAAGGAAATTCGGACACATGCTACGCATGGATGAACCTTGAAAACATCAGGCTAAATGAAATAAAGGTCAGACACAAAAGGATAAACATTATATGATTCTACTTATATGAGGAACCGAGAATAGTCAAATTCACAGAGACTAGAATGGAGGCTACTAGAGGATGGGGGGCGGGAGGGAGGAACAAGGAATTACTGTTTAGTGGTTATAATTTCAGTTTGAGACGATGAAAAAGCTCGGGAGATGGGTAGTGGTGAGAGTTGCACAACAATGTGAATGTACTTAATGCCACTGAATTGAGTGCTCAAAAGGTGTTAAAATGGTACATTTTATATTATGCATATTTTACCACAATTTAAAAGTACGGAAAAAAAGAAGTAAAGGGGATGCGGACAAAATATTTACAGAAATAATTCAAAGTTCTTTTTCTTTCCTGACATTAAAATTAGATGTCATTTCTTTGCTTAAGGTGATAGTAATGATTCATTTCTGTTACATAATAACGGCTACTGTTTACCGAAAACTAGCTCTGTGGTAGCTTTACACTCATAGAGATGAGGAAATACAGGCCCAGAGAGGTCAACTAAATGGCCAAGAGCGCATAGCTGGTGAGGGGGCCTTTCTAGGAATCCTAGAATTGGAACTTAGCTCCCAACACCTTGCTCTTTCACCAATCCCCAAGCTGCTTGATCATCTTTCTACTTTTTAGGATACGTCAACATTTTTCTTAAAAAATTCTCCCTTGATCTGCAAAGAAAGTATTGCTTGGCGTTCCTGGGTTCAGAAAGTGTAAGGAGCCTGGGCATCGCAGAATGAAATGTTCGTTGAGTGTTTACTTTTGACCCACATCTGATACTTTTGAAGGGCTTTGCCCCTCTGCAAGAGAGACCAAAAGAGCGCTCAAAATGAGTCTTAACGCACACACCGTCTTATCTGCTCAGCCTGCCACCTGTCACCGCGCGCTCGGGGGTCTGTCCTGCGCTTGCGGGAGTTGTCTGGAGAATACGGCTTCCAGCCCCCAGCCCCGCAGCCCGGCGGCCGCCGGGGACCCCGCGCGGCCCGTGCGCAGGCGCTCTGCGGCGCCGTGGCTCCGCGCCGCTCCGCCGCCCCGAGCGCGCCCTCCCCGGCCGCTGCCCCGCGGCCTGCCCGCTCCGCCCCGCACCGGGGGGCGCGCCGCCCCGCTGCCGCCCTCGCCCCCGGCCCGGCCGGGCGGGCGCCGTCCCGCCCCCTGACCCCGCGGTGCACCCCGCCCGAGCAAAGTCCCCGGGGCGTGAACCCTGGCGCTCCGACTCCGGGGCGGGGACGGGCGGGGACCGGCGGCGGCCGTGCGGGTTCGGGCGGCCAGCGTGCAGTCGGCCCAGTGCAGCGGCCCCGCGCGTCCCCCGCAGCGCCGCCGCCGCCCGCGCCCCCCGCCGGCCCGCCGCCCCTCGCCGCCGCCGCCGCCGCCGCCGCAGCCATGGCGGAAGTCCACAGACGTCAGCATGCCCGGGTGAAAGGAGAAGCCCCCGCGCGGCCCTCCGCGCGCCGACATGAGGAGGCGCTGGGCATGGCGCCGGCCGAGCCGCTGACCGTGCTGCTGAAGCTGCTGGCCGCCGCCTTCTACGGCGTGAGCTCCTTCCTCATCGTCGTGGTCAACAAGAGCGTGCTCACCAGCTACAGGTAGGCCGCGGCGGCGGGCGGCGGGCGGCGGGCGCGGGCGGGGCGAGCGCCCGGACTTCGGCCGCGGAGCTGGGGCGGGACGGAGTTGGCGGCGGGGCCGGGGGCGCGGGCGGGCGCGGGGCGTGCGCGCGGAGCGGGCCCTGGGCGGCGGGGCGCGGGTGCGGGGCGCGCTGAGCCCCGTGCGCGCCGGGCGGGGCGGGCAGGGGCGGGCGCCTCCGGCTCCGCACCCCGGGCCGGGGCTGGCCTCCGGGGCCGGCGAGTGCCGCAGCCCCCGTGGGAGGGGTCCGCCGCTGTCACTGGGACCCCGATTAGAGGGGGGAAACCGTTAGAGCAACCTTTGCCTTTACTTCTTGAAAGATCCGTTGCAGGCAGCCAGCTGCAGCCGCGGGATCGCACCGGATGAGACAAGTGGGCGCCCGAGGCTGCAAAATCAGAAGGGTTGCCTGGCCCCGGCGGGGACTTTTCTCCCCCGTTTCCCTTTGGATAAGGGGCAGATAGTGTGTTTTGTATCAGAATGCGCTTTAAGGTTGTCGATGTGCAGATTGAATTCACAGAGCTGCGTTGGGGTTTTTCTGACCCTCTGTTTTTTTTTCTCTCTCCCGTTTCTGTAGGTTTCCCTCCTCCCTGTGTGTTGGACTTGGCCAGGTTAGTTGGAATCTTCAGCATTACGTGGTTTGTGTCGTTAGAACTTGTGTGTGTGTCTTTCTGTGTAGAACAGTGCATCTGTGTGCTCTGTTTACAGATGGTGGCCACAGTGGCAGTCCTCTGGGTGGGAAAGGCGCTCAGAGTGGTCAAGTTTCCTGACCTTGATAGAAATGTACCTCGAAAGGTAAAAAAAATTAAAGTAATACTTTATTTTCTGAAAAGAAGTCACTATGTATATTTTTTTGCATATTTAAAAATTGCAGCCTTGAAATCGCCCAATCCAGAGTGGGTATAATGAGGGTGAAGAGTAAAAGTAGTAACGTGTATTTAAAAAAAAGTCTCACAATCTCTTTAAAGTTAAGGAAAAAAGCCCCTACAAATCTTGTGTTCTGTTTTAATTAATGAACACTTGTTGGGAGTACGACGGTTTTGCATCTTCTGCATCTGTCTAATTTGGCTGGTGTAGGCTGCATTCATTCACTGTTCTGGGGGTTTATCTTCTTCTTCTGTCTGCCTCTGCTTGTCTCTGCGTGAGGATGAAATGCCTTTCCTTTTGCTGGTGGGCTAATGTGTTGTCATGTTTTAAAGCAAAGGATGCTTCTGTGCCCTATGGTTGGATCATACTCATATTTCTGTTTCTTTTCCCCTTGTCCATTCTTTCCTCTCTCGTTCTACTGTAGTAGTGCTGTTTATCCAGGAATAATGTTGTGTGGGTGCTTCATGGGGACCACAATTGTGTATGAGAACTAACCTTATGTTTTAAGTGGAAAGAATTTGATCATATAAACAAAACTGTTTCTGTTTGACAGGACCTTGTTTTAGCTATCTTTATTATTGAGTTTTGTTATCCCTTTTTAAATTTTCTAGACGTTTCCACTACCTCTACTATATTTTGGGAACCAAATCACGGGACTGTTCAGCACAAAGAAACTGAAGTATGGATAACTTTATTTTACTAGTGAGGTTAATATAATGTATTCCTAAAATTGTAATTGAATGTTAAATATTTAACACGTTGTTATTGATTCTGGAAAAAAATGAAAGGACTGGAAAGTTTCTGTTATTAAATAATGAAGATCACACCAAAGGCTTCTGTTTAAGTTCTTTAAGTTTGAAGAGAAAGAGGAGTTTTTGTTTGTTTTGGGGTTTTTTCACTCACTTTGATGATGGAAGTCTTAAAATGTTATAAAATCTGTGCTGGGAGATTTTCATTATTTTTCCAGACCTGCAATAGTGGAGGATGTATGCTCGGCTTTTGGGATTTCAATTCTTTGGCACACTTCATAAATATTATATTTTAGGCAAATTCCTCAAGCCAAATAAGAGGATGGATATGAGAAGTTTGCTGGTTTTTCTTTTACCTTGAGGTAGTTAAAATAATATTAGATGGAGCCCTAATTCAAGTATGATTAATACTTTCCCCGGGCCGGATAACTGCAGAGGCGGCATAGTCGCTTTTAGAAAGAGGCAGTAGTTCTCTAGCCCGTGACAGCACTGTCTTGTTATCCTCTAACCTCCCAGTTCTTGACTTCTCCACTTAAGGAGTGGAGTATATATTGGGTGTCTGTGATATTAAAATTATACACATAGGGAAACTACTTAACAGAAACCCATGGCTTCACCCCTTGCATATGAGCTAAGCCCCTGCTATATTGGATGATTGTAAAACAGAAGGAGGAGCTCTCTAAGGATCAGAGGCAGAGAGATTTTCATTTCCTCTTTCTTCAGACCCCAGAAACCTGAGTGAATGGCCACGGTGAATCTCTGGGGAGGGTGTCCTGGAGGTCAGATTTATCATGGGTGGGGGCATCCTTTTCCATCTCATTACCCGGTCGGAAGGAAATGCAGGCCTGCTGCGAAGTGCTGCTTGTCTGGAGTTCGCTCTTTTTCATACTTTGTCATCCATCCGTCCATCCATCCATCCGTTCACACCCTATCTCTGATTCCCAGTATAAGGCACTTCGGAGTGAGATGAGATTTATTCACAAATGACTGTATGGCAAGAGGCTGTCTGTTGGATTAGTGCAAGCAAAATGCTCTGAAACTTTAGAGGAAGACAAAATTACTTCCACAAAAGGACAACCAAGGGATGTTTCTTGGGGGAGATTATCGTAGATGTGGTTTGGAGGGTTGAGGGCTGGAAAGGGAGGTGAGTCTAGGAAAGAAAGGAGGAAGACGTCTTATTCTCTTAAAGACTAGCAAGGTTACTGTTCAGGGTGTTTACCTGACACGCAGACTAAAATTGAAAAGTTGCTCTTAGTAGTCTTTGATAATAAATGTGTGATCTCTACCATTTTATAGTTAGTTTGGTGTCCTCATCTCTAGTAGTTTTATAAAAGCAACCCCATCAGGCTTTCAAATAAGAATTATTTGTAGAGAGAAATAAAGGTTTAATTTAATCACAGTTTAATCAGCATGGAATTTCCGTAATGGAAGGAAGAGATTAGCATTATTTTAAAATACTAGTTTGGAGAAACTTAGTTTAAAAAAAATAAAATGTTAAACTTTGTTTCACCCAATTACCTGTTTCTCTTTTTTTGCAGCTTGCCAATGTTTACAGTTCTGAGAAGGTTCTCCATCCTGTTTACAATGTTTGCTGAAGGAGTTTTACTCAAGTGAGCTAAATTTCTAATATATCCAGTCTTTAACCAACTTTAGTCACTTTGAAAAGCTGCCCAGCATACATGAGATATTAAAATTATTTGTCTTGTTTCTACTTTATCTTTTGAGACGTTTAGGCGACTTTCTTCCTTTGCTGTAGGAATTGATAGTTTATGGGAGCAGTAATTGGGAATGTTACGAAGGAAACCTGTCTGAACGTAAGATGTACTTTCCAGAATTCGTATACCTACTGCTGCCGCTGGGTGCAGCCGGGTCAGAAGCACCAGCATAGGTTTTCAATAGTGTTCACGTCTTGGCTGCTTTTATCACGAACATGTGAGACCCTTTTCTACTTAAAGAAATTCTGATTTGAAAAGTTCAAATGCATTAATAATCACAAATGAGAAGAATAAGAAAAAAATGAGTATGCTTATTTATATAACAAAATAAGTTTTTGCTTCATCAAAGGGGTTCTTTTTTTCTTTAATTGAGTTATTGATAGGTTACAATCTTGTGAAATTTCAGTTGTACATTAATGTTTGTCATTCGTGTTGTAGGTGCACCACTTCACCCTTTGTGCCCACCCCCCACCCCACCTTTCCCCTGGTATCCACTAAACTGTTCTTAGTCCATAATTTTAAATTCCTCATATGAGTGGAGTCATACACAGATTATCTTTCTCTCGCTGGCTTATTTCACTTAACGTAATTCTCTCAAGGTCCATCCATGTTATTGCAAATGGAATGATTTTGTTCTGTTTTGCAGCTGAGTAGTATTCCATTGTATATATGTACCACATCTTCTTTATCCATTCGTCTGTTGATGGGCACTTAGGTTGCTTCCATGTCTTGGCTATTGTCAACAGTGCTGCAGTAAACATTGGGGTGCATAGGACTTTTGGGATTGCTGACTTCAAGCTCTTTGGATAAATACCCAGTAGTGGGATGGCTGGATCGTATGGTAGTTCTATTTTTAGTTTTTTGAGGAATCTCCATACTGTTTTCCATAGTGGCTGCACCAGTTTGTATTCCCACCAGCAGTGTATGAGGGTTCCTTTTTCTCCGCAACCTCTCCAACATTTGTTGCTATTAGTTTTAGATATTTTGTCATTCTAACGGGTGTAAGGTGATATCTTAGTGTAGTTTTGATTTGCATTTCCCTGATGATCAGCGATGATGAGCATCTTTTCATGTGCCTATTGGCCATCCGTATATCTTCTTTGGAGAAATGTCTGTTCATGTCTCCAGCTCAAAGGGGTTCTTTTAAACATCCAATCTCTTGGAAACGTTTTTCCAGTTCCTTCTAAACATTATCCATTCCTCGGAAACATGATTGTTTATAGGTTTATTAAAGAAAACATCATATGTTTTTTGCTTGTGTTCTAAAGTGAGTCTGTGAATAACTGAAGTCACATTTATATATTAATTGTTTTATTTTGTAGGAAGACTTTTTCTTGGGGTATCAAGATGACTGTATTTGCAATGATTATTGGAGCTTTCGTAGCTGCCAGGTAAGATGTGGGCCTGTGTAAAACCTATGAGAGCACATTAGAAAGTATCAATAGTTATTCATAATAAATGACCAATTACCAATAAAGAGAATTTTTTATAGGCTGGATAAGAATCATGTCTTGAAAAGCATCCAAAAGGCTCTTCAAAAAGCTAAATCTTGGGGGCCAGCCCAGTGGCCGAGTGGTTAAAGTTCTGCATGCTCTGCTTTGGTGGCCTGGGTTCATGGTTTTGCATCCTGGGTGTGGACCTACTCTGCTCATCAGCCATGCTTTGGAGGCATTGCACATACAAAGTAGAGGAAGATTGGCACAGATGTTAGCTCAGGGCTAATCTTCCTCAAGTGAAAAAAGAGGAGGATTAGCAACAGATGTTAGGGTGAATCTTCCTCACCAAAAAAAAAAAAGACTACATCTTTTTGGTTGTATTAAGAGCAAGCCAGGCAAAATGAGATTATTAGTATTTTTAAAAGTTAAATTCATGTAATTTAGCGTTTATTTTACCATCTTCTGCTTATTGGGCACATACCATGTGCCATACAATATGTTCAGCATTTTACACATATTTATGTATTCTTCACAACAACTCTGAAAGATATGGGTATAGTTTTCCTATTTTATAGTTGAGGAAACTAAAACCTAAGTTCAAAGACTTTCTCAAGGTCACACAGCCAGCACACCGCAGAGCTGGAATTTGAACCTATGCCTGCCTCCAGAGCCTGCACTTTCATAGCTCTCGGGGCATTCTTTTACTTTGCATGCTGGTAAAGAAAATAGTGTCTCATAAAAGGCAAATGACCAGGAATTATTTGCCTTGGGGAATAGTAAATAATAGAATTGCTTTATTTGGCCTCACTTAAGATATATCACAAAAGCCATAACTTAGATATTCTATTAAATTATTAAAGCTTTTTCCATTGTTCTTACGTTTTAGTTTTAAAATGAGTGGAGAAAATGTATACCCAAAGACTGAGAAAGTTAAAATGATGGCCCAGAAGCCTTCTCCAACATTTTGCTTTTCCCAGGGCCTGCATATGTGGGTTCGCTAATGCCACAAACTCTGTGGGACGTGTATTTTCCGTCTGGGAGTTCAGTGTGCTATTGGATTGGCTCATTCATCATATCCCTGTGGTGTAGGTGGGGGGAAAGTATTATAAGTCAAGTCCTCTTCCACCCTAAATCTCCAAGTGAAATTTTGTTCCTAAAAACAGAGGCTAGAACAGTTGGTTACTAGAGTTTTGTCGTGTAGCTGACTGAATCTGTCTAGGCAGCACTGCTTCCTTGGAGGAAAATTCTACCCGAGGCCCCTCCCTTTCTTTTTAGAGCTGCCCTGCTTGTCTTTGAAGCATTTCCTTGAAGCTGGTGGGATACAAAATTGGGGCAAACAACAGGAGTTCCTCAGGGCTAACTGGCCTGCAGAGAGTTTCTGAGGAGGAATGCTCTCTGGACCAGCCTTGTCTCAATGAGAACCTTTTGCTTCCGAAAGAGACTGGGAGGAAGGGAGTCTGAAGTTAGAGGGACCTCAGGCTGCTTGGAAGAGCAGGTGTGCGTTAGTTAGGCTGTTTCTGCCTCAAATGGCAGTGGCTTGAAGCGCCTCAGAAGCCTCGTTCCATGTGGTAGTTTAGCTACAAATGTGTAGTGTCTTTGTAAAATGACAGAATGTGAGGCCGCTATTTTAGCTAGGGTGCTAAAGTATGCTGAGGGCTTACTTTACTGAGATTTTCATTTATTCTGTTCAACTTACTAAGTTCTTATCGTGTGCTTGGTGTTCCACTAAATACTAGAAAACTTCAGTTTCCCTAATCCTGCCAGTTATACCTCATATGCAATTATTTAAGTATTTGAGTTCATGCTGTGTGCTTCGACACTGTTGTAGCTTCATCTTGATTAGGACTAACCGTGATCCACACTTCAGAAATGCCACCCAGGGGGCCAGCCCGGTGGCACAGCAGTTAAATTCACACATTCCGCTTCGGCGACCTGGGGTTCCCCAGTTCGGATCCCGGGTGTGGACATGGCACCACTTGGCAAGCCATGCTGTGGTAGGCGTCCCACACATAAAGTAGAGGAAGATGGGCACGGATGTGAGCTCAGGGCCAGCCTTCCTCAGTAAAAAGAGGAGGATTGGCAGCAGTTAGCTCAGGGCTCATCTTCCTCAAAAAAAAAAAAAAAAAAAGAAATGCTACCCAGTGGCCCAACCACCTTTGCAAGGTAGTCCTACCTGTTATGTGACCCTTGGGAAAATCACGTTAACAACTTTGTCTTTCAGTTTCTTTGTCTGTGAAATTGACCTCTGATGCCTTCTGCCTGCTTCAGGTGGATTGTAATGGTGAATTTGGTTGCTGCTTGTTGTTTGCTGACTCAATTTAGAGCAGTGTGCTATTAGCTGACATGATTGGTTATTGCTAATTTTTGTGTTTAAATGCTAGTGCTCTCATTTCTGAATACTCCCTTATTAAGTATGAAATTGCACACTGTAACCAGGAATCAAGAAATACCAGCAGCTGATAAAATGCCTGATGTTCACTTACCTAGATAACAATATGTTCTTGCAAATATTGTAGTTCAGACCTATCTAAAATTAAATGCACGTCCATTAAATGTAACTTGTTATTAAAGTGTTCCTTATGTTTTGCAGCTCTGACTTGGCATTTGATCTGGAAGGATATGTTTTTATTCTGATAAACGATGTCCTGACAGCAGCAAATGGTGCATACGTAAAGCAAAAATTAGATTCAAAAGTAGGTAGCAATTTAAAGCTTCTTTAAGACATGGTTACTGATGTTAGGAATGGTAATATCAAGTCATCGGGGGAAAGTGAGGAATAAAGAAAAATACTTAGAAGGGATGGGAAAGACGGGATCTCTGAGGGTAGAATGCCTGTAATTTGATGCTCATGTAAGAAACTTTATTTTTCAATTAATGAATTAGCAATTGGATTTAACTCTTGGCTTTTCTGGAAGGCATTGGGTGAATGTTGACTTTGAGTGAGATAGGGGTGTTAGTAACGAGTGCTCTTGAGAGAAAAGTGTCATGATGTTCATGGCTGTGTTCTACAGGACTTGGTGAGGGGCCTGGGCAAGAGAGAGATAACTGGAAGCTCTCGAGCCGATTGAGGAGAAGTGGGTGTTGGAAGGGGCACAGAACAAGATGGACTGCATATTTGTCCTACAAGCAGGGAGCACTGGGGTCGCTGTCTCTCTCGGGGCAACGCCAGTTCCCCGGCCTCCATCTCTTAGGCATGAGCTCTGTGTGCGCAGCTACTTTCCCTCAACCTGCAGTGTGCTCACAAAGGCTTTCCAGATAGCTTTTGTTTGCTTGCGATATGCTTTGAATATAGACACACTCAGTTTTAGTTTTAGATCAAGCCAGGCCACCAGAAAGCTTGAGTACCTGAGCCACATTGCTCTTGCTGCATTGTGGTGTGAGCATATGTCGTTGTCACAAGAAGCTCTGTGGCGCTCAGCTCTGATATCATCAGGTCGTTGTAGAAGGAGTTGTTCTTTCTCTCATCCTGTGTCCTATATAAGGACCCACATGAGATATTTATCGTAGATGGCACCATAGTTTTTCCTGAGCAGCTGGTGTGTTTTTAATCTCTTCTTTAAGTCTTGTAACTGACCATGGCTTTATCTCATTTTCCTGCTCATGTTTTCCCTTCAGTCAGATAACCTGTTGGCTTGGTTTTTGGTGTGCTCTGTTGTATGTACAGTATTTCTGAAACTCAGGGCCTTTCTTGGAGCTCAGATCATCCCCTCCCTACTCAACAGTAGTGTTGGTATCGAGTTTGTATCGTCTCGGTGGGGGCTTTGCCCTCTCCTGAAAGAACCGTACCATGCATGGCCATCCCGGGAGCTTTCCTTATTCTCAGAGAATCTTTATTTTGAATATCCTTGAAGAGCTGGGGTCAGTGTAGATCTGGTTCCAACAAATTTTCTTTAAATATGCCTTTCATGTCTTTTTCTCCATTTATTTGCCTTGCTGGCTCTCTAAGATAATTGCATTTTAGTGGAAGCTACTATTAAAACATTTCATCTTTTTGAAATAGAGGAAAGGGAGCAGTTAGAGGCTTAGTTCTACTCTGTTTTTTCCTTCAGCCCATTTGCTGCTTTGGAAAATAGGTATGAATAGTAACATTTCGTTTGTCAGGCAGCCTCGGTTATCTAAACAGTGCTGTCCAATAGAAGTTTCTCTGATGATGGAAATTTTCTGTGTCTCTGCTGCCATTAACAGCAGCCGCTAGCCCCACGTGGCTGTCGAGCACTTGATAAGAGACTGGCACGACTGAGGAGCTGAATCAGCAGTTTAATGTAATTAGGTGGAGCAGCCGAGGGCTAGTGGCCGCTGCGTTGGACCGCACATTCTAGGGCGCATCCTAGAACCTGGAAGAAAGCAGAGAGAGTTTCTGAGTATTTTATTCCCGGGAGAGCTCCATAGTTCCTCACTCAGAAGTAACTTAAGACTGACTCGTATAGGAACTTTTGAGCATATTGATCTGCTTTTCATAGTTTATGGATTGGGAGCAACACATTGGAAGCTGGAATTCTGTTTAGAGGCACAGAGGCACAGTAGTCTGAAAGGTCAGCCAACAACAGGTCAGAAATAAACAGGGCACTGTAGAAGTCCAACGGAAGGGCTCAAAAATGATTCAGGGGCCATTAGACGGTGTTGAGGGCAGCACCATAGAAGAACACGGTGCAGGAACACAGGTTTGTGTCGATGCCTAACCTAAGTTTTATCCATGTACTCAGTGTAAGAAGGCAGGGAAAAAGGTACTCAAAACAAGTTAAAATGTGAAAAGAAAAACAACAGTTTGGCATTTAAGTTTTTGCTGTTTGTCGGGTGTGTGTGTGTGTGTGTGTGTGGACATCCTCTCCTTCCTGGATAACACCCTTGTCTCTGGCTGACTGGGCACCTGTTGTTAAAGGCTGTTTTGTCCTGGTCTGGCTTTTTTCTTGCTGCCCTAGGGATGAGGCACACTTTCACTGATGCTTGTGGTGGCCGGAAGCCATCGGTTATTTGGTTTATCTAAGAGGCAGTGTGGCCATACCGAGACGCATTTAGTAAAGCCGGAGTTTTAGTGCATACATAGTTTCAGGACTGCTCATAATCATCGTCCTTTCAGCGTGAGTCATCGGGCAGAAAGTTAGTGCCGCATTTCAGACTGAACGTAGCTGTTGCATTTAAAGCATTTTTAACTTCAAAGCAGTCACACTAGTAACAGATTTATGGTAGAAGTAGTAGAAACATGGATAATCGAGAGGAAGAAAACTAAGTCTGTAATCCTACCGTCAGGTGAGAAGCAGTGTTCTGGCGGATGTCCTTCAGTGTGTGCACATGGACACACTCAACTGTGGAAAACTTTAAACAAGGGGGATGATGCGTGTTTCCTAACCTATATTTTGTTTAGTGCTGTTTCATGAACACATTTCCTTGTCAGTCGGTATTATTAAACGTTTTTAGTGGTTGCATACTGTTTCATTATGTAGTTATGTGACAGCCTAATCAACTAGTTTTCTCTCGTTGGGTATTTGTTTCTAGTTTCTCGAAGCTGCTTTTGAGAAGGAGTTTGACTTTTCCCATCTTTCAGTGATCTTTCAGTCACAGAAGTTAGTCAGGTATCGCCTTCTCCTCTCTCCTCCAAACTCTGGCCTCCTTTTTCGGCGACTCTGCTTCCTGCTGAGTGTCTCAGGCATGTGAGAATCAGAGTGGACCCAGCGGTCTCATAGGCTCCCTGTGTTTCAAGACGTGTGTGGTCCTTCGTTGCTCCCCAGTAGCTGAGGGCGCAACTAGTCATCCTGTGTTTTGGGAGTTGTGGATACCGTAATCTTCATCTGTGTTGTGGCTCACTTGCATGTTGTCAGAAATACTTCACTGGGAAGCTCTGTGTCTGTGTTGGTCTAGGTATGACTCTGTGTGCCTGGATCTGTCCTTCTGTCTCTCCTAAATGGCCTCTGTTATGGTTCCGAAAAGCCCATGACTGACTGATGACTTGAGTCCATTCTGGAAAGGGACGGGCCACAGGGGTGTGTGTCTATAGAGCTGTGTGTGTGTGTTCGGAAAAACGTCTTCCCCACTTGCTGTTTTGAGGCAGCAAGTTGATGTCATTTTTATTTCTCTGATCTTAAGCACTCAAGGAATTTATTTCAAATGAATTTAAAATCTTGTAAGTTTGCTTTTTTGTTTGTTTTGAAAGCTTAGGTGATCAATGTCTGCAAAACTTCTGACTTGACTAATTTGCTGTGTATTTTGTAGGGGAGGGGGGTGTGTGTGTGTGCGTGTGCGTGTGCGTGTAATGGGGGTGACACTCTGTATGGACTTGAGTATTTCTATCCGCTAGAGCCAAATGAAACAGCTAATTATGTCCTGTCCTAGGAGCTGGGAAAGTACGGTCTGCTCTATTACAATGCTCTGTTCATGATTCTGCCCACCCTGGCCATCGCGTATTTTACAGGAGATGCGCAAAAGGTAAGACTTTCTAATTATGGTTCAATGGCTTATGTTTTTGAATTGTATTATTATTTACGATCAGAAGATAGACTGGGGGGTTGTTAAAAAGAATGTGCTTCTTAAGTGTCCAAAACCAGAATTTACTTTTTAGCTTGCTGATGTCATGCTAACCTTTTCTCTTGGCGTAAGTATTGGATAGTCCTAAAATCGCTCAGAATAGCTCTGGCTGTCAGTGTAAAAATAGCGCCTGCTAGCTGGTGCCCTTCTCTTCTGTGCCAGCAGGACAGAGGAAGGGAACTCTTACATTAAACTGCAAAATAGGAGCAGTCACGAACCATTCTTGAGAAACGAAAAATCCTGAAATAGCAGAATTCTTCAAACCCAGACAAAATGCTAGGCTCAAATCTCTTGAGCTCTGTTTTTTGCACAGTTTTCACCTGGCTTAAATCCCAAGCTGGTTTTTTCCCTCAGGAGCTATTTAGCACTTGTGTGGCGACTTAACCATATAAATAGCAACTAATAGAAGAGTTTACTCTTTCTGCAAATGTTTAGCCAAATAAATCCAGAATAGAGGAGCAAAATAAATCCAGACAAGAGTTTTTTCTCTAAAACAAGCTCGTATTCATAGGAGAAAAATTGATACCATTTTGTTAGAATTCACACAGTTTTGCAAACTAAATGGAAATCTAGAATTCTGCCAAGGATTTCTGTCCCAAGAGTCCGTCTAGCGATTCTTCTGGCGAGTAGTTTCTTCAGAATAAATGTGTTGGTTATTTACTCTAATGACAGTGACAATTCCCACAAACCAGTGGGAGCCGGAATAAAGAGAAGAGGTTTTTGAAAGTAGTTAGACTGTAAAAAATTGTTCTTGCATCAAAGGCAGGACAGGAGTGACTGCTTATAAAGCTGTTTTGTGTTTTCATCAATAACTCTTTCTTTTAAAAAACTGGCATAGGTCACCTGGAACATGTGTCAGTGTTTTAATGAACTGTGACCTGGCTGCCAGCATGCCTAAGAATGGCTCCAAAGTAGGACACAGAGCTATTGCTCTGACTAATAGAGGGTGTTGAATAAGTATCCTGTGGCTTTGAAAAAAGTGGGAAGAGAAACTAACATCAATTGATTCCCTGTTATGTGCTGGTCACTTTGTGTACGTAATAAAATGTAGTCCCCATAATGCCCTAGAACAGTGGAATTATCCCTATTTTACCAGTGTGGCAGTAGAGGTTCAGAGAGACTGAGTAGCTTGCCCAGTGTCGTACTGTTGGTGGGTAGTAGAGTCAGGATTTGAACCTAAGCCTGACTCCAGAGGCCGTGGTCTTTCCTCAGTGTTCTGCCTCCCTTTCGAAGTGTCTGGCAGGAGCACCCCTCGCTCTGGCTTTGGGGCAAGAATGAATGTGAAATAGCCAGGCCGCTCATGGCAGCACAGAGGGTTCAGAATCTTGAGGCCAATCTGCACTTGGGAAAGTTGGAAGAATTAATGGGGTTAGGTATTCTACAGACTTGGCAAAGGTAGAATTTTCATTAACTTGAAACTTTGACTAGTGGCTTGTAGCTACTTGAAAAAATTGACCAAGGAAAATATTTCTTCATTCCTGAGTAATGATCATTTATCTAGAAGTAATCTGCCAGGTTGTAGCATAATTCATGCATATTTCAAAGTTCAGTAACACACATTCAATTTGAGATGCTTCAGTATAATTAAGAAGGTTTATTCATAGTGGAAAAAATTACTTTGTCGGCTATATTAGGATGAGATTTAGGTTTTTCTCTTACTCTTTTTTTTTTTTTTAAGCAGAGGAGTCGGATTTGAGTGATCTTTTTGTTTTTCCCAATGAAAGTGCCAGGCAGAGTTCAAAAAGGTTTATTTGGAAGAATAATGGTTTTTAAGAATGACAGAATTCGTCTAGGTACTTTGAAGGTGGAATGATAGATTAATTATGGAAGCTGAACTCACTGCTGTGTAATCAAACCCCATCGGTGTTTTGGGTTTCACATACATTTTTCTTCATCCTCACTCTTATTAGTAATTAACGTGGTTCTTATAAAACATTTAGTGGGGTGTAGATGGGCACACTGGCTAGCAGTCTTGCCATCTCATGCTCTTTTTCTTAACATTCTTTCCTTAACCTGCTCTGCCTCTAACAATCTCCAATGGTTATTAAGTGCTATTGTGTGTAGTGCTAGGTGATAAGGCTCAGGTGATAAGAAAAAAGAAGATGGCTTAGATGGTGTTCTTGCTTTTGAGGACCATACGGTTGTCTTGGGGAGCAACCTTGTCAACATCAGAGCAATGAACTGTTACGAGTTCTGCGGGAGAAGTGTTTCAGGGGCATTGTTGGGTGTAAAATGGAAGTGGGTCAGTTCTTTCTCCTTGTTGGGGATGGATGCCTCATGGAGCTTTGCCTACAAACAAAATTAAAATATGAGTGATGTGAATAATTAGTATTGTTTTGGGAGGCTGTGAATTAAACTTGAAACTTAGAAAGTGAGAGTTCTAAGTCTGTCACTGTTCCTAAATTTCTTGTGAGCTTATGAGACAAGTCACTACGATTTCATTCTATGTTCAATTTAGATTGGTGTTTCTAAGCATCTTTCTTATGCTAAGAAAGCCCTGGGCCAAGTTCTCTTGGGAATATGTGAGAAAGAGGAAACAGTCCTTCCCACACAAGGAAGACGTTTGGCGTGCTGCAGAGATGGTGTAAGATCTAGCACCAAAGCGCGTGCCTGTCAGTCAGTCCTGTAAGTGTTCAGGTTAGGAAGAAATCGGTGTGGGCTGAATAGCAAGACGGGCTTTTTAGGGGCTGGCCCCGTGGCCGAGTGGTTAAGTTCATGTGCTCCGCTTCCGTGGCCCAGGGTTTTGCTGGTTTGGATCCTGGGTGCTGACATGGCACTGCTCATCAGGCCATGTTGAGTCAGCGTCTCACAGCAGACCCAGAAGGACCTACAACTAGAATATACAAGTATGTACTGGGGGGCTTTGGGGAGAAGGAGGAGAAAAATAAGATTGGCAACAGATGTGAGCTCAGGTGCTCATCTTTAATAATAAAAAAAAAAGATTGGCTTTTTAGAGGAGCTGGGGCTTGGTTTTCTTATCCATCGAATGCAACAAGTACTGCTACCCTGTTCTGGGGGTGGTTGTCTGAGATGTAACTTAGAGAGGAGGCTGAGTGGCTTCCTGTTGTTAACCAGCACAGAGACAGTGGGTGGAGCCATGGGTGACCTGCTGTGTTCAGGAGGCTCGTAGAAGAGGTTGCAGTTCATTTCTTCCACTGGAAGGTTCTGTTTCTTAGTCATCAGTGGACTGTTGGTCCGAAGTCCTGGCAAGAGGGGTTCACATTACAGAGTGGGGTTTGTAGCAGGATTCAGGCGAGAGTTTTCTAGTAAGTCGGGTTCATTGTCCCTGTGTGTCTTTTAGACTTGTGCTTTATTCCAAAATATGCATACATATAAGTAGACAAACATTTGTGTATGTGCACATATTTTTTTAAGAGTAAACACTTGTGTGTGACAGTTTGTCTTTAAATAAAGCTCTTCCCGTATGAACAATCTGAGCCTGCTCCTGGCCTTTGGTAATACTTTACCTGGAGGGTGTGATGCCCTGTGCCTGACCGGATGCTTCCACGTACTCCTTTCCCTCATCCTCGTTGTCTGCCTGTGAGGTGGTTTGTGTGATTTATGGAGGGTGAGGACGTGCTTAAGGTTGCCCAGCGGCAGAGTTCCGCAGTAGAACCAGTCTGACTGACTCCAGATAGGTCCCTCCCTGGGTGCCTGGCTACATCTGTCTCTCAAAGCCCGTTGTTCCCTCCCTGACTTATTTTCCCTCCTACTGGGACTCCATGCAGGGCTTTCTCACAGACCAAGCGCTTGGGTGTGAGAAACGCTTCGCAGTAGTATTAGAAGTGGAGCCTGCAGCTTGGCCTTGTGGCCACTTAATTGTTAGAAATAATCATGTTTCTTTCATTCAGCTAATATTTATTGAGTGTCTATTATGTGTCAGGTGCTGTTCTAAGTTAAAAAAAAGAAAAGGCACGTCCCTGCTTTCAAGGAGCTTGCGTTCCCACGGGCGGAGATAGACTAGACATCGTTGCGTGCTGAGAGCTGTGTAGAGCCCGGAGACAGGAGAGGGGTGGGAAGTGCTGTTTGGGTAAGAAGGTTAGGGAAGGCGCTTCACCTGGGCAGACTCCGAGCTGAGTGGACTGGGGGACCCGATTGTGTGACTCTTTGGGAGGAGTGAGCCAGGTCGAGGGGAGAGCAGGTTCTCAGTGGTGAGGCGGGAGTGTCAGCTGGTTCACAGGGAGCATTTTCGGAATAGGGAGATGCCAGGAAAAGTCAAGGTGGACCTTGAAGGATGTGGAGGAAGAGAAGCAAAGGGAGTGCTCTAGGTTGACTAATAGCAGGAGCACGGGCACAACTGTAAGACCGCTCTGCAGGGTGGTCAGGAGGTGGAGGTCAAGGACTGGGCACTGGGAGAGACCACAGTGAGCCTCTTATTTTCAGTAGTTCCAGCCTCTTATTTCACAGATGAGGAAACTGGGGGCCAAAGAGGGCTCAGGACCAGAACCCAGATCTCCTGACTCTACTGCTAGTGCTCTCGCCCTTCCCACCACATCACAGCCTGCTCCCTTCTCAGTTGGGACCAGTGCTAGACACAGGAATTTGAAATTGTGCAGATAGTGACAAATCCCTAAATTTTTGTGATGTAAGTGGTACAATGGAGAGACTTTGGGGCTGGAATGCAGACCAGCAGCCTCCAGTTCTGCCTTGACCGCTGTCTGACCCTGGACAAGTCCCTTCTGCTCTCTTCCCTGCTTTGTCGTGTGGAAACTGAGGATGTTGCATCAGCTGAGTTGGTTGGTTCTCTGGGTAGGGCCCTTTCCGGGGCTGAGATGGTTTCTGAGAAGTAGGACACATGCCAGTGTGGAGACCAGGCTGCTGTGCTGACAGTTGGGTGAGCAGCTGCTCCTGGGCTTCTGAGAACCCAGGCTAATAACTGCTCTCATCTGTTGGACCCCTGGCTGTCCCGGCCCTGGGCCATTTTGCATGGAAGCTCCCTATGTATTGAATGAAAAGATCTCCAAGATATGTTGTTAAATGAAAAAGCACGGTGTAACACAATGTGTATGGCATGCTACCTTTTGAGTAAAATAAAAAGGGAAAAACAAGAATATATACACAGGGGTGGGCCCTGTGGCTGAGTGGTTAAGTTCATGCGCTCTGCTTCAGCGGCCTGGAGTTCACGGGTTCGGATCACGCATGTGGACCTACCCACTGCTCATCAAGCCATGCTGTGGTGGTGTCCCACATGGAAGAGCTAGATTGATGTACACCTGGGGTATACAACTATGTACTGGGGCTTTGGGGAGAAAAAAAAAGAAGATTGGCAACAGATGTCAGCTCAAGGCCAATCTTCCTCAAAAAAAACCACCAAAGAATATATAAACACATACCTTTTATTCACTTATTACTTAAGTAAAGAAACTCTGGAAGAATGCACATAAAACTGATAAAGTAACGGCCAATGTGTGTGTGAGAGAGAAGAGTAAGTAGAGAACAGGGACGGCAGGGAGACCTGTTTATCTTCTTATGTTGGATTGTAGAACCATGTGGATGTATTTTAGATTAAACCTTACAAAAGGAACAATAAAAAAAGATGAAGTTTTTCTATAAATAATATGACCATCCTGTGATGAATCATAAATTTAAAAATAACTGCGGGATGTGGGACAAATTAATTCGTTCTCATCATTCAGAGTGGCAAGCTCTTGACCCTGGATGCAAATGGAAGCAAAATCAGATCCCAGTTATTTTCCCCAAAATCCCACTGTAAACCTCGTTGGCAGCGGAGGGAAGACTTCCCTCTGTTAGGACAGGAATCCCGTCCGAGGGCTCTGAAAGGTCAGCTCCCAGGGAGGCAGAGTGGTGCACGGCAGTTGATGGGGCTGACATAGCCTTTCAGCAGGAATTGAAGGCTGAAGAGGAAAACTAAATTACCATCAAAATGGAAAGGCAAGATCTAGACGAACAGCTCATCCCAGTGGATAATGATGCCAGTCCTTGGCCAGTCATCCTGAGAAACCAAACGTGTGTGTGTGTGTGTGTGTGTGTGTGAGATTAAAAAGTTTATTCAGGGTTCTCAAAGTCCTGGGATTTTGTGTGTGTGTGTGTAATTAAAAAGTTTATTCAGGGTTCTCAAAGTCCCGGGATTGCCAGAAACCAAAGAACCAATATATTCAGCATTCTGTTTTTTTAAAACATATGTCTTCTAACTTTAAAACGTTCTCCTTTTTTAAAAACTATGTATCCTGTAAAAGCCAGCTTACTGTTAATGAAAGATAGCTCGTTAACCCAGATAAGGGCGGAACAGGCATCAGTTGACTAATGACTTCCCGCAGTGTCAGTCAGGACACACTCTGTTTAAACTTGGTGGTGGCTGCCTCCTAAAGGGAGTGTCCACAGCACAGAGGCATGATTCACAGTCACAGGGGCTGGAACTGGCTTTCTGACAGCACACGCTGCTAGGTGTGCTCACGTCAGGATGGAGGAACAGACCCCTTGCTGTAGGTCTCACAAGGCCAGCACTGTAGGCCCTGGGACCTTGTGTAGTGTCTTCATTCTCTCGCTGGTTAAGTTACATGGCTCAGATGCGTTTTACAGAAGTTGCTGCACAGATTGTCTACCTGGAGGTGTCTCTTACTCAGCATAGCTGACTGAACAGTGAAGAATTTTTAGGCTGTTTAGCCTGTCTGAGTTATTAATCTTTTCTGGGTCACTCCGTGGACCATATTGACTTATTCCCAAACCCTGAATCCTTCTCTCCGCATAGACAGGTCCCTTCTGCCTTCTGGGCCCTGGCGTTCTCATACGTAAAACAAGTGGGTTGGGTTAGTTATTCTTTAGTTAGGAATGACTAGATCTACACTTTGCCTGTATATTGTTTGACTGACAAAGTAATGTTTTTAGCCATTCTTTCCTTTGAGGATATGTGTTTTTCAAATAAGAGTCAGTGACCCCATTGGTAAGCTGGAGTGTGTTTTGCCATGATACATAGGTGTCACATAGGTGGCAGAGCCAGTGAAGATGTCTGAGTTCTGATTCATTGTCTGAGCTAGGAGCCGGGAGAGGGCAGGAGACACTGTGGCAAATGGCTACAGTAGTGCAGAGGATGGGGTGGTACCCAGGACCTCTGGCTCCATGAACTGACTTTCCCGGGGGCGCCAGGGAGCCATGCACGTCATCTGCACCACTGACATTATCTTCCGTCTTAGCAAGTTTCCTAGCAGTTTACTTTCTAGGATAAGGATTCCAGTTTTTTCTCAATAGTTTCTTGAGGAAAGAATTTTCAAAACAGAATGGTATCGTCAACCTTCTTCCTTTACCATGAAGTCCAAAGACTAAGTGGTTTATTTATTTTTAGACTTTATAGCGAGAAGGGAGGCACGAACACACACAGTGTCCCAGTCGTGCTCTGGATTTTACTGCTGGCAACTCTACTTAGCAGATTTTCCTGGGAGTGAGAGTGGGTGCATCTAAGACTCAAGTGCGTGTTGAAATTACTCCGTGCTTCGTGCTACATTGGGTCGGCTAGTGGGCGCTAATGTGATCTTGTGCGCGTGGCAGATGTTGCCCAGTCGCACAGCGTGTTCTTGCTGAGCCTAGACATAGCCTCAGTCTGTTCCCTCAGACGGCGGTGCACACAACCAGAGTCAGTCCGGTAGAGCTGGTGCGTAGGGCAAAATCTGATTGTATTCCTGGACCAGATTTTATTGATTATGTCATTGATGATGTAGTCTTATTGCCTAATCTTACTCGGATACTCCCGTTCTCTCTCAGTTTCCTTAACCTAAGCAACTAAAGAGCATATGTTTTCATTAAGCCTTTTTTTCCCCAAATGTTTTTGTTTAACTGAAAGTTTCATTCAAACCAAATGCCTAGTTTTAGGAAGCGGTAGGTCCATATGAGCCATTTGCCCATTGATTATGCCACGTTCTCTTCACGCCCGTGCTGGGTGTTGGCCAGTAGTACTCCATTACACTGCCTGCACCTGTAGAGCCAGGGACTTTGTTCAAAACAGAAGGAAAGGGGGCCGGCCCCCTGGCCAAGTCGCTGAGTTTGCACACTCTATCTCCCTGGTTCGGATCCTGGGTGTGGACGTGGCACTGCTCGTCAGGCCACATTGAGGAGGCATCCCACATGCCACAGCCACAGGTGCTCACAACTAGAATCTACAGCTATGTACTGGGGGGCTATGGGGAGAAGGAAAAAAAAGGAAGGGAATCCTGAAAAAGCATCTTTGTACATTCAGTCTGTAAGCACAGCGACCACTCAGCCAAGATTGAGGATGGCAGGGCTTGTGGCAGAGAGCCCTTCCAGTTCTGTGTCACAAGAATGACCATGCAGGTCATTTTCTGCACAATGGCTCTTTGTCAGCTTTCTCTAGAGGCAGAAGTTTTGTTTTAACTGTTTTTTTCCCTGATTAATAAAGTGCATGTTTACTGTGCCTTCTGTATTTCCTATCTCAGGGAGAAGAAAAATTCACTTGCGAATCTATCCCTGAAAGATAAAAGTGGTGGAAGTTTAAGTGAAGAATAATTTCTTCTGTATGTAAATTTTGTGTGCAGTTAAAGTGTCTGCCTTTCATTCTTTCACTCGATTCTCACAAGAGGCAGATGGAGCACACTGTTTCCCTGTTTGTAGCATAGGTGGAGGCTGAGGTTAAATGACTCTGTGATGGCCTCACAGAAAATTGATGGCAGTTTGACTTAGAACTCCACTTTTTGACTCAGTGATGCAGTAATCATAGCCATGTGGAGCCACCTAGGAGAAGAAATTCAGAACCTATTTCCTTGGTTTTCCCCAGGAGCACAGATAGAAAGATGGTAGGTGATGGAGCTGAAAGGTACTTACCAGCTGGATAGTTCTGGGGAAGTTACTTAACATTTCTGAGCCTGGAACACAATAGGCACTTAAAAAGCAGTAGCTTTGATTGTTTTTTAGCTATCCATATGGTAGGGAGAATGGTCTCTGTTGTTCTGTAGGACTGTTTGGGTCATAGTTATCCTACGCCGTACTTTCAGATGGCTACAGCTTTTTCTTTTGCAGCCAAAGATCCATTCCTGTGGCAAAGCTGAGGAATGCCACGGGCTGCTGGCGCCATAGACTGGCTTTCCCCAGAGACAGGCCTGTTATTTAGGAAAGAAAAAGTCCCATGAGAATTATTTTTCTATTTTTGAATTTTATATAAATAGAGTCATGTCCATGAGATTTATTTTAATCTACAGATATAATTAGGTTCCCAAAGGAGACTGTGCAGTGTATATTTGGGTCATTTTTCTGAATACCATTTAATGCTCAGTGTGGAGAACCTTGGGCTTGAAGCAGATGCAAGTCTACCACGTATTAGCTGTGTTACCCAGAGTCAGTCTCGTGTTGTCTTCTGGGGGCAGGTCAGGCTCTGCCGGCCTCTACCTCTCGCGGCTGTCGTGGGAGTCAAATGCTGTGACGTGTGCAGGAGCACTTTGCAAGCGATAAAGCACTCCACAGTGTAAGGCAGTCCTTTTGTTGCCGCAGTTTGTTCCTTCGTTCTCAGCAAACCTGAGCAACCATCTTCCGCGTGGTGCACCAAGGCCTGCCGTGGGGCCTGGCGCGGGACTGGGCCTTGGTCGATGTCCAGTTGTGCGTTGAAAGCAGAGGAGATGTTTAGAGCTAAAGGAGGAAGGAGCTCAGGTATATGGAGAGGTTTACTTGAGGTCTTTGCCAAATAACTGATTACTTTCCACTCCTAGGTCATTGATTAAAAAAATTAAAAAGTAATGTTTCTGTGTAATAATTGACATCATTTATTGAACTGGACTCCTTCATGTCAGGCGCTGGCTCCTTACAGTTTCTAATTCTGACAACAGCCCTGCAAGATGGGCCTTATTATTCCTCTTTTTATGTATGTGGAAACTAAGGTTCACGTAATCATCATGGTGCAGGACGACAGCTTACTCTCTTAGTGACTTTGTGGTGAAAGAATAGAGTAGCCAGGAAAGGAGGATCATTGGGAGTTGAGGAAGGTTCTTTGGCCTCAGATTTCTGTTATGTGTTTTAGCTTGGGTGAACTATCAGGCTGATCCAACATGCACGTTAGAACTGGAAGAAGCTTTAACATGCACCCAGTTTACCCTCCCTCCCAGCAGAGTCTGGCATAAAGAAGCGGTGGGGAGGTGGCACAGGGGACTGGGCTCCTGAACCCTGGGCACTGCTGCTTCAGGTACAGTGGCTCTTCCCGCAGGATATGAGTAACCTTTCCGAAGAGACTTCCGATGCCCATTTGCTGGTTGCTGGGTTATGCCGTCTCTCTTCAAAGAAAAAAATTTAAACTTCTTGCAAAAACTGATGAGTTGTCTGCAGTTAAAATGACCTTTTACCATTACAAGAAAATTTAAAATTATGTAGGTTTAATATGAAACTTGGAATCTATTTAGTAGCACGTACAAGTGGGTGTGTGGATATATTAAAAAGCAAAGCACCGCTCATCTGCCTGTGGAAAATGATGCTGAACCACAGGTCATGGGTGTTAAGTCCACCTCAACTAGTATTTGTGCCTGACACTTCAGGTGCTTGGAGCGATGCAGAAGTGACACATGACACAGTCCCTGCTCTCAAGTGATTTATAGTCCTGCTGGTAGAGACTAGTCTCCTGGGTCCCAGGCCAGTGCTTTGTTGTGCTTTAATGATTTTTCATCAGACAGCAGGTTGTGTTTGTAGGTGTGAAAGAGCATAGCATGAGACTGTATGCATGAATTCTTTCATCTATTCTCCAGTCATCCAGCAGTTATTAGACACCTGCTGTTTGCTGATCATTTTGTTAAGCACTGTGGATAGAGATAAACCACCAAGGCATTCACAGTGTTTGGGTAGATAGTCATGTACATGCCTTATTAGTGATAAAGTGTCAGTATCTGCACAGTTGGGCAGGGAAGAGACTAATGTGCAGTGGAGGTTTTGTGCACAGCCTCCCAGTGGAAGCATTGTTTGAGATAGGATGTAATTCAAATCAGTAATTGAATGTGGTCTTTTGCTTCTGGCCATGATGGAATAACAGGGATGGGACCTACCTTCCTGCCTTAACCTACTAGAAACCCAAACATATGTGAATAATGGTTTTTAGACATTGGACAACAGGCAGTGAAGGATTGTTGAGAGAGAATGGATTAGAAAAAGAAAGATATTAAAAAGACCTAAATGGAACTTTTAGGGATGAAAAATACAATAATCTGAATTGAAAAATAAAGCAGAAGGTATTAAACAGCAGATTAGACACTGCAGAAGAAAAGATCAGTGAATTAAAGACATAGCAATAGAAACTGTCCAAGACAAAGCACATGGAAAAGAAAGACTGGAAAACAAATAAACAGATTATTAGTGACGTGGGATAATATTAGGCGATCCAACATGTGTGTGACTGTAGTCCTGAAAAAGGGTGAGGAGGGCCAGAAAATTGAAGAGTTAATGGCTGAGTTTTTCTAAATTTGATGAAAACTCTAAACCTACACGTACAAGGTCGTCAACAGATCTTAAGTAGAATAAATATAAAGGAAACTTATACCATTAAAGAGTGATGTTTCATAATGCTAAAAGGGTTAGCATATCCAGTGGGCTTAACAATCCTGAATGTGTATGTACGTGATGAGAAAGTTTCAAAATACGTGCAGTAAAAACTGATAGAATAGAAAAGATAAATAGGCCAACCTACAATTATAATTGGAGATTTTAACATTCCTCTTTCAGTGATTGATAAAACAACAACTGAAGTTCATTAAGGATATAGAGGAGTTGAACACCATCGTTGACCAATTTGACTTAATTGACATTTATAGAACACTCCACTCAACAAGAACAGAATAGACATTCTTCTCAAGTGCACATGGAACATTTACCAAGATAAACTGTAGTCTGGGCCATAAAACAAGTGTTAACAATTTAACAGAATTGAAATCATACGAAATATGTTCCCTAACCAGAACAGAATTAAACTAGAAATTAATAACATATGGAAAACCCCCACGTATTTGGAAATAAACCCACCCCCAACTAACAGGTCAAAGAAAAAAATTACAAAGAAAATTAGAAAATATTTTAAACTGAACGAAAATCAAAACACAACATAGCAAAATTTGTGGGATGCAGCTGAAGTATTACTTAGAGGGAAATCCGTAGATTAATGAAATTCATCTATTAGAAAAGAAGAATAGTTTAAAATCAGTGACGCAAGTCTCTCTCCCTTAAGAAACTAGAAAAAATGAGCAAATTAAACCCAAAGCAAACGTAAGAAAGGTAAGAGCAGAAATCAATGAAACAGAAAAGCAATAAAGAAATATCAATGAAACTAAAAGCTGGGTCTTTGAAAAGATCAATAAAATTGCTAAGCCATGGCTATTGATCAGGACAAAAAGTGAGAATACACAAATTACCAGTGACAGGAAAGAAAGAGGGATGTCATTACAGAGCCTGTGTATATTCAAGGATAATAAAGGAGTATTAGGAGCAACATATGCCCCAGACGCAGAAACTGAGGTGAAATGGGCAAATTCTTGAAAAAGACAGACTACTAAAGCTCACACAAGAAGAGAGAGATAACCTCAATTAAATTAAATAGATAACTCTAGTTAATTAAAAGCCCTAGTTAGTAGGGCTACTTACCCTATTTTTATTAAAGAAATTGAATTTGTAGTTAAAAATCTTCCCCAAAAGAAAACTCTAGGCCCTCATCACTTCACTGGAGAATTGTACAAAATGTTTAAGGAAGAAATAATGCCAATTCTACATAAATTCTTCCAGAATATAGAAGAGCAGAGAACATTTCCCGATTCATTTTATGAGGCCAGCATTACCCTCTACCAAATGACAAAAACATTACCAGGGGGAGGAAAAAACTATAGTCCAAAAAAATACCAGCAGTATGTAAAAAGGGCAGTCTATCATGACCAAGTTGTGTTTACCTCAGGAATTAAAGTTAGTTTGACATTTGAAAGTCAATCCGTGCAGTTCACTATAATAACAAGAGTAAAATAGAAGAACCATGTCAATAGATGGAGAAACTCTATTTGACAAATCTGACACCCATCATGAATTTAAAATTCTCAGCAAGCTAGGAATAGACGGGAACTTGCTCAACCTAATAAAAGCCATCTACCAAGAAAATCTGTTGCTAACATACTTAATGGTGAAAGACTGAATACCTTTTCACTAAGATTGAGAACAAGGTGAGGATGTCCGCTCTTATATAATGTTCTATTCAACAATATACCAGAGGACCTAGTCAGTGCAGTAAGGTAAGAATAAGAGATCAAAAGTCAGAGATTGGAAAGGGAGAAGTAAAAATGCCTCTATAAAAAGCATGATCTTATATTTAGAAAATCCTAAAGAATCTAGGAAAGAGTGATTAGAATTAATTAGTGTAGCAAGGTTGTGAGATACAAGGTCAGTAGATAAAAATCAACTGTACTTTGGTTCACCAGCAGTGAATACTTGGAAACTAAGTAAATAATACTGTTTACAGTAGCTTCAAAATTATGAAATACTCGGGAAAATTTAACAAAATATGTCAATACCTGTTACACTGAAAACTGCAAAACAGTATTGAGAGAAATTTAAAAAGACCTAAATAAATGCTTTTTATATTTATGTGTGTTTATGAATTGAAAAACTTGATATTGTTAATTTGTCAGTTCTCCCCATATTGATCTATAAATTCAACACAATCCCAATCCCAGAGCAGGATCTTTTGTTGAAATTGATAAACTGATTGTAAAATAGTCAAATCAATTTTGAAAAAGCACAGGGTTGGAGGATTTATCCTCCTTGATTTCAGGACTGCTTATAAAGCTACGGTAATTAAGACAGTGTGGTATTGGATTAAGGGTAGACAGAGATCAGTGGAACAGAACAGAGTCAGGAAACAGAAATAGACCGTGTGGTCAATTGTTTTCGTCATGGGTGCCAAAATAAATCAATGAGGAAAGGATAATGTCTTCAACGGATGGTATTGGACCAATCTGATAGCTATATGCACAGAATGAACCTTGACTCTTACCTTAGGAAATACACAAAAATTAACTTGAAAAGTATTATGAGTTATGAGTTGCATTGTGCCTCCCCCATTCATATGTTAAAATCCTAACCCCCAGCACCTCAGAATGTGACCTTATTTGGAAATAAGGTCGTTGTAGGTGTAATTTGTCAAGATGAAGTCATACTGTAGTGGGGTGGACCCCTAATCCAGTATCACTGGTATGCTGATAAAAAGGGGACATTTGGGCACAGCCATGCACATAGGCAGAACGCCGTGTGAAGATGAAAGCAGACATCAGGTTGATGCCTCTACAAGCCAAGGAGCACTGAAGATGGCCAGCAAACCCCTGGAAGCTAGGAGAGGGCCGGGAACAGATTCTCTGCCACACGCCTCGGGAGGAACCAACCCTGCTGACAGCTTGATCTTGAACTTCTGGCCTCCAGAACTGGGAGACAGTAGATTTCTGTGTTTAAGTCTCTCAGTTGGTGGTACTTTGTTATGGCAGCCCTCGCAGACTAATACAGAAAGCATCATAGACCCACATGTAGAACTAAGAACCATAAAACGAGCAGAAAACACGGGAGAAAGTCTGTGACTTTGGGTTAGACCCAGGTTTCATAGGAAAGTCATAAAAAGCAAGAATTACAAAAGACAAAATTGACAAGTTAGACAACATCGAAATTAAATTATTTTGCTTTTCAAAAGACACCAGTAAGATAGTGAAGAGGCAAGCCATAGACTGGGAGAAAATATGTGTAAAATCATATATATCATGTATATATGATTAAAGACTTGTATCCAGAATATATGTAAAGGAAAAACTCTTACAACTCTGTAATAAGAGAAATAACTCGAGTAAAGTTTGGAAAAGATTTGGACAGACGCTACACCCAAGAAGCCATGCTGATGGACTCAGCCTCATTCTTCATTAGGGAGATGCAAATGAAAGTTACAGTGAGATACGTTTCCTTCCCCACTGGAAGGTCTGAGACAGTCGGAGTGCTGATGAGAGTGTAGAGCAGTGGGCTCTCCTCCGGTGCTGCTGGGAATGCACAGTGCTACAGCTACTCTGGAAGACCGGTGGCAGTTTCTTATAAGGTTAAACATACCTTTACTCAAAGAACCAGCCATCCCATTTTCCAGGTATTTACCCAAGAGAAATAAAAACGTGTCCACAGAGAGACGTACTCAGAGGTTCATTATAGCTTTATTGTTAGCAAGTCCTGAGAACAACCCAAATAAATGTCCAGTGACTGGTGACTAGATAAACCAATGGTGGTATGGCCATAAGATGGAATACTAATCAGCAGTAAAACGCGCGAATTACTGAGACAACAGCATGATTGAATCTCAGAAGCCTTCTGCCAAGTGAAAGAAGCTGGACATAAAAGACTGCATACTGTAGAATCCCATTTACATGAAATTGTGGAACTGCAAACCGCAGAACTCTGGTGACAGAAAGTAGACCCCAGGCTCCCAGGGCTTGTAAATGGGGGAGGGCATGGACTGTAAGGGGATAGGAGGGGACTTTCTAGGGGGGTAAATATTTCTCTTTTTGTTCCAGTTATACTGCAATATAATTGACATATGGCATGGTGTACAGTGTGTTGCTTGAGATGCGCTCATATACTGCGAGATGATTGCCGCAGTAGTGTGGGCACCACTTCCACCCCCTCCCCTCATTAACTGTTTCTTTTTTTTATGGTGAGAACATTTCAGATCTACTCTCTTAGCAACTTTCAAGTATATCACAGTGTTGTTGACTGTAATAACCATGCCGTACATTAGATTCCCAGAACTTAGCCCTCTTATAACTGAAAGTGCGTATCCTTTGACCAACATCTCCCCATTTTGTCCACCCCACTGCCCCTGGCAACCACCATTCTACTCCCTGTTTCTACAAGTTTGGCTTTTTTAAGATTCCACATATAAGTGAGATCATACAGTATTCATTTTTTTCTGTTTGACTTATCTCACTTTGCATAATTCCCTGAAGGTCTATCCATGTTGTTGCAAATGGCAGGATTTCCTTCTTTTTCATCGCAGAATAGTATTCCGTTGTATATATATCCCATTTTCTTCATCCGTTCATCTGTAGGTGGACACTTAAGTTGCGTCCATATCTTGGTTGTTGTGTGTAATGCTGCAGTGAACATGGGGTTGCAGAAGCTCTTGAGAGTCTGACTTCATTTCCATTGGATATATACCCAGAAATGAGATTGCTAGATCACATGGAAGTTCTATTTTTAATTTTTTGAGGAGCCTCCGTACTGTTCTCCACAGTGGCTGCCCCAGTTCACATTCCCACCAGCAGTGCCCCGCCTTCCCGTTTCTCCACCTCCTCTCCGACACTTGTCTCTCATGTTTTTGATAGTAGCTGTTCTGACAGGCATAAGGTGATATCTCATTATGGTTTTGATTTGCATTTCTCTGATGGTTCGTGATGTTGAGCACCTTTTCATGTACCTGTTTGGCCGTTTGTATGTCTTCTTTGGAAAAATGTCTACTTAGGTCTTCTGCCCATTTTTAATTGGATTATTTGGTTTTTTGCTGTTGAGTTGTATGAGTTCCTTATATATATATTGGATGTTAACCCCTTCTCAGATAAATGGTTTGTACACATTTTTTTCCCATTGCCTTTTCATTCTGTTGATGTTTCTTTTGCCGTGCAGAAGCTTTTTAGTGTGATGTACTCCTTCTTACTTATTTTGCTTTTGTTGTTTATGCTTTTGGTGTCATATCCAAAAAACTGTTTCCAAGACGAGTGTCAAGGATCTTTCCCCCTGTGTTTTCTCTTAGGAATTTTATGGTTTTAGGTTGGAATTTCTTTATCATGGTTGTAATGGTGGTTACATAGTATATACATTTGTCAAGACTCATTGAGGTATACACTTAAAATTGGTGAATTTTCCTTTTTATATGTTATGCCTCAACAAAGAAAGAACGTCTGCTGTCTTGTCAAGTGCTCTGTTAGGAATATGAGTAGCTAATGTGAAGTGGGTCCTTTCCCGGAGCTCACAGTCTGCAGACACAGTGGAGAAGGACCGCGGTTCAGAGAGATCAGAGCGTTGGAGAGAAGCACCGTAGGCACAGAGGAGGGAGTTCTGGATGAGGGGAAGCCCACAGAGTCGCTGCCTGAGTTTTAGCTTGTTGGGTGAACAAGAGTCAGATGAGTGTTGCGGGAAGGGCATTCCAGGCAAAGGCACTGAGTGTGAAACTGCGTGTTCTGTTTCATAAGCCACAAGGAGCTGGGTATTGCTGGAGCCCTGGAGCTCTGAGATTTATGTCCACATGGCCAGAATTGAAGCTGGACAGGTTGGCAGGGAGCTAAAAGGTGGACTGTTTCTCAAATTTGCTTATGAGCCTCATTGCAAGAGAAGTGGTGTACTTGAGAGGGACACCCTCCCTCTGGCTTAGAGTTGAGGTGATCAGTGCACCCTTTTATTTCTCTTCATTCCTTTCCTTTTGGCTTAAAAAACAAAACAACAACAAAAACCTTGCATTTACAATTAACTGTTTTAAAATAGTAATTCTCCCTGGAGAGACCTCAGCTGAATTTGTGTAACTCAGGCTGTCCTTGAGCTTTTACACATTCAGAGAGGAACTATGTCTTGATGTTTGAGAAAGCCTTTCAGACCAGCCGTCTGGGGGAGCTCTGAGACCACAGGATGTGGCTTGTGCCTACGGGCACATACCAGTCTCTTTGTACCAACAGGGAGCAGTGAGAAGCTCCCTCACATTACAGTTTGCAAAGGAGGGAATCTTCTGAAACTGCTTGTTGGTGCAACTCCATTTGTATGAAATTGTGGAACATGACTGTTGGTGGCGTGATGCGGAGAAGTGTGTGTGTGTGTGTGTGTGTGTCTAGTGGGAGTGGGTGCAGAGCTGGATTTTGACTCGTGACTGGAACAGCTGATTTTGAGGGCCTGCTCTAAAATCGGATGTTTTCTCGTGTATTACAGGCAATGGATTTTGAAGGCTGGGCCGACACCCTCTTTCTCCTGCAGTTTACACTCTCCTGTGTGATGGGGTAAGCCTTTTCTGCCTTGTTAGCAGGTGGTTTTCCTAGAGAAATTTCTTCTAGAGTCCTTTTGCCTCATTCCCCAGTATCCTATTCTGTCTCTTGATTGTGTCAGCATAGGATGTTAACCCCTCACATTCAGGTGATTTCACAGCCCTTGGGATTGTGGCCTCAGGGCTACTGAACTGATCTCAAAGTCATGCTTAGGATGGAGAAAATAAACTAGTATCTACCCAATAACCTAGTATGTGATAAGCACCATTATATTTCAACATGCGTTCTTTTATTTCATTCCTACATTAACTATTTTACAGATAGTGTTGCCCCTTACCTGTGAGAAAGCAGGCTCGGAACCCAGGTGAATTGTCTTAGTTTGTAGTTAGCAGGTGGCAGTGGCAGCCTTTGAATCGGGGGCCGTTTGACTGCTCTCTGCCGTGTTGTCTTCCCCTTAGAAGGGTGTGTGTGGAGGGCAAGTGCATGTCCTCTTCTCACCTCCATAGAGCTCTCACGTGTTCCTTCTTCAGCCATCCGTCCAGGTGACATTTCTCCCTGGGTCTGGCACAGGCCTGGCACACGGTGAGAGGGTGCTTGAGACTAAAGTTGACAGGGCACCTTAGTACTGAGTCGGGCTCAGCAGCCTCAGTGTAAATCTGAGTTCCAGCGGCTGCCACGTAGTTGTTAAGGGAACCTAGATCCCTTCATGAAGTAGTTCTGATTTGGTTTTCTTCCATCTGTAAGACTCTCTCTGGCCTTCGCCCTGGTCCGGAGGTCCTGTTGTCCTCAGGGGAGGCGCACAGCCCAGCTGGGCTCTGTGTGCTCTGAGCTCTCTGTTTGGGTTAGAGGAGTAGGAGCATGATCTAAAAAGGGTACTCAGGGTTGTGAAGGATGGTCTCCAGATTTTGGTGAGGATAACTGGGAAAACACCTGGTCAGGAAATGCACATGTGTTTCTCTTTCGTGACATTTTAAAAGTCTGCAGCTGCGGAACATGCAGGCTGAGGTGGGGAAAGCTCACAGTCGGTGGTGGAAAGTGGCAGCCCGGCCAGCACTGGCTGTTTCTCTTGGCTACAGATTATTATGAAGTAAGCAGCTGGGTCTTACTTAGAAGATGCCTGTTCCTTCTGTGTTCCAGGTTTATCCTGATGTATGCCACAGTGCTCTGCACTCAGTATAATTCTGCTCTTACGACCACCATAGTTGGCTGTATTAAGGTGAGTTGAAAAAATACTGTTATCTTTTGGGTACCTGCTTTATTTGACACTTGTTCCTCTAAAATAAGTCTGGCTATGGCCTTAAGCCCCATAATCCTTATTTCCTCACATAGTGTCTTGACAGTTTGACAGCTTGTGGTAATGGTTTCTGAAGCAATCTTTTAGAACTCGAGTGCACAGTCTCCACTTTCGGTCAGCTTAGCTCTGAGGAATGTGGGAAAAGGAGCGTGGGTTAGCGTGAGGACGGATTCGGCCTGCGTCAGACAGGGCAGACGGCGGCTCAGCACTGAGGCCTGTCCCTTTAACCTCTAGTGGGAACGGGTTTGTTCTCTGCCTCACTGGGTTCTGGCTGTTTTGTAGGGAAAGGATGCCTGCCAGAAGCTAATCAAGGGAGTGTTCCTCTGTGGGAGCCAAACCTTGAATGGGCCACTTTTAAAAGCTGACATTTCCAGTGATGTCATTTCCTCCTGATCATTCCATTTGAGGGAGGCTCATTTGTCATCAGCCAGGAGGGCCAAGTGCACTTGGAGATTGAGCTGAAGTTAGTGGCATGAAGCCCGAGGCCTCTCTCGTCGGACTTTGTTTTTTTTTTTTTTAAAGATTTTTTTTTTTAAAGATTTTATTTTTTCCTTTTTCTCCCCAAAGCCCCCCAGTACACAGTTGTATATTCTTCGTTGTGGGTCCTTCTAGTTGTAGCATGTGGGACGCTGCCTCAGCGTGGTTTGATGAGCAGTGCCATGTCCGTGCCCAGGATTCGAACCAACGAAACACTGGGCCACCTGCAGCGGAGCGCACAGACTTAACCACTCGGCCACGGGGCCAGCCCCCGGACTTTGTGATTCTCATGCTTTAAGATCCGCAAGGCCACTGCGTGCCTCACTTCCACAGTGTTAGCAAGTTAGGCTGGCTCTCTAAAAGGTGAGGCCGAGGCAGATCCTTGGTCACCGGGAGGAGGTTGCGGTGCCCTTGGGACTTTCTGATGCCCCATCTGTCAGTGGTGAGGGGAGCAGTGGCAGAATAAGGTTTTACTGCCTCGCCATGTTGCCTCTGCACGCCTCATGCATGCTGCCCACCTCATGCGTACTGCCCACCTCATGCGTGCTGCCCACCTGACCTCTAGAAACTGGATTTGGGTTAAAACTCCACGAAGTCTGTGGCTTCAAATCATGGCATTGGAGAGTTTGTGTGAATAGAATTCTAAATTAAGCTGTAACAAGTGGGTTGTGTGAATTCCATGAAAGCTGGAGACAGTTCGTCTGCGTTCTGAGGCCTGGGCTGGCCGAGGCAGCTTTAGCCCCCGGACGGACGCGCTCTCAGCTCTGTTTGGTTATGTAAAGTGAATGCTTCCAGAGCACAGTGGATGGCTTGCATCTGCTGAAGGAGAACAGCAGGAACACAAGGAGCAGGGCAGTTCGTACTGTGTTTTTAGCCAAGGACAAGGATGGTGCGAAAGCCTGTGTTTAATGTTACTAATTCAGCCTCTTTGCTTAGACTTTTAGTGTACTTTATTGTTATAGCGTGGGGCACAACAATGTGTTCGTTAACATCGAGTCCAGTACTTTTCTTTTGATATCTCCTCCTCCCTATACTAGTCCAAGAACCCTATGGACTTAGTCCAAAGGGATCAGTTTACTTCCAAACTCTAGAGGGAGGGAATAAGCTCGATTGTCTGATTAGTTTACAGTTTCTGTGGCTTCTCACGCCTACTGGGGTCGCTGTCGAAGGACGGCTTGCACTTTCAGACATGTGGGATGCGCTGACGCCCTGGCCGGTCAGGGCCCCGGCCAGAGTGGGGCTTCTTCCGTTAGCCTCCCTGGGTCATTGTTCCCCCAGGGGCTTTAAGCCCATAAACCCTTGTGTCAGCATTCTGTGTTTCTCTTAAGTGTTGGGGGAAATTACTTAGGATAGCTAGTTAAAAGTGGAAATTCCGAGGCCTAACCCAGATATGTTGACTCAGAATCTCTAAAGTAGAGCCTGGAAATCATCGGTTTTGACAAGGTTTCCAGGCGACTCTCAGGTGTGCTGGAGTTTGAGAATTGCACTTAGTTTTGAACTAGCAGCGTGGACTCTTCTGAGCTTCCTGTAAGCTCTGCTTTGGGGACGTTGTGGTCTTTTCCTGATAGCAAACCTTGGTTAGGATGCCCTTATAACACACCCACAGTTTTTCTAACTTCTGACTGATTTTGAGCAACAAGGATTGGGTTCTCTGTTTTTTCCCCCGTCTGAAGTTCTCTGGGCAGTTTATGCAGATTGTTCGGCCCTCTCCCTGGATCTCTGCGTTCTGGGAGAAGTCCTGTTCCGCACTTTTCGGCTTGCTTACTGGCCTTGTTTACTGTTTCATGGGATTTAATTTTATTTTTTCCTCTCAAATACTAAGAAAATCCACTCTAAAGTAACTTGCTGTGTCCATCGCTAGGCCTAGAAGAGGCTGATGTAATTTTCAATGCTCTCTCAAAGGGCAACCCGTTATAAAAATAATTCTGAAGTTTGTTTTGACCTTTTTAAAACACTGTGGTGCTTTACTTTCTGCTTCAGAGGCCTAATCCAGGAGAGCCCAGGTACTTAAAATGCTTGTGACATTTACCGTTTATGGCAGTAACAGCAGAGGGAGGCAGGGACTCATGGATGTAAAGGAAAGGAGGTTGGGGAGAATTGAATAAAAGTTTAAACTTTGGAAAACTTTTATTTCACGTTTGTGGTCTGAGGGTAATTAAAAAGGAGCCAGATACGCCCAGATGTCGACAGCTGGCAGTTTAAGGGAGTCAGGAAAGGCGATTTTAGGAACCTACTTTAGGTGACTTCCTGTGTGTTTTTTAAGATAAATCAAGGAAGATTCCTCTAAAAACAGTCTTCAAGTTGGGGAACTCTGCTCCGTCCCCTTTCTCCTTTTCAAAAGATGCTGCCTGTGAGCAGGTCGTCCTCCTTCGTTCTGCCCTCACGAGGCGGCGGTTGTCCAGTGGGAGGTGACTGACTGTGCCTCACTGTTTTCCCCGGCAGCAGCAGCATCTTCTCTGTTGAGGTTCACGGTGTCAGCCCTGTCACGGGGCGGGGGACGTTTGATGGTCTTGTCAGTATTCTGCAGGATTGTGAACGCTTTCAGCTTCTGGAGAGAGAGCCTGAGAAGAGGCTGACCTCATGGTCTCCTTGTTAGTGTTCTTGCTCACGCTGCACTCATTTTAGGATCGGCAGGTTTTTGTTATTGTCTCTTTGTTTTTGTATTTTAAGGGTCGGTATTGGGTCATAGTGTGGATGAGTTTATGTGAATATTGAAAAAGCTCGGTTAAACCTATGTAACAGTATTGCCATTTTTCTTTTTAGAATATATTGATAACTTACATTGGAATGGTCTTTGGTGGAGATTATATTTTCACATGGACAAACTTCATTGGCTTAAATATCAGGTAGGTTAAAATATTTAAATGTAACCACTTTGACAAGTGGGGTTTGGATGCTCACATGATGTTGTAATAAGGTTGGGCTATTGATTGAATCCAGATTTGTTCACTGATTAAACAAACACTTGGGATGCTTACAATTGTGCTGTATATTTAATGTCAGTAGATGATGCTTTTTAAGAAAGGGGGAGAAAACGGTTCCATGTTCTGTGCACAGCATTTGGGGAATCTCTGGGAGTTGAGCTCCTTTTACTCAGCCTTCGGAGAAGAGTCCTTTATTTATTATGCTAGACGGCAGTGCAGTGTTCTCGAAAAAAGAGTGCGCTAAAGAGTACCAGCTCTGTTAGAATTGTTTTAGGTGTATCTGACCTTGGACAGGGCACTGCGTTTCTTTAGACTTTATCTTCATCACTGCCGAGGGTGACTCGTGTGATGGATCTTTCTCAGTTTGAGAATTTTGAATCTCATGGTTTTAAATACTATTGATATACTTAAAAATTCTCAAATTTGTCTTTGGGCTGGACCTCCGTCCTGAACTGTGACTTGTATAGCTAACAGTCTGCTTAATATCTCCAGCTGACATGGCCAAAACTGAACTTCTTATATTTCCTCCAAAGTCTGCTCCAGCCACAGCCTGTACATCTCACTTGATGGAGACTCCATCCTTCCAGCTGCTCAGTTCAGAAACCTGGGAGTCATCCCTGACTCTTCAGTGTTATGCCTGATATCCAGTGTGGTAGCCAGTTCTGGTGGCTCTGCCCCCAGAGTACACCGTCCAGAGCGCCATCTGCACTGGTCGCATCATCACCCAAACCACCACATCACTGTCCATGCTTTCACGCTTGTGTCCTTGCTTTACCTCATCCCCTTCCCCCAGTCAGTTCTCAACAGAGTAGAGAGTGTGTTTCTTGTAAAAGGTAAGTCAGAACATGTCACTCTTCTTTTTACCACCCCGTGCCCCCGTGGCTCTCCATGTCCCAGAGTCCTGACAAGGCACTCCAGGATCTGTTCCCTCGTTACCTCTCCGATTTCTGCCCCTGCTTCTTTTCTTCTGCCTGACTCCACTTCATCCACACAGACCTCCGTGATGTTTCTGTAGAGTGCTGGGCATGCTGTCTCTTAGGGCCTTTGGACAGGATGTTTCCTCTCCCTGGAGCACTGTTCTGCCAGATGCTTGCGTGGCTGTTTCCTCTACCCATGCACGTTTCTGCTCAAATATTCCCTCAAGGAAGTCTGTCCTGACCACCTGACTGAGAACTGCAGCCTGCCCTTCCCCTTCGGGTGCTCCCAAACCCTCTTACTCTGCCTTTCTATTCGTCCTTTCCAGGGCACTTACTCTCTTTCTAATATACTGTATAATTTGCCCATTCGTGTTTATTGCCTGTTTTCTGGCTGCCCTGCTAGGATGTGAGTTCCATGAGGGTCGTGATCTCTGCCTATATTGTCCACTGAAGTTTCCCCAGTTCCCAGAATGAATCCTGGTAGTTGCTTAATAAATAGGTGTGTAATGGATTCTATATGGATTGGTGAAAAAGCACTTGGAAACTACAGAACTCTCTCCTAGAATCTGGTGGTATCATCGTTTTAATTTTCAGCAAGTTATATAACTCTCTGAGCTTTTATTTTTTCAAATGTAAGCAAATGATAATACCTATTCTACCTTCCTTATGGATCAATATGAGAATTTAATACTAATATTATTACTTGGCTAATAATTCATTGTTGCCCTTTCCCTGACATTTATTTGCCACTATTGTTGTTTGTCTTTTAGAGGAAAAATCATTTGTTGTTTGTGGGGCAGGAGTTGGTGGGAGGGTGGGTGTGTGGACCTGAGGACGGCATGCTCCAGGAGGAGGGTGAGTGGTGCATCTCAGCCCAGTTCCCAGCTGCGGTCCTGATGCTTGCCGTCCCAGCGACTTTGAGTGAGCTGTTTATCTTTCTGAGCTTCAGTTTCCTTGTGTGTTGCAGATGAAGATACCTTTCTCTTTAGAGCTGATAGAATGAAATAATCTAATGAATGGAAGGTGCCTGATTCACTGGTTGCTCTCTATGCTTAGTAAATGTCAGTTTCTTTCATTAACGTCTGTGAGTAAGGGCCAGGATAAGAGGAGCAGCACAGTGAACTAGTTCTGATCTGGACGTGGCCAGTAATCTGGATTAAATCTGGATTGAAGAATCATATGACACCGTGTAGACCTGACTCAGAGATGTCTTGATTTTCTGTTTGTCCCCTTCAGGTACCATTTTGGCTTCACCAGAATGGAGCAAAAGCTTCTGTTTGCATTTTCAGATCTCTGCAGTTCAAGTCTCTTATAAGATAACACAGTGGCTTAGAAGAAAGGTTAGGTATCTTTTCACATTGCAGGCTGTTTTAAAAACACTTCAGTGCCTGAGTATGTTGACTGTTAGAACTTAGGTAAGCCTGACATGTATCGAATCCAACGTTTCAAGCATTCGCGCAGTGGAATTTCCTTTTGCGTCAGATAGTTCTGGCTAAACAGTACCATTTTGCTAGCAAGGTAGTTGATAATGATGTCATTGGTACTCTGTCCCTATGTAGTATTTTTAATAATTTGTAATTGCTGTCACGTTTTATTATAATCAATTTTACATGTCATATCTAATCCCTGTTTCGTTATAAGGTTAGGGAGAAGGAAGTGATGTACTTAGCCAGTCAGCATTCCAATTATTTGCCGAGTTGGGAGTAGAATCCAGGTGACCTTGTGTTCAAATACTCTTTCCATTACAGTGTGCTTTTCAGCTTTTGTAAAGTATATATTGTCTAATTTTTTTTCACTTTTTCTCTTTAAAATGAAAATTATGGTTTTACTGTTTACTTTTTTTGACTTCCACTAGTTGGTAAGCAGACTCATAGGTTGTGGACATTACTTTTATTTTTTTTAGTGTAAAACCCAAACTTCAAGTGACTAATTACTAGATTTCACTTTGATTGGAAATGGTGTCAGTCTGTTCTTGGCTGACTGCACTTTGAAGGAAATCACTAATTGAACAGTATTCTTAAAGGATTCTGTGATTGAACCCAGATACGTCTCACTCCCTCCAACCTGCCCCGTGTCTGCTGTTTCAAGAAGAGTTTGAATAGCGCTCCTGGTCAGGTTCCAGTGCGGGAAGCCAGGGGTGTGTGCTGGTGGCTTCTCAGGCTCCATCCAGGTTTGATTCTGTGACCTGAGGAGGCTCTTTTCCGTAGGGCTCTCTTGGGAGCCTTGCTGTCCCCAGCCCCGTTAAAGGCCTCTTCCATGGCCGGTTGTGAGTGCTCCCCAGGCCCACAGCAGCGGAGGGGAGGACCCGGGGGGGCAGCGAAGGGTGGTGCGCGTGGGCGTGTGTGTGTCCGTCGGAGGCTGGGCTCGGGCCTGAGCAACACAGCCTTTCCGGGCAGCGCTTTGTCACTCAGAGCTGCCCAGGCTAGACTCTGAGAATCTCTGCAACTCATCTTTGTCTGGGATTCTTTTTTTCTTCTGTTTTTAAAAAAATTAATATATGATTTAAATACAATAAAAGTCGCCCCTTTAAAAAACAATCCAGCCTTCTAAAAATCAATAAAGCAATTATAATTTTAAAAAAGTTCCGCCTTTTTAGTGTACGGTTCTGCGAGTTTTGACAAATGCAGACAGTCATGTAACTACCGCTACCACGTTCAAGATATAAGACAGTTGTATACCCTCTAACCTCCCCATGTGCCGTTGCACTGACCTCTCCCCTACCCTCAGCCCCTGACAAGGATCTGTTTTCTGTCCATTTCGTGTCCAGAATGTCATATAGTGATACATAACGTTAGGTAGCTTTTGGTCTGACTTCTTTCACTTAACGTGGTATTTGAGATTCTGCCTTGTTCTATATATATCAATAGTTTGTACCTTTTTATTGCTGAGTATTATTCCATTAAGGATTTATCACAGTTGTTTCTCCACTCACCAGCTGAAAGACATTTCGGTAGTTCCCAGTTTTAGCTGTTTTGTATTAGCTGCTAAAACATTTGCTTTGAAGTTTATGTGTGAACATAAGTATTCATTTCCCTTGGGTAAATACCTCAGAGTGGAATTCCTGGGTTGTATGGTAAGTGTGTGTTTAACTTTATAAGAAATTGCCAAACTATTTTCAAAAGTGTGCATAGCATTTTGAATAACCACCAGCCCTGTATGAGAGTTCCAGTTGCTCCACATCCTGCCCTTGGTGTTGTCACTTTGTTTTTTAAATTCTAGCGATTCAAATAGATTTTAGTGGTATCTCATTGTGGTTTTAGTTTTCCTCATGGTTAATGATGTTGAGTGTCTTTTCATGTGCTTATTTGCCATCTGTATATATTTGGTAAAATGGCTCTTCAAATATTTTGCCCATTTTTTTTTTTAAGATTTATTTTTTTCCTTTTTCTCCCCAAAGCCCCCCAGTACATAGTTGTATATTCTTCGTTGTAGGTCCTTCTAGTTGTGGCATGTGGGACGCTGCCTCAGCATGGTCTGATGAGCAGTGCCATGTCCGCGCCCAGGATTCCAACCAACGAAACACTGGGCCGCCTGCAGCGGAGCGCACGAACTTAATCACTCAGCCACGGGGCCAGCCCCTATTTTGCCCATTTTTTAAAAATTGGGTTATTTGTTTTCTTAATGAGTTTTGAGTGTTCTTTATATATTGTAGATACAAGTCCTTTATATGATATGTGATTTGCAAGTATTATTTTCCAGTCTGTGGCCTGTCTTTTCATTTTCTTAACAGTCTCTTTTGAAAAGCAAATTTTTAAAATTGTAGTAAAGTCTGATTTATCAGTTTTTTCTTGTATGGGTTGTGCTTTCAGTGTTGGATCTAAGAAATCTTTGCCTAAGCCAAAGTCACAAAGACTCTCTTCTATTTTCTTGTAGAAATTTTATAGTTTTGGGTTTAAAGTTAGTTATATAGCCTATGTGATGTGAGGTCTGGATGAAGATTCTTTTTATTGTGTGTATGTTTTTTAATATAAATATCCAATTATTCCACTACTTTTTGTCGAAAATACTATTCTTTGTTGAATTGACTAGTTCTTCATAACAGTCTTTGGAAGTTCTTTTATTATCAGTGTTTTATAAATGAGGGGGCCGAGGCTTCAAGAGGGTAGGTAAGTGGAGCACATCCTGGACATGTGCGATGAGCCTGTCTCAGTCTGCCAGGCACTGTGCTCTAGAGAGACACGATGCTTCCCTCGCATCTGCCAGCATCACACAGTGAGTAAGTCATGTCGTGAGGACTGTAACGAGATGTATTGGACTCCAGAGTCCAAGTTCTCACCTCTTAATGCATTGTCATTCACTAAATGACTTGAATGATTATAATGTCGCCTAGTAAATCATATGTGTATCCAACGCCGCTTTAGATTTTCAGCTATTTGGGGCCAGAAATCACTTGTCTTATTTAAAGTTGTGTCAGTGTTTATCAGTGCCTGGCCCATAATAGGCATTCAGCTAGTAATAATAGTAGCAAAATACTAGCCAATGTTGTTTTTGTGTACTTGCGCTAGGCATTGTCCTAGGTTCTCCGTACTCCGTCTTTATGACAGCCCAGTGAGGTAGATACTGTGAACATTCCGTTTCACAGAGGGGCTGAGAAACTGGCCCATGGTACCCAGCTGGTGAGTATCCAGTCTGTGATTTGCCCTCCCAGTCTTCTTTCTTAACCACAGTCTAGTGAATGGTGAAGAGATGACTGAATTATTGTCTTTTCGTATCCTTTCGTGATATGTCATCACACTGGTACATACTCAAGCCAGCCTCCTTTTGTGTGACAAAAACCATTTGACTGTAGCTTCTGAGGCCAAAGCAGGGTCTGCACAGCTCCGGGATGGGGCAGGGTGCAGTGCAGCCCGGAGTCGAGCTCCAGAGCTTCCTGAGGCCCTGGGACCAGCTGACTCTGTCCAGCGCCTGAATCGACAGGTCCCTCATTTTGGACTCCTTTGCCTGTTTCCTTCGAAGTGAGTGTTGCTGCTTAGTTCCAGACTGCTTCTCCTCCTGCGTGGTTCCATCCTGGTAGACTCTCTTCTGGTTCCAGGCTTCTAAAGTAAGGACATAGCATTTCCTTGGCTCAGTGTCCTCTCGTTTGAAGTGAGAAAATGCCACGTTTTGATTTATCGGTTAGTTGCTGCTGATGGAACATCTCCTGGGCTATGTACAGAGTTTATTGTATTATATATAGCTGTTATATAACTGGCATCTCACTGGAATAACTTGCACTTTTGAATAGTAAGTACAGAGATTAGCTAGGCCTTGGTGATACCATAATTCCTGACAGCAGAACACTGAACTGGAATATAGCAAAAAATCAAGGCTCCGTTGCTGCCGCTGCCGCTCGTGAGCTGGAGTCGTCTGTCCTGATTCTGCCACTGCACCTCCCTGGTTCACCCTGACGCAGTCCTGTGGAAACTGCCCTGTGGCCAGCAGGTGTGAAGTTACTTTGCAGGAGACTTAAGACATTTGAAGGAGCTTCCTCCAGGTGTAGAAAACACGTAAAATACACGATCCTTTTAGTTCTGATGGCAGTCCTCCACCCACATTTTAGGGATTTTTCAGAGGCTGGAAAGAAACAGGAGTACACAGGTAGGGGAGAAAATGCGGGAAATGCTTGAGTGGTTTGAGCCCCAGGCTGAAGAGTAGGACTGAAGATGTCAAGAAAGCAAAGCAAGGGCTGTTTTTAAATATGTGAGAGATCCCCTCCTTTGCAAAAAACCAGACAGTAAGACTAGGTAGGAAACAGTTTCTAGGCTTGTATTCTCTTTTCCCCTTACTGTTCTCTAGTGCAGTCTTTAAAAAAACCCCTACCTGTTTGTCCTTGGAGCCTCACCAGAATCCTCATCTTAAAGCGAGCGTTTGCCTGACTCACGTCAGTTAACGAAGCAAAGAATATTCTTGTCGGCCCATGAGTTCCAAAGAACATCAGAATGGGATTGGAGAGCCTTTTATTTTGTTCTGAATTTCCTCCTGGGTAAATTCCTAAAACTCCCATGCAGATGAACTGGTCCCCATGGCGGCCAGACTCCTGTGACTCAGGTCCTTCTGCAGTACATGTCCAGACCAGCACTTACCCTGGAACGTAAAGGACGTGAACAGGGGTCCGGAAGGCAATGGGTGGGCGTTAGTGTTCCTTCAGCACCTGGTGCTTGATGCCACCACCTTTACGCTGTTGCCTCAGGTAAGCATCCCGAAGTTCACACGATCGTGCAGTCGAGGCTCAGAGAGGTGGAATAACTTCCCCAAGGTCACACAGCTACCATACTGAGAAGCAGAGCTGAGATTCTGACCCTGATCTGACTCAGTCTTCCTCAGGGTGTAGCCGATTGTGGGCGCAGGGGTAAGAGATTAACCTACCCCTCTTTGTTTGAAGGTTCCCAGAGTCTCCTTGCTTACCTCTGGCCTTACCGCTGATTCGTGTGGAGGCTCCTGCCTCCCGTGGGGCAGGGGGAGAATCAGAACTGTTGAGCCCCTTCTGTACGCGTGTGCAAGGGAGGGACTGCTTTGTGCCCTGAAGCCGCGGGCTAATTTTATCTTCAGGGAGTTTGTGAACCAGCTGTGAGGACTCATTTACTCGTAACAAACGTGTCCTAGAGACCTGCCACGTGCTGAACACCGCCTCAGGCAGTGGGGATAGAGCTGCTCTCAAAACTGTTGCCCTTTCTGGCGTCCCCTTGGTGGGGGAGACAGGATGAGCGAAGGTAACTGAGGGAGGTGATTGCTGGTGACAAGTGTCAGCCGTGGTAATAGTAATAGAGTAGAGCAGGGAAGGGGGCTGGCAGCCTCGCGGGGTGGGGGTGCTCCCTGAGACCTAGAAATGGAGGGAACGAGCCACACTGATTTCTGGAGGGAAGAGGAAATGAAAAGGCACTGAAGTGGGAGTGTGCCAGATGTGTACAAGTCACAAAGAGGAGGCCGGTGTGGCGGGAGTGGAGTGAGTGAAGCGAGATGGGCTGCAGAGGTAATGAGGCGGAAGGGCAGACTGAGGACCACCGTTAATAGATAGGAAGATGTGGGTGGATTTTTAAATAGAGGAATGATGTGATCTGGCAGTTTTATTTTATTTTATTTTTGGTGAGGAAGATTGGCCCTGAGTTAACATCTGTGCCAGTCTTCCTCTGTTTTGTATGTGGGACGTGACCACAGCATGGCTTGATGAACGGTGTGTAGGTCTGCACCCGGGATCTGAACCCATGAACCCCAGGCCGCCGAAGCAGTGTGTGCGCACTTAACCACCATGCCACTGGGTCAGCCCTGTGACTTAGTTTTAATCGGCTCACTCTGGCCACTGTGTTGAGATTAGATGAATAAGGAGAGAAAGTGTGAAATGATTATGTTAACAGCAGTGGCTTTCATTTATATAGGAATCATATGGCATTTATAATAACATTAGGCATTTATGTGGCATTAATAATAGCAGTGAGGAGGCATTTTCTATACATTCTCTCCAAAGAGCTTTCAACAGCTGTTGTCACACAAGCATTGCAAGGTAGCTGTGCAGACTGGCTCTGGTAATAAAGGTGGTGGTTGTCTCAGGAACTGAATCACACAGAGATTTGCTGGGAGGCGTTCACTGAAGAAAGGGTCCTTAGGCTAGGCCTTGACCAGTAGGTGGGACTTGGAGAGGTGGGCGAGAAGGGTGGGTATCCAGCCATGAGTGCTGTGGCAGCAGAAGCGTGGAGCTGGAAGTGCAGGTGGGAGGTGGGCAGCGGGTGCCCCAGGAGGGCCAGAGGAGGAGGTGTTGCACGAGGGTGACACTGGACAAGCAGACTGAGGCCACGTGTGGGAGGTCTCCTAGCAGAGGAAGAATGAGCACAACCAGGAGACGCTCTGAGAGCTGCTGACAGGCCACAGGTGGTAGAGGTTAGGTCGAGGCTTGCTCACGCACAGACGGTAGAGGCCTGGTCGGGTTAACCAAAACCAGGAAGGCCTCCGAGCTGAGGGCTCCTTGGCTTCTGGGTGAACGGCTGTGGGGCCACGTGGAGTGGAGAAGCAGCTGCCACCACCCCCTTCTTCCTGCGTTCGGCAGGACCAGCCCTGCTGTGCTTGGCGCCTCGACTTGCACCTCTGTTGCGTGTCTGCTGTGCGCTGATTAACCTTTGAAGTGACCGCTCGTCCTGTTAGGTAATTTGAGTATGTAAGTTAGTTCAGTAGGATTGAATTCTCGCTCCAGTCCTGTACGAGTGGTGTTCTGCTCGCCGTTTCACAGACGAGAGAAGTAAGGTTCTGAGCGGTTGAGTAACTGCCTCCACGTCACAGACCTTTGTAGATGTCGGAGTACACAGTTATTTTGCTCCCCGCTGTGTCACCTCTGTGTTTCTCTCTGTTCAGGTTGGAAAGCTCTGGAAGGTGAGCAGTACAGAGGCAGTACAGCTGTGCTTTGTCTGGCTGGTGAGAAAGATGAGGAAGGACGCCCCAGCAGCTGCCCTCTGGGCGTAAGGGGGCGTCCCTCTCCACCGTCGCAAGGATGCGCCCGGGGGCCCGGCTTCGGTTATTGGGCAGGAGCTGTGTCTGTTAGGAAACAGCAGTAGGAGTCAAACTGTCTTGGTCCCTAGATTTTGATGTGGATGGACGTGTTTTACATCTGGAATATAAAAGGCAGGGGCTGACCTAAGAGGCGAGCTATGTGCTAGACTGACGTGTCCGCTACCGGGGAGATGGAGGCAGCGGCCCCGGGCTCCTCCTGCCTGGCCTGGGGCGGCGTCCTGAAGGCATCTGTAGCATTGTAGGACGGATATCTCATTGTCCGAGCCTGGTGAATGTGTCTGTGGCTGTCCATCTTGGGGACAGGTAGGTGGTGTTCTCATGGCCTTGGAAGCTCCGCATGGGGCAGGGCAGATGAAGAGGCCGGGCTCAGCACTCTGCAGGCAGCCATCGGTCTCCTCACTGGGCCCTGTCTTTTCCTTCTCTCTGTCTCCTGGCTCTGTCTGCCACAGCAGGTCTCAGGGAGATAATAGTTGGTACCACTGTGATCTGAATATTAGGCAGATGGAGAATTGCTTGAGCTTTTAAAAAAATGAATCTTTAGGATGGTTGACTTTATAAGTACCAATTTCACAGTACCAGAAGTCGTCAAGTTTAATGTGAATATTTATGGAGTCAGTAGATTAATGAGAAGTTATTTGTTTGAAGTGGTAGAAGGTCCTGATTCAGAATCGCTTGGCAGTGATGTATAAAAATTCAGATGTAGGCCCTTCTCCCCAAGATCTTGGCTTTTCCCTTTTTTTCCTCCATCCTTCTCTTCCCCTCCTCCCAGTTACCTTGAATTCTCAGAGCTGCTGGGAAGCAATTTATATTCCTTTCCAGCATTAACTCATCACTGCTTGGCACATCGTATCCCTGCTGGTGAATATCTGGTTCTCTTCAGGTGATTCAGGAATGGCCATTTCTGAAAACTTAAGTATTTGGTAAGTGAGGAATAAGGATGAAATGAAAAATCTTGTATTATTGCCTCCTGTTGGAACTTGTGAGAATCTGAACAGTGTGTCGTCTTGGATCTCCAGAGTTTAGAGCAGCAGTCTCTGTGTTTTGGTCTGCCTCTGGTTATTTACACAGCCGTGTGGTGTCAGGTTGAGTCTGTGCCCGCTGCACCCTGCCTTTTGCTCACAGTGCCTCTGGCCTCTGCTCTGAGAGCCAGCGCTGACGGCAGGGGAGGGAGTCAGGGTTTCCTGCTTGCTCACTGTGTGCCAGGGTTACGGCCTCGTTCTTCATGCATCTTGTCTCATTTACTCCCCGAACAAACCTGGAGAGATAATATATTCTTGTTTTATTAATACAGGAATAGAATCTCAGAGAAATTAATGTTTGCCGAAGGGCGCAGAGCTAGCAGTATATTCAAGGTTTGAGCTGAGACCTAACTCGAGAATCCGTGTTTTTCTTGTTACAGTAACTACCCAGGGGTGTCAGGTCCAGGATCACCAGAAGGACCAAGCCGAGAGTGAACTCCAGGGCGGTCTTGGTCATCTTCTGTACTCCCTGCTCCATTGTTTCTCTCCTGGTGAAATCAGCTTAATATGAGCATCAGGTTATCTTGACTGGAGAAGTAAGAGAGCTCAGTGTTACCTGTTAGGTTGTCATGGGAGTCCGGGAAGCTAGAGGAGGGTCGGCCGAAAGAAGGAGCGGTCCTTGGCTGTGTTGTGGGGAGGGGGGCCGGAGGCGCGAGGAGAGCGGTGGTCTGTAGATGTACATGTGAACCTCACAGACTTCCCAGCCTCAGTCCCCCTCACTCAGGGGCCACGGCATGCCTTCTCCTCGGGTCCCGGCCCAGCGACGGCAGATCATCTACGTGATGCACCAGAAGAACAGGCAAAGTTTCCAGGAGAGTCAGAGCAAATTCTAAGGAAAAAAAGAGATGGGGAAAAGCTCTCAGACGAAGGATAAAATAGTCTCAGGAGCGCTGCGCAGGGCTGGCTCCGGAGGCTCCGTTCTTCTGTGGGCCATGACGGTGCTCAGGGCAGCAGGTCTTCACTGGGCTGCAGAGCTCCGGGCCTGCACATGCACGAGCGACTCTGAAGAGCTAAGACCTGGGGAAATTTCTAGGCCGAGGGGAGCAAGATGAGGACAGGTGCCCGCGATACCAAGTGGAGCGGGGGCCATAAGGGAGAAGCCGTTTTGGGGGGAAATCAGACTGACTAGGCTGGTTCTGCTCCGGCACTAGGATGCCTCGTGATCCTGAGCATGCTATCTGACGACTCTGGGACTCAGTTTCTCCACCTGTAGAAGGAGCACCTTGCAGGAGCACTGCAGTGGCTGGAGATGTATGTAAAATGCTCGACACCTAGTAGACTTTAATAAATGGTCCCAATTTGATGTTAGTGCTGAGTGCCTGCTCTCGCTTCCTTATTTGTGGGAGCCAGCCCCCTCTCACCCCGCTGCAGGGTCTGCGGCTGTGATCCCGAAGCCCAGAGGAGAGTAGAACTGATTTCAGGTAAGCAGTGAGTTTGTGAGTCAAGTGGTCAGGCAGAAGGTGGAGGCCAAACCCGGGGCAGAGACGTCTGAAAGCAGAGCCCAGACCCGGCCGCCGGCTGGAGACCCAGGGAGTCACGGGTGGCAGGCTCAGTGGCAGAGCAGGTCACGGCCCCTGCTCCCCCCTAGTTTGGGGCTTGGGGCAGGAGGCTGTGTATCCCCCGTGAGTCCCTGTGGAGAAGAGACAAGAGAAACCACTGTCCCCAAACAGTGAACCCCCCTGGTGGTAGGTGTGGGGGACAACTGAGTGGTCCAGAGGCTGAGGCCTCAGGTGATAGATCCCCCACTGTGAACGTGATCGTGGTCAGAGAAACCAGATCTCTGAATCTCCCAGGGTCTGCGTGTTCACTTACTGATGGTGATATTTTTCATTCTTATTAAAAATAACACTTTGTCTTGAATGACTATTTTTGAAAATGCAGAAAATGCAAATGAAAAAGTAATCACCTATACAGGCAGACCTCAGAGATATTGGGAGTTCGGTTCCAGACCACCACAGTAAAGCGATTGTCACCATAAAATGAGTCACACGAAATTTTTGGTTTCCCACTGCGTATAAAAGTTATGTTTACTGTACACTGTAGTCTATTAAGTGTGTGGTAGCATTATGTCTAAAAAAGTGTCCATACCTTAATTAAAAAGCGCCAACCATCGTCTGAACCTTCAGAGTCGTACCTTTCTGCTGGGGGACGGCCCTGCCTCAGTGTTGAAGGCTGCTGACTGACCAGGGGCGGATGCAGCGGTTTCCTAAAGTAAGACAGCGGTGAAGCCTGCCGTGACAAACGCCTCTTCCTTACTGTTCGTGGGTTCGTGGGAGTAGTGCGGCTTTCGACTTGCCTTCCTCATGAAGCTGAATCATTGCTAGCTTTCGATTCAAAGTGAGACACATGCCACCCTTCCTTTCACTTGGACATTTAGGGGCCACTGTAGGGTTATTGATTCGCCTAATTTCAATATTGTAGTGTCTCGGGAACAGGGAGGCCCGAGAGGAGGGAGGGATACCGGAGCAGCTGTCGGGTGGAGAGCAGTGAGGACACACAGCGTTTATCGATGAAGTTTGCTGTCATGTGTGGGAACGGTTTGCGGTGCCCCAGACAATGAGAGTAATAATACCATAGATCCCTGATCACAGGTCACCCTAGCAAATAGAATAATAATGAAAAGGTTTGAAATATCGTGAAAATTATCAAAATGTGACACAGAGACACAAAGTAAGCAAATACTGTTGGAAAAATGACACCGTTAGACTGGCCCAACACAGGGTTGCCACAAACCTTCAGTGTGTGAAAAGGCAGGATCTGCAGCGTGCACTGAGGCAAGGTGTGCCTGTAATCTTATGCCCAGTAGTCGCTGTTGGGATTCTTGTGTTCCTTCCGGGCTTTTTTCTGTTCTGATGCATATCGATGTGCATATTTGTGTTCATCTAAAGACAGTGGGGTTAGACAATATTTAAGGTTTTGTGAGATTAGTTTTCCATTAAGTTGTCCTTGCCTGTTTTCATTTTATACCATTTTAATGGATGCGTAGTGTTCTAGTGTATGAATTTATATATTTCCCCACTGTGGGACGTTTACCCTTTATCTGATTTTCTGCTGTTATAAATTTTGTGGTAAACACTTTGTCGGTCAGTCTGGGAAGATGTACACACTTCTTCCATGATGGAGATTGCTAGGTCAAAGGATAAGCAGAATTCTAAGGTTTTTGATTTCAGTGAACTGTCTTGCAGGAAGGGTATGTGAAACTGTCACGCCTGCTGCAGGTGGGCACACCTGCGTTCCCCAGGTCCCTCCACAGCAGTGACACCACGAGGAGGGAGTGTCTGTCTCTCTTCGGTGGATGAAGCGCCGTCCCTGTTTGACTGACGTGCTGCCGATTGTGGGGGCGGCTCCGGCTCGCACCCTGTCTCCCACACGTGTGCTGCTCCTGCCCTCCTCGCTGACGGTGGTTTTCTCTTTCGCAGCATTGCTGGGAGCCTGGTGTATTCCTACATCACTTTCTCCGAGGAGCAGCTGAGCAAACAGTCAGAGGCCGGCAGCAAGCTGGACGTCAAGGGGAAGGGAGCCGTGTGACCCAGGACTGCTTCAGCCGCGCAGGCCAAGCCTCTGATCAGCTCGGAACACTGGCACTTCTGAGGTGTCTGGATTGTGGAGAAAACACCATTCCTTTGCACTTGTACAATCTGAGGATTGATTGCTGCCTTTTAAAATTTTATGAGAAACTTATAATTGACTCTATTTTAAATATGCTGTTTGAATTAATTTATATCAGACTGGAAAATGTACTGGGCTTTTTAATTTATTTTTCTTCTGTGCCGACAGTGAGACATCAGTGTTTTGAAAATGTTTTATTCCATGGTTTGTCATTCCGGCATCCAGGGAGCTGCGCGGATAAAGTGCTCCGGCCAGAGCCGTCTTGTTCACGTCGCCGCGGCATCTGGGGCCAGTTTAGGCTGATTTCTGCTGGAAACGCAGCCAAGTATCTGAAATTTCTCTCCTTTAAATTTTTCTTAACGATTGCATTTTCTTCATGAGCATACCATATGCATTCGCCACAGATGACCACCTTGGCACTAAAAAACATGTGGGGCTTTGAAGTGTCTTGGTTTCCGTGTTGGCTTCCCCGAGAACTCGCAGGATGAGCAGAGTGCATTCCTTGAAAAGGTGCCGTGCCCTCTCTGTTCTGTGGGATGGGGATGGTGAAGGCATGCAGGAGGGAGGCCTTTTCTCCCTCATTCCTCCAGCTGGTCCATCTGCTCAGCCAGTGTCCTGAGTGTGTCATGTGCGGGCGTGGTGCTGCGTGCAGACATTCTCATCTATTCATTCAGCCAGAGTGTCCTGAGTGTGTAATGTGCGGGCGTGGTGCTGGACGCTGGGTGCAGACGTCCTCGGGGGAGTTGCGGATCTCACTCCCGCTGTGGTGAGAGGGTGACAGAGAACATAGTTGTCTTGGTCCGTTCAGAGGGTGATGTGACTGAACAAGTCACAGAGGCTCGCCAGCTCTCGGGACCTGGGATCTGTGGAGGGGTTAGAAGCCGCTGCCCCCCGCCCCTGGGTGCGGGAAGCTCCTGCTGCGGCGGCCCGGCAGCTGCTGTGCGGAGCTGCATTCTGGCCGTGCAGCCCAGCCCCTGCGCCCTGAGCGAGCGTGCGCCCGGGGCCCTCCGCCTCCCCAGGCTTCCCTCCTCTGGCTGTGGTTCCTGCTCTTCCTCCTCTCTGGATCAGTAGGACTGGGGCTTAGTTTCTGAAGGCATTGGTGTGAGGGAAAGGCCAGTGGGTGTGTGGGTGTTGTCAGGGCGTGGTCCTCAGCAGTGGCAGTGTCGGAGCCGTCACCTTCCTTTCTCCTCACGTGGCATGAGCACCCCTCTCCCACCTACGTCCCATGTCTCTTGGCTCACTTAAGTAGACGTGCCAGCTTCTCCCAGACCCGTGCCGCATCCGAGGAGCGCAGCGTGAATGGGCAGTGCCTGCATGGCCTCTCTGGGTGGGGTGGGGAGTTAGTCGCAGTCCTGAGACTTGGCTCAGAGACATCTGGTGATGGGGACGAGTGTTCGCTCCGGCGAGGAGTGCAGTCAGTGTCCCAGAGGCTGGTACGTTTGCACCGTTGCCCACACTAGCTTCTGTTTCGTTGGATTTGGAATCCACTGGGCTCTGTTGACCTAAACAATTAGTATTTTGGTGCCTCAGCAGGAGACCTGGAAGGTGTTTTCTTTTTCTTTGTGAAGAAGAATTATATTGAGGTCATTTTCATGTTCATGTTTTTCTCTTATTTTGAAGCCTGGCCAGTGGTGCTGGGTCCCTAAAATTAGCCTCATGGCTGACTCCAAGTTACAAGCTCCGTGTAAGAGGTCCCCAGGCTCGCTTTGTCCAGTATCATCTGATCTGAGAAAAATCACACTTGGAGAAGAGGCTGTTTTGTGTAGGATGCTTCTTCCTGTGCCTGTTTCACCAGTGAGGAAAGCTCAGAGGAGGCAGTGACGCTGCTGCTTCCGCAGAGCCAGGCTTCATCGACAGTTGCCTTCCCCGAGCCACGGGGAAGCGCGGGGGCCGGCTGAGTTGGTCCCTGGAGGTCCCGGGGCTTTTTGGACCTTCCGGGCCGGCCTCAGTTGAGAGGGGCGTCCGGCTCTGAACACCGGCCTCGGCCTGCCTTTGCCCGGGTCCGGCGGAAGGGCGCCGAGAGAGCCGTCTGAGGGCTTCTGTTCTTCCTCTGTCAGCCACACGAAGCAGGGGCTCCGGCGGCAGAAGTAGTTGTGTTGTGGGGTCTCTCACTGTGAAAGGCCTTTGGGTGTGTTGAGAGGCCGGGACCCCGCGGGGGGTTGGACTGCTGCTTGGGGTCAGGTTCCCTTGAAGACCTGTCGTCTCCCCAGGCTCGGTTGAGAAAGGCTTGTCTAGGCAGCGCTTCACTAAATACGCATGAGCTCAGGGCCCTGAGCTCCGCTGAGCTTTCTCACTGACCAGCAGCGGTGAGCAGCTCGCAGCTTCTGCCCCATCCGCGTGCTGAGTGCCGGATGCCCCTTCCACGGCCCTTGACGTTTCAGGATACGCGAAAGCAGCCGGGGAGGTTGTAGGTGGAATAGACCGGCCACCCACTTTTGGCGTCTGTTTTCAGTTATGTTCAGGCTTGGTTATAGTGCACTAGAGGTTTATGTGGTACGCCAGCATCGCCCAGAATGTCTGGATTTTGGCCCAAGTTACTATCTTAGAGGATAAAAACTCTTTGAGCTATTAACTGCCTCCTGGGAGAAAAAGAGGCAGTATACGGTTAAATCCTTAATTTTCCCTGAGACAGATGAGCTGTGGTGGGAATTCTGAAAGCCAAATTTTATGACTGGTGGCGCCTCTTCTTGAGTTGGCGCCTCTTCTTGAGTTGGCAGACTTTGGCCAGTCTGCTTTTAGTCAGTGCCGCGTTGATTTGAATAACGCTGGTTGCCCAGAGTCCGCTTTGCCACCGTGTCAGGTGCTTGTTACTTCCCTCATATGGCTGTTGACTTTGTGAGTCTATCATTTGTAGGATCCAACTCACATGTGGGTTAAAACAAAAAAGTACATTTGCAAGTTTTCTGTAGCCGCGTTGTATCAGGCATCCGTGGAAAGTCTGGGTCAGTGAAGCTGGGGTGCTCCTCCCGGGAAGAGTCGAGTTGCTGCCCTCACCACGTCTGCCCGCCTAGGCAGGACCTAGGATTTGGGCCCTGCCTTTGCTGTCGTTGTGGTGGCCTCACTCAGTGAGCGGAGATTACTGAGCGTCTGTTTCATGCTGGGCGTTGTGCGAAGCTCTGGGGACACTGGGCTGACCGGGCCGTGGTGTAGTTCTTTAGCCGGGGCCTGACTGAGGGAAAGCAGCAGGCAGAGGAGCCAGTAGTCTGCGGATGAGAGCTGCCTGCAGTTGCAGGATCACAGAGGGGGCGCCTACCTGCAGGCTGAGGCCCGCTGGGCTCCAAGAGCACGCTGGGCTTTCAGCTCCGCGCCAAGTGCCCGGCTGCCAGGGTCTGTGGATAGCCTGGGTCCCTCCCTCTCCTGCACGCGTGCCTGCTTCCCCAGGACTGTGTAACGTGGGTTCCTCCCAGGAACAAGGCTGTAACTCGCTTTTCCCTCAGAGGGAACAATCCTAATATTCAGAATAAATGAGATAATGGTTGTGACACTATTCAGCACAATGCCTGAGACACATTAGGCACTCAGCAAATGTTGCTACTGTCATCATTTCACCGCAAGACTGTAGGCAAAACAAGATTCTTAATCTGTGCTCCCCATGTGCCGGAGGTCTGGGTGATGTGTGTATTTCTTGAAAAATGTGACCCTGTATCTCGTTGCCTCTGGAACGTCCAAGTTTCTGTTCATGGTCTTCCTTTCTAGAGAACCTACTGGATGTTACTGTGGCCACTGTGTGATTCAGCTGATTCCACCTGTTTTTAAAAAAGAACAGAATTACTCATATTTTGGTGGTAAATTTCAGAAAAGGAAGAGTTACTTCCTCTCTTAAAGGAGAATAATCACACTTCAAGGATAGTGATTCAGTTCGAACCTTCCCCGTTTGTCCCCTTAGGGTGGCCCTGCGCAGCCGGCCATTCCTCCGTCCCTCCTCGGAGCCGAGCACGCCGACCGCGCAGCCTCTGGTCCAGGCTGCCCTCCAGTGCTGGGGAACTTCCGGCACATCGCTGTTTTCACTCCATCCTCTGGTTCTTACTGACAGGATGCCGCTCCATCCTGGTATGGTGGGTTTTTTTGAGCTTTCTTTTTTGAAAATACTTTTTAAAAAGGAATCTACTGGTTAGATTTATTGTCTCTCAAAAATGTTTTTAGAGATTATTTTGTTCATAAATGTTTCTTTCTCATGCTGATGATCAACTGATTTTTGTCTACAAATGTTGGCCTATTATACTATTTTTTCAGTGTACATTCTATTTACCAAATGATCATTTTAGTGTTTTTAAAAGGTATTGAGAGGATCGAGATATGTAAATCAGGTGACATAAACATGAAAATTATGTGCCTAAATATTTTTGTAAAGGTGTGAAATAAATACTTTTTCCTGAACACATGTATTAAAATTCCTTTCTAAGTTCATACAAAGACAATCAAGGGCCGTAAGTGCCCACATTTAAGAGGATGGCCTCCAGTCCGTTGACTGAGACCCAGTAATAGAGAAAGTACTGTTTGCCATTGTGATATTTTGATTTATAATAAGAAATATATATCTGGTCTGCATTCCCGTTCCTGGCACAAAGCTCCTAAAACCCTTGTAATTTCCTATATTTGAGCTATTATAACATCTTTTGGTATAATATTTAGTTTTGTTCCAAGTTCTTGAAATAGCTCCAGAGCCGTAAAGGTGAAGTGGGTGTCCTTTGTTATTCATAACAAGCCTCTTTCAACCACACTTGAGTTTATGTTAATAAGGTGACTTTTGGAAAGCCCCTAAGGATGGGAGCTGGTTGCCAGGGGAACCAACCCTGTGATTTGTGTTGGAATTTTCACTTCCCCTCTCCCACCACCACCTGGTGGAGGGGCAGCAGGCTAGGGGTTAAATCCGTCACAAAGGGCCAGTGATTTAATCACTCCTGTCAACAGGATGAGGCCTCCGTAAAAATTGCTGAATGTGGAGGATTGGATAGCCTCCGGGCTGCTGAACACATGGAGGTGCTGGGAGGCTGGAGCTCCATCCATCCATCCTTGATGGGCGCTTGGGTTCCTTCCACTGTTTGGCTGTTGTGACTAATGCTGCTAAACGTGGGTGTCTCAGTCAGTTCGGGCTGTAACAAATTACTGTAGACTGAGTGGCTTAAACAGCAAACGTTAATTTCTCACAGTTCTAGAGGCTGGGATGTCTGGGATCAAGGTGCCAGCAGATCTGGCGTCAGGTGAGAGGCCACTTGCCGAGTTGCAGATGTCCATCTTCTCATATTCTCACATGGTGGAGAGCAGAGGCAGCAAGCTGTCTCGCATCTTCTTGTGAGGGCACTAACACTGTCATGAGGGCTCCATCCTCATGACCTGATGACCTCCCAAAGGCCCCATCTCCAACTACCATCCCATTGGGGATTAAGGTTTTAACATAAATCTTGGGGTGGAGAGGCAAATCCAGAGTAATAGGTTTACAAATAGGCTTTCAGTACTTTTGGAATTGCTAGGTCATATGGCAATTCTTTTTTTAATTGTTTTTAATACTATTCTCCATCATGGCTGCACCGTTTTACATTCTCACCAGCAGGGCACAAGGCTTCCAGTTCCTCCACATCCTTGCCAGCATTTGTTATTTTCTGTTTTATTGGTGGTAGCCATGCTAGTGGGGGTGAGGTGATAGCTCACTGTGGGTTTTGATTTGTATTTTCCTAATGATGAGTGATGTTGAGCATCTTTTCATAGACAGTCCTTTGGAGAAATATCAAATATATTATTCGTCAATATTTTCTCCCATCCTATAGTCTGGCTTTTCATTCTTGTTGACTGTGTCCTTTGATGAAGTTTTAAATTTTGACATAGTGTGGTTTATTTTTACTTTTGTTTACTATGCTTTTGGTGTCATATCCAAGAGATAATTGCGAAATCCGTTGTCATGAAGCTTTTCCGCTGTGTTTTCTTCTGAGAGGTTTATAATTTTAGCTCTTACACTTAGGTCTTGGGTCCGCCTTTGGTTAGTTTCTGTGTATGGTGTATGGGAAGGGTCCAGCTCCACTCTCTGCATGTGAACATCCATTTTGCCCAGCACCATTTGTTGAAGAGACTGAAAAATAGTCTTCAAGTTTGATTTTTTCCTTCTAATCGGTGAGATCTCTGCTCTTTGATTGAGCTTTTGCTGGTTTATCGTCTCACTGGGCTTCCCCACGGCTCAGGGCTGCAGCATTGGGGACCGCCACCCAAGGGGCTGCTGAGGCCCCGCCGCAGAGCTGGGCCTTTGTGTGTTCCCAGGCAGCCCCAGGGTTTCTTCTCTGCAGCTCTCATCACATCTGTTTGTTCTTCCATACGTCAGGCTGGACTAAGCTCGCAGGGGCCAGCACCCAGCCTCCAGCAGAGGCCTGGCACGGCCGTGTTTCACCGATGAAGCTCAGTGAGGGACAGCCGTCCAGTGTGATTGTGGAACCCTCATTCAGACCTGATCCATCTGACTGAAAAGACCTGTGCTTTCCACCATACCAGGTTCTCGTTCTTCCTGGTCGGCTTGTAATAGACTCGGCGGTACCAAGCGCATCACCGCTGTGTGTCTGGTGAATGTGCGTTTAAAGCCTAGGCATGAGCTGGCACCTGGCTGGGTCTGGGAATCCCGGGTAGCTGTGCCTTTCCAGCTGTGCCAGTGGCGCCCTCTTGTGGCAGTGGCTGCCATTGGCGATAAATGATGGAAAGCCATGTGCTTTCTGAGAAGTAAGAGCAGTATAATTTACTGAGGGCCTACTCTGTGCTGTCACCGAGTTGGGCCTTCATCACCCCACCTCCTATTTCAGCACTTTGCTGTTGCACAAGTGGTGGCTTAAGCAAGGCTAAGGGGTTAGTCCAACTTCCCTCAGCTGATGATTAATTCTGGACTTTGATTCTAAAACCTTTCTTTCTGAAGTATTCTGGGTAACTCTCTGTATCGTGAGAACCCAGCAGGAGAGTTTCATCAAGGCTGCCTCATCATGTCTGCTTGTCCTCCAGGCACTTCATTTTTTTTAGTAAATATTTTTAAGGACCATATCTACAAATGATGACAGAATCATGAAACTCGGGGTCATATGTAAGAGTGGATGGGAGGAAGAATGTCATTCTACCTGGGAGTGATGGCAAAGATTTCCTTGGAGAAATGGCATTTGAGCTTATTCTTGAAGGACAGCTCGGATTCAACTGAGAAGATAGGGGAGGGGACAGGCCGCCAGCGTTCCAGGGCCGCCATCTGCTTGTCTGGAGTGCGCCTTCCCTCCCCGCTGTGGGCTGGCCCTACCAGCCTGTCTGAAATGGCCCCACCACACTCCCTGTCCCCTCCCGGGCTCATCTCCACCGCGCTGTCTCCTCTCATCACAGTTAAGCTTTCTGAAGGCAGAGATGGTGGTCTGTTGTGTTCCTCGCAGTGTCCCTGGCACCTAGAACAGTGCTGGGCACATTGTAGGTACAATAGATAGTTCCTGAACAAAAACACCTAGACAAAGAGTAGCTGATTAATCGCTGCGTATTTTGAGGGTAGCAAGGCAGAAAGATGGCCTCATCTTCATTTTAGAAAGACCCTGCCAGCGGCAGTATTTGGATTGTTTACTGTCAGAAAGGGGGTGGCAAATGCAAATCTTACAGTGGCTGGGCAGGTGAAAAGAGCATCTGAACAAAGGCAGTCAGTGCATACAACAGTGAGTAGGAGGGCTGTGGCACCTGCCAGCTTAAAGGCACTCAAAACAGCACAAAACCCACCAGCCGGGTTTACCCACTGCCCCCCAGTGTCCCTGAATCAAGGAACTGCTGTCAATCAGATTTGTCCCATAACAGCATCGCTGAGGCTGCCGTGCGGATGCTGTCAGCTGGGCCCCAGGACGGCACAGCTCTCCAGGCAGGCGCATCGCTGGGGAAGGCTGTTGTACAGTCCAGGTGAGAGGCGACGGGGTCCTGAAGTGTGGTTGGGAAGAGAAACGGGGGTTGAGTTATTTTAGGAGGTAGGATTAACAGGTGATAATGAAATCCGTTTCTGTTTTTTGTTGATAAAGCTGTGGTGAATATTTTTGCCAAAATCTAATGCCTCCAGGAGACCATCAGAACTTCAAGAAAACAAACATGAACATTTCTAAGGTACTAGGTTTCCTAGTGTTTTCCTAAAAGGTAGTATTTGAAGTGTAGCCGTGGAACAGAGTACCTGCTAGACCACAATAAAAATAAATTTACTGGGTGTTTGCTACATGCTAGGTTAGGCATTTTTTCTTAGCAGTTTATATCCTGACATATTTTAATCCTCTAAAAAATCCTTCAAGTCCTATTACTACCTTATTTATTTATTTTGCTGAGGAAGATTAGCCCTGAGCTAACATTTGTGCCAGTCTTCCTCTACTTTATATGTGGGTTGCCGCCACAGCATGGCTAATGAGTGGTGTAGGTCTGCACCCAGGATCTGAACCTGTGAACCCGGGCCACTGAAGCGGAGTGAGCCAGACTTCACCACCATGCCACAGGGCTGGCCCTTTATTATCCTTATTTTGAGGAGAGGAAACAGGCACAGGAGGTCGGTTGTTGGACAGCGGTAGTTGGGAGACAGTCTTTGCTTTACAGAATATGAACGCGCCTTCCCTAAGGCTTCCCTCTGCTCTGAGTCTGGGAGCAGCGTGGAACAAGCAGTCCCGTGTGCTGTTTCAGCGTGGAAGAAATGTCAAGTTACTTCTTTTAAATCAAATGAGATGAGTGTCCATCTTGCCACCCAGCAGGGAAATTCAACCAGCCCTTTTCTGAGGTCACACAAGAGTCAGGGGACTTGCCTGGGGCCTGGGAGCTAGAGGGGAGACCTCCTGCAGTCCTTGTGGTCACTGCTGGACTCCTCAGTGACTGACTGCAAGTCCTTTGAAGGCAGGTGGCCCACATGCTCCAACCTGGGCGCAGTGGTAGAGAGGGTCCAGCCCGCCTCCCACCCCAGGCAGCCGTCCCTCCAACGTCTTGCTGGAAGATGAGACTCGCTTTCCAGCTATTCTCAGAGCCTGCTGAGCATCTTTTTTCCAGTTTGGGGGCCTTTCTCCTTTCCAGAACTCGGACTTGTGGGGAAAAGGCTAGGAGAGTAAGCTGTTCGCAGTTAACATCTGCTTTCTACCCTGCAGCACACGTCTTCCTGAACACAGAGATCTCATCGAGAGAGGGGAACAAAATCCAGGCCATGGGAAAGTGCATCTTTGAGCTGCTCAGGGTGGCTCGGGTTTCCCGTTTGTAGACTGGGGAAACTGTGCTGCGAGGACAGGCTCCTCACGAGCGTTTACACAGCGCCCGTCGCGGAGTCACTCAGTAATGGTGCACGATGTTATTTGCAGCAGGCTTGTTTTAGCTGCCTGATGGCCTTCCTCTGGGGCCAGCGTAGGTGCCCGTTGACGGAATGTCTCTTCCCCAACTGTCCAGCCAGATGAATCAAAAGGAGCTGCTGCCTTAGGGGAGCCACCCGCCTGACCCCAGTGACGGGGTGCAGGGCGGCTAACGCTGGCTGCTTCACTCCGCTGGCCACAGCCTAGTCGGCCCAGGGTTGAGGCCATGGCCCCAGCGTTGGGTACATAACTGTCAGCGAGGAAGTGCCGGTGAAGGAAGAGGACGGAGGGATCTGACCTTGTCTGGGCAGCTCAGTCTAAGGTGGTTGAACTTCGGACAAGTCCCGTTTCCATTGTGGGCCTTAGGTTTCCCCTTCCGTGAAAGGAGGGCCTGAGGGCGAGTCCCCAGCAGGGCCACATGTGGCTCGGGCAGGCGCCCCCGCATCGCTTCCCTCTCAGGCTTCTTGTTGGCTCTGCAGAAGCCCCATGTCTGGGGTTCTGTGGTTCTGTCAGTCACCTCTGCATGGAAGCACACCTGCTGGTTTAGCTTTGGCTCCCTGTTTCCAGGCCTCTCTGGCAGTTACATCACAAGGGAAAGGAAATTGGAATCAGCGCCTGGGAAAACTGTAAGGCCACTGCAAGCCCGCAGTTCTGAAGTCCACGGTGCTCTCACAATGCTTGTCTTGAGTTTGTTGCCATACTCATTTGACAGCGCTATCTGACCTGAAATTTGTGTCAACATGAACACATTTAATTGTGGACATAAGGGTTTTACCCACAGGTTCTAGATCCTGCTGTGGATGTTTTAAAAAATATTTTTCTAAAATCCGAAAACTTCTGGTCACAAGGACTTCGGCTAAGGGACTGTAGACCTGTAGCACTCCCGGGTCTTCAACTAGTCCTCCCTGAAGATAACAGAGCCTCCTGCGCGCGATTTGAAATCTGCAGCCCTGTGATGCTGGCACAGTAGGTCCCCTTACTTTACAGATGGGCCGTTTGGGGGGCTGTTTAGCATGAGATTACAAAGTAATGGCCAGATCAAGAGGCGCGATCTTCGAGTACGTCTGAGTTCGGGTGAGTGGGATGGAAAGAGGTGGCCTGATGTTAAGGGCTCTAAGTGTGTGACGGGACGATTCTGACTATCCCTGGGTTGAAATGGCACTCCGGTGTGAGGTGCTGTCAGAGATGAGGAAAGGCACGCCTGGGCCCGGGGGCTCCGGGGTGTTTGTTCCGAAGCGGAGCATTTAGAAGGAAGTACCAATAAAAAACATTAATGTGGCTCCAAGCATCAGACGAAGTCCCCTGCTTTCCCTGTTGGCCCACAGGCTAGACCCTGTAAACGCTGCACGGGTACAAAATGACGCCGCTTCAGAAGCATTCTTAAGTTTGTAATATAGATGATGAGTTGACTGTTCAACAGGAAACTTACTAATCTCTCCTCAGATTCAACTAAAGAGGGAAATAAAAGGACTGTGATACTGCCTGTATTCAAGCCACACAAACCGACTTGGGTCCTCTGTGGGACCCAGAGGGTGACTCAGGCTAGCCGTGTGGTCACTGACGTCCATGTTAAATGTTTCTTCTCTTCCCCTCATCTGCCCCCAAAATCAAGAGGCCTGAGGGGAGTGTCTAGGTGTAGGATGACACAAAAGTATCGGGAGACCCTGTTTCCATAATTTACCCAGAGACCTGTGGAGGAAGGAAAGGTTTCAAAACTCCCGCAGTCAGAGCTCAAAGCCAGGCAGCCTCTACCAGACGGAGTGCCCGGATGAAAACGCACCTTCAGTGCAAAGGAGGACAGTGGTACCAAGTGCAACTCAGCATTCACCCAAAGGCACAGGGAAATAGAGAGTAGGGCGGCCCCCCGCGAGGGGAGCCATTTAGGCCTGGCCCTCTTAAAAGGAGAGCGGACAAGTGATAAGCCGTTGGAAAGTAAGCTCGTGTTCAATGAACAAATGGCGTCACCTGTAAGACGAGAGGCGCTTGCTTGGATCCGGGGAAACGCTGGCAAGGACGACAGACGTGGACCTTCCTCTCTCGCGGCTTATGATCAGAAGGGGAAATAATTGCTCGAAGCCAGGCTAGCCCCTGTGACAAGCACTACATAGAAGCCTTGAGTCTGTAATAAGGGAGTCTCCCACTGCTAATTCTGCCACTTGGAAGTAACTGCTGTTTTTGGCATGTGGCCCTCATTTTTCCCAACCATACATATACATGAAATCTCTTTTTAACAAAACTGGTGGCGTCCTACTCTTCACTTGAAGGCCTCTGACCCAGCTCTCATCCGCCATGATCCTTAGCTGTTTGATTCTGTTTGGCTCGGTGCTAGCCACTTAGGAAATGTGTAGACATAGCCCCAGTTGCGTTGATAGTGTTTTTTTAAATACAAATGCCCGTCTCCTAAACACTGGAGGCAAATGCAAACAGCAGCCTAGTGGAGACCAGCGGCAAAGCAGTTCGCGGAGCTCCCAGTTCAAGACGTTTGGCAGCTCAGCGCCACCAGCTGTCCAACTCGATGTCCACCACCTACAAACACATGTTCAGAGGGCATTAGGGAGTGTTCATACTCACAAGGACCGGCACCAGCACTAGCCCCTAACCAGAACTGACTTCTCGTGTTCACTCCCGAGACAAGGAGACTCAGGGATTGGAAAGTCCCTCTTTGGAGCTGGCTCTTTCCCTAAATCTTAGATTTTCTGGTCCGGAATTTAAAGTGGCTCAGGTTAGTCTGTTGCCGTTCTCTGCTTGATCTCTTTCAGTTTTGAAAGAAATCACCCATAATTCAGGGTCCAGATCTCTTTTTCTCTTTAAAGAATCTTCATATTAATGCAAAGTCCATCTTCTTTCAGGGAGAAAAGAGCAAAAACATTTTAGAACTCCCTGAATTCACTCTACAGACACGTTCCAAGTGGTGTGCAGAGACACTCCTGTTAACAATGATGATAAGACCAAAGAGTGAGTTTGTTTTACACCCGGTCAAACCTGCACAAGGCCTCACCTCCCCAGGCCTCCGGAAGCCAGGGGCCTCCACACCTTAGGGCAGCGGATGACCAGAGACAGGGGCGAGTCTTGACTAAGCCACAGCTGTTGTTATACCCAGCCCTGCAGTCAATGTTAAAAAAGAAATGGTCTTCCCTAGGGGAATCATATATGTATTTCATGTTGCTTAATTTTTTTTTTTTTTTGAGGAAGATTAGCCCTGAGCTAACTACTGCCAATCCTTCTCTTTTGCTGAGGAAGCCTGGCCCTGAGCTAACATCCGTGCCCATCTTCCTCTACTTTATATGTGGGACGCCTGCCACCGCATGGCTTGATGAGTGATGCCACGTCCGCACCCGGGATCCGTAGTGGCGAACCCCAGGCTGCCGAAGCAGAACGTGTGAACTTAACCACTGCGCCACCAGGCCGGCCCCTCATGTTGCTTAATTTCTAACAAATACTAAGTTGGAGGAGAATCTTACTTAGCTAGAATTCTACGGCAGAGTCTAATGAACTCTTTCCCTCTGCCCTCAGCAGACACTTCCACCGCAGATAGCACTCACCTGCTAACGCCTTCTTGAGGACACGCCACATGCTGGAGCACAAGCCAAGCACAGCAGCTGTCAAGTACAGGCCCGAATATTTGCTGGATAATAAGGTAGATGGAAACATGATGAAAACTTGTCACCACTGACATTTAAATGTGATGAAACCTTTACTATCAATTTGGACAAAGTTTAATGAGAGTTGAGCTCCAGTTTATATGGCACCTCTTCAATGTTCTTCCCAGAATAGGTAGCCTGTAACAGTGCGTTCAAATTTACTTCTTACTCAGAGCAAGCAAAATGACATTTTGAGTATGTTATACATCCTAAATAAGACATAGGAGCTAGTATAAAAACAAGCTAAGATAAAAAAGAATCATGTTTGGGAAAGGAAAAACTCCATGTGCATACAGATGTCAAAGATACCAGCACAGGTACAAAAACAGGTGCACGATCAATGGGGCAGAATTGAAAGCCCGGAATTAAAACCACACGTCTGTGACCAGCTAATCTTCGACAAAGGAGCTGAGGGCACACAATGCAGAAAAGAAAGTCTCTTCAACAAATGGTGCTGGGAAAACTGGAAAGCCACATGTAAAAGAATGAAAATTGACCATTCTTTTCCACCATTCACAAAAATAAACTCAAAATGGATCAAAGACCTAAAAGTAAGACCTGAAACCATAAGGCTTCTAGAAGAAAATATAGGCAGTACACTCTTTGACATCAGAATCAAAAGGATCTTTTCGGACACCACGTCTTCTCAGACAAGGGAAACGAAAGAATAAACAAATGGGACTTCATCAGACTAAAGAGCTTCTTCAAGGCAAGGGAAAACAGGATTAAAACAAAAAAAACCCCCACCACTAATTAGGCAAAAATATTTGCAAGTCCTATATCCGACAGTGTTAATCTCCATAAGAACTCACACAACTCAACAACAAAAAAAATCAAACAACCCAATCAAAAAATAGGCAGGAGACATGAACAGACATTTCTCCAAAGAAGATATATGGATGGCCAATAGGCACATGAAAAGATGCTCATCATCACTGATCATCAGGGAAATGCAAATCAAAACTACACTAAGATATCACCTTACACCCGTTAGAACAGCAAAAACCACCAAAACAAAAAGTAACAAATGTTGGAGAGGTTGTGGAGAAAAAGGAACCCTCATACACTGCTGATGGGAATGCAAACTGGTGCAGCCACTATGGAAAACAGTATGGAGATTCCTCAAAAAATTTAAAAATAGAAATACCATATGACCCAGCCATCCCACTACTGGGTATCCATCCAAAGAACCTGAAATCAGCAATTCCAAAAGCCCCTGCACCCCTGTGTTCATTGCAGCATTATTTACAATAGCCAAGACGTGGAAGCAACCTAAGTGCCCACCAACTGATGATTGGATAAAGAAGATGTGGTATATATATACAATGGAATACTACTCAGCCATAAAAAAGGGTAAAATTGTCCCATTCACAACAACATGGATGGACCTTGAGGGAATTATGTTAAGTGAAATAAGTCAGATAGAGAAAGTCCCTGTATGACTCCACTCATAGGTGGAAGTTAAACATGTGGACAAAGAACAGATTAGTGGCTACCAGGGGAAAGGCGGGGTGGGGAGTGGGCACAAAGGGTGAAGTGGTGCACCTGCAACACGACTGACAAACAATAATGTACAACTGAAATTTCACAAGGTTGTGAACTATCATAATCTTAATAAAAATTTAAAAAGATACCAGTACAATACTAAGGGTACATAATAAATGAGGTTATAAAAAACTGATAGAAGATCAAGAGGCTAATTCAGATATTTAAATACATACAATCAGACCATAACTTGGGGTGGATGACCCTTTAAGATTCTGCAAAGGGTAAACAATTATTAAAGAGCAGAATGGATTTTATGATAAAGAATCAGTAGAATCATGTGATAAAGAACATGTCAATTTAGAGACAGAATAAAAAGTTAGAATTTGGAAGTTCCTCGTTCCTCCCTGTAAATATTATATGGTTTTCCACAATGGCATTTTTTGTGAATATGGATTATAGCTGGGAAAACCTTTATTTCTGACTTGGTATTCAGTAGTGATACTGAGCCAGTTACACACGCCTGGGGTCACCTGCACACACCTTGCCTATGGAAATGCACCAACCCTCACTTATTCAAAGTGCCCACTCTTAATTTTCCACTGAGAGCAAAGCAAATATTGTGACAAAGTTTTTGCAAAATATTATGTGATATGAGCTGCAGGGCAAAAGGAGGGACCAAAATATTTTTAATTATATAGTTCAGGGGAAGAGAAACAGGTGAAGAGAGGTCCACAGACCAAGGATTTCTCTGCAGAAAAACAAAGACAAAAAGACATGCCAAGGGGCTGGGTGGGTGGCGTAGTGGTTAAGTTCACGTGCTCTGCTTTGGAGGCCTGGGATTCGCAGGTTTTGGATCCCAGGCACAGACCTACGCACTGCTCATCAAGCCATGCTGTGGCAGGCATCCCACATATAAAGTAGAGGAAGATGGGCACCGATGTTGTTAGCTCAGGGCCAATCTTCCTCAGCAAAAAAGAGGATTGGTGGCAGATGTTAGCTCAGGGCTAATCTTCCTCAAAAAAAAGGACATCACCCAAGATGAGGTAAGAAGGATTAGGAGCCCCTGAAACACTACTTCTAGGAGCAGAAGGAACAGAGATGGTATATATTTGCATTGTAAACAATGTGCATCATACAAACTGAAATGAAACATAGCTAATCAAGCTAACGAAAATCATTCATGCAACATTACATAGGCAAATCATGTTTAAAAAAATATTTTAATAAGCATATTCAGAATGGCAGACAGGGAATGGGAGAAGGGAATTATTTTACAGTGCAAAATTACTATGCATAAATTTAAAAACATGTAATTCATAATTTTAAATGCCTATTTAAATATTACTTCAAATACATTTTAACGCTCAACAGATTTGTGTTGAACTGAGTTGCAGATTCTGAACTCTATTTGAAAACACATCATAAAACAGAACACCATTCCAAATGAAAATGATAGTGCTTTGCTGGGGGAGGGGGGCGGTTTGGGGTGGAAAAGGCTAAGTAACTATTAACAAGGCTTCTTTTCCCAATGCAATTTGTCAAGAGTTCAAGAGTTAAGAAATGTATTAAATCTTAAACAAATTCATGATATTAGTAAAAATCTGAAAGTAGTGCAATGACTTATCAAGTTATAGTGGCTGCATTATGAAGAACAAAGTACTGTGTGAAATACCTGTATAAACACAAAATACAATTAAATATTTCTTTACGAAAAGCTGAGCAATTATGCATTATAATAGTGGAATGTCTTTCCTTAAAAAGATCAAGAAAAAATTTCCTAATATGTATACGTGTGCCATATTTGCAAACATGCCTGAGAATTTACTAAAATTGTTCCTGTAATATCAGTTTGCAAGAACTTCACAAACCTGCAAACAAAATACATCTTTTAAAAAAAGGTGAAAATGGCATCTCCAATGTTGCAACTTAAAAAGTACAGCATCACTATTTGTTTGCAACATTTCTGCAGATCGTCTGACAAAGAGCTGCAAGACTCTGGATTCATTTTACAGAATCCGATTTAGAAAATGCACTGTGGCCATCTGCTAAAGCTGCCATTCTGGAGAAATTCATGTTCCAGGTAAAACAAAACAAAAACAACCAAAAATTCACGCTTCTCAGCACGTCCACCCAAAACTTTGATTTACTTGGATATGTTTGTAACAACAGTGAATGTACATTATATGAAGTCAAGTGTTGGAAAGTGGCTTTTAACACTGTTGGGGGGAAGAACGCTGTTCACATTGGTGGAGGGAAGCCGTCTGAACATATTAATAATACTTCATGGGGGTAAGGCCTAAACCAGAACTGCTCAGTGCAAACCTCTGCTCAATTGCGTCAGCCAGCTGAGCCAGTAAATCAAGACCACAGAACACTTATTAAAAAGGCATCGGCTCCTGAACTGATGGCTAAAAATGACTTAGTAGAAGCATTTGGGGTATGCCTGTGTGATAAAAACAAGAATAGTTAATAATCTTTTACAAAAGTTTGGATATAGGTTGGTCTATCAGCTGTATAAAACTACATTTTTTAACAAGAATTTTGCACTAAAAATAAGACGGCACTCTTGCGAGGCTTTGCGAATGGACGATCCTGTGGGTACTCACACAGAGCGATGGCTTCGCATGTCTGCTGCTCATCTGGATGTACACCATCAAACCTGAAGGACTGGACTCTAACTGGAAAAGTCGAAAACCTTTTCTGACTTCACCTTTTCCTCATAAAATCAATATTCTTGCCTGCCAACTCCTTGTGTGTGCCAATTTCTAAATATCACTTGACTGGTTCCCCTATTTAATGCAAAAATGGGAGGTTTTTTAATGCATATAAAAATAACTGGACAGGATTCTGGTCAGCATGATACATTTAAGCACTTAAGCCAACATTAAACTTTTATCTTGCTTCAAAAATAATTTTGAAAATTATAGCAAATGCGAAACAAACTATGTAATCTAAGTATCACGCTGAATTTCAGAATTCTCAAACTATTTGTCCTTAAGTAGAAATTTGAAAAACAAATTTTCACAATCCTTTATGAATGCTTTTACCACCCGGATAAGAAACATGACTTAATTACTACACACACACTTAAAAAGTCATTAAAAACCTTAGCAAAATAAAATGAAAGCTGACAGACTCAGAATATCAATTCCTCTCATAAAAGTTTACCAACTGTACAAGTTAAGAAAATTATACAAGCTTTTGTATTAAGAAAGGACAGCTCAGTCAAGACATATGTACTGTAAAAATCTTTCAAAGGCTACAAAGAATCTGGAAAAATACAGAATGTATTTCTTAAGCCCAGATAAGAATATGGAAAGACATCATTGATGTCAACAATTTTACATACACAAACCTGACTTGGTTTATTTTTAAAACTTCTATATATAAAAAAATCATGCTAGCATAACTTTCAGGATTCATAAGGGTTTCCTTAATAATGATACTCAATTTGTATGGAGAGAAAAATGTCTGTTATAAAAGACATTTCAAGAAACTCAGAAAGTTGTTTAAGCAGAAAATTGAACTTGATTTTTTCTTCCCTGCCATCGAACTAAGCACAGAGTACCTTGTAGTGAAATTTTAGGATTAATACATCAATGAGAAGGTACAGATAAATCTTTAGTCCATTCAAATTTACTAAACTATTTATTATATTCTTAAAAGGGTCTTTACAGTTTTAAAGTAAAAAATCTGAAAAAGGCAGAATTATGAAATCTTATTTACTAAAGTTAGGACTCAATTCAAATTTTCAAATTTTTACCAACTGCTTCAAGGAAATCAACTTTTTAAGGTAACCCATCAACCCTGAAAATTTAAGTCACGCCAGAATTTACTTCAAAGAAAGTAAAATGAGTCTAAAATTTAGTCATCTGTGTTTTCAAGTTCTTCAAATTTTCCCTGTGAGATGGCTTCTTGGAGAAATTCAGAAGAACCTGGACTTTCTTTTCCATTGCTGTTTACCCTTCGCCTTTTGGCAGGTCTCTCACTTTTTTCATCAAAATCATTTTCATTTCTTGCAGTCACATGGGCAAGTTTTGGGTCAGTGGTAAGGTTATCTGTTTCATAGCCATTAGTATCCATATCTGCATGAAGTGGTTTCTTATTTCCACCTGTTGGTCCGTTAATGTGCAACCCTTCAACTTTTACTTCTTCTTTGTTTAATATTTCACCGGGTCCATTAGATGACACCCCTAAGTTGGAAGAAACATAAATGAAACTGATAATACTAAAAAAGTTAAATGTGTAAACTATTATAAAACAGCTTTTCATCAAGAAAGGAAGGTATCAGATCTGTGTAAACATATGTCTGAATCCTGGCTCTATTTACTTAGTATCTGTGTGACCTTAGGCAAGTTACTTACACTCTCTGTACCTCAGTTTCATCAGATATACGAAAAGGACAATCACAGGTTTACCTCACAGGGTTGTCGTGAAGATTAAATAAGTTAACAAATGTAAAGAATTCAGAACAGGATTTGGTGAATATTCAAAGTGTGCTGGTATTGTGTGACAACAAACAGGCATTGGATCTGGTAGGCTAAATAAGCTGAATTAAATAGCAACGATATGCACATTGATTATTCAGATTTACCAAAAAGTTTTTAAAAACCATGTAAAAAAAGAAATATATTTTCTTTAGAAGCTTGAGTTTTCTACTGCCATATAAAATCAGTATGACATGACTTTCGTATTCTTTTGTCTGTTTGGTATTTTTCTGGTGGGGCAGATTCACCCTGAAGGAACATCTGTTGCCAGTCTTCCTCTATTTTGTGTGTGGGATGCCTACACAGAGTGCCTGATGAGTGGTGTAGGTCTGCACCCAGGATCCAAACCCGTGAAGCTGGGCCGCCGAAGTGGAGCATGCGGAACTTTAACCACTCGGCCACGGGCAGCATGGACTTCTTTATTCTTAATGTAAATCTATACGTATTGTGCTTTAAGGGTAAAGATCATATGCTGTATCTAAATGGATTTAAATAACCTGTCATACTGTTAAAAAATTAATGCTTGAACAGTCCAAGCATACACTTGAAAATGCTAAAAGTAAAAACAAATTCCTCTGTAATAGGCGAGAAAAGAAAGAGCATAATTATTCTAATAAAAGCAAGTAACAATAAAAAGGTCATGTTACAGTTGCAAAAGGGAGTAGAAATTTTGGGGATACTTAATGTAAAATATAGAATGCACCACTGGAGATAAAATTTAATTATCTGAAAAATATTCAGTATAAAGGATGAACCTCAAATACTACATTTTGGTGAAAGAAAATATTCTATATTCTCCAACTCGAAAATATTCTATACTCCCCAACACTCAAAACACAAATGCACACGGGGATGATGCATCCGATGACACTGAAGGAATGATTCTGTTGTAGGAACCCCAAAGAGCTAGGTGACACTGTGATTAGGTCAAAATAAGATTTCAAGACACTGGGGCCAGCTCCGTGGCCGAGTGGTTAAGTTTGCACGCTCCGCTGTGGCGGCCCAGGGTTCGGATCCTGGGCGTGGACGTGGCACCGCTTGTCAGGCCACGTTGAGGCAGCGTCCCACATCCCACAACTAGAAGGACCTGCAACTAAGATATACAACTGTGTACACAGGGGGTTTGGGGAGATAAAGCAGAAAAAAAAAAAGAAAGAAAAGAAAAGATTGGCAACAGTTGTTAGCCCAGATGCCAATCTTTAAGAAAAAAAAAAAAAAAAAGATTTCAAGACACTAATGAAAGAAAGACCCTTATAAAACAAAGTTGAGTTGGAAAGTTCCTTCCTTTCTTTGAAAAACCTGCGAATCTTGATTGTAGGTACCTGATTTGAATGGCTTCTGGGCTACTGAGTAATTTATAGGTAACTTACAACACTCTCCTAGACTAACTGCATGTTCTCATCAAACGGTTCAAAAAGAAAAAAAGGAAAATGATTTATTTGGTGTTATGAGCAAACGAGAAAAGACAGAAGAGGTACCAACAGTCTGCCTTCCTGGGCTTCCACCGCTAGTCCCAAGGTCAGAGTCTCAGCTGCTTACTCTACTTTAGAATGGAGGTGGCTGCCGTTAGACATCATGGCAGTGAACCTGTCTGGATCAGGAAATGGCTGCTGGGCCCTAATTTCTGTTTGTTTGCTTTGTTTTTAGGGGTGAAGTTTGGAGGGTCATCAAATGAACAAAGCCTATTCACTTGGCAGTGCCAGTGTGAGACCTTTGGCAAGAACAAAGGTCAAACCTGTCAGTGTTCCTCTGCCACCTTCTGTCAGGGCAGGTGAGCTCTCCACTGGCCCTGCCCGAAGGCTGGCACATCAGCACGCAGGTGGGCAGAGCTTTAGGCCACAAGTGTCCTAGGGAGGAATGAGGGCTTACTACTTTCTGCTTGGCAACTGTCTTACTTAGGAAGACCATTTTAATAAAAGTAGAAATCAAAATAATTCTCTGACAAGGTCTTACTGATCAGCACAGTGATCTGTGGTCCATTGTGTATTTTAAACAAGAACATTATCTGAAGCAAACTTATCAGTATGCTTTTTGCTTCCACCTTGCATGGAGATAAAAATAGAAGCATTTCTGTAGAATATTAGCGCACAGGCTGATGCCTGTGTTATCTTTCCTCATCCTTCAAGGTCATTATGCTATCAGTGAGAAAAATATTCAAAGCAGTGCTTGTGCTATCTTCTTTTCATCTATATGCTGAAAGCACTTGCCTGACCAAGTGTTATTAAGCTCTCAAAGTATTTCATAAATATCTGTGTATTTCTGATGTGAAATGGCTGGAGTTTCAGTCTAAGAGTTAACAAGAATACTTACGTCCAGGCATCCCAACTGGATAAGAAAACAGATGTTACTTAAAAAGAATAAATTTCTTAAATGACACGTTGATAACAGACTTTATTAAACTTAAGATACTTTCTAGTGATGTCAATAGGATTCTTTCCAAATAGTTTCTATTCTCTGTGTGTCAGTATCTATGTATGCTGATACTATGTTTGTCATCTGGTATTTACAATTATTACTTTAACTTCTGCTTTGGAAGTTTAACAGAAACAAAACTGAATTTCCCAGGCTCCTGACAGCAAAGTGCGCCTCAGCAGGAAGAAGTACAAGTGTGCCTGGGGCTGCTCACCGTTCTGAGCGCTGGCGCTCCCGGCACCGTCTTCCTTCTCGGACTGGCTGTTACTGCTGCTGGAGGCCGTGGGTGGAGGGGACGGGGCGCGGCTCGAAGCCGCACTTTCACTTTCATCCAGAAGGCGATCCATGTAATCCCTTAAAATTAAGTAAAATAATAAAACAATTATTTACTTATATTAAAAACAGCTGAAAATTAAAATTAAGGTTCAATTTAGGAGGTTTTATTAACAAACATATCCTCATTTTCACTTACATTCATTCCAGTGCCTCATCTATCACACCAGGATTTGAACATTTAAATGGAAAGCTCCCTTGGTTACATGTTTGTAGGGAAAAAGGATAAGGGCTGTAAACTAGCAAATTTTAGACAACTATATGAAGTTTTAAAACTTTTAAAACTGTAGGCAAGTGCTCAGAGGGACCCAGCTAAAATCAGAGGATTTATAAACGAAGCGAGTGGTATGACGTCGATCAGAAGCCGTACAAAGAATTTCTGAACAGCCACAGACTGGGATCTTCAAGCTCCTAACGACTATCTGAAGGCTGTGGCAACACCTCAGAGACAAACAGGGCCTAACAATGAACCACTCTCTGACCTTCCTGAATACCTTCTTTATTACCTTTCTGCTACACCTGAGCTCCAAGAGACTAAGTTCCTGGGCGTATACCATTAGAGGTGAGCTCACTTCTTCTCTGAGTCACTCCTGAACTGTCCGACAGGGAAAGACGCTTGTGGTGACTAACACTGGGTAGGGGTTAGAAGATCTGGGCTAAAGAAATACTTCTCTCTCTGAGGTTTAGTGCCTGTACCTATAAGATGCATGCAATACCTGACCTTTCTACCACACAGGCTGTTGTATAACCTAAGTGTAGGAAAGTGTCTTGTAAGCTAGAAAGTGCTATTAAGTCAGTAGAATGAAGGTGAGCAAACTACAGACTGTGGGCTCGGCCACTTGTTTTCGTGAATAATATTTTACTGGAACATGGTCACACCCATTCATTCACATAGTCTCTGTAACAGCTTTTGTACAACAGCAGAGCTAAGCAATTGCAAGAGAACTTAAGGCCTGCAAAGCTTCAAGTATTTTACTCTCTAGCTCTTTAGAGAAAAAGTCTGCTGAAGCCTGCATGCAGTAATTCCCCGAAGGCAGGCATTTTAGTCTGTTTATCCCTGCACCACCAATACCCAAGTTGTGCATGGCATGGAGTAGAAGCAGCTCAATAAAAACTTAAGTACATTATTTATTTTCAAATTCGCCCAGAATAATTATAATAGAAATATTAAGAGGAATATTTCTGAATTTTGTGAACAGGGTAAACAAGAACGTGGGTAAGAGGAAACAGTGGAAGGGCTCAAGACTTGACTAAAAGTCTGTAGTAACGGTGTACACAGACTATCAACTGTGCTTATCATCTCCAACTACAGGATTCCACCGTCCCCTGCGTTCTAGGGATATAAGAGATACAGGGCCATGGGACTCGAATACAGGAAGCTTCCAAAGTCTGAGGTACAACACAAACACATGTCAAAGAACCATGGAAGACCACAAGCTCATCAAGTTAACATTCTAGGTCTTATTCTCCTCATCTGTCAATGGAAGGAATTGAATGTGACGCTCTTTACAACCTCTTCAGCTTTATGCCATCCATCATCTTTACAGAACAATTATGTAACAGGTCTGAAGCACACAGAAGCAGCAACGAGCATGATGAGTGCCTAAGGGACTTGAGAAGCTAAGGCTAATAGGAACAGATGATGCACGAGCAAGGACTGTTGGAGACACATTTGGTATGGTGGGAATGGACAATGGAGGACATGAACAGCCAAGCAAAGGAAGCTAGAGTTGACTAGATATCAAAATTACTTCAAGTTTCTTGAATATAGCAATGATACTGCGAAAGAATTACTATTATTTCTTAAAGATTAATGGCATCCAGAATACTTAAGGAAGGAGAAGAGTCAGGTAGACCATACAGGAGTTTGGAGCAATGCTCAGATAACTGGAGTTACGCTAAGTTAATGTTTACTTTTTTAAAAAAATTATTTGCTAGACTGTTACAGTGAAATTTGCGATTTGCATATGGCTACTAATTCTTCCAGGCAGTGAACAGAGTCTGTAGTAGGATCTTTCAGAGGCTGTTTGCAGGCAGAGAAGTGGCAAGTGTGCTTCATTCTGGTGAACAGATAGAAGGTAACGATGTAGCAGACAAATGAGCAAATAACTTTCAGGATAATGCGCTCTAACTATGGATTTTGACTAAAAAAGGAAGATGAAAAACTTCATTCAAACTTTTGTCTGCAGGCATTAATGTTTTGTGCAGTCACTTAAAGTGCAACTATTAACAGAAAGAGAAGGTCCTGGAAGCAAAGCAAAAAAATATCTCGTGTGTACAGAAAATCACAATTTCTGCTCATCTGGGAAAAACGTACGGTCTGGCCACAGCTTCTTATAGGATATGCAACACAGCCAAAACTGTGCGTGTGAGTGAAAGGTTACAGTTCTCTCAGCTAAAAAGCCTTTAGGAAAGACCCAGCGGCCCAGGACTAAAGCCTCCGAAACCACTGTATTCTTGCCATGGGGTAAACACATCTGGTCACCTCATACCATCACACTAGGGGCCACTGTTAACTCTGACGGCCTGAAAAAAAGAGAAGCTATGGGACTACTGTTAACTATGGCTACCCTACCTACAGAATCCTTAACCTTAAGAGGAATCAAAGTTACAGATTGAAGTATCTTCAAAAATGTTCAGAGGCTAAGAAGAGAATATTAGAGAAACTAAAATGTTTGGCGGCACATCCCTACCTAACCTGTCGAGCTTGACGTCACAGAGGACCAACTAAGCCAGCCCACACCACTTCCCTTGGTGATGCTTTCTGAAAGAGAAAACTGGATGAACCATGGGTCTGACCAGCATGGCAACTCCTATGTTCTTACTGCTGATGACGACAGATTGCCTGTAGTTCGTGTGTGAACATTATTTCTGAAATGGGTGAAAAAAATGAAAGATGTTACTATTGCTTTTCCCTATAGAATAGCTTGAAAACTGTGACTATTTTAAGATATACTCTGAAGACTAGATAGCTATATCTAGTTCTACATTATGCCTCACCACTATTAATAAATAATCCAGAAAAAAATGTAACTATAAATTGATAACATGCTTAAGCAATTATATAAAATTAGGAATACTGTCATATATGAAATTGCACACTAGCCATCACAAGCTTTGAATAAAGGGGGATGAGGCACAAAGTCCAATGTCCCATGATTTCCAGGGGCAATCATATCCATTTATTTCCTTTTAGATAGTTTTGTTTTGGATTTTAGTGTTTGATCCTCCAGGGAAGTGACGAACAGATACCTGCAAATGAACATGACCAAGAAACAGGCCAGCCGAGGACCCTAGTTTGAAAAGCATAATCAAATATGCATGCAAACACATCTTTCAAAGGCAGCTGTTGGGCCAGCCTCCAGAACTTTACTGGTGCACACTTGGCCAAATGAAGTCACAACTGTGAATTATTTTTATTCCATAAACAGGGAATAATCAAGGACAGTACAGTAAAGTTAATTCTACTATAACAATTCATCAGTATTTTAGAACTTATGTGAGACAAAGGGTTCAATGCTCTATGTAGTTAAGTAACAAATTACTAGTGGCAGTGGGGACAGTGTTTCATTCCAAGCTAGACTGAATGAGGATAAGAGAATGTGTGCAGGGACCGCAACAGACAGAAGGCATTTTGCATAAAGAGTGCATATACTAACAACCCATACTGTTAACCCTGGGAGTAAGCTACAGTTGCATTACTAATTACTAAACATTATTTCTGTTAGAGGAAAGGTTTCGGGAAATCTAGGAAAAGAGAAGTCACCATGCACATATGCTTTCCTCTGTAAGAAACTTTGTAACAAAAAGAAAAGGCAATTTGACCTTGATTTATTATATCCCTATGTCTTTTCCCTTTTATATCATCTATACCCAAATCTTATTTTGATTCTCAGGATCAAAAGTAAATTGGATTAAAAAAATTTTAATTTTCCTTCCTCTTTGAAGGGCCTCTATTAGGCATACGACTGTACAGTTTTAGGAAAGACAGTCTCCCTTTCCAATTCTCACTGCTCTCGCAGTGTTTCCAGATTAAAACTGTATGTGCTTATACTGAATGGAACAGAAGTTAACAAAAGCATGCTTACACAGCTATTCTGATCCCTTTTCTCTCAGGAAAACTACTGAAAATTTACACTCTAACATCTACTTTGATACACTTGTCTCAAATAGGATGAACTGTAGTTTACAGTGTTTTCTAAGACACTGAAAAGTCTAAATGACCCAAGAAGATATATCAATAAACGGATATATCTAAACCAATGTGAACTCCTATCCTATTAAAAAATGAAGATTCTAAAAATTACAATTTTCTCGAGAAATTTAGAAAAACTTAACAACAAAATGACTCAAAAGAAAAGATAAAACTCACGTGACACCAGGATGAAGATTATATTTCTTTTTTCCAAATCGTGTTTGCTGAGCAAAGAAATCGTAACGTTCAGATTTTTTCCACATATAATAGAATGCTACACATTCACCAACTGACCTTGTTCGAACCTGTAAGAAACAAAATAGTTTTTAAGAATCATCTCTTTAAAGGAGTTATTTCATGAAAAATATCTGAAGTTGGAAAATAAATTTAGCTGGTCCTTAAGTAATAATATATAATACTATGTATAAAATAAAACACTGCAGCAGCTGCGTTAAAAACTATTCTTTTTAAACCCCCATTAAGAGAAATAATACATTGGCAATGTATTCATTTAGTCTTCAGATATTTAGCATTATGTTTTTTAAAAGGTTATCATCTTTACTACAAAAATAAATACTTGTCTATTGAAAATGTTTGGAAGTAGTATTTGAGTTAAAATAATACTATACATAGTTTACAAATACTTCTACTCACAGAGCACCTATGGGGTCTACATTTAAATTTCCATGTAAAGATTCTCTTACTAGTCACAGTGGTGATCCAGACTATTAATTTACTTTCTAGAAAGGCTGAGAATATTCCACAGCGAGTTAAGAGCTATTATAATAATGCTAATGCTTTGTTGACTAAGTTATTCCACTGGCTTACGGTGCTATACCTATTTGTGTAACTGAATGTTTCCCCTTTCATAATGTTCAACACCTATGGGACTGGCAACTAACGCTGACAAAAATCCCCCTTTTCACTACTTATCTTGCAGAGCTGGTAGGGCTGATGTATAGAATAAACTACTGGGAGTTTAAAAGGAGAAAAGGTATCTGGCTGAGTGTTTGGGATGCAAGATGATACTGCTTTAACCCATAAATTTCTGATCTTGAAGCAAGTATCCTAAGATCAACCTGCGGACATCCTAACTGTCACCTGAAACAGGTTTTTGTTTCTTCCCCTCTGCTTGTACTTTATAACGTTGGCCCATGTTGCTCTAGGGCTTTAAAAAAAAAATCATCTTCTCAAGTTCTTTTTTGCCTCCTTCAGAGTCTTAGTTCTAGATAGATACAAGCCAAGTCAACCGTACTTTACTGAAAACAAAAACTGTAAAGACATTTTAAGGCATGCAAATTTAACATTATGAAAAATCCTCAATAAAATAAGCCTCCATAATAGAACTTATGAATAAGATCCAAAATTCAATTCTAGGTGTGAAGACAAAGTCAACGACTTCACTGGACGACCACTCTGCCTCGTAGAGAATCACCGTCCTCCCTCTGTTCACTAGGACAACCAGTGTACTACGTGCAGGTCAGCTGACTTCCGTAACACCAAAATGTCACTGCCCCAGACATTTATAAAGAGATCAAGGTCTTATTTTCTACATGACATTAACACATTTTTGGCTAGTAGGTCCAAGTCACCTAAGTAGTTTCAAGTCACCTAGTAAGTTTGTATTTCTTAAAAACGGGCATTTCTGGGAGGTTGCTGCTGCTGCTAGTTACATCAGCTTATCACTGAAGGGGTCCCCTCCAAAGGTAATCCAGCATGGTTTGGTCAAAAGTGTTTGAATTCAAGCAGGAATGCTAGAAAACTCTTATCCAAAATGTCATCCCTTTCAATCATGAAACAATCCATTATTATTATTATTATTTTTTTGAGGAAGATCAGCCCTGAGCTAACATCCACTGCCAATCCTCCTCTTTTTGCTGAGGAAGACTGGCCCTGAGCTAACATCCATGCCCATCTTCCTCCATTTTATATGTGGGACGCCTACCACAGCACAGCTTCATGAGCAATGTGTAGGTCCATGCCTGGGATCCGAACCAGCAAACCCCGGGCCACTAAAGCGGAGTGTGTGAACTTAACTGCTATGCCACTTGGCTGGCCCCTATTTTTTTTTTTTTAAACAATCAGGAACATACATGGCCAGTCACTAGCATAATGTACTCCTTTCATACAGTATTCACTTTTTGGAGGTTATCAGATGATCTGGATGCAACATTAAGGGGTACAGATAGATTTCTGATACTAATGCTAAGACTCAAAATTTCTCTATTAGTTATGTCTGATGTCAAATACCAAAATAAAATAAGATAATCAAGAGTAAAATAGTTAACGCACAACAGAACTAAGAGAAATGAACTCAGAGGATTTGTAAACAACTATTTTATTTATAGAACACAAAATAGATCCTGTTAAATAAGTATTGAAACAATCAAGTGGACACCTCCAACCACATCCAGAGGTATAAAAAAGGAGGATGTGGTGACCAGCTATTTAGAGCCTCAGACGTAAGCAAGCCCAGATACTTTTCAACAACATCTCAAAGAAGCCATCACACAAAACTCAGATGCTATCTTTATGGAAATGTGTAAAGCCAAGCTCCTTGTCATTTATATTCACTAAAACAGTGATAGTTATAAGCCTAGAAATTACTTAATTTCCTACACTTTAACTCTGAGATTTTAATTTTGCCTGTTCTAATTTCCTATAAGAACAAAACATTCTTCTATTCTCTATATTTGTGTAGTTACCATTAAAAATCTTACCTGATTTCAGTTTTTAAAAGAATTAAACCTAAAAATAAATCTGCAAGTAATTATGAAGTCCTTTTGGGTACATACTGACATTGTATGATTGATATTATCCATATGGAGTGATAAATGATGTTAAATAAAATTTTCAAATTATAAAATCATAATAATGTATAAGAAAGCTGACTTATTCAGATATGTATTCTTCTGGAAAACTGAATCTTAATTAAAACCAAATTAAATATTAAGTATCTGATTTTAGATCAGGACTTAAGCAAATTTAAAAAATATTTTAATTATAAACAACGTCACGTTAAAAATGCTTTAAGGGGGGCCGGCCCGGTGGCACAGCAATTAAGTTCGCGTGCTCTGCTGGTTCGGGCCCCAGGTGTGGGTGTGGGTGCTCACCAAGCCATGCCGTGGCATGTGTAACACATAAAATAGAGGAAGACGGGCAGAGATGTTAGCTCAGGGTCAGTCTTCCTTAGGGAAAAGAGGAGGATTGGCAGCAGATGTTAGCTCAGGGCTAATCTTCCTAAAAAAAAAAAGCTTTAAAGTTTCAAAATTATTTTCAAGAGGCTCCTTAAAAAAATCTGTCACAAGTATGTGGAAAACAGCTTTAAATAGTTACACTGCACACACACGTCCCACCTGGAAGCTGAGGAACATATTTGTAAATGAGTCTAATTCTTAAGGCTTCCAATATCACACACTGCCAACAGTCACCTGACGTCCCACCTGGAAGCTGAGGAACATATTTGTAAATGAGTCTAATTCTTAAGGCTTCCAATATCACACACTGCCAACAGTCACCTGGCAAATGTATGGCAGGAAGTCTAGACACGCTTTTTATAAGAATTCCCTAAATAGGAATATATTAAAATATTCATCATAGAACCTTTACTATCAGAAAATAACTAAGATATAAGATGATCAGAGTTGTTAAATTTCTTATAGTAAAAGAACAAATATCATTACTTACTTTATTAGCCTGAATCAAATGAAAATCCTTTCCATAGGCTTTGAGCCCTTGTTCAAAATTTCTACACTCTTCCTCTGTCCAAACAGACAATTCCTCTGACAAAATGGAGGGAAAAACTGTTAAGCAATATTCTCCCAAATGTTCCATATAACAAACAAAGCTGCAAATAAAAGTGTAACTTTCTGGTAACAATGAAGGAAGTATTTTACTCCTGACCTCTATTATTGATGGCTACAAAAAGGTAAAGTGATGAAAACTCCTTATTTAATAAAATTTTGGATGATTTGGTCAGTAACTTTCTAACTTCAACTTCGGCCATTTTCTCTTCTATTCTTTGTGATCCAACTAGACTGGCCACCTTTCAATTCCTTAAACTTGCTCTGTTCTTTCTTTAGACTTTGTGCACGCTGCTCCCTTTGCCTAGCATTATTTCCTACCTCCCACCTCACCCCCTTTTCCATCCCAGCAAAAATATCACTTTGTTCTAGAAGCTTCCCAAACATCCTCACCCTTTCCCCCACTCGGTTGAGTCCCACTGCAGTAAGTCTGAATGGCCACCTCTCATCCTCCTTGGAGGAACTCAGGACTTCTATTTTTCAGCTTCCCTTCCCAGGCTCTGAGCACCGTGAGGCAGAGATGCTATTTCCAGCAACGCCCTCAGATCTTAGTGGGCCTCCCAATGTTGCTGAATGAATATGTATCTTCCATTTGTTACATAATGATGTATCAACAGTGCTCTCAGTGAAGCAGGGTAGGAGCCAGTTTAGAGTTAAAAAACACCAAAAACTTGGATTTTAGTTATGGCTTCATGTTTATGAGTTACGTTTGCCTCAGCTAAGCTACTGCAGTTCAGAGATGTCAGTCTCATCAACTTTAACATGAAAATAACATCTTTCACATTACTTAGCTCATAGGGCTACTACACCAAGATCAAAGAAGAAAATATTTATTAAAATGCCTTAGAATTGAAAGGCATTGTGTATTTTTACTTAATTGGCCTTATTTTCCCATAAAGAAGGAAGGGACAGTCTTAATCCCATTCCCCATGTGTATAATACTTGTGTAATACACAAGTTATTTAACAAGTTATAATGTGTTATTTGCTGTTAAGCACCTGTTTACTGAAATCAAAAAGATCAGTATTATTAAACTTAGGATATACCTAGTTAAAACTGAAGAGCTTAAGTTTTAAATTTCTGCTCTATCATGAAAACAAATAAAAATTTAATATTTATGCTTACCTCTAGCTGCTTTTACATTAAATCTTAATCTTCTCAATGCTTCTTCTGTGTCAAAATTGCATTTAACCAATTCATATAATGCCTAGAAAAATAAAAGGCCTCAATATGTGATCAGAACCATGAACAGTTCAAGGCTACAAGTTCTTAAGAGACTAAATGCTTTTCCAGAATCCAGTGTGTGTTTTCATTCTGTCTAGAGGACAAATAACTCTAGTGAATGAAAGAGAACACGAAGGAAAAACAAACATTAATTCAATCCTGATAACTAACTGCCTCTAAATATGTAGAATAACTTGGCAGCCACAGTATCCCAGGAATTTAGAAATAAAAACAAATCATTTTATAAAAATCACAAATCCTTCCTTTTTGGGATTTTGGGGTTCCTATGCTAAGATAATTTAAAACAAATGAGAAAAGAAAAACATTGATGCAAAAAGGTAAAAAAATATAATGCTCTTATTAGGTTTGTGGTAGGCACTGGTCGACCATGTGCATTATATATCATTATCCCAGATGTATATTCCCAACTTGATGATGTCCACAGACCCTCAGGAATATCCAAAGGAACCTCAAAGCCTAACAAAAAACATATACAGGCAAAATGAAATACCAAGATTTTCATTTGTTTATTTGAGCTGAAACTCTATCAATGGAGTGAGTGTGTCAACAATGGGATCTTGCGTTGATTAACGTCTCATATTCCCTGTTGATGACGTTACTGGAATTTTGTGGCTAGAACAATAACACTGAATGTGAAAGCATTTACATTTATAAATTATATGGTTAATTTATTTTGGGAAAATTACACTAGTTATTTCTTATTCATGTACCTGTTCATTGTCTTTTATGTGAGATCCTTCAGGAATTGCTTCTACACCTTTCTCATCACCCGTTCTTCTAGACGCATCCTTGAGAAACACAATCACTTTATCTTCTGCTAAGTGCTTAGGGTCCCACAGGAGCTGATCATCATTTTCATATACTAAATTAGTAAAATATAATGTTAATAATAAAATGCCCAAACTTGATAGTTTGCGTTAAAACATATCACTGAACAAATAACTCACACTTAGAGCCAAAATACTGGAGCGGAGAGGTGAAGCAGGGTGCTACGACTTGCGTGCTTTTGTTCTTGGGAAACACTTACAGCCTAAGCAACTTAAGCAAACTCAACAGAGGGGTACCACCTCTATGCCCCTTTCAGATCCAGTGTGACTTAGCTGGAGCTTACCAAATTCCACGCTCTCTGTTTGAACAGCACCGCCACCACTTACTACCTGTATGACCTTGGGCAAGTTACTTCCTTCTCTCTGCCTCATCTGTGAAATGGGATAAAAACCCAACCACATGGGGCTGTAAGGATTTAAAGCACTTTAAAAAAATCCTGGCATAAGTAAGTCTCAATGGATGTTAGCTATAATTTAATTTTTGAAAAGGGATGTCTAAAACAGTGCTCACCAAATGTGAATACTGCTTATTTCTTGGTGGTAGGATTTGGGACTTTTCTTTCCTTCTTTATATTTTTCTATGATGCTTGAAAATGTATTATAACGAGCATAAATTGTTTTCATAAAAACAAAAGTCATTCCTTTTTAAAAAAGCCATTTAGGTTTCATCATAATTTCCATTATGCTAAGATTAAAGCCTAAATCTCATCAAAATCTAGAAAATGAAAAGGAGGAGAACCTAAGATGAGAAACTGTGGAAGTATAACAGGAAGATGAAAACAGACAAAATTAAGAATGAACAGCCCCAAGACAGAAGGAGGACCAAAAGCGCGTCACCACAGCACCTAGGGCAAGCAAACGCTTCCAGCACAGAGACTGCTCAGATGTCACCACAGCACCTAGGGCAAGCAAACGCTTCCAGCACGGAGACTGCTCAGATGTCGCCAAGCGACCAGGATGAACACTGAAGAAGGTGCACTGGATTTACCACCAATGTTTCAAGAACTGTTTCCGTGAAGAGATGGAAGCTGAAGCCATACTGGAGAGGAGTGAAGAGTAAATGGAAGCGGAAGAAATAAAGGGAGAAAACTCTTGAAAAGCTAGGTTGTGACGTAGGAGATAGGGCCATAGCTAGAGGAATTACAGCTGAACAAAGTTTCGGGTTTTGTTTGTTTGTTGATTTTTAAAGATAGGAGACATAATCATTTAAATACCAATAAGAAGGAGCCAGCTGGAGAAAAGACTTTGAATTTAAGGGACAAATGATAACTATTAGTGTCAAAGTTCCTCGTGTTATGGAAAAAAAATTAATAGCAAATTAAGCATCTACTATGTACCAGGCACTATGTTAAGTGTTTTCATGTAAATTACCTTGTTCCCCACCATCACACACATACACTTTAAAACATTCTTTTTTACCTTTCTGTTTCCTAAAACAGACACTCTTCTTTAAAGTACAGCTCAAGGACAATCTAGAAATTTTCCTTAGTAAACCTCATTCCTTTTCTAACCTGCTGGTCCAATCCTAGTGAAACTCTAAACTGTAAATACAATAAGACTCTCACGATAAAGTGAATTTGGATACGCTGCTTTAGATTCTGTTCTCTGCTCAGCCTCTGTTCCCCAAAGGGAGCAGAGTACAGTTCTTATTTTTTTGGAGTGATGGGTGGGGCTGGACAAGGCCTTAAAACCCTGACCAGGAAGAGGAAAATGGAGGGTGGGGTCCCTGAGTCCCCAGTGTTCTTCCAGTACACAAACACCACCAGATGGTACCAAATGACAAGCCAGACTCCTAAAACTGGGACTGGATAGCCAAATAGGCTACCCCTGAGAATATGCTCGTTTTATGCAATTACAATATACTAAAAAATGACCATGCAGTGAGAACAATTAGCATTTCCACAGAGAATAAACCACTGCCTTTTTTGGTTCCAGAAACAGACCAAATTCTTTTCCAATTAAGTTTACGCTCTAAATAAAATGACCTCTGACTATAATCTAAATAAAACAGGCAAGGCAGTTGATATTTATTAAATGTCTGCTGTAGAATGACTAAATGCCAAGACATCAAAAATTCAGAAGAACTACTATGATACAACACACTAAAATACAGAGGGGAAATAACGTCTATAAATATGGTATGAAGGAAAAAACTGTAATAGCAACCGAAAGAAAAAAACACTCTTTAATTATATAAAGTGACACAAACATGTTGGATTTCGAAAGATCACTATCACCAAAATGTAACCGCATCTTCTGAAACTATTTCATTCTAAATGAATCATCATGCCAAAATAATACAACTTTTAAGAAACAACCATAAATATATCCACCTTGTGTTACAGGAAGACATAATTTATATATGATTATAAATAAGTGAAAGTTCAGAAGGCAGGAGCTTACCCAGTATGTTAACACAGATTAGCTGGGGAAGTGCTTCTTATGCTGTTCTAAATAATTAAATTAAGCTTGTCAGACAAGCAATATGAGTCGTCAAAATAATTTAAGAGTTCATTGTGTGTGTGTGTGTGTGTGTGTGTGTGTGTGTGTGTGTGGGCAGGTGGGGAGCTAGTGTAGAAAGCTGAGAAATCACCGCCACAAAACCATAAACAAACTTCTGTAATCTGGGAAATTAATTCTCAATGAATAAATGTCTATTTACTAAGCTCTAGTTTTAGTAAAACAAAACAAAAAGTGTTGTTCTATTTCTAATGCCTAAGTAAAAAGTCTATCTAATCAATATATTACGAGGATAAAAATGCTGATCCATAATCAGCAATATGGCATAATAACAAGGTTTTCAACAGAAATTTCCATTCTTAAAAAGTCACACTGATTGGTGACATGAATTTTAAGTTGTCTAGCTGAAGTTTTCCTATATATGGGTTACATGGACTGCCTGTTTCAACAGTATTATTTTCATCAACTAGGGGTAATGCACGCGTGCATTTTTCACTAAGTAAATGAAGAATCAAGAGATTGTCAAATGTTCATCAGAAACAACAATTTACATGGTCCTATTCACTGCTTCCTAATCCCTAGCCGCCATTTACTTTAAAATTTACATCATGCAGGCATGAAAATCTGACTGGGAACATCTTGTTCCTTTCTCTTGACTTTTTTTTGCCTAAGTAGCCCATCTAAGCCCCAATTAATTTAGTCCAGGGTTCTCAATCTTGGCAGTGCTCACACTTTTGGCCAGATAATTCGGGGGATGGGGGGTATCCTGTGCACTCTGGGATGTTTACCAGCATTCAAATTATTTGGTCTTATCACAAAGCTGCAGTGTTTACTCAGTTTAGTACATGGGAGAAAATAAAATACATGTAACTTTGAAAAATCATGCTTTTCATCTACCCAGCACTTCTATGGGAACTCAACCCTTCCCATACGGTCTGAGTGGGGCTGACACCACCCCCTGGAGCCTCAAGAACAGATAAATGGGCCAGGATGAGCCAGAGTACTCACTATCTCTCTGGTCATGGTAATTACTTCTGGCTGGGTGTGACTCAAGCTGAGTCAATAGAGGCTCTCTCGACGACTTTTGCTGAAGCAGAAAGATGGGGAAGTTCTCTTTTTGACTCGTTTACTAGCTACAAGGACATGTAAAGAGTAAGCCAGGAGCTCCCCGTAGCCATCTTAGCTTGCCTGACAATAAAGGGAAGAGGGAGAGGGGACACTTGATATCATAAAAACCCCTGACTCCAGTTATATTGAAGCCAGACCAGCCACAACTTTCCAGTAAAGCAATTAGGTAAATTCTTTTTAGCTGAAGCTAACTGAACTGGGTTTTTGTCACTTGCAAGCATAAGAGGATAAACTGATGCTTTCTGAAAATCCAAATAATAAAACCTAAATATAATGGATAAGATTAACCACCTATTGAAAATGCCACTCACTGAGCACTTACTGCGTGCCAGACACCATGCTGCTAAACGCTACAGATCAAACTATTGCATGGAAACCTTCGCCAACAGGCTCTGTACAGACAAGCTCTACTACTGCTGTTTTATAGATGAGGAGAAAAGGAAGTTAAGCAGTATGTCCAAGGCCAAATGCCCAGACACTGATGCAAGTTTCCTGTTCTGTGAATACAATTCTGCACCCACTTAATAACTCGGCCACCGAATGCTTACTGAAGGCCTATGTTACAAAGACCATCCCAGGTATTAAGGATACTAAGATGAATAAAAATGATTATAATATACTCTGTTGAGTATAAATGATAATTTAGATAAATTTAAGAAAATATTAATGTGTGGTTGAGATTTTGTAACCAAAATAGATACAGGTTCAAAGGAACATGTCTCAATTCTGACTGTAACAAATCTTGTTTATATAACTGTTTGAATTAGGAGTGATAACTGATGAAGAAAATATAACCCACATGAAGCCTGGTAAAAAAGAAATCAGATGTGAGAGAAAAAAATTTATCAATGTATCTCTAAGATACTCAGTAACACAGTTTCCTTCTATCAACAAAAAACTCTATTCCATCTGTCAGATAATTCCTACAGTGAAGATATCAGGGTATCTTAGTTTTGTGGCGCTTTTATCACAATCCCAAACCAAATGCTCTCCCTTTTGAGTATGTGCTCACCAAACCGATAAAAAATATCCTGTGAAATTTTCTCTATAAGCCAAGAATGCACTAATCAGCATTATCCTTTCGACAGTTTTAATTCTAACAGTGTGGTTTACCAGAGTTTCACATGAATTTGGTCCGTGTGCACAGAGCAAGCTAAGTGGTCATGAATTCTGGATATCATGACCAAGTCTGAATTCCCAGAACTACAGAGCTAAAAGGCCCCAAGTCACAGTGACCCCTCCAAGGCACTATCACCCTGCTAAGTCTAGTCGGATCCTCACAGACTCCAACACGCTCAAATTCTCAAAGTGAGAAAGCTTCATAAACCACAGCTTCTCCTGGAAAAAAATACATACATTTGCTTTCTAAAATTATATTAAAATTAAAAACATTACATCAAAACTTAAACATTAAAAATTAGAGATTGTGATCATTTATTCACTGTGGTATCTGACAGACATGTTAAAAGATAAAACATCTTAAGAGATAATTAAAATTATCTTAAGCCATAATATTAACTGGCCAAATATAAACTGAGGTGCTTTCCTACTCCCCTACAAAATAGAAAATTTTCAAAGATCAGCACTGCTATCTTTCATAGTCAAAATTTAAAAGAAACAATGAAAGGGAACAAATGTCTAACTTTCAGTACTTTACTTGGAGAGAAAGAACTCAACGGTGAACATGTGCTAACCATTATATAAGATATAAGTAAAGCATAACATTTAAAATTCAACTGTAAAAAAAATACAAAAGCCAATGGATAATTTATTTTGTACACAATTATAATGTATTCACAAAACATATGCACAGAACTTCAATATATACCAAGGTTACTCCATATGATACTACCTTTAATGTTCCTAGATGTCACAGCAAGTAACCTGAAAGTGTGCACAAGCTGATACTGGTGTGTTAAAACATTTTTGCCATCACTAGAATTTACTGGCCTGTGTTGTTCCCTTAACTGTCTCTGATGTGCTGTTTGCCCTGAAAGCAGGTGCATGCTTAGACTATAAAGCAAGTTTGTGGAGGGCATGCTAAAAAGAAAACAAACAACAAAAGACTTCTACAACTCCAAAAGGCTCTGCAAATGTAAGGTGACACGTGGAGAAGGAAACTGAGATAAAAGAAATAGAGAAAGATTTCTAGCATTGAATGATGTCACACTGCACATGAACTCATTAAAAGCACACATACAACATTCTTTCTAGAACTTACCTAAAGTGAATATTCTGAAACAGACTAAAAAAATCCCCAAGTATTTTACGTTACTGGAAGTTTTACAACTTACCTTAGGATTTTAGATAAAATGAAAAAAATCATGTAAAACTTAAGTACACAAGTTGTTTCCCCAAATTATTTTAAATACATAATATCAAAATACTCAATTTTAGTAAGTAATGTTAAACATTTCAGAAGCAAATAAGCTTTTTCTATCAGTTGTTTACTCAAGTTCTTTTTTAAACCTGTTCAACAGCTTTCACTGACATAAAATAACCTTTTAAAATCTGAATTATACAGGTTTTGAAAGGGTATATTCAGAGTATTTAAAATAAGTTAAAAAAAGAAACAAAAATTTGGGATGTTTTAAGTCACTATTTAATACCAAAACAGCATTCACTTTTTTTTTTTTTTGCTAGACTTCTGTGGACAAAAGTGGAAAAACAGAAAACACATTTCTTTTTACAGAAATTATGTCAGGTCCTCTTTCATAAGTCAATGGGGTAACAAACTGGCATGTTCTTATCTCATTATAAAATAACAGTTCATCACTTCAAAAGCATGAATTCAGCTACGTTACTCTACTAATAACCCACCTTTTTCATTTTCTTTGTATCTACAAATGCCAACTGGAATCTCTGCTTGAAACATGGAGCCCACCATAATCTCCTATTTCAAAAATAACAAAACATTAGTAAGATCTAGTAACAGATTTCATTTTCTAGCTTTACCATCTTCCTGGATAAACTGTTCTGGGCTCTCTGTCATAAAACACAGATACGACCAATTAACTACCTCGGAGGAGTATTGTGAGGATGAATGAGTTAATAATAGAAATGAGCTTGGATATGATTGGATGAAAATATTAGTAACAATGGGGTAAAATGCAATATACACAACAGATACAAACCTTACTGCAAAATATGGAGAAAAAGAAATAAAAATGAATTCTCATAATTCAGTTAATAAGATAACTGCAAACACTCTGAGAAGGAGTAAGTCAAATTCAGATATTTTCCAAGTGTCCATGCCCTACGAGACCTGTGGTCCTGGGATCAGCAGCATCAGCGGCAATGCCAGGCCCCACCTCAGACCCACTGAACCAGAAGCGCCGGGGATAGGACTCGGCAGTTAGTGTTGTAACAAGCTGTCCAGATGATTCTGACACACTTAAATCTGAGAACCAGAGCTTTAAGGTAAAGGAAATAACAAAAAGGGTATCTATAAAGCTCAGCAAAGAACAAATGGATGAAATTCCAAACCAAATGGATGAACAGGTTAGTGCCTGACTTTCATTAAAACAACACAAAATGAGAAAGCGGCCTCCCCAAAACATAATTAATTTTTATTTCAGGAAATCTGGTAATCAAATCTATGTAGTCAAATCACAGATTAGGGGAAACTGGCTGTTCAGAAAGACAAGTGGCAATCACCACTGATGAGATTTTACCACAAAGGGACCAAGATTAAATGGACCGACCTTTTGTCTTGTGGTTAAATGTCAAGAATAAATTTACTGCATTTTCAAAACGAAGACTTGGGCAGGAAGGACACAAAACCATGGTCTAGTAAGTTTAAATACCTCCCAGGATTTGAAAAGTTCCTCTCTCCTGTTATCGTTACCCCACTGATGTAAGGATCTCATTTTATCTACTATAACTTCAAAGACACGCTCTATGTAATAAATTTACTGCTGCACCTGTACAGGAAAACCAGCCAGTTTTCTAAAAAGAGCATCACACACAAATTTCCTCTACTCTTCACAGGAATTTCCTTCATGTCTTTCACTATAAAAAAAGAGTGCTCTACTGTCACCTCTTGGGCCTTTTTTACACCTTCACTCACCCATGCCTACCAGAAAATACAGTCAAGTTAGCGACCCCGGCTGGGGAGCTTCTAAAAATATCGATGGTCTGGACTCATTCCAGACCAATTAAATGAGACTCTCTGGATGAAGGCCTGATTATCAGTACTCAGAAGTTCTCCAAGTGGTTTCACCATGAAGCCAGGGCTGAGAACTTCTGGACTAGTATAAAGATGAGACACTTCCTTTTTCCTATTGAGTTCAGAACGCTTCTTTTCACCTGCTAATTCACTCTGTAGGGAAGGGAAGGGAAATAGCATTTAGGAGCATTATGTAGCAAGTATCTTATGAGTAATTTTCATTAAATCTTCACTAACTTTGACAAGGCTGAAATTGTCATTCCCACCTCCTATGTGAGGAAATGAATCTGAAAAAAATTAATTTCCTCAGGAACACACTATTAGTTAAGTTCTTGGGCTATAACTTGAACTTACGTTTGATTTCAAACCTGTTTCCTCTACCCCAGTTTCTATAAAGACTCCATTTTATCTTATAAGTCTTAGAAGACGAATCTCCGAATTATAACAATTTTTTACTAAAACAAAATCATACTAAAATAAGATAATCTGGATTTACTGTGGCCTGCTTCATTACAGAATTTTCCTGAGGAGGGACTAACACTCCCCAGCAACGAAAGCTTTCCCTCCCCTATGTTCTCCCTATGAGCCTCTATTCCTTCATTTAAAAAAAATCAATGTTTGGGGCTGGCCCTGTGGCCGAGTGGTTAGGTTCACGCGCTTGGCTGCAGGCGGCCCAGTGTTTCGTTGGTTCGAATCCTGGGCACGGACATGGCACTGCTCATCAAACCACGCTGAGGCAGCGTCCCACATGCCACAACTAGAAGGACCCACAACGAAGAATATACAACTATGTACTGGGGGGCTTTGGGGAGAAAAAGGAAAAAAATAAAATCTTTAAAAAAAAAAAAAGTCAATGTTTAATGAAATACTCAACTGAACACTCCAGATACAAAAACAATTAATTTTATCTTGGAGACTCTGGTGGAAAATAACAGTTTAAGATGACTCCTAAGGTTTCTAGCTTTTTTCATCCTAACTGCTGCAAGGTGTGAAGAATCAGAAAAGACTGGACTGAAGAACACTTGTCCAGACAGGTCACACAAATAGTAAGGAACTTCCATGATCCTTGTCTTCTGTCTCCACGTCCATCATTCATTCATCACCCACTTGAATTAATTAACACATCCTGCACTGGCTGACATTTCTCACCACTCTAAGTCACACTGATGTCCCTCTCTCCTAAACATCTCTTTGGAAACTCATAAATGCATCAATTCTGGCTGAAGCTGGAATCCCTGGGTAGCCCAGTCCAAGTTCAGCTGAATACTTCATTCTTTCTAATAGAAACTCTAACTATGATGTTCCCTTAGTTTAATCAGCAAAGAGATCAGCTCTTTTTTAAGTTTGCCTCAGGCATCCCAAACTAGAACACTTTAAACCAACTAAAAAAACAAAACCACAGGGAAGGCTCAAAATTATTAACTAACTAACTAAACAATCATGACTTCAAAAGTGCAGGAAGCCACTCAATTTCATGTTTTGGGTATTCTGATTCCAAAGAAATGACTGTTTATGCAGTAAATTTAAAATCAGATCTAGGCAAAAGAACAAGAAAAAAACTCAATGGAGTTTTGAAAAGGAAAACCGGGTGATCTCTCTCAACAAGAATGACATCATTTCTAAATGATTTGCTCTGGCCAATCCTACATGACATTTTGATACATTTTCCTAGTAAGTCAAATGCTTTGCAACAGCTTAAAATTAAATCTTCAACTTAACTGTATGATTACATAATGTTATACAATTTGTCAATATATTATCTTTAGATCCATTTTTAGAAATTAACTTACTTAATTATAGCTAGTTGTAGAGAAGCCCACATCTGTCTCTCCACACAATATACTTTGAATCGCAAACATCAACATTAATATGGGATGGAAAAACTTATAAACCAAATTATCAAACAAAATTTACTTAACAAATACCAAAGCCTCCATAACTCCTTTCCCAAGTATAAAAAAAAAAAGACGTGATACTTTTTACAGTGCAACAAAAGTCTAATTCAGCACTAGTTCAGAAACGTGGATTTCTAATCTTGGTTTGAATACCGACTCTGTCAACAGAATCCAATTCTTTCTATACTATTATTTTCTAAAAAGATAAATATCTTTGTCACTTGGATGCATCTAGAGAAATCTGAACATCTATCAAACATTTAAATGTCACAAATGGGCTTACCTCAATTTTATCAATATATATAGTTAGTAAAAAAATAATTACACTTGGCTTTTTAAATATTTGTCTATATTTTGGGAAAATATGACTCTACCTACCTTTTTCCAGTCTTCAGATGGAATATAATCTTCATCTTCTTCAGATTCTTCTTCTATTTCACTATCTAGAATAAATAAGACAATAATACTCTAAAATGATTGCTTATCCTGTCCACAACTGTATATATCTGTGTATCATTTTTACATCTACCATCAATATTTAAATATGCCCAAAGCTATCTGCAGAGTTAGGCCAAGATATTTCTAATCAAATAATATACTATCAGTTAAAAACACAAATCCTCCATAAACCTTTTAGGACAATCCTAATCATAGCCAACTGTATTCTAATAAAACGATTTCCTAAAAAAACTTTAAGAAAAAAATTGATTTAGAGTCGAGATAATCTGTTTCTAAAGCTAATTTTGCTGCCAACAGCCTGATGGCAGAATAAATTACACGATCTCCGTTTCTTTCCTTATGAGAATTTGGACAAACAGTGGTTTCCAAACAGTGTTCTCTGAAACCCTGAGAACGCAGTAGCATCACTCCGGGGCAGCGCATGAAGGGAGTGCATGTATGAACACCTCCATTTTATTCAAAGCAGGCAAGTTGCCATTTGCTTACATTTTGGAGTAACAATGTATTTACATAAAGGTGTGCGAAAACTGAAAACTATTAGACTGCCAGCATCTTCTCAACTCGAAAATGGCACAGAAAGTTCAAAACAAGGGTAACATTTCATATAGAATTATTAATTAATTCTTCCTATGGAAAAGCTAGGATAGGCAGTATATGTATAGCTTCCATCACAACTGAAAGACCAGATTGGATGTACAGCAATAAATACTGTTTCAAGAGGCAGTCACTTTGCATCCCACTTTTAAGCACACTTTAGCAATGGATCTGCTCTTCATTTAACTAAGGAAAAATACCACATTTTCCCCGAAGTTAAAATAAACACAATTATTTCAGTAACTTATCTCTCCTTGCATTCATATGCTTTTCAGTTGGACCATTTCTTTGATCAAAACTCACAATAAAATTATTTTTAACAGCACAACATTCACTTCTAAACTAAATGTGTAACAGAAATCATTCATACAAAGCAGTAAGAATGTTTAATCAGTTCTTACATTACTACATTTCATGACAGGTTACTCTTCTTCAAGTGTTTTTCTTCCATTCAAAGAAGAGAAATGTAGACCACAAACTTAAACTACTAACACTAACGGTTGACTTTTTCTTATCAAAGAACTGTCTTCTACAATAATGATTCCTGCTTAGAATAAAACACTGTGGAGGAGACAAAGCATGCAAATATTCAAGTCACATACATTAAATGTTGTCTCAACTACTGGTCACCTCTGACCAGATCATAACTGTAGAAAAATTAGGTGAGTTCTTTCGAGGGTAAGTATTCCCACCTCAAGAGTCAACCAATTCTTTAGACCTGGGAACCACTGATTAGAGAAAGCAATGCTTATGAACATATCTAAAAAAGGCTAAGAAGCAAAGAAAATAGAAAATGAAAACTGAGGAAAAGTGTAGGAGACATAAAAAAAGATGACTACAAAACAAATTAAATTTAAAGAAGGGTTAGGAGGCAGAAAAATGAACATGCTCAAAATCAAGTAGTGTAGTGACACAATTACTGTAGCATATTCACCGACAACTGGGCCCCAGCATTGCTAACCTAATAACCTAGAACACAATCCCATTGCTGTTGAGTGAAATTCAGAGTAAATGAATTCCAACAGAGCAATGAAAAAAAAAACACTAGGAGTTTTGGTCATGGAGTCATGCACCACGTAACGATGTTTTGGTCAACGATGGACTGAACATATGACAGGGGTCCCATAAGACCAGTAACCATATGCCTACGTGTAGTAGGTTGTACCACCTAGGTTTGCGTAAGTACTCTCTACGATGTTGGCACAATGACAAAAATCACCTAACGACGCATTTCTCAGAATGTATCTCCATCGTTAAGGGACACATGACTGTATATTAAACAGTAAGAATTACATCCAAACTATAGCAACCAATAACACTTACTTGTATCAAAATATTTACATCGACGTGGACGGATTATTTCCTGGGCATCTTGAGAAGCAACAGATTGTGATGGATCATCATTGGAAGACTGAGTTTCATCCTCTTGACCTGATGAATCTTTTATATTCTCCTCCTGTGGAATGATACATTAAATTTCTTTAAGATGTAAAGAAAACTGCTGTAGATGAAAGGTTCCAGTATTCCAAATACAAGTAGAAGACAAATACACTAAATGCAGCATGGTATCCCAGGTTGTATTCTGGAACAGGAAAAAGGACATTAGTGGAAGAAGTGGTGAAATCTGAATTGTCTGTAGTTTTATAGTATGGTACTAGTGTTGATTTCTTAGTTTTGATAAATATGCCATGATTACATAAGATGTTAAAATTAGGGGAAGCTGGGTGAAGAGTATTCAGGAACTCTCTGTACTCTCTCTGAACCTCTTCTGTAAATCTAAAATTATTTCAAAACAAAGTAAGAAAAATGAATACAAAACTGCCAACTAGCCTTTATTAACTAAAAACAGTAACATTTTTATTTTTTTAGTTTTTATTTTTTTTGTGAGGAAGATTGGCCCTGAGCTAACATCCATGCCAATCTTCCTCTTCTTTGTATGTGGGACACCTGCCACAGCATGGCTTCATGAGCGGGGTGTACATGTGCACCCAGGAACCGAACCTGAGGCCTCTGGGGCACCGAAGTGGAACGTATGAACTTAACCACTACGCCACCAGGCTAGCCCCAAAACAATAGCATTTTTAAAAAGTTGCCACAAATTTATGTAGAATAGGCATTGAAAAGAAATCTGGAATGACACAGAGAAAACTATTACCTCTCAGGAGTGAATTATAGGGGAGTTCTAATTTTTATCACATATTCCTATATCTTAATTTTTAACATTTAAATGTATTACTTTTAAAATCAGAAAGAGATAGATTATAAGAATATATTAATAAATTATAACTTCAACAAGAATAAAGACTACAATCTTAAAAATATGCGTGTATAATCTTACTTTATTTTCCCCACTACAGCCACTGTTATCATCATTATCAGCATCTTCATCGTCTTCACCTTCTTCTTCCTCTTCCTCCTCCTCCTCATCTTCTTCAGGTAGTCGAACATTACTATCATAACCATAAAGGCTGAGAAGTTCATGAATTGGCATGTTGCCTTCCTAAATAGACCAAAATAAAAAGTTAATTTCAGAGTAAGTGATATTTCATATTCCTATAATTCACAAATCTATAGTCATTCCATACACAATATTCTTAGAACTACATCCAGAATTCTCAAAGCATAAAAAGCGAAACTAAAATAATTCTGAAACCTAGGAAAATCCTAGTCTTTTTAAGAATTTCTATAAGAGACTGACCAATTCTAATTGCTAACAACAAAATCTTTAAATATAGAAAAAGTGACACTGGTCACTGTTCTTTTGTGCAATCAATTCCGTAAGCGTACACAGACAGTCAACACTATGTGTGGATGTTCACACTTAATAAGAGTGCCACACACAATCTGAGAGTGGGGAAGTAGAATAATTAGAGAACAGACAGTAAATGAAGACACCCAGAAACAGAGATGAAATTCACAGGCCAGCTCAAACACATTAAAAGTAAAATAGCGACGATATACAGGAATGATACTGGATTACATTAGCCATATATTCTCTTCTAGGGTTATCTATAATTACATATAAAATCATCTCACAGAATCCTTACTATCTTACAAAACTGTTATAGTATCTCCATTTCATAGATGAGGAAACCGAGGCTGACAGATTAAGCAATTCCTCCAAAAATCACACAATTTTCAAGTAGCAGAGCAGATTTCAAACCTAATTCCAAAAGCCCAGACTTTTATCAGTACACCATGCTGCCTCTGCCAGGACTCCTCTTAACCCCACAGAAACACACCCTCTGAGGGTAAAATGAAGAAACACCCAGATGTGGAGAAATGAAATCAGCTTTCTGCAGAAGGTATCACTCTATCAGTAATCAAGTTATATCAACTATCAGGGAAACATGACAGAATTCTGATTCTAAAAAGAAAACAATTCAAATCACCTGAACATATTATATACACACTGAAGAAGAACTTAACGGAAAGAACCAGTCAGTTTAGAATCATGAAACAGGACATGTTCTGTAATTCTCCAGCAGCCTCATAGCCTCATCCTGGGACAGAAATAAGTCTAGCCCATGCATTAAGTATACTGTTACAGTGGAGATGGGTACACAATGACCTGATACAACCTGATAACACTACCGCCACTCAGAATTCCTGCGCAAGAAACAACTAATGATTCTAAGTTGAAAAATTTTCTCATAGGAAAGAAATGCGGTTTAACACTTCTATTTCACACTGTAAATGGATATTTTAGTTATCCATCAGTTTATGAATCTGTTTCTAAAAGAGGAATCAATTCTGAGAGTCCTATGACCTGCAGCAGCCACAACCTGGAAGGGGTAAGTCTCTCAGCAAAGGTGCTACCAATGCCTGCTGAATGACCAGCTGGTACACTTGCTTGACACCTCGGAGTGGGACCCTCAAAGTGCAGAAAAACAAACAGTGCTTGAGGTGTTCAAGGATCTAGCCCATGCAAGCATCTGGTCTGTGCACCGAGGATCTGGTACAGGAGACAGAAATTTTGGAATTCATAGTCAGGACGTAAGAACTAAAACAGAACTTCAAAATCAAGAAAGAAGTAGAGCAAGAGAAAGATATAGAGAAAGTTGGCTGTATATACAGCAAATAATAGCTGGCGTAAAGTGTCTTCGATGTGCCAGGTATTTGTGGTAAGTGCTTTGACTCCACTTTCTTATTCTATCTCTTTGCTGAACAAAAGCAGAGGGAGAGCATTACACAATCTCATTACATCTTTAAAAGCACCGCATGGGAGTATTTGCTACCTTTATTTGTAAATAAAATCAAGCAGAGAGAAACACGCACCAACAGATGTTACAGTAATACCTAGACCTCCTAATCTCAGTTCATACTTTTTATATACTCATTCTGCACCACAAATTAAAAGCAGGTTTAACAACTGAAATAACTACTATGAAAAACAGCAACTGAAGTATCTAGTATGACTAAGGGCCAAACCAGGAAAAACACTTTAGCGTTAAGTTTGCAACTAATATTTTCACGGACCTTAAGAATTCATAAAGAACTTGTTTGATATAGTCATATGTCTCCTGACAACAGGGACACATTCTGACAAATGCGTTTAGGCGATTTTGTCGTCGTGCAAACATCGTAGAGTCTACTAAAGGGGAACAAAATCTGCCACTCCAAAATGTGTTTCTTTAACATAAGGATTATTTTAGGTTAATTATTTTAAGAAACAAAAGACTCAGAAAGTTTTTCTTGTTCCTTCCTCTTAATTGTCTAAAAGAATTCAAACTAAAAAACCTGTCTCAGAAAGCGAGCTGTCCACCTTAGCATAACATGAACTAGGTGTAGACAGGGAGGAACCTAGAAAAGCCTGTTTGCTGGGCTTCCCTCTGTGTTGTTTCTGTGTGGCCAAACACATACTTGTTTTCCAAACATTTGCTCCTTTTCATTTACCTGTGAATTGTCATCCTTTTGCCAATCACCTTTGAAGTCCCTGACTCTCCTCATCCCCAATATCTTCTGTCTTTAGCTGAGAATGTTATTTAAGGTGAGGGCTTCGGCCGTATTGGCAAGTTGCTCGGTTTTCCTGGGTTTCTTCCATGTATACACGTTATTAAAACTGTTGCTTTTCTCCTGTTATTCTGTCTCATGTCACTTTAATTCTTAGACCAGCCAGAAGAACCTAGAAGGTAGAGGAAAATGTCTTCCTCCCCTACACTACTTACACAAACCTAGATGGTATAGCCTACTAGGCTATATGGCACTAATCTTATGAGACTGCTGTCACATATGTGGTCCCCCATTGACTGAAACATTATTATGCAGTGCATGACTGTGTTTATTTCATCTTTAAAACTACGCTAATAGATGTTACTATTATCCCTAACTTTTACAACTGAGTTAAGTGGTATTTGAGAGATCACACAACAGAGGTAGATTATCAGTCAAATAAATGTCCTCAGGCTCTCTCTCTTTGGTCAGCCTTGAAATTCAAGGGCAACAGAATCACACCAGGTCTTATTAAAACAGACTGCTGAGCCCCACCCTATTTCAGATGCAGCAGGGCTGAGGTGGGGCCTGAGTGCCTGCATTTTTCTAAGTGCCTGGTGATACTGACGCTGTTGATACAGACCACCCTGAGAACCACGCATCTCACAGCTCCAGGATAAGACATTGCAAATCAGCGTTTCTAGTGGGAGGTAACAAAGCCTGATCATTATCTTTCATAAAGCTTATCACCAACATCTCACATCTAGCTCAGTTATGCGTCAGAAGGACAGGTGACAGACTAAATGCATGGAGATTTTTTGTTTTTTTTACCACTATCAGGAATGGGGAATGTCTGATATTCACGGTTAGGGCAAGATTTTTCCCTCTTGGATATGCATCTGAGAATTATGACTCACTTTACAAAAAATTCATTTCTCAACTAAAAATTTAGCAACACCTCCAATACTGACTAAGCAGAGAAGAAAGGAGAGTTAAAGAGTGGCTGATCAGTGTATTTGGAGAAGTGCTTGAATTTGGAGAAACAGTAATAGACCTGGCAGACACAAAAGTCACTCAAGTCAGAGGAAGTGGCAACTACACAAGGATAGAAACAAAAATGAATGAGCAGGTTCCCCTGGTGAGAGTAACTAAAGTATTTTTACTTACTTTCTCTAGTTCTACTTAGTTTCTAAAGGGCTATGTACAAGGACTCTACTTCTGAGTCAATCTGAGAGTAGCTGTTGAGCAGTAATTGACACTATGCAAGGGCTGAGGGAAAACTATACACACAGTGAAATGTTCAAGATGGACGTGGGTAGGGAGAGATTCAGTTTGCCAGGGAGACCGAGCGAGGGTGGACTCCACTGCTGGCACTCACGTGGAGTATAACCAGAACCTCAAGTCAGTTAGTGGTTGTGGTAAAGAGAAACTTGAGACCTTGCAGCAGAATCCACAGGATTTAACCACGGGTTAAGAGTAATCGTGAGGTCCTGGCGACACTGAATCTCTGGTTCTAGACATTCCTTGGACCCAGATACACATATATATGACTTCTAAAAAAGTTCTTAAAAATAATAAAAACAATAAAGTTCTAATAAACTTCTAAAAAGTTTATTTTCAAAGTTAGTTTTAGGTGGGTTCTATCATGTATAAACAAAATATCCTTGCCCATTCCACCAAGAAAATGTTTGCTTAATACTAAAAACAGAGAGTATATAGTGGTATTATGCTTTTGCTTAGGTATTAACATTTAACTTAACTTCTGTCACCAATACCAAGTTAGTAAATAACAGTCATGACCCACTGAGGAATACAAGAGTCACAGTTTGACAGTATTATGAAAGCATCTTACTTGATCTAAGGTATAAAGAGAAGATCTTGCAGCAAGCACTGGGCTACAAGCATGATAAAAACCAACATCAATTTTCCTGAGGAATCCTCAGTTTCAAATTCAAGTAGCATTTATTGTGTCCTTACTATGTGCTAACTGAAGTACTGAGACTGTTCAGCAAGTATCATATAAGGATCATTGATTGCTGTCTGCCCCTCAATCCTTTCTTTCTACTTCTATACTCTTCTTCCAGGAATGTTCCTTCCTCCATTCCAAGCATGTCTTGGAGTGAAAGCTCACCTCCTGGACCAAGTCACATCTGACCCAAGTGGAATCACTGCATTGCCTGGTCACAGGTTTGGAATGGGCGCATGACCCAAGGTTGGCCACAGTTTCCAGATTTTTACCAGCAGCAGCTAAAGAAACACAGACTTTCTCAAGCAGCAAATTTAGGAAGTGACTGCGTATCAAAAAAGTTGGTCTATAAAAGGACAGCACCATGCAGAAAACCAGAAACAGAAAATATGTTGTGGTGGCAATTGAGTCCCTGAGGCCTAGATATCCCCCTGCCCTTAATGAAATCACACAGGCCTCGCACTTCATTCCTTTTGCCTAAGCTGGTTCAAGATGGATTTCTTTATTTGCCCCCAAATATTCTGATATAACAGCAATGATATCCTGTAAAGCAAATGTTATTTCCCTCTGAAAAAAAGACTAAAAGATGGGGCCGGCTCCATGGCCGAGTGGTTAAGTTTGCGCGCTCCGCTGCGGCAGCCCAGGGTTCGGATCCTGGGTGCAGACATGGCACCGCTCGTCAGGCCACGTTGAGATGGCGTCCCACATCCCACAACCAGAAGGACATGCAACTAGAATATGCAACTGTGTACAGGGGGGTTTGGGGAGATGAAGCAGGAAAAAAAAAAAAAAAAGATTGGCAACAGTTGTTAGCCCAGGTGCCAATCTTACAAAAAAAAAAAAAGACTAAAAGCTAAATGAAACGTGGCAGACAGTACCTTATTACACTAGGGCCTGTCAGTCAGTCACCTGTTCCAGACAATCTCTCATTAGCTTACACTATCAAAGTCTGTGTTCTACCAGGTACTAAAGGGTTTTCTTCAATTTAAACTGAAACATCACAATAAGTGGCACAATGTTTTATTCCCACTCACACAAGTGTCAAGAGTATAGAAATGGGGGTGGGAGAATGGAGTAAAAGAGAAAACTATGGGTCAAGTACAACAGATCCTCACAGTTTTGGGGTAACAGATCTCTTGGGGACTTTTATGAATGAAATTACTAAAATTTATTGAGTGATTACCATGTGCCAGACACTGTGCTAAACGTTTTACATATAGCATCCTTGAATAGCACTGAAGCTTAATGACATTAAGTAACTTGTCCAAAGTCATAGACTGAATAAGCAGTGCAGCTGAGTTCTGATCGAGGCAGCGTGACTCACACACACATGCATGTATACGGCCCTACTCGAAACCTGACCCTGGGTTCAGTGTACATCACCCTGATGGAGCATGAAATGAGACATGCTTGGTTGACAAACTATAAGAAACAGGGAAAATGGACACTGTACGAAATGAACAAAAACACGGGAATGTGGACTATACCTGCATATTGTGTTTTAACAAATAAGTTGTCTAAGCACTATCACACAAAGAGGGGCAATCCTGTCTGAATAAGAAGGGAGGCTCACTGGAAGTGGAAAGAATAGACTTTTAAAAAGACAAACATTATACTGAAATTAAATCTGTCCTTTAACTTAAAAACAGTAAGGTAAAGTTACCAAGCACCAACAACAGTATTAAAAGGTTGGAGTGATGTCCAGCTCTTGGCTGCAGAGGTGGTGGCTCCCTATCCCTCACATCAGGGGGTTAGTCATTTAGAAATGACTGCATGTGGCAGCAGATGTTGGTCGTTCAAGGGCCATTTGGTGGATGGACACAGTACTCTTCTCATATCTGTTGTACCCAAACTGACTTACCAATAAACGTTTATGAGGAGGGGAGGAAAGAGGTTAATTCCCAGCCAGGAAGGCCTAAGGGACTACATCCAGATTGGACTAGAGAGACACTTCCTAAAGTAACCAATCTGTTGGGGTTGAGGCTTGACTATAAGACAGACTATGAAGAAAGGGAAACAGTGGAACTCTTTATAATCCTCATGCTGGGGTTTCCCTTTTTAACCTATATAATTCATGTTGTGTGTATATGTCAAAAAATAATCTCTCGCATTTTAACCTTTATTCTCTAGCTCTGGAGATTCACCAGATGGAATGCGTCCGGCACTTTAAAGTGAATATTAAGTATTAATATTGTTGTGTGATCCTGCTTCCCCTTCTCCCAAATAGATTGCCCCACTGTGCCGCTCAAAGCAAGGCTGAGTGTGAAGAGCACATGTTAAAACAGAGTTAACACCTGGCTATTGCTATTCCTAGCAAACAAAAGCCTATTTACTACGGAAATGATTCTCACACCCCTTCTAAGATCACCACAATTAAATTCTAACCTGTATATCTAATTCTATTAAAACATTTAAAGCTAAACTTACATACCTAAAGTTCCTTTTATATTGATAAAATTCATACATGCAAATATAACAATACACATCAAAGCTTCTTCTATGAAAAGCTAGTTTTCACTTAAAATTTTACAATTCAAATTGAATGAACTTAAAACCAGCGGCTATGCAGTTATTAACTCCTGAATGAATCAACTGTTAGAATTCTGCCGTCATTACATCAAAAGTCCATTTCATGCAACCAAAGGGCCAGGTAAAGACCACCCTACCAATTCTTGACCTAACTATAATGTTTTGCTTCTAAAATGCAAATCGGTAATCAATACAACAAAATCTTGCTCACTGTTTTAATAAAAACAAAAACTAGTTTGGTTTGGTTCATACCCAAAGAGTTTAACTATAGGAAATCCATGACACTGGCCCTGAACCAGCTGAGCTGCAGATCCCAGAGGGAAGCCTTGGTGATTCTGTGCCACTTAAACCTCAGCCTGACTGCTCTAGAAGTCCGAAGTATCCGAGAAGGGAGAAGACTGACTGGGAGAAAAGAACGATAAAAGACTGGTTCCTCTGTCCTTCTCTCCCTTTCTATATTCTCCATAAATAATTCTATTTTAGTTACTTTTTCCTAAGGAAGGGTCATTTGAAAGTAAGTTTCAGGGGGCTGTAAAGCACTGGGGAAGGAGTGCAATAAAGGAGAAAAAAGATAGACAATAACATGCCCAAAATTTTAGCAAAGCCCATTAGTAATTTTGTGCTAATTAAATGTAATAGCCTATTTTCTGAAATGGAAAAAGTAATACTCATTCCACCTCATAACCTATTATATAACCTGTACTGAGTAAATTATTCAATTAAAAAGAATTTCCTCCTTTACCTTTTACCCCATGGATGAGTTATTCAGAAACAAGACAATCTACATAAAGCTGTAAGTTTCTGTAAAATATAGGCAGAAAGTTGGAAACAACTGCCTTTCCACTTCACATGTACCAAGTGACTGTGAATTTTAATTAACTGTTTCCTCTGTTGCTCATGTAGGTTTGGAATCATCCAAGGAAATCATCCCCGTCTTCTGAACGGCTTTCCACCCTGTCCTGAGGAAAGTTCTGACTCCAGGCTCTTACGTGCTTTTTTACCCATTCTTGAAAAGCTTTTATAACAACTATACATCACTGCCAGTAAGACTAATTCTGTTCTCTGGCTTAAAATAATAAAATACTGAATTGCTTAGGCACTGTGAATTAAGCCAGCTTTAATCACAAAATGACCCAAAATGGGACCACCTGACAAGAGGTGACTAAATATTAATAGGATTCCTTTTCCAGCTCTTTAAACGTACACTTTAAAAAGTTTCAAACTAGGGGGCCAGCCCAATGACGTAGTAGTTAAGTGTGTGAGGTCCACTTCCTCGGCCTGGGGTTCACACGTTCGGATCCTGGGTGCAGAACTAGCACTGCTGGTCAAGCCACGCTGTGGTGGTATCTCACATAAAACAGAGGAAGACTGACACAGACGTTAGCTCAGTGACAACCTTCCTCACCCCAAAAAAAAAAAGTTCCAAACTAAAATTCCAAAACATAGATTAGTCTTCATCACTATAAAAGCATACTAATTCATTTTTCCATGATACTATGCACTCCAAATGCTTAAAGGTTGACACTATGTCTTATTTATTTATTATGTTCTTTTATTATGGAGTACAGCAGACTGGATTTGTAATAAATTTTAATTAGAGCATACCAGCTTGATTTATCCATTCATTCAAAACCTCTGAGTGAGCACTCTTGCTAGGTACCATGAAATACATTGGTGAATAAAACAGACAAGGTCCCTCCTCTCACGGAACTAAAGGAGGATACAGACAATAAATTAAACAAACTTATAACTACTAGCTGTGTTAGGTGGAAAGAAAGCATTGAATGGGGTACACTGGCTAAAAAAAGCTAATCGGGGGACAGGAAAGGCCATTCTGAGGAGGCAACATTTAGCCCAGACTGAAGAGGATAAGGAACCAGCCTCGGAACGTACATACCAGAGACTGGAATGAGCTGAAAAGCCTTGAAATAGGCAGAAACCAGCACACCTAAGAACGAAAGTAGCTGGTGTGGCTACAGAAGAGCTTGACAGGTCAGTGTAACACATGGAAAAAGGACCACGTCAAGCAGGGGGTCTTGCTGGCCAGGTCAAGGAGTCTGGATTTTCTTCTGATGCAACAGGAAGCCACTGAAGAGTTTTAAATAGGAGGCTTACATAAACTGATTTATATTTTGCAAAGATCATCACGGCTGCTGCGGAAAAATAATGGAGCGGAGAGTGGTAAAAGAGGAAATGGAGAGACCAGTTAGGAAGTTATGGCCATAGTCTAGGCTAGAAATGATGGTGACCTGGCAGCAGAGACGGAGCAAGAGCCAGAGCCAGAAAAGAGATCTCTTTGTGGAAAGAAATGACAGGCTTATTCAGGGATAGGTATTGGGTATGAGGGAGGATGACGACTCCCTGGTTTCTGACTTAGGCAACAAGGTAAACAGTAGTGCCATTTTTTACTGAGATGGAGAAGACAGGGAAGGAAGAAGAAGGAGGACATCAATCAATAGTTTTGTTTTGGACATCTAAAATTTTAAGATGTCTACTGAGATATGCAAGCAGAAATGTCAAGCAGGTGGTTAGATAAACGAAACTGGAGACAGGGAATAGGTTGATGCTCGAGAAATAAACTGAGGAATACTGAGTATACAGACACCAAGAGATTAGATTAGATCAGATCAGCTCATCTTGTTTACTAATTTTCCAATTTGGTGTGCAGACTTAATGAAGATGCAGATTTGAGCACTACCCTGCAGAAATTCTGACTGAGTAGGCCTGGGGAGGGGCATAGGAATTCACATTTCTTCGTAAGTACATGAGTGCTTCTAAAGCCGCTGACCCTCACACTACATTTTGAGGATCACCAATCTAGAGATGGAAGAAAACAAGGTCCAGGACTGAGAATTGAGAAATTCCAAATTTACATCTTGGGTAAAGGAAGACAAGTGTGCAAAGGCCAGTGAATGTGAACAGACAGGGAAAACTGGACAGTGGGTACTCCAGAACTCAGACACAAGGGCGTGGTAAAGTGTGTTCACTACCTCCGAGAGGAGAGAAAAGCGACACCGGATTTAACAATAAAATCACTGGTCCTCTTGGAGGAAGGGGCAGAGACAATCTAGAGCACTTTATGAAGTAAATGAGAAACGAGGAGGATGATGGCAACTCATAAGAAATTTTGGCTCTGAAGGGGAGTAGATAAAAGGGGCAGTAATTAGGAGAGGACAGAAGGTATTTAAGAGGAAATTTAGATGCTTTTATAGTCCATTTTTGACCCAAAACCTGTGATGTTTTACCAAAGTTTAACTATTTGAATTCTATTTCACATAACAAAGTTATTTATTAAAAAAAAAAGTCCTTCATTTCAGACTTTAAATATCCCACCTATGACCACACAGAATTTTTCAGTACCAATTATATATAGCACTTTCCCCCAAAAACAGAGAGAACCAAAATTTCAAGTGTTTCCCCTCTCCACAAAAAGTCATAACCACTTCACCCTCTAGCTCTTCTTGTTATTTACCCTTGCAAGATCCTCTATTTCAGAACTGAAGTTTGTTTCTCCTTCCATCATTTCTTCCTCTTCTAATGTTCGTTCATCATCAAAATCATGAACCAGCATGTCAGCTGATGGATCAAATTCATGGTCATCTGATGTTGCTGAACCTCCTGGTAAAGAATATTTTTAAAAGTTTGGTAAACCAAATTAAGTGTATCATTAATATTAATTTAATGTATAAGGTATTTGAAGCTGAATATAACTCAAATAAAAATAGCAGGGAAAAGCTATGCATAGCAAGTATCACTGTTTTAGAAAATTCTTGCCCTTACTCATCATCCCCCTGAAAAATCTCTTAAGGGATTACTTTTTGCCCCATCTCACATCTACATATTCAGTTACAACTGCAAAACTGGATGTTTATAGCTTTAAAAAAAGTGTGTAGAACTTTAAAAAAGAGTATTGTAATCTTCTAAACATGAAATCTGAGTTATAAAGAAAAATGGTCATATCAAGTAAGAATGATCTTTGGTGTAGGGGGAAAAAATCACAATTTGACTGATATTTAATAGACTCAATGAGTATGAACCCCGTTGGCCCCCAAGAAGAATATATATAGTCATGTGAAATATACAGTCATCTAAATATATAGTCCAGAGAAAATAACAGCTGCACTCAAATATTATTCTTCTATCAGCACTTTCGAGAAAATATATAGGTAGCTGTTTTTAACTTAGTTGATTTTGATCTGAAATAACAAACATAGAATATAAAAGCAAAATTTATTAAAATTGCATACAGAACTCTTACGAAAGCCATTAAAAATAATCTAATAAGTAAGTGATGTGTAAGCTAATCTATTTTTAGCTTGGTGGCTGGGGAATACTGCTGTACTCAATAGAGTCAAGCCTTGTAATAGCAGGCTGCAAATGTTGGGCATATATATTCTGTAAACCATCCCCACATTTGGCTATTGCCAAATCTGGAGTTAAGTTTGCAAAAGCATTGTTTACTAATAAACAAATCAATTATTTAACATTAAAAAATCAAGTGGCAATTTCTTTTATCAGTTTAAACTGTTAAAGGTTATATTAACAGATGTACCAACATTTCCATTTCACTCCAGTAAGAGAACCAATAAGTAAAAAAAAGAGATAGAGAGGCCGATTTCTTGACCACTAGACTACTAGGGATAAGGGGGCACCCAACACTCAGGGTTCTTCTCGCCTCCCTTAATTTCTAGCATGAGAACCATTTTTGAGTGCTTGATATGTGCCAAATACTATGTTCAAGCACTTCACATACATTCTCATTTAATCTTCAAACAATCCTATGAAAAACAAAGACAAAAACTTGAGGCTCAGAGAGTTTAAGCGGCATGTTTTAAACTCAGAGCCAGTAGGTGGCAAGGATGGAATCTGGACCCTGGGTCTGCTACTTCCAACACCTGTGCTTTCACTGCGCTCCACGCCCGCTCTAAGTCACAGCCTCAGAAACAGTAGGTCTCCGCCTTGAAGAACAGTTGAAGAGAGCCCGTTTACCCAGATGAGCCAACTGCAAGCCAGGTCAGGGGGCAAAGCACTTAAAGTCTTCTTTGAGGAACATCACAAAATATTGATATTAAAAATAAAATAACTAAACTATTCTTTTGTTTATTATTTAGCAATAAGGCATATTATAGTACAAATGAGTATCAAAGTTTTAGAATGATTTGCAAAATAAAAACATTTAGAAAAGTGTATTATCTTAATTTCTTCTGGAAATGAAGAAAAGTGCGACAATTTTAGTAGGGCATCTTAGTACTGGTTGAGGGACTGGACACAAGTTTCCACAGAAGCACAGTGTGAGAACCATTAATTTAGTTGTTGCTGTCTTGCCTCAATCATTCTCTCTTCTTCCTGAGTTTTCAATGGAAACACTCCCCAAACTTTTCAGTCACCCAGCAATCTTCTAGGACACGTACTCAATAATTCTGTATTCCTACAGATGATGCTGTACTATTCTTCCTCGTAGGCATAATGATCCTAAAACACCTTGCAGCGCCACTGTCTACTACTCCCCTAATAATAATATAATTCCTACTGGATGCAAATACTGTCAAAAATAATTATGCGTAATTCCTTACTACTTATACTCTTTTACCAACTAAAAAAAAAAAAAATCAAGCTCACATGAGGACATAGCACCTTTTCATCAGCATTATACAACTTACCTGAAGTCCCCCATTTTTAGGTCATTATTTACAAAGCCAATTGTATTTAAAGCATTGCCACTTCACCTTCCCACTACATGAAATAACAAAGTATGGGTGACCCTTTTCTCCCTTCTCACTCTAATTTCTTTCCCCAGATACACACTGCACTGTTTTCTATAAACTTCCAATTTCAATTTTTTTCTTGCTTTTATCTGACCTCTTTGTTTTATTTGACTTCTTTTTAGCCTTGTTCTTTGGGACCAACTAACCATCCTATTCCTTTCTGTTAATTACTAGTCCCATCATTAGGCTGTCTCCTAGGGAAAAAAAAATCCCAAAAATGTATTATTAGGGGTAGGGAGTCTGGTGCTTTATGTAAAGAAATATTTTGCTTCAGAGTAAGGCAAATGCCACTGCTTTGTCATAAAATTCCATCCTACACTAAAAGGTATGTTACATATTTGCAAAGATTCAAAAGATAACTTCAGTTTATAATATACCATATAACATACTCATACCATGTGTAATCATTTTACTACCTTCCGCACCCTAAAATCCCCACCTCTAATGGCTACTAGTCTTACAGGTAAAGCCTTGTACTACGCCTCCATATTGGTTTACACCGGTGGAGTCTAGAGACAAACCACTTAGCCTACGTCATGTGACAATTATTACCGGCATCAATTCCAAAGTGCAGATGTTGCAAAGGACACAGCTTCTCACCAGTGAACCAAAAATTATTTTTTTACATGAAGCTTCTGGTCCTATTTTTTTCTACCAACTTTTGTAACTGCCTACAATTAGTATTATTCATAAGAACAATAAACATTCCCTTGGGCAGAAGCCCGATATTAACAAATGCTGTCTACCTCAAAAGATCTTCCTCAGTCTGAAAACAATTAAAAAAAAATCACTCAATCTATTTGTATGAGCATTCAGCAAGAAGCCCATCAAAGACATGTGCATTCTTCAAACTCCACTCTTCTTCCAGTTCAGCCCAGGCTGATTCAAATGCAATGGAAACTACAAAATCCATTTATTAATGCCACTTTTAGAGTACACATTTTTAGGTACCCATGTATTATGTGATGAATGTCTCAAAAATTCATAGAAAAATATCTAAAACTCAGTCTATTTGTGATGTCACAACGTTAACAAAAACAACTAGAACCTATTTTTTCAAAGAAAATGATTTCTGTGTTTGAAAGAAAAAAAAATACTAGGAACAATTCCATGTCCTAAAAAGAAAATGGTAACCTAATATTTATCTGAGATCAGATTAATTCCAACCTCAATCATCAAGAACATATTTATAAACCAGGAAGTAAAAAAATTAATCCTTGAGTTTCAGAAATATCACAAAGCCCAATGTACTTTATCGCCGAGTCAAACATCTTCAGCTAAAATAAACATGACAAAATCAACTGTCAAATGAGCCCACTAGTCATTTACAAGGGACTGGAGGAAGCTAGTCCAACCACTACTTGATGCATTGTACCACACAGAGTACCACGATTTGTCTTCATGAAAAGAACTCTGAACCATTAAAAAGAAGCTTATGTTAAGCATTTTTTACAAACTAACTTTCTAAAATCTAAAACACAGAAAGGTGATTGCTTCAATAATCTGGAAAATTCAGTAATACATCATATCTAAATATTCAATATATGCAAGACGTCTTCAAATCAAACACTGCATGCCTCAGAGGGCTCTCTTTCTCACTCTTCTTTAGCTATATTAGGCTGTTCCTTAATCAGCGTACTCCACCGCAGAAGGAAAAGTCCCTAGACACTGAGGCAGAAAGACTAGTAGAAGACTCATTTCTGGCCATTATTTAGCTCCAACCAACTGCTGCCACATGGGAATGCTGTACCCAGTGGTGCCAGAACCTCTGATTGATCATAAGAAGCCTAAATCCAGATTTTTATAAAATATTCTAATTTTTTTAAGGTCACTAGACTGGCCAAACAAAAAACATTTGTGGCCCAGATTTGGTCCAAAGATCACACGTTTACAATCGCTAATGAAAAAATGAATCTGTACCATATTTGAAAGAGAATACAAAAACCTAAAGCTATACAGAGGACAAAACTTGATCCTACTCAAATCTAAAAATAACTTCTGTAACTTACAACATTAAGTACTCATTTGGTGAATGTTTTGCTTATTTTTCCCTCTCTCACTAAATGCATTAAGAATTTTTTCCTCAAATAAAATACTTTGAAATTCCTGTGCAAACAAATATTTCTAAGCAGTTAGTGACTCTTCTTAAAAAAAATACACTTCATATATACTTCAAATCAAACAGCAATTAAAAACTATAAGAAATACACGTGGCAATTCATCAAACAAAAAGAGAAAATCCACCGAGAGTTACGAGGTTGAACTCACAGCAGCCTCAGCTGCACTTTCATGGGCAGTCAGATATTTCACCCATTTCTTTTCCCCAGAGAAGAGCAGCATTCAGAGGAAAAGCAAGTCAGGTAACAGTCTAACTCCTCTCCTCTTACGCAGCTAACAGGACAAATCTGAGTCAAACAGAGATGATAAAGATTACAGAAAACACTTACCTGGACTGGAAGACTCAACAGACGGCTGAGGAGGGGAGAAAAGAAGAAAAGTTAGCATCTTTGTGCAGTAAGTATCCACAAACATTACTCAATGACTAATATGACACCAAAACTACAGTAAGTGTGAATGTCTGTATTGTCTAAGACAAACTAAAACTTCTGGTGTAATCCTTTCTCTGACACTATATTTATTTAAACAGAAAAAATTCAAAACACTAGAAACAGAGACTATATACGGAATTGACAGATTTTAAAGACAAATATGGGTCTTATAACATATGTGACTTGAGAGATGATTTTAGATCATAGAATTTTCTAAATCCTCTTTCTTATCAATACAGGGAAAATTACACAGAAGGTTTGCTATCAACCTGGTTTCTGGCTTGCGTATGAGAAGGGAGGTGGAAACAATTTAAGACACTATTTTAAATAAAAATTATATTGTAAGAAAGAAGGAAAATTAAAATGTTACTTAAGCACCAAACAGTACATTAGGTTAACTTTACTAACAACATATTTTTAAATTATCACAGAATTAGCAACCTTTAGAGCTAAAATCTAGAGGTTATCTGTTGGAAGATCATAAAGATTCCTACTTATAATGCCTCTTGTACTGTACCATTCTACCTCTCATAAATTTAACCACAAGCATCTGGAAGATTTTAAAGATAAAACTGTTAGCAACTTATTTTAGTAATACACCACTTGACAATTTGTGGCTGTGCCTTATCTTATTCAGTTAATTCACAAATAGAAACGAGTCATCTACAAACATAAACTACTAAGACAAACTCAATAACAAAAACTCAAAAGATGCTTCAAACGACAAGCTTATAACTAACACCTTGCCTATTCATTCAGAGTCATCTATTTCATGCCTCTTAGAAGTCAGAGGTTGGAAAGCCAAAAGCATTAACAAAAAGAAATAGGAATATTGTAGTATTCCTGCTCAGTAATGAGGCAGAGAGGCAAGAAAAATAAAACAGAAATGAGGAAGGTGCCCAATTTTTCAAAAGCTAGACATCTAAGACAAATTTTTATAGGGTATTAAAACTGCACATTGAAAAGTGTCCACGTAATGCTACTGTAGTAAGTATGACACTTTAGATTCTACATGGTGACAGGTTCTTTTGAGGCACACTTTTGCAAAGGTCCTATGTTTTTCCTTTTAATTCTTGGAAGAAGATGGTTCTTGCCTATAGCATTGTCTTATTCTAATAAAAGACTGACAGTATTCAGTATTACGTATTTTCAAGCGACCACCATTATCTTTATTTAAAAGGTACTCTGCCACAACAGAGTCAAAACACTGCTACATTTTAATTCGCTTCCTCTAATGGGAAGCTGAAGAAAAGCACGACAGAGTAATGTGACCATGAAGAGGGTTTCTAGTTTGCTTAACATCTTCTGGGCAGAGCTACATATTTCTGGCTCAAAATGGATTTAACTATCACATAAATTATTACACAGCCAGTCAATATTTTAAAATATTAATCTACTTTTCTTTCATGCAATTATACTTTATTTCCCAAGTTTAAGCACAACTTCTGTGCAAGGTTACAGAAACATTAATGACTATCTTCACCTGGTCCCAGGTTCACTATCCAGAGCAGCCTTTTGATGCTATTTTTCCCTTTTAGTATAATTTTGCAACAGGTTTGCATGGCATAAACAAGAAAATCCAGCATTTCTTTCAAATTAGGAGCTTAAAAGAAATGGTTCTTCGAGCGTTTAGTTCTTTTTGAACACTCCAATAATTATTCCATTTAACAGTTTTCTGATAAAAAAGGCTTTCTGATTAAAAATAAGTTATTCTAGGAGCCGGCCTAGTGGTTAGGTTTGTGCACTCTGCTTCGGTGGCCCAGGGTTCATGGGTTTGGATCCCAGGCGCAGACCTACACACCGCTGATCAAACCATGTTGTGGTAGCATCCCACATACAAAATAGAGGAAGATTGCCACAGACGTTAGCTCAGGGTCAATCCTTCTCACACACACACACAAAGTTATTCTACTCAAGAATAAAAGCTACATTTTTACTTATGTTAGATTTTGGCAATAACAGAGATATTGAACTGTGAATGGCGTCTATATACTTTAATTTGTAAAAGGCCTCAAGCAGCACTAGATGCCAATAAATACCATACTGATTGTTATTTTATTGGGAAATAGGTACCACTTTAAAGTTTTGAAAAAGGCCCCAAATATTTTCCGTACATTAAGATACCAAATGTTTAGAAGACTGATAACATCTGTAGGCATAGCTGGCATAAAGTAGAACATCCAGTGTTCAAAGATAGCATTAATGATCACATTATGTCAGACATACTAGAACGTTCCAAGAACCATGACTTGACTGATGGTCTATCTCGATGAGGATGAAGACGGAGAAGTAGGGATGGTTTGCCCATAGATACATATTTAAGTGTCCTATGTGCAAAATAAAATTCCATTGCATCAGTCTGGGGAGGGTGGGAATGAGATCAGTTTCTTAAAAGTTAATTATATCCAGTTAAATCAAAGATGAGCTTCTGGAAACCTGGTGTTTGAAAACAGTGTATATTGCAAATATTACTTTTCCTCAGCAAAATTATCTTTCAAAATAAAATATGACTTTAGTATCATAATACAGGAGATCTTAATGTGAAATGAGGACATTTTTTATTTGGGTATTTCAGAGAATAGAACCAGCTTACATTTATATAGTACTTCATATTCTCAAATGTAAAAGTTACCTGACCATAACCATAAACCTGGCAATAATACCTGCCCCGCCTACCTCATTTTATAGATTAGCAAACCCAAGGAGATACTGTGACCTGATCAAGGTTCCATGGTGGGTGGTGAAGGTGGAACTTAAGTCTAGGACCTGATTCCTTCTGTACCTCCCAGGAAAACAACCATGTAAAAAAATGTTTCTCTTTACCTCTCTCCTCCTTCCCTCCTACTTTTTCTTTCTTTTTAAAATGGTTTTCATCTGTTCAAAGCATATTTAAAATGTGACTGCAAGTTGTCATCTGTCATGTCAGACTATTATCTATGTCTTGTTAGGAACTGGTATCTCTAATAATACCCTCCAGGAAAACCGGCAACATCCACCATTAGTGATGACAGTAAACTGGAAAGGGGGAAGGGGGAAAAAACAAAACCAAAGCTAAAGAGGTAAGCCTTTGTAACAATATCTATTTTTAGAAAAAGCTCAAACTATAAAATGTAAGCAGTAAAGAAGATTTCACATTGGGGATTACAATGTATTTAAAATGCACTCATATATTATTGGTACAAACATGAGTTGGTTCAACCACTCTGGAGATCACTTTGCCAATATGTACTTACCCTACTGCTATGCCCAAAAAAGCACACCAAGATATCTGTATAACATTCATTACTACAAAGTTGTTCACAGCAAAAAGATGGGAAAAAATTCAAAGTCGATCATCTAACTAGTTAGAAATGAAATACAGTTCTTCCAAGCAATGGAACACTATTAATTAATCCATTAAAAAGGAGAGACAGATCTGTTTGTATTAAGAAAAAAATGCCAAAAAATTATACACATATATATAGAGTAAAAAGAAAACTGGAGAGGAAGGAGTAAATTTGGGCTGGAATATAAATAAAATTTTCTTTCCCCCAAAAGGATACACAAGAACCTGTTCACAATAGTTACCTTTAGGGAATGGGTTGGGGAGAAAAGCCTTTTTTTATTTTATACCTTTCTGTACTGTTGGAATTTTCTAACCACTTACAAGTGTTACTCTGTTTTTTAAAAAGAAAGTGAGTGGAGATTATTTTGTGGAATTATGAGTCATTTTCATTTGCTTCCTTTACTTTTAGATTTTTTAAGAAAACCTAGGACTTGTCACATTTTTTAAAACAAGTCTATAATTTTGGAAAGTAACCTAGTTCTCTTCTGAGTACACAAATAATTGTTTTATCTGAGATGGAAAACATAACACTAGACAGACACACACAGAGCATGGGTAGACTAAATCAAATCTAAAAATGAACTGTAGTAACTTTTACAGCAGCTTTTACACCTTCACCCAGACACAGAATTGTTGATCAAGTTGCTAAGAGCGGTAACAAATATTCAATGCAGTAGATTTTTTCAAATGTTTCTCTTTTGTGTTGTTCTAGAACATGGTGAGAAATATCCTATACACCAGAAAACTATAAACTGGGAGAGAGTAAAAGATCAACTAACTACAGCATTACCATAAATAAATCAATAAACAGATAAGTAAGTAAAAACACAAAGCAATCATTAGATTTTCTTTTCCAATGAACATAACTGTTAGAACCAATTTTTCCCCTCAAACCAATTCCACCACCTTTTCTTTAAGTGTTATCACCTAATTAGTAATGCAGACACTAAATGAGAGGTTCTCACAGCGATGGGGATGGGGATAGAGCCAGGAAGGAGGCAGGGTGGAGAATGCAGAGGGACTGTGCCAAGGGTTCCCTAGCCCTCTTCCTCCACACGAAATTAAATCACCTAACTTTGCTGTTACCCTGAGGAATTCTGGGGCATAAAAAAGGTTGCGAAAGTCTTGGAGTTAAAATTAGCAAATTTACTACAGTAGTAGCAATCCAGAGGGTGAGTAGCTACCACTAAGCACTGGGAACTCAGAAGCCTAGGTTCCAGCCTTAACCGTGCCACACACTAACTGCGCAACACAGGACAAACTGCATAAACTCTGCTCAGTTTCATTTTCTCCAAGATAAAAAGATTTAGATTTCTTCAAGTTTAGTTCACTTTCCTTTGAGATCTAAGTTCTTTACTTTTATTATGAATTGCTCAAAAGACGTAACACTACTAAGCTAAATGGATAGGATATGTTTAACAGACTCTCCTAAATTTATTTTTTTAAATCTAGGACTATTGAGAAAGGATGATCTCAAATTGCAAAAAGCTTTTTGAGAGCACTACTTTATGAATTTCATATCTACATAAGCATAATTATAACAGTCATTTTTCTAAACCACAGAATAAGTCAAACAGAATGGGTCCCAAGCAACTACTGGTACTTGACAGTTTAATCACTGCAATGAATTTTGAAACCATTTGCAAATCTTTTGAAATATACAGGGACTCAATCTGAACTTCAAGCAAGAAATTTCTATACAGCGCATTACTTTTCATAAAGACATCCTGAAGTTTCAATGGCAGTGTTTTATTTCATAATTACTTGGGAAACTGATTATGTAGTCTCACTTACAAGAATTCTCTAAAACTAATTCACTTTTGTATTTCCCCCACTGACCTTTCTGACCTTTTCTAGCACTCTATTATTCCCTTTGAATTAAGCTTTTTAGGACTTTCATGCATGGTGTTCTTGATTACTTTAGGTAAATCCTTAATAGTTCTGAAGTATACATACTAAAAAAAATTTCCTTGCCAGTAAAGGACATTATTTAAGGCCTAAATTCACTGCAGTGAAACCAGTTTTGTTTAGAGCAGACATCAACACTATCAAGAGTAACAGTCAGGATGATCCTATTTCCTTAAAATACAAATTCCAAATACACTCAAAAAATGCTAGTAAGCAAGGAGTCTGTTTTTAAGAGGAACGGACAGAAATGATAGTGAATAAACAGATTATGTATCATTTCTGGAAATATTAAAATACTTAAAACTAATACAGAAAAGCAAGTCCATTAAATTTTCGTCTCTTTATATGGCAGCAATATGGCCGAGGTGAAAAGAAAGATCTTGCATTATGCTGTGGCTTTTTTTCCCTGAGAAGAAAGTCCCTTATGAGTTTACAAACTCCAAAATAAAAGACAAATTGTTCGTTCCCAAAGGTTCCTACACCACATTCCTTACAAAACCCACAGGATCAACTATGTCTTCCTCTCTCTCTCACTGCATTCGTAAAACTGTGACTATCCTGTCATCTCCTTCCTTAAGTGTGACTAGGAGAGCCTCCTTTTAGAAGGTTGATAAATAATTTTAAGGGATAATAAGCAATGAGAAATATCACCCAAAAGTATTAAGAAGGGGAGCATATGTCATTTAAGCACATTAAATACGTTTTTAATGTTACCTCAATTTGAAAAATCATTAAATACGTTGTTCCTAGTATGGATTGACTAAGATGAACAGATCAAGCATGAAAAATTAGTATATTCTATTCACATCTAAAGCAATTTGTATTCAAGAATTACATATTTTTCTGGAAAAACAAGGTGAGGGTCATTCTCCTATACAAGAAACAACAACAAAACCTCCCAGAAGTATAATACCTACATTTTTCTCTGGAGACATGCTTCTTCAATAACCTGTTTTCCCCTCAGATTTATCGAGTAAATGCATATTGCTGCCTTCCACAGACTGTCATTCCACCAGTTAACTTCAATCCTCAGGTCCACTTAAGCAGAAGTGCGGTAGCACAGCATGTGAATTATTTTACCACATGCTTTATATTGGCATCGCAAAGAAAGAATTTCCCGAGAGCTTACCCCAAAGCACTCTATAAACCAAGCATTTCTCCTTCATCTATTCTTTTAAGTGATTAGTCTCTAAACCCATCCCAATTACTAAAATATTGAGATCAGAAAATTATAAATTAATTTTACTTTTCACCTCTTCACCTGTTTTAGATTTTTCTGTAGGACACAAATGAAGAGGGTTCCTCCACTCTTCCTCGAAACTCACTAGAAATAAAACCATCTACAAAGAACTGAATATAAAAAGACGAATTTTTTTAAAGATACCAGGTCACTAAATAAATGCACTGAGAACAAAATCAGGTTTTTTTCCTTCTTGGAATTGAACCATCCATGTGTTCCTACAGAACATGAGTTCCATCCTCCAAGTGATGCAACTTTCAAGAAAACTAAAACATGCACTTGAAAATATTAGGAAATGGATTAGTGACTCAAAATATCGCTTTTCCTCTCTGACATTAACGCAACCATCTTTAATTTCTAAAAGAAGAAATGAAATATTAGTATACTACATTTACATATTAAGTTTCCACTGTGCCGGGCAGTTAAAATTTCTGGGTGAGGTTTTTAAAACTTAAATTTCACTGTATTTTTATACACTAAGGTATTTTCCTTTAATAATATCTGGCCTTAAAATATGACTACAGAACTTAAAGCTCAAACCATCGCAGCAGCACCACGAGGGAAGCAGCCACATCAACCATTACAGCACACTGCTGCTCATCTAAAGCGCTCTCACTGAAAGCAGCACCCACTGAAGGCTGGCCGACAACACACATCGAAGTCCAGCTACGTCCACCCCCTTTCCCCCTCACATAGGAAGGAAAGAAGCACTTAAGACCCTCACCAGGACTAAAACTCTTTCAGCCCAGTGGACTAAACCCAGTCACATTTAAGTGAAATGCAAACTACTATGTCTTCTCCAACTCACGTGCCTTGAAACACAATGCTTTAACCTCAAAGAGCAAAGGAAATGGAAACAAATCTAAGATCTAAATTTAGTTTTAAATCAGAAATATTAAATGTGTTAGAAAGAATATTGGCAGCAAACAGCCCTGCTACAGTAAAACCTTTCTAGTTCTTTAACAGCAAATACGCTAGCACATAAATATAAAGCCAGTTTCCACAAGGGAAGCAGAAGGCGCCCCCTAAAAGCCACTCCAGAAAAGTTAACCTGTTGGTCCTTCCAATCAACAGGTACATGAAAAGTGCTCCAAATTAATATTTTTCTATAATTTAACCATGTTTCTGTATTCCAAGGTTTAAAACGGAGATTTATGGTATTGATGAAAGTACTCACCACTGAGCTCATTTAGCAAATCATGAAGACGAAAACTGGGGGCTGGATGGCAAATAAAATTACCTACTTCCTGAATCTGTTTTTGGGGTGCCTCCGAGACCAGGAAAATTGTAATTCACACAAGAGAAACGGCTTATCAATCATTTAGAGTGCCTCTACTCAAAGAGACATACAAGTCCAAGTATATCACCTCTTGAACTCCACGATGTAAAGACTAATGAAACCCTTCCAAGGATAAGGGGGAAAAAAAAGTTAAAAAAATTTTCAGACATTTAAAGGTTTAAATCAGAAGCAAAAACTTAAACCTCTAGTGGCACATACTAAGTTCGAATTAATAACAGTCGCTGTTTGCCCGCCGACTTGAGGCCCAAACACGTAAAAAACCACCGGAAAAACGAGGCTTTGGGTACTCACTTACTAGAAAACGAGCAAAAAGAAAAAGAAATTGTTCCACAAGGTAGGGAGAAATTAGAGGAGAAAGAAGACAAGAATCGAGCCTTGATTTGGAAGAGGAAAAAAAACCCCCAAAACCCTGGAAAGTAAGGCGGGGGGGGGGGTGGAAAGCAACTCTTGTGAAATGTAGGAAAGAGAGGTTCTAGCTGGGGTGGGGGTGGGGGGGTAGAACTGTTGGAGAAATTGGGAGAAGCCCCCCAAACTAGAGGGTGGGCCGCGAAAGGCCAGGGGGCTTCTCCTCGCGCACCCCATCCCCATCGGGAACAGCAGCGTTAGCCCGAGGCCGCCCGGCCTGCGCGCTCCCCCGACACGGCCTGGATGTCAGCGGCGGGGGGACGCGGAAGGGCGCAGGAGCATCTCGGCGCGAGGGAAGAAACTTCGCTCAAGAGGAAGCAGCAGCTCCGCTCCCGGCCCCGCACCGCCCGGCGAAGTTGCGCCACAGGCGCCCCTGCCCGGCGGGCGCCCCCCGCCCTCCCCGCCGCACCCCTGCGCGGCACCCGACCCCCGAACTGCCCCCGAAGTCCAGCTGCGCCGCCGCTCCCCGACCCCCGCGCAACCCAACTAAGTTCCCGGGACGCTCCCGCCGAGCGCGGCCTGTTCCGGACAACAGGTGGGCAGCGGCGCCGCAGGGCCGGGCCTCTCCCAGTCAGGCCCACCCCGCGCCCCCCGGCGGCCTGGGCACCGGCGACGGGACGGGGCGGGGGCGCTCGCTCCCTTACCTCCGCCATGTTTGCCGTACTGACGGGTCACATCTCCGCGGCGGCAGCCGCTGGGTCACGGCCAGAACCCGGATGTGAGACTCGGCAACGGGACTCCCGCCGCCGCCGTCTCCGCCGCTCCCGCCGCCGCTGCCTCGGCGGGGACGCGCAGGCGCCGCCCGAGCGCGCCCACCACGCCCCACTCCGCCCCCTCGCGGCGCCCGCGCCCGCCGGGCGGCAGGGCGGGGAGGGGCGCGCGCGGGCGCAGGGCGCGGCCCCGCGGCAGGCCCCCCCGGGAGCGCGGAGGGGCGGGGCCGAGGCGCGGCGGGAGCCGGGCATCCCCGCGCCGCGCCGAGCCGCCCGCCGGCCGGGCCGAGGGCTCGAGGACCATCGGTCAGGGCGGGGGCCCGAGGAGCCGCGCGAGCGCTCCCGCCGCCGGGAGAAAGACACGTTCTCTTTTCCACGCAGGCCTTCTTGGAAGCGCAGCTGCTGGAAGACGGATGTTGCTGTGATGCAACAAGGGCAACTAGTGCGCTCTGAAAGCCGTTCTCTCTTGTCAAAGATTTCCGTCTCGGTGACTCCCGACAGGAGATGTAAAATCCCGCATCCCAAAATCTCAGGAGGTCCGAGCAGAGCTTAAGAAAAGGGGTTGTGTTAGGCGGTCTGCCATCCTCAGAGCTCATCTGCTTTTCCTCACACACCTTCCGAGATGCCAGTAGCAACACAATGGTGCAACGGTTGAATTTTGCACAACTAGCAAAAATTTTTAAATGTGAAATACTGAAAAGCTGCTCTTGCATGGGTATAATCGCCGACTTGACTGCATGGAGAGAGAACCTGCTTATTTGCAATGCCTGAAATGCCTGCAATTTGAAAGTTTATTTTGATGTATTGGCCTAGAACTGCCAATTGGTCTCGATGCCAATGAGCGCCTTGATGATTGCCAGAGCCAATGAGGGCAAAATAACAAACACGCTTCCCCTCCATCCCTAAGGCGGATACCGGCTAATGCAAAGGTGATATTAAAACGTGCACTAACATATTTTACTGAACCAGGAGTCAAAAGTCTTATTTCAAAAAGACAGTTTTTCCCCAAATGTTCAAGGGTCCCTTCCTCTTGATGAAATTTCAAAAATGACTACCAAAATCAAACAGTTAAACATGAAACTTACTCATTCCATCAAAATAATGTGAAGCCAGCACTACAATATGTTGCATAAATGTGCACATACACACTTTTTCTTTAATATTTAACTTACAGTGCAATATGGGGAAGGCTGTTTTCTTAAGTTATTTGTATTCTCTTAAAATTTTAGACTCTATCAAGCAGTTTCCTATTTCCAAAGATTCAACATTAACTTGGAATTCTTACATCCAGTAATAACTTGCGCATGAATAATTTGTGCATTAACAGGTTTATGAAGTAGCTGCTAAGTGAAAGGACATTACCTGGTAATTTGACAGGAAAAGAGTCCACAGACAGTCTGTAAACCAATTAAACATAAACATCTGATGCACATTTTCTACTGAAAGAAAAGCAAGAGAAAGAAGAGAAAGGAAAACTTTAAGGTTCCCAAATCTACAAACAATTTTTACCATTAACTGTACTGTACAGTATTTTCATCTTATTTCTTAGACTACTTATATAAAAGTGTTTTTTCAGGATTTCTTGGGGGAATAAATATTTTAGCATAGGTATATAGTTCCCAAGAGTTACCCCTGTTGAATTACCTTAGTCCTTTGGACTTGAAATAAAACTGACTTTTTTTTAAAGTCAGTTCATATTCAAATAGTTTTCACTTTGAGATGCTTGATGGAAACAGCTGAAGGCAAAAAACCATGGACGTGCAGAGACCTGAAGTGGGTAAACATAAAAAGAACAGGGGGCCTAGAGGTAGAAACTCAGGCTTTATAGTACCATGGGGATGCAGGAGGATTTCCCATTGGAATATGAAAGCTAATACATGAAATTTAGCCGGTTACCAAAATGAAAATTAAAAAGTGTTCTCAACATGCAAGGTACAGGAGGAACTAGCTTGCTTGAGCCCATTTAATCTTTGATTCTTTAGTTAAACCTTCAACAAAAATCCTAGTTGTGATAAAAAGCTGGGTATCACGGTCCCTTTAGCTACTGAATGAATTCTGAAATAGGAGAATCGAGGTCTGAGACATCTTTGAATGGGTATCCATCTTACTGATAAATGACTTTTAAGTTTACTAATATTGTGTATCAATTTTACTAATTTTAGGTGGCATTATCATTTAGGGGAAAAAACTCCTTGTGCATTCTTCTCCTCCCCTTTTTCATAAATGTGGGTTCAGTAGTTTTCTTTTAGGTTCAGATATTCTCAAGGTAAAGAGAAACAGCTCCAATATTGTAAGTCATCGGTAACACATTACTACTAAATTCAGTATAGTTCTACTCTCCTTTATTTCTAGTGACATATTTATCTTCAAAAATTTTAGGAGCCACCTCAAGGAAAGCGAAGTCTTTTTCAAAACGCTTGCTTACCTCTCCAGTACCAAATACGTAAAAATTAACTATTCCTTAGCCATAGAACCTTAGCGTTGGATGGGACCTCGGAGGTCTTTAGTCACTTTCTACCGTGTCTAGCAGGAATCCCTCACGATGTTTCCCCACTACCAGGCTTGTCTGCCTGTGCTCAAGCACCTCCAGTGACTCACGGACTCATCAAGAGGCTGCTGTTTTCTAAAAAAGCTCTAATGTCTGGAACGTTTTTCTTTTTATTAAACCAGAGTCTACTTCCTTGTTACTTCCATTCATTTCCCTGAGTTCTTCAGCACTTTCCGTTAATTCAACAGATGTCTTCTTTGTATTCAAATATAAACAGTTAAAATTTATACTTGGGTTGACAAAAAATAAATCTTTAAAGCCTACTGATACTAGAAGAGCTGAAAACAGGACATGACAGAGTTAAAGGCGTGAGGAAATGTACCATCACTTATGAGCTGTTTAAAATTATCACAGTTTATAGTCCTGAGTACTGTGAAACCCAAAATGGTGGTTCTGTTAGAATTGTGTAGCGAAACATTTAAAGTTAAACTAAAAAGTGTGGTTTAATTCCAATTTTATGTGAAACTTGCGGCTAATGTCCCAAAGCAAAACAAATCACTATACAAAGCCTGAATAAATGCCTCTTTAGCTCCCATTCCCCACCTAAAGGCTTCCTTATTTTCAGGCAAACTCACATTAACTTTTACCACATTAAGCTACTCAAAATTGCTATTATATTGGGAAATTATTTTTAAGCAATTTACCGAATGCTCCGTTAAAAAGTTACTAAACAATTTTACAGAGGGTATAATACACACACACACACACACACACCCCCCTCAGAGTTATTTTGCTATTAACAAAACATTTTAAGGTCACAATTTTACTTCAACCAGTATCTTAAACCGACCAATAAACAAACTTCTTTGGAAATTTACATATACCTAAGAAATAAAACCTTTTATTCAGTACCAACCTGATTCAAATGTAAGTAATATATACCTATGCTATATAAACACATCTGTTATGCAACTCAAAAAGGTACCTCTCAAAGTCTACCAAGAAAATACCTGTAACAATTTCGACTCTGGGGCTGTTTGAATGAAACAGACTAATACAGCACATTCAAAACCCTAAAACCAAATTCTCTATCTAACAATTTTCAGAGTCCCTGAGTCCCTTCTGAGATTATTTTGTAAACTATTTCCCCAAAGTTTTATTTAAAAGTGACAACCTACACATGACATGCAGGTAAACATTTACAGATAACTAGTAATTTGGTTGAAAAACACCTAAATACCAAAAAGCTTCCCCTATTTTTAAAAACGACCTTTTAGCCAAGTCGAGAGTTTACCTTTAACAGGCAGATTGCAGGTTAAAGCAGTAACGCGTTACCTTTGGAAGCTCCACAGCTATGTGACAATCAGCATCGTCATTTTTGTTAGTTTGATTTTTATTAACGCCACCCTAAAACACTTATATAGCCTTTTGGTTGTTCAAAGAACAGTTTTGGTTTCTCTTTTAATAATTTTTACATAAAGAGTTTTACCCAGTGGCCCCATTTTATCAGATTATCACAAACCGATATTTTTAGGGTTCTTATATTGTTGACATTATTTTTATCTCACCCAAACTCTGGCAACTATCGGCCCATCAGCAGTTCTCAAACACTGGAACATATAAGAAGAGTAATACAGTATTTATATTGCTTGAGGGAGTTCGGATTTTCCCTCCCTTCATCTCCAAGTGTGCCCCTGCCTACCAGCATCACATCCGTCTTGTCTGCATTGAACCTCAACCAGTTGGTTCTTAACCACGTCCGAAACTCAGCCAGGCACTGGGAGAATCGAGCCACCACACCATCTGGATCAAAGGAAAGAGAGCCTCAGTAGTAAGGAGACCGGAGACCGTGACACCACAGCTCACCAGTCACCCTGTCGCTAATTTTTAAAAAGATGGCCAGGAATTAGGACAAGGATCCCATGACGATTTTAGAAAAACATTAATGAGCCTGGAGTAATGCAATCTGCAACCGACGGTAAAGGAATAAAAGCGACCCAATAAGTAGGTTGCCTCTTTCCACCCATGATTGAAGAAAGAAGGTTCGGTCAACTCTGGGTCATCTCGGCTAAGCGACCTCAGTGGACGGGCCAGTCTCGTATCTGCATAAGCTTTTCTGCAAAATTAGGAGTTTTAGCAATGGAGGAAGCTTTAGGGATCACTGGGGCCCAGAGAGGAGTAGTGACTCGCCCAAGGTCACACGGCAAGCGAGGACCAGAGATGGGCTCCAGGCCAGAGACCTTTCCACTAAAGGCTGGAAGAACAAGGCCAGTCAAAGGCGGGGGAGGCATCTGTCCACAGGGATCCTCCAGGGCTGGGAAGCCCTCTTCGAATCGCCCTTCCCTCCCTCGCTCCCTCCGCAAAGGGCCGCTTTGCCCGGGACCCTGCTCACCACAGGGCTGCAGTGCGAGCAGGAGCCTCCCGGGGCTGGGACAGAACCCGAGACGCCGGGGAAGAGGCGGAGCCACAGGGGGCTGGTCAGCTTAGCCCCACCCGCCGGGGTCCCGGCCGACAGGAGCCAGGGCGGAAGCCGACGGGGCGAGGCGAGCTCCCTCCGCAGCGGGCGCCGCCGCAGAGCCAGGACCGGGCGGGAGGGCGGCGGCGGAGGGAGCTGCGCATGCGCCGCGGGCGGCCGGCGACTCCGGGGCGGGGGGCGAGCAGGGCGCGTTCTCTCCGCCCCTCCCCGGAAATCGAGGGTCTTCCGGGCGGCGCTCCGCGGTGGGGGAGGGGACGGGAGAAAGGGGGCCGCCGACAGCTCGGGAGCCCCCGGGCGCACGCCGGGCGGGGAGGGCAGGGATGGGGTGTGGAGGCTGCACTTACAGCCGCTGCCGCCGCCGCCGCCGCCTCCGCTGCTGCCGCCACTGCCTGGAGAAGCCCCATCCATCCGCCTGCAGCCGGGAGACTCGGAGCCTGGGAGGGGCCTGGGCCCGGCCGCCGCCTCCTCCTCCTCCTCCTCCTCCTCCTCCGCCTCCTTCTCCTCCTCGGCGTCGTCCGCAGCTTCCTCCCGCTCCACCAACCCTCGGCCCTCCCCTCCGCCTGCGCCCTCCTCCGCGGCCGCCCGCCGCCAGCCAACCGCGCGGCCGCTTGTTGGGCCGCGGCGCCGTCGCCATGGCGCCCGGCAAGCATCCCCGCGCCCCGGCCCGCGCCGCCAACGCCGCGTCTGGGGCTGCGGGCTCCGGAGGCCGTCGGACGCCACCATGCCGGTCTCCCCGGTCAGCAGCCGCAGTCGGCCGACCCTCGGGCAGTAAGTGCCGGCGCTCACACCTGCGTCCATCCCCTGGTCCCGGCGGAGCCCTCTCCGCGCCCCTGTCCTCCCGCATCCGGCTTGAGGCAGCAGCCCTCGAAGCTCCCAGGCAGCAGTGCCTCCCTCCTCGGCCCGTACGGCCGTCTTCAGACCCCGCTGCTGTGCCTGCCCTCGGAGAGAAGACCTAGTTCGTTTAGCACCGCCCTTCCTCCTGCCTCTCCTGGCTGTTTTCGGGCTGCAGTCTCAAGCTTGTTGCTTCCATGCTGTGCCCAGATGCTCAGTCCTCTCCGTGAGCCGCCAGGCTGAACATCGCTGTGCTCTCTAGTCGAGATTTTTTCGTCCCCCTCCTGCCTTAAACTCACTCCTGCTTACGATTCTGCTTTGCTGTTCGTGCAGCGGTGGAACGAGAGGCTGGAGGAGCGCTCACAGCTCTGCGGACTCGTCTCGCTTCTAACTTCAAATGGGCCCTGAGTGCTGCCCAGCAGTTCCGTTCAAGCCCCCTCATTCGTCCACTCTCGCACGCTTCCGGACCACTTTGGTTCTCTTCTCAAACCGTCAGCATCTCTCCTTTCCAATCTCCTCCAGCTCAGCTAATCTTTCTTTGGCAGAACTCGTTGCACGTTCTTGGGAGAGAACCTTCCACTTTCTCTTGAATGTGGCACTCAGGTTTGTTGTCCATCCTGCCCGCTGCAGCGAAGTAGCCTTTGTGAAGGTCAGCAGTAGCTGTCCCGCTAAATGCAATGGCCGTTGCTCAGTTTCGTTCTTAAGTCCCCTATCGGGAGCTTCGATCTAGTTTATCACTTCTGGAGTTTGAATCACTTCATTTGGTTTCTGAGACACGACTCTTCCCTGGTTCTCCCCGTGGCTTGTGGCTACTCCTTTTCAAAATAGTGCTTGCTGGTTGATACCTCTTCATCTCTCCCATATCTAACTGTTGAGATGTTGCTGAGGTCAGTCTTTAAACCTTTTGTCTTTTTTCGTAAACCTGTGGCCTTCTGCCTTTAAAAATCACCTATATACTGATGATTCACGAGTTTGTATCTCTAGCCAGCACCTCTCCCAAGAAAACAAACTTAAAAAAAACCCCAAACATCTGCACTTAGAAGTCAATAGGCATCTCAAAATTCATATCCCAAACTGGACTGGTTTCCCACTCTAATCTACTCTGCAGTCCTTTGCATTTCAGTAAGTGGCAGTTTCCACCCTTCCACTTACTCAGTAAAAGAGCCTGGAGTTACCCTTGACTTCTCTAATGCGCTACTCCATCAGCAGATTCTACCATTTCTGCCTGCAAAATAAATCCAGACTACCACTCCGGTGTGAGTCACTGTCACATTGCAGTAACCACCGAAATGGCCTTCCTGCCAGCACCTTCAGCATAGTCACCACTGTGCCTCTTCTCAAAACCCTCCTGCGATTTTTTCCATTTCACTCAGTAAAAGCTCACATCCTTACAGGGCCCGGCAGGATCTCACCTTGGACTCTTCCCCTTGCCTAATCATACTCAGTATTGTTCCACGACAATGTCAGGCACGTTATTTTCCCACTTCAAGGCCTGTGCCTTTGCTGTCCTTTGGATTATTGTACCCCCAGCTAATCTCATGACTCACTTCAGATGTCACCTTGTCAAAGAGTCCTTCTCTAACCCGCCCTACGTAAAATAATAATACTTCTTCCTTACAGCGCTTCGAAGTCCTCACCCTTGCTTTATTTTTCGCCATAAAATTTATCCCTACTTGTTATGTTCTACACGTGTGTTAATCTGTCTTCACCCAATTCTGTGGTAGTTCATGGGAGCGGAGATGTCTGTTTGGTTCCCTGCTGTTGCCTAGAATGAAGGTGCTCAATAAATATTTGCTGACTGAAGGAATGAATGAGTATGTACATCAGTAACATCAGTTGCTGCTCATCTTGTCTGGTTTTTGTTTTTACTTGTAGGTGTGGAAATCTCAAGGTAAAATTAAGTTGACTTCATGTAAATTTTAAAAACTCATCTGACTCTCAAGTTTAGGATTGGCTCCTTTGAATAATTTCAGAAGGCTCTGGGCATAGGGACTGTCCCTAGTTGTCTGGTTCCTGTCTCTGGGGTGATTAGGGCAGGCGGATAGTGGCCCTGAGAGTGAGATTTCTATGAGAGCCGATAAAGGAGGTGATTGAGGGTATGGGTCTGGATTGGTTGGTTTGCATTTGAAAGATGTGCCTCTGGACAATGTATGGGATCGCTTAGCCCTGGGAGGGGCAGTCCCTCCAGGATCAGCAACTCTAAATGTCAGCATCAAAATATGGAAAATAAAAAGACATGCTTAATACGTGCTATATCTTGCATTTGTTTTGTTTATACATTTGCCACTCCAGGTTAAGCCTCGATTACGACTCACCTGGACCGCTTTCATAGCATCTTAACGAAGGGTCTTCTTGTTTCTAATGTGTTCTGTGTTCCACTAAATTTTTCTGAAGCATAGTTTTGATGACTTTACTCTTCTGCTCAGAAACCTTGCTTGTGTATAAATTCCAAAGACTTAGCCTGGCTGTTTTATTTTTTCAAAGCTGAAGCTTTGTTTTCCTTCATGCATCTAATTCAATCATTTAGGATTCCCTGTATTTCCTACCTGCTTTTCTCCCTTCATTGCTCACAGTAATCTCTGCTCAGCGTGTGTTTCCTGTTCTCTCCTCCCTCACCTCCACCTGCACCAGATACATACACACCCCATACGCTCATTTTGCGTTTGACCTACAATCAAGGCCTAACTTAGTCACCTTCATGATTTCTCTGCTCACTCCTCTCACCCAAAGTAACCTCTACCACAACTCATTTCATCTTATGTGTACCTCTTTTGAGGTAAATATAATTTTGTGCTTGCATTATAATCATATGCATGTTTTAGTTGTTTTTGTTAGACTGTAAGCTCCCTAGGGCCCATGTCTGGTTCATATTGTATCCCTTCCAGCATGTAGTACAGAGCCTTATGTACAGTAAGTGTTTTGTAAATAACTGTTCAATGAATGGAAGAAATTGATTTGGTTTAGATTGGAATTACCTTCATCCCATGTAAATACGAAGGAGGTAATAGTGAAACTTTTTCTTAAGCCACTCCCTGCTGTTCATCTTGATATTTCATAGTGAGATTTCTGTATGTGTAGCATGCTTTTAATGTCATTTGCTGGTTTTTTCATAGAAACGATCATCAGGTGTTCATTCCATGGATACCAATTAAATGCCTTATATTTTCTAGTTACCACCCTAGATGCTGAAGATACAGGAGGGAACCAAACAACTTAGGTCCCTGCTTCAGGAAACTCAAGAATGTACAGCTACGTGACCTCTTGTATCATGGCTGTTTTTTGGGCAAAACTTTCAAAGTGGTTATCTCCTCTTGAAAGTCAACCTCTTTATTGCCTGCTAATTTGTTGCTGTTGAAAATATCTGTTTTCTAACATAGCTAGATAGGTACCATAAATTTCTAACATAATTGTTTACAGGTACTTCTTTTAATTTCTTTAAGAAAGTAGTCTGTGCTTTCCGTCTCTAGTTTCCCACTGTATCAGGCAGAGTGCTAAGAGCCAGGACTATAATGTTGGATGTGATAAACATGGCCCCTTCCCATAAAACTTATAGTCAAGGTTTCTGAGAGTTTACTGAGAATGCTCTCTCATAAGATCCCAGTAACTACATAACTGATAAGTGTCACATCATTCACTAATTCATTTCCCTTTAGGTTCCTGTAGGGAATAAAAGAGGAGGAGCTGGGTTGTGAGTAAATGTGGTAGGGTTTCATTGTGCCTGTGTTCAGTTTGAGATGTCTGGTGGACATGTAGCTGGAGCTAACCAGTAGCCTGGTAAACATTCAAGCATGAAGACTGAGAGAATTTTTTTAGTTGAATATAATGATTTTGGGATTATTCATTCGTTCAACAAATATTTATTAAGCAGCTACTGTGTTTGGGTACTATTGTCGGCAATAGGGGTATAGCAGGGAACAAAATAGCCCCAAATCCCTACCCTCATGGAACTTAGATCTAATTAGGGGGCAGGGTGAGAACAGCTAATTCACGAGATAAATAAGTAAAAGATACATTATGTTAGCTAGTAAGAAGTACCAAGGAGAAAAATAAAGCAAGGGGATATGAAGATTTAAGATGTATTTGACATTTTTAGATAGGGGAGCCAGGGTAGGCCACACTAAGAAGGTGGTTGTAGGTAAAGACCTGAGGGAAGTGAGGATGCTAAGCATGTGCATGTACGGAGAAGTCCATTCCAGGCAAAGGGAACAGCAAGGGCAAAGGCTCTGATACGGAAATATGCCTGGCATGTGTGAGGAATACCAAGGAGACCAATGTGACTGGGGCAGAGTCAACAGGGGAGAGAGCAGTGATCATGAAGTCAGAGCCCTACTGGATGCAGGTAGGACTTTTTAGGTCATAGTAGCAAGTTAGGCTTTTACTCAGAATGAGATGGGAAATGAATGGAGGGTTTCAACTAGAGTAGCGACATGATCAACTTGTGTTTGAAAGAATGACTCTGGTTGTGGTGTAGAGAACAGACTTCAAAGGATTGAGGTGAAGCGAGAAGATGAGTTAGGAGGCTACTGCAATATCCAAGAAAGAGAGGATAGTGTTTGGACCAGGATGGTGGCAACAGAGTGGTTCTGAAGGTTGGATTCTAGATATATTTTGAAGTTTTTTCACCCAAGAAACTGGAAGAATAGCTCAAAGAATAGCTAGAAGAATTTGTTACCTTTAACAAAAGCGGAGAAAGACTAAGAGGAGTAGGTTCGCCAGACAGGGTGAGGGTGAGGTTGTGAGGAGCTCAGTTTTGGACATGCTAATTTTGAGTTAGAGATGTCGAGCAGGCAAGAGGATATGTGGGTCTAGGATTCACATGAGCCGTCCATTAGAGATATATATTTGGGAGTCATTATTATATAGATGGCATTTAAATCATGGCATTGGATGAATTCACCTAGGCTATGAGTATAGACAGAAATGAGAAGACCAAGGAGGAACACTGCAGAAGAAGTAGAAGGAGATCTGGGTAAGGGAAGTATCCTGCAATCCAAGTTAAAGAAAACAAAGTCAAAGCAAAAAGAATGATGATTTGGGTAAATTCTGCTGATAAGTAAGATGAGAACAGCCAAGGACATTACAAGAAAAGAAAGCTACAGACTAATATCTCTCATAAACATAAATGCAAAAATCCTCAACAAAATATTAGTAAATAGAATCCAATAATATAAAATATGAATTAGGGCCAGCCCCATGGCCGAGTGGTTAAGTTCACGCGCTCCACTTCGACGGCCCAGACTTGAGCTGGTTGAGATCCTAGGTGCGGACATGGCAGCACTTGTCAGGCCACGTTGAGGCAGCGTCCCAGATGCCACAACTAGAAGGACTGACAACTAAAAAGAAAAATACACAACTATGTGCTGGGGGGATTTGGGGAGAAAAAAACAGGAAAAAAAAAGAAGATTGGCAACAGTTGTTAGCTCAGGTGCCAATCTTTAAGAAAAACCTTTCTAGCCTCTGTAAACTTGATGCGTTAACATCTGCCCTGCATGCATAGGTCCAACATGGACATGGACAACCTGATCTGCCTGAGTCACCTTGCCTTGGCTTCCTGCTTCCCTGGTTGCCCTTCGCCCCCACTAGGGGCCAAAATTTTCCAATATAAACCAACTGAAGCAGAGTCCACCCCTCAACCACCTCCCTTATCTGGCTCTCACACTCTAGGCCACTATACACCTTTCCTAATCACTCTACAGCCAGATAGAGACAACTAGGGATGGCCTCTATGCCCCAGAACCCACTGAAATTATTCAAACTAGCTAATCCTACCCCTGCACATATGTATTAACCATGGAAGGAAGAAAATGATAAAAATCAGAGCAGAGGTAAATGAAATAGAGACTAAAAAAATAGAAAAAACTAATGAAACCAAGAGCTGGTTCTTTGAAAAGATAAACAAAATTGACAAACCCTTAGCTAGACTCACCAAGAAAAAAGGAGAGAAGGTTCAACGAAATAAAATCGGAAATGAAAGAAACATGGTTAATACATATGTGCAGGCTTAAAGTAAGAAGATAATTGGAAGTAATCAAAGTTTTGGTTTGGCCAGTAAGTACAGTGTATTTAAAGAAGAGAGTGTAAATAAGATGTGATTATAATAATTAACTATGGATTCTATTAATTAACCTTAAGCTCAAAAGAGAAGAGATTGCATGAGAGGTGTGGGTGAGGGTGTAAAATGTAGAATCAAGAGCTCGAAGGTCTTAATAGAATTGAAGGACGGTTGAAGCTGGGGTTTAAGAGGGTGTATAAGCTAGGAAAATAGGAAGTGATGCTTGACCTTGCTAAGGACAAGGTCAAATGTATGACCATGGGAATAAGTAGCTGATGTAACAAGGAGGACAAGATCATTTACGTGAGAAGACTCTGAGGAGCTTAGAGCCCATGGTATTAGGATTACTTTCATGGATATTGTAGTACTCAGGAATTATGCCAGGAGTAGTTTTGAAGAGAAAGTCAGTAATTGAGGACATAAAATCTTCAGGGGATGGGAGAAAGGAGGTGCTGGTGATGATTGTGGACTGCCATAAGGAAGTGGAATACAAGTAGTCATTGAAACCATGAGTTTTGTTAAATTTACTCTGGGATAGTGTATATAGTGAAAAAACAGATAACTGAGGTTTAAGCTTAAGTGTAATCTTCAAATAAAAAGAATGGGAGGGCTGGATTTTGTAAGGATAGTAGGACAGAAGGTCAAGGAGAAAGAAAATAAGAGTTGAAAATTATGGCAAAAGAGTGATTCAATGGATGAATTGTGGATTTTGTGTTAAATAGAGAAAGAAGAGAAACCTAAAAGGTCCTGATTAATTGATAGAAAATGGAAAGTTCAGGTGATTAGAAGTTCCAAGGAGGCTGATGAATAGGAGACGGTAGTGTCACAGGAACCAATTGGAGAAGTCAATTTTAAGTAGAAGGGGGAATGGTGAACTGTCAGATGCTATAAAGATAAGTCCTGAAAAGAGTCCCTTGGATCTGACAATTTGGAGCACTAGGTGATTTAAGTGAAAGTCGTCTCTTTGCAGTGGGGGAGGAGAGGGTGGAACTAGATCACAGTGAATTGCGGAGCAAATAAGAGGAGCGAGGAAGTAGACAGTATTATTGGCGAATATTGTGAAAGGAAGGAGAGATATAGTAGTAGATAGAGGAAGACATAGCTAAAGGAAAGATTTCTAAGTTGAGGGGATGACTGGAGTACAATTACATGCTCAAGGGAAAAAGATAGGAAATGAGATGGAGGAGACAGGGAATTATCGATGGAGAAGAGTCCCTGAGAAAGCAGTAGGAGACAGGTTTCAGAGCACACGTAGCAAGATTAGCCTTAGATGAGAATGGCAATTCTTTTGCTGAACAAGGAAGAAAATAAAAGGATGGATTTAGGTGAGTTTGTAGGATATGAAAGAAGAATATAATGAAAGTGGAGAAGTTATTTAAGGAGTTTTTACCTGATTGATCCTTTTTATTTTCTTAGAGATGTTGGAGTAAAGTCATTTAGAGACTAAAGGAGGAACAATAGAGTAGGATACTTAAAAAGAATGTAAATTTGAAATAGGGCATGAATGGGATTCATTTATTCATTTATTTTTAAAATTCTTATTTACTGCCCACAATATACTCGGCACTATCCTGGGTGCTAAGGATACAGCAATGAACAAAACAAGGTTCTGGCCCTAAAGATGAGGATGGAAAAACAGCAAAGTGCCAAGTGATAATAAAGGCTGTGAAGAAAAATAAAATATGAATAGAGGATTGATTGTTGTCATTTAAAAATATTTTGTTCCTGTCTGATCTTTTATGATTTGAAAAATAAAAGTATTGTTACAAATATTTTCTTTGGAAACGTATTTCCTTTCTATAACATAAGGGAAGATCATCCTCGTTTTATAGAAATCCACAGTATAATGAGACTACTAGAATGAATGATAAGGTGGGTTTTTGTCTTAAGGAATTGAGAGAGTAGAGCCAAAAGTGAAATCGTGTTTTTTCTGCTGGAGACAAACATTTTGATTATAACTTCTCTTCTTATTAAAAATTACTATGTAGGGGCCAGCCTGGGGGCACAGCAGTGAAGTTCGCACATTTTGCTTCCGCAGCCCGGGATTCGCTGGTTCAGATCCCGGGTGCAGACACGGCACTGCTTGTCAAGCCATGCTGTAGCAGGTGTCCCACATATAAAGTGGAGGAAGATGGGCATGGATGTTAGCTCAGGGCCAGTCTTCCTCAGCAAAAAAGAGGAGGATTGGCGGTAGTGTTAGCTCAGGGCTGATCTTCCTCAAAAAAAAAACATTACCGTGTAATTGTTCACGCAGGAACATGATATTCTTTCCCAGGTTTTATTACTCATGCTTCAATCTGTCTATCTAACTGCACTCTATACTTGTTTGTGCTCACTGTGTGCCGGGCACTTCCTAGCAACAGTGTATAAATTAATTCACTTAGTCCTCATAATAACCTATGGGTAGGTACTATTATTATTATCCTCACCATACAGATAAGGAAACTGAGACCCAGAGAAATCAGTGTAGACTTCCGACCTAACTGCCTGGGTTCAAATTTCCACACTAATAGGAATGTTTCCCTCCAAGCCTCTTGATTTTATATAAAATAATATTAATAGCAACCTCTTAGAGTTATGTTGAAGAAAAAGTGACATAATGCATGGAAACATTCTATGCTTACACACAGTTCTAAAGTAGCTATTATTTCTTGTTTATACTTTAGATTTTTTCATGTTTCTGAATGTGTCTTTTTTTTATTGTTGGTTAGTTTTTCTTCAATTGTGGATCCTCTGTATTATGTTTTCTTTTCCTCCTATAGGACTATTACCTCACAGCCGAAGTCCATTAGCTTTCCTGGTAAGGTAAAGGCAACGCAAACAAGAGGATATTTTGGTGCAAACCAAAGCAGAATGGCTGTTTCAAGAACTGCGATGATTCTACCTGACATGAAATCAGCAGAAAAACTGAATAGTCCCACCTCAAGGACAGTCAAACAGGTAATATTCTTTAGAATTCTGAGTTTATTTGAAAATGATGTCATGAAGAACTTGATGGAAATGTTAAGGGTAGAAAATATACTGCTTTGAAATAAGCGTTCGCCTCTAATATTGATATATTGATTTTGTTGCAGTCTTTACCACATAAAATACCATACAGCATAGGGGCTGGCCCCGTGGCCGAGTGTTTAGGTTCGCGCGCTTGGCTGCAGGCGGCCCAGTGTTTCGTTGGTTCGAATCCTGGGCACGGACATGGCACTGCTCATCAAGTCACGCTGAGGCAGCGTCCCACATGCCACAACTAGAAAGACCCACAATGAAGAATATACAACTATGTATGGGGGGGCTTTGGGGAGAAAAAGGAAAAAATAAAATCTTTAAAAAAAAATATCATACAGCATAATAGTGGCAGTTGGGTCTTATAGTCCAATGTTAGTAATAAGAATATTGGTGTAGAATGAGGAAAGTCTACTCATGACCTTAAGAGCTAGTTGGTTATAATATTAATTGTAGCTAATTCAGCTGTAATGTGGATAGTACAGCAGTCATCCACTCTTCTTTGCAATGTAGTCTAGAAAATATCATACAGTGAATTGTCATAAAATTGGTTATCTCATTAGAAAACATAATTAAGGACTGACTTTTTTAAATTTTTAATCAAAGAATAATGTATACAGAAGAGTATATAATGTATAAATTTGAATGGGCTAGGCAATGATTTTTCAGATATGACACCAAAAACACACTCCATTAAAGATAAAATTGGTAAACTGGACTTTGTCAAAATTAAAACTTCTGGTCTTTGAAAGACATTGCTAACAGAATGGAAGGAAAAGCCAGACAATGGGGAAAAATTAATCGCAAAGCATTTATCTGATAAAGTACCTGTATCCAAAATACATAAACAATATTAAGACAAGCTAATTTTAAAAATGAGCACAACATTTGAAAAAACACTTCACCAAAGTACATGTACGGATGGCAAATGAGCCCCAAAAGATGATCCGCATTAGTCATGAGGGAAATGCAAATTAAAACCATAAGTTTCTGCTGCACACCTATTAGAATAGCTAAAATTAAGAGACTGACCATGCCAAAGGTTGGCCAGGTTGTAGAGGAAGTAGAACTCTCATACACTGCTGGAAGGAGTGGAAAATGAAAAACAATTTGCCAGCTTATCAAATGTTAAATAAATACCAACTGGATCATTCAGCCATTCTACTTCTAGGTGTTTACTCAAGAGAAAAAAAAAGCATATGTTTATACAAAGAGTAGTACATGAATGTTCATAGCAGCTTTTTGTATAATAGCCAAAAAAGGAAATTACCCTAAGATAATTTTAAGAAATTAATATTACGTATTTGCGTAAATATTCCATGTGCTATGATCTTAGCTCAGGCTGCTATAACAAAGTACTGTAGACTGGGTGGCTTAGAAACAAAGAAGTTTGTTTCTCACAGCTCTGCCGCTGGAAGTCCACGATTAGGATGCCAGTGTGCTCGGGTTCTGGTGAGGATACTTTTCCAGGTTGCAGACTGCCAATTTCTCATTATATCCTCACATGGCAGACATTTTGCTAGCTCTCTGGCCTCTTTTCATAAGGGAACTAATCCCATTCATGAGGGCTCCAACTTCATGACTTAATTCTCTCTCAAAGATTCCACCTCCCAATACCATCTCGTTGGGATTAGGATTAGGATTCTAACATATCAATTTTGGGGGTACGCAAACATTCAGTCCATAACAATTGTATACACATTATATGCATTATGTATATATTGTACATTCATATATACAGTACATACATATTACATAGTATTAACAATACTATGTAAAAGGAATAATGCATGCAAGCTTGTTCCAACACTTAAAAATCCATACTACTTGCTGTATTAAAGACTGAAAAAAAAAGTAATCATCACAACAAATAAAGAAAAAGCATTTTAAAAAAATTCAATATCCATTCATGATTTTTAAAACAACATTTTTTAAAAGCCTTTCAACTGACTTGAAAAAGAAGAGATTTCCTCAGGGTCGTTCTGAAAAACCCACAGATAACATCCTACTCAATGATGAAAGACTGAAAGCTTTTCCCCTAAGATAAGGAATAAGGATGCCCACTTTCACCACTTCTGTTCAACATATTAGTCAGGTGTCCTAGACAGAGCAATTAGGCAAAAAAAAAAAAAAAAAAAAAACGAGAAAGAAAGAAAAGTCATCCAAAGTGGGAAGGAAGAAGTAAAATTATCTCAATTCACAGATGATATGATCTTATATGTAGAAAACCCTAAAGACTCCACATGAAAAACTGTTAGAACTAATAAATCCAGCAAAGCTGTAAGATGCAAAATTAACACAAAAAAATCTGTTGCATTTCTATATACTAGCAATGAAAAATTCAAAAAGAAAATTAAGAAAAAGATTTTGATTTACAATAGCATCAAAAAGCATAAAATACTTAGGAATAAACTTAACTAGGGATGTGAAAGACTTGCACACTGATGACTACAAAAATTGCTGAAAGAAATCAAAGACGATAAATGGGAAGACATCCTTTGTTCATGAATTGGAAGACAATATTGTTTTCAATACTACCCAAAGTAATCCACAGATTCAAGGCAATCCCTATCATAATCCCAATGACTTTTTTTCCAGAAATATAAAAAGGCATCCTAAAATTCGTATGGAATATGAAGGGACCCCAAATAGCTAAAACAATCTCAATAAATAAGAACAAAGTTGGAGGTCTCACACTTCCTGATTTCAAAACTTGTTACAAAGCTGCAGTAATCACAGTGTAGCACTGGCATGAAGACAGACATATAGAACAATGGAATAGAATAGAGAGTCCAGAAATAAACCCTCAGATATGTGGTCAAATGATTTTCAACAAGGATGCCAAGACTATGCAATGGGGAAAGGATGGTCTTTTCAACAAAGATATTGGGAAAACTGGATATCTACATGCAAAAGAATGAGGTAGGACTCTTACTTTACACCATATAAAAAATAACAGTCCTGAAAGCAGCAGAAGAAAAACAGTGTATCTCTTGTGAGGGAACCCTAATAAAGTTAACAGATAACTTTTCAGCAAAAACAATGAGGCAGGAAGGCAGAGGATACAATATTTGAAGTTGTCAAAGAAAAAACTGTCAACCAAGAATCTTATATTCAGCAAAACTATCATTCAAAATTGAAGATGAAATAGTTTCCCAGATAAGCAAGAACTGAAAGAATTTATTGCTTGCAGATCCACCTTACACAAAATACTAAGGAAAATTCTTCACCTTGAAAGCGAGTAACCCCAGATGGTAATTCATATCCACACAAACAAAGGACACCAGCACATGTAATTATAACAACACTGTTAATATATTTACTCCTTTTTAAATCTTATTTGAAAAAAATTATATAAAATAACAGATATATATGTATTATTGGGCCTATGACATTAGAAATGTAATATGTGTGTAATATATTTGCCAATAATAGCACAAAGAAGGTGGGTAGGAGCAAAGCTGTAACGCACTAAGGAAATGATGACAAATGGTAAAATGATAATTATGTTTATAACTGTGTTATGTTTGTAACATTAATAGTTGTAATGTGTATAAAAATAATACCATGAAAGGGGGGATTAGTGAATAGAGCTACACAGAAGCAATACTTTAATATATTACTGCAATTAAGCTAATAAAAATCCAAAGCTGATTTTGACAAGACGTGTATGGTAAGCCCTAGAACAACCACTTAGAAAAGTGTCAAAAATATAGTGAAAAAAACATTATTAAAATTAAAATGATACATTAGAAAATATTCACTTAATGCAGAAGAAAGTAATAAAGGAGGAATAAAGGACAAACAGATATGAGACATATGGAACACATAAAGTAAAATGGTAGCTATAAATCCAACTATATCAATAGGAATATTAAATGTAGATGGATTAAACAATCCAAATAAAGGGCACAGATTGTCAGACTTATAAAAAAAATGATCCAATGATATCCTGTTTACAGGAGACATATGTTGGTTTCAAAGATACAAAGAGACTGAAGTAAAAGGGTGGTAAAGGATGTATTACAAGAACACCAACCACAAGAAAGGTGAAGTGGCTGTACTGATACAAGACAAAATAGACTTGAGGACAAAAAAAAGTTACTGGAGATAAAGAGAGACATTTTATAATGATAGAAGAGTCAATCCAATAGGAAGATAGAAAAATTATAAGCATGTATGCACACAATAGCAGTGACAAAATATATTTTTTAAAAACTGACAGAAATGAAAGAAGAAATAGACAATTCAACAATGATAGCAGGAGACTTCAATCCCACTTTCAATAATGGACAGAACAACTAGACAGAAGTTCAACAAGGAAATAGAAGACTGGAACAATACTATAAACCAACTAGAACTAACAGACATCTACAAAATACTCCACCCAACATGCAAGAAAATCTACATTCTTCTCAAGAACATGAAACATTCTATGGGATAGACCATATGCAAGGCCAGAACTCAACAGTCTTAAAAGGGTAGAAATAATACAAATTATGTTCTCTAACCATAATGAAATGAAATTAGAAATAATAACAGGGAAAAACCAGGAAAACTCATAGATATATGTAAATTAGACAACACACGCCTAAATAACCATGGGTCAAAGGAGAAATCAAAAGGGAAATCAGAAAATACTTTGAGATGATTGCTAATCAAGACACAATATGCCAAAGCTTACAGGATGCAGCTAAAGCAGTGCTTAAGGGAAATTTATACATGTAAGTGCCTACATTAGAAAGAAGAAACATCTAGAATCAATAACGTAACCTTCCACCTTAAGAAACTGGAAAGAATACAAAATAAGCAGAAGGAAGGAAATAGTATAGATTAGAGTAGAAATTAGTGAGATATTGAATAGAAAATCAATAGAGAAAATTAATGAAACCCAAAGTTTGTTCTTTGAAAAGATCAACAAAATAGGTAAACCTTTAACTAGCTTGACCAAGAAAAGAAAAAGACTCAAAATACTAAAATCAGAATTGAAAGAGGGTACATTACCACCAGCCCTACAGAAATAAAAGGATCATTATAAATGATAAGTCGTATGCCAACAAGTTAGAAAACTTACATGAAATGGACATATTCCTAAAAATACACAAGCTACCAGGGGAGCTGACTCAAGAAGAAATAGACAATCTGAGTACACTTATAATAAAGGAAGAGACCAGATCAGTAATAAAGAAATAGATATAGGTAGGTAAATAGGTAGACAGACAGATAAATAAATAAATCCTACCCGTAATGAAAAGCCCAGGGCTAGGTAGGTCTTCGTTGAATTCTACCACACATTTAAAGAAGAGCTAATACCAGTTCTTCACAAATTCTTCCAAAAAATAGAAGAGGAGGGAACACTTCCTGACTTGTTTTGAGACCAGTATTACCCTGAATCAAAACCAGACAAAGATATCACAAGAAAACTATAGACCACTATCTCTTATGAATATGCAAACATCCTCAACAAAATTCTAGCAAGCCAAATCTAGCAACATATAAAAAGAATTCTACACCATGACTGCCTTACTTTGCTAAGGGTGCCATAACAAAATACCACAGACTGGGTGGCTTAAACAACAGAAATGTATTATTCTGGAGGCTAGATGTCCAAGAGTAAGGTATTGGCAGGTTTAGTAATTTCAGAGGCATCTCTCCTTGGCTTGCAGATGGCCACCTTCTTGCTGTGTGCTTACATGGCCTTTTGTTTGTGTGTGGTCATCTCTGGTGTCTCTTTGTCATAACTACTTTTCCTTCAAGGACACTAGTCAGATTGGAATAGGGTCTCATTTTAACTTAATTATCTCTTTAATGGCCTTATCACTGAATACAGTCACATTTAGAGGTACCAAGGGTTAGGGCTTCAACATATGGATTTGGGGAGAGGCAATTCAGTCCATAACAACAACCAAGTAGGATTTGTCCCAGGGATGTGAAGTAATTTAACATTTTAATGTCTAAAAATCAATTAATGTAATATCTCATATCAATAGAATAAAAAGCAAAAATCACATGATCACCTCAATAGAGACAGAAAAAGCACTTGTCAAAATCCAAAATCCTTTCATGATAGAAACACCTAGCAAACTAGGTATAGAAGGGAATTTCCTCAACCTGATAAAGGACATTTATGAAAATCTCACTAACACACTGAGTCATGAAATACTGGATGCTGTCCTTCTGAGATCAGAACAAGACCAATCCTTCCCACTTCTATTCAACATTGTACTGGAGGTTCTAAATAAGGCAATTAGGCAAGAAAGGGAAATAAAAGGCATCCAGATTGGAAAGGAAGAAGTAAAGCTATCTCTATTTGCAGATGACATATGTTGTATATAGAAATTCCTAAGAAATCTACTAAAAAACTAATGAATGAGTTTTGTTAGGTTGCAGGATGAATGATCAATATAGAAATAAATTGTGTATCTATACACTTGCAATAAACAATTTGAAAATTAAATTAAGAAAATTTTCTTTCACAATAACATCAAAAACAATAAAATACTTAGGAATAAATTTAGTAAGAGAAGTGAAGTATTATGCTCTGGAAACTATGAAATATCCCAAATTCATGAATTGGAAGACTTACCGTTGTTAAGATGGTGACACTCCCCAATCTGATCTATCAGTTCAATACAATCCATATCAGAATCCTACCTGACTTCTTTGTGAAAATTGACAATTGATTCTAAAATTCATATGGAATTGCAGGGAACCCAGAATAGCAAAAGATATCCTGAAAAAGAGGAAGAATGTAGGCAGACTGTCACTTTCCAATTTCAAAATTTACTACAAGGCAATGGTAATCAACATAGTGTGTATTGGGACAAAGACAGACAAATAAATCAATGGAATAGAATTGAGAGTTCAGAAATAAACCTGTACATCTATGGTCAACTGATTTTTGATAAGGGTACCAAGACCATTCAACAGGGAAAGAATAGTCGTTTCAATGAATGGTGCTGAGATGACTGGATAGCCACATGCAAAAGAATGAAGTTGGAGCCTTATCTCACATCATATAAAAAAATATCTCAACATGAATCAGAGACCTATATGTAAAAGCTAAAGCTAAAAATCTCTTAGAAGAAAACAGAGGGGTAAATCCTCCTGATGTTGGATTTGGCAAAGGATTCTTAGGTATGACACCAAGAAGATGAATAACATCAACAAAAAAAATAGATGCATGTTTGTGCTTCAAAGGACATAATCAGGAAAGTGAAGAGTCACCCACAGAATGTGAGAAAATGTTTGCAAACCATATATCTGTTAAGGGATTTGTATCTGGAATATATCAAGAGCTCTCACAACTCAATAATAAAGAGGCAAATAGCCCAATTAAAAATTGGGCAAAGGATTTGAATACTCATTTCTCCAAAGAAGATATACAAATGGTCAAAAAACACGTGAAAAGATACTTGACATCATTAGTCATCAGAGAAATGCAAATCAAAACCAGAATGAAATTCACTCCACACTCGCTAGGATGGTTAGAGTAAAAAAGTCAGAAAACAATAAGTGTTGGTGAGGATGTGAAGAAATCAGAGGTCTTATACACTGCTGATGGAAATGTAAAATGGTCCCGCTACTTTGGAAAACATTGTGGTGGTTCCTCAAAAGGTTGACATAGTATTACCGTATGACGAGAATTTCTATTCCTAGGTCTATATACCCAAGAGAAATTAAGATATATTTCCACAGAGAAACTTGTACATGAATGTTTATAGCAGTATTATTCATAATAGACAAAAAGAGGAAATGACCCAAATGTCCATCAGTGGACAAATGGCTATGCAAAATGTGATATATCCATACAATAGAAGATTATTCGACCATAAAAAAGAATGAGGTACTGATTCACGCTGCAACATGGATGAATCTTGAAACCATTATGCTAAGTGAAACAAGCCAGTCACAAAACACCACGTACTATATGATTCCACTCATATGAAAGTCCAGAATAGGGAAATGTCTGGAGACATGAAATATGTTAGTGGTGGCCTAGGGTGGGGAGGAGAGACAAGGGTTACGGAGCTGAGTTAAAGGATACAGAGTTTCTTCTGGAAGTGATAAAAAGGTGCTAAAATTAGCAGTGTTGATGGCTGCACATATCTCGGATATACTAAAAACCACTGAATTGAACACTTTAAAAATCTATTTTAAAAGATATTTAGTGCATATTGTGTGCCAATTTGTTCCAATTTTTGAATTTTGAAAATTTTGAAAATTACTATAAAATGGAAAAATTCTTTAAAAAAACTTAGATTTTACCAAAAGACAAACAAAAGTGAAAAATTAGAAGCTATTAAAGAAATTAATATGAGTAATTTAAAGCCTTCCTTCAAAGATAATTCCAGGCCCAGATGGTTTGGCTAGTGCTATATACCAAACATATATGGATAAAAACAGTACAAGAAAAGTGAGTATACTCCAAGACTCATTATATGAGCTAGAACTATCTAGATATCAAAATCTGGAACTATAAGTATGAGAAAGAAACATTACACGCCAATCATACTTGCAAACATAGAGAGAGAAATCCTCAGTAAAATATTAGCAAAATTCAACAACAATAAAAAGAGATAAGACATCATGAGGAAGTTCAGTTCATACTAACAAATTAAGATTGGTTTAACATTTAAAAAGCCACCAGTGTAAAAATTCACCACATTAACAGCTTAAAGGAAAAAAGAATTATGATTACATCAATACAGATAGAAAGTATCTGATAAGATGAAATATTTATTCATGATTAAAAGGAGAAGATTCTTATGAAACTGAGAATCACTAGGAACTTCCTTAATCTGATTTAGGGTATCTATAAAATCCTACAGCAATGATTATATTTAATGGTGAACATTTCTAAGACAGGATCCACTTCTAGCCAACATTCTTGGAAGTCTTAGCCGGTTCAGTATGGGAAGAAAAAGAAATGAAAAGTATAGGAATTGCAAAGGAGGAAACAAAACTTCAAATATTTATAGATGACACAACTGTCTACATGTAAAATTAAAAATCACCTACTGATAATTATCAAATTAATAAGAGAGTTTAGCCAGGTTATTGGATATCAAATTTTTAAAAAGCAATTCTATATTTATATACCAGCAACAAATGGTTCAAAATTACATATTTTTAAATGATACCATTTATAATAGTTCTAAAATGTATTAAGTACTTACGGATAAATAAAAGAAAAGATGCACATACCTATATTTTCAAAACTATAAAGTTTTACTGGGAGACATTAAAGAAGACCCAAACAATGGAGAAATAGACCATGTTTATGCAGAGAAAGAGCCAATATTGTAAGCATATCAATTATGCCCAAATTTTGATTCATAGATTCTGTACAATTTCAGTCAAATTTTCAGGAGTTTTTTGTTTTATTATATTTCTTTCTGGAACTCATCTAAGTAATTCCAAAGTTTGTATGAAACTTCTAAAGCTTAGAATAGCCAAGATACTCTTGAATAAGAACTTGGTGGAAGGACTTGCTCTCCTAGACATCAAATTTAATAAAAAGTGTAACGTTAGCAAAGGGATAGACAGAGCCTACAATTGACTCAAGGACATCTAAACACTTGTCTTATAACAACCGTGCGCTACAGAATAATGTGGAGGTGACAGGATTTTCAAAAACTCTTTTTGAGATAATTGGGTATTCACACAGGTTAAAATATATTGGCTTCCTTTCTCATACTATACACAAAACTCAAACCCAGGTATATTATGGATCTAAACATGCAAAACGCCAGATATAAAAATGTCCTTGTAACATCAAGATTGGGAATGGTTTCTTGAATGAGGCATCTGAAACGTAAACCGTCAAGGGAAATGTGATAAATCTGACTACATTAAGACTGAGAACTTCTTCATTAAAAGATATCACAAAGAAAATGAACCACAGAGTGAAAGAAGACATTTCCAACACATAAAACTGAAAGGATTCACATTCAGAATATTTTATAAACTCCATTATCAGTTTAAAAAAGACAGAACTCAATAGAAAGAAGTACACAGGGCTTGAATGGGACATTCTCCTCCAAAAAAGGAAATAAAAATGGGAATAAATATATGAAAAGAAGCTCAAATTTGTGGAAATTAAAATCAAAATGAGATACCTGTAAACCCATATCAGACTAGCTTGAATTTATAAATTTGACAGTTCTAGTTGTTGATGAGAATGTGGAATAACAGCAACTGTCATACAATGCTGGTAATCATGAAAATTGTTACAACCAGTTTGTAGAACAGTTTTGGGTTATCTAATCTAGAGACCCATCAATTCCACGTCTATATGCCCCCTAGAGAAATACATTCTCATGTATACCAATGTATATATTTTATATATAAATGTTTATTGAGACAGTTTTCATGGTGGCCCAAAACTGGAAACAACTTGACATCTACTAAAAGTAAAATAGATAAGTAAAATATGATATACTAATCCAACAGACTTTAGAATCATCAATAAATGAACGAACTACTGTACATGCAACAACATGGAGAAATATAAGAACATATTGCTGAACAAAAGATGTCAGACATAATATATGACTGTATAAAATTTAAAAACAGGCAAAACTAAATTACATTGACAAACATGATAAATACCAAGTGCTGGAAAAGTCTGGAGCAACGGGAACTCTCATACATTGTTGGTGGGAACCACTTGGGAAAACTTTTTAGCAGTATCTATTTAGAGTGAACATATACATAATCCATTACCCAGTAATTCCACTCTTAGGTATATGCCCAGCATGAATTCATACAGCCTATTCAGCAAAACACATGTACAAAAATCTTCATAGCAGCACCATTTGTAACAGCCGAAAAATTGGAAATTACAGAAATATCCGTGAACAATAGAATAGATAAATAAAATTGTGACATATTCACACAATGGAATATTATACAGCAATGAAAATGAGCCATCTACAGCTATACTTAACCATGTGAATTAATCTCACAAATGTACTATTGAACCAAAGAAACCAGTTACCAAAGAGTGCATACTATATGATTCCATCTGAATAAAGTTTAAAAACAGGCAAAGCTAATCCATGGTGTCAGGATAACTTCGGTGGAGCTGGTGACTCTCATGAAAGGAACTTCCGGGATGCTGGTAATTTTCTGCTTCTAAATCTGCGTGCCAGGTACACGGATGTGTTCAGTTTTGAAAATTCATTAAGCTGTACATCTATATGTACACTTTTCTGTCTGTATATTTTACTTCAATACAAGTTGTAAAAGGTAAATGCTGTCGTTTAGGAATCCATACTTAATGAAACTATAAAAAGAGGAAAGGACATGATAACCAAAACCAAGCTAATGATTGTCACTGGTGGGGAGGGGAGGCTGTGATCCAGTAGCGGCAAAGGCTGGGGGTGCTATCAATGACCCAGGAGGGGCAAAGTTTTCTGGAGGTGCTATCAATGTTCTAATTTTTTACTTTAGTTGTGATTATAAGATTTGCTTTATATTATTTAATTATATGGTTGTGTTTTAATTGCACTTCTCTGTGTTAAATTTTATAATTAAAAATGAACCAAAAATATACAATAACTTGGGAAATGTTTATTAATAAAATGTTAAATGAAACATAACGTTTTTTTAAAGCTTATACATAAAAATTAAATGTACCAAAATATTAACAATCTGGATGAATTATATTTATGCAGTTCTGAATTTTCTAAAAATTAATATATTTTACTTGTACACAGGTAAAACATGAATAAGACTTTTTAAAAAATGTATGCCTAGTTAAAAAACTTTTTAAGCATAAAATCACTTATTTAATATTTCATGTTTATCCTATCCTAGAAACATTATACTTATCTTTTTTCTACTACTTTTATTTCCATTTTCTAGGACCTATTATTCAGAAACCCAACCTTTTTTACTTATTTTATTTTAAATTACCATTTTCCACAGGTGTTTGATGCAAATGGAGTTGATGTTACTCCCCGACCCCTTTACCGTTCAGATACACATGTTGGTACAGCAAAGCCAAGTAAACTACTGACGTCACAAGAAGGATCACGTGGGTCCGACTATATATCTTCCTATAGCTTTTATCAGAATACGCTAAATCCCAGTATGTTAGGGCAGTTTACAAGGTAGAGTATATAATTCTGCAGTTCTTTTTTATATCATATATGTTGTCTTTCCATTTAAGTGCATGTATGTAATTTAGAGGTCAGTTGTCTTCAGTCTCCCAGCTCTACTCTGTGATGCTCGTGTACCGTCTCTATGTTCCTCTCACGTTTTAAATTAGATGTAGAGCTTTGCATGTCTTAAGAAGTTCCTGTACACTTACACCAAAACATTTGTGAAAAAACATGTAGATTTTACTCAAGATTTCCTGAGGAACCGAAAGATGAGGGCTAGCATCACGTACCCACAGACATATTTCTTCAGTTTCTTTTATGCTGCAAATTATGGGAAGGGGTGGCTTTCCTTTTTTCTTCCTATTCTTTCATACAAATCCCTGTTCTCCTAGGGTTTGATTTCTCTCTTGCTTTATCTTTTTTTCTTGTAAATGAAATGTTATGCATTTATTATGTAGATACTTGTATAATTGAAATTAATGCTACTTACGGTAGAGAAGTTCAGAGTCTTTGCAATAATAAAACAGTAGTTTCTAAAATAATCTAAAGATTACAGGCAAATATTTGAGTGTGTAACTTTCAACCTGACAGATTAAAAGTTCCAGATGTTGTCTGAGCATGTGATTTTAGGAGAAAATATGCTGGTCTACAGTCGGCCTCCAAATTTGCATGTAGAAGCCATGGGAGTGCTCTGCAAAACAAAGGATGTCCCAGTAATCTGGACTCACCCCTTTGGAGGGCAGTTGGGACTATAAATAGAACAGGAAAAAAAGTATGCAATATCATAATAATGTAAAGTTCATATGTTTAAGGAAGTTACTTTTGGATTCTTCAATATAGTGATTTCCCCCTGAGTCCATAGATTTTCTTTTCATTAAATCTTGAGAGGACCTTTATCAAATTGAATAAGTCACAGTTAAGATGAGATCTGAGTGATGAGCAGAAACCTGGAGAAAAATGAAAGGAAAGGTGTTTTGGGCCAAGGCCCTGAAGAGTAAGAGAACTCCACAAGATTAAGGAAACTATAAAAAAAAAAAGGAGGGTGGGATGGAGGGAACAGTGATAATGAAGATGGAGAATCTGTGTAGGTAGGCTGTATTATGGATTTTTCTCCTAAATATATTGGGAATCCATTGAAGGACTTTAGGCATAACTTTGCCACGTCTTATTTCTAAGATATATTTTAAATGATTTTTTATTTAAAAAAAACATTAAAAATCAACTCGATGTTTAAAGAACTAATTTATCCATTTTGCTTACCTGATTATAGTATATTTGATTTCTCAGTCTGATAAGGCTTTATTTGTGTATTTAGTTTCTCATAAGGAATCTAAATCCATGGATAATGTTGTTATTCATTGTTAAAGGTCGGTTTTAGGCAGCAGCACAGTTTCTAAGTCCAGTGTATCGACTACTGAATCGATAACAGAAGACCTAGAAGAGCCATCCTACAAACGGGAAAGATTGGCTAGTTTTACAGGTAATGAAAACACAATCATTTATTTCAGCGACACTCCACGATTTCTTCAGCAAATATGCTCATTACTCTTTGGGTCCTTGAAATATAAGAACTACGGTAACGATTCCCAAATGCTGGCCTGTGCAGCGTCTACAAGAGAATAAGCAGGGTGGTATCTACATGTTTTTTAAAGCTTCCAAGGTGGCTGTTTTGCCTCAGTGACCACTAGCCTCAGGCATCACAGGCCCTGTTTTAAAAGAGCTCAACGTCTAACTCAGGAGACAAAGAATTCCGACAGGTTGTGATCAATGCCATGATAAGACGTGCAGAAGGTGATGGGAGCACTTAGAAAGCAAGAGTTAACGCCTCTGAGGTGAAAAAAAGAAAGAATGTTCACAGAGAACATCACTGCCTTTTGAATTGGGTTTTTAAAGATGCTTAGTGACTTGTCAGGAAAACAAGTACGAGAAGCCCATTCCAGGCAAAGGATAAAACATGAGGTAATGCAAAGGATTACGAAAGTGAAGATAAAAGAATGAGGAAATAATGGGGCATCAAAAGTGCTGGAAGGAATGGGCATGTACCTGAGGGACGTTGGCCTTGGAATGCGGAAAGGTTGTCTTTTCCTTTAAGATGATAATAAAGGATTAGTGAAAATAGTGATAAGGTTGCAAAAGTGCTTGATGGACCCTTCTTTTTGGCTTCTGACAACAAGTAACAGAATACCCAACTACCATTAGCCTGAACAAATAAAGACATTTTTCTCACATTAAAGGAAGTGAAGAGATGGGCCAGCTCGGTGGCATAGTGGTTAAGTTTATGCACTTCCCTTCAGTGGCCTGGGGTTCATGGGTTCAGATCCCTGGCGGGTGTGGACCTACACACTGCTCATCAAGCCATGCTGTGGCAGCGTCCCACATACAAAATAGAGGAAGATTGGCAACAGATGTTAGCTCAGGGCCAATCTTCCTCACAAACGAAAAAAAGAAGTTAAAAGGTAGATAGCTTTTGCCTTTGATTTTGTAGCTTAATTATGTCAACCTCTGGTTTGGCAGCTCTGCTATTCTCTTTCCTTAAGCCTTTTCTTCTTGCTTCTTGTCTCAGGATCTCAAAATATCTGCCCCAGCTCTGGGTATTATATCCACATTAAAGGCAGAAAGAAGGAGAAAAGGCAGAAAAGGAGAAGAGAATCAGTCACATCTCCCTCATTTATCAGGACAGTAAAGCTTTCCCAGAAGTGTTCCTTCTTCCTGTATATTTCTGCTTTTATCTCATGGGCCAGAACTGTGTCACATGGCCACCCCTAGCTGGGAAAACTAAATACTTGATTTCCCAGCCTCTATTAATGGAAAGAGGCAAGGGAGGGGAGAAAGGCTTAGCAGTGAACACTTAGGCAATCAGCAGTGTCTGTTGCAGGAGAGAAGCTCGTCCTCTCAGAGGCAGACAAAGAGGGCTAGATTATTGTCATAACCTCTCCCAGCTCTCTACCCTCAATTTGTTCCAAACTGTATCCAGAATGACCTTTTTAAAGACACGATCTAGGGTGCCGGCCCCATGGCATAGTGGTTAAGTTCTCATGCTACACTTTGGTGGCCTGGGGTTAGCAGATTTGGATCCCGAGCATGGACCTAGCACCACTCGTCAAGCCATGCTGTGGTGGCATCCCACATGAAATAGCGGAAGATTGGCACAGATGTTAGCTCAGTGGCAATCTTCCTCAAGCAAAAAGAGGAGGATTGGGAACAGATGGTAGCTCAGGGCCAATCTTCCTCACAAAAAATAAAAAATAAAAAAAATAAAGACACAATTTAATCACATTCTCCCCTGCTTAAAAAAGCTTGGATGGATTTGCATTGCTCTTAATATAAAGACTAAAATCTTTATGTAATGATTTGCCTTGAGACTTTTCTCTACTTGTCTACATCAAAAACAACAAACAAATAGCAGTAACACAACTTCACCTCCAGAAGCCTTGAAGAGTGATATAGATGTTTATATCATCTTGGCCAAGTGCTGGTGAATTCTAACTACAAAGTCAGCCTCGAAAGTGAATCCCACCTCAACAATCTACTTCTACCCCCTGGCTGCTCTTTCAGACTAGAGCAGTGTTTCTCAATCTTGAATGTACATTAACATCATCTAGTATACTTCTAAAAAATTGCCATGGTCAAGTCTCATTCTAGGCTAATTGAATCAGAATATCTGGGAGTGGGGGGGTTACGCATAAATAGTGGTGTGATAATAAGTGTAAAACTACCTGCTCTGAGGTAGGAGGAGCCCTGATTTAGGTATTCGCCAATTTCTATGGTATAAATACTTTCACCACAGCACATTGCAAGCTACCAACATGGAATTTCTGAATGGGAAGTTGGGAAGAGATGCTCAGCAGCACGTTATTAGTAGTATTTTCAACATACAGATACAGTAGATATAAATAACAGCAAGAATTTAGATAATAGTAAAGTTTAATGACAGGAAGTGATGAGTCTTAAGTAATTATTATCTTTGTTTTTAACATGATTTTTTTAGTAGTAAGTTTATATAATTTAATTTTGAATAATGACTTTGAAAATTAGCTCATAAAATTCTTGATAATTTGATAATTCAGCTCTTGCAAGCTGGTGTAAGCCTGCTCTAACACACTTCTGGATATAAACATATTTAAAAATTCCCACATGATTCTAATGTGTAACAATTTTCTAAATTAGCATTAAAAATACTGATGCCTAGGTCACATGTCCAAAGTTCTGATTTAATTATTATGAGATGATGCCTGAGCATCAAGATTTTTAAAAGCTTTCTGTGTGATAAGAAATGTGCGGTCAACCTCTTCTTTACAGCAGTGGTTCTCAGAGTTTGGTTTCCAGACCAGTGTATCAGCATCACAGAGGAATTTGTTAGAAATACAAATTATAGGACCACCCACCCCCATGAAGATCTACTGAGTCAAAAACTCTGGGGGTGGACTTCCAGTTTCACTCCAACATGTAGACAGCTTAAAAGTCACTGCTGCTGTCTTATAAGAAGACAAAGTTGGAGAAAGTGAAAATTAGTAATTTTTCTTGGACCCATCAGAGAATGAGGAGACAGGCGTACTGCCGCTCCAAAGTCTCGAGAGACAGGCAGTCCAGGGAAATAGAACTCTTGAGAGTTGGTTACCATAAGCTGGGGAACATGTAAATGACTATTTTCATGAATGTCTGGAGGCTGAATTTCTGGAGGAAAACTCCTGAGGCACCAGCATTCCTTCCTTACCTAAGGGGAGAAAAAGAACACAGAATGGGGCCTTAAGGAATTGGATTGAGAATGCTGCAGCCAGGGAAGGGAACTGGTGACAGGGGGAAGAAAACTATACCCTTGGAGTAGGGTCAGAAACACTTGTAAATACTACAACTCCAAGACACGTGTCCACTAAAAGACTCAGATTTGATCAGATTATAGAATCCTTCCCTTCTACACACCTTATCTCCACAGCATCAAGCCTCCTCGATGTACATCTGCAAGATGGACAACATGGGCTTCCGCTAAGGAACAGTACAAAGAAAAGCCCCAAAGCCAAGGGTGGATACAGAAAGACAAGGATTCTTAAGGAATTTGAAGCCCCTCATACCTATAGCTAAAGCAAACATTAAATATAGCCAGACTCCTAGCCTGGTTAACACAGATTCTTATGCTAAACTCTTATCTCAGTACCTGTTACCTGATTCAACATGTCTGACTTTCAACAAGTCATAGGTGCTAAAGGGCAAGAAAAAATGTGCTTTGAAGAGATCAAGTCATCAAACCCAGACTCAGCTGTGACACAGGTTTTGAAATTATTGGGCAGAGAATTTAAAATAATTATGATTAATATGTTAAGAGCTCTAATGGAAAAAGTATACAATGTGCAAGGTATGTGATGTCAGCAGACAGATGAAAATTAATAAAAAATAATCAAAAGGAAATGCTAGAAATAAAAAACATGGTAACAGAAATGAAGACTATCTTTGATAGGCTCATTGGTAGACTTGACAGGGCTGAGGAAAGAATCAGTTAATTTGAAGCCAGGTCAATAGAAACTTCCTAGAGTGCAAAGAGAGAAAAGAATGAAAAAGACAAAATAATCATCCAAAAACTGTGGGACAATGTCAAAAGATGTAACGTGTAATTGGAACATCAAAGTAGAAGAGAATGGAATAGAAGAAATATTTGGGGGCCGGCCCCAATGGCCGAGTGGTTAAGTTCACACGCTCCACTATGGCAGCCCAGGGTTTCTTTGGTTCGGGTCCCGGGTGAGGACATGGCACCACTCATGAGGCCACGCTGAGGTGGTGTCCCATGTTCTACAACTAGAAGGACCTGCAACTAAGATATACAACTATGTACCGGGGGGATTTGGTGGGATAAAGCAGAAAAAAACCAGATATTCATATGGCAAATAAGCCTATGTAAAGATACTCATCTTCATTTGTTATTAGGGAATTGCAAGTTCAAACAATGAGATATCACTACACATCCATTAAAATGGCTAAAATCCAAAAAACTGACAATACTGATTGGTGGCAAAGATATGGAGCAATAGGAACTCTCAGTCATTGCTGATAGGAATGCAAATGGCGCAACAAATTTGAAAGACAATTTGAACGTTTTGTATAAAGCTAGATATAGTATTACTATAGAATCCAGCAGCTCCACTCCTAAGTGTTTATTCAACTGATCTGAAAACTTCTATCTACACAAAAACCTCCACTCAAATGTTCCTAGCAGAATGTTAATCACAATCACAAAAAATTGGAATCAACCAAGGTGTCCTTCAGTAGGTGAATGCATAAGTGAACAGTGCTACACCTAAACAGTGGAATATTATTCAGCAATAAAGAGAAATGAGCTACAAGTCCCACACAACATGGATGAATCTTAGGTACTTATTGCTAAGTCAAATAATCCAGTCTGAAAAGGCTAGTGTGTAGCATTGTATGATTCCATTTATATGATATTCTGGGAAATGCAAAAGTAGAGAAATAGAAAATCCGTCAGTGGTTGTCAGGGGCTTGGAGAAGATGGGGAGCTTAACAGGTGAAGCACAGTGGGTTTTTTAGGACGGTAAAACTATTCCGTATGATACTAGAGTGGTGGATAGATGACACTACACATTTATAAAGATCCGTAGAATCTTACATCACAAAAAGTGAACCTTAATATATCTACATTTAAAAAAAAAAGCACAATTAAAAGATTGGAGAACCCTTGAGTGGAATACAGACTGTGACACAACAATCTAACAGCTTTACAAACGTATGATATACCTTCACTCAAAGAGTAGGGAGAAGTGTAGTTCTAAATAATGTTGAAACTGAGTAGAGACCGTAAAATTTCAAACATGGAACTGCGCATAACCACTGTATGGTGGTTAGTTGATAGAGTTATTCTCCGTGGGGGTAAGGATGATCAATTCTGAACCATTGTACATTCATTCTAGGATTGAATACACAAATCAATGAAAGGCAGGGGATGGTGATCAGATTTCACACTGCCATTGGAGCAGGAAATTACAGCCAGACAAGGGGGGAAGGTTAGAATTATCCATGTGGTACTGGATGAGAATCAGAGACATTAATATGAGTCCAAGTTTAGGTTAATGTAGATGCAGACGAATATACATAAATATGTTGTATATTATATATATACACACACACATGGGTTAGTATAGATGCAAATAATTCCTAGGTTTGTCTGCTGAAACAGACATTCCTAGACAGGCCTAGAAAGAATGACATTCCAGGAGCAACAAGCATACCCACTGCCCTGAGCTTGGTTCCTAATACTATTCTCCAATACAAGGAACCAGAGATCTTTGGATAAATGACTCATTCTATGGCTGGAGCAGGCAATATCTAACATGAGTCAGAACGTAAAAAAGTGTTAAGACATAATAACCAAACAAAACATGGTGGGAGTGTGTGAGTGTTGGGAGTGTGTGAAACAGCAGCCAACAGAGAGAGCTCCCAATGGTCAAAGGTGGAATAATTTCTACAACAAAATAAATATTGTAATACTGGATTATAATCCAAAGTATGAAGTAAATCCCCATGAGTCCATACTGATATAAATAAATGATTGAATAAATAAATAAATGGGGGAAGAAAAGACAAATCTCCTGTAAAAAAGAATTCCCAATAATTTTTATAGATATTCCTCCCTCAAAAAGGTGGATGTTAACTCCCCATCCCATTTAAGTGTTGGCTTTGCATGTTGAGTTCCTTCTAAAGAGTACAGGATATAGAGGAGGAGGCGGAAGAGTAACTTTAGAGCAGAGAAACCTGACAAGCTCTGCCTCAGGTCAGGGTTCATATCGTCAGTGGTAAGTCACATTGACAGCATGTATCCTTGGTGTGATATGATGAGAATGACACTTGACCTCTGTAGTCTTCCTCCCAGAATCCATAACCCCTGTCTACCATCAGACAAACCTGAACTGAAGGATATTCTCCAAATACATGACCAGTACTTCTCAAAACTCAAGGTCATCAAAAACAAGGGAAGTCCCAGAAAATGTCACAGTCTAGAGAAACCTAAGGAGACATTATGACTAAGAGTAATGTATCTTGGATGAGATCCTGGAAAAGGAAAAGGACATTAGTTAAAAAGTAAGGAAATTGGGATACAGTATGGGCTTTTGATAATAAGAAAGTGTCAATATTGGTTTATTAGTTGTGATAAATGTGCCATAGTAATGTTAACATTAGGGAAAACTGGGTAGGGAGTATACAGGAACTCTTTGTAAAATTCTTCAGATTTTCAGTATATGTAAAACTATTATAAAACAAAAAGTTTATTACATGTTTTTAAAAAATACCTAAGGGCAAGTTCCATGCAATCTCTACTTTAATAAGCCCTCCAGGTGATTCTGATGCATGCTAAAGTTTGAGAACCATTGCTTTACTGTATAGCCAAAAGGAGGATTATGGTTAGAAAAGCTTGTGGTTTTAATTGCAAGGTAGGGGCCAAACAGCGTCTTACACACAGATGGTCTCTGGAAAGTCTCAGTGAACAAAGAAATAAGTAATAGATATGTTGTACGTGAACTCATAAAGAAAGTATCTTGATTTGTATACAACCCATTTATGAGGAGGGGTGAGAATAAAATGCTTCTGTGACTCAATTGTGTTGCAATTGTATTACACCAATTTTGGCTTAAGTAGGGCCCAAGGAAGGCTTCCTAGATTGCTGGCTACTGGAATCTCGAAGGTAGCCCTTTTCCCATACAGTTCTGAATTAACCGAAAAATATAGTAAGGGTAAATGTGGTAGATTGGAGCCCAAATGTGACATGTGAATAAAAGCCTACTGTTAAACTCCCAGATTTGACAGACTTACCCACCCATCCATTAAAGGATCTAGACCACCTCAGGTCTACTCCAACCCTTTCCGAGGGCATCATGAGTCAAGGTGTGAAGAAGAGCCAAGACTGTCTGCTAGGGCTCCCTCCTTCTGGAAGAACCATCAGGAGTGGAGAAAAGTTGTTCTAGCCATCGCTGGTGGTAAATAGGAGCAGGCAAAGCAGATATAAATTTGTGATGCTTTTCCAGATGGAGAGGGATGTGTAGTCAAGGTGTGGTTGTAAGGCCAGTTTAGAGTTAGGGGATCTGATCCATGAAATAGATTCTGAAGGTATATAGTGGAGTGTGAGGCCGTTTCTCAATATACATCAAATTCAAGCAACATTCAGGTAATGATAAATACAGAGATCCAGGAAAAACTCCTATTTGCCATCCTAGGGCTTTGGCTATGAATGGTAGTTCCTCTGCTGTTAAGTAGAAGATTAACTAGACTATGATTTTCTGTAGCCGTAACAGATAACTGAGATGTTACAATATTAGGTTCTGTACATTGATACGTTGAATATAAGATCACTTGTTTTTATCATTAGACTATCTGTGCCATAGTGCTACTTTGAAGTATATTTAAGTAAATCATAAATGAAGATCTGGTGGTCTAAAAGAAAGAAAATTTAGAGAATCAAGAGCCTATATTTCTAGTCTCGAAACTGCCTGTATTCCTGTGCAGGCTTAGACTTCTTGCTTAGCCTCTCTGTTTCTCCTTTTCTTCATTGATACAATGGACTGACTGGACTAGATATACCTCAAGTTGTGTCCATTTGGATAATTCATGTACTTTTTCACTTATCCTGTATCTATTTTAGCCAGATTTACCTGTATAAAACATCTCTTTCTTATATTTTATTGCATTAATAATAAAAATTAAAAAGTATTTTTAAAAAGAATCATCCAATACTATAAAAGACTAGCAATTTTAAATTTTGTGTTTCCTGACCCTGTCCATATGCATGAGTATTTTACATTGTCATACCCTACTGTACCTTCTGTTCTGTCATTCAACATTTTATCACAAACATTTTCATACTTTTTATTATATTTAATATATATGACAAGTATCTTAGACAAGTATTCTATAGCTTATTCGGCTGACTGGTTTGTGGAATTAGGGGCCTGTATTGTTTCCGGTTGTAAGGAGGGCGTTTTTCTCCGGCTTTGGGCCTTCTTAAGAGGACACTGAGTCTAGTCTCTGGAAAGTGTGTCCTTGTAAGTCTTGTTTTCCTAAAGCTATACCCATTCCAAAGCCCCACGAATCCCTGCCTCACACCCTGTTTTTAACAGAGAGCTCTGACCTTTGTGCCTTGTCCTGGCTCTTTATTACCCACGCAACCAAGTCCCAGCACCCCCAGCCCTGAAACTCTGTCCTCAGTGAAGTTTCCCAAGGACTGTGGGCCTCTGACTGGCCTAAAGGCTCGCAGCTAACTCTTTTCAAAGAATTATTCGCATGGATATTGAGCTTATTTTATTCTTATATTGAACCAGAACTTCCACTGGAGAGTCTTTTTAGCTCCTGGTGAAGATGATTAAAGGTAGGCTATAATCTAAATCAAAAGGCAACTAATAAAAAGGCCAAACAAAGAATCAAAGGTTGTTGTAGATGCAGACTAGAAATTGAGTTCAGGGCTCAAGAAAGGGTTGCATCCTATGTTCCCAAAATACACTTGCCCATCTTCTTGATTGTTATCAAGAATCGCTCACCCCGGTCTCCCTGTTGATATTATGGGGTAGATGTAATGGGATGCCCTTAGGGTCGTGACTACAAGTGTGAAGCTGGTCTAGGCTTGGAATATCAGCAGCCAAGACTGTGTATGGGCTGTGAGATCCAGTTTGGCTTCAGAGGGATTGAGTAGACTACGTCTCACGACACGGCCTGGTCCTTGACCGTGTAAAGCCACCTGCACTGTATAACCCCTTATGATATTTTGGTGAAATGAAAATTAAAAATAGCAATTGGTAAGTGATTTTTATTAAGTCATATGTTTTAGATTTACGAGTTTTGAGGACAATACCTGGGAAAATTTTAAAAGAAGACCTGGAGAAGACTATAGAGATAATACTCACAGAGACAGAAACACTGAGACTTTTTGACCTACCAACAGTCATGCTCTCTGTGGAATCTGAGGAAGCTGAGAAAGTAAGGTGTGTATGGTTCAGTTGTCTCCATTGCTTCTGCACTTTACATCCTAAATCAGAAGTTCTTCTCCTTGATTCTGTTCTTCAGGATTCCTGGATATACACTGGTGGTGTATGTGTCTGGAGAAACTGTGTATAAAGTTATATATGTGCCCCATGAAATTATATGCAAAGTGTTTATGTTGTGTGTACTTTTTTCTAGAGGAAGAACTCATAGCTTTACCATAATCTTTAAAAAGTAGGTGAACCACTAAGTCAAATAATAAAAGAAAGAAAGGAAGCTTCCAAGTCTTAATGGGTTTTATTTTTTCTTTTATGCATGTGTAAATTCTTTTCAATTTAAAAGGAAAGGACTGACATTTTTATATGCAAAACTTAGGAAGGGAAAATATGTTATAGGGAAATAAACCGAACTTGCTATATTAGAGCAGATTTTCCATTTCTCTCTATTAGTGAATATAAATAGATCATTAGTTTTTGCCTTATCTATTTTGAAGCTCTTTTGTTAAGTGCATACACATTAAGAACTGTTACGTCTTTTTGGCGAACCAGCATCGTTATCATTATGTAATGCCTCTCTTTATCTCAGATAGTTTTCCTTGCTCTGAAGTCTGCTCTGTCTAAAATTAATATGGGTACTATAAATACATATTAATATAGTTATTCAGATTATTTAACTTCAAATATAATTTGAATATGATTCATAGTACTAAAAAATCCGTCACTAAAATAATTTTTACAGTATTATTCTTCCCCACATATAAAATATTGTAGAATTGTTTGGACTATAAAATATAGTACAATTAGATCCTGAATAATACTTTTAAGAACTCATAAGACATAAGGAGAAAGCTCCTAGGACCAAAAACAGGAAAGAAAAAAATAACAAAGGGATAGAGCAGTGATCTGAAATGGGGGAGAGAGAGATGCTGGAAGCAAATGTTAACATTAGCACGTGGGGCTAGAGCCCCTCGGTAACCTTGGGCCCCCACAAATTGAGAGAGCTGAAGGAGATCCTTGGATGAAGCCAAGACCCTTCAAAGGCTCAGTTCTCTCAAGTGGTCCCAGGTCAGTAGAATCTCCTACCTACTGTGATAAGCAAACACAAACCTTCTCTGGAGAAAAGCACATCCCATCTAGGCTCTTAAGATTCCCTCAGATTGAGTTTGGGAAAAATACACCAAACCAGCAAAGAAACAAGTCATTATGAATGAGAACGAAAAGAAATACCAAACACTAGGTCTAGACCCTGAAGACTATGGGTAATGATATTCTCAGATAAAGAATATAAAATATATGTTAAACATTTAAATAAAAGATAGAGTGAAAACATCATTAACATTAAGAAACTATCAAAATGATGACTCATATTTGGAAAAACATCTAAAAAGGACTTTAAAATAAAGTATATTTGTATACTTATTGAAGTTAAAAAGTAAACATTAAATTTAAACAAGACATAATTGAATAGAGATTTAATAAATTGAAACATTGATCTGGATAAACTATACATCATAAACCTTGGAGACAAAAATGGGATATAAAGTAAGAAAGAGAAATTTAAAAAGATATTGACAGTAGAATAAAGGTCTAACATATATCTAATCAGTTCTAGAAGAGCAGAATAGAAAGAATGGAGGAGAGGTGGTGTTCGAAGACAGTGGTTAAGGGCTCTCCCAAACTATTGAAAGATGCCATTCCAACTGAAGTAGGAATAAATGAAAAGAAATCCACAAAAAAAGAAGGGACTCAGTGCGTTGTATTGATACTTCAGAGTACCAAATTTTAAGAGAAGATTTTAAAAACAGAACAAAAAAAGAAAGAAGGAACATATTATCAACAGAGAAACAATTAAACCGACAGTGTTATTAGGGATGAAGAAGGTCAGTTTATAATGATAGGAAGGTATGATAATTATAAACTTGACTATTCCTAATAAAATAGCCTCAAGATATATGAAGGAAAAATTGGAAACTTGGTAAGTATCCTATTAAAGTAGGAGATTTAAACCTCTCAATTATTGATAGGCCAACCAGATAAAAAATTAGTACAGATATAGAAAATTTGAACCCAAAATGTAATTTAATGGTCACATGTAGAACACTGCACTGAACAAGGAGAAAACACATGCTCTTTTCAAGAACACCTGGAATATTTTTAAAAACCATCCATGCACAAGGCAAGGATGAGGCAAGGTTTCAAAAATTTCAAAGAAGGGGTATCATACAAACCCAATTCTCTAACCACAGTGGAATGAAGTAAACAATCAATAACATAAATCTCAACTAAAACATAGACACACATTCGCATAAACATTTGGAAGTTAAAAAGCACATTTCCAAACTCCTCTTGAACCAAAGAAGAAATCATAATGGAAATTTAAGAAATACTCAGAACTTAACAATTATGAAAATAATACATATTTACAGGATGACACAAAAGCAGTACTTTGAGAGAAATTTATAGTTTTAAGTACCTATATCAAAGTTCATAAAACCTATGTGGAGATAGCGCTAATATATTGGTGGGCACTGAAGGCAGGGATGCTGGGAGGATGGTGTAACAGTTTAATGCAGTCTTTCCCTAGGAGGTTTTTTGAACTCTCATTTCACATTTTGGAGCAATCCACATTAAAGAAGGTAATTTTAAGAAAAAGTATAATAGAAAGAGATGATATGTGTGGTAATAATCAATTTTTATTAATGAATTGAATATATTTTATTTTTTCTAGCCAGAGAAACAAGAATTATGAGATCCTTTGTAGAAATAGATTAGGCAATGACTTATATGTTGAAAGGATGATGCAGACTATTAACGGAGCACCAAAGAATAAAGATGTTCAATGTGACAGAATCATAAAGGAAGACAAAGGTAATTTATGTTTTATCCTGCCTGATAAACTACCATATTGTAATATATGTTTTTTGAGTCTGTCAATTAACAAATTAATGTTGAAATATATAAAGCAAGAATAGAAATAATTGGGCCAAATCACAGCAGTAACTGGGTACTGTGATCTACAGCTTTCAGAATTTGACAAATAACAAGTAATAAACACAGATATAGAAGATTTGAGTAACATAATTATCAATCTTGATTTTTATACAAACTATATTATAGAACTTTGTACTCTTCACATGTTTATGAAGGATTTATAAAAACCAATTGTTTAGCCATCACAGAGACTATCAACCACGACTAATAACATTTAAAATGTGCCAAACACGATTCTAGGCCTTTCACATATATTAACTGGTTTAATTCTCACAACAACCCTATGAGGTAGGTATTATTATTATCATTCCTCGTTTGATAGAGGAAGAAACAGTGCCCAAGTTCACTCAGCTAGTATGGCAGATGATGATACCCCAGACAGTCTGATTCTCTTAACTGCTATGCTTACTATTCTTCGATGTTTACAAATTAACAACCCCAGGAACACTGCATAGCCAAAAATCTGTGAGGTGGGGCCAAAAGGGTAATTGGAAGAAAGGTGGTAACCTTAATGGCCTTTTTTACTCAACAAAACTATAAGTTAGTTCTTTAAGAAGATGAAAAATAGACAGACTTCTTAGCAAGTGCTAAATCAAGAAAAAGGCGACTCATAATTAGTAGGAGAGGTTTGCTGCATCTTTCCTTGCTCTTGCCCCACTCCCCTCCCCAGTGTGGCGGTGGTCTTAAAGATGGCAGCCTGCCTTCCTGGTGTGAGAACCTGGCCCCTGGTTCCTGAGGAAGCAGAGCAGATCTTATTCCCAAAGAATTTGGTTTGTCTGTTTTAGCATGTCTGGGGACTACCTGAAGGACTGATACAAGGCACTAGTTTTTTTTTTTTGCCTAACTCAGAACTCTTTCAGGTGGTAAAGCAGCTGTGCATTCTACATTCTTCAAAAACACTGTAAAGCAAATGAACAACTCACTTCTACCTGAGGCAAGAGAATCCAATTGAGTCAAACCAGAGATACACTGAAAGCCTGGGAGAAAAACCTGGGGAGAGAGTTTCTTGGGGACATTAAGGCATTGAAAAAGACTTGTGTATAAGGGGGGATTTAGAAAGTCATGTGCATGCCTAGGGCAGGATGCATGCTCACAAAAGACCTGAAAAAATTCTAAAATTTCACCTCTGTCTGATCTCTAGGCTTAGTACAAGCAGGAAGTGAAGGCTGAGACATAGTTGTAAACAGCCTGACTGAGCATTGAAGGAATTCCCCAACATAGACTCAATCTGCAAACACTGGGAGAGGGCTTTTTCCCCTTTTCTTTGTTTCTTTGTTCTTTTCTTCTCCCCTCGCCCCCTCTTTTGGAGGAGAAAGAATTCCAGGTGTTCAAGGAAATCTCTGTCAGGACACTAGCTGATCAAAATCTAAGAAACAAACACTTCTGAGATGATACATGCCAAAGATTACAGACTTTATGAAAATAGTTTAGAAACATCACTAAGCAAACAAACAACTGTCACTCACAGCAAACTACAAAACCAAACCCTGAGGAGTGGGAAAAATCTGATTTCCAGAGTTACCACATTATGATATTCAAAATGTTCAGTTTCAATAAAAAAAAATTACAAAGGATACAAAGAAACAAGAAAGTATAGCCCATTCAAGGAAGAAATTAACAGAAATCCCTGAGGAAGTACAGACATTGGACTGACTAGACAAAGACTTTGGATGGATTGTATTAAATATGCTCATAAAGCTAAAGGAAACTGTAGACAAAGAACTAAAGGAAACCAGGAGAATGATGTAAAGAAGATCAATAAAGAGACAGAAATTATAACAAGGAACCAAACTTAAATTCTGGAAATTAAAAGTACAATAACTGAAATGGAAAAACTCACTAGAGTTTTCAAGGGCAGATCTGAGCAGGCAGAATAAAGAGTCAGCAATTCTTAAAGATTGGTCAATTAAAATGATCCAGTCTGAGGAGCAGAAAGAAAAAAGAATGAAGAAAAATGAACAGAGCCTGAAGGACCTGTGGGACTCCACCAAGCATACCATCATATACATAATGGAAACTTCAGAAAGAGAAGAGAAGAGAGAGATAAAGGGGCACAAAGAATATTTGGAGAAATAATGGCCAAAAACTTCCCAAATTTGATAAAAGACAAGAATCTGCACATCCGAGAAGCTTAACAAGCTCCAAGAAGGATAAACACAAAGAGATCCACGCCAAGGCATACTATAATCAAACTGTTGAATGACAAAGAGAGAATCTTGAAAGTGGAAAGAGAAAAGTGACTTGTCACGTGCGAGGATCCTCAATAAGATCACATTCAGTTTCTCAGCAGAAACCACGGAGGCCAGAAGTCTGTGGGATGACACACTTAAAGCACTGAAAGAAAAAAACTGTCAACCAAGAATTCTGTATCCTTCAAACAATCCTTATGAAAGAGAGATTAAATTCAGTAATTAAAATTAAATATATCCTTATGAAGGAGAAAGTGACATTACCACATAAAGAAAAGCTAAGTGAATTCAGCACTAGTAGGACAGCCTGCAGGAAATGCTAAAGGGAGTCTTTCAGACAGAAAAGAAAGGACACTACACGGTAGCTTGAAGACTTATGAAGAAATAACACTGGTAAATGTAATTACAGAAGTAAATACAAAAGCCAGGATTGTAATTTGGTTTGTTAATCCTATTTTTTGTAATATGATTTAAAAGAAATGCATAAAATGATAATTATAAATCTATGCTAATGGGCATAAAGATGTAATTTGTGACAGCATCAATGTAAAGTGGGTGGGATGGAGCCATATGGGAGCAATTTTTGTATACTATTAAAGTAAAGTAGCGTTAATTCAAAATAGATTGTTAAAATTTTAAGAAATTAGTTGTAATCCCCAAGGCAGCCACCAAGAAAATAACTTAAAAATTACAGAAAAGAAAATGAGATAGGAATCAAAATGGTACACTATAAAAAAAGATGAGGGTGTCCCGCCCCATGACATAGCGGTTAAATCTGGCACACTCTGCTTCGGCAACTCAGGTTTCCTGATTTGTTCCCTGGCACAGACATACACTTCTCATCAGCCACACTGTGGCAGCAACCCACATACAAAATAGAGGAAAATTGGCACAGATGTCAGCTCAGGGCTAATCTTCCTCAAGCAAAAAAAAAAAAAAAGAGTCAGATTGGCAACAGTTGTTAGCTCAGAGCAAGTCTTCCTCACCAAAAATAAAAAGAGAGCAAAGACAAAAGAAGGGAGTAATGGAGGAATTGTAAAACAAAGAAGATCTAAGACATATAGAAAAATGGCAGAAGTCCTTCCTGAACAGTAATTATTTTAAATAAATGGGATAAACAATCCAATTAAAAGGCAGATATTGGCAGGATGCATTAAAAAACAACTAAACATGATTTAACTATCTGCTGTCTAACAGGTGACTCACTTTTGATCCAAAGACACAAATATGGTAAAAGTGATAGGATGCAAATAGTAACCAAAGAAAGCTAAGATGGGATTACGAGTATCAGACAAAATAGACTTTAGATAAAATTGTTGAAAGAGACAAAGAACATTATATATTGATAAAATATTCAATCCGTATAGAAGATGTAACAATTATAAACATATGAGCACTTAATAAAAGGGCCCCAAAATATATGAATGAAAATCTACAGATTTGAAGGGGAGAAATAGACAGCTTTATAATAAGAGCTGGGCGTTCAATACCCCACTTTCAAAAATGGACAGAAGGACTAGACAGATCATCAGTGAGAAAATAGAGAACTTGAATAACAATACAAACTAGACATAGCAGACATATATAGAACACTCCATCCCAAAACAACAGAATACACATTTTATCAAGTTCATATGGAAAACTCTCCAGGATACCTTATGTTAGGCCGTAAAACAAGAGTTAATAAAATTAAAAATATTGAAATCTTTCAAAGAATTTTTTATGACCACAATGTAATGAAACTAAAAATCTACAACAGAAGAAAATTTGCAAATATGTAGAAATTAACACACTCAAACAACAAATGGGTTGAAGAAGAAAGCACAAAATAAATTAGAAAATACTTTGAGATGAATGAAAATGAAAATACAACATAACAAAACGTATGGGATATAGTAAAAGTAGGGCTTAGAGGGAAATTTATAGCTGTAGACATATTTAAAAAGAAGAAAGATCTCCAATCAATAACCTAACTTTACACCTTAAGAAACTAGATAAAGAAGATAAAACTAAACCAAAACTTGGCAGAAGGAAGGAAATAATAAAGATTAGAGTGGAGATAAGTAAAATGACAATAGATAAACAGAAGAGAAAATTGATGAAACCAAAATTTGGTACTTTAAAAAGATCAATGAAATTAACAAAACTTTAGTTGGATTGATTAAAAAAAAAGATAGAAGACTCAAAGTACTAAAATGAGAAGTGGAAGTGGTGACATTACTATTGACCTTGCAGAAATAAAATGGATGATAAAAGAATACTATGAACAATTGTATTTCAATAAATTAGATAACTACATGAAATGGACATATTCTAGAAACACACAAATTGTGAAAACTGATTCAAGAAGAAATATAAAATCTGAACAGACCTGTAACAAGAGACTGAATTAGTAATAAAAAAAAAAGAAGCCCCAACAAAGAAAATCCCAGGACGAAATGGTTTCACTGGTAAATTTTATTATTCATTTAAAGAAGAATCAACTCCAATCATTCAAAAAACTCTTCCAAAAAACGGAAGAGAACAATTCCAAACTTGTGAAGGCCAGCATTACCCTGATACCAAAGCCAGATAAAGACGTCACAGGAAAAAAAAAAAACTACATACCAATATCCTTTATGAATATGGATGCAAAAATCCTCAACAAAATACTAGTAAACTAAACCAACTTCATATTAAATAGATTATACCCTATGGCCAAGTGGGTTTTATCCCAGTGATGCAAGGGTGATTCAACATACGTAAATCAATCAATGTAATACACAACATTAACAGAACAAAGGAGAAAACCACACATGACCATCCCAATTGGTGCAGAAAAATCATTTGACAAAATCCAACACAGTCTTATGATAAAAACACTCAACAAAGTAGGAATGGAAGAGAATTTCCTCAACCAGATAAAGGGCATTTATGAAAAACCCACAGTTAGCATTATACTCAATGGTGAAAAGCTGGAAGTTTTCCCTATGAGATCAGAAATAAGACAAGGATGCCTGCTTTCTCAACTTCTATTCAACCTTGTACTGGAAGTTCTAGCCAGAGCAGTTAGGCAAGGAAAAGAAATAAAATGCATCAAGTTGGGAAGGAAGAAATAAAACTATCTTTATTCGTAGATGACATGATCTAAGTATAGAAAATCTTAAGAATCCACACAAAAGTTATTAGAGCTAATAAATGAATTCAGAGAAGTTGCAGAATACAAAATCACACAAAATTCAGTTGTATTTCTATACACTACCAATGAACAATCTGAAAAGGAAATTAAGAAAATAATTGCATTTACAATAGCATCCAAAATAATAAAATACCTAGGAATGAATTTAACCAAGGAGGTGAAACACTTGTACCCTGATAACTACAAAACGTTGCTGAAAGAAATTAAAGGAGACCTAACTAAATGGAAAGACATCCTGTGATCAAGGGTTGAAAGACAATAGTGTTAAGACGTGACTGCTACTCAAGAAATCTAAAGATTCAACACAATCGCTATCAAAACCCCCAGAGGATATTTTGCAGAAATAGAAAAAAATCATCCTCAAGTTTATATGGAATATCAAGGGACTCCCAAATAGCCAAAACAATCTTGAAAAAGAAGAACAAAATTAGAGGCCTTACACTTCCCGATTTGAAAACTTGCTATAAAGTTACAGTAATCCAAACAGGGTGGTATTAGCATAAAGACAGATATATAGACCAAAAGACTAGAATAGAGAGCCCAGAAATAAACTCTCACATATAGGGTCAAAAGATTTTTGAAAAAGGTGCCAAGACCATTAAATGGAGAAAAAATAGACTTTTCAATGAATGGTGCTGGGACACTTGGTGGCCACATGCAAAAGAATAAAGTTGGATGACATAAACAAAAACTATCTCAAAATAGATCAATGACCTAAATGTAAGAGTTAAAACTACAAAACTCTTAGAAGAAATCATTAAGGGTAAATATTTTCGTCCTCTGCTTTGACAATGGTTTCTTAGATATGACACTAAAAGCATGAAAAACAAAAGAAAACATAGATAAGTTAGGTTTCATCAAAATTAAAAACTTTTGTGCATCAAAGAACATTATCAAAAAAGTGAAAGGACAACCTTATAATGGGAGAAAATATTTGCAAATCTTATTTCTGATAAAGGTCTAGCATCCAGAATATATAAGGAAATTTTATAATCCAAAAACAAACAAATAGAAGCAACCCAAATGGGCATAGGGCTTGACAGAAGATAGAGGACTCAAATTAATGGAGTATATACAAATGGCCAACAAGCACATAAGAAGTTGTTCAACATCATTAATAATTAGAGAAATGAAAACTACAAGTTACAACTTCTCACCCATTAGGATGGCTATAATTAAAACTGGAAAATAAGTGTTGACAAGAATGTTGAGAAATTGGAGCCCTCATACACTGCTGGTGGGAATTAAAATGGTGTAGCTGTTGTGGAAAACAGTTTAGTAGTTCTTCAAACAATTTGACATAGAATTGCTGTATGGCCCAGCAATTCAATTCCTAGATATATATCCCAAAGAATTGAGAACAGGTACTCAAATATAGGTGCACACAGATTGAGAGCAGCAGTGTTACCATAGTCAAAAAGTAGAAAAAACTGAAATGTCTGTCAAGGGATGAATGGATAAAAACGTATAAATAGATACAATGAAATGTTCAGTCACAAAAAAGAGTCAGGTACAGATAACATGCTCTGAGCAACTTCCTCTCTTCTACCCTGGGAGGTGTCAGAAATTTCTTCTCTGGAAATGGCAAAATAGAGACTCTTTTGCTGGGGAATACCATGCAAAATTCAGGACATGTGTACTTAACCAAAAACAGTGGGATTAAATGACCCTGTGCATACTGAATGCTACACACAGCAACTTCTCTGAAATCCCCTCCTCCCTTGTGGAAGGCTCCCAGAACATAGTTAGCCAGACTCTTAACCATCTGTATGTATCAGGATATACTTATCCATTCACATACTGAAGGGCATCTTGATTGCTTCCAAGTTTTGGCTGTTATCAAGAAAGCTGATATAAACATCTGTGTGTAGGCTTTTGTGTAAACATGTTTTCAATTCCTTTGGTTAAATACCAAGGAGCATAATGGCTGAATCATATGGTAACAGTATTTTTAGTTTTGTAAGAAACAGCCAAACTGTCTTCCAAATTGGCTGTACCATTTTGCATTCCCATTAGCAATGATGGATAGTTCCTGTTGCTCCACATCCTTGCCTGCATTTGGTACTGTCAGTGTCCCTGAGTTTGACCTTTCTAAAAGGTGTGCAGTGGTATCTCATTGTTTTAATTTGTGTATCCATGATGACATATGATGTGGAGCATATTTTCATATACTTATTTTCCATTTGTATATCTTCTTTGGTGAGGTGTCTGTTAAACTCTTTGGCCCGTTTTTAAAGTTTTTTTTCTTATTGTTGAATTTTAAGAGAGATTTGTATATTTTGGACAACAGTCCTTTATCGGATGTATCTTTAGCAAATGTTGTCTTCCAGTACATGGCTTGTCTTGTTATTCTCTTGACATTGCCTTTCACAGGGCAGACATTTTTAATTTTAATGAAGTCCAGCTTATCAATTTTTGCTTCATAGATCACGCCTTTAGTGTTGTATCTAAAAAGTCATCACCATACTGAAGGTCATCTAGATTTTCTCCTTTGTTATCTTCTAGGAGTTTTCTACTTTTGCTATTTACTTTTAGGTCTATAATCAATTTTGAGTTAATTTTTGTAAAGGATATAAGGTCTGTGTCTAGATTAGTTTTTTGCATGGGGATATCCTGTTGTTCCAGTACCATTTGTTGAAAAGACTATCTTTGCTCCTTTGTATTTGCTCCTTTGTCAAAGATTATTTGACTATATTGATGTGAGTCTATTTCTAGCCACTCTATTCTGTCCCACTCCTCTATGTGTCTATTCTTTCACCAATGTCACACTGTCCTGATTACATAGCTTCAGAGTAAGTCTTCAAGTTGGGTAGTGTCAGTCCTCCAACTTTGTTCTTCTTCCATGTTGTGTTGGCTATTCTGGGTCTTTTGCCTCTCCATGTAAACTTTAGAATCAGTTTGTCAGTATCTACAAAATAACTTGCTGGGATTTTGATTGGAGTTGCATTGATCTACAGGTCAATTTGGGAAGAACTGACATCTTGACAATATTGAGTCTTCCTATCCATGAACATGGAATATCTCTCCATTTATTTAGTTGTTTGATTTTGTTCATCAGAGTTTGTGGACATCAAAGTAGCCTTGGTGGCCAAAGATGGCCCTAAACAAAGAAATGCAGGTGTGGGCAGTTGGAGATTGGCCAGCAAGAGGTCATCTGGAGCAGGTGTGGGCAGGACACTAACAGCATCTGCCACAGGAAGAAAAACCTTGAAACAAAGCAAGAGAATGATCAATCCAACAGTTAGGAAAACTGGGTACTTCTGTTGGAGGTAGCTAGAAGGAAGAGGGCTATGATAGGAGGCTGTCCAGGGGGCTTCTAAGCACCTGGGGATGTTCTGTTTCTTGTCTTGGCTGGTGAGTATATGAGATTAATTCTTCCTTTACACTGCACATATATATATTACACACTCTTCTGTGAATGGTTTATATTTTACAATAAAGATTTATGAAAATAATGAAAGACGGTTTCTACTAAAGAACTTAGATACAGACCAAGTAAATATTAAGTTTTTATGGATCAATAAAAAAGCATATGTCTTCCTTGCCTGATTTTGGATGAAATTGAAAGAAATTCAGGAATCAGAGACTTGGAAATCAAAATATTACGTTTATTACTGATCAAGTTAATTGAAAAATGTAGCCTTAAAGCTGCAGCTGGTGCATTTGCTAATTCTTCCCTCCGGAATAGATCTTGCCGACTGTAATTGGCAGAGCTAGCCAAGCACAGAGCTCCTCTGTAGGGGTGACAACAGACCAGAATGCAAGCTTTCTGCAAGTGAGCAGACCTAACGAAAGAATCCAGAAGTGGGGGAGCTGCAGTTCCTTCTCCTAGATGCTCCTACAGGATGAGTTACTTTTCTTTTCCTGGGAATGAGTGAATGAGGGATATAGAGGGGCCAGGAGTGTTGATTTAGCTAAAGTTCCCTCTGTAAAGATCCACAGAAAGTGAGGAAAAAATTAGCTATCCAACAGTATAGATATAGTAATTTATGATAAAAGTGTCATTTCAAGTAAATGGATAATTCAATAAATTCAATAATTCCTGGCTAGCTTTTGAAAATATAGTTAAGTCCCACAACTTTTCATAAAGCCAGCTTGTTTTCTATGTATATTATACTACAACAAAAAGTTTTTTACAAAAGCGTGTGTGATATGAGCTTGTTTTTATTAAAAAAATATACATATGTATTTGTTCATGTATATCTGGTAGGACATACACCAAAGTGTTAGCAGTTATTGTCTCTGGGTGATGGAAATACAAGTCATATTTACCTTTATTTATTTATTTATTTTTACAGTAAGCATGTCTTTTTAATCAGCTAAAAAGTAAAAATATTTTCCCATAAAAGTTATGTAGCTGATTTCTACTCTTTTATAGTCTGAATTAAACTAGTAGATAGAAACAATGTTTTTAAATTTGTAAAAACTATGTAGTTATATTTTAGATTCAGAAATGCTCAAAGCACAGGCATAGCTGGGAATACTTTTTTCTGATACTACTTAAAATAAAGTTTCTTTAGTAGTATATAATAGCATACAGTTGGGAAGTTGCAATCATTCATTATTTATTATTCCATCTTGTACATGATATTATGGCATGTGGTTTAAGATTTTTCTGTTTCTTAGGTTAATTTATTCAAGTGAACAAATGTAACAAGGGCATCCAAACTAAAATTACCAGTGTTATCTTCAAAGAAGAAGCAACTTTATTTTTTTTAATTTTTTTTATTTTTTGAGGAAGATTGCCTTGAGCTAACATCTGCTGCCAATCCTCTTTTTGCTGAGGAAGACTGGCCCTGAGCTAACATCCATGCCCATCTTCCTCTACTTTATATGTGGGACGCCTGCCACAGCATGGCTTGCCAAACGGTGCTGTGTCCGCACCTGGGATCCGAAGCGGCGAACCCCGGGCTGCTGAAGTGGAATGTTCGAACTTAACCGCTGCGCCACAGGGACAGACCCCTAGAAACAACCAACACTAACACCCTAACGCTTTATACTGTTCATTTATAACATTATTTATGTAGCAATTATTTTATTAGTGACCATGTTACAATGTGTTCCTATATGCTCAACTTACTAAATTTTCAGGTAAGGGAAGAAGAAGAAGTTTAGATAATTCAATATTCAAAGACATAATTTCTTTCTATGGTGTTTTACTTCATGAACATGGAAATTGTACCCTTTTCAATTCAGCAAAATACTAAATATTCTGTGTATGACTTTGTTAGATATTACTAAGTTCAATAAGATAGAAAATGTTATTTTGAAATGTGAGTTAACATTCCTACTAATTGAAAATATTGTTAAATACCAGAGCTCCTTCATTTTACATCATGAAAATAAAAATTCTAACAATGAAGTGGTTGCTTTTTTTAGATCCAGATCCTGTTTTGATTTTCAGGGAAAAGAATTCTTTATTAAATCATGGTAGTTTAACTGAAAGTTTAGTAAGTATAGCATGTAGGAATATGTTGTTACTTAGTCAATGATAAAATAATTATTATATAAGCCTTTCATTGTTATATCAGCAATGAAAGGGGTTGGGAGCTTTTTTCTTTTTTAAAAAATTTGGAGATAAATAACCTTGCCAATTTTTGTTTGGAGACCAGTGTTACATTTGCTCATCAAAATAAGTATAGATAAACAAAAATTTTAAAGGAGATGGTAATACCCACACTACTCTACAAGTTTCTTGAGAATAGAATCTATTGTTTTCCCAAGAAGTACAGTCTTCGCATAAATATGTAGGAAATCTTACTTTGATAAAATGGAATTCGATGATTATAAACAAAAAGTTCTGTAGAATATGACACGTTATATGTTAACCATAAGTAAAGGAACGTTAAAACCTTGCTATAACACGGTTGTGCAGGTCCGTATCAAGGCAGCCCTCCACTGACGCACTGAGGAGCTTACGCTGCACCAGCTTGGAATAGAGAGGGAGAGGCAGGATCAGGAAGGACGGGGAGGATAATGTGGAGCTGTCACTGAGACACTAAGGTATCTGTAGATGTCAAAAGTGCGATGGCTAAGGAGCTCTTAAGGTGTCCTCGTGATTTATTTCTTTTTCATCTTTATCCACTTCCTGCCATTGTTGTAAACCAACAGTATCTTTTTTTTCCTCAACAGGAGATATTCTTATCTTAGATTTTGCTGCAACTACTTACGTATAAGCTAAAATGTTAGAATTTGGTTTAGAATAAATTTTATCTTTCTGTCTCTTTGTTTAGGCATAATGTCCACCGCTTGGGATTTGTATGACTCTTTGAATGCCTTGGAGCTCTCCTCTCTACCCGCGAAATGGCCTGCAGCTGATTCACGTAGTAGAACAAACGTGGCTGCTAAACCTCGGGAGCGAAGAGCGCCAGGGAGCACTACCGAAAAAAGTCAGATTCCATTTATTTCAGCTTTTTTAAAATGCTATTTCCACATGACATTTTAAATCAGTTCTTTTTTATAGGTTACAGTATTTTATTTCTGGTGGAACATGAAAATACATCTTTTACTCAGGAACAGTGTTGTTACTCTTTCACATCGTCTTGGATGCTGAACTGAAAAGTTTATTTCTTCTTGGATACCCGTCAGGAGTTTCAAGGGTTCTTTCTCTGCTGCTTCTTCACTTGCCCTTAGGCTCTCTTTTATACATCTGGGTCCCATCATTTTCTGCCTCTCTTTCTTTCTGTAGACTAAATAATTTGTAAGAAAAATAACGTATGTTAGCTCTGCAACAACTTTAAATATATTAACAGTAGCTTTTAATAGGGGGCATTTTTACCTCCCCAGGGGACATCTGGCAATATATGGAGACATTTTTGTATCTTTTGCATAGATGCCAAGGATACTGCTAAAAATCCTTTGGTACTCAGAAAGCCCCACAACAAAGAATTATCTGTCTAAAATGTCAATACTGTCAAGTTGAGGATCCTGCGTTACAACTTTAGCTTTTAGTATGTTAAGTTTTAAGATTAAATGTTATGATTAAAATCAGTACAAGATTTTAACTTTCCAAGTATACTTAGCAATGTGGAAGAATTTTTACAAAGTCCAATTATAAGAAGTTTGTCAAGTTCCACTTCTCATTGTTTTGTGATTATATAATTTTACTCTCCCTATTCTGAACTTTTGAGTTTTTTTAAAATAAAGTGACATTACTACATTTAAGGGGTTGTCCTTATTTCAGAATAACTATACCCTGGCAAGTTTTTATAAAGTTTTGGCAAATTTTCGTAAATTAAACTGGAATATTTCTATTCTCACTGATTTTGACCCAAAGACAAATGTAATATTTAAAAATAATAAATCAGTAAATATTTTGAAATATCAAGTTTAAACAGAATTGATAATTTTCAGAAAACAATTACTTTATTTATAACCAAATACATTTCCTTTGGAGACTTTAGAGCTATAGGACTTATCACCTTATAACCTGGGCTATCATTGTATCTCAAGTTTGATATTTAAAAAAAAATCTAAACTTTAGATAGGTCACCTATATTCTTTTATTTGTTTTTAAAAATTATATTTATAGTCATGTGGACTATAGCTGTGCTGTACTGAAAGTTGTTTATAATGAAGACCAGTTCATTTTCCCAGATAACAATGAATGGGAAGAAGGAATTACTAGTTATCACTACAGAAACATTACTCTTTGTTGTTTAAGTTTTAATGTCCATATAGTAGGTTTTCTTTTAGAAGCTAAAATGTTCCCACCAAAAATTGCTAGGAAAAATTCAGTCTTAGACTGAAAATTACATTGAGACTTCAAAAATTGATATATGTTATTAAGCCCACTGACCCACAAGAAAAGTGTGAGTGGAAGGTCCTAGAAGAAAAATAAGTCTCATTTGTGAGACTTTTATTTCATGTTGTTTGAGTGCACTTTTAAAAGCAGAAAGAGATAATAAAAGCATATTCAATAACTATAATACAAAGTGAAAATATGCTTTATTTTAGTATTATGGCTAATTAAGGGGATGAGGAGATCAGAACTAGGAGAAGGGAGAAACTACAAAATGGAAAAAGACAGGTAACAGAGCTGAGTGGTCAGATTTATTGAGAATGTAAAGGAGATTCAGATAAACCTGGGACTAGATGACCTCTGAGCTCCCTTTTGACCCTGAGATTCTGTAATACAAACACAAGGAGAGAAAATTACTGCTGGCCCATGTTTGGGTTAAGGTGTTTCTATTCCATTTAAATTTCGAATGTGGAGGTTATATTTTAACCTTCTATTATCATATTTGAGGGGGGGGAAAGGCCCATAATTTTCCATCTTTGAATGTGTGTAAGACCACATCTCAGTTCACAGAGAAAAATTATTTTCTCTTGTGAGCTATTTTTCTCCTTTGAAATGGTGCTTTAGATTTAAAAACAGTAATAGTTATTTTAAGCACAGGTTATATTTACAGAAAAATTGGGCAGAGTGTATTGAGAGATTCATGTAATCCCCTCATAGCCCCCATTCCCGGTGTAGTTTCCTTTATTCCCAACATTTTGCATCTGTGTGGTACATTTGTTACAATTGATGAACCAATACTGATACATTATTATTAACTGAAATCCATAGTTGACGTTAGGGTTCATTCCTTGTGTTGCACAGTTCTGAGTTTTGATAAACACATAGCAACGTGTTTCTGCCGTTACAGTCTCTTACAGTGTAGTTTCACTGACCTAAATCCTCTGTATTTCACCTATTCCTCTCTCCTCCGGTGCCCCTGACCACCACTGACCTTTTTATTGTCTCTACAGTTTTGCCTTTTCCAAAATGTCCTATAGTTGGAATCATACAATATGTAGCCTTTTCAGACTGGCTCCTTTCACTAAACAATATGCATTTAAACTTCCAACATGTCTGCTCATGACTAGACAGCTCATTTATTTTTATCACTAAATACTGTTAAATTGTATGGATGTACCATGGTTTGTTTATCTATTCATTTATTGAAGGATATCTTGGTTGCTTCTAGTTTTTGGTAATTATGAATAAAGCTGCTATAAACATTCATGTGTAGGTTTTTGTGTGGACATAACTTCTCACCTCATTTGGGTAAATACCTAGGAGTACAGTTACTGGATCATATAGTAAGAGCATGCTTAGACTCAAACCACAGACTGTCTTGCGAAGTGGTTGTACCATTTTGCATTACCACCACCACCAAGTGAGTGTTCCTCGTGCTCCTCCTTCTTGTCCATATTTGATATTGTTACTTTTTTTGACAGTTAGCTATTCTAATAGGTGTGTAGTGGTATCTTATTTTTGTTTTAATTTGCAATTCCCTAATGACATGTGATGTCGAACATATTTTCATATGCTTATTTGGCATCTGAATATCTTCTTTGGTGAGGTGTCTATTTGAATCTTTTGCCATGTTTATAATTGGGCTGTTTTCTTATTGTTGAGTTTTTATGAATTCTGATAAATTAAGTGCTTTCTCAGATATGTGTTTTGCAAAATTTTCTTCTAATCTGGGGCTTATCTCTTCATTTTCTTAACAGTGTCTTTCGCAGACCAGAAATTTTTCATTTTAATAAAGTCCAATTTAAGAGTATTTTTCCTTTTTGGATTGTGCTTTGGTGGTATCTAAAAACTTATCACTAACCCTAAGGCCACCTGTATTTTCTCCTATGTTGTCTTCTAGAAATTTTATAGTTTTGCATTTTACATTTAGGTCTAAAGTACATATCAGTTAATTTTTGTGAAAGGTATAAGTTCTGTGTCTAGATTAATTTTTTGAACATATAGATGTCCAATTGTCCATTTGTTGAAAAGACTCCATTGAATGTCCTTGCTCCTCTGTCAAATATCAGTTGGCTGTATTTGTGTGGGTCTATTTCTGTGCACTCTGTTCTGTTCCATTCACCAATTTGTCTGTCCTTTCACCAATACCACATTGTCTTGATTAACTGTAACTCTATAGTAATTCTTAAAATAGGGTAGTATCAGTCTGTTTTGTTCATCTTCAGCCTTGTTTTGGCTATTCTTGCTGTTTTTGCCTCTGCATATAAACTTTAGAATAAGTTTGTCAATATCTACAAAATAGCTCAGTGGGATTTTCATTGAGATTGCATTGAATCCATATATAAATTTTGGGAAGAATTGGCATCTTAGCAATATCGAGACTTTGTATTCATGAAAATGTATTTGTTTGGCTCTTCTTTGATTTCTTTCATTAGAGTTGTGTAGTTTCCTCATATAGATCCTGTACATGTTTTGCCTTAAGTGTTTAATTCTTTAGTACTAATATAAATAGTATTATGGTTTTAATTTCAAATTTCAATTGTCCATTGCTGGTTTATAGGAAAGCCATTTACTTTTGTATGTTAATCTTATATCCTGTGACCTTGTTATAATTGCTTATTAGTTCTAGGAGATTTTTTTTTTGACAATTCTTTGGGATTTTCTACATAGACAAAGTTGTTTTTCTTCTTTCCAATTGTATAACTTTAATTTTTTTCTTACCTTATCGTATTAACTAGGACTTATAGTGCAATGTTGAATAGAAGTGGTGAGAGAGGATATCCTAGCCTGGTTCCTGATCTTCGGGGGAGTGTTTTCAGGTTTCCACCATTATGTGTGATGTTAGTTGTAGGTTTTTTGTAGATGTTCTTTATTAAGTTGAAGAAATTCCCTTCTATTCTTAGTTTGCTGAGGGTTTTTATTATGAATGGATGTTGTATTTTGTAAAATGATTTTTCTGAATCTAATGTGATTTTTCTTCTTTAGCCTGTTGATGTGATGGATTACATCAATTGATTTTCAAACGTTGCACTTGCCTTGCATACCTGAAATAAACCTCACTTTGTTGTGGTGTATAACTTTTTTAGTACATTATTGGATTTGATTTGCTAATATTTTGTTGAGGATTTTTACTTTTTTTTCATAAGAAATATTGTTTTGTAATTCTCCTTTCTTGTAATGTCTTCATCATACCAGCCTAATGAAATGAATTAGGAAGTGTTCCCTCTACTTACTTTCTGAGATTGTGTAAAGATCATATTTTTTTTCTGTAAATGTTTGATATAATTCACCAGTGAAACTATCCGAGTCTGATGTTTCCTATTTTGGAATAAGTTGCCAAACTTGTGGGCATGGAGTTATTCACAGCATTTCCTTATTATTCTTTTGGCCAGTGGGCTCAGTAGTGATGAAACCTCTTCTCTTCCTCATACTGGCAATTATATGTTCTATTTTTTTGCTTAGTTAGCCTGCCTGATGATTATGAATTTTATTGATCTTTTCAAGGAAGCAACCATCTTTTAATTTCATTAATTTTTCTCTAATGATTTCCTGTTTTCAATCCCATTGATTTCTGCTCTAATTTTTATTTTCTTTTGTTCTACTTGCTTTAGGCTTTTATTGCTCTTTTGCTCTAGTGCCCTCAGATGGAAGCTTAGATTATTGGTTTTAGATCCTCCTTATTTTCTACTATATACATTCAATGCTATGAATTTCCTTGTAAGTACTTTTTTTTTGATGCATCTAACAAATTTTGATAAGTTGTTTTTAAATTTAGTTCAAAATATTTTTAATTTTTATTTGAGGCTGCTTCTTTGATTTATTTGTTATTTATGTGTGTTTTGAAATTTCCATTTAATATTTTGGGATTATCCAGCTATCTTTCTGTTTTTGAATTCTAATTTAATTCCACTGTGGTCTAAGAGCATGCTTTGTATGATTTCTATTCTTTTTAAATTTTTTGAAGTGTGTTTTGTGGCCCAGAATGTTACAACATGGAACATTCCATGTATAAAGGAGGGTTAGAGTCTCCAGCGATAATGGTGGGTTTGCCTAATTCTCTATCCCTTTGCTTTTAATCTGTCTTTGTCTTTATATTTAAATTGGGTTTCTTGTAGACAATATTGTTTTAAAATGTGGATTTTATTATTATTTAAGTATGGTAAGGCCAACAGATCAGGACACCATTGCCATTGAAAAGATAGTTTGTTATCCTCACAGATGTCAAGAGGAGGGGGAATCCTATGCTGTAGGCTACACAGAGAAGCACCAGGGTTGGTCAGGAGGCAGAGGGAAGAAGGGTAAATCGTGGGCAAGAGCCTTTGTTGTGGTTTCTGTGGTAGAATGGGTGAGGCAGGGTAAGTAGGTTTAGGACTGGCTAGTTTGAATAATGTCAGTGGGCTTTGGGGTGTAGGGACTGCTCTAGTTTTCTGGTATGTGGCATTGGACTAATTATGTCAGGAGAATAGTGTCCCTGAGTGTGAGAACTCAATAAAAGAGGTGGTTGGAGGTGTAAGTTCTGGATTTGTTAGTTTGCTTATAAAAGGTGTACTGGCATGCAAGTCCTTTACTATCTCTAGGAATTGGCTGACACCGGGAGGGGCAGTCACTCCAGGATTAGCGAGGCCCAAAGATGTCAAAGTATCAAACACAGACAGAATTGACATCTTTACTGTACTGAGTCTTCCAATCCCTGGACATGGTATATCTTCCCATTTAATTAGATCTTTGAGTCTTTTCATCAGCATTTTGTAGTCTTCAGCATTCAAGCCCTGTACGTGTATTGTAAGATTTACACCTACACATTTCTTTTAGGTTTTTTTGAGCAATTTTTCATGGTACTGTGTTTTTAGTTTTAGTGTTTACCTGTTCATTGCTAGTTAATAGAAATACAATTGGTTTTTGCATGTTTATCCTGTGACCTTGCTGAACTCACCTATTTGTTCTAAGTACTTTTGTAGATTCCTTAGGATTTTCTGCTTAGACAATCATGTCATCTGCAAATAGGGACAGGTTCATTTTTTCCTTTCTGATGTGTGGCTGTTATTTCTTTTCTTGCCTTATTGCACCGGCTAGAACTTCCAGCACTGTGCTGAATAAGAGTGGTGAGAGCAGACATCTTTGCCTTGTTCTTGATTGTGAGAAAGCGTTGTGTTTCACCATTAAGTATAACATTAGCTATAGATTTTTTGTAGATTTTTTTTTATCAAATTGAGAAATATCTACTCTATTTTTATTTTTCTGGGAGGTTTTATCATGAATGTTGAATTTTATCAAATGATTTTTGTACACTGATTGATATAATCATGTGATTTTTCATTATCCTGTATATAAGGTGAATTACATTGATTTTTTTGAATACCAAAGCAGTTTTTTCATCACTGGAATAACTCTCAATTGGTTGTGGTGTATAATAATGCTTTTATATATTGCTGAATTCCACTTGCTAATATTTTATTAAGAATTTTTGTGTCTGTATTCATGAGGGATATTGGTCTGTATCTTTCTTTTTTTTTTAAATTTTTTTGTCTAGTTTTGGGATACTAACTTTGTAAATTGAATTAGGAAATTCTCCTCCTGCTTCTATTTTCTGGAAGAGATTGTGTAGAATTGGTGTCAATTCTTCTTTAAATGTCTGGTAGAACTCTCCAGTGAAACCATCTGTGCCTGGGGCTTTCTTTTTTGGAAGTTTTTACAATTACAAATTCAATTTCCTTAAATTTCAAATTATATTGGATGAGTTGTAGTAGTTTGTGTTTTTTGAGTAATTGGTTCGTTTCATCGAAGTTGACAAATTTATGTATGCAGAGTTGTTTGTATTGTTCCTCTATTGTCCCTTTGATGTCTGCATGGTCTGCAGTAGCTCCTGTTTCATTTCTGAATTTGGTAATTTGTGTCTTCTCTCTTTTTTCTTTGTCTGTTTTGCTGGAGGTTTGTCAATTTTATTGAGCTTCTCAATGCACCAGCTATCTGTTTCACTATTTTTCTCTAGTTTTCTGTTTCCAGTTTCATTGATTTCTGTTCATATATTTTCTATTTCCTTCCTTCTGATAGCTTTTTGTTTATTTTGCTTTTCTTTTTTAAGTTCTTGAGGTGGGAGCTTAGATTATTGATTTAAGACTTTTCCTCCTTCCAAACGTATAAGATTAGTCCTATAAATTTCCCTCTCAGGACTGCTTTAACTGTGTGTCACAAATGTTAACATATTTTTATTTTCATTAAATTAAATATTTTCAAAATTTTTCCTTGAAACTTCCTCTTTGATCCGTAGATTATTTAGAGGTATTTTTTAGATTTATGCATTTGGAGATTTTCCATCGTTGATTTCTAGTTTATTCCATTGTGGTTGGAAAACACGTTCTGATGTCTCTTCTTTTAAATGTGCTGAGGTTTTTCATATGACCTAGGATATGGTCTATCATGGTATATGTTCCAAGGGCACTTGAGAAGAATACGTATTCTGCTGTCATTGGATGATGTGTTATACAAATACCAATTACATCTTTTTGGTTGGTGGTGTTGTTGAGTTCTTCTGTATCCTTGCTGATTGTCTGTCTAGTTATTATAGCAAATTTTGGATTTGTCTGTTTCTCCTTTCAGTTCTACCAGTTTTTGCGTTGTATATTTTGCAGCCTTATTTTTTTGCTGCATAAACCTTTAGGATTGCTACGTCTTCTTGGTGCAGTCATTACATAAAGCTGCTGTATGGTAATTTTCTTTAATCTGAAGCCTACTTTGTATGATTTTGATGTAGTAGCTCCTCCTTAACTTTGATTGATGTTTGCCTAATATATCTTTTTCCATCCTTTTACTTCAAACTTATCTATATTGTATATTTAAAAATCAAAAAGTTCCTTGTAGACATCACATATTTGGGTCATTTTTAAAATCCAATTCTGCCAATCTCCGTCTTTAAATTGAAATATTTAGACCATTTATATCTAGTGGAATTATTGATATATTAAGGTTCAAGTCTGCCATTATTTATTTTCTGTTCTCTCTGGTTTTGTTTCTCTTTTATTTTTTTCCTTCTGGTAACTCAAACAATCTTTTTATAATTCCATTTTAATTTAAAGTGTTTTTGAGTGTCTCTCTTTGTGTAGCCTTTTTAGTGGCTGCTGTACATATTGCACTATACATACATAACCGATTGAAATCCACTGGTTTTGACATTTTACCAGTTCAAGTTAAGTATAAAAACCTTACCTTCCTTTATGTCCTTTTACCCTCCCCTATTTATAATAGTTTGCCTTAAATATTTTCTCTAAATATTTCAAGGGAATATTTATCCATTTAGAACTAATGCAGACCGTTTTATAATCTTTCTGCCAACCACTGAACACAATTAAGAAAACTCAAGAGAAGAAGGAAAGTGTATTGTATTTACCCATATTTTTACCCATTGTTCTGTTTTCCTTTCTGATGTTCCAAAATTCCTTCTTTTTAGCATTTCCTTTCTGCTTATAAAAGTTCCTTTAGCCATTCTTAGGGGAGATCTGCTGGCAATAAATTCTCTTAGTATTCCTTCATCTGAGAATACCTTAATTTCTCCTTTATTCCTATAGGATATTTTCAGTGGGCATAAAATTCTGGGTTGAAAGTTATTTTCTTTCAGCACTCAGAAAATATGTGCCAATTTCTTCTTGCCTCCATGTTTTCTGATGAGAAATTTGCTGTAGGTGTCATTTTTCTCTCACTGCTTTCTAGATTCTTTTCTTTGTCTTCAGTTTTCAGAAGTTTGAGTATGTTGTGTCTTGGTGTGGATTTCTTTGGGTTTATCCTCCTTGTAATTCATTCAGTTTCTTGAATCTGTATGTTATTCTTCTTTGCCAAAATTTTGGTAATTTCAGCTATTATTTTTTCAAGTACTTTTTCAGTCCCATCCTCTTTCTCCCCTCCTTCTGGGATGCCGATGACATGAATATTAGTTCTTTTGTTATAGTCCCACAGGTCACTGAGGCTCTGGTCATTTTTCTTTCAATTTTTCAGATTGGGTAATTTCTATTCTCTTTTCAACTTCACTGATTCTTTCTTCTTTTCCTTCCATTCTGCTCTTGAGCCCATCTATTGAATTTTATAATTTTGATTATTATATTTTTTACTTCTAAAGTTTCTATTTGGTTCTTCTATTGATTTGCTAAGACTTTTTATTTCTTTTATGATGCTTTCTTTTATTGCATTTGTTTCAAGTGTGTTAAAAAATACTTGTTGAAACATTTTCATGATGGCTGCTTTAGACTGTCAGATAATTCAAACATCTCTGTCATCTCAGTGTTGGTGTCTATTGATTCTCTTTTTTTTCATTCAAGTTGAGATTTTCTTGATTCTTGGTATGATGAATGACCTTTAATTGAAACCTGGAAATTTGGGGCATTATGTTATGACAGTCTGGATCTTCTTTAAATCTTCCTTTTTTAGCAAGGTTTGCTTGACACTATTCTGGAATGGGAAAGTGGAGTTGGAGTAGAAGTCCATGTTCTCTACTTTGCCTCCAATGACATTCAGGGAAGTTACTGCTGGGCATGGACAGGTAGGGAGCTCTGGCTTCCACTGATACTTCCGTGGTTGGGAGGGGTGGAAATTCCTCATTACCACTCTGCAACAGGCCTCCCTTGACCCCATGGAGTGGGAGTCGGCGACATTACTGTTGAGCAGATGTAAGTTCTCAGTGTCTACCAGTCCAGTTCTGGTTATTTAGTGGGGAGAAGGAAGAGTAACTTGTTACTGCCAGGTGGGTGTGGAATTCCATGTTCTCCAACTGATCTCTACTGATACTGCAGGAGGAGCAGCATAGTCATTGTGTTTGTAGAGATAATAGTCCTGGCCCCCTACTAAGCCTTCCCTGAGACCACATCTGCTGGAGGCTGGGAGGTTGGGATGTCTTGTTACAGCCTGGCAAGGGTGGAAGTTGAGGCTTCCTGCTTGGCCTTTGTGGCATGAGTATTTTTTCTGTGATTTTTGTCTGGAGTAGAGTGGTTGTAATCTAAAAGTTTTCTTTCTCACAAGGCTGTCCTTTTCCTAGTCTTTTGTCTAGAGAACGGAGGCTTCTGTTGAAGCTTCTTTTGGCCAACACCCATTTGTGTTTCCAGGTTGCTAGCTTCTTCAGCTCCATGTCTGGAATATATCTGGCAATAAGAAAACCCAGGGAACTCACCACTGTTGTTCCTTGGGTCCTGAGGACTCTAGTTGCTCTGCCTTCTTCTCCCAAAGACTTTTAAAGGTTTCCCAGTATTTGTTTTATATATAATGTCCAAGGCTTTTAATTGTATTTAGCAAGAGAAATAGTGAAAAGTGTGTCTATGCCATCTTCACAGAAGCAGGACTCCCCTTCATTTGGTTTTTAAAATAGGAGTTTACTAAGTGGTGTGGTAGGCAGGTGGATAGTTCCAAAAATATGCACACATATAGAACTTATGAATATTTTACCTTACATGGCAATGAGACTTTCTACATGTGATTACATTAAGGATCTTCAAAAGAGGAGATTATCCTGAATTATGTGGGTGGGCCCAGTGCAATCACATGGGTACTTAAAAGTAGAGGACCCTCCCATCTATGGTCAGAGAGAGATGTGACGATGGAAGAAGGTCAGAGGAATACAGTGTTGCTGTCTTTGAAGATGGAGGAAGGGGTGTGAGTGGCCTCTAGAAACTGGAAAATACAAGGAAATGAATTCTCCTCTAGAGCCTCCAGAAAAGAAGAAAACTCTACTAACTTCCTGGTTTCAGCCTAGTGAGACCTGTGTCAGAGCTCTACCCTACAGAACTCTAAGATAATAAATTTGTGTGGTTTTGATTCACTAAGTTTTTGGTAATTTGTTATAGCATCAGGAAAAAATTAACACAGTAGTGTAGCATTCTTATGAAGCAATAATCAAATCAGACCTTTATCTGAAGACTGATAATCTTATTTCAATTTGAATAAAAATGTATAGAGCTACAAATTACCTCATGAGGTTATTGTTGCTTATCTTGTGAAAAACAGTACCTTTTTGAGTGGTTGAGAATTCCAAAATGAGGTAATATATGTATATCTTGCATGTGCTTGGTACATGAAAGATACTCAATAAATGTCTATTGAAGTTGTTGAATACTGGAGGGAAACAAATAGCAATGACAACATGTCATATTTAAGACATTTAGAATGTATGAATCATCTAATATTATTTGGACTGTTTATCATTGCATCGTTTGTATTTTACAGATAGTGAGGCTAGTTCGCTAATGGACATAGAAAACGTGATTCTAGCTAGAATTCATGATGATGAAGAAGACCGCTCAGAGGCAATCCTGAAATCTGACAAGTTTCACCAGGACCTATTTTTTATGGAACGAGTTCTAATGGAAAATATATTTCAGCCCAAACTGGCAGCTTATCGTCAGCTTCCTGTTTTAAAAGGTATTTAAAGAAATAGTCACATTTAAACAGACTCAAATAACTTGAAAAATTGAATGATGTTATTAATTATTTCTAAACATAATCTCCAGACTGGATTATCACTTATCAAAAGACGTGTTCATGCAGCTTTCAGGACCAAACATGCGACTGGCAGCAGAGTCCAGACCAGGAGCCCACAGAGAGAGGCAGTCCCTTACAGTCAGGAATTCATATGCATCTACAGCTCTTCCTTCTCCCTTGGCCCTGCACTGAATTATTCTCATATTCAAACTCCCTTTTCATTGCCTTCGACACTTTCCAGGTTCTGGCTTTTCTTGCCTCTCTCTAATTTTATGGCAGGAGCATTCTTCCTGTTCTCATTGCTGCAAATCCCATCTCATATGTTCACAGAATATTTCAAAGGATTTTAGGAATTATCTAATTCAACCTTTCAATTTTTGAACAACAGCTATAGAAACTGTCTAAGGTTACATAGCCTGTGACAAAGGTAGACATTCAACCTGGGTCTTTTGATCTCCTTCCAGTTCTCTGTCCACACTGCCATCCTGGCATACTGAAGTATCCTAAACACAGGTTTGAGCATGGCATTTAACTGCAAAAAACCCTTTGCCTAGAGTAATTACGAAGTTCAGAGTGAATCATTCAAAGATACATTCAATCTGGCCACAGACCACTTTATCTCATTTTATTGCTTCAGAGACCCTACAAATGGCCACATTAGACTTACCTGATAAGGCCCAGACAAAACCTAAGCTTTCCAGCCTTAGTACCTTAGTCAGAATATGCTTGACAGTCCACCCTGTTCCCATCCCATCTTTGCCTATTGCATGGCCAGCTTTCAAGTGTGGATTAGATAAACTCCTTCATGAAGTCTTTCTTGATCCTGCAAGTCAAAATTGATCTTCTATATGCCTACATCAAAAAACTAAGGTTACAAAATAGCGCATGACAAACGTTTGTAAACCTTTTTGCTTACATACCTCCAAGAGTATTGAACAATTGTGTTCCTTCTCTCATAGTAGGTCAATATTTAAAAATTTTTATCATTTCTATTAACTTTTCAACCTGTGTTTAAAGAGTTATAAGATTGAAATTTACAAAGTACTGTAAATTATGACACTTTAAAAACAAAACTGTTGGTTGGTCACTTCTTTAAATGTATCTAAAAAATAGATATACCATGGGAAATTTTTTAATGAGGTAAAATTCACATACAATGAAATACATATGTTTTAACTGTATACTTTGATACATTTTGAAAATGTATGACCCCATGTAACTAATACCCTAATCAAGATAGAGAATATATCCATCAACCCCAAAAGTAGCCTTGTGCTATTTTCCAGTTAAACTTTACGCCCCTTAGACAGGCATTAACCTGATTTTTCTCACCATTGATGAACTGTTTTGGCATATCATGTAAGTAGGTTCATATAGTAAGGATTCTTTTGTATTTGGCTTCTTTTACTTAGTAATGTTTTTGAGATTCATCTAGGTTGATATGTATATAAGTGGTTTGGGTTTTTTTCTGAGTGTCGTTCTGTTTTGTGAGTATACCATAGTGATTTGTATATTCATTCACACAATCATGGACACCTAGACTGTTTTCATTTTGGGGCCATTATGAATAAAGCTGCTATGATCATTTTTGTATGTCTTTTTGTGGACATATGTTTTAATTTCTCTTGGGTAAATACCTAGAAATGGAATTATTGGGTCATTGGGTAGATGTATGTTTAACTTTTTTAGAAACTGCCAAATATCTTTCCAAAGTACTTGTACCACCCTACAATTCCATAAACAATGTATAAGACTACCAGTTGCTCCACATTCTTGATAATATTGATGTTGGCGATCTTTTTTATGTTGTCCTGAAGACAAATTATGTTGAGTACTTATTCATGTGCTTTTTTTGGTCATTTGTTTATCTTCTTTTGTGTAATGTTTGGTCAAGTCCTTTGCCTGTTTTAAAATTGAGTTATCATTTTTTAAAATCGAGTTTTAGGAGGTTGTTTTTATATATTCTGGATACAAGCTCTTTAAAAGATACATGTATTGCAACTATTTTCTCTAAGTCTATGGCTTGCTAATATATTTGTCTTTTGTTGAGCAGAAGTTTTTAATTTTGATGAAGTCTTATCTATCAGTTTTTTCTTTGGTGGTTAATGCTTTCCATGTCCTCTCTAAGAAATCTTGGCCTGCCCCAAGGTTGCAGATATCTTTGTCTTGTTCCTGAACTTAGGGTGAAAGCATTCAATATTTCATTGTTATAATATTAGGTATGTTTTTTTATAGATGCCTTTATTGGTTTAAGAAAATTTCCCTCTTTTTATATTTTGCTAGACATTTTTAACGATAAAGGGGTCTTGAATTTTGTCCAAAACTTTTTCTACATTTATTAAAATAATCATATAAATTTTTTCCTTTAATCTGCTAATGTGGCAAATTACATAGCTTGATTTTAAAATGTTAAAACAAACTGAATTCCTGTGGTTAAACCTCACTCAGTTATGATATATTATCCTTTTTATATATTGATGAATTAAATTTTATAATACTCTAAGAATTTTTGCAACTGTGTTCATGAAGCATAGTTTTCTGTAATTTTCTTTTCCTGTAAACTCCTTGATGATGTTATGATGGACTTATAAAATGAGTTTTGGAAGTCTTCTCTCATTTTCTGTTTTCCAAAAACCTTTGTGTGTTATGTCTTCTTTAATTGTTTGATATAATTTATCTGTGGAAACCATCTGAGACTGAATTTTCTTTATAAGAAGTTTTCAAATTGCAAATTTAATTTCTTTGACAGGTAGAAGGTTATTCAGATATTCTGTTTCTACCTACATTAGTTTTGGTAATTTGTGAGGAATTTACCTATTTTGTCTCCGTTGTTGAAATTGTTTGCATAAAATTGTTCATAGTATCCTCTCCTTAAATTCGACCTTTTAATATCTGTAGGATTTATAGTGATATCTCCTGTTTCATTTTTAATATTGGTCATTTGTGACTTTTTTATTAGTCTAGTTGGGCGTTTGTCAATTGTATTAATCCTTTCAAAAAACAGTGTCTGGCTTTCTTAATTTTCTCAATTTTTTGTCTGTTTTTAAAGAACTTCAATTATTTTCACTTTTGTGTTCATGTTTTTCTTCTCTATTGTGTTTAATTACTCTTTCTACCTTCTCAAGATAGACTGTTGGATCATTGACTTAACGTCTTTTTTCTTGTCTAAGATAGGTATTTAATACTCTAAGTTTCTTTGTGAGTACTATGTTAGCTGCATCCCATATATTTTGATATCTTGTGTTTTTATTATTATTCAGTTCAAAATAACTTTTAGTTTCCCAGGTGGGTTTTTCTTTGACCTCTAGGTTAGTTAGAATTGTGTTGTTTAATTTCCAAGTTTTTAGCAATTTTTAGCTATAGTTTCTCATTGAATCCTCATTTAACACTGATATGGTAGTCAGAGAACGTGTTCTGTATGATTTCTATCCTTTGAAATTTATTGAGATTTGTTTTATAGCCCAGCATATGTGAATGTTCCATACTCAAGAAGAGTGTGTATTCTGCAGTTATTGGTATGGCGTTCTTTAAATATTAATTATGTCAAATTAGTTGATGATATTTTTCAAATCTTTTATCTTATAGAGTTTTTATTGACCTGTTCTATCAATTAATGAGAGAGTATTGTTAAAATCTTTAATAATGATTATGGATTTGTTTATATTTTAGTTTAGGTTTATTAATTTTGCTCTATATATTTGAAAGCTTTGTTATCAGGTTTGTCCAAACTCAAAATTGTCCTGTCTTCTGGAGGCTACCCTTTTTTAAAGTCATTATTTGCTCTTTCATCATTAGGAAACGCTCTTATTTATTCTGGTAATACACTTTGTCTTGAAGTCTAACTTCTGTAATATTAATATAGCCACACCAGCTTCCTTATCCTTATTATTTGCGTGGTATATATTTTTCCTTCATTTTACTTATAGCATTTTTGTCTTCATATTTAAAATGTGTCTGTTGTAAACAATGTATAGTTTGGTCTTGATTGTTTTGCTCCGTCTAACAATCTCTGCTTTTTGAACTCTTGTCTTTGCCTCCTCAACTCAGCTAGACTGATGCATTTTACTCGGGCTACTCACTTCGCTGCACTGTGATCAGGAAATTTTCCCCAGGCTGGAAGTGAGGGTGGACATGGGGTTGACAGCTGTGCAATGCCTATTGTTCAATGCCTGAAAACAGTTACTTCTAATCCAGTTTTATATTTATTTATGGTAGGAGGGCAAGTCTAATACAGTTGATCCATAATGACTGGAAGCCTACTATGGCAGTTTGGAACCCGTCATTGATCATTTTCATAAGATGAAGTAGTGGTTCTGCTTTTAGTTATGATGTAGATAATTATGAGACTACAGGGTGAGGAGCTGAACTATAGCAGAGTGTGGTGGTTTTGCTTATTTGATGACACGTAGATAAGAGTTCAGAGAGCCTAAGGTGAGTGGAATTTGTGGGCTAGAGAATCAGATAGGAGGGAGCTATGCAGAGAAAAAACCTGCATAAATATACCATTGAGCCTTTGGCTGAAACATAAGCTGTGCATGTTAGGCTAAAATCCAGAAAGTAAGCAAAGAACAACCACCAGGGAGCTATAAGATGAACAATTCTTAGAGTTCACACAGGACTGGGAGATGTTTGAGTTTTGACTGGCCAGAGGGAGAGACCTTGCGCACAGCTAGTGTGCTCAGTAGACATCCAGAGGGCTATACCTTAACAGAAGGGCTAGACTAACCCTAGAGTAAATACTAGTTTAGACCCCCACCTCCACCAAACAACCCTTTAGAGAAAGCCTCAAAAAATCAAGCTACTCTGAAAGTAAGTTAACTGCTTGCCAAAACAAACTTCATCACTGTATAAAGGAAGAAAACACAATCTAGACGTTTACAATATACAGCATCCAATAAAAAATTACCAGCCACATGAAGAAGCAGGAAAATGTGAGCCATAACTATGAGAAAAATGAGTCAATAGAAACAGATTAAAAGGTGGCCGAGATGGTGGAAAAGCAGACAAGGACTTTTAAAAAGCTATTATACCCAGTATAGCCAACACAACACAGAAGAACAAAGCCAGAGGACTGACGCTACCTGACTGCGAGAGGTGCTATAAGGCTCCAGTAGTCAACACACTGTAGTACTGGGGAAAGAGTAGACACATCCATCAATGGAATAGAACAGAGAGCCCACCCAGAAATAGATCCACATAAATATAGTCAGTTGATCTTTGAGAAAAGAGGAAAGGCAATACAATGGAGAAAAGATAGTCTTTTCAACAAATGGTACTGGAACAATTAGACATTTACATATAAACTAAAGAACCTAGACACAGACCTTACACCCTTCACAAAAATTAACTCAAAATGGATCATAGACCTCAACGTAAAATGCAAAACTATAAAACTCTTAGAAGACAACACAGGAAAAAGTCTAGATCACCTTGGGTATGTTGATGACTTTTTAGATATAACACCAAGGCATGATCCATTGACAGAAATAATTGATAAGCTGGACTTTATTAAAATTTAAAACTTCTCCCATGTGAAGGACATTCTCAAGAGAATGAGAAGTCAAGTCACAGACTGGAGAAAAGATTTGCAAAAGACATATCTGATAAAGGACTCATGGAAAATATACACATATCTTAAAACTCAACACTAAGAAAACAAACAGCACAATTAAAAAATGGGCAAAAAAACTTAACAGACATCTCACAAAAGTGATATACAGATGGCAAATAAGCATATAAAAAGATGCTTAACATCATATGTCGTTAGGAAATTGCAAATTGGGACAAGAATGAGATACTACTACACATCTGTTAAAATGGCCCAAATCCAAAACACTGACACCACCAAATGCTGGCAAAGATGTGGAGTGACAAGAACTCTCATTCAGTGCTGGTGGGCGAGCACAAGGGTTCAGCCACTTTGGAGTAAAGTTTTGGGGACTGGCCCAGCGGCATAGTGATTAAGTTCGAGTGCTCCACTTTGGCGGCCCAGGGTTCGCAGGTTTGGATCCTGAGCATGGACCTACACACCACTCATCAAGCTGTGCTGTGGTGGCGTCCCACACAGAAGAAATAGAAGGACTTACAACTAGGATATACAACTATGTGCTGGGGCTCTGGGGAGAAAAAAGAAAAAAAGAGGAAGATTGGCAACAGATGTTAGCTCAGGGCCAATCTTCCTCACCAAAAAGCATATCTTAAAAAAAAAAATGACAACACCTGGTATTGGGGAACACACAGAGATAAAGAAAAGAAGGTTTGGCAGTTTCTTACAAAACTAAACATACTGTTACCATGTGGTTCAAAATTGCACTCCTTGGTGTTTACTCAAAGGAGTTGAGTGCTTATGTCCACACAAAAGCCTGCACATGGATGTTTATAGCAGCTTTATTGATAATTACCAAAACTTGGAAGCAGCCAAGATGTCCTTCAGTAGGCGAATGGATAAATAAATTGTGGTATATTCAGACAATGGAATATTATTCAGCACTAAAAAGAAATGTTATCAAGCCATGAACAGACAAGGGGAAAACTTAAATGTATATTACTAAGTGAAAAGAGTCAATCTGAAAAGGCTACATACTGTATGATTCCACCTGTATGATGTTCTGGAAGAGGAAAAAGTATGCAGACAGCAGAAACATCAGTGATTTCCAGGGCTTAGAGAGTTGGGAGGGATGAATAGGCACATAAGATTTTTAGAGCAGTGAAACTATTCTGTTTGATGCTGTAACTGTGGGTACATGTCGTGGTACATTTGTCCAAACCCGTAGATTGTACAACACCAAGAATGAGCCCTAATGTAAACTATGACTTTGCATGATAACGATTTGTCAATGTAAGTTCATTGATTGAAACAAATGTACCACTGGTGCAGGATGTTGATTCTGGGAGAGGCTACCTGTGTTTGAGTATATGGGAACTCTCTGCACTTTGCTATGGACCTAAAACTGCTCTAAAAAATAAAGTGTACTAAAGAAAAATCTATCAAAGTATACGTAAGGACTTAAAGGACAATAAGGTTATAATGAGGAAAATAATGAAAGCTACATACAGAACCAAATGGTACTTCTAAAGCTGAAAAGTATAATACTTGAGATGAAAAATTCACTGGATGGGCTTAGCAGAATACTAAAAACTGCAGAAGATCAGTGAACTTGAAGACAAAGCAATAGGAGCATTCCAACTGAAGTACAGAGAGAAATAGGGCTCAAAAAGTAGCGCCTCACTGACCCGTGTCACAAGACCGTGTGATTTAACATACATGTGGTTGGAATCACAGCAGTGGCAAAGAGAGGAGGAGGAGAAAAATATGTGAAGAAAGAATAGTGAAAATTTCCCAACGTTGGAAAAGCTTTAAACCAACAATTACAAGATATTCAATGAAACCCAAGAGAGAGAAACACAATGAAAATCATGTTGAGGCATGTGATAAGTAATATATCAAAAAACCCTAAAAGTTACCAGAAAAGAAGACATTATATTCAGGAAAGAAAGCTAATAATGCCTTATCTCTCATCAAAAGCCAGAAGACAATGCAATGACATTTTACTACACTAAAAAATTCTACGCCTAGTGAAAATATCCTTCAAAGATCAAGGTGAGATAAAAACACATCAGACAAACAAAAGCTGGGAGAATTTGCTGCCAGCAAGCCAGCTTTGCAAGAAATGTTCAAGGACGTTCTTCAGGCTGACGAAAAATAATAACAGAAACTTGGGCCTGCAGAAAGGAATGAAGAGTGCCAGAACGGGAAAATGTGCATAAAAGTAAGAGACATTTCCCACCATTTTAAATTCCTTTAAAGATAACTAAATTGACAAGATGATTCTAAATTTTATATGGCAAAGCAAAGCACCTAGAATAACCAAGTCAATTTTGAAGTAGAAGAATGAAGTTGAAGGACTTACCCTATCTAATGGCAAGTGACTGTGCTAAAGCTACGGTAATCAGGGCAGTGAGGTACTTGTCTAAGGATAGATGTACAGATGACTGAAACAGAATAGCAGATCCAGAAATAAACACAGACCAGTGTGGCCAATTGATTTTTGACAAACACACCAGGGTGATTCAATAGAGAAAGACTTGTCTTTTTAATAAATGATGCTGAAACAACTGGATATTGAAAAAAAAAGAACCTCAACCTCCACCTCGTATCATATGTGTAAACTAACTCAGAATGGACCATAGGTTTAAATGTAAAAATTAAAACTATAAAGTTCTAGAAGAAGAAAAAGAGAAAATGTTTGTGATCTTAGCATAAGATCACTTAATATGCAAAAATCCCAAGACATAAAAGAAAAAAATCAATAAGACTTCTGTGATATTGCAGATGTCTGCTCTTTGACTAACACTATTAAGAGAAAAAAAATGCAAGCAACAGACTAGAAGAATATGTTTGCAATACGTATATCTGACTAAAGACTACTGGGAAGTTTCTCAAAATGTTAAACATAGATCCATCCAATGACTCAAGAATCCTGTTTGTGGATATTTACCCAAGAGACAGAAAACATATGTCCACAAAAAACACTTGTATAAGAACGCTCACAGCAGCCTTTATTCATAATCGCCCCAAACTGGAAACAGCCCAGGTGTCCATCAACAGGTCAATGCACAGACAAATGATGGAGCACTACTCAACAATAAAAAGGAACAAACTACTTACATACGTAATAACCTTGATGGATCTCAAAAACAGCGTGGAGTGAAAGAAGCCAGATACAAAAGAATATATACCGACCATCCCATGTATATGATATACTATCACAGACACAACTACTCTGAGGTGATAGAAATCACACCAGTGCCTGCCTATGGTGGGTTGGGCTTGCCTGGAAAGCGGCATGGGGAACTTTTTCGGTTGATGGATTTGTCCTCTATCATGCTTGAGGTGTTGGTTACATCGATGTGTATATTTATCAAAACTCATCAAACTGTACAGCTAAAATCTATGCATATCGATGAATGTAAATTTTCTCACAATTAAAAAATGCTATGGTATTTATATTATCTTAGATTCATTAAAGAGTGATAGACCACTTATTTTTTAATGCCTTTATTGAGGTATAAGTGACATACAATAAACTACACATATTTAAAATGTACAAGTTAATAAGCTTTGACATATCACCACAATCAATGAATATATACAATTATATATAATTATAATGAATGTATTCATCACCTCAAATGTTTCTTCATGTCCTTTATAATCTTTCCTTCCCATTCCTCCTTGCCCCTCCCCCATCCTTAAGAAACCACTGATTTGCTTTATATGCCTATATAGATTAGTTTGTATTTTTGAGAATTTTATATAAATGTAATCATACATGATTCTTTTTTATCTGGCTTCTTTTCACTCAGCAAAATTATTTTCAGATTCACTCATGCTGTTGGATGTGTCAGTGGTTCATTCTTTTTATTACTGCCTGGTGTTCCATTGTTTCACTATCCCACAGTGTGTTTATTCTTTCCCCTGTGGATTGATACTTGTTTCCAGTTTGGATCCATTACAAATAAAGTTGGCTTGAACATTCATGCACAAGTCTCTATGTGGACTTTCACCTTCATTTCCCTTGGGTCAGTTCCTAGGAGTGGAGTGGGTAGATCATCTGTCAGATATATATCTAACTTTCTTTTCTAATATATGCCTTCTAAGCACTGCTTTAGCTGAATCTCATAAAATTTGATGCTATATTTCCATGTCATTAAAAATATTTTAAAAAATTCTTTTGAAACTTCTTCATTGACCTATGTTATTTATAAATGTGTTGTTTAACATCCAAATTTTTGGATTTTCTAGCTATCTTTCTGTTACTAATTTCTAATTTAATGCCATTGTGGTCTGAGAGTATACTTTGTATGATTTATATTCTTTTAGATTTGTTAAGGTTGCTTTATGGTCCATAATGTGGTCTATCTTAAAGAATGTGCTGTGGCACTTGAGAAGAATATGGACTCTGGTGTTTGGGGATGGAATGTTCTGGAAATGACAATTAGGTCAAGTTGGTTGATAACGATGTTCAAGTCATCTGTATCCTTACTGATTTGCTTCCTACACTTGTTCTATCAGTTATTGTGAGGGGAGCGTTGAAATCTCCAGCTGTAGTTTTGGATTTGTTATTTCTCCTTTCAGATCTATAGTTTTTTGTTTCACGTATTTTGAAGTTGTTAGGTACATACACATTTTGCATTGTTATGACTTCTTGAGAATTGACTGCTGATTTTTCCAATTTTCACAGGCAGAAATCTGGGGGACTATATGTGAGAATGGGTACTAAGAGTGTAGGATAATGATGAAAGGAATATAAAGTCAGGTCACACCAAATGTATTGATATGGGTCCACTAAGCAGAGATTCTGGATTCAGTGTTGTAGCTCAAGGGATTAATTAGGGCTCTAATTGTTTGTTTTTTTGGTTGGCTGATAATGGACCAAATGAGGCCTTCACTAAATGAGGTTGAAATGTCAGAACTGCGTTGGCGTACTATAGAGAAAGGTATCTAGAGGCTCAGGGACATTGGAATGTTAGGGTGGATTTACCGCGGTGACCTGCTCACCCACTCCACAGGTCCAGATAACACTCCTTTCACTGCAATTATGAGAAATAAATTTGTGATAGGGAGCCCCGACATCCTTGAAGAGCTCCGTGGTCACTCTTCTCTGTAGGTCAGAAATTACAGTGGGAACTGCTGCCACTGTGCTGGGTTCCTTAAATACAATAAGGATAATTGGATCCTGGGGTGACAGAGGCTAAGTGGCAGCGCTTAATCACCAAAGAAAAGGTTGGCATGGTTACCATGCAGATAAAGCAGTAATTAAAATAATCTGACACGCAGAGACCCGTGGCATTGGCTAGTTGATCCTGATGTCCCTAGAGGAGAAACAGGTAGGTGTTGTATTAGTTTGCTAGGGCTGCCATAACAAAATACCACAAACTGGGCGGCTTAGACAACAGAAATTTACTTTCTCACGGTTTTGGAGGCAGGAAGTCTGAGATCAAGGTGCCAGCAGGGTCGATTTCCTCTGCACCCTCTCTTCTTGGCTTGCAGATGGCCACCCTCTTGCTGCCTCTTTGCAGAGTCTTTTCTCTGTGCTTGTGCATCCCTTGTGTCTCTCAGTGTGTCTAAATTCCCTCTTCTTATAAGGATACCAGTTGTGTTGGATTAAGACCCACACTAACTGCCTTATTTTAACTTAATTGCCTCTTTAAAGCCTGTGTTTCCAAACACCTTCTGTGGTACTAGAAGTTAGGGCTTCAGTGTATGAATTTTGGGGAGACACAAGTCAGTCCATAACAGACAGTCTCCTCCTCAATTCTTACTTCATCTGTATTAGCAGAAGAGTTCTGGGTCAAGTGAACAGAGGTCTAACTTGAAAGAGCAAAACAAAGTCATAGCCCCTCAAGACTTGAGCCAGTTTGTATACCCAGAACTCCTTGAATTAAGGGGAGAGCCGATTCCCTTTAAGAAGGTATCCCACTACACTGCCAAAAATATGTACTGTTAATATTTCTCCTAGCCTTACCCAAAGGGACCTATAGCCTGGGGTGACTGTGCATTGAGGAAAAGGAAATAATCAGAAATTTCAGTGTTTATTGGACACTGGCTCTGAACTGACACTAACTCCAAGAGACCTGAACCGTCACTGTGGTCCTCTAGTCAGAGTAAGCACTTACTATTAAGAAGTCAGGTGATCAATGGAGTTTTAGCTCAGGTCCATCTCAGAGTGGGTCCAGTGGGTCACCCAACCAAGCCTGTGGTTCTTTCCCCCATTCCAGAATGTATATTTGAAATAAAAATATTTACCAATTGACAGAATCCCTACATTTGATCCTTGGCCTGTGGAGTGAGGGCTATTATGGTAGGAAGTGGCTAAGTGGAAGCCACTAGAGCTGCCTCTGCCTACGAAAAACGTAAACCAAAGCAATACCCCATTTCTGGAGGGATTTCAGAGATCAACACTGCCATCAAGGACTTGAAAGATGCAGGAATGTTGATTCCCACCACATCCGCCACTCAGCTCACCCATTTGGCTTGCATAGAAAATACGTAGATCTTGGAGAGTGACAGTGGATTATCATAAACTTAACGAGGTGGTGGCTCCAATTGCAGTTGCTGTTTCAGATGGGCTTTTGTTGCCTGAGCAAATTAACACATCCCCTGGTATCTGGTGTGTAGCTATCGACATGGCAAATGTTTTCTTTTTCACTTCCTGTTGGTAAAACCACCAGAAGCCATTTGCTTTCGAATGACCAGGCCAGCAATACACCTTCACTGTCCTGCTTCAGGGGTCTGTCAACTCTTCAGTTTTATGTCATAATTTAGTCTTCAGGGAACTTTCCCCTTCAACGAGATATCACATTGGTCCATTACATGGGTGACATTATGCTGATTGGACCTATGAACAAGAGATAGAATTATTGGCAAGACATTTGCATGTCAGAGGGTGAGAAATAAATCTGATGAAATTTCAGGGGGCTTCCAATCTCAGTAAAATTTCCAAGGGTCTAGTGGTGTGGGGTATGTCAAGATATACCTTCTAAGGTGAAGGATAAGTTGTTGCATCTGGTTCTTCTTACGATCAGAAAAGAGGCACAATGCCTAGTTGACCTCCTTGCATTTTGGAAGGAGCATAGTCCTCATTTGGATGTGCTACTCTGGCCCATTTACTAAGTGACCTGAAAAGTTTGAGTGGGGCCCAGAACAACAGAGGATTCTCCAACAGGTCCAGGAGGCTGTTCAAGGTGCCCTGTCACTTGGGCCATATGACCCAGCAGATCCCATGGTGCTTGAAGTGTCTGTGGTAGACAGAGATGCTGTTTAGAGACTTTGGCAGACCCCTGTAGGTATAGCAGAAAATAATCTTTTTATTTAACTTAATTTTAGAACCAGAACCTGAAGAGCCTAAAGAATTTTTACAAGGTAAAAAAGTTGAAGAGGTAGAGGAAGAGGTTAAGAAGGAAGAGGAAGAAGAAATAGAAATAAGTACAGAACAGTCAACAATACCAGCCAATTTGGAACGACTTTGGTCCTTCTCCTGTGACTTAACCAAAGGCCTTAATGTGAGCAGCCTTGCCTGGAATAAAATAAATTCGGTGAGTTATCAAGAATTTCAACAATTCCATCTCTAGCACTTAAGGGCAATTGTCAATTATTAATGAAGTTTTTTTTTCTCAGATATTAGGCAAGGGATTTAAATGGACATAACCCCTAGTTTTAAAATGCCTCTAAAACAAGTTCATGTTTCCAAAAGGAGGAAATGCAAATAGTTACAAAATAATGTTTTTCTCCTTTCATATAAAAACATCACCATTTTTATTTTGGGAGATGTCATTGGGACATGGCATTCTCTGAATCCATATGGGAGATTGAGAAGTGAACTAGAAGATAATATGTAGTTGATTTACTTTAACGTATACCAAACTCATCTACCCAAATTTGTAGTCGTCTCCTTAAAGTAGTCATATTTGGAAATATATACGTAATCCAATGAGCCTGCACATGTGCAAAATAATTTTGAGGTTCCTTAAAATACTGTTAGTACTAATAATAGCAAATACTTAAATACGACTTGCTATGTACCAGGCACTATTGTGAGCATCTTACCTGTATTAACACAACAATTCCATGAGTTAGACACTATTTTCCCCTTCATGTTGATAAGGAAACTGAAGCACAGGAAGGATAAATAATTTGCCCAAAGTTACACAACTAGTAAGTGAAACAGCCAGAACGCAAACCCAGACAACTTGGTTAACTACTGCACTGCCAGAAATCATCTTAAGACAAATTAGGTGAATCATCAAGCTGAGTGATGGTATGTTTTCTTATTAAAAAGAGATAATTATAGAGTAGTGAGACTTATTTTCTCTTGCGGTTTATGAATTGGTTCTTTTAAGACATGATTCTCAACTGGTAATCCCAAAAAACTTTTGTGTAATGACAGTATCTTTGGAACAAATATTTAGTGTATTTTTAAAGTGGTCAAAACTAATTTGTTTGTTTAAACTGTATTTTGTTATGTATGTTTAAGAATTAGCCTTATTATCTTATTGCCACACCCTATAGGGTCTTTTGTACAAACATGACAGTTGTTAACAGTTATTAAAAAGCATAAAGTCTATAATCATTTTTGTTGAAACCTAAACACACATTATTTAAATTATATATATTATTTTTTAATCAAATAAAATACTTTTAGCATGGATTTGTCTTTATAAAACTATATTTGGGAACATCTTGTAGATAAAGCAAGATTTAATAAATCAATAATAACTGTGTAATGATGACAGGTGAATCATTTTTAGAAACTGAATATACTAAAATTTAAAAAATTAATATATTGCTATCGAGATTTAAATTAAATAATTTTGAATGAAGCTAAAGAAATGACAGATGGCATCTATCATATTTATTAGTTCGTTCTACAAATATTTATTGAACATTCACTCTGTGCTGTGGACTCTGTCAAGGCACTAGAGGTACGGCAGTAAGTTAGTCGTACATAGACCCTGCGCATACACTTTCCTACGTGCTTGTGTAAGGAAAGTAAACAGTGCTGTGGGAGCACATAAGAGATGCTTCTTAGAGGAAGTGGTGCCTAGGCCGAGTCTAGACAAGATGAATAGGAGTTGTCAATATCAGAGTAAAAATGGCAGTGGTAAAGAGTGTTTTAAGGCAGAGAGAATTGTGGAGAGATGATGTTGGCTTAAAAGTAGGGTGGTGGCAAGAAAATATAATAATATATATATATATATATATATATTTCTTTTTGGTGAGGAAGATTGGCCCTGTGCTAACATCTCTTGCCAATCTTCCTCTTTTTGCTTAAGGAAGATTGTTGCTGAGCTAACATCTGTGGCAATCTTCCTCTATTTTGTATGTGGGATGCTGCCACAGCGTGACTTGATGAGTGTTCCATAGGTGAGTACTCGGGATTCGAACCAGTGCCACCGAAGCAGAGCGCATGAACTTAACTACTATGCCACTGGGCTAGCCCCAATAATATGTTTTTGATAAAGGTCTTATGATTACAAAGAAGAGGTTGGGTTTGGTCAATCATTAAATTTTTGTCGATATGTATTTATGTAAGCATTTCTTGAATTGACCTGCTGTATTAATCAGCTCAGGCTGCCATAACAAAATACCATATACTGGGTGTCTTAAACAACAGAAGTTTATTTTCCCACAATTCCGGAGGCTGGGCAGTCCGGGATCGAGGGGCCAGCTGTTTGGGTTCCTGTGGAGGGCCCTCCTCCTGGCTTGCAGACGGCTGCCTTCTTGCTCTGTCCTCACATGGTGGAGACAGAGAGCTCTGGTGTCTCTTCCTCTTTTTATAAGGCCACCAATCCTATTGGCTTAGGACCCCACCCTTATGAACTCATTTAACCTGAATTACCTCTTAAAAGCTCTGTCTTCAAATATAATCTCATTGGGGATCAGGACTTCAATACATGAATTTTGGGGGAGGAGGTACAATTCAGTCCATGGCACTGTCTTTAACTTAAAGGCCATTCACTTTTCATTTGAAATGATTGGGTCCTTCTCAAAACCCCATAAGACACTATAATGTAGTAATGCAATCTTGGAAGATGATCTCAATATGTAAAAGAACTTGTCAGCAATTGGTTCTTTTTAGGTACTTATTCTTCAGTCTGAAAACGTGATTATTATGATTTTGCTTAGGAAGATGAAGGTATAGAGTGAAAATAGATGACACACTGGTATTTTTTTCTCTCAATTGAAATGTCATTACTATTTTTAACATGGTTCTTTAAAATGCATCTTTATACATTTGCCAATATTTTTATGCCATCCTTTCTTATTTTCAATGTATTTTTGTGTTTTTCAGGACCTTTTGGTTGTTGGCTATGGGCACTTTGGATTTAAAGAGCAAAAAAGAGGATTGGCTTGCTGCTGGTCAATAAAGAATCCTACGGTAACCCAAATAAGAATAAGACTCATTTTTTAAATTAAATGTTGATATAATTCTCATAAAGTAGGTGGTAGCATGTGATAATTTAACAAAGTCAACAAAATTTTATCAAGCAAGACTTTATTTTCTTTGCTTTAAATTCATAACAATTAAACTTTGTTCTTGTTGATATAGGATAAAGTAAATGCATTTATACATTCACGCAATAAATGTTTATTGAGCATCTACTATGTGCTGTTAGATCTGATGATCCAGAGCTGAACCATTATTGTTACCACTGCTAATTATAAAGAAGAATGAATTCGCAAATGAAAATCCTTTGAAAATTACGTTTCATTAAATACTGGCTTGTTTCTTAATATATGAATAACTCCTTATCACATTGTAAGATAGATTTCTACTATCCTTAAAAGATATAAAATAGGTTAATAGGTTAATATGACCATCTTACTGCCATGAGTTTTTCAAAGAGAAGGAGTAAGAATCAGTCATGTTTTTTGCTAAACAGCCCTAGTCAATCTGCTACTTTACAGCCTACATTTAGTTTTAATTCACAACTGAAATGTGAAGTGGAAAACTGGAAAAGGATGAGAAGAGCATATAAAAATGATTAGAGTTTTTATAAATAGCCTCAGTCTATAGGAAGCTGGGTTTATAAGCATAAAAGAAAGGAATAAGCAATTTTAAACATGTGGAAGGATTGATGTAGGATCCATCATCCTATGTCATCCTTGTCTTCTTTTCCGCATAGGTTGTTAGAAACAAGAAAAGATTTAGGTTAGATGTTAAAACAAAACAAAGCAAAACAATAAAACTCTTGACAGAGTTGGAGAAAAGAGCAGCTCAGAGAGTTTCAGAGCTTCTTCCATCCATTGTTTAAAATGACTAGATAATCCAAGCATCTGAAACAGACACTGGAAGGCAGGACTAAATGTTGGATAATTTATTTGGAGCCTATCGTTTGTTTCTTTAAGAAGGTAGACTTATGATGATCACACAAATCCTGTTGAAAGATTACCAAAATGTGATAATTACTGTAGAAGCCCCTGCTGTAGTTTTTAAAACTGTTGAGCTCTGAGGATCCGTCAAAGTAAAGGAAGTGACTAATCGAGGTTTTGTTCTCCTCTATACTGGAAGTTAGTGAGAGAGGCCTAACGGAATGTGGATGGACTCTTCTCACATCCCTACCGCCACCAGACTAGTCTTCAGCCACCGCCATACCCTTCCTTTCTGTGGTCTAGAAAGCCAAGTTTAACATGTAATTTAATTATGTTTTTGTTCAGTGGCCAGAACGTATTTATCAGAGTCCATATGGAGTCACTGCTGTGGATTTTTCAATTGGATCACCCAACCTTTTAGCAGTTGGCTATCACAATGGCACCATTGCAATTTATAACGTGCAGAGCAACAGCAACGTTCCAGTTCTGGATAGCAGGTGAGAACCGCAGAATCAGATCAAGATATAAGATGTACTTTTTTAGGGAGAAGTACAAATTTAGTCTAATGTTATTTAGCTTTGAATGAATTTTTATGTTGTTATTGAGTGTGATACCATTATTTTTCAAACATTTAATAATTCCTCATGTCATCTCTCCAGCTGAAATGCTCTGTCCTAATATCTCCTTCATCTCTGCATACCTCACCAACAAACTTCCTTTGTCTTCACAGTTTATGCTTATTCTTTTTTAAAAAAATTTTAAAATTTTTCCCCAGCTTTATTGAGCTATAATCGATGAATAAAAATTGTATATATTAAGATTATACAATGTGATTGTTTACAGATGTACAATGTGATGATTTAATATATGTATACACTGTGAAATGATTACCACAATCAAATCAGTTAACACACCCATCACCTCACATAGTTACCTTTTTTTTTGGTAGTGAGAATACTTAAGATCTACTTTCTTAGCAAATTTCAAGTATACAATACAGTAATTAGCTATAATCACCATGCTGTACATTAGATCTCGAGAACTTATTAGTCTTATAACTTAGAGTTTTTGCCCTTTATTTCCTACCTCCTCCAGGAAACCTTCCCATCCCTTTCTTTTGTGCATCCTACAACAACCTTTATCATAGCACTTATCATGCTGTATATAAATCGTTTGCATATTTATCTTCCTGAGGAAGCTGTAAGCTCCTTGAGGTCAAAAATTAAGTCTTACTTACCTTTGTATCTCAGTATATTACATCATATCAGACATGTAACAGGATTACAGTAAGTGTTTGATTAAGAATGAATAAATGAATGAGTCATACTGAGAAATAAAAAAGTTAAAGGTGAAAGATATTGAATATGTTAGATTTTTTTTGGTAATAGACAAGATACCACTGGAGAAAAATGAGGTGGTATATTTATATTAGTGTTTGAACAAACTTAGCTAGAACTGGAAATAGGCATTGAAGCAGGGGTTCTTAAGCTTAGCTTTGAAATTATTTGTATAGTTTTCAAGCGTGGGCTTTTGTGCTTGTTTCCAGGAAAAAGGTCCGTAACTTTTACCAAATAATCAAAGATATCTATGAGTTTAGGAGATTCAGAACTATTGCTTTGGAGGTTTGCATAAAATAATCAAGGGAGTCAGTACCACGACAGAGCAACCGATTAGTCTGACAGGAAATGTCAGTAATCTGAGAGGGGTTTTAATTCTTCAAAAAAAATTAAATCTCAGCCATAGAGAGAATCAAGCCAGTGGGCAGTCCTGAAATATAGGACGAAGGGTGAGTTAATTGTTTACTTGAACAAGGCTTAAACAACTTTTTTATTGAAGCTAAGGGGAAAAATCCTTATAGAGTTGAAGATACTTATACTCAATGTGTCTAAATAAACTAAATTTACACAACTCAACTAGGAAAAAGTAAGTGAACAGTGTAAGAGAAGTAGATTCTCGAAAGAAAGAAAACATTTGCTCTTGTATTCCTGTTATGACAGCTAATGGAATTAAAGGCAGGGGAATTTTCCTTTTGTAAGAAATGAGAAAAACAGCAGGGCCTATTAGGTGGCAAAGTGATTATTTTTTTCATGTTTTTCAAACTATTTAAAGAAAAGTCCAGTTTTGAACAATAAAAGCATCATTCTATAAGTAGGTCATGGTGCTCTAGGATACTGTCCTTGTCACTTATACTCCGTCTTTAAAAAAATTATCATAATGCTTTTATATTTAGTGCTTTTCCCTTATTTAGTGAATCCCCTCAGAAGCATTTGGGACCTGTATGGCAGCTACAGTGGATAGAGCAAGATCGAGGCACAACAGGTGACGATAAAAGAGAAATACTAGTTTCTATATCAGCGGATGGAAGAATCTCCAAATGGGTTATACGGAAAGGACTGGACTGTCATGGTAAAAAAAATCTATCTCTCTCTGTATATCAAATTATCTTCCTTTTGTTATGTGCTGAATTAAAAATTCCTAGTGAACTATGTGTAAGCGGTGACAAATTTTAGTTTGGCTAAATAAGAAAAAAAGCTGGTCTCAGTAGTTGTTTTTCTAAGCATCTAGTTCTGGTATTTGCTAATTTTAACCTAATCACATGCAAAAGATCCAGAAATCATAATCTTGTTTGCAGAAGGGGCACACATTATACTATAATACTTTTTCCTGTGGTAAATAAGATATGTAATTTTTCTTTAAATGAAGATTTGATGCGTTTGAAGCGAACTGCTGCCAGCAGCAACAAAAAAGGAGGGGAAAAAGAAAAGAAAGGTGAAGCTTTGATATCTCGACAGGCTCCTGGAATGTGCTTTGCTTTTCACCCCAAGGTAAATTATTTCAATCCGTTATTTACTATTGCATATAGCAACTTCCAATAATTGAAGTATTTTAAGATATAAAGCAGACAAAAGGTTAGCATGTTAATAAATATTGTGCCTTAAGTAACAAGAAAAAGAAGGACAGATACAGCTGCCAAACCAAGGTGGAATGGCACATTCCAGTGGTGTACCGTGGCTTTATCTGCTTTCTAGAGGAAAGGTCTGTATTTCTGAGGAACTGTGGAAAGATTCTCTTTACAGCTGTGTGCTTGACTTGAGTGCCCCTCCTTGCCCTTCCTGGGTGTTCTGCTGCTATGTCACCCTGACAGAAATCAGGTCCAGGATCCAGTCCCCTGTATTTCAGGGTGAGTGCTGACTCATGATTCTGGGATCAGGAAAGCCACTTAAGTTCATGCCTCTCAAGACCAGAATCAAATCAAGGCACGGTTAATGAAGTTCTACTTTTCCTAATTCTTTTCATCTGGAGGTTCTTTGGAAACAGAAAATTCAGCCACTGTGACAGACTTCTAAGAACATATATCCTATATGTTTCCTGTTATATATAATATGTAATATGGTCATCTCTTTAGTGACACCGTCATCCACCTAATCACACAAGCCAGAACTTGAGCTCCTGCTCTGTTCTACCCTATCATCCAAATGATATTTAGGTCTTACTGTCCCACGTATTCCAGGCGGAGCTTACTCCTGCTAATGTAGTTCAGGCTGTTATTATGTTTCATTTTTACTGCTACAGTCATGTTCTAACTGCCTTCATTCTCAGATTCCTGTAATGCAATTTTCACCTTGACTCTGGAACAATGTTTCTTTCTTTCTTTTTTTCTTTTGAGGAAGATTAGCCCTGAGCTAAAATCTGCTGCCAATCCTCCTCTTTTTGCTGAGGAAGACTGGCCCTGTGCTAACATCTGTGCCCATCTTCCTCTACTTTATATGTGGGATGCCTGCCACAGCATGGCTTTGCCAGGTGGTGCCATGTCTGCACCCGGGATCTGAACTGGCGAATCCGGGGCCACCAAAGCAGAACGTGCACACTTAACTGCTGCGCCACCAGGCCAGCCCCAGGAACAGTGTTTCTTAATGTGGACAGGCAGGGTATGAGTATTTTCCCACCAGGGGATGTTTCACAAAGTCTTAAGATATATTTGATTGTTGCAGCTGTAGGAGGTGCAACATGTGAAGGAGTGCTATTGGCATGTAGTGGGCAGAGGCCAGGGATGCTGCTAAACCTCCTACAATGCACAAGACAATCACCACCCTCCCTCTCCCCCTAGACAAAGAATTAGCTGGCCCAAAATATCAGTAGTGCTGGGTTGAGAAACCCTAGTCTGGTATCCTAGAAATGTGCTTGGTATAAGAAATTCAAAGTAATGCAATCTCTAAGTAAAGAGTTTTCCTTCTTCCTCTCTAATCTGGTTACATTTTATTTCTTTTTCTTGACTAATTGTGCTGATTAGAACCTCCAGCACAATGAATAAAAGTGGTGAAAATAGACATCCCTATCTTGTTCCTGATCTTTTCCTGAGAAAGCATGCAGTCTTTTACTATTAAGTATGATGTAAGCTGAGGTTTTTGGTAGATGCAATTAATCAGGTTGAGGTGGTCTCATTACATTATTATTTGTTGAGAATTTTTATCAGGAATGGATGTTGGGTTTTTGTCAAATACTTTTTCTACATCTATTGAGATGATTATATAGTTTTTCTTTTTAAGTTTGTTAATGTGGTGAATTACATTGATTGATTTCTTAATGTTTGTTCCTGGAATAAACTCCACTTTATCGTGATTCACCCTTTTAATATACTGTTGGATTTGACATACGAAATTTTGTTTAGAATTTTTGCATCTTTGTAAGGAGTATTGGTCTATAGGTTTCTTTTCTTGTAATGTCTTTTAGGTGTATGTAACACGTCTGGCCTCCTTGCCTGGAGGCAGGACTTTGAAGGGCTAGCTCACCTTCAGAGCTTCTTGCAGGATGGGCTGAGCCCTCTGTTGCAACTGCATCATAGTTCAGCTTAAATCTCTGTCCATTCTTGTTTCTCTCAAAGAGCTTGTTCCTGAGAGAACTCCCCAATAAACGTCTTGCTTGAAAATCTCAGAGTCTCAGAGTTTATATACTGAGGAACCCAACTTTAGACAGTGACCTTGAAGATCTCTAGAGAAAGGTAACCTGCTCATAAATGGTGTTGGGATCATCATTATCCATATAAAAAAATGAAATTAGATCCTTACTCTGTCATATACAAAAAAACTTTTAGAAGAATAGGTAGGAGAATATCTCCATGACCTCAAAGTAGGAAAAATTTCTTAAATAAAGCACAAAAAAATGCTAACTATATAAAAAAATTATAATACCAGCTACATAAAATTCTGTTTACCAAAAGACACCAAAGAAAGTAAAAAGATAAGCCATACACTGGGAGAAAATATCTGCAACATATGTAATAGACAAAGCATATGTAATAGAGTATATAAATAACTTTACACAAATGAACATGTAAAGACAGATTACTAGTAAAATAGTCAAGAGGCATGAACAGAAGGGGAAACACAAAAGGCCAATAAAAATAAAAATGCGCTCAACCTTGTTAATATTCACATAAATGGGACTTAAAACCATTAGGTATAATTTTACCCCTAATAGAATGGAAAAATTTAAGGTTTCTGATGGAACCAACTGTTGAAGACAATGTGAGTCAAAGGGATTTTTTTTTTTACTGCCGAATGTAAATTGTAATAGTGCTTCATGAAAAAATCGTACTCCATGGTGTAATTGAAAACTGCATATACCCCATGATCTAGTAGTTGTGTTCTTAAGTTCTGGTATACACTAGAGCAGTGTGTCTCAAGTTTTAATGTACATGTAAATTAACTGGGAATCTTGTTCAAACGGAGATTCCGGTCCAGCAGGTCTGGGGTAGGGCCCGAGACTCCCAGCTCTAAGACTCTCCCGGGTGGTGCTGACTCTACAGAGCCAGGGCACAGAGCACTGACTTCAGACTTTTTGACTATCACTTCACCACGGGAAATACATTTAAAATCCCTATTTAGTACATACATTTAAAGTTAAAGATGTCTGAGACCCCGTCCAGTTCAATCTCTCATTCCAACGAAGAATCGTTTCTTCAGCACTATATACATCAATAGCTATGTTAACTCATCCGTCTTCTCTTTGTTCTGATGAAAGAACACTTACGTTTCTCTGGACTGCCAGTTGCATTGTCAGGTAGTTCTAAATGCTAGCAAGTTTCTTCCTCTTTTTAAGCCAATGTTTGTTCATGTAATTTCTAGACAGGACACTAAGTTCTACCCTCTATTCCAGTAAAGAACAAATCTGTAATTTATTTGCACAGTAGCCCTTCAGGTAGATTAATTACTGTCAAATCGTGATAGAAAGGAAAAGACCGCAGACAGCTATCTTCAAGATAATATTTCTAGTTTTGGTTCTTGAATTGATTTTAACAGACGTGGAATGCTCTAATCTATTTAGCACATTTATTAATATATGCATTTTTTTTTTAAGATTGTCACCTGGGCTAATAACTGTTGCCAATCTTTTTTTTTTTTTCTGCTTTATCTCCCCAAACTCCCCCTGTACACAGCTGTATATCTTAGTTGCAGGTCCTTCTAGTTGTGGGATGTGGGACGCCACCTCAACGTGGCCTGACAAGCGGTGCCATGTCTGCGTCCAGAATCCGAACCCTGGGCCCCTGCAGCGGAGTGCGTGAACTTAACCACTCGGCCACGGAGCCGGCCCCTAATATATGCATTTTTATTTTTTGTGTTATAGGACACAAATATTTATTTGGCTGGCACTGAAGAAGGTCATATTCACAAATGTTCTTGTTCATATAACGAACAATACCTGGATACCTACAGAGGACATAAGGTTAGTTTAATTATAGTAGGTATGGAAATCTTATCTTGTAATATTTCTGAAAAAGTAGTACCATCATGCAAAGTATTTTTAACATGTAATAAATTTACCACTTCAGAGTTAAAAATACTAAGTTGAATTAAGTGCTTTCTTGTATATAAACCACCAGTAGTGTGTGGGCCATTTTATTTGGCTTCTTGTTATCCTTGATTTCTTCTTGCAAGTTACAGAAATCACAATTTTTATTTGTTTCTAAAAGAATTTGGTTACAATAACATGCCGACCCCAAAGTAAAGTTATCTCTGGCGTATACCTATTCTCGATATCTTTTATGATTGTTCCGTCTAAGTTTTCTTCATTTTCTCCTCATTTCTGTTTTTTTCTTAATACTCCTTATATTTTTTAAAGTAAATGAGTATAATATGTATAATATTTAGTGAGTATTGTAGCAACTATATTCTTATGTTCCTATATGGCATAATTTAGGGAAGATTCAATTTATGAACTTATTTTCGGCTAAAATAATACCCACACAATCATACATGGTGCGTAAGTCTTCTAGAAATCTTAGCATTTTTAATTCGTTAGTCAAGTTTATAAGATGTTAAGTACTATTTGCCTATGTATTTTAATTTATTTTTCCAATTCCAGGGTCCAGTGTATAGAATAGCATGGAACCCATTTTGTCATGACGTGTTCTTAAGCTGCTCTGCAGACTGGGGTGTTGCTATATGGCAACAGGAGACTCTCAAGCCATTTTTGAGTTTTTATCCAACTACTTATGTTGTTTATGATGTTGCCTGGTCTCCGAAATCATCCTATATATTTGCAGCTGCAAACGAGAGCAGAGTGGAGATTTGGGACCTCTACATCAGCACGTAAGTGTTAATAATTTTCTTGGGGATATTTCTACTAGAAGCAGTTCATCTTGATAGTTTTGACATGGGTTAGAGAGAACTGTAGTTACTTTAAAAGAAGTAATAGTTTATACTGTGAGAGCCCTTTATTCATATGCCAGGATGCTATATTAATGTTAACTTATACCATATATGGTTTTAAAAATATTCGAATGAAAATAGGTTACCTCACTGGTCTCCTCAAACTTTCCCAAGCTGGTGTGGGATGTCGTAACTCCCTTGAATTCTCTCTCATTGCCTGGTCTGTAGAAGAGTGTGGAGGGGCAGCTAACTGTCCTTAACTAAAGATTTTCTACAATATGATAAGAAAAGAAACAAAATAATTACTTTTTACAGTATTTATTTATTCTCTTACCTCGTTTCAAGACATATTTCAAGGGGCACGCATTTAGTTAAAATTTTTGATTTAAGATATTACACCAAAGTTCTTAGAGTGTCATCCAGACCCATCTGTCCTTTTTAATATGGAAGTTTATACAATGCTGAAGTAAAGTGTTTAATGATTCTACTTCTTCAACTGGAAAATATGGTAGATCTTTATGCTAGTTATTAGCAGAAGTAGGGAAATACCTTCTTGTTTAAAATAAATGAGGTAAAATTTGATGGATTTCTTCTTTTCTTTTTTAAAGATTGGCACCTCAGCTAACAACAGTTGTTGCCAATCTTCTTTTTTTTTCCTTCTCCCCAAGCCCCCAGTATATAGTTGTATATTCTAGTTGTGAGTGCCTCTGGTTGTGCTGTGTGGGACGCCGCCTCATCATGGCCTGACGAGCAGTGCCATGTCTGTGCCCGGGACCCGAACCAGCAAAACCCTGGGCCGCCGAAGCGGAGCTTAACCACTCAGCCACGGACGGGGCCAACCCCAGTGGATTTATTCTTAATGGCAAAATTTTTTCCTAGAATTTAATAATTTAGTAAGTTAAAATTTTGTCATGGCTTGTTCTAGAAAACAGTTTGAACCAAAAATTAAGGATTACGTCACAAAGCAATTTATTTTTGAGTATGAGGTAACTAACATATGAAGAGGCTACTTAAATGATCCCACTTGTGATTTTAATTTTTCTGGTAAAACTGTGGGCTCTCAGGACATTTCTTCAGAAGAAGTATGCAAGTCACCGCTACTGTTGTTTTTTTAAGGGCATCGGTAGATTGCTTCGGATGACCACGAGCAGGAAAAGTTCTTGTTCAAAATAGTTTTTTACATTCTAGAGATTCATTTGGATCAAAACATCCCTCTGTTAAAAGACATTTATTACTTAGGAGTTGTACTAGTCAGAATTCTCCAGAGAAACAGAACCAATTAAGAGATAGAAAGAGATTTATTTTAAGGAATTTTCTCACGTGACTGTGGGGTCTGGCGAGTCCCAAGTCTGCAGGGCAGGCTGGCGAGCTCAGCTTTCCTTCAGGGTCCATGTTGCAGTCTCAAGTCGGAAGGTGATCTGGAGGCCCTATTCTATTCCACGTCAGGGAACTCAGTCTTTTCTCTCAAGGCCTTCAACAAATTGGATGAGACCTACCCACATTACGGAGGGTAATCTGCTTTATTCAGATTCTACTGATTTAAGTGTTAATCACATCTTAAAAAAATACCTTTACAGCAACACATAGACTGGTGTTTGACCAGATAGCTGGGTACCATATCCTCCACAAGTTAATACACAGACTTAACCATCAGAGGAGTTGAAACTTAGGAGTTCACGTCTTAATTGTGAATTGCTTTAATTAATTGCTTTAATTTATCTAGTTGAGATTAATTCATTGAAGAAATGAAAATTTTGATCAACTAAGGAGTGATAAGCACTTATTTTGATTTTGGAAACGAAGGTTTTGGGGGTTTTTTTGTTACATGAAATCACAAAAAATATCTCAGATTTTTCGTAGTCTGTATATAAAAATAACATATTAACAACAACTGAATTTACAAATAAAATATTTCGTTACAGTTTGGACCCTCTGATTGTGAATGTTGCTAATCCTGGAATCAAGTTCACAACTGTTCTATTTGCCAAACAAACAGATTGCCTTCTAGTGGGAGACAGTGATGGGCAGGTTGCTGTGTATGAACTAAGAAATATGCCTACTGCTTTGGATTCTGGTCGGGTAAGACAACAGGCAAAATTTTATGTCGTTTTATGATTTTATTCAGTTGTAATTTTGTGTCATGCAAGGGATTTAGATTTCTTCACTACTTTAAGTGTGGTGCAGTAGAAAGAATATAAGTTCCCAGAGTTGCCACCTCCTGGGTGTGGTACCTACTAATCTTATTTTCTTTGAGCTTCAAATTTTTTTTTTTTTTTGGAGGAAGATTAGCCCTGAGCTAACATCTGCTGCCAGTCCTCCTCTTTTTGCTGAGGAAGACTGGCCCTGAGCTAACGTCTGTGCCCATCTTCCTCTACTTTATACATGGGACGCCTACCACAGAATGGCTTGACAAGCGATGCATAGTTCCACACCCGGGATATGAACTGGCGAACCCCGGGCCACCAAAACGGAACGTGCACACTTAACCACTGTGCCACTGGGCCGGCCATGAGCCTCACGTTCTTTATCTGTAAAATGAGAATAATAATGTTGTTGAGTATAATAATCATAAATGTTATATGGGAGAACTTAAAATTGTGCCTAGTATATGGAACTTAATAGCTGTTGAATATAGCTGAAGAAGTTTCCTGCAAATACTCAAAGACTTTTGTAGGAAATAATAATATTCTTAGATATTTTCCAGTGTTCCTGAAATAGGCATTTGTTTCTGTTGGTTTAGCGTGATCCTATTCCCTTACTCTGATCTTCAAATATCAAAGCTCTGTCGTAAAACTTTAACAAGAAAATCAGTATCATAGATGCTTATTATTTTTAAGATAGCTTTTCAATTTTTTCTGTTTCTTATGTTTAAATTGCTATTTTAAGGGTAATTTGGCAAATAACCCATGAAGAAATGCTCAACAGCCGTTTTAGGAACATGACACCCCCTCGTTTCCGCATTGCCCATCACCCTCTGTGGCCTTGCACAGCAGAAGGACTTTGGTCTTTAGACTGTGGAGGTTTAAGTGACATGATTTCTGAATCTCTGGCCCCTCCCTGAAGTGATCAAGGACCAGAATATTATTGTGATGTGACATGGCAGAACACTGGCTCCAGCCCTGTCCTACCAACTCAGGGTTTGTTGTTAGGAGTAACGTCAGCCCGATGCCTGACATGAACAGGGGCCTGGGGCTCAAGCCTTGCACTGACAACTTTGTGATGTAGCTAGCTGTTGACAGGATTTACCACCGCTTTGGCATTTATTGTTTGTTGAGTACCAGCTCCTCTCCTGGCACGATGAGGGCCGGTTGCTGGGGTCTAACTCTTGCACTGAACATAATTATAGTTTTAGCACTTGGCAGAAGCCAGTTTCAGTGGGGCATCGCGCAAAGCAACTCCCCTTCTGGCGGCAGCCTGTAGAGAATCACTGCTGGATGCTATTTCTACTCTTATGTTTCAGTATACAACTGTTTGCCATCCTTTTCTCTGTGCTTTAGGTGTTTACTTTTTTTTTCAAATTAGAGGATAAATAAAAAGATAAGTGAAGTCTTCAAAATGGGGTTTTAGAAACATAAATCTGTAATACATGTAATAAATTAATGCTGAGAGACACTGAAAGCAGAAACAATAGACTATTCATTCATTCAACAAATATTTACTAGTATGCGCTATATGACAGGGTCTGTTTTAGGCCCTCATAATACAACAGTGAACAAATACAGTAGTGATCTGTTACAATTGCCCTAGTAAGAGACTGCACTCTAGAGAGATGGTTTTGAGAAGCAAGGTGGCAACATGATTTGGTATATCAGGGCTTGAAGGATGGGGAAGTGCCAGAGAGGGTATCACAGAGGCTGAAAGACAGGAGCTGACTTCCACAATGTTGCCCAAGGTGTTTCTCACTCTTCAGAGTTTATAACCCACTGTCACATACGTCAGCTCATTCAATTCTTCAAACAATCGTTAGAGGTGGATGTTACTCTTTCCATTAGACATTCAGGGAAACTAAGATTCCCAGATGTCAGTAATTTTTTCAAGATCACCTTTACTGTGTGACAGAGAAAACTCCAGTCTTCTGCTTCCAATTTCCATCTTTTCACTGTATCTTTCTTAAAAACTCACCTCACATCTTTGGTTTCATCTTCTTACACATGATCATTTTACCCCTTTCATCTTGCGCTTCATTTAATAACGAGATACAAAATCCACACAGAAGGTCAGCCATTCTACTCTGTCTAAATCAAGTCCTACAGATCAGGAAAGGGCTTAAGACAGCATTAAGATTAAGTTATTTTACAGATAAGAAAACTGAGCTTTAGGCATTAAGGCTAAACAGGAGCTGTCAACATTGTCCCTTTGCTGAATCCTTATAAAATTGTTTATGAAACTTCACTAAGAGACTCTTTCATAGGAAAGAGCAGGTTTATGCTAGGAAGTAACTGTTGCTATTTAAACTCACCTTGGTTTGTTTCCTTTTTACAATCTTATTGGATGCCCTTTATATGTGTATCACTAACTTATAGCTTTTAGATGGAGTTTTAAAGACTACTGTCACTCTTAATTTGTATTTTATTGCATTGTAATTGTGTGGCTTTTTCTTTGCAGGGAGACATAATAGATACTTTGCTTGGACCCAAGTCACACCAACCAGGATAATTCATCATTACCCATATCTTTTGTTGTTGTTTAAAGAAAAAGGAACAGTGTTTAACATTCATAGTCCAATTTGCAGTAAGCTGGGGTTTTTATTTTAGAAAACAATATTTGATATATAACTTCCATTTAAATTTAATATAAAGTTAATAAACTTTTACTTCAGAGCTATGTGATTAGTTTGTGATCTAATCTAATTGTAAGAGCTTTGTTGGGATTTTCTTAGAATAGAGTAGGAATATCTTTTCCTACTCTATTTCTTAAAAGTCATGTTCCAACAACATATAAGTACATATATATGTACTTACAAAATGTCCAAATAGGTTAGAAAATAATTATTCCTTTAGAAGCAAAGCTTTGAAATTATTAGATTTACTTAAGCCAAAATCATTATTAAAACAAACTTTCATAGGCTTTTAAATCTTCTGCCTTCCAAGCTCTGTTTTCCAGGGTTTATAAATCCTACATGTGTTAGTATTACGAGAATGTTGGGTCCTCATACCCAACTTGGAATCAGAAGTTTATCCTCTGAGTTCTGAGAGCTGAAGCTGTAGACCTTTGTTAGACTATTCAATAAGCACAAGACATGACAGCAGTGTCAGAATTGCACTCTTTGACCAGCAGGGACCAGACCCCCAATTCAGTGAGAATTAGGTGGGGACACATCAGGCACCCTTCTCTGCGGCACAGAATCTGCTCTGGGTTTTAAGCCCAGACTTAAGGGGGCCCAAAGAGAAAACAGAAAGTCCCTGATCTATAGTTCGCCTCAGGATGTTATTTTATGAAGGGTTCTAGAGCCGGCTTGTGGAAATAGGAGGAGAGAGGGGCAGCAGCTCCTCCAGTTCAGTCTGTTCCATGCTGTTTGTTTGAACAAATCCCGGACTTTGTTAACTGAGGCCAGAGGACAGTATGCCCTGTTGTATAAAGCGTTCTAAGTGGAGAGGAGAGGATAAGGCATTTAAAACCCACTGAACTCTCTGAAAATAAAATACATATAGTGAAAACTGGGAATGGAATCAGTGTTACAGTGGGAACTTCCTTTACGAGTATCCATTTCTTCACAATCTCCATTTCTTTGGAACCATCCTTTAAACAAAGGCAAGGCAGTTTTTAGCTGGACTGAGAGCTTGGTCAGGTTATCAGGTTATATAGGATCATAAATTTCCTCCTGGTATGAGTCATTGTGATTCTTCTCCTTGTCTTTCTGAAAGGTTGGACTTTCTATAACACTGTGTAACAAAATAAAAGCTTGATTTAATTGAAAGAAAAGTGTCTTTTTATTATGTAATTTTGATCTTTAAAAAATTTTCACGTATTCGACTCCCATTGTCCATCAAGCCTAAATGAGAAATACTGCTGTTTCACTCTTCTTGGATCTTGATCAACTGGTCCTGAAGCACTGAGCCTGTTCCATTCCCCACCCCCCACTCCGTATCTTGTAGACTCACCCAGACTTTAGATTAGCATCACACTTTTACTTTAGGATCTCTCACCTGGGAATTACAGAAGGAATTATTTTGCTGACTTTCTACACTGGCTTTGGATTCTCACTAGTAATCTCTCTTTACTGTAAAATTAAAAAAATTTTTAAAGACTTTATTTTTGTAGAGCAGTTTTAGGTTTATAACAAGATTGAAAGGGAAATATAGAGATTTCCCAGATACTCCTTGCCCCTACAAATGCATAGCCTCTCCATTATCAACATCGCTTGTTACAACTGATGAACCTACACTCACACATCATAATTGCCCAGAGTCCCTAGATCATGTTCGGGTTCATTCTCAGTGATGTACGTTCTATGTGTCTGGACAAATGTATAATGACGTGTATGCATCAGTACAGTACTATGCAGAGTGCCTTTACTGCCCTGAAAATCATCTGTGTTCTGCCTCTTCATTCCTCCCCTCCCCCATCCAATAACCATTGATCTTTTACTCTCAGTAGATTTGCCTTTTTCAAAATGTCATCATGCATCGGAATCATGCAGTATGTAGCCTTTTCAGATTGGCTTCTTCCACTTAGAAAATGAATTTAAGGTTCTTTTGTGTCTGTTCTTGGCTTTTTAGCTCATTCCTTTTTATTGCTAAATAATATTCCATTGTCTGGATGGACCTATGTCCTGCTTCTAAATAGCATTGTTCAGGAAGTGGGAAGACCTAGGAGAGACCACAGTCAACCTCAAAAAGCCATTCTCCATGTAATGAGTGATGTGTGGAAGCAGAAAGAAGCACTGGAACTGAAAAAGCCAGGCAGCTGAGGAAGATAAATGACCCAGCAGGAAGAAACTCTTTGACGATAGAAAGGCCTTGGCACACAGTAGATGCTGGATGCTGGTAAGATGCTAGAATTACATCCTGGGAAAGGGAAGAAACCAACTCTGAGAGAGACTGACGTTGACGTTTGTGTATGTTGTTTGTTTGTGCCACCTGGGTGGAATGAAGACTTGGAGTTAGAAACTGAGTTATAAAAAATATATTTCTGGGACACCTGAGTTTCTGAATTGAGATTCCTACCTGCTGTGCTAAATATTTGTGTGATCTTTCACTTAGTGTCTTCCTTCTCTCCTAGACTGTAGGCTTCTTGAGGGTAACACTATCTGTTTTGCTCACCACTGTATCTCCAACACCTAGAACAGTCCCGCCACAGAGGAGTTATTACAACAAATCTTTGTTGAATGAATGGATTATCAAATTAATGGAAGAAATGATGGTTTCATGCTTGCCCCATATTATAACATGATCTAATATTTTAAGTATGATTTCCTCACTATCCTAACAAAGCTTCACAGACGGTAAAATATTTTAACTGTGGAAAACACGTAGAACATAAAATCAGCATTGAAAGTTGCTCCACAGGTCACAGCTTTCTTTGTACTATAACAGCAAAAAATCAAGTTTCCTGCTCAAGATAAAAATCAAAAACAAACCCATGATCACTTTCTCGAGGTCAGTATTGCTGCTGCTTTGTGGGGGTGCGTTCCCACTGGCTGTTTAGGGGCCCAATGTACCTCCAACGTAAAGCACTTAGCAAGATGCACCAAGTAGGTGCTCAAAAATGTCAGTTCTCCTGATGGTCCCAGACCACATCCCCACTTCTTGGTCTGAGAACCCCTTTGTTCGTGCAACTGGCTGGTCCTTGCCAAGGCCCCCCGCCTGCAGGAGATACAGGCTGTGTTGATGACCTCGTTTGATCCTTCGTACATCTGGGCTTTGCGTCTTGTTTGTTCAGGATTTAGTATGATGTTCAAATCCACCCTCAGACGCATAGAACATTTACTAGGGTATCAGCCTTCATTTGCTGAGGTTGGCAGATTCAGTTGGTAATAAAACTAAAAGGCTAACAGTTTACATGAAACTAATTCCTGGGTTAAATAGAAAGCAGACATGTCCATTAAGTTGGAACACATAATAAAACATGGTTATGAATCTTATAAACACGAGCACTGCTTTTTCTAAATTAATGAGACACTTATGCAGCATCCAGAACAACTCATGAAAAATATACTATCGCCACGTCTGCATTTTCTTTGAATAAGTCAACTATTAAAAGATGTGGTGTCGTCATACAAGGAAGAACAAAGGATCCCAGGATATTTTCAGGAGCTTACATAATTTCTCACTGATAATAATTTTATTGAATTTTCTAAATTATTACACATATTTCAATCACTTATTGAGTTTTTATCAATTTCTAAAAGCCCAAAATGACAGCAAAAACATAATAACAAACTGGCTTCTCTGTCCATACAAAATAAAGCTTTAAATATCAATTATTGTTTTCTAAGATTATTTAAAAAATTTTTTAGCTGCTCGTTTTAGTTCTTACTGACAGAGCATTTCAAAAATCAGTAAAATGAGTGGTAAGAAGGTTTTATCCATAAAATTAGGCAAAAAGTTATCTAGATGAGTGGTATTTCAACATTCAATATTGAAATATCAAATATTCTACACATATTTGCAGAGTAGAATTTAACCAGTTTTAAAGAGAGGAGGAAAAGGAGTGTCAGGTGAGGAAAACAGCACTGCAGAGAGAGAACATGGACTTCCAAAAAACTGAGGTGTTTGATGTCGCTGGACCATTTAGAGTTTGAGGGTAACTAAAACCTGTTCAAGTAGACGGAGGCCAGATCATGAAAGGTCATGTTAAGGGAATTTGGACTTTTTCTTGAAGAAAATGGGAAACCATTGAAGAGTTTCAAGGTGGATAATAAAATAAGCACATCTTTTAGAAAGATCATCCTGGCAACACTGTGGAAAATGAATTGATGAGAGATAGAGGGCCAATTGAGAAGCCACTGCAGTAATGTAAATAAAAGTTGAGATCTTGCAGAGGAGATGGAGTGAGTGGATCACAGAGAAATTTAGAAGGTAGAAGAGAGGAGACTTAGTGCTTTAATGGATGTGTGTATGTGGGGGAGGTTTTAGTCAATGAGGAGTGAGGGAGAATGAGGAGTTATGAATGATTCCCAGGAATAGCTGGATGAATAGTGGTGCTGTATGATGAAAACACTCTCTAGAATCAGTAAGTATGAATATTAGCCAAGGATGAGCAGTACCAACTCTATGTTAGAAAATAATAAAAATAAATTAGTATTTGCTAACAAACTTATATAGTGATCTCATCATCATCATTATCACAAAATAACTATATGTAGTATGCTTTATAATTTATCAGTGTTGTAATTAACATTACCTCATTTGATCTCCTGATATTTTTCCATGTTACAAATTAGAAAATCGGATTACAGGTTAAATTACTTTCTCAAGCTCTCTTAGCTAGAAACTAGAGTGGCAATACTGAAACTTAACATTCTAACACCAAGGCCACTTGGTGCAGTGTAATATTTGGTAGAATTAGAATCATTATTATTACTATCAATGATCAATCTGCTGAAAGTTCCTTTTGTGCTGGAGACTCTGATCAGCACTCTGTATAACTTAATCCTGACAACTACCCAATGAAGTCAATATTATTATCTCCATTTTACAACTGAAGAAACTAAGATTCAGAAACGTTAAGTATTTCCTAAGGTCACATAGACATTAAATGGCAGAACTGAGATCTGGTTTCCCAAGTCTGACGCTACAGACATTACTTACAACTCTTATACCAACCTGCCCAAACACCATCATTAGGCGTTCTTGTGGCCATAGTTCCTTGATAAGCAGAATATAAATGAGAGATATGTTTACTGAATCCATTGTCTAGTTGTTAATTTGGAATTTTGGTCCATGTTAATTGTAGGCTTTCATGTAATCAATCATATTGAGCATATAGTAGTTAATTTCAATCATTAAGGCTAAATAACAGATCTTTGCTTTGATCTAAAATCTTGGATCAAACAAACATTCTCTACATCTGTAAGATATAAATAACTTTAAGATAATTATACTAGTCAGGATAAGTCAGGTTGTGTTGCTACAGCCAATAATTGCCAAATCTCAGTGGCTTTACATGATAAGGATTTATTTCTCATTCACATTACATGTTCATTACAGGTCAGCAGGCAGCCCTACTCCATATTGGTCTGACTCAGAGACCTGGTTCCATTGTCAGGAAGGTTGTTGGTGACCAGGGCAAGGGAGAAGTGGGGGATCATGCACCAATCTTTAAATGCCAAGTAGAAGCAACAGGTGTCACTTTCATTCACATTTTATTTGCCAAAATATGTCACATGGCCATGTCCAACTTTAAAGAGCTGAGAAGTATAACTCTACCATGAGCCTGGAAGGAGGAGAGCTAGAAATATGTCTACTGTAGAATTCATGACTATCCCAGATATTAATCAATTTCATGTGAAAGAGTTTCCAGGGTAAATAAATTTGGGAAACATTGAATGAAACAAAGTTAAAGAAGTTTCCTGACTATAAGTCTTGTGAGCCTTTACTATATTAATATGCATTATTAATCTCCAAGAAAGGGACTATTACTATGGGATACGTTTTTCCAAAGACCATCTTCAAAGACTCATATCCCGAGAAAACACTTTAAGAAACAGTCGTCTAAGGTGCTGGCTTTTCAGAACTTATTTGTAGAAAGAGGAAAGGAAGGAAGAAGGAAAGAAAGAGTAAAGGAAGGAAAGAAAAAGTCTAGAGCAGCGCAAATTTATGGGTAGTCTGGAGATTGAGAGTTATACATTAAAAGCCATCTCTAGCAGCTGGTTGCTACCAAAGATTACATCTTTCAATGTCTTGCATATGACATTGTTAATTTATTATTTATTAGGCATCATATATTATGCTAGGTGCTTTACTTATGTTAACTCATTCCATCTTCACAAAAATATAAAATGCACATTATCTCCTCATAGGTGAGGAAACCAAAACTCAGAGAAGACAATTACGAGTTCAAAGCCACACAGATAGTAAACTGAGTTGCAGACTAGATGAGGAGCAAAAGTCACGTCAACCTCCAAACAGAAAGGATCAAGTGCTCCTGTTAGAGGTACAAACAACAAACTCTTCTTGGTCACAAGATGGAGAGATTCCTTTTCGCTTTGGTTATCCTCTCTGGCTGGACCTTGAGGATATTTGGGGGCCTGGGTGGACAGTCTTAAATGTGAAGCTGTTCAGATTTTATTCTCCATGTAATACTGAGCCACTGAAAGTTTTAGAGGTGGGAGTAACAGAATCAGACAATTATAGCAAGACTTAGAATTTTACTTCAAAGGAGCCCGGAATTAATTCAGTCCACCTCTCTCAATTCACAAATAGGGGAAATAGGGGCCCCCAATTGGAGGTCTACAGTGAGAGCTTTCAGTGTTGACATTAGCTTTCTCATCTGGGTAGCTGACCTGGATGATTAGCTTGTCTCCTTTTGGTCACAGGCTGAGCTCAGGTCTTACTGGCCTCTCACCTGCATCCTAAACTAACACGAGCCCTGATGAAGTCCTAAGTCCCAAGCCTCCTACTTTTTGAATACTCATTTGCCCCAATTCTCTACTTTGACCTTAGTTTAGGCCACCGTCACGTCTCATCTAAATTATTGCCAAAGCCTTTCTCTGTTTCTCCAGCCTCAAATCTTGTCCCCCTTAATCCATTCTCCACACTGCAGCCAGAGGAATGGAGAAAGTAACAATTCTTTGAGGTAATAGGTCTATTTTTCAGAGTCATAAACGGTTTCAGTCAGTGCATAGATTATCATGTTCTGGTTCCCAGCTTCCCTACAGAACAGCGATGTCACAAGAAATATGGGTGATATGATCTTGATTACAGGGCTAAAGTGATATTTTTTCAACCAGAGATTACAGACAAAGAATCAACAGAATCAACTAAATAATTATTTGTTCAATTGCTAAAAAGTGAGTCAAACTCCCACATTCTCGGTTTAGGTAAGAGCTATGCAAGAACTGGTGCTTTCAGAAGGTTTAGCAGAAGAGCAAGTATATTCTTTAGCTCTTTGGGGGTTATGGATTCAATTTTCTATTAGAAAAATGTGCATTGATAAAGACATACATAAGTCATAGGGTGAAGGATAACAAGGAAGATTCTAGTCAGAGGAATTCTCTTGACTTCTACAGGAAAGTTCTCTTTTCTGATCCATCCCAATGGTGAGGGAAGGAGGCAATTAACAGTTATTGACTCTTTATTTTGCCAGGCAGGAAACACATTATCTCATTAGCTCTATGATGTAGTTACTATCATCAGTATCATTTTACAAAGAAAGATTCTTGGGGAGGTTAATACCTTGATTAAGATTCTAGATCTGGTAAGTGAGAAACCAAGATTCAAATCCAAAAGATGAGATCCTGAATTCTTAAGTGTGCTTTCTCAGTGCTTTGACATAGATGGTGCTTTCAACACTCACAAAACCCTAATGAGACAGGCTTTCTCATTCTAGAGATATGGTTATTGAGACTGAAAGAGTTTAAAACTTGCCCTGCGTCTCCCAGTAAGTGGCAAGGCTGACATTGAAACTCATACTTGGCTACTTCCAAAGTCAATGTGTTTTCCTGATGTTTTCCAAGACAGCGTTCTGTTTGTTGTCTCATGGACGCAGCTAATGGTAAGAGATGGTGTCCAGAAGGGACTCAATAACTAGCAATCATCATAAAAGCTCACTAGCAAAACTTCACGGTGTAACCTATGTGCTTAGCAAATATTGTTAAAACGAGGCTCTGACCAATAAAATGTCAGGAAAGTTAGTATAAATTGGACAAGAGTGTGAGGGTAACTTCAAAACTTGACTTGGCAATCTTCACTGCATCAGAGTTTCACTCAGTCCTCCACAAAATGAAGGGTGCCATTTTCACCTTATTTCTATTCTCTGTCCTGCTCGCTGTCTCAGAAGTGAGGAGTGAAGAGTCCAGGAAGCTCTGTGGGCTGGAGTACGTAAGAACGGTCATCTACATCTGTGCCAGCGCCAGGTGGAGAAGGCAGCTGGAGGGGACCCCTCAAGTTCAGCAAGGTAGCATTAACTCATGTGACGCCTTCATCTGTTTTATTTTAGGCTTGTTTTAGTGACCGTTTTTCTAATTACTGCTAACCCTCTTCTATATCAATTTAGGGGGTTAATTATCAAAATTAACTGAATTTGGTTTTGGAAAGAGGTGAGCTTGCTACCTTTCAAAAAATAAGGACCTAGTTTTCTTTAGTCTCCAGCTTGAAATCATTTGACTGCATCATGACTTTGATGAGCTCAGCATCTGTGGCCGGTGCTCTTGGGGACAGAGAGAAGCACGGGATTCTAAGGGGCATGTTGGGGTAGCAAGATTTTCACATGTGGATAATTACAGAATACAGTAAGTTAGAATTCAGGCAGGTGCTAAATAAGGATGAAAGGAAGGAATCTAACTTTTACTAAGCGCTTACTAAGCGTCAGGCAGTTTCATGTGCAACATTGCATCCAGCCTTCCAAAAAGGATCCTGCAGAGTAGGTAATATGACTGCCATTTATCATTTTATCAAGGACAAAAGTGCTCACCCAGCTACTAAGCAGTATGGCTAGCAAGCAAACCAGGTCTTTCTGGCTTCAAGAGCCAAAGTCTTTTGCTTATTCTATACTGCATGTCAGGTGGGGAAAAGACAATGGTGAATGTTGTAAGAAATGACAGCCTTGTAGAGGTGGTGGTATTTGACAGAGACCCTAAAGGAAGCATAGGATTTGAGGGGTTATGGGCAGTGGGATGAAGACGGTGGGAATTCTAGCAGTAGGAATTGTCTGATGGGAATTTTGGAGGTGAGAATGAACCTAATGTGTTTCAGAAATAGTGAGGGAACTGACTTCACTGCATTTCTTCATTTTTCAATTCAACTAATTCAGAAGTTTGACTGGAATTCTTTCCACCAATCCTATATTAAAGTGTAAGGTAGGATTTATTTAAGATTCTATTTTAATAACTGATTGTGTTTGTTATGTTTTATAATAAAAAGGTGAAAAAGAAAAACATGATTGTAAAGGTTTCAATTTGGTTTAAAATGACTTTGGGAAACAAAAAGAATTTGGAAAATGACCCACAGTTTTCATATGTTGCTGGGCTAATGTCTCAAAAAATTACAAACTTACCACTCCCACTTTAATATTGAGAAGTTCATAGTTCATGGTTACTAGATGTTAACAGAAATAATAAGGGGTTTCAATCTTAAGAGAGTAAGCATACTTCACCAGACTTCCCACAATTTATCAATCTCTGGATGAGCAAACCAAATACACTAGAAAAAAATACATTCAGAGTGTCTTTGAAACACGTGGGGCAGTGGAATGGATGTCAGTATAAGGCTAATGTTTTTTTGACATCACTGGCATCATAATAGTGTTTAACCCTTCACGGGTTTTCAGAGTATTTTCCCATACATTATTTAGTTGATCAGTAACTAGTTTAGCAATCAGCATTCACTCATCTAAGTTTTCCTGGTACTGCCAGTGAGCTCAGGAGCTGATAAGTGAGTCTGAACGGAGTTCAAGTGAGAGAGACTTCTGGGCGCACTTTGGGAACCACACTGGTGAAAACAGTGGGGCCCACTCTTCGCTTTCAGACAAAGAGGTTTAGACCTCACTTCCCTCCTTACCGAACAGCTTTGCAGGGCACAGCACAGGGTTGATTTTTGTTTGTGTGTTTTTGTTTATGGCATGTAACTAATCCCTTTGGAAGCTGCTGGTCATCAGCAGAGGTAGCCAGCAGGACAGAAGTCAAGCCCTGACTCTGCTACTCACTAGCTGGTTAGTCTTCCTCTCTGCACTCAAGCTGCCTCCTCCGTGAAACGAGGAGCGTGGGGATGACTGAGTTCTCCCCTAAATGTCTGATCTCCCCTCCAGACCGACATTTAAAAAAGAATCACGTGTAGTGTTGAATTTCCTTTCAGAAATCCAGTGCATTTCCCCCAAAACAGAACTTGCTTGCCGCTTTCGTCAGAGCCCTCTAAGGATTGTTTTCTCTCTTCCATACAGCTGAGTGGGACAACTACTTCCAGCTGCCAAGTGACCGTGGGGTCTCTGAGGACAGCCCTGCGCAAAACCTTCCCAAGGCGGAGTCCTCCGGGGAGGAAGGTCTTCAGGGTGGACAGCCGTCCGCCGAGGAGCTTTGGGCGTCCAAGAAGCATTTGCTGATGTCAAGACGAGACCTGCAGACGGTGTGCTGCACCAATGGCTGTTCCATGACTGACTTGAGCGCTCTCTGTTAGGGCGAGCAAGGCCCCCGCGGGCGCCCCAGAGCTGGGGCGCGTGTTTGCGCAGAGTCCTTACTCCCCGTGCAACACTGGCATCGTGTCGATAAAATAATGCGTTTTGGGTAGGCAAGCGTTCTTTACTCAAAGTTGTGCATGAATGGCTAAAATCTCAATGAGGTCTGTTTTCTCCCTTTGCCAAGGTGAATGCGCTGTGCTTTTCCAGTTTTAACTAATTCTTTGAAATTTCTAATGCTGCGCAAAATTGCAATAAAAATGCCATAAGCCAAGCTCCCTGTGATTTTTCCCTTTTTAAAAAGTTTTAAATAACTTTAAAACAGTAAACAGAAAATGTCAATGGTAGGAAAACCTGAAAAAATGAGCATAAAGAGAAAATAAAAATCAAGCACTACGTCATCATCCAGAAATAACTCAACGTTTGGGTTACTGTGTATCATTTCTGAAAATTTAAACATCAATTCATGGTCAAGTGTAAGAATCTAAAGAAAGTGCTTTTCTCAAAGGACCTGTGAGTGCTCAGTAAATTTTCCTAGTATGATGCAGGCCTTCCACGGTCTCCCCAAGAATAGCAGGCGCACAAATGCATCAGTCAGGGCCCACTAACAGCCGAAATCTGGAGAATGTTCGGGTAATGATGTTTTGTGGTGGCTGCCCCGGTTTGCCTCCCTACTGCAGAGATAAAAGGACTGTTCCATTCTCATTCTGGAAGTTGAGAAACTAAACCCAGATAGCCAAGTCTTGTGACACAATTTGTTGTCTTTACAGACAAAAAGACAAAGTAAGACATCTCAAAACTACATTTTTATTTCCAACTCTGACAGCCAGCTCCCCAGCGGATTGTAACAACAGTGAGCCTCTCCGCTCCTCTGAAGTGCTGCCTCATTAATACTGCAGCCCGTGTTTGAAATCCACTTGCTATGTTTTGGGCTCTTAAACTGTGCCAGGGCGATGTGCATGCAGGGCACTGAAACATTTACTTCAGGCATTTGTTGCAGGAAACCTGTGAGGAAGGGGTAGTACTTTGCTACTGTTTGCAGATAAAGAAAGGGAGGCTCAGTGGAAGTAAGTAGATGTGTCCTGAGTCACACAGCTAAGGAAGTGGTGTTACAGGATCCAAACTTAGGCTGCTTAGTGTGATTCGAGACGGTCACAGCAAACCGCCCGGGTGATCAGTGTATTGGTTACCACCAGGTACTCCCTGTTTGTTTGTTTTTTAAAGTCAGTTTCCCCAAGGAAATTCACTACATTAAACTTCAGCCCCTGAGTCCATGTCTTTTCAATATTCTGGGTGATGAAACGGGGAGACTGTGTCAAGTTCTTTTGTGGCATTTTCAAGTATGATGGTGTCTCAAGGAAAAGTGCTTATGAGATTGAGTTATAAGCTTAAAACTAGCTTCTTTTTTCATGAAGCACCTTTGTTTTTGGTTGGTGAGGAAGATTGGCTCTGAGCTAACATCTGTGCCAAACTTCCCCTATTTTTTATGTAGAATGCTGCCACAGCAATGGCCTGATGAGTGGTGTAGGTCCGCCCCCGGGATCCACACCCATGAAACCCGGGCTGCCAAAGCAGAGTGCGTGAATGTAAACTTTGTACCACCAGGTATTTTTTTTTGCTCCCCCTTTTTTTTTTAAAACAAGGAAAACTGAAAAATTGTGGTTATTCAGATTTGAGTATTTGAAGATAAATGAAATGAGATTTGAAAATGAACAAAACAAGCCTATCACTTCAAGGACAACAACTGACAGTATTTGCTACTGGTGATAAAATTGAAGCTTACAAGCAATTTCGGAAAACTGTCTAGTGAGCATCAGTGGTGATATTAATGAATTCAATTTTTTGATACTGTATAATTTGTCAACATTTGGAAGACTTACATAATCAATGAACCAATATTTTCCAAATGATCAATGCATATTGATATTACAAAATTGCATATTGATATTATAAAAATATTACAAAATCATGAATAGATGAAAGATCTACTCAAAGTCAAAAATAAAGACTTTTATTCTAATAGTACAAAAAATTCATTGATATGGTTTCAGAGTCTATATTGTGACTAACCTTCAATAAATAGCCACTTGTCGAATTTTAGTATAATATCAAGAAAGAATATAAAATTATCTGAAAAGAGTATTAAAATAATGTTCTGTTTGGGGCTGGCCCCGTGGCCGAGTGGTTAAGTTCGCGCGCTCCGCTGCGGGCGGCCCAGTGTTTCGTTGGTTCGAATCCTGGGCGCGGACATGGCACTGCTCATCAAACCACGCTGAGGCAGCATCCCACATGCCACAACTAGAAGGACCCACAACGAAGAATACACAACTATGTACCGGGGGGCTTTGGGGAGAAAAAGGAAAAAATAAAATCTTAAAAAAAAAAAAATAGTGTTCTGTTTTCCAACTAAATATCTATGTGAGGCTGAATTTTTTTCATATGTCAACCAACACAACACACAGCAACGGAGTGACTGCAGAAGCCAATATGAGAATCGACCTTATTTTATACAGCCAATCATTAGAGACTTGCAAAAAAATAAAACTGTGCCTTTCTTCCCAGTAAATGTTTTTGTTTTGTGAAAATATAGATATTTTTCATAAATGTTATTTGTGTTAGCCTGTGGAGGATTTATTATTTTTTCATGAGTTAATTAATATTTTTAAATTTCTCAGTTTTAAATTCCACTAAAATAAATATTGATAAATTCACTCCATACAAACAAAAGCTCTTTGAAGCTCTTAATAATTTTTAAGAGTGTAAAGGGTTCTGAGACCAAAAGATTTGAGAACTGTTATGTATGTATTTTTTTAATAATAAGCATTTTTTGAGATGCCATCAATAGATATTCAAGTTGTTTGCAGTATTTGCTGGTACAAGTAAAGATGCAATAAACAGCCTTATTTATATACCCTTACATGCTGACCCTGTTGTTTCAGAGAGATAGCTTATTAAGTTGCTGGGAAAAAGGACATGTGTATTTTTTTGGTATATTTGTATTAGTTATTATTTATTTGTTATATACTTATTAGTTATTATAAATGTATCTATATAATGTATATACATAGAGAAATAAAAAAGAAAAATGGGGCGTAGTCTCTTCACTTAAATAAATCCTTTAGCCACTTTTTTGGGAGAAAAAAGGATAATATATGTATATGGTTAGGAAACGTAAACAGTCAAGAGAAGTGTAAAATGAAAGTTTCACTCTCTTTTATTTGGTTTTAAAGTAATAACACCACCCTTATTAAGAGTTTCTAGTAATTTCTTCTAGAAACAAAATCATGTTTACACTGAGTTTATGTAGAATATCTACAAATACAGTTAGAAGGCTTGCTCTGTATCTCTGTGTCCATCTAGTATCTGTCATCTATCTACCTGTGTATCTCTCTATATTTCAGCTGTCCACCACCACTTCTCCCCTTTCTCTCGGGCATGCAGCTAGACTGTATCTCTCAGTCTCCTTTGCAGTTACATGTGATCATGTGACTGACCTCTAGACAATTAAATGTGAGTGGTAGTGATATGCACCACTTCCAAGACTAGTCCTTAAAATCTCATACCTCTCCCTCAACTTAGCAAGCAATAACCTTTGAGTTGTTTTATGTTTGACTCTATTTTTTTTACAGTAGTTAACCTACTCTATTATAATATCTACTGAATCTATCATCTTATTTTATGCAAAAAGGGGTCATACATTCTGTCCTACATCCCATCATTGTTGTTTTATTTAATATACTGTATTTAAAGTATTTACCAATATTTAAACTATTTGTTAATATAAAAATTTAATATATTTCAATGACATCCCAGTATATGTATTTTAAATTTAAACACATACAAAGAGATTACAATCTAAAAAGTCTGTATTAATTCAGATTCTCACTAGAAACTTATGAGTGCCTATTTCTCAATACCTTTACCTGTCCATAATGTTATTATACTTGCAAAACTTTGCAATTCTTGAATGAGTGACATCAACATCCTGGCAGAGTGAGCTCTTCCCTTAGACTCTCCCTTCTAAGATACAATGAAAAGGACATTCATAAACCAACAGAAGACATTCACACAACACAATAGACATCTGAGAGATCCACACAGCCATATGTCTGAAAGTGGAAGTGCTAGACCCCCAGGAGGAAGTGGAAGGAGGTAAGGGGATCTCCTCTCCCTTTCTGGCAGCAACGTAGGGCACAGGACTGTTCGCAGCTCTGAAAGGAGAGGGAGGAGGGGTGGCTCTCTGTGGGAACACCTTTGCTCTCTGAATTGCCTCCCAGGTGTTGGTAAGCTCCACACAGAGGAGGCTAACCTATTGTGGGGGTGTCTTCATCAAGCCAGCACCCCAGAAAGGTAGATACCAAGGGCAGAGTGAGGACATCCCCTGTATCATGCAGATGAAAGAAAGCACCCCTCCCCCTGCCTGGAGCACCACCCTGGCCAGTCAGCCAGAGCAAGAGACTCCCACCAGAGTGCTTGCACATATGTTAGCTAAGCAGCAGCTGTGAGCAGGCAATCGCAGATAGGCCCTGTCAGCAAAGATTCCAGAGAACAGGCACAGGTGCCAGAGATCACAGTGGGCTTAGAACACACAAGTCCTGCCCCACACACCCCAGTGGTGGCAGGTGGAATCTGTGACAAAATGCTACCAATACGCAAAGGCACAAATCCACCCCATCAAATAACATGAGGAGGTATATTAATTCCCCAGAACAGAAGGAAAATGACAAGCACCCAAAAATCAATGTTGTAGGCATGGAAATTTACAATCTAAATGACAGAGAATTCAAAATAGCTATGATCAAAAAAAACTCAATGAGTTACAAGAAAATTTAGAAATACAGTTCAATGAAATCAGGAATAAAATTAATGAACAGAGGGAATTCTTCACAAAAGAGATTGAAACTATGAAGAAAAACCAATCAGAAATGTTGGATATGAAAAACACGATGAATGAGATAAAGAAAAATCTGGAGTCCTTGAATATCAGAGCAGATATTGTGGAGGACAGGATTAGCAATTTGGAGGACAGAAATATAGAAATGCTTCAGATGGAGGAGGAGAGAGAATTAAGACTAAAAAGAAATGAAGAAATTCACTGAGAAATATCCAACTCAATTAGAAAATGCAACATAAGGATTATAGGTATTCCAGAGGGAGAAGAGAGAGAGGAAGGAGAAGAAAGCTTGTTCAAAGAAATAATAATTGAGAACTTCCCAAACCTGGGGAAGGAGCTGGAATTACAAGTAAAAGAAGCTAATTGATCTCCTAATTACATCAATGTAAAAAGACCTTCTCCAAGGGATTTAGTAGTAAAACTGGCAAAAGTCAACGACAGAGAAAAAATATTAAGGGCAGCAAGGCAGAAGAAAATAACCTACCAAGGAACCCCTATCAGGCTTTCAGTGGATTTCTCAGCAGAAAACTTACAGGCTATGTGAGAGTGGAATTATACATTTGAAATTCTGAAAGACAAAAACTGTCAGCCAACAATACTCTATCTAGTGAAAATATGCTTCAGATATGATGGAGAAATAAAAACTTTCTCAGAAAAACAAAAGCTGATGGAGTTCAGTGCCACAAGACGCCCCCCAAAAGAAAAGATCAAGAAGGTCCTCATGTGTGAAAAAAAAAGAGAAAGGGTTTACAAAGCCTTGAGCAAGAAGATAAATATGCAGACAAAATCAGAAAATTGCAGCTATCAGAACAGGTTAGCAAACACTTAACTATAACATTAAAAATAAAGGGAAGGAAAATATCAAAAATAACTGTAATCTCGTAATTCTAACCACAAACTCAAAACACAAAATGGAATAAGTTGTGACAATGATAACCTAGTTTGGGAAGAGGAAAGGCATGGAACCTACTTAGACTAAGGAAATAAGAGGCTATCAGAAAATGGACTAGCTTATCTATGAGATTTTTTATACAAACTTCATGGTAACCACTAAACAAATAATTGGAACAGAGACACAAATGATAAATAAAGAGAAACAGAGAAAATTATCATAGAGAACCACCAAACTGAGTCTGTAGTCTGAAATACACAGGATGAGAAACAAGGGAAATACAGAACAACCAGAAAGCAAGTGATAAAATGGCAGCATTAAGCCCTCATGTATCAATAACCACTCTAAAAGTAAATGGATTGAATTTTCCAATTGAAAGACACAGAGTGGCAGGATGGATTGAAAAACAAGACCCAACAATATGCTGTCTCCAGGAAACACATCTCAGCTCTAAAGACAAACACAGGCTCAGAGTGAAGGGCTGGAAGACTATACTCCAAGCTAACAGCAAACAAAAGAAAGCAGGGGTTGCCATACTTCTGTCAGACAAAGTAGACTTCAAGATAAGACAGGCAATGAGAGACAAAGAGGGGCAGTATATAATGATAAAAGGGACACTCCAGCAAGAAGATGTAACACTTATAAATATATATGCACCCAACACAGGAACACCAAAATACATAAAGCAACTACTAGCAAACCTAAAAGGAGATATTAACAACAAGACAATAATCATAGGGGACATTGACACCCTACTTACATCAATGGATGGATCATCCAGACAGAAATTCAACAAGGAAATAGTAGAATTAAATGAAAAACTAGACCACATGGACTTAAGAGATTTATATAGAACATCCATCCCAAACCAGCAGAATACACATTCTTACCAAGTGCACATGAAATATTCTTAAAGATAGACCATATGTTGGGAACCAGGGCAAGCCTCAATAAACTTAAGAAGATTGAAATTGTATGAAGAATCTTTTCCAACCATAATGCTATAGAAATCAACTGCAAGAAAAAAGCCGAGAAAGTGACAAATATGTGGAGACTACACAATATGATCCTGACCAACCAATGGATAATTGAAAAAACTAATGGAGAAATGAAAAATTTGCAATTCTTATGGGTGATATATTGAATATATCAATATATTGAATATCATTTTTGGTTTTATTTACATTATCATGACTATGATTACCTCTCATATTTATTGAACATTGATATTTCCTCTTCTGTAAATTAGTCTGTTCATATTTTTTGCTGATTTTTCTATTTATTTATAATAATTTTCTTATCAATACAATGTCTGTCTTTTCCTTTATGGTTTCTGGATTTCCTGTTTTGCTTAGAATGATCTCCCTGACTGCAAGGTTGGTGCAAGCGTTCTACTAAATTTTATTCTATTAATTTTATTTTGTATCCTTTTCATTTAAATTTAATCCATCTTACATTTCTTTTTTTTTTTTTTTTTTTAAAGATTTTATTTTTTCCTTTTTCTCCCCAAAGCCCCCCGGTACATAGTTGTACATTCTTCGCTGTGGGCTCCTCCAGCTGTGGCATGTGGGACGCCGCCCCAGCGTGGTTCGACGAGCAGTGTCATGTCCGCACCCAGGATTCGAACCAACGAAACACTGGGCCGCCTGCAGCGGAGCGCGCGAACTTAACCGCTCGGCCACGGGGCCAGCCCCATCTTACATTTCTTTTTGTATAGTGTGAGGTGTTTAATATTTATTTTCTTCCAAGTGGACAGAAAATCTTTCCTGCATTATTTATTAAATGAACCATTTTTTTTACCATGGAAATTTCACGTCACTTTAGTCAGATGTTTCCATTATATTGGGAACTATTATGAGCTTTTTATTCTGTTCACTGCTCAATTTATCCTGAATTAGCCCCATACTCTTTTGATTGCAAATTTTAATATCTCGTAAGAAAAGAAGTCCATCATTATATTTTCTTTTGGATTTTCATGGCTTTTATGGGACATTTATTCTTCCATATAGATTTTATAATCATGTTATATTGTTGCAAAAAAATTTTATTGGAATTATGATTCAAATTGCGTTATATTTATACTAATATAGGAAACACTATATTTTATGATATTAGGAATTCCTATCTAAAGTATGTTACTATGATGTAGTATTTTTTACTTTTAATAACTTTTTATAATTTTAATTATGTAGGTCTTGTACCTTTTCATTTACCACTCTTATTTACCACTGTGAATGAGAAATTTCCCCCATGTTCATGTCTAAATGCTTGTTTTAGTACAAAGAAAAACCTTGAATTTTGTGTATTCATCTTATCTTCAGTCACCTTGTCCAGTTATTTTATTGAATTTAGTGGCTGCTTTATTAGTTTATCTTGGATTTTCTAGCTATAGAATATTATTATGAACTAACAAAAAAGGTAATTTTATCTCTTCCAGTGTTTAAGTTGATTGGTTCATATTCTTGTCTTATTATGTGACTCTAACGCAACAATTGTCTATTGAGAGTAACATGCCAGATGTTGTTGTGGGTACTAAGGATACAACTGTGAATAAAATAGACAAATAAAGGTGCATTCTAAAGGAAGGCAAACATAAACAAAAGAAATATAAAATAATGACTGATGCTGAGTAGAAAAGGAAAGTATGAAACGGGGATGGGAAGGCTCGGTTGAGGCGGGAGTGGATTTTAGGCACTGGAGCTGGGCATGGTCTCACGGGGAAGGCGGGCACCACGAGAATCCTTAATCATATTAGTGACGGCAGGCGTCTCTCTCGTGTTCCTAATTTTAATGGCAATGGCTTCAGCTTTTCAGCACTTAGTATGATGTTTGCTGGTTAAAATATAAAGAAACAAATAAAATAATAAAGCAGTCTTTTACATTGTATATGTATCTATGTATATGTATCTATGTGATATTCTTGGTCATCTAAAAGAGTGTTCCTCTACCACATATCGCTTAAGGACCTATTTTGTTATAAATGGCTTCTAAATTTTTTTCAAATACCTATTTAACTTCATTATGAGGGATTTTTCTCTTTTGCTAAGGTGAAGAATTGTGTTGATAGACTTCCTTACGTTGAAATTTCTCTGCTTCTCAGGATAAATCTATTTGATCATGGTATAGTATTCTTTAATACTTAGAGGGACTGAATTTGTTAGTATTTTATTTAGAATTTTTGTACCTATGTTTCTAAGTAAATCTGATCCGTTTATGTTTGGCAATGAAGATTAATCTAGCTTCATAAAATGAAGGCATTTTCTGTTCTTTAGAAATTTGGAAGAAAAAAGCTATAATAGTATCTTTAGCCTGGTGGCTTTAAAAAAATTCGCTGAAGTACGGGGGCGGGCCCGGTGGTCTAGCAGTTAAGATTGCGAGCTCGGCTCTGGTGGCCTGGGGTCCCTGGCCTAGATCCTGGGCACAGACCTACGCACCGCTTATCAAGCCATGCTGCGGCAAGTGTCCCACATATAAAGTAGAGGAAGATGGGCACAGGCGTTAGCTCAGGGCCGGTCTTCCTCAGCAAAAAGGAGGATTGGCGGCAGATGTTAGCTCAGGGCTAATTTTCCTCAAAAAAAGAAAAAATGCAGTGATGTATAATACATGTACAATTAAGTACATAACTTTTAAGTGCAGTTTTCTTATTTGTCCACCCATGAGTTGCTGAAACAAACTCAGCTATTAAAGATGTATCTTTTTTTACGTATCACTGCATTTTATTTGCTAACATTTTGTTTAGGATTTTTGCATATATTTTTATTAAAAAGTTTGTATTTTACCTATAATTCTCTTTCCCTGTAATATCTTTAAGAGGTTTTTATATCGTGGTTAAGCTAGCCCTATAAAGTCAGTTGAGAAATGTTCTTTCTTTGTTTCTTTTTTTTCGTTCTTTCTCTAATCTCCGACTGTTTAAGATTGGTATTATTTCTTCTTTAAATGTTTGGAGGGTTTGCTAATGAAGTCATCAAGACTTGGAGTTTTCTTGGTAGAAAGGTTTTCAATTTCAGATTCGATTTATTTTACAGATGTAGGAATATTAAGATTTTATATTTTCTCCTGAACCAATTTGGTGATTGTGTTTTCCAAGGAATATATCCATTTCATCTAAGTTGTCGAATTTATTGGCGTAAATTCTTCATAATATACACATTGTTTTTTTCCCTGGGGACTTTTTACATGCTAGGTCTTTACTTTTCCAGTCTTCTTTGTAGTTATTGATCTTTTCAAATGTTCTATCATTTTGAGGGTTAATTTAGATAGTTTATACATTACTCAGAATTTCTTCTAGAGTTTCAAATTTGTACCACAGCAGCCACTAGGCTTTCTTTTATTGTATGTGTCTTCGATTTCAATGACTTAATTTAACACATAAATTCCAATCATATTGTCAGGGTCTGTTCAGATTTCAGCGTGGATAACTTACATCTAGTGCAAGAATCACCGGTCGTCACTGTTGTCTCTTTCTTCCTGACACATAGTTTCTAATCAAAAATGTGTATAGGTTGAATAAAATAATCATATACTTTCCACAATATTATATATTTATGTTCTATTTTCCCCTTAATTAAGTTTGGGGATGGTTAGGGGGAGGAGGGTGTGTTCATTTTGTAAGTCTTTTGAAAGAAAATATTTTTTATTAGCTTTTAAAATTTTATTTAATTTGCTTTATCTTTTGTCTATATAAATCTCCCTCTTATTTGTTTTGTTTGTTTTTAAGTGCTCTCTTGATTACCATTATTTCTTTCCTTTTTTATACTCTAAAGTGTGTAAGTCTAAAAATATTCTTCCACACATTCTTTAGCTCTCTCCATGGGTCCGATTATGAATCACTCACCTCCTCATTATATCCTAAATTATTTGCAGTTTTAGTTTTGTCTTCATTTTTTACTTATGGAAGTATTTGGGAGAGTATGTCATAATTTCAAAATAATATGCATTTGTTTTGTCTTAGTCAACTATAAATTATTGATTTGTGGTTTTAGAAGTTTATGATCAAAGATTAAGATTTACAAATGCTCCGATTTTTAGAATTTAATAAATTTTGGGGGGAGTCAAAACATCAATTTTTAAGAAATTTCCAGGTATGCAGCATATAGTTGCTGCTGTAAATGTTGGCTGTTAACAACTCACATCCTCTTTAGAGAATTGCCCTGCCAAATGGGAGTGCCTCACTAGGGAGTTTCTGTGCCTGTCTCTCTAGACCTGCTCCCCCTCAGGCATCAGCCACCAGCTAATGACTGACTTACACAGAGTGCAAAAGGCTGGCCCCCTTTTGTCAAGGCAGCACCGGCAAGGTGGTGCAGCCCCTAATCCTGGGCTCCCTGTGGGACTAGGCTGAAGCCAGGCTCCAGTCAAAATCACTTGCTCTCTTAACTCCTTCCCATCCTGTATCCTTTCTCTCTCCTCACAACACTCTCCCAATGTCTCAGGCTCTGTTCTGGGGAATCTAACTGTATTCCTTTCCTAGGGCAGCCAGAACAAGTTACCATGAACCAGGAGGCTTAAAACAGTAGAAATTTATCCTCTCGCAGTTCTGGAGGCTACAGGCCAGAAATCAAGGCGTCAGCAGGGCCATGCTCTCTGAAGGTTCTGGGGCAGAATCTGTTCCATGCTTACTCTCAGCTGCCGGTATTGCCTGCGGTCCTTGGTAATCCTTGACTTCTAGACACATCACTCTAATTTCTGCCTCTGTTGTCACATGGTGTTCCTCTCTCTGTATGTGCCTGTCTCTGTGTGTGCCTGTCTCTGTGTCTATTTTCCTCTTCTTATGAGGACACCACTCAAGTGGGCTATGTCACTCCAGCACAACCTCATCTTAACTTACATCTTAATTATATCTGCAGAGACCACATTTCCAAAGAAGGTCAGAGTCACAGGTACCAGGGTGAGGAATTCAACACCTCTTTCTGGGGGACAGGCTTCAACCCACAACACTGACCTAACACATTAGACAAAAATGTGTTTTCTCTATTTTAGGATGTATCCTTCTCTCCACGTAACTACTAAGTCAAGCTCTTTTTTTTTAATATCAATAAAAGCGTCCATCCATATCTTGCTTATTTTTTGCCTGTTTGAACTGTCAGATTCCACAAAAGAAACATCAAAATGTCATAATTTAATTGTGATTTCCTGTCTAGGGCTTTTTACTTTGCGTGGGTGACGGCAATTATTGAATGGGTAAAGATTTATTCTTGTCCTGTCCCCTCTCAAACTCTACCACCATTATTAAGTAGCACTTTTCTTTGTTTTGTTCAACATTTTTAAAGGTTGAAATTTGCTTTTCTCATATCCGTATTCCTTTACTTTGATGATGGTTTTATCTTCTCTATGAACTGTCTCCTGTATTATTACGTGACATTGTATTAGTCAACTCAGGCTGCTGCAACCAAATCCCGCACTGGGTGGTTTAACAACAGAGATTTATTCTCTCCTAGTTTTGGAGGCTAGAAGTCCCAGCTCAGGGTCTGGCAGGGTCAGTTTCTGATGAGAGCCATCTTCCTGGCTTGCAGACGCTCACCCTCTCACTGGGTCCTCTCCCAGCCTTTCCTCAGTGGGTGCACATGGAGAAAGAGACAGGATCACTCTCTCCTCCTCTCTTACAAGGTCACCAATTCTATCAGATTAGACCCTCACCCTTATGACCTCATTTAATCATAATTAATTCCTAACGACCTTATCTCCATGTATAGTCACATTGAGGATTTGAACTTCAGCGTAGGAATTCAGCAGGACAGAATTCAGCCCATAGCAGATACCATCCTTTATTCTACTTAGTGCTTTTGACCTTGAAATTTGCTGTGTCTAATGTTAGTATTGACAAGGGCTTTTCGTTTGTGTTTCTGTAGTATATCTTTAGCAGAAATTTCAAATTTAATTGAAATTCAATTTTAACTTTTCTTTGTCTCTTGGTTTTCAGTGTGTTTCTTAAAATCATGTATCACTGGCTTTTTTTTTTTTTTTTGAGGAAGATTAGCCCTGAGCTAACATCTGCTGCCAATCCTCCCCTTTTTGCTGAGGAAGACTGGCCCTGAGCTAACATCCGTGCCCATCTTCCTCTACTTTATATGTGGAATGCCTACCTCAGCATGGCTTGACAAGCGGTACCGTGTCTGCACTGGGATCCGAACCGATGAATCCCAGGCCAGCGAAGTGGAACATGTGCACTTAACCACTGCACCACCGGCCAGCCCCATGTATCGCTGGCTTTTATTTGTTAATTCAATCTGATAGGACAATGAAGTCAATTCACATTTATTGAGTGACACTTGATACACTTGATTATACTCTATATAAGCTGATATTTAGATCTTTTGTTTGCATAGCCAATTCTCCTTTCTCACTCGTTAATTTAGAAATGCTACCGTGCTTCTCTATTTCATTGCTGGTGGCTTTCCATTTTCTATTAGACACATTAAAATCTCGACTTCTCTATTTGATTGCAATTCCCCTCCTCCACTAAGATGAGCCCTTTAGAGCTGGGGTGGCCAAACTACGGCCCATGGGTCAAAAATGCCCTACCATCTGATGGTGTATGGCTCACAGGCTGGAAGGGGTTTTACTTTTTAAATAGTTGGAAAAAAAAAGTCAGAAGGAAAATAGCTTTTCATGATACACGAGAATTATATAAAACTAAACTTTCAGTTCCATAAATAAAGTTCTATCGGAACACGGTCACACTTATTTGGTTACTTATCATCCAAGGCTGCTTTTGTGCTCCGATGGCAGAGCTGAGGGGTTGTGACAGAGACCATGTGGTCTCCACGCTGACAGCATTTATTGTCTGTGCCTTTAGAGCTTGCTGGCCTGTGCTGGGAACGTCCTGATGTCCTCAGTTGACCCAGCTGTCTAGAGTGGGTCCTTGGAAGGCTGTTACCTGGGCTCAGGAAGTGGGATGCAAATATGCAATTTAGCTGTGTTTTTAATTTTTCAGCTGTCTGACCAAAGTAAAATTCTTGTTATAGAATAAATTTCCTTAAAGGGAAAATAGAAAGATAATTATTTTTATAATTAACTAACGACATATAGTTTATTTTTCTCTAGTTTCAAAATGAACTAATGGCTCTCTCAGCTTAATATTTCTCATATGAATTTAAAAATGATTTCCAGCACCCCTGCACAAATCAGGCTGGATGTTCTGTGCTTTTGATGGTTAGGTTACCCACCCTCACCACTGTCTGTGGGAAGCAGCAACTTTCCTTTTCTGATCACAATGGAAAGTGAAGCTTAGGGCTTCCCATACTGGTTATACGAGCTCCTTGTAGAGAAGTAGAGAAGCAGCCTAGCAGGTGGGTGGAGAACCACAAGTTTCAAGCTGTGTCCTGCATTACAATTAAAAAACAAATTGCGTACCGGAGTTAAACTAGCAAGGACAAAACCGAGAAGAGATTAGAGGAAACTTTAATCAGATATTTTACATATTAAAGCCTCAATAAACCTTCTAGTACTATGTGTTCATACGTGTGAAGCAAGGAAGACAACATATAAGTTCAAATGGACACTAAGACAGGAAAAATAAGTGGCAGTGGGCATAAACAGTCAAAGGAACCAAGAAAGTAACGAAGTGGAGGCAAGATATCTGATTGGAAAAAGTGTAAAAAGAGTCTAATCTGGGGATGAATAAGATTTGATAATAAACGTGGACTTGAGAAATTATTTATCATTCAAAGATGGCAGTAACAGATGATTAAACTCTGAGAAGTAAAAAAAAAACCAAGTAATTGTGGATATTACATTATGGTGATAAGCAGAAATTGCTAAAACATATGCTCGATTCTTCAGGAAAACAGGCTCTGCAGGAAGAAATTGGAGGCCGAGAGCAAGCATCTGTGAGGGTCAGACGTTCTTGTACACTGTCCCTGTCAGTCTTCACAGCAAGAACCGAAGAAGTGAACACTGATCACTGACCGTCGATAAGCAGTGATCATGATTACCTTTGAGAAACTGAGGCTCAGGATGCTGGCTGCTTTGCCCAAAGTCACACAGCTAGTGAGGGTTGAAAGCCAAAAGAGATGAAAGGAGCCGAGCTGGGATGCAGCTGGACAAACGTTTGGCGGTCGGCCTGGGGCACCACTGCTGCTGTTGGTGGAAGCAGCACATTGGTGGATGAGAACCGGACGCAGGAGGAGAAAGCGAGAGAAGCAGAGAAGATGGGAGGCAGGGGGTGCGGCCGCTTCCTTAAGAATTCCGGGAGCCAAAAGGCAGAGTAAATTATCAATAACTATTCAATACTGAGTTTTCTCAATGCATTTTTTGGTAAGATCTAGAAAGACAGGTCAAGTTACGGTCCCAACAAGGAAAGTGTTTATTTTCTAAAATGCTAGATTTAAAAGTTCTAATTTCTCAACTTTTGTTTTTTAAAACACTCCCATATACTGGATAACTCCCAGGGGTTTTGAAAAGATCAGTGAACTGAAGTAGCGCTTAATTTCCCAGCACGTCATCTACCGGACTCTGTGGTAAGACCTCCTGTTGTGTTTTCTCTAAAGTGGGTGTGCTAACCACGACAACAGACGACAGCATCGACACCTCCATTCAAGATGCTAACATATTTTCCAGAGAACCTTCTCATTTCTTAGGATGCCTGACAACAGAAATAGATCATATAGAAATTTTTAAAAATGACGAAAAAGAGAAAGGCGTTTAATTGAGGTTTTGGGGAAAAACTTCCCTACTGATTTTAGGGGAGGGTTTCCTGCCAACATTCCCAGAGTCCACTGAATTTTCAGTAATTTCTATTAGTACCTACTATCCTCGCTGAAGCCACTGCTACTGAATAATTTACGAAGCAGGAGGGAGAGGTCAGGTGTCAGTCTGGCCGCCCGCCAAGTCCAAACCTCTCCCGGTGAGGTTTTTGCTCAGCGCCAGTCCCACTTATTCAGCGGCTGAGGCTCTCTCCATCTGAATGTCCCGCTAGTAGCTTAAATTCAACAAGTGCAACGTCAAACTTGGTATTTTAGTCCCCAGATTCTTCCTGCTGACTTCCTTCCTTTTGCTAACAGGATCCTTGATCTAGTTACCCACACTCAAACTTTCACCTGCAACCCCAGGAGCCGCCACCACAGGGCTTCCTCTCAGGCCCTGTGCTGTGAAGGGCTTAGCAAATACAGGTATTGAATTCTCACCAAAACCCCGTGAGGGGGGTCCCAGCATTCTCGTGACTTTCCTTTAAGATGCGGAAGCTGCGGCTTAGTGAGGTGACTAATTGATTTAAAGTCACCTAACTAGTGACTGAGGCAGCAGGACTCAGGCCCGAGACTGCAAACACCCAAGCTCGAAACTTTCAACTGCCTTGTCTTGTTGCCCCAGAGGCACCTCTGACTCCTGCTTCGCCTCTGCCTGGTCATGAAGACTTTGCCCCTAAAATGTCCCATGCAACCGTCCTCTCCCTTCCGTTTTCACTGCCACCGCCGAGTTCTGCCTCTTGTCACCTCTCACCTCTCCTAAGCCGTCTTCCCACACTTTAGTGACGATTCATCTTCTTCAAGAGTCACTTCCTGTATACCATCAGCCTAAGGAAACACCTCTGATGACTCCCCGTGGTCCAAGTGTCGTTTTGTGACTCAGATATTCAGGTTACTGTGTGCGCTTCCGGTCTCAGTTCTAACCACTTACCTTCATGAACACTGCGTTCCCCCCAGTCTCGACTTCTTCCTGTACTCCGAACTCCCCTGTCTGTTGAAATTCTACGTCTTGCCTTCATAGTCTAGACTAATTCCTTCATGAAGCCTTTCCTGATTCCCTTGATCTTCTGGACGTTTCTAATGAAAGCCTGTGGCAGCCTGTACTGTGGTCACTTGTGGGCTTATCATCCCTGTAGGACCCCATTCCTCTAGGGCTGAATTGGGTGTTACTATTATCTTTGCAGCTGGTAGCTATGTAGCATAGTGCAATCGATGTACACGATTCTGGCTTGAAAAGTGAAGATACATCACATTTTATTGTTAGGTGCTGTCAGGATGTGTGGCCCATGTACTCACGATGTTTTCAATCTAGTAAGGGAGACAAAACTATTATTCAAAAATTAGCCAGAGAACAATCAGAAGTTCACCCAAGAGAGTGATGAAAGGACAGAGAGAACAGAAGGAAGGAATGGATGGAGAAGGATTTAGACCCGAGTTTGACGCTGAAAAGTGAAGAAAGTTGCTGTAAGTGGAAGGGTGTGTTCTGAGGTAGGGAAAAGCATGAGGGAAAGCTCTGAGGTCGGGATGGGCACGGCAGGTCTGGGAAGAAGGATGGCACTTTAGGAGCACCTATTGAGAAGGAAAAACGCCAGGAAAGTTCAAGGTGTTTCAAAGTGAAAGTTTCCTCAAATTTACAGTGTCATTTCTTTTTAAAAAAATGTTACTTTTTTAAATTGAAATATAATTGACATATAACATTGTGTAAGTTTAGGGTGGACGACATGTTGATCTGATACATTTATATATTGCAATGTGATTACCATTGTGGCATTAGCTAACACATCCAACAAAATTTCCCATCACAAAGCTTTTTGTGATAACCAGCCTTCTTCCAAGTTAACCACAATTAGTGAGTTTTTGCTGTATATTCTTGCACTGCTCTATAACTGCTACAAGGCGTCGCTGACCATCTGAATTACAGTACACGGCAATATGCCGGCAAACCTCTTGCTCTTCTGCTTTTTAACGGCCATCACGTTTTAAGGTTTTGATTCCCAACACAGCCTAGGACAGATGGTAAGAAATTATCTCATGGATGACATTTTAGAAGCCTAAAAAAATAAAGCCATTTTTATAATGAATTTCCTACATAGTAAAGAATTTCCTTCATTCTGATTTATTCATTCCAAGGCTGTGTGATTGCCTCTGCTATTGTTCCAAGAGGGGAGATGTTCCCAAATGTGTAATGAAAATATGAAGCTCATTTCTCACTGTGCTGATGATCTAATCCAGATTCAAAACTGGCCCATGGAGATTGACAAATACGAGTTGTGATAAATTATTATACAGACCTATTCCCACTAAGGCACTAACAGAAAAAATAATGAAAATTGGCCAGTTCATTTTGAAATGCTACCTAAAAAGCCACAACAAGCAGAAGGAAAAGAATTTAAAAAGTATGTTTTTTAATTTTTTATTACATGTCATTTGGGGAAAAACAGGACATCAATACATTTTAAAACTATAAAGCACTGACTGTTTTCACAGTTGTTAAATTCTTTTTGATAGGAATTACACATTGATTTTTCCTTAGGACTAGAGCGTTGCTAATTTTCTCCATATGTGTGCAATTTGTCTTTGACCTTTAACGAATGTGCTCCAGGCAGTCCACTTACCATCCAAGGACAGCGCCGCAGCATCCTTTCACATGCACACAAAGGGCTGAAAGCTCCATAAAAATAAATGATCCATGGCACAAGCTACATTAACCAGCAGAATAATAAGCTATTTCAGCCCTGTAAATTTTAGTGCCATCCATTCAAAACCGCACCGGGTCACTTTAGTATTAAATTCATAGGAACAAAATAGTAAATACACATGTTTTATTTGTTAAGCTGCCAGCTATATATTTTGTGTAAAAGTTTGTTGGCCTAGGCAAACCTATTCAAAGGCACATCAGGCGGTGTCTATTTAAGAGCAGTATCTCTTTCCAGTCCACGAGTTTGTGTTACAGATACATTTACTATTAAGCATCATGTATATTTAATATCACAATGTTTACTTCAGGGCCCTAAAAAGCCTTTGTCCACTTAATAGTTTCCATTATTGAAGAGCCGACATTCAGTTCTCCAACAATTTTGCAAAGGACAGGCAACCCATACGAGCTTCTAGCGTGAGCCGGCAGCCTCGTGGGACGATGGTCATTGTTATGAAATCATTAATTCTACCTCAGCAGTTTCAACTGTCAGGTACATGTAACAATAATTGCAGTTAATGAATGCTGCTCAATTTATTAAGGAGGAAATGAAAATCAGGATTCTTTTATATGCATGTCTGAGACACTAACATTTGTGTATACCATGTTGACTATTCTAACTGTCATTTATTAGTCAGGGGAGATAGTCGTATTTTTTAAAAAAGGTCTCTTCATTAAAAAACAATGTAGGAAATTCTAAGTCTCTAATTAAAGAGTAATTAAAATAATTAGTACCAAAAGTAATGTTTAATAAGAATCTATGTCTATGAAAAAGCAATCTGGCAGAACCAAGACTTAGTTCCCTTGGATAAACAAGATGTTTTCTTGTGCTACCCTCCTCTCCTCTAATCCTTACCAGAGTATGAAAATGTGAAAACACTTCCAGTTGTTTGAAATATTAGTGTTTTTTCTTTGTCAAACTTTTGGGCAGTAAAACATTTGTGTACATAGATACAGGCTATTTCTTGCTTTAAAAAAGTAAGAACTACATTTCTTTTTTTTTTTTAAAGAACATCCTTTTTTGTGTGTGTGTGAGGAAGATTGGTCCTGAGCTAACATCTGTTGCCAATCTTCCTCTTTTTGCTTGAGGAAGATTGTCCCTGAGCTAACATCTATGCCGGCCTTCCTCTATTTTGTATGTGGGACACCACCACAGTGTGGCTTGACAAGTGGTGTGTAGGTCTGCACCTGGGACGTGAACCCACAAATCTCAGCCACCAAAGCAGAGCATGTGAACTCACCACTACACTGCTGGGCTGGCCCCAGAACTACATTTCTTATTTTCAATCACTCAAAGTAAACCGCATAGACATTTGCAAGAGCAAAGAGAGAAGAATTTCTGAAAACATAAGATGAAAAGGTATCACTTTTAGGATCCCAGAGGCATCTGCTTCCAATAAGTATGCTCTGACTCGTCAGCTGCCCAATGTGAACAACCACCATCAGCTTATACCGCGGAATCAGCAAGTCCTTGACCCGGCCTTTAATAACCTGGAAATTAACAGAAAAAATAAGGTCCTCACTTAGCCACGCTGAAACTTCAGAGTCTTAATCTTTGTCATAAATGTATTGGATTTAACTTAAGAAAATAGTATGAAGCGTGGTAGATGCTTTCAGTAATTGCTGTAGAACCATGACCGTGATTTCCTTCAAGCACTGTCCTCATGAGATAGGAAATTGAGGGACAAAATGACAGCACCAGCAGTAAATCTACATTTCCTAAGGGACATGGAAAAACTGTAATCCAGGGCACAGAAGTTAATGGATTTATTACATTCCTCGAAAATCTATGTGAGGAGGGCTTCCCTTCAAAGAATGTTGGCATTAGAGTTTCACCGCCTTGTTCACGTCCAGGGAAGGGACTGTACATCTGGAGTCCCCTGTCATGTGACTAACCATGAATATTTATTAAAGACTTTGTTGTAACAAGTAAAGTAGAGAAAACCTGATGGAGAGCCAGCACTTCAGTTGATAAAAATAGAAATGTACTTAAATGTATTTAAAGCCACAGAGTCTGTATTGAAGGCACACAAAGAGGCTGCCCAGGGAAGAGAAAATAATCATTAAAATATTGTATCTTCTACAATAAATGTTTTTATAAATGGGGCAGCTGTATACATTTTTTTAACAAAACAAGTGCAAATGGTGCACATAATGATTGTTTTAGATAAAGGCTCTTTATACACACACACACACACACACACACACACACACACACACATGGAATGTGACCTAATAAAAATTTTCATAAAATATATTTAAGCACTTTTTCTGCTACTGCAAATTAATTGCCTTCATCAAAAAGTAGGAGGTTGCGCCTCCAGCAGATATTCTGGTTATAGCTAACACTTTGGGCAAATCATGCACATACCTCAGAGACCGTCTTTGCCATCTGCCTACAGACCTCTGGATCATACCGTTCTTCCCGCAGGTAGTTGCTTAACACATCTTTCAAAATATGGTTGACAACAACCACAGGAAAAGGTTTGGTAGGACCTGAAAATACAGATGAAATTCCTAAGAAGTAATTTCAAATTCTACCTGCCCACCCCATAGGCTAATCAAGAGGATTGAAACGCGAGAGACAGTAATCTTCTGGGTGGCCCCTATTTAAGGAAAAAATTGATCCTAATTAGGTTTCCAGTCAGGTTCTCTGGCAGACAATGGGCTCCTCCATTTACCACATGACATAAGGAGTGTGCTCAGTACCCCTGAGGTTTGACTCTGAATGTATCCTCCTTCTCAGTTCCCACTATTAATCTTACTTCAAAGTCTCAGCATCTTTCTTACTGGCCCCCAGCTCTTACATCTCCCCTCCAATCTATCTACCACACTACAACTGGGGGAACTGCTCTGAAACCCAGATCTTACTGCCATATTTCCCTCTGCAAGATCTAAGGTTCACCTCCTACCCAACCTGTAGCCTCTTCTCCCACCACCACAGCTCTCTACGCCGATGCTGCTCCATCTCACGGGCTTCACCTGGCTTTTAGAGGATGCTTGTGTCCATTCGTTCTTGCTCTTCTTTTGAAATAGATCGCCCTTCCCCATCGTGTTCATCCGAGAACTATCCACTCACGTTGCAAGGCCAGCTCAAACGTCTCCTTCTCCAGGTAGCCTTCTTCCTGTCCTCAGGTCAAAGTCAGCCCTCTCTTCGCTGCCCTCCCAGTGCACTGCGCCCTCCTCCACTCCATCCTGGATCCTAATCCACCTGACAAGAGCTAAGGCAGACCTGGCTTTCTCCCCAGTGAAATGCAAAGCTAGATTCGATTTTGTCCTCCTCAGCGTCTACTACAATGCTAAAGGCACAAGAAATGTTTACTGTATGATTTCTGATTTTAAATAGAATTAAACATTCTATAGATAATAATCTTAGTACAGATAATGGCTACTTTTATTGAGCATTTTGTCCATCGGGCACTGTGATGAGCATCTTATATTTACTACCTTATAGAACCTTCCAATAAATCCGAGGTGAATCTTAGTGTTAGCTCCTTTCGCACATGGGAAAACAGAAGTTGAAACACATTTGGTGACTTGCTCGGAATCGCACAGGGGTGGAGCTGGGACGTGCGCTCAGGTGTATCTGACTCTCCGGCTTCTATACCTAACCGCATTTAGTCCAAGTTCAGAAACTTACGATGGAGCTTTTTATCCAGCAGCCCGGGAATCTCACCTGCACCTCCCAGGAATGGGAACGTGACCATCTCTCTGGCTATATGCCCGTGTCATTGTACAACAGGCACGTGGGTCCAGAGCCTGGAGTTCAGAGGCTCCATCATTATTTTCTGAATTGATGTGGATGAAGGAATGAGATCAAGAATCATATCCCATTCTATTTGAATAGTCATCAGGATCTTTTAAGTGTTTATTTTTAAGGTCTGTCTCAGTCAGAGGCTAAAGAAACATATGGCACACTAAAGTCAGGACAATCCCAAGAGGATTTAGGAAGGAGACTCCTTAGGAAGGTCTGAGCAGAATGTGGGAAATCAGGAAGAGCAGTGCACTACCCTCAGCCTGTGAAAGCGAGGGTGTTACCCCATCCCACCCCAGGCTTCAGGGGGCTGAGCAGGGCACTGTTCCTAGATCCCCAGAGAGGCCTATGGACAGGCTCCCTGAGAGCAGCTCATGTCCTACTGTTGGCGGATGTAGACAGTCTAGGGGGAACCACAGGCAGGGTGGGGGAAGCAGACACCCCAGCCTCACTCCTCCCTCCAAAGGCCCACAGAGTACCTTTCAGATGCAAAATAACCCAGAAACAAGTAGATGTGGAAATACGTTTTTGATTATTAACAAGATGGCTGGTTGAATGCTTAAAAAATGGATGGTCAAGCATAAAAGACTTTAATCATAAAAGAATAATTCATATGACTTTTTATAAAATATGGAAAGTACTTTATACTAAGGTGTTTCTGTAATTACTTTTCTAACTTGATTCAACACTCAGTACTTCTAAAACGGATGAGACAATTTAGTTTGTTTATTTGGGGAAACAAGTTATGAAAATACATCCTTATGAAGAAGAAAAAGAGGGCTTCGTTTTTCACGTCCTTTATCTCGCTGAAATCTGATTCAAACCCTTTCAGCACACAGAGACCAAAGCCGCAGGCACTGCATGGCCAAGATTGTAACTTTAGTTACAAGTGGGGGAAAACTTGACTCAAACTCAGCTTGCCTAATGGCAAAATCTATGAGCAGAGGGCTGAATTTAGGACTCAAATGATGACGTTAGGGATTGGTTCTCTCTCGGTCTCAGGCTTCCTTCACGTGGGGCGAGATGGCAGACCCTGCCATAGCCCCTACGTTCTTTCAGGTTTCAGGGCCTGATCTGCTTCTTCAAAAGCCCAAACAACATATTCTGAATTGAATCTCTAAGGCTTTGACTTAACTAATCAAAGGGTTATATGCCATCCCAGAATCAGTCACTGTTACATCTCTGAAGCTAGTGTCAGCCTCAGCAGAATGTTATGGACCAAAAGTGGTAATGATGGAAGTGCTGGGGCTTCCCCAAAGAAAATTGGGTCAGATTACCAGAAGGAGTGTAAAAAGTATATTGGACGGCAGGAATATTAGTTGCCTACCCCAGGCCCTGTGAAAATACCAGTAGACTGACTAATTATGGAGCCTTGTAATCCGTGTAGTCTTGGGACTGCTGTAGAAAACTGGCTACAGGGCCAAATGGGCTGTGCTGATGATCTGTAATTTTCTTGAGATTAACTGGCCACAGATGGAACCACTCTGGCCCATGGAGTCTTCCTTTGGTCATTGGTAAGTCTCTGTGGATTTCCATGTAGCAGTATAATTACTGCATTATATGGATTCAGATAATAGTGGGCAGGTATGCATTTAGAGAAAACAAGTAGGTCTATGAGGAAAATGAATGGGAAGAGACATTCACTGTGGACTCCACCTGGGAGGATAGGGGCAGGTGCAAAGATATTTGTTTTCAAAGACCCAAAACCTCAGTGGGAAGGGATAACCATCTCTGTCAACAGGGGACCAGGAATCATTTGCCTTGAAGGCTTTTTTCTGTACCTATCAACAACATTTGTTGTTTTTGTTGGATAAAATTTTAATGCATAGCTCTTTCATTTAACTTAAGTAGACATAAAATAACTCAATCAGATAACCCAGAAATACCTAAGGAGCTTCTTAATTCAGTAATACGCAATACACATCAGTGCCACTCAATGAATTGCTTGGTATTTAGGAAACAGTGATGGAGGAAAGCAGGCAATGGGTATTGGTTCCATTTTGCAGAGGAAGAAATTAAAGCAGGATCAAATCACTCAATTAAGATCCCTTATATTGTGCTAGCATTGAATATACTACAGGTTATCAGATACTATTTTAAGTAAATATCATTCATGAAATTAGTTTAAACTAGGAGTGAATGATGAAGTAACACACCCAGCTGATAGGTGTTTTCCAGCTGAACTGTGAGGCGAGAGACATCGTCCTGCTGGCCAGGTTCATCCACATAAGACACGGTGCTCATCGAGCTAAAGGCAAGAGAAGACCAATTTCAATAGTTATTATAACAATAAGAACAAAACACAATGTTGCTTTCAGCAAAAATGTTACAAAGGTAAAGTTTTCTTTAAGAAAATTTCAAGTCAGCCCCAGGTAAATATCCCAGTGCCATAATTACAGTCTAAAACATTTTGGAGATGGAAACAGGAAGGCATAGGAGCAGGTCTCAGTGTAGCAGTTGAAGCCCAGGGCAGGGCCTGGGCACCTGATGATCCAGAACGTGTTCCTGGGTTGGTATGTCTGTGGGGTAACAGACCATACGTTTCAAAAGCCATTGCCAACCGCGTCTCTACCACAGATGCAAATCTCTCTGCTCAAAGTGGACAAAGCTCCCAAAGGGCTGGGGCATATCTGAGGAAGCTTCAAATGTTGGGAAACAACTCCATGTCCACATGGGGTGTTATAAAAACTTCACTATTATAGGCACCTCACAAAATCCCTTTAGTAGAAAAAAGAAAAATGAGAAACTCACCTGCATGGTGAGAGAAACCACAATTCACCCAACCTGTTGCGAATCAATAAGCATAACCACCCTTTTCAACATTTAGAAAGGGTTTGGGCTTGGTTACCAAGGCAATATAAGCTTATCCAGGTGCTGAACAGGAGGCCCAAGCAAAGAAGAGCCCCCAATGTCCCTCCAGCACTACTTAATTCAACTTAATTCAGAGGAAATTCAGCTGTCACCAATGGCAGTCTCAGCGTCTACCCCAATTCTCTCCACCTGTGCACATGGAAGTGCAGACAGATGTCATTTCAAAGGAGATGATACAACAGTGTGTGTGTGCGTGTGTGTTCAGAGTGACCACTTTTCCAAGCAGGCTATGTTTTTGTCTTAATTAAATGAGAAAGAGATATTTGTTCTCAATCTTTTGGCGATCTTTCTCTGCAAGGAGTTTAAAATACTTAGTTCTCAGCTGATTGGAATTAGTGAGCTTCTTGCAAATTGATATTTTAAGAAGATCACAGATGATCTATTTTTTAAAATCCTTTAATATAATGCAATTTACACAATAAATTAAGGTTTACCCATCCAGCCTGAGAAAGTGATGCAAAAAATTATGGCTGCTTTTTCACGATGGATTTCTGGATTAGAGATTTAGTCTTCATTCATGTAACACCTGCTTTCCTCAATTTTCTGCTGCCCTTTGAAGTAGCAACCGACTTCACTGGCCACATGGGCTGCAGGTGTTGTGGGTAGTACCAACGACGACAGCTTCTGCTCAGAAAACCCAGTGCTGCCTAAGCCCCTTGATTCTAAGATAAGCCAGCCTGCCCCAATATTATATATGTTACTTTTAACTTTGCAAAACATTTCCCATTAGTGATCTCATTTTACCTTGACAACACCCTTTTAACTAAGTAAAAGAGTCTTTATTCTACCCATTTCAGAGATACAGGGATCAAGGCAAAGGGCTTAATATCATACATGTGGGAAAGGCAGACTCAGATTGCAAATATCCTATTTACCTCCTGGTGACAAGTCTCACACAGGACCACATCTGACAGACTGAAAATAGGGGCAATGACTGCCTGAAGTAATTAACTACTGCAATTAAAACTTACTTGCACAAACATACAGAGGTATTAATAAAAAGCCAATTTCTTTTGTACTGAACACTACATCAAAAACTCACATAAAGAGAAGTACAGTTGGTACAAAACTCAAATTAGCATAAGTGGAAGTGAAAGACAAAAAGCAAATAAGTGTTTTTACAAAGAGTCCTCACTATTGCTTTCTTATTTCCACGTTACTGACGAAGTGATCATCAGTGCAGTTCTGTGTCATATTATGGGCACGAAGTTGGTAAGTGTCATAAAGACAGCTTAAAAAATCCGCTGGCTGAAGAGGGATGTGCAGATAGAAAGTTTCGCAGACTGGGTTTTTTTTTGATTTATTGAAGATGATTTTCTTCAGTGCCTTTTTATTTCTACATTAATCATGTAAACAGTGTATGCTCATTGTAAAAAGTTCAAAACATACAGAAAAACATAAAGTAAAATTACACAAAAAATTATTAACCCCAGTGGTTGTCTAATCTCTGTTAACATAAAAAAATTTTCAGACATGATTTTACATACGGGATCACATTATAGATGCTTGGTTTGTTTTTTTTTCACTCAAAAATGTATCATGGATTCTTTCTATGTTGATAAATAGTAATCTACATCATATTTTCAATATCAAGACAGTATTTAATATACGAACATTCTGGATTTTATTTAACCATTTATTCTCCAGGTCATTTACGTTGTTTCCAATATTCCACTGTTGTAAAGAAAACCATAATGAACACTGCGCCAGGGACTGCCATTTGTCCAATGTTTTCTCCTTCTTCCTGGGTTACGGAATCCTAAGTGTGTGGGAAAATTTCTGTCCAAATTAAAGACAAATTCATGGACTTCTTTGGTGCTATTGTGACCATGAGGCTTATGAGCCAATTAGATGTGAATGGAAGTTTTGGTGGAAATTCTGAGAGAGTTTCCTTAAAAGAACTTATTCAACCAAGAGGAGCTTGTTTATACCCTGCTTGATAACTGGAATGTGGATATGATGGCAAGAGTTCAGCAGCTATCTTGGGGTCTTGAGATGACAGTATGCATTACAGATCAGAAAGGTAGAAGACTAGGTCTGTGAACTGCTTCCCTCCAGACGTCTTTTATGGAAGACGAAATATATTTCTATTTTGTTTCAGCCATTATTTCTTTTTAAAGTTATTATTACAAGAAGCATTAGATATAACTGACACAGAGTTTGCTACTTGCAAGTGGGATGCTGCAAGCAATAGACGATGAAACTTGGTGTGGGTTTTGTGGAGGAGAGAGGGCTTTGGGGAGTGAGGGTTCAGATATTTTGCTGGAAACCTGGCATCCCACATCATGCCCAAGGAAACTATTTGGTTAGTCTGTGGCTTTCTGTACTTTGGAAGGTTAACCATGAATCAACCAAAACTATAACTTCATGGAAAATTATAGGAAAATTTTACTTTTTTAAAAGCTCTGTTTATGATATATTTTGAAACTGAAGTTTTTTGAAACTGCTTGTTCTCACATTAAAATGAGACGGGTTAGAAAAAGGAAGAGATAAGAATAAAGAAAAGAATAAGCTGAACAGAAAAATTAAGATATTTATTCCTTGAAAAAAGACAAAGGGAAGATATAAAATATTCAAAATGCTTGCAATCTGGACAAGTAACATTAAACCAGACATAGGCTTGGTACATTTTTAGAAATAAAAGAGATCCTGTATTTGAAAATTGAGAATTACCAATATCAGTTCAGAATAGTGACTTAGAAAAATTTGTACATTTTCTATTGATAAGCAACTTTACTCAAGCCCTTTGGAATTTTTCAAGATAAAAATGTGAGATGCTTAAAAAGTAAATTTATGGCTTTGCTCCCAGAGCCATACACCTGGCACAACACTTTTACTGGGTAAATGTTATAACATTACGAGTGGATGAGTTTCAGTTGTCCGTGACCAGACTCTAGTTTACAGTAATAACCCATGTGGATTCATGATCTCATTGCAAGTGGCATGCTGAAGTTGATTTTAGGTTTTAAATGTGAGAAGTGTTCTTGCTGCCCATGTGTTCCATCAGCTCGTTGGCATTTATGAGGAAAAAGATTTCAATAGGAAAATGTGTCCAAGAGAGTTGTAAAGTTTTAGGAAGGAAGGCAGATTAAAAGTCAATGCAGGAAAATTGAAAATCTGGCATAAATACTGCACAAGTCAATTATCGTTACTCTAGGGAGAAGAGTAACAAATTTGCAACCCAATTCGAAATTCAGTCAGTACTTGGAATCGCGTGTACTGTTGCTGAGGACAGGCTTGGAATGAACCTGGCTGCAGAAATAGCAGCATAAAATTGTTCCACAATAACAAAACTAACCCTCCTATATTGTACCTGGTTGACAGTGGGACTGTCCTGTGCTAACCCAACAGCCTGTGTTCTGATTACATAGAAAAGAGGCCAAAAAAAAAAATTTTAGCCAAGGAGTTGGAATATGTTTATTCCTTCATGAAATTCCATTTTCCTAAAAACATAAAAATTTGCTTGCTAATCAGCCCTTGAATTACACAGAATAAATATATGACATGTCTTGTTGTTATGACTGTTAGAGATAGAAACAATAATTTCAATTAAATCTCACCAGCTACAACACCATCTAATTATTTTGGAGAATTCCCTTCCAGACATTTTCATTGCCGTTATTACTTAGATGTTTTGAAGCTGCAGTAAGAGATAATATTTGAATGTATTTGAATGACCTTGCAGCCATTAATATAGTATATTAAGAAGGTCATAATAGCATCTCTTTCTTCTATTTGTAATCACGGAATGCCTGGAACTACTATATTTGGAATGGTATCATTTGAGCATGTTGTTTTATTTATTTAGAAATCTGTTAGTAAAGTCATGTGCTGCCTCCCAGTGGAGATATTTCAGAGGGCATAGAGAAAAAGAAGGCTTTGGGGTATAAACTTGTGCATTTGTTCTTTTGTTTTTTCTTCTTTCTTGTAGCAAATATTTATAGTCCACCACGTGGCAGGCAAAGTGAGAAGTACTGGTTATACAAAGAAAAATTAGAGTCCCTGTGCTCGAGACACACGACGTGTAAGACACGAGAAAAGACGCAGAGAAACTCACTTTCTTGGGAGCTTTCCATCTCAAAACTTCTATGGATATTTTTATGACCACATGAATTATTATGGGTATATTTATGCCGGTGTTTGTTGTCTGGTAAGGTAATTTAGTTTCGTAGCCATTTAGTTTATAGCAAGTTTGCTGGATATTTATGTAATTTTGAGGGATTTAATCACATTATTGGTCCCATCTGACTAGTAAGAGGAAGGTTATAATGGAAACAAAAGTCAAGATATATTTTCAAAAAGGAAAGAGGCAAGAAAATGACATGATGTGTTCTTGGCACATGTTACTGGAGCCAGGTAGCCTGTGAAAAGTCCAGCTCGGATGTGACTGAAGGTAATCCAGGAAAGGCGACTGACAAAATGGAATAATTTTAAGTGTGTGGGCAGAAAAATCAGAGTTAGGGTCTGAAGCTCTTTGAGCTAATGCTCGTCCAAGAGAAAGCAAGGGCAAGGTCAAGGCAGCTGAGGGCGCTCCTGTTGCAGCTCCTGGATGAACGCAGAGGCTCAAGGTCACATCACCCTTGCTAATCACCAGAGAAGTGAGCTTGGCACTGTGGGTGTCACGGTTACCTCCTCAACACTGTGCAGATCATCAAGGAGGAGTGTGGCCTATCTTAATGGATTTTCAACACCAATGAAAGCATTTGTTTGTTTGTTCGCATTTTAAATAAATGCACAATGGAATGTTTCAGCAAGGAGATAAAAGTAAACCTTGTTTTACAAATGTGAATGAGCCCTTTTCCATTGGCTGTAAATGCCTCTTTCACCTACAGGATGAAAGGGTTTAGTCAGCCTGGACTTAACCACACACGACATGTGAACCTAACCTGTTTGTGAGCAAAAGAAATGCCCAGGCCACCGTTAGTATAACGCAATCATTATTCATTCAAAGGCCAAGAAATATTTATTGAGTGATTCCTATGTGCCAGGCACTATTCCAGGTCCTTTGGGTACAATAATGAAAAAGTCCGAACTAAGATCTCTGCCTTTCTGGAACTTTATTTTAATGTCGAGAGACTGACAATAGACAAGGAAATAGTACAGGAGTAAATGATTTATTATGTTAGGTGGTGATAAATGCTCCAGGGAAAGGAGGGCTCAGCTAAGGGAGCTTAGAAGGGCATGGGGGAGAGGGCACTTTGTGCAATGTCAAGATAAGCCTCTATGAGCAGAGAACTGAGGGGGTGAGGAAATGGACCACGCGGATGTCTGAGGGAAGAGGCTGCCAGGTGGGGAGGAGCACATGCCCAGGCTTTGAGATGGGCGGCTGCCTGGTATTTTCGAGGAAGTGCATAGAGGCCAGAGCAGCTGGCACAGAGGGAGCAAGCAGGAGTGTGGAAGAAGAGGAAGCTACGAAGGTGTCAGGTAGCTAGGTCACAAAGAGCTTTGTGGGCCACTGCGAAACCTTGGCTCCTACTCTGATAAAGTGGGAGCCTAGAGAGAGTTTTGAGCAGAGGAAGAACAAGATCCACTTTATATTTTGCAATGATCAGTTCTGCTGTGTTGCTAAAGATCATAAGCTGGTATGCGTGAAAATAGGAAGACCACTTAGAAAGCTATTACAGTAATCCAGGTGAGAGATGACGGTAACTGCCATGGACTAAACTGTGTCTTCCCAAAATTCACGTGCTGAAGCCTCAACCAGCCACGTGACTGTACTGGAAGCAGGGCTCTGAACGAGGGGATTAAGATTAAATGAGGTCATCAGGGGGGGCCCTGATCTGACAGAACTGGTGTCCTTATAAAAGAGGAAGAGACACCAGGGCGCTCTCTCCACCAGGCGAGGGCACAGTGACAAGGTGGCCTTCTGCAAGCCAAGAAGAAGGCTCTCCCCAGAACCCAACCATGCTGGCACCCTGCTTTCAGACGTCCAGCCTCCAGAACTGTGAGGAAATACATTTCGATTGTTTAAGCCCCCCAATCTACGGTACTTTTTTATGGCAGCTCGAGTTGACTAATACAGTGACTCAGAGAGAGAGGGTAGCAGTGGGGGTCGTGGGAAGTAGTTGGGTTCTGGATGTATTTTCAAAGTCGATCCAACAGAATCTCCTGCAGAATGGGAGGGGGGTAGTTAGAGAGTCAAGTCCTGAGCACGTTGAGTGAGATGTCTATTAGGTATCACAGTGAAAGGTCAATGGGCAGTTGTTTATGTGAGTGTGGGGTTTGGGAGAGATGTGGGCTGGGGTGTCAACTGGGGGCATAGCTCCATGCCTCAGTCACTAGACTGGAGGAGATTGCTGAGGGGAAAGAGTAAGGTGAGAAGAGGACAAGAGGCTGCTCCCTGAGGCACTGCTACATTGAGCAACTTGGGGGAAGGGGAGGGACCAGGATGGGGAAGGAGCCCCAGTCAGGGAGAAGGAAAACAGGAGAGTGGTGTCCGGAAGCCAAGAGAAGGAAGTGTTTCCAGGAGAAAGGAGAGATGGGCAGTGACAAATGTTGTTGAGAGGTCAAGTAAGACGAGGACTGAGGAATGATCACTGGTCAGCCACGTGAAAGTCATGATGACCTTGACAAGAGAGGGACCAGGGGTCCAGGGACAGAGTCTATTTTGTTCACTACGCTATCTTTAGCATCCAACACGATGCCCGTAACCCAGGCAACAAAATGTGTTCAATGAATAAAAGAAACGACTCTGTGATAAAGTCATTACTCTCATTTTATAGATAATACATTAAGACTCAAAGAACATGAAATAGTAGCTAGTTAAGCAGAAGATCTGGGATTCCAATGCAGGTCTAGTTTGAAACAAAGTTCTACGTAGTAACAACAGTTGATACTTGCTCTGTACTTGGATGTGCTAGGAACCACTCTAGGTGTCTCCATGTATTATCTTAATAAATCGCCATCACACTTCTAAATGACAATTACTATTTTTAACCATGTAATAGAAGAAGAAACTGAGGCATAGAGAGCTTAATAACTTGGGCAAGATCAGCAGCCGGGAAGGGGCCAAGCTGGAACTGGCCCCTGGCCAGCGTGGGCAGAGCCAGGCCTGTGAGCCGCTCCTCTCTGCTTGCTGACTCTGCTGCTGCTGTCCCAGTCACTCCTTTGGAAACGCTGTCTCAGTTGGCGCGGGCTGCCATCACAAAGTACCACACACTGGGCTTAGACAGAAGAAATTCAATGTCTGGCCGTTCGTGAGGCTAGAAGTCCGAGAACCAGGCGTTGGCAAGGTTGGTGCCTTCTGAGAGCCAGGAAGGAGGGGTCTGTCCCATGCCTCTCTCCTTGACTTGTGGATGGTCCTCTTCCCCCTGTGTCTCCTCTCAAGGTTTCCCTCTATGCGTGTCTCTGTGGCCAGAGACGTGCCCCCTACCAGGCCCTTTTATAAGGACATTAATCATGTTGGATTGGGACCCACCCTAAGGACTTCATGTAAACTTAGTCACCTCTTTAAAGACCCTGTTTCCAAATAAGGTCACTTTTTGAAGTACTGGGGATTGGAACTGCAATGTGTCAATTTGTTGAATTAACAAGCACTTTCTTGACATTTCTAATTTCTACGGTCAGCGAACCACAGATTACCTGCTCTGTCATCGGGAGCTGTGATAATCTGGCAAGTCACTTTACCATACCAAGCTTCAGCTTCCTCAACACACAGGGGTACTAGTGCAGACACAAACCTATTTTGTCTGTTGACTGTTAGATTTCTATGCCGAATGGCTGTATCAGTTTTTTTTTTTTTTTTTAAGATTGGCACCTGAGCTAACATCTGTTGCCAATCTTTTTAAAAATTTTTTTCCTGCTTCCAGAAGCCCCCATAGTACATAGTTGTATATTCTAGGTGTGGGTTCTTCTGGTCGTCTGGTTGTGGCATGTGGAATGCCGCCTAAGCATGGCTGATGAGCGGCGCTAGGTCTGCGCCCAGGATCCGAACTGGCGAAACCCTGGGCCCCTGAAGTGGAGCGTGTGAACTTAACCACTTGGCCACGGGGCCAGCCCCCTGCTGTATCAGTTTTTATTCTCGCTTGCCTTGCCAACATTTGGTATTATTCTCCCTTCTTATATTTTGCCATTCAGATGGGTGCAAAATGGTATCCTGTTGTTTTAATTTGCATTTTCCTCATTCTAAGGGAGTTCAAGCAGCCTTCACATTCTGCTGAGCCATTTGGGTTTTGCTTCTGTAAACTATTCATCTCCTTTGACTATTTGTAAAATTGTTTTCCTGTTTTTTTATTGTCAACATGCATAATTTTAAAAAATATATATCTCCTACCAGCCTATTAACTGTGTCTATTATATCCTTTGGTGAACAGAAATGCTAAGTTTTATTGTAGTTATATTTACAAAGTTTTTTTTTTTTGCTTCATGGTTTTGGGTTTTCATTTTGAGATCTGATTTAAGAAATTGTTCCCTACCCACGGAACACAAAGATATTCCCCTGTGCTTTCTTCTCTTAGCTTTACAGCTTTCCACATTTCTGTCTTCCATCTGGAGTCTGCCGACATAGACGGCGTAAGGTGAGAATCCAGCAACATTTTTTTTCATGTAGTGAGCCAGTTTCCTCCCAACACGGTCTATCAAAATCCATCATTTCCCCCTTGCTCATTTACCATGTTTCCATACATCCACTGGTCTGCTTCTGAAGTTCCTATGAGTTCCATTGGTCTATTTGTCTATTCCTGTGTTTATCATTTTTACTTACTGCAGCTTTGTGGTATATCTTAACATCTGGTAGGGTAAGTCCCTTCTCTATGCTCCCTCTTCAAAGTTAACTTAGTTACTCTGATTTTGGATTTTGACTGAGATATACTGAATTTGTAGATTAATCTGAGAAGCACTGGTATGTTTATTGCATTAAGCAATTTCATTTATGGATTCTCTTTCCATTAATTCAGATCTTCCTCAACATGAATGCCCTTACCTTGGATCACATTCCCAGGGCAGTTTTCACAAAGATGCCAACGAAGGATTGTGCACAAAGCTGTTGCACATGGCAATGTATTCTGTGTGCACAGGGAGTGAAAGGCAATTGGGGCATCCATCCTTAGGGGAACGGATGAGAACATGTGTGACAGATGCATATTAAGGACTACTATGCGGCAGTAAGGAGCAAAGAGCTAGACATCTATGTGTAGATATAAAAACTAAAAATGTTGAATGAGATATATGAGATTGAGAAAACAAAAGGAGATTTATAGCACAATACAATTTACGTAAGTTAAAAACATGTATCCTTGATAAGTACTTATTCTGTATTCTTTTATGAGATGGTCACTCCGGTGTGGCCACAGAAGGAGACAGAGGAAAGGCTAGGAAAATGGAGTTTATGATACTCACAGGTCCCACTGACAAGAGACACAACATGCTACGGGGAAAAACACAAGGGTGGTCAGGAGGCAGAAGGCAGAAGCAGGGGAGAGCGAGGGCTAGAGCCTTTACGGGGGTTCTGGGGGAAAGGCCAGCGGGGCGGGGAACAGTTTAGGATGGGCTAGTCTGGATAATTTTGGGGCGCTCTGAGCTAGAGGAGAGGTCACTGGTTGCCCGGTACCTGGCCCGATGATGAAGGCAGAGGAATACTGCCTCCTGGGGTGTGCAGCCAGAGGCGGAGGGCTGGCTCTGCGCTGAGCAGTTTGCATATCAAAGGTGTGCCCCCTACCGGACCTTGGCTATCTTTCAGAACTGGCTAGACCGGAAGGGGCAGGCGAAACATCATAACACACAGAGAATAAAAAATACATATAATACTGTACTTAAATACGTCTATTCTTGCAGTGTATGCGGTACTGTGTGTATCAGAGTATGTGCCTATTGGGAGAAGAGAGTGGGAGTGAGGACGGGGAGGGACAATCAGAAAACACGAGAGGGACTAGCTCATGTTGGCGACGACAACGTGCTAAGAAGGAGGAACATCTTCAGCTCAACTCTGCCCCTAAGGTCCAACTGAAAACAAATGGGGATAATGAAAATATCCTCTCTGCTCAACCCACAAGGTCTTTTTGAGAATCATATGGATACCGTATGTGAAGCGGCTTAATTCATCGAGTACAATATAACACCAGTTATTATTGTGGATTAATTTAGGATTATGGCCATTTCCGTTTTCTCTAGCTTTCTCTTTTGGGGGAAGCTGTATCTCAGCTGATCTTGTTGGGGGCCTTAGTTTGATTTAGATGACAATAGAACTCATCAAAATGAGGAAGCAGCCAGGCAACATCATTTTTAACTGTACATAAGCAGCTCACTATAGAATAAGTTGAGATCATAGAATAAATTCATCACATTTAAAATTACTTGTTCACTGTCTTTCCCACCAGATTATAAACTCCATGAGAGCAGGGATGATTTTTGTGTGGTTTGCCACCTAGCATAGTGCCTAGAATGTACTCATGGGTCAATAAATATTTATTTCAAATGAAGTAATGAATGCAATCTTTTCCATTTTTGTGGGGGAAAAAAATTACCAGGTAGCTCTCCGTTAACTTGAAAAACGAGCTGCTCCAGAGAAGAACCCTCCGGTTATTCACCATTCTCTGCCTACCATGTGGCACAATGAGTGGCACACAGTAGAAGCTCAATAAACCTCGAATAAATGAGTGAGTGAGAGAATAGAGTGTGGCCTAACTAGGGTGTTAGATGCTGTCAGTGGGTTCCAGTAGAGAGCCGTGGGATCTGCACTCAGCATCCTGGTAGTGTGACATCACTGTAATGTTGGTTTGAGGCACAAGAGAGACTCCCTAGTTCCCAACCTTAGGCTCGACCTCCTAGTGGAACTACTGGCCTCAGAGATAATAAGCCTGGATATCGTGTCTCATTATCCTGCAGAAGTAACTTGACCTCAGGCTTCTGTTTCCATTTAAGAACGTGAGAGCAGTGCATCTGTTCAAACACTGTTCGAAGGCTGCCAAAGGCCGAGCCTCCAACAAGAAAGATGTCCTGGTAAATACCTGCTCTCACCCAAGGAGGAAACAGAAGGTCCCGGTGAGTGAAGAGCTTCATTAACGCCCATTACGCACAGGTGGCCAGTTTCCAGGGAATGAGAACAACTGACTGTGAACAAAAGCCTGTTTTGCCACTTGCTAATTCTGTAGCTTTGGAGCCTCAACCTCTCTGAGAATGTGCTTCTTCATTTGTAAAATGGAGATGATAATAGCGTGTATCTTATGCAGAGGGCAGCAAACACTTCTGTAAAATGCCATAGAGCAAATATTTTGGCTTTGAGGGTCCTGTGATTTTTATTGCAACTACTCGACTCTGCTGTTATGCGGTGAAAGCAGCTGGAGACAATCCAATAAATATTTATGGATACTGAAATTTGAATTTCTTATAATTTTCACATGCCAAAAATATTATTCTCCTTTTGCTTCTTTTCAGCCATGTAAAAACCATACTTAGCTTGGGGACTATACAAAAACCGGTGGTCAGTTGGATTTGTCCCTTGGGCCATGCTTTGCCACCCCCAGGTGCAGGGCTTCTGTGAGACCTAAATGAGGTCATGGTGAAGGCCCAATAAAAGTCAGCTATTGCCACCCTTACTGCTACCCATTATCTATGCGCAAAACAAATAAAATTCAAAATTACAGATGAAGTATGATGACAACCATGTAGGTATAGAAAGAAATATGCCAACATGCTACCAGTTAGGATGTTGGAATAGTAAGATCCAGCTTAAGATGTTCTTTTTTTAAAATAAAACATAAAACGTAGATTATAACGAGAATATAATTTAAATAAAAAGACCCAATCCTAAAAACAGTTAACAATAATGATATTGAATAAAAATTCAATCATCCTTTCACAGTTCCAAAGGCCTCCCGATATCCACCACATCCAAGGACCAACGTTAAGCGTTAGTTACCACTGTGGAAGCTGTAGACATAGACACCGAGTCTATAGGGCTGAATCTGTGCTGATCTTACACCACACCAAGAAGCTGCTTTCCAAGTAGGTCTACCTCCTACTCTTCTTTGCTGTCCTTATCAGTGTGTTTACTTCTATAAAGGCAAATAAGTCCAAAATCTAATGAAAGAGCTAGAGAAGAAAACAGCCAAATTCAGTACCATGTAGGAGGGGAAAGCAGCAGGAGCAGAAACGAAGAGCATCCAACGCGGTTCAGAGGTGGCAGTGGTTGGGGTTGCATAGTTGGAGCTTCCTGGCGAGGTAGAGTTGGAGCCAAATTCTGAAGGAGGAGAAGGAGAGCATTCCAGACAAGGGTACCCCACGGGAAAGCAACACGCGGCAAAGGCTGGAGGCAAGACAGAGCACTGAGGGGTTGTAAACGTGGAAGCTGAGTTTGGCCGGAGAGAAGAATGCCAGCAGGATGGTGGGGAAGGCAGTGCTAGAGAAGTAGCCAAGGGGCTGCAGACCCTATACGTCATACTCATGAACTGGGACTGCATCCTAGTCATTAAATCGTTACTTGACCTGCGAGCCTCAGTTATTTCATAGTAAAATGGTAAGAATGATATCTACCGAGTAGGATCAACGCTGGGAGATTAAATGAGATAATGTGTTAGATAATGTTTTCAATATACTTCAGGATATGTTTTACATTGTTGAAATTGATCCATTAAAAAAACTGTTTTGAAAGAACTTTCAAATGAAAGATATGTGCTTTTCCATAAAACAATGTCATTTCAAAACAATGCTTGCATTAGATAGCTACTAAGCTTTCAGATTTTTTCTACTAGTTGAAGACTCGTTTCATGAAGGAGAATCACCCATACAGTCTGGTCCCAGACAGTGATGAAGATGATGGAAAGGAAGAAGGAGTGAGAGTGGGGGAGGCAGCCTCCTCAATGGCCTCTGCATCTCAAGGATGCTGCGGGCTGTCATTTGCTATTTAAGAAAAAAGCGCAAATAGAGGATCCATTCTGAACGTTTTGTTTGAGAGTCCAAACGTCTAACTTTGAAATGTATCAAAATAATTATCACTTAAATGTATTTGTTAGTGAAAAATCTATGCTAATGTGTTGGTAAAACTATTTTTGTATTCTTGTTATTTTAATTTGTATTTACACTTCAATAAAAAAAGAGCAATCTCTAATTCTTTAAATTTGGCCATGTTCTGATTGTACGTGACTTTCTAATTTGCTTAGAAAGGGAAGAGGTAAATGCAAATTATGCAAGTAGGGATGACAGTTTAGTCTTCAGATGAGAAAAGTTTTGTTTTTTTAAATCATGGGAACATGATCTGTGTCAGATTATTGTTATAAGTATTTTCTTAAAAAAAGTAGAATTTAAGCTAACAACTGTTTTAAAATAATTCTACAAAGAACTCTTACACTTAAATATTGGGAATAGCAGCCAAAATGGCTTAGGGTCAGAAACAATTGTTACGGAAGTTAATTCTCCTCCCAGCTGAACTTCTGACCTGCTGGGGTTGCTCCTTCTTTATACTTCCTGTCTGTAAAAGAGACAGCCTGTACTTGTAACCCACAAACATCCAGGGCTGGAAAGTGGAATTTTAAATAAGTTCATTAATACACTCTGAGAGCAGAAAGATTTGGTTTCAGAATTCTAACGTAAATGTATTCCAGTTCTTCGGTCTCTGGTCCACAGGACACAGCAGCTCCTGCTTCCCAACCTGGCGATCAATAAACCACATCCTTCAATCCCCTGGAAACCGTTCAGAGGAAAGTCTGTTTATAAGTTAACTGATCTCTGCATCGGATAATTTGTTTTGTTTTTCCTCCCCAGTGGCAGTCAAAAAGGATGTGATGAAAGGATTAAAAACTGATTTATCTCTTTAGGAGAGCAAATGCAATATGTAGCAAGAGTCAAAAAATGTGCTCACTGATTACCCTTTGACCCATTAATTATACTTCTAGGAAGAAAATAAACATATACTTATTATATAACGGAAAAGAAAAAAAGTGGAAACAAACAAAATGCCTAATAACTGGGGAATGGTTAACTAACACAGAATCATAAACTGACAAGATATTATGTAGCCATTTGCAAGCATATGAACAAAGACTATGAAAATACATTACACAATTTGTATAAAATAGTGCTAGATACATTGTATATGTATATATTGATTACAAAAGAGCAAAAACTATGCGTTTATACAACATGGAGGAGAAGATTCGGGAGACTTGTAACAAGTTGCTCGTCTGCATTGCCGATGGCGTTTCTTTTGAGCAAACGATTTCTTGCATAGTCCTTGAAATAGTAAAAAATGCCGCTGGGATCAACACATCACTGAAGTTTTCTCACTCTCCTTCTCTTTCTTTTTTTAAATAAGGCCCCCAAAAGATGACCGGAACCTTTTACTTGCCCATTTTCTCCCTGTTTATGTCCCAAAGGAGATTTTTTTCCCCTCCTGATCAACGTTATGAGCCTGTTTACTCAATAACTGAATCGAGGTCGCTAGACATTCGGGCACTCACCCTTTGGGGCGCCCGTGGAGCTCGTGCCGCCGGCATCCCCGACTGCTCAGCGAGGACGTGCTCGCCCTTCGCTTCAACGAGCCAGCCGCTGCGTCTCTAGCCGTATCTGACGTCATCATAACCTAGGGGAGAAAACTTGTAAAATAACAAACGAAAGATCTGAAAACACTTACGTATAACACCGAGACTCCTAAATGAAGTACAGACAGTTTTCCGGCCATATTTGAAGGGGGAAGTGAGGTTCCCTTAAGAGCGATATTCATTATATGTTGTTATTCTCGTCAGTGTAACTGGAAATATGATAACTGATAACTTTTATTTGTGCAACTGTATACTTAATTCACATAAGCAGACATTAAGCTGCAGCAAAAATGCCTAAGTGTAGAAGAGGTTCAAGTCACCAGGAAAAGATAGCCATGTGCAGAAGAAAGACATTTCACCACACCAGCAAGCAATATTGTTTATTGCCTCCCCCAAGTTTAATTGTGATGAGAGTTGGCTAATTAATATTCGTTGGTGTTGCTGTTACTTTAAAAATTAAAATGAACTGTCTTCCCCAAAGGGTAGTTTTTTCAAGGAACAGTGACTTATTTAGTAAAGGGAAAACAAGAAAACTGTTAACAAAGTAATTTATTGGAAAATCTACCTTCTTCTCACAAATGCTTGTTGAGAAGCTGGTTGGAGGAATGGACTTCCCAGAACTTGGACGATAGCGCTACTGTATTAGCATTTAGATATTCATTTAAATGATTTTTTTGTGTGTGTGAGGAAGATTGGTCCTGAGCTAACTATCTGTTGCCAGTCTTCCTCTTTGTGCTTGAGGAAGATTGTCACTGAACTAACATCTGTGCCAATCTTCCTCTACTTTATGTGGGATGCGGCCACTACATGGCTTGATGAGTGGTGTGTAGGTCTGCGACTGGGATGCAAACACACAGACCCGAGGCCATGGAAGTGGAGCCTGTGAACTTAACCACTATGCCATCGGGGCCCCTGATTTAAATGATTTTATAATCTGTAAATCTGAGAGTCCTAACAAGAGAGTGTGCTAGACACTATACACAGAACTGAAACAGGGTTCCTGCCTTCCAGGAGCTAGCAGTTGTGTGGGTAGGGCAGACCTGGTTACAGCCAAAAACCCCAGCATGATGGATGTCAGGGCAGAGAGAGGGAAGGGGTGCGGAAGGGCACACCAGCCCGGCAGGGGAATCGTGTGTTTGGGGGGGCACTGTGGAGTGTGTGTGCGTGTGTGACTGTGTGCCTGTGTGAGTGTGTGTGTAAGCCTGGGCATCTCTGTGTAAGTGTGTGCCTAGGAGTGCGTTATCACTCCATGGGGGCGTGGCTGTGCGTATGAGCATAACTGAGTCCCTGTGAATGTGTGAGGCTGTGAGTATGAGCGAGTGTCTCTGTACATGGATATAAGTGTGTGCCTGTGTGTGTACCGGTGTGAGCATCTCTGTGTGTGCACCTGTGTGTGAGTGATTATCTGTGTACTTGAGTGTGTGCCTTCGTGTGTGTCTGTGTGTGCACCTTTGGGTGCCATACGTTTGTGTGCTGAATGTGTGAAGCTGTGTGTGTGAGCATCTCTGTGTGTGTGTATGAGAGTGTGTGTCTGTGTCTATGTGTGTGGACAGGACACACTGAGCCTGATTAAGTGGCTCATTCACGTTCTGCTCCAAAGTGGCTCAGATGGACCTCTGCCTGCTCCCAGTTTCCAGAGCTGCCCGCGGGCCAGGGTTGGCACCTGAGGTCCTGAGGGGATGCAGCCGACGCTGGAGGTCGCCAGCCGGCTCAGGACTCGCGCGGCTCCAGGGCATCACCCTGAAGCCTAGATACGCAGGCGGGGGTGGGGGGACAAAGGCCAGGATCCAATTCCAGTTCCCTAAATTGGGGCCCCTTTTGATTTGTTTGGGGAAGAGGAGTTGTAAGGCGTCAGAGAGGTCGTGGCCAATGCTGGCTACTTCTCAACACATGCCCCCCCCTCCCCCCCCGACCCCCGCGACCCTCTCTCTTCTCCCCTCTGGCCCCGACGCGCTGCGGAGAGGGCGCACTTACCTCCAGCAGGGCAGGGGCTGCGGCTCGGCCGGCCGGGGGCCTCCTAGACCTCGGGCTCGTCCACTGCGGGACCGCGGGGGGCGGGGCTCCCGCCTCCCAGGCCTCCGTCTGCTCGCACCCCGCCGCTGGACTCCGCGGCCCGTCTCCAGGGTGACCTCCTCAAACAATCCTCGGCCAGCCCCGGCCGACCAGTAGCTTCGGGGTCCTCTGGACCGCCGTAAGGATGTAAAGGATCTCTTCGTCACTGCTCAGAGGGGCCGCCTTGAGCCCCCCTGCGCCCTGGGGTGGCCGCGGGCTGGAGGGGCACCGGTTCCTCCTGGAGCGAGGAGGACATCTGGGACTCACGACGCGGCCCGGCGAGCCCTCCTCCGGCTCCCTCGCCCGCAGATGTGAGGGGCCGGAGCGGGAAACGCGGCGCTTTCCTGGGACTGCAACCCCGAGGCTCAAGGAGAGAGTGGAGCAGCCCCGCCCCCCGCCCCGACGCGGCTCCCCCGCCCTCCGAGGCCCAGGGCGTCTAGAAGACGGAGGACGTGCCGAGAGCTCCCGTGCCCCAGATACTGGCAACCAGCTTTAGTTTATTCAGTTGTCCCAACAACTCTGCCACGAAGGGGTTGCTGTCCCCTTACAGATGTGGAGAATTGACATTCTAGGATGCTCACTAAGGTCCCCGGGGCCGCTTGGAACGCGGGGGCCAGCTCCTGCGCCTCACCTGCGGGCCGCCTCGCTCTCCTGCACGCCACTGCTCCCAGCCGCTAGAAGTTTAAGCAGCTTTGAAAACGAGGCTGTTGGGGTCGAGATCTACTCACATAATTAATAGGCCCTTCCTGCTTCATAATTATCCCCCTCTTAACCCCTGAGCCCCTCCCCCAACCCAAAGCAAACAAAGCCAAACCCCGAAGGGACCCTCCTGCAGCGTGCCATCACTGGAGGTGCGGAGCAGACAGCGCCTCCCAGCGGAGCATCACCATCAGCATCAGTATCACCATCAGCAGCAGCAGCACCAGCAGCAGCAGCAGCAGCAGCGGGCAACAGCGGTGCCTCGGGAGGACGGTAGAGCCGGCAAGGGGGCGGATAGGGTCGGACAGGAAAAGATTGTTTACTGTATCTACCAAGTACTAGGTATGAACTGTTAGGTGACTGAGAAATATTCTCTCATTTAATCTGTGCAATGGCCCTGTGATAAGGGGACGCTCCATTTTTTTAAGATAAGGAAAGGAAGAATCGTTGAGGAACCTGCTCAAGTCTACAGTTAAATCATAGAGCTGGGATTGTCTGACTGAAGTCCTTGCGCTCTGAACAGCTTTGCCCCCTTGCCCAGCCTGAACAGCAACGAAGTTTCCAGAAATGTGGGTAGAAGTTTAAGAGGCTGGTAATGAAAGAGATTCACAAATCAGTTTATTTTCGTGTTTTTCATTTATTTTCCACACACACAAAAATCACATTTAAATAACAACTTACGCAGATGTTTCATCTTGTTCTCACGTATAACTAAACTTTGTTCTGAAACGGCAACTCTCTTTGGAGTAATGTGCCACCATAAATAACTGCGTATTCGGGATTTTGTGAAATGGGTGATTGGGAAAATTTTGAAGGAAAAAACATTTGTAAAAATCATTATTTACAAAAAATGATATCCACACCTTTTCTGACTTATAAGGCAAGTAACGTTAAAATGTTCCATGATTATCTTCAACAAGTCCCTACAACACATTCATAGCACCATCGCTCAACAGAGAGCTCTGGGCTGTTCCGGGAAGGACGAGCCTTTGCGTCTGTGGCTGGGTTTCTCTTGAGCACAGCACAGAAAGAGTGGGGCTTTCATCACAGACACAGCAGTAATGGCTATGAGAATGACGTGTTCTCTGCTGGATTACACATGTAGGAAAAAATGCCAGGTGTCAACATTTTAACTAAATTTAAAAAGTCTACTCAAGTATTTTAACCCATAACTCCTTTTATAAATACTTTATGCCCAAGGTATTTTGTGAAATTATATATTCCGTACAAGGTCATAGAGAAATTCAGTTTACTTTTGCTACAAAGATCGTGGAGAAGTCTAAATAAAGGCTACCACCTACTCAAATGAAAGCAAATACTAACAGCATTTTCCTTAAGAAAGACAGTCGAGTGAATTTTATTACCTTTAGAAACACAGCAACATTTCTCTGAGATTCTTTTCCTAGTTTTTCCTATTGTAAAAGTATAAAAAAATGTAATGCCTTACATTGCCACCTAGTAGGCAGGAAAATTAAAGTTTGATCATTTCATTCATACAGATCTTTTCCTATACAAAGTGAAAATTAAAAAAAAATTCCTTGTGTATTGAAACCTAAGAATGTTCAAACAGTTTAAGAAGCCAGCTCTAGAAATTGCTGCTCAGCCTTTAGTGAAGCCCTGCTCATAGATAAGATCAGCTTAACAGCACAACAACACTTAGTTTTTTCAAGAAAAATTATCCAGCAGCAATTTCCCAACTCCTTTAGATTGAGAGACAGAGAGACAGAGAGACAGAGAGACAGAGGTCAGACAGGAGGCGATCTCTTTCATGCATATTCATTTAACAAGGCAAGAACTGAAGCCTGACCTGGAAACCAACACCGGTTTAAGAATGCTCATCCCAGCATCTCATAAGGAAAAGAAAAGATCTGGCTTTGGACCTCGGGACAATGATCCCAGAGATAGTCATTTGGTGTATTATTTAAAATAGCTTGAAGCAATGATGTATGAATAACACAAGCATTTGTTTTGCCCTCCCCCACCCCAGAAAAAGAAAAGGAAAGGTCAGTGAATTAAGAGACACACAACTAAAGTGGGATACAATTAACATTTGCATGATATATTCATTCAATGGAATATTTTAAAATGACCGATAGCTTATGATCTGTCAAGCTGAGTTACAAGTTCAGAATGAATTAAAAATGGAACTATATTTAGAGAAATGTAAGATGATTCAGCTTTACTCTTTTCTGTCTGATAACAGACAGTTTAGCCAGGAATTTTTTAAAGGAACTTTGATTGTGTAAAAGCAATTGATTTGCAAGATAAAGCAAAGCAAAAAAGAACTGTGAAGTGCTCATTAATAGAGTGTACAGTCCCATAAAAATCAATGCTAAATAGTGCCTTCCTGTTAGATTTCACCAGAATGTTTTTCATATAATTTCTAACAAGATTATGTAAAAATGCTGTGAGCGTTGATTTACCATGATTCAATTTCTTAAAGTTGTTTAGTAAAATATTACCCAATATTATAAGCGTTAATTCCACTCTGCGAAGAATTTGAGGCATTTCAGCAGATAGTGGCCTGATGTGTTGATTCTAGGTGCAGATCTTAAAAATAACACTTAAAAAAACAAAAATAGAGGCTGGCCCTGAGGCTGAGTGGTTAAAGTTCTGTGCGTTCTGCTTTGACAGCCCTGGATTTGTAGTTTCAGATCCCGGGTGCCGACCTGCTCCACTCATCAGCCATGCTGTGACAGTGTCCCACATACAAAAAGGAGGAAGATTGGCACAGATATTAGCTTGGGTCTGATCTTCCTCAAGCAAAAAAAAAAAAAAAGGAATATTGGCAATGGATGTTAGCTCAGGGCGAATCTTCCTCACCAGTAAATAAAGAAGTAAAAAAAATATTAAAACAATTTCATTGTTTTGTTTTGAATATTTTAGGTGATAAAATTAAATTTGCTAACGTATACTAATACAATTTAAAGTAGATACTAATTTATTTGAAATGGCAGGAATTTCCCTTTTAGTTAAAACAAAAAGCCAGAAGAACATTTGCAAAGCATTCTTGGTTATATTATTTGCAGCAGTTGTTGAAAGATATGTAAACTGGTGTAAAAGAAAATTTTTATAAAATTTCTTCAAGGTGTGTTTAGAAAAAAAAAGTGTTTTCCTGGTTCAATAACTTTCTTAAGCTTCATTGAAACATTAACTTTTACTATCAATGTCCAAGGAATGGGATCTATGGTATAGAATCATTTGTTTTCAGACCACAATGAAAATTTGCCAGAGCCAGTAGATCTGAATATGATTTGGAAAATACTGGAATATAGATTAATGCAATGGGAGCATCCTTTACTAATTTTCTTTTAGACATTAAGGGACACATGAAAATATATTTGCTTTTCATAGAAACATCTTTTCTCATAAGGCTAAAGCTGCATTTAGAACAGACAATGTACTACCCTAGGCATAGAAGGAGGCAATCAGAAATACCATAAATCAAAGGAAAAATAACTTTAGAAATTAAACCTAGAGAATAAATTACTATGCCCCTGGTGAATGTCAACAAGATGGTGCCTTTCTCTCATTGGAATACTCATGCAGGATAGAAATCAGGTAGCATACATGAGGGACAGTCTAGAGGTTTGACCATGGTCAACTCAACAGACCCTAAAATTTGACATTCCTTCAAAAAGGCTATTTAGATTTCAATTAGATATTAAAAACGCAACTCTAGCCTGTAGAAGATGATAGAACGTCAAATTGATGACATGAGAGAAAGTCTAGTGGGTTTTCTTTTGTTGTCGTTCTTTGTTTTTAATATTTGGAGACTTAAGCACTGTCCTTCCATCTCATTTCTCCCCCATTTATTCCACGTGAGAAAAGTCACGTAACGGTAGCCATGTTTAGCTTGTGAGTGAGTGAATGGCATTTATAGGCTGTTTGTCAAATGAAACAAAGGAAAGGAGCAGGAACATACAGAGACACCTCCAGAGAAGGCATCCAGTAAAAGGAAGTGGGCGGGCTCTCAGAACAGTCTCTTTAATCACCATAACATGGATTGATTTGTTCATTCATATCGACAACTTAATTTGACTCATTTCAAAGAAATAGCATGTTTCTGCATATTTTAAAGCAATATTTAGAGATCATCCTCATTTCGATCATAAAAAATTTATGCTTCCATTAAAAAAAAAAATGCTCATCAGAAAACCAGGTAGCAAAATGAGTGCCTTTAGATTGAATGGGATTTTGCTCAAATACATAATCTTTTGGGAAAAAGAAAGCTTAAAAAAAAAAACCCGCAAACTCATCTCCTTAGTAGACATCTGCACATTTTACTGTGTCATTCAAGATAATTGACAACCTGTGATTATTTTGGGGAAAAAAGCAAAAATAAACATGATTGGGGCAACTCTTTTGGAATGACATGAGTCCACGCTTATAAATCATCCAGTTCGAGGGCTTACAAAACGAATAGGGTCGACTTGTGAGTTAGATGTCTGAGTGTCCCTCGCAAGGAGGGAGACATTTATGAGGACTTTGTACTTGCAGTGAGTGACAGCCTACAACCCTCCTACGGCTTCTTTTAATCTTCTAAGACATTGACAAAAAGGACAGAAACATGAAAAAGAGAGAATGCGTTTCAGACCACTGTGAGACTGAGACAGCACAGGATGAGCACTCTAAGCAAAAGATAGGATTTTCCTAGAAAAAGCCCTCTCTATTTTTTTTAAGATTGGAGGAAGTTAAACGGGATGAATGAAAAAATAAACTCGTTAGAAAAGTGGTATTCAACTTACAATTTAACGTTGAAAATCTGATATAATGTCAGAACTAAGAAGGACCTGGAGACATCAGCTGGGGCAGTGATTCTGAAATTTGGGGTGCTTGTCAAAATACATGTTCCTAAACCTTATCCTTAGAGATTTATTCATTCAATAGAAATTTATTGATGCCTATTATCTTCCAAGCTCTGGAGATGTTCTGGTGACTAAGCCAAAATCCTTGCCCTTTTTCAATAAATGATAATGCAAGTGGTTCACAAACCATACTTTGAGAAACATTCTTTTCCAACAATTTTGCTATTTCAATTATTCTTATTTTGAGACTAATTTTTCGTGGCACCTTTTACCTTGGTATTCGAATGGAATATGCATAGAGAAATAAAACAGAAGACTTTATTTGCAAGAATGAACAAGCAAAACAGGCCAGGGTCTCCTTCTGCAGTCGAGATAACTGTGTTACTTCCAGCTGCTGTGTTGCTTTGGGCAAATTAATCTGTCTAAGCCTCAATGTCACCATTCGTAAAACAGGAATTAAAAAGAGTACCTACAACTTTTGGGTTGATGTAAGGATTAAACAAGCTAGTATCTATACTGACTGGTACACAGTATGCACTCAAGTAACTATCAATTTTTACTGTATATCAGTCAATTACTGTGATCGTACAAGTTTCCTTGTGAAACCCCCAAGGTGGATATGAGTCAAGCAGAATCATGGAACTTCAGAGGTGGAAGTAACTTTCCAGATCACTGATGTGGCATTACGGTGTTTAAACAGTGCTCTGGGGGCCTGGATTTAAACAGGATTCCATGTGCAATTTTAACAGAAAAAAGTCCTGCTGTTAAGAAAAACTTGAAAACCATTGGTGATCCCAATCCCTCATTCTAAAGATGAGAAACTGAAAAGGGCAGTGATTCGTCCAGAGTCGCACAGCAGGAGAGTTGATGTAGGTACCAGGCTTCCTTGAAAAGAAGATTTAGAAGTGGAAATATGTGTAATTGTGACCTCAAACACTTTGCAGATTGAGGCTGAGTAAAAACACATAAAAACAAAAATAAAACATCTGTAGTTTGACTTTCTGGGGGGTTTGTCTCTATTCACTCAAAACCATTTGAAATGTGGACATTCTTTCTTTACAGGCGAAATATATTCCCACGTACTACACGGTGAATTTTCATTTTGGCTGTAGGTGTAAAGAAAGAAGAGAGCTTTAAAAATAATTAAAAATGTAATCCTTAGGAATTATAAATTCCAATTATGATAAAATTCAGACCAATTCTTAATAAGAATTTATTTTTAAAAATATCATGAAAATACGGAATTTATTTGAAAAGAAAAACGTACTTTCCACGTTGCCAGAATAAAGCAGTATCATGCATACTTTCTGCCTTGGTAAAGCAGAAACTTTGTTAATCATGATGCTCAGGAAATGGTGCTCTGGTTAACGGAAACCCTTCCTTTTATTGTAATCCCTGATATGGAAAATCTGAATGTGTACTAGCCCATTTTGTTCTGTTTTAGATTGATAATGAATCTGGTTTAATGTTTCTTTCATAACTGAGATTCTTGCATTGTCTAGGGTCATTTTTCCTAACCTGAGTTCTTATTGTACAGGACTGTGGATATAGATGTAACAGTAGGTTATAAACTACAAGATTAAAAAAACCCACCAAAATCTAAATCCCTGATATGAGTTTATTGTGTTATTATTTGACCTATTTTATGAAAGGAGAAGGGATGTATTCTGGTTCTGGTTATTCAAAGTTTAAAAATTTTGAATCACTGACTTCCATTTTGTTTCATAAAGACAAATTAAGGGATCATAGGATATCTTCATAGTTTCAAATTTAGTTCTTGGAAACATTTGAATAATGTTAGAAATTGCAATTTATGTTTTAAATTGTATTTTATACTGTCAACAAAATAATTCTTTGAAAAAAAAAAAACCCTTGTGTTTAACTACTAATTCACTCTAGAACTATGTGAAATATAAAGAGCAAGACATGAGAACCAGTAATATTTACACATTTTTAATATACGTTGTGTTAATAGTCAACATGTTTTTTCACGAATTGTTTACTTAAAAACACAATTTATTTTCATATGATGGACAATTCTCAATTTTCTGCTGCTTCCTCTCCACTGGTTTCAGTGTTTGAAATAAATTTCCCTGTGTTTCATGGGATTTAAAAGTTTGCATTTTCTATTTTGGTTTCAAAATCAAATTGAATATCTTTACTTAAAATGAGTATATTAATTATTCGTTCAAAGTACTTCAACACCAGACTGCTTGGGGAGCCAAGTGAGTTTGAATAGTAAGAATTCTTCTAAGGTCAAACAGATCATTTTGAACCTTCTCTTGGTTGCAAGCACTGATTGAGCAGTACAAATATTAATTTTAAAGTGCCACTATAAACAACTGCCAATCACAATCTCATTTTAAAAGTAAGACCTATAGAATTTAATTTGATTCTAAAATTTAAAGGGGCTACAGATTCTTTGTCAAATATGAGTGAGTGTAAAATAAAATTTAGCAACTAATGATAAACGAAACAACCTAATAATTACAGTTATTTAATAGTATAACCTGCAACAGTAATTGGTTTATGTTTAAAATAAATTCTATAACTTAAAAGAAGATTCCTGTTTTCAGATCATAACAGAGGAAGGTTTTCCAACTGGGACCCCTGAAGAAATGGGCTTCTCCATTCTGAATTCCCATATTATAAGGCCAGACTGAGTAATTACAGTTTTTATTATACCTTGTGACAATGAAATCACGACATAAATTTCTGATGACTCTCTTTTGGATTCCCCAAGAATGGCAAAGATTTATAGTTACATACGATGAATCATATCTAAAAGGAAATTTATTGCACAATAATGTGGATAGAATTTCATTTATAAAGCTTATTTTTTCCTTCCCAAATGACGTAAATGATGACGATTAAAATCCTCCTTCTGGATTTAAACAAGGGACTAAAAGGTTTTTTTCTGAGGTGTTCAGTCTCAATGTTTTGATTTCTATGGGTAAAGAAGATATGTGGTACCATTCTCCATGCTAGATGGGAGAGACTCTCTGTTTAGAGTAATTGTGCAAAAGTTGTTAACCTGTTCAACTACGGAAAGTCTTGAAATTTACTGTAAAATCACAATTTTGGTTTCAATCTGACTAATTATTCAGCAATCTCCACAATTGCCAAACTGTAGAGAGAGGAGGAAGTAATTAAGACTTCAATATCTTCCTTACTCTTGATTATAATTTCATATACTTAAACTTTAAATATGAATTGCTTTCCCTTTTTACACAAGTTATAAAAATAAGAGGCCTTGTTTACACAGTTTGCATTTTTATGAAATTTGCAGTTTGAAAAAAAAGCTTTTTAAAAAGTGATAATTAATGCTTTTCTTTGAATATGCTGTAACCTTAGAATTTTTTTTTTCTGAAATAGTTTCTGAATTTAACCCACTAAACATCTGAAGATAGAATTTTTATTTAGCAGTAGAGTAAAACTTACTAAGGACTGAAGAAAAGGAAGTCTTTTTCTTTCTGGTTCCACTTAATTTTCTTTGTATGTGGCACCCCCTTTAGGACAGCTATCCATATTATATTTAAATTTTATACATTGACAAAATGCAATCTACCTCTGTAAGCATTGTGCCTTTCAACAATGCTACTGTTAAATTTACATACCACAGTTTAAATTACATCCATTTCAGGAATGGTAAAATGCTAAAACTCGAGTGTCTAAATGCCTTACTGAAATGAGTACAATTTACAAATACAATAATTACATTTTAAAACCATTAACAATATTACACCTAGAAGTAAATACTGTAGGACTGGTCATCAAGGTATCGTGTGAGGGAAATCATTGCCGAAAGTCACCGATGTTTCCAGCAGATATACCCCAAGTGCAGATTTTGGTTTGTTTTCATCAAGCCAAAATGAAAACCTGTTTCTCATACAACAGTTCTCCATTATACGAATCCTCCAATCCTTGCATAAGGTTTTATCAGTTATCTGCCAAGTATTTTCCTGCAAAACAAAACACCGTATCAGATGGTCACCTGGCAGTTCCATAATGTGGTTATTACGTGGGCAACATTTCTGTGCTTCCTGCCCTACCCCTGAAGCCATACACTGCATACTCGAGCGCTGCAATACTAATATAAAACAGGTAACGTTTTTCAAGTTTTCAATCTTGCAGACCAGCAGGTTTCCTTTTCATGTCTCCAAATGTGAACAATTTGTAGAGCTTTGGGTTTTACTCAGAATAGGTTGTTCCTGGATGTGAGAATCCGACTTGTTCTAGGAAGGGTGACCATACAATTACTTTCCAAACTGAGTCATCCTTGAAAGTTAAAGAGGTCTAATTAATAATTTCATCAGTCCAGCAGGCACAAACCCAGGACTCATCCCAATAGATCACTGATAAGTCTAATCACCCTAGTATTGGGGAATGCCCTGCCAGCAAACTAATCGTGTGTGTCAAAAACCTGGCTCACGGCCACATTCAGCTCGTGAACAACAGTTCCAATCTCTGGCCTAGGTTCTTTAAGGTTGCCGTTAAAATGAAAGATGGAAACTCTTGGATCTCAGCTAAGCCTGACAAGTCTAAAATCTATGAAGTCCTGTTGGAGAAACAAAGTTTTCAGGTAAGAGATAAATTCAAAGACAAATAGCATTTATCTCGTTTGTCAATATAACAAAAGTAGGATTTACTCCATTAACCTCAGTGTACACATCTATATGATGAGAAGGACTGGTCAGCCCCATACAGGAAACAGAACCAGAGCTACGATAAGTAGCCAGGGCTTTCCTAATTTCTGATTTCCACTTCAGTGTCCTATTTTTACTACACCCAACAATTGGTTTGCTCTCTAACGGGGATGGGAAATGGGACTGGGAGTGAGGAAGAGGAGGAGGAAGAAGATGAGAAAATCCTAATCTATTTCTTCTTAAGGAAGAGTAGCTAAGGCAACACTACTTTTGCCAATGAAGCTCACAAGATACCCACTTACCTGCAGCAAACCTTTTCTTGATGAGTGAAAATCGATATCCTGCTCCAACAAGTTCAATGTCGCAGCCAGAAAGCGTGCTTCCTTCACTTGTGAACTGCACAACCAATGGGGAAGCTTTGCTTGGGCCTTCAGACAACTGAAATCTTGCCAATAAGGAACCCACCCCTATAAAAAGAGTATTATTACAAGATAATAGTCAACATCACATTCTGGATATAATTTTGAAAATTGTGCTCAAAAGTTGACATACAAAATCTAGCTTACAAGAAAATAGTGTATGTTTCAGTGACAAAATGGTGATGGATAAAATTTATCATTAAATATTATGAGCCACTCTATGCACACTGATGGAAGCGTAAGGCAGCCAAATGGCCCTTCAAAATTCAGGAGCATGCTGCTCGCAAGGCAATGTATGCCAAAACTATGATTACTATCAGAGGAAAGTGAAAAACATCTAAACGATCAGGGAGTGTGAGATCTGACACAGACTGGAAACATGCCTCATTAAATGCTCTTCCCCACTTTAGAGAAGGTCTGTTTGTTGGGGGGTCTTGGGCAGAAAAAGGGAAGCAGAAGATTCATTGAAGAATTATTTGCTTTTATTGGTTGAAATAAGTATATACCAAAATAAAGTGAAATATTTTGCTTGCTTTCAAGGCTAAGTATATTTTGACTAATAGTTTTCAATACCTGGAAGCAATTTCAGCTTTATACATTAAATCAAATAAGACTGTGATTACATTACCTCCATTTTCTGACTTTTGGGAAATATCGGGAATCTTCCACAATATTCTTTGTTGTTCAGCATTCCTAAAAATGAAATAAGTAAAAGACTTTTGCATATGCAAGGGTTTTTGTTTAATTGTTGCCATAATTTTTCCAGATAGTGTTAATTTAAAAAAATTGATCTTGAAAATTTTAGCTACAATTTAAGCATTATCTATCTATCTATCTATTTATCTATCTATCTGTCTCCCTATCTACCTACCTATGCATCCATCCATTCAACCATCCATCCATTCATCCATCCATCCATTCCCACATAAATTCGCTCCTTTCCTATTCCTTATTGTAACTAGCCACAACACTACCAGATAGATAAACATTTAGGGAACAATGCAGTGAAATTTGTTTTCACACATCTACTGAAAAAATAGATGGGAAGTGTTAATCAGTTAATTCAGATAATTTAAATTGGAGCTGTCATCTGGCTGACTTTTTTGTTTTTCTTAATTTTGCCTGTTTCTTTTTAGTTTTTAATGGAGCTAATGGATAATTTGTGTGTGTGAGGAAGATTGGCCGTGAGCTAACATCTGTCACTAATCTTCCTCTTTTTTTTAAATTTTATTTTTCCTTTTTCTCCCAAAGCCCCCCAGTAAATAATCGTGTATTTTTAGTTGTGGGTCCATCTAGTTGTGGCATGTGGGACGCCGCCTCAGCATGGCCTGACGAGCGGTGCCACGTCTGCACCCAGGATCTGATCCAGCGAAACCCTGGGCCACTGAAGTGGAGCGCGGGAACTTAACCACTCGGCCACAGGGCTGGCCCCAGCTTTTTTGCTTTTGTAGTGTTTTACTTTTTGCTTCTGACAATCGTATGGAAAAACTAGAGTATTTTTTCTAGGTGAATAAGTTCTTTTTAACAGCTGCTATTGGTACTCAGTGTCTATTCAGTTTCTGTTCCCATACCTTCTCTAATGTGCCATTTTATGGTCCAGAGGCTACAAAACAAAACCCTACATTTCTCAGACTCCCCTGTAGCTAGGGTCCTAGGTGTAGGACGCTTCACCAATTACATACACCACTTGAGATACGGACGATAGAAAGGAGGCAGAGGCCTTTCTCTGCTGCTTTCTTGGCTGTTTTCTGCTGGCAGCAACCTGAGATGAGGGATCTTCTGAGAACAGAGCTCTGGTCCAGTCTCCAGGTTCGTGGGTGTTGAGAAGCAGCTAGGGCAGTGCTGGTAGGAGCTTTCTCATCCCTGGAGCCACGTGGTGGTGGTGGGTTCTTGAATTCAGTGGCTCCGCTGGCAGCCTTCTGATTTCTCTCCTTCTTGGTTGTGGCAGAGGCAGCAGCTCCCCTGGTGGGCCAGTTCTGCAGTGCTCTGGGAAACATTCTTGGAGATCCAGCCTAAAGCTTATTCCTCCAGCACCTTCACCATTGGGTGAGCATCGAAATCCCTGTGTTAAATCATTTTCTGCTTAAAATAGCTACAGTGGTTTCTGTTTCCTGCCCTGAACCCTGACACACAGGCCTGCTGTGATCTCCTCCTGTGGGAAACACAAATGCTAAGAAGTCTGTCATCCCTTTGCCCCGGAGGAGCCCTTTGGTGAAGAGGGAGGGGAATGGCGGCTCCTTACCAGACTGCTGGGGGGAGCACGGCCTGCAGCTTGGTGACGCCTCCATCGATGGGGACCAGGAACTGCACGTTGTTGAGGGCCACGGCGGTGGTCATGGCATCTGTGTTGTATTTGTAATCTATGCGCAGGTCAGTGCTTGATGGCTCACAGCGCCAGTTCACCGCCAGGTTCAGAGGCGTGGACTGAATGCCCTGGGCAGACACCTTGCCAAACAACAGGAAAGAGAATATTTTAGGCTCGACTGTTGATCTGAAACAAAACTAGAAGCTATGATTATCTCCCATAGGAAGAGACTTAAATATCAAGGAGTTATCCCATTGTTTGTGCTGCTCACGAATGAGCTCCTGGTGAAAATCACCATGAAGGGTACCGTGTGAGGGAGAGCTGGGCCCTTCAGACAAACCGTTACAGATGAAAAACATAAAATCAATTACTAAAATCACTACAGCACTTTAGAGCTTACAATGCACGTTATGTGTAGGGAGGTGGTAGCACCCTGCTTAGGAGCTGACGCCAAGGAGTTAGAACTCCTGGGTCTGACTTATGATTATCACTTAAAAGCTGAGTGATCTTGGATCAGTCACTAAGCCTTTCAGAGCCTCAGTTATTTCCTCATCTGCCAAATGGGGGTTATAGCAATAACACGTACCCACAGAGTTGTCAGGAAGATTGAAGGAGGTGTTTTATGTGAAACACTCGGCATAGTGTCTGGCACACGGTAAGGAGCTAAGGTTTTAATGAACGTTACCTATTAATAGTCTTATCCTATTTACTCTTCCCAAGAAACCACTGATTTAGATGAAGCTGATTATTATTACTCCTTTGGCATTTTCTAAAGTAAGGGCTTGAACCCAGATCCTCTAACTGGGAGGGATGCATTCTACTGTCTACTGTCAGCTCCAGTTAGAATCAACTGTGAGTTTGACTAAGGAAAAGCCAGGTTTGAAGAATCAACAAAAATTATCTAAAGACAATAATATGAACTTGAATTCTGGGTCCACAGTGAAAAAAATCAGAGTATTGTTATTTCCCAATCCTTCCCTGTGACGATGACTAGCTCTGGGAGAGTCTCCTTGTACAAGTACACACACTGGAGGGCTGGGGAGGGGGTGTCTATGTCCTTGCAGTTTTATTCATGGAGTATGAGTCTTGCTGGTTTGGAAGAATATACACAGCTCTTTATTGGCTGAGCAATGTCTGCACACATGGACACCGTGGAGAGGGTCCTGGGGCAGGTTGAGCACACAGGCAGGAGGGGTTGCTGCAGAAACAAGCCCAGGAATGAGTTTTTTAATAAAATGACAGACATGGCTTTTGATGGCAATTTTAGATAACCATTATAATTTTTAACTTTCAATATTTTTAGCAGCACAATCCTCTGCAAATAAACTTTTATTTAGAAACCTGTTATTTAAGATAGCTCACAAGCAGAGCCGGCTCGCTATCCTGGCCCTGTGTCTGCCCTTTATCCTCAGCAGTTCTCTGCTTGAGAGTGGTTCCTCTACCCAGCCAGGCACTTTTTGGAAATGTGAGGGTGTGGTTTTTATTGTCCAGTTCCAGGGGGATGCTACTGGTGGCCAGAAACCAAACATGCTGCAATTGGAGGGCAATCCCACAAAACACTGGCTGTGCCTCCCTCCCAAATCTTTGCATTGTTGAGAACAATGAAAACACAACTGAAAGCGACCAAAGGGATTCCTCAGAGCACACTTGAGAATGAAATGATGAAACGATGGGCCTGGGGCTATTACATTTCACCAAGTGCTTGGACATCTACTGGGCTCCTAGCTCCTCACAATAACCCACGAAACATCTAGGTGTGATCATTATTATCCTGATTTGCAGGTGAGGAAACTGAGGTTTCGGGGGGGTGGGGCAAGTGCCAGGATGCAGCTGACTGCACTCTGGAATCCAGAGTCTTGCCCACACTTTAGCCCTTGACCTCAGGCTCATGTCGCGTGACAGGTGCATTCGTCTCCTTTCTAGGTTCACTTAGTAACAAGTATGGAGACTAAAAAAATCTCACAGGACTGAAGATTTCAAAAAAAATTTTAATCTGAAGTGAAAATGTACATGCATTGTTTTCAGCGAAAGTTCATGAAAGAAAACAACTACAGTCTTGTTTTTACCTTTTTGGGCATAAGAACCATGCATGTGTCCCGAAATTTAACTTCTCATTCAGGGAAAAAGTACGCTGGACTTCCCTTTCTTACTCTTTCCTACTTCTCTCAGAAGTTTAAAGCAGTCACTAAGTGTGTTTATAGGCTTTGGGGGGAAAAAGTTAAATAAAAATGTATTTTTATCATATTTAATTATAAAAGTGATGAATTTCTGTTGTATCATTTGTTCACTATTATCAATAATGTTCAAAGTTTAGATGATACTATTCTTACAGGAAAAACATTATATTCATTTGCATTTTTGTAAAATGTACCATCACCTAGATACTTTACCTTCAATGATTTCCTTACACTGATCTAGATAAGTGGTTTTCAACTTGTAGGGTGCGTTACAATCACTTGGAGAACTTGTGAAAAATACAGATACCTGGGTCACGTCCTGAACCAATTAAGTCAAAACGTGTGGGAGTGTCAGGGCCCAGGAGACATCTCCCTCTATCATCTCTATCTCTGTTTCTATCTCTACCTCTATCATCTCTATCTACATCTCTATCTCTGTCTCCTCTCTATCCTCTCTATCTCCGTCTCCATCTCCATCTCTATCCCTATTTCATCTATATTCAGCACCAGGTCAGACCCAACATTTGTTTACAAGTAGCTTGATGATTGTAAATACAGTCATGTTTGAGATGCACTGATTTCTATTAAAGTACAATTTAAAAAAACGATAATTTAGTTTCCTCATCTAAGAAAAATGATTTGAGTATATTTGATCACAAAAACTACAATGCATTAAAAATAACCTGGGAGATCAAGTGGCTGGGAACCAACGGGCTGCTCAGGCTCCAGCGAAGCCTCGTTTGAAATAGGCTTATTTACTAGATCAGTGAGGATTTGGGGTAAGGGCAATCCTAAACACAGAATGAAAGTCCTCATATACTCTACTGTGTTGTACTGAACATTGTTTTAAGATTAAATGATCTCTTAACATAAGTTTCATTAGAATTTATTTCATAGGACCGTCACGTTAGGAGAAAACACCAGACTGCTTACATTTAGTCATTTAAAATAAGAGGTTTGAGTACAGTAATGCTCTTAACAAAATTACAGTGAACTAGTTTATTGACACTTGTAATCTTAATTAATGTAATTTTCTGAAGCTTCATTTTTGTGGCATATTTCTCTAATTTTTTAACAAAATATTTTTCTTGTAAGTTTAAACTAGTAAGGATATGTATGAATATTCCTTTCACCAAGCAGTCTCCAAGTAGTCTTTTAAGATCTTTGTCTTACAAATTATAGCTTTTAAATAATATTAAAGGAAATGTTGCTTTATTTACTTTTACTTAATGTTAGGCACATTAGAATATACATTTACAATGTGAAAGTGACACCCTGGCAGTATAGACAGGCTTACCTGATACTTGAGCATGTCCACATTATAATATGTAGCCTGGGGTTTCTGTTCCGACACTTTCTTTAGGTGAGTCATCAAATTTGGCATGTTTACCCAGAATTCCTTGGTATTGGCATCATTTTGGGTATTATCGCTGTTTAATTGGGAACAAAAAATGATTGAGTAGCATTTTATAATCGATGGAAACCACAAGAGCAGCATCTCAGCAAATTGCCATCTGATCTCTATATCCATCTTTGACAATCTGTAGAAATTATATTATTAACAGTAGTATGGTTTTAGCACAATTGTAGTTCTGAATGGTATTACGTTAATAGATTAATACCCATGTGGAAGCATTATTATATTGCTATACATCTCAGTGATTACCCAGGAATATTAAGCAATCATGATGATAATTGGTTGCTTTAAACAGTAAATTATTTATTAACCCAAACTTAATAGGCTTTTCTGCATCACCAGTTTCCCCTGAATTAGTCGGTTAATGCAATCAAAGAGCTGAGTATATTGATTTTCTTTTGAATTGACCTGAACGGTAGTTTCTCAGAAATTGAGTTAAATATTTGGCCCAATGTTAACATGGTCTTTATCTCCAACTGAGGAGAAAGGGGCGATACTAAAATGACCAGACCACCTTTTTAGCATTCGAAAAATTTCATCTAAAAGCATCTAAATCATAACAAAAGTCACTTCACTGACGAGATGATCCTGGAGTTTAAATGATAACGACCATGGTAGTTCCAGGAGAGAGGTGCAGTCTTGAGGAACTAAGGAGTCCTGTGTTCCTGTGGAAGTCATTAGCTCTGCTCAGAGCCTGTCCATGTCTTGCAAATGCTTGTGTTAAAGACAGGAGGAGTCGGGCAAGAGTGTGACAAGCATCTGCTCACTTCGCTCATGACGAGGAAACTGAGGGTCCAGGTGATTGAGTAATCTGACGTACAACTCCTTTACTGAGATTTCACTTTCAGAGTACTCTGTATAACACAACAATAGCGGCTACAATTTTAGGAGCACCTATTATGTGCTTAGGTATTCTGTTAGATATATTATAAACCATTTCATTAAAATTTGCCCTTCAAAGAAGAACTATCTTCCTTTTTAAAGATGAGCAAATGTTGTAAGAAGAGAAAATTAGAGGTTAAGAAGAGAGAGAGTTGGCAGCAATAAAGTGATGAAGGCAGGTCGAACCTAAGTCGCCACGATCCAGCCTCCAGAAGTCAAACAGATCAAGAGGGCTGGGTCAGAGGTATCAGGGCCTTAAAACTGCTACTGGTCTGTTAGGAGGCAGTGGTTGTGGCTCCAGGTCTCAGCATGGCCCATGTGGCTCGCTGGGCCTTGGGATAGGTTGTTGAGGACAAAGCAAAGCTCTAGGACTCTGGGCACGTAGGGAGTGGATGGAGAAGACTCTCGGCCTCTGAGACTCTGCTCCTGGTCAAGCAGAGCTAAGGATGCTGAGAACGGCTGTCTAAACTTTTCTTATCTAACAGCATCCAAGTGACCCAGAGCTTCTGGAGCTGTAGCTACACTAGAAGGTAGGAGATAAGAGTAACAGAGGTTCAGAGAAATTACGCAATTTGCTTAAAGTTGAACAGCTAAGAAGTCACAGAGTCAGGATTCCAGCCCAGGTCAGTCTTCCTACAGGTTATACTTTCTTACTATAACAAAACAAAGGTGGGGAATTAATATCCGGCAACGTGTCATGAATTTGTACCAAGTAGATGTGAATAATTGGGGAGAATTTCAATTATACTATTTTTTTTTAACGAAATGCATTTACTAAGTTCAATAACAAAATATGTCTAAATAATAGTCGTATGTCTAAAATAATTCCTCAGAGAACTTGCTTTAATAAATATTCCAGAAAGCTTTGCCCATCAAATGCTTGCACAGAGATGCAATTCTTGAATGCTCAAGAAGTCTTGAGAATTCTTTAGTCTCATAATTAGTTTAATAATTGTTCCTGAGCATCTTTTACAAGCAAACCCCTTTCATAAGGGAAAAGTAGAAGTAAACCTCAATTTGGTCCCTGTCGCAGGACTTGCAAACCCCAATATCTCCTGGGGCCCAACTTCCAGCATAAATGAAGTTTTCCAGTAAACACAAATGAGAGAATAGGCTGGGGGTAAGACGGTAGATGTGAAAGGCTTGCCTTGTAATTGAGAATAATGCTTGGTTACCTTGCCTTTTAAAAATTGGGGGTGGTAGCTGTGGTGGTGAGCAGTACTGTGTAACAAAACCAAATAGGCCATATGACTAACGCGTTACCAATCACAGCCCTGACACAATAATCACATATTTAAAGTCAACAAGGTCTAAATTAATGACAACATTTTATTTTCGTTTTCTATTTCTTTATTTTAGCAAATAATAATTTAAGGGTCTATATACCGTTTTGCCAAACAAAAACATTCTCAGAATACTTAATTCAATTCATGACTGATATATTAATATAATTATATTATATTGCACATATGCCTAAGAACTTGGCAACATAACTGCCTAAAAATGCAACAAAAACTGTAACTATCACACCAGTCATATTACAAACAAGCCAGTGAGATGGCGGTGCCTAATTCCTAATTTCAGATGGAGGAACCTCAAAAAATAAAATGAATTTGCTCAATGTGCACAACAAAAACATGGAGGGAGGGGCCGGCCCCGTGGCGGAGTGGTTAAGTCCACGCGCTCTGCTTTGGTGGCCCAGGGTTTCACAGGTTTGAGTTCTTGGCATGGACATCGCACTGCTCGTCAGGCCATGCTGAGGCGACGTCCCACATAGCACAACCAGAGGCACTCACAACGAGAATATACAACTACGTACTGGGGGGCTTTGGGGAGAAAACAAAAGAAAAAAAAGGAGATTGGCAAAAATTGCTAGCTCAGGTGCCAATCTTTAAGGAAAAACCGTGGAGGGAAACTGAAATAAGAAGTTGCTGACTTCCAATCTTGATCATTTCACATTTGTTTTTCATTTACTGGGCAATGATTTCTGTCACACCTTTAAACCTAGAATCAAGTTTGCCGGTTAAGACATTGAAAGGAGGAGGAGGTGATCTTGGTAATCACCTGAAGGACCTGTTTTTGTTTTTCTGGTGAGGAAGATTGGCCCTGAGTTAACATCTGTTGCCAATCTTCTTCTTTCTGCTTGAGGAAGATTGTCGCTGAGCTAACATCTATGCCAGTCTTCCTCTATTTTGTATGTGGGACACCACCTCAGCATGGCTTGATGAGCAGTGTGTAGGTCCGGGCCTGGGATCTGAACCCATGAATCCCAGGCCACTGAAGCAGAGCACACGAACTTAACCATTATGCCACTAGGCCAGCCCCCCATGACTTGTTTTTTTACCACTGGAATGAAAAACTCTCATTCAGTCAAGAAAATGAGTGACTATATTCGTCCTCAAATTCTAAATAGCAACAACTTTTAGTTATTTCTACATAAATATCTGACTTGACTAAATTCTTTAAATTATAGTCAAGTTGTTCCTTCATTCAACACTATTACTCCAGTCCTCATTAGATGCCAAGCTCAGCGGAAGGTGCTGAGGACGTGGTGGTGAACTATAGATGTGCTCCATTCCCTCACGGATTTTACAGTCTAGTGAGGAGATGGGTGAATGAAGAAACACGAATGGATATATAATTACTAATTTATTAAGTGTGACAAAGGGAGAGAATAGGGGACCTGAGAGGAAATAACAAGAGGACATAGTATTCAATTTGGGAATGGTGGCTGGGGGTGGAGAGGAGAGTGGGATGGTCAGGGGAGGCTGAGCGGGGCTGAGACCTGAAGGATAAGTAGGAGTCAGGTGAAGAAGGGTGGGAAGGGTATTGGAGGCAGAGGAAACAAGCACACAAAGCCCTGGGGGGGAAGGACTCAGTCCGTTTGACATCTGGCAGGACTGGCTGGAGCTACAAGGCTGCTGAGGCAGGATGGCGGGAGATGAGGACCGAGAGGAGCGGACGGCTCAGGGCCTCACAGGCAATGGTAACAGGTCTGGATTCTGGTCCAGATGCAATGTGGAGTCACCAGAGGTTATGAGCAAGGACGACCTGATTCGCCTCATAAAAGTTCATCTGGCTGTTGTGTGACAAACGTAGGAAGGGGGCAAGTTTGGATGCTGAGAAGGAAGAGGGAAGGCAATGCTGTGGTCCAGGGAAATGACAATGGTCACCTGGACAAGGGAGTTCACCATGCAGGGGAAAAAGTGGCCACTTTAGGGAGATTTTTAGATGCAATATCAGGACTTGCTGATAGAGAGGAGCTGTCAAGAAGAACTCTTTTCATCTCATCCATTGCAAATAGTTAATTTGTATAGTTGATCATCTTTAATGGCATGTACTGTGTGTGTTTGCGTGAATATGCGTGTGCATTTATATGATAAAGACAATCATATTCAGATTTAATAGGAAACGTGAAGAAGTATATTTACATAACCAAATTCACAGAAGCTTCTTTGATGTCATACACATAAAGTTCTATCAAAACAATTACCTCACAGTGAAATTACATGTTTCACAAAACAGATTTTTAAGCTCATATGAAGAGTAGCTCACAGCTCAAATATCACTTGGTTTAAAAAGACGCTAATGCAACAAATGGCTTGTACTCCTTTTATTGGGCTCTTTTCCCACCATCCTCACCCATTGTCTACCGATGGTAAGTAAAACAGACAATGAATAAATTGTCACTAACACAGACTTCATTACTCTAAACGGCTCATTAGCCACTTGAGACAGTTGACCATTAAAATACATACATGCACACACACAACCACCCACAGAAACTAGAGCGGGTGAGAGTTCTGGGTGTGAATCTACAAACGTATCTGCGCAGTGGTAATTTCTCTACAGTGCTGCTCTCTTGCTAAGGTATATCCCCCACCTAAGCATAAAGCTCGAAGCCACACACATCTCTAAAAAATTCGTGCAAAATATATTTACCAGCAGAGAAGTTGGGGATTTGGCAGGACGTGTTCTAACCTGCTGAAATTTATCACCCGGAAAGTCAGAGCCGCTGGCGATGGGTTGTTGGCAAAGTGTCTGGTGATGCCGGCAGGAAAGGACAACACCATTTCTCCGGTAATCTTCACAATACATCTGGCGCATCAAAACACAGGAGAGGAAACATGGGTCAACATGTGTGAATCAAAACAGTGGTGAAAAAGGCATTATGCAGCAGAGGAGCCAAAACGTAAGCTCTTACAATTCCACTCTCAACTGCTAATTCACTTTTAAGCCCCGAGAACTCAATGGTTTGTTTTAATATTCCTCCGAAAAAAGTGGCCATTTTTTTAAATGTGTTTTTGAACTGTAAGAAGAAAAGTGCAGCTTTTCCCCTCCTGTAGAAAAGTCTAAATGTTCACCTTACAAATAGAATCATCTATTCTGGTGGTTCTCTCTCTGACTTCTGAATTTTCGACAGCATATTTGAAGATATTAAATTACACAATGTTATCACACTGTTCTCCAGGACTTGTTTGACTTTGAGTAACATGACACATGCCTCAAGCATGTTCTTCTATATTCTCACGAGGTAAACTTCTGGCTTCCCACTTAACTAGATCTTCATTCCATTCGCTCGTCTATTTGGTTGAAATTGTAAAATAATTATATAAGTTAACACAATAGGAGGATACTTTGGAAGGAAGAATAATCTTGTTTTTTAAAAAAGGGCTTTATTGATGTATAAGTGACATATAATAAATGGCTCTCAATTATAGTGTAAAATTCTGTAATTTTTGACATAGCATACAACTGTGAAACCATCATACAACCAAGATAACAGACATACCCAACATTCCTAAAACTTTCCTCCTGCATTTTTGTAATCTCTCTCTCCTGCTCTTCTCCTTCCTTCCACTCCTCAACCCTACGCCACCGCTAATATGCTTCCTGACACTACACATTAGTTTGCACTTTCTAAAATGTTATATAAACAGAATCGCAAGGAATGCAAATTTTCTTTGGTTTGGCTTCTTCCACTCAGCATAATTATTTTGAGATTCCTCCTTGTAGTGTATGCATCAATAGTTCATAACTTTTCACTGCCAGCTAGCATACGGATGTACCAGAGGTTTTGTTTTTTGTTGTTCATTCATCTGTTGAAGAACATTTGGATTCTTCCGAGCTTTTGCCTGTTGCAGATAAAGCTGTGATGAAGAGGCATGCTCCATCTTTGTATGGGCATGTGCTGTCATTTCTCTTGGATGAGTATACAGGAATGGAATCACCAGATCACATGGTAGGTGCACCTTTAACTTTTTAAGAAACTGCTAAACTGTTTTCTAAAGTGGAAAAATACAGCTGCGTAGGAGAGTACAGTTTTTCCACATCCTTACCAACACCTGGTAGGATCTATCTTTTGAATTTTAGCCATTCTAATAGGTGAGTAGTGGCTTCTCATTGTTGTTTTTTTTTTTTTGCTCACTGTGACTTTTAATTTTGGTCTAGATGTATCAGCAGCATCTATTTTTATTTCATTCAGTATAAAAATTCCTTTCGGCATTTCTAGGGGAAATCACATATTCAGTTAAAAAATTTGAAGTGAGATTTTAGAAAGGTGAAGAGCGATAAGGGTTAACCTTACTGAATAAGGATTTAAAATCTGGAAACATAACTTTCACACCTACTGATGGCTGAGATGGTTGATTAGACTTTCATGTGGAAAGTTTTATCACTGAGATTCATTTTTCATCTTTTCTCATAAAAGAAGCCCACAAAACAAATATGGGCATAGTTTCTCGTTATGTATTTGGGTTAATTTAAATTTGTGTGTACTTAAAATTGTTCTTTGTATTACCAAGAACACTCAGAAACAATAAATATTTGAGGTATTATTAATTAATTATTGATGTTCTTTATATCTCATTTAGGCTTTATAGATTTTGTCTTTCTGGTCATGACAATAATATACTCTTTTCTCCCCCAATTTGGCCAATTTTACAGCATCCCTTTTTTTTTTTTTTCTTTTTTTTTTTTTATTAATGTTATGATAGATTACAACCTTGTGAGATTTCAGTTGTACATTTTTGTTAGTCATGTTGTGGGTACACCACTTCCCCCTCCGTACCCTCCCCCCACCCCCCCTTTTCCCTGGTAACCACCGATCAGATCTCCTTCTCAATATACTAATTTCCACCTATGAGTGGAGTCATATAGAGTTCGTCTTTCTCTGACTGACTTATTTCGCTTAACATAATGCCCTCGAGGTCCATCCACGTTGTTGTGAATGGGCCAATTTCGTCTTTTTTTTTTGGCTGAGTAGTATTCCATTGTGTATATATACCACATCTTCTTTATCCAATCATCAGTTTCTGGGCATGTAGGCTGGTTCCACGTCTTGGCTATTGTAAATAATGCTGCGATGAACATAGGGGTGCAACGGACTCTTGAGATATCTGATATCAGGTTCTTAGGATAGATACCCAGTAATGGGATGGCTGGGTCATAGGGTATTTCTATTTTTAACTTTTTGAGAAATCTCCATACTGTTTTCCATAGTGGCTGTACCAGTTTGCATTCCCACCAACAGTGTATGAGGGTTCCTCTTTCTCCACAACCTCTCCAACATTTGTCGTTCTTGGTTTTGGATGTTTTTGCCAATCTAACGGGGGTAAGGTGATATCTTAGTGTAGTTTTGATTTGCATTTCCCTGATGATTAGCGATGATGAACATCTTTTCATGTGTCTATTGGCCATATTCATATCTTCTTTTGAGAAATGTCTGTTCATGTCCTCTGCCCATTTTTTGATCGGGTTGTTTGTTTTTTTGTTGTTAAGCCGTGTGAGTTCTTTGTATATTATGGAGATTAACCCTTTGTCGGATAAGTGGCTTGTAAATATTTTTTCCCAATTAGTGAGCTGTTTTTTTGTTTCAATCCTGTTTTCCCTTGCCTTGAAGAAGCTCTTTAGTCTGATGAAGTCCCATTTGTTTATTCTTTCTATTGTTTCCCTCAACTGAGGAGTTACAGTGTCCGAAAAGATTCTTTTGAAACTGATGTCAAAGAGTGTACTGCCTATATTCTCTTCCAAAAGACTTATTGTCTCAGGCCTAATCTTTAGGTCTTTGATCCATTTTGAGTTTATTTTGGTGTGTGGTGAAAAAGAATGGTCGATTTTCAATCTTTTGCATGTGGCTGTCCAGTTTTCCCAGCACCATTTGTTGAAGAGACTTTCTTTTCTCCATTGTAGGCCCTCTGCTCCTTTGTCGAAGATTAGCTGTCCATAGATGTGTGGTTTTATCTCTGGGCTTTCAATTCTGTTCCATTGATCTGTGGACCTGTTTTTGTACCAGTACCATGCTGTTTTGATCACTGTAGCTTTGTAGTATGTTTTGAAATCGGGGATTGTGATTCCGCCGGCTTTGTTTTTCTTGCTCAGGATTGCTTTAGCCATTCGCGGTCTTTTGTTCCCCCATATGAATTTTAGGATTGTTTGTTCAATTTCTGTGAAGAATGTTCTTGGGATTCTGATTGGGATAGCATTGAATCTGTATATTGCTTTAGGTAGTATGGACATTTTAACTATGTTTATTCTTCCAATCCATGTGCAAGGAATGTTTTTCCATCTCTTTATGTCATCGCCTATTTCTTTCAAGAAAGTCTTGTAGTTTTCATTGTATAGATCCTTCACTTCCTTGGTTAAGTTTATCCCAAGGTATTTTATTCTTTTCGTTGCGATTGTGAATGGGATAGAGTTCTTGAGTTCTTTTTCTGTTAGTTTATTGTTAGTGTATAGAAATGCTACTGATTTATGCACGTTAATTTTATACCCTGCTACTTTGCTGTAGTTGTTGATTATTTCTAATAGTTTTTCTGTGGATTCTTTGGGGTTTTCTATGTATAGGATCATGTCGTCTGCAAACAACGAGAGTTTTACTTCTTCGTTACCTATTTGGATTCCTTTTATTTCTTTTTCCTGCCGAATTGCTCTGGCCAGCACCTCCAGTACTATGTTGAATAGGAGTGGTGAAAGTGGGCACCCTTGTCTTGTTCCTGTCCTCAGAGGGATGGCTTTCAGCTTTTGTCCATTGAGTATGATGTTGGCTGTGGGTCTATCATATATGGCCTTTATTATGTTGAGGTACTTTCCTTCTATACCCATTTTACTGAGGGTTTTTATCATAAATGGGTGTTGGATCTTGTCGAATGCTTTCTCTGCATCTATTGAGATGATCATGTGGTTTTTGTTTTTCATTTTGTTGATGTAGTGTATCACGTTGATTGACTTGCGGATGTTGAACCATCCCTGTGTCCCTGGTATAAATCCCACTTGATCATGGTGTATAATCTTTTTGATGTATTGCTGTAATCGGTTTGCCAAAATTTTGTTGAGGATTTTTGCATCTATGTTCATCAGTGATATCGGCCTGTAGTTCTCCTTCTTTGTGTTGTCCTTGTCAGGTTTGGGGATCAGAGTGATGTTGGCTTCACAGAATGTGTTAGGGAGTTCTCCATCTTTCTCAATTTTCTGGAACAGTTTGAGGAGAATAGGTATTAAGTCTTCTTTGAATGTTTGGTAGAATTCTCCAGAGAAGCCGTCTGGTCCTGGACTCTTGTTTTTGGGGAGGTTTTTGATTACCGTTTCTATTTCCTTACTTGTGATTGGTCTATTCAGATTCTCCATTTCTTCCTGATTCCGTTTGGGAAGATTGTAGGAGTCTAGGAATTTGTCCATTTCTTCCAGGTTGTTCAATTTGTTGGCATATAGTTTTTCATAGTATTCTCTTATGATCTCTTGTATTTCATTGGTATCTGTTGTGATTTCTCCTCTGTCATTCCTGATTTTATTAATTTGCGATTTCTCTCTTCTTTTCTTGGTGAGTCTGGCTAGGGGTTTGTCAATTTTGTTAATTCTTTCGAAGAACCAACTCTTTGTTTCATTGATCCTTTCTATTGTCTTTTTTGTTTCAATATCGTTTATTTCTGCTCTTATTTTTATTATTTCCCTCCTTCTACTGACTCTGGGCTTTGTTTGTTCTTCTTTTTCTAGTTCTGTTAGGTGTCGTTTGAGGTTGCTTACGTGAGCTTTTTCTTGTTTAGTGAGGTGAGCCTGTATTGCAATGAATTTCCCTCTTAGGACTGCTTTTGCTGCATCCCAAATGATTTGGTATGTCGTGTTCTCATTTTCATTTGTCTCCAGATAATATTTGATTTCTTCTTTAATTTCTTCAATGATCCATTGTTTGTTGAGAAGCGTGTTGTTTAGTCTCCACATTTTTGCACCTTTCTCTGCTTTTTTCTTGTAGTTGATTTCTAGTTTAATAGCGTTATGATCAGAAAAGATGCTTGATATTATTTCAACTCTCTTGTATTTATTGATGTTTGCTTTGGTTCCCAAAATATGGTCAATCCTTGAGAATGTTCCATGTGCACTTGAGAAGAATGTGTAACCTGCTGTTTTTGGATGAAGTGTTCTATATATATCTATTAAGTCCATCTGGTCTAATTTTTCATTTAATTCTATTATTTCCTTGTTGATTTTCTGTCTGGATGTTCTGTCCATTGGTGTTAATGGTGTGTTGAGGTCCCCTACTATTATTGTATTGTTGTTGATGTCTTCTTTTAGTTCTATTAAGAGTTGCTTTACAAATTTTGGTGCTCCTGTGTTGGGTGCGTATATATTTATAAGTGTTATGTCTTCTTGGTGGAGAGTCCCTTTTATCATTATATACTGTCCCTCTTTATCTTTCTTTATCTGTTTTGCTTTGAAATCTACCTTGTCTGATATTAGTATAGCGACACCTGCTTTCTTTTGTTCATTATTAGCTTGGAGTATTGTTCTCCATCCCTTCACTCTGAGTCTGTGTTTGTCTTTGGGGCTGAGGTGTGTTTCCTGGAGGCAGCATATTGTTGGGTCTTGTTCTTTGATCCATCCTGCCACTCTGTGTCTTTTGATTGGGGAGTTCAATCCATTTACATTTAGAGTGATTATTGAGATGTGGGGGCCTACCACTCCCATTTTGTGTCTCGTTTTCCGGTTTTCTTCAGTTTCCTTTGTTTCTCGTCCCATGGTTTAATCTGTTCTGATGTAGAGCTGCTACTCTCTGTTGTTGTCCTTCTACTTATCTCCTCTGCTCTTGGTTTTGTAGCCCCTTTCCTTTTTTGGATTTTTCAGGAATGAGGGTTTTCCTGAGGATTTCCTGAAGAGGAGGTTTTGTGGCAATGAACTCCCTTAATTTTTGTTTATCTGGGAAAGTTTTTATTTCTCCATCGTATTTGAAGGATATTTTCGCTGGGTAGAGAATTCTCGGCTGTAGATTTTTGTCCTTCAGATTTTTGAATATATCATTCCACTCTCTTCTAGCCTGTAAAGTTTCTGCTGAGAAATCTGCTGATAGCCTGATGGGGGTTCCTTTGTAGGTTAGTTTCTTTTGCCTGGCTGTCCTTAATATTTTCTCCTTGTCGTTGACTTTTGCTAGCTTCACTACCATATGCCGTGGAGTTGGTCTTCTTGCATTGATAAAGTTTGGAGATCTATTGGCTTCTGTCACCTGAAGATCCATCTCCCTCACCAGATTTGGGAAGTTCTCAGCCATTATTTCTTTGAATAGGTTTTCTGCCCCTTTCTCCTTCTCTTCTCCTTCTGGTATACCTATAATCCTTACGTTGCATCTCCTAATTGTGTCTGATAATTCTCGGAGAGTTTCTTCATTTCTTTTAAGTCTTGCTTCTCTCTCCTCCTCTGCCTGCAACAATTCTATATTGCCATCTTCCAAATTGTTAATTCTTTCCTCCATATTATCGGCCCTACTGTTCAGAGCATCTAGATTTTTCTTAATCTCCTCTATTGTGTTCTTCATTTCCAATATTTCTGTTTGGTTCTTCTTTATCGTATCAAACTCTTTTGTGACATAGCTCCTGAACTTGTTGAGTTGTCGGTCAGAATTCTCTCTTAACTCTTTGAGAATCTTAATGATGGCTGTTTTGAAGTCATCATCATTTAGGTTATATATCTCATTTTCTTTGGGATTGTTTTCTGTGTATTTGTTACTTTCTTTCTGTTCTGGAGATTTAATGTATTTTTTCATATTGCTTGATGTTGTTGATTTGTGCCTCTGCATGGAGATAGAGTTTAGTTGCTCCTTTCACTTGTTTCAGCTGCTGCGGTGGGGGGAGCAGCTGTTTATACTTCACCAACCAGGAACCCTGTCCGTAGTTGCTAACTGGGCCTGGGCCCCTCTTCGTAGCCACAGTGGCCCTTTGGATTCCCTCCTCTGCCGTGGGGGCCGTCACCGGGGGGCTTCAGGCTGCAGGTGCCTACTGTTGCAGCCCACCTAGATGTGCTCTCTCCTTGGGGTCTGCAACGGTGTTATGGGCTTTTCCAGCGGCCAGGGGTGGGATCACTTATATTTGTCACTCCGTTGCTGTTGGCACCCACCAAATCTCACTTGTCCTCTATGGGTCGCAGGAGAGCTATTGGCATCTTCTACAGTCTGTGGTTAGTACACCTAGCTATGCTGCTTTTGCCCTGGGGTCTTCCAGCCTTGTGGCTGGCGGCTGGGTGCCTTCTACTGGTGCTGTGCAGAGGCTTTCCCTAAGGCTGCTGTGAGCCTGTAGGGTTTCCCCCTAGGCTACTAAGCTGGGTCTCTGGAACTCTCTCCAGCCCCAGTCCTCTCCGAGATCTCCGGCAATCCCTAGCCTCACGGGGCGGGCAACGGCAGCTAGGGGGTCGCCCCACCCTCTGGGATTCTCTCCGGGCCTCTGCCGGGAGCCCTGAATGCTGGGCGTGGCCCCTCTGCTAATGGCAGACAGAGAGTTTTGTCTGCTGCCTGGCGGAACTCCGGCGCTTCCCCTCCGGGTCGCAGAACCGGCCTTTGAAAGTTCCCCCCGCCCTGGTCCTCTCCGAGATCTCCGGCAATCCCTAGTCCCACGGGGCGGGCAACGGCAGCTGGGAGACCTCCGTGCCCTCCGTGTCTCTCTCTGGGACCCTCCGGGCGCCCCGAGCACCAGGCTGGGTCTCCCCGCCAATGGCGGGGAGAGACTCTCCCCGCGGGCTCAGGTGTGCAACTCCAAAGTTTCCCTCTGCGTTTAGGAGTAATTGCGGGGGGTTTAGGTAGGGTTCTGGTCACCTGTTTCCACCGTCGCTCCTCTGTTGTGTTCTCGCTCCTGCCCTAGATGTGTGTGGATCCTCTGGGGGCGTCCGTTGGAAGAAAGCCGCTTGCGGGTACTAGGCTGCCCGTCGGGGTCGGAGAGTTTTCACCTATTTCCACATCCTCCCGGAGGAAAGTCCATCCGCCTTCCGATGTATAGTCACGTGGGTGTCTCAGACGTCCTGAGATGCTGTCTGGATATCCTTTGTCAAGCGATAAGTGTCCAAATAATTGTAGACTCGAAGGGCGAGAGACAAAGAGGACTACTCACGGCGCCATCTTGGATCTTCTCCCTCTCTCATTGTTGTTTTAACCTGCATTTCCCTAATGGCTAATGATCTTAAGCATCTTTTCATGTTCTTATTTGTCATCAGTTACCTGCTTTGGGCAAGTGCCTGCTCAAATTTTCTACCAATTTTTAAATTGAGTTTTCTATTTTCTTATTGAATTTTGAGAGTTCTTTATACATTTTGTATACAAATCACTTATCAGATACATGCTTGGCAAAGATTTTTTTTCCCAGTCTGTGACTTGCTTTTTCTTTCTCCTAAGAGGACCTTGGAAGGGCAGAAGTTTTTAATTGATCAGTTTATTCTTTTATGGATTGTATCAATTAATTATTTTTTTAGAATCCTGTCTAAGAAATCTCTGCCAATCCAAGGTCACAAAAGTTTCACCTGTATTTTCTTCTACAAGTTTTTCACGTTTAGCTTTACATTTAGCTTTATGACCCATTTTTAGTCAATTGCTGTATAAGGTGTGAGGAACGGATTCAAGTTCATTTTTAAGTGTGTGGATATGGATGCTTGATTGTTCTAGCGCCACTTGTTGAGAAAAGACTGTCCTTTCTCCACTGAATTTCTCCACTTGGCAATTCTGGTCAAATTCAGTTCTCCATCTATGTGTGGGTCTATTTCTGGATTCTCTATTCTGTTCCCCAGATCTTTTTTGTCTGTCTTTTCACCAATACCACACTGTCTTGATTACTGTAGCTTTGTAATAGTTCTGAAATTAAGTAGTGTTAGTCCATCAACTTTGTTCTTTTTTCAAAGTTGTTTTGGCTATTGTAGGTCTTTTGCATTTCCACATGAAATTTAGAATCATTGTATCAATTTCTATATAAAAGCAATATAGTTCCATTAAATTAGTGCCTGCTCTGAGAAAATTACTGTTGAACCCTGCATGTATTTTTTCTTTGCCAACGAGCACCATGTTTTGTCAGCAGAGGGTGCTGGAAAGATACTGCAGGAAGAAGAGATTTTTCCCTCCTGTTCCAGCGTGCTGGCTGGGCAGGCTCTGCAGTACTCGGGGTTTATCTCGTGCCAGGCTCTTGCAGCGCAGGAGGGCTGTGTGTGACTCCTGCAGTGCATGTGGCACCCCCGGTGTGTGGATTTGCTAGTGCCCAGTAGCACAGGCAGCCTTCTGGGCATCTGGCTCCTGCAGTGCACATGGCTGCCCCAGGCCCCAGATCCTGCAGGGCAGGTGGACTCTCCAGCACCAGGCTCCTGTCATGTGTATGCTGCCTCCACAGCCAGCGTCTGCAGTGCATGGTGGCCAGCAATACCCACTGGCCATCGGCTTCCTCTGGCACCCCCTCAGCCAGTCTAGTAGTGGAGTGTGCCTCAGTGAGACACCTCCCCATGGACAGCTGGGAGTCTGCTGGGCTCCCCCTGTGCCACAGCCTGGAAACTCTCAGGAAAGTGAGCTGGGGCAATCATATGGCACACCCTGCCTCTCCGGGGGCACTGTCCTTCACCCGAGGGCCAGTGTCTTGGAAATCATTGTTTCATATATCTTGTTCGCTTTTGAGCTATTTTCAGGTGGAAAGGTAAATGGTCCCTGTTACTCTACCTTGGCCAAAAGCAGAAATCTCAAAAGGATTATTCTTCTTCAGGAAACAGTAAATATTTGAAATGAGTCAGCTTCTTTATGACTTCCCCATTCCTCTGGATAACTGACCCTTGCATAGTTCTACAACTTTGAGCTCAAGAGTGTACTCTCTAGGGAAACCGAGGTTAATAAATGAAAACTGCTCACATCCGTATACTGGTAACTGTGATTGATGAGACGCATGCGGCTCAGGTGAGATGGTCCTCGGTACACATTCAGAATAGTTTATGTGAAGAACTGCTATAGCCTTGTGTGTATAAGGCTGGGTTTGGGGTAGAGGTGGAGGGCCAGTGAGCTTCCTAAAGTTGTCATGCTCCCCCCTGCCCCCCCCCCCCGATATTATCATTGGTAATTCTGCACTGCTCTGAATGATAATTTTGGTTCCTGGAAATTTGCACCTCCATCTCTTCTGAAGAATACTGCTGATCTCCTGGTGTGGTGCTAACTCTGCTGTCTTCCTTCTCTATCTTTTAGATCCATAAACCTTGCTTGATTTACTGATGCTGAACTGGTGCTGAGCCTGGACTTCCCATCAAGCTGAGTCTACTTGTGATGTTTTTCAACATGTGGACATGCAGAATATTGTCTGACAACTCTAGAAGAAAACAGTAATTAGTCAGATCACTTGTTCAATTAACCTTCGGTGCCTAGCATCACTCAGCATATTGTTAGCAGTGGTGACCCAAAGGTTTTCTAATGGATGGGTATCTGCTCAGATTCTTTTCCAGTTTGCTGAAAATGAGATCCAAGGGTGTCTTGGTGGGGGATAAAACTTCTCTTTTGAAAGCAAGTCAGTAAGGGGAGGAGGTGGCAATTATTAAGTCAATAAACATTTATTAGCTCCTAACTATGTAAGTTGCTTTCTGTTTGTTTGTTTTTTGAGTAGGGAGGCAATTAAAAAATGAGCAAAACAGCCCCTTCTCTCACAGGGCTTATAGTGCTGGGTGGACGATGAGAGAAGTAGTCAATATGAGCCAATATAAGCACCAAGCCTCCTTACTTATGTTACGTTTCTGGGCTGTGTCTCAACTGTCAGAGTCAGATCTTTGCTGATTTATTAATCCATCCAATGTCTAAGCTGATCTCAAGTTTTCTATGTGAAAATTATTATTTTCAACCTACACTCACAAAAGGAAAATCTTTGTTCAACCTTAATGATTGCTCCTATCAGTACGCAATGTGGCTACATTTCACGTGAGTTTGAATTATGGAAATCTTAAATACTGCAATAGGGAAATATTAACTAACTTACTTTATGAATAAAACTTGAAGTCATGTGCATCCCCACAAATGAAACGTTTGTCAAGAATGGCAAAATTTCAAAGTCAACTGGCCAAGTGACTTACAAACTCGTCTCTCCCTATCTGCCACAGGAAGCGCCGTGTTAGCCAGTCAACAGAAATGCCGGCCAATCTTGGTCAGCCAACGTGTGAATTTGATTTATGTGAGACCATGAGAAATGCATCCCTCTCATAAACTATGGCTTCTATGTGCTGCTTTGATAAGCAAGCCACTGTCTTCTTTTCTGAGAGTACATCCTCTGGGCGTATGCAGCTTCCTTTCCTTTGTTTATAATCCCCTTTCATCTGCTCAGGTACTAGACAAACTCCTTTTCATATTTCAAGACTTAGTTCGAAGGCAGGCTTTCCTTAATATCCTTTCCATTCAGACTTCCTTCGTTTTTCCTTTCTCTAGGCTCCTTGGACAAATGCACAGATTTTTTTTTTTTTTTAAAACTATTTTGTAGTTTCTTGCACGTATCTTACTTACTATTGTGAAGGCAAGTACTGTGTCTGAGGTTCTGGGAAGATGAAGATGCACGACACAGAACCCATTGCAGAGGAGGAACTCAATAAAATGTTTTAAAAGAAAATCCACACACTTAGCAATTATATACAGGGTGCCTATAAAATGTACTAGGCATGGTGGAATGCACTAGAATGAGCAGTGAGAAACAGGACAAACGTGGTCCTTGCCCAAACCTCCAGTTTAAGGAGGGAGACAGAGACTTGAATAATAATTGAAATATGATGATCAGGAAAGAATAGAACATCGCTGAGAAACTTAAGTTTGTCTGGGGGATTATAGAATTAATCCTTAGCACCAATGTTCAAATAGGAGCTAATAATGGGAGATGTGTGCCCCCGCCAGAAGCAAAAGTCAAGGAGTCCTCTGCCTACGAGCTACTGAGAAGGACTCAGATGTCAAAATACCTGTTACAGGTGTTCTGAATACTCACGGAAAGAGTGTAACTATATTTGAATGGATTGTATATCATAATATGTAATAACTAAGGTAGTGAATTTTGGTTTCCAATGTGTGGTCTGAAAACAATGGGGAAGGCTTTGCTGCAGGTCGAGGGAAGCTCAGGCAAAGCAAATCCACATCTTTTGCTGCATCATTTCTCCACGTGGTGCTGGTTTTGGCTTTATCCTCCCCCTCCCCACCTCACCCCACGATCGAACTTTCGAACTTGAGTTATTTCCTTGAAAATGAATAACAAAGGAACAGCAATTAAAATGATTCACTGCCTGGAGATGAAATTAAATTTAGAAGAATGTCACTTCATGATCTGTTCATAAATTTCAGATCTCATAATTTCAATGAAATGTACTGAATTTTCCCTCTACCAATAAACAGTATATACTGCAACTACTTATGGCAATACAGTCGAAAACAAACTCAATATAGGCAGCCACCCAGAAGTCAAAGGCTCAATTCATTTGGAAGGGCATAGGAAAAGCACTAATATTGATTTGGCTCAAGTGCCACGTCACTGGAATGCCAAGGTCATGGATATCAGAGGCTCACTGGTGTGGACCTCCCCGCATGCCTGTTGTAGTGTGCTGGGGAAACTGACACAGGATGAAGAACTCGGCTTGTATAGGGACAGGCGCACAAGGTAACTGGTGGGTTGCTACACTACTTCTTGGGATTTAAAAAAGACTATTATCAAGGGCTTCTTAACTCCCATTGCATCACATCTACACCCCTCCTAGAGTGGACTTTCTATTATATTTACGCACAAGTCTTATTTTCCGTATCAACTGTCTTCACCCGCAATACATCCCATCTAGCACAATGGCAGGCACATAGTAGCCATTCTGTAAACGTTAGGTGAGTAACTGAACTTGTTTAGCAAATGTGCATTGAGTACTCCATGCCAGGTCCGGTTTTAGGTGCTGAGGATACAGTAATTAACAAAATGCTCAAGGTCCCAGGTGTCATGGAGCTTACATTCCAGTGGGGGAAGAGAGAGCCAGTGGACACTGAGAACATGTAACATGCTAGTTAGAGAGAAGGGCTATGGAAAAAGAGAAAGTGAGGTAAGGAGGAAGGAAGCGTTAACAGTGGATGGAGAGGAGTGTGGCCATTGTACCTAGGATGGACAGGGAAGGCCTCTGGTAAATCTGCTGAAGAATCACAAGGGAAGTGAGGGGACAAGTCACTCAGTTGGCTGGGAGAAGGTTTCACCAGGGTCGAAGGAGCAACAAATGCTAAGACCCTGGGATGCCGATGGGGTTGGGGTGATGCAAGAGAAATAGCCGTGAAGACAGTGTGGCTAGAGGGACTGAATAAGGCAGTGAGTGATGGAGACAAGATCAGAGAGGTGGCAACTGGGACGGGGTAGGGGTCTCAAAGGACAGATCACATAGGGCCTTGTAGACCAATATAGACTGTTTCATTTTTACATTGACCAAGATAGGAGGATTTTGAGCAAAGGAGTGACGCGATACATTGAGAATAGATTTGGGGGGGTGGCAAAAGTGGAAGTACCCCCACTACCAATTAGTCTCTCTGAATAAATGAAAGAATGAAAGCCAATTAGTAAGCAGACAAGAAAGAATTCATTCTTGTGTGATTCCCAGTGTTTTTCACTCCACTACAGATAGCCCTCTGCCCTCCTGACTACTCCTATATTTTTTAAGCTGTGTTTCTACCCTCTTTTCTCAACTCAGGTCAGCCTGAGCTTCCTAAGGTCTAGGTCTGTCAGTCATAAGTAGTCCTTACAAGTGGTATGACAGGAAGTTATGCAAATTCTTTGTTCAAAGAAGAGTCTGCAGAACAAACATGTATGTATGTCTATAAAGCATATATACCACCCACGCTCATGGTCCTCACTTGTGCTAACAGTTCAAATGCACCCTCTGTATGAGGTAGCTTTAATTTCTATGGATATGTGGATGTGGCTGGCAAATGACCTTCCTGCTCTGGAGATTAAAGAGGAAAGACATGGGAGAAACCAGAGTGCTGCAGACTGAATGTTTGTGTCCTCCCAAAATTTATATGTTGACACCCAATCCCCAATGTGATGGTATTTGGAGGTGGGGCTGTTGGAAGGCGATTAGGTCATGGTGGTAGGGCCCTCATAAATGAGATCAGTGCCTTTAGAAAAGAGACCCCACAGAGCCCAGCCCCTTCCACCACATAAGGTTACTGTGAACCAGGAAGCTGGCTCTCACTAGACACCGAATCTGCCAGTGCCTTGATCTTGGACTTCCGGCCTCCAGAACTGTGAGAAATAGATTTCTGTTGTTTATAAGCCACCCAGTCTATGGTAGTCTGTTATAGCAGCCCAAATCGACCAAGACACCAGGGTCCACAGTGTTGTTTTTCTGTAATACTCTGGACCTAGAATAAAACCTAAATGTTGTTTAAAAGGACGTGACATTTAGGGAGGTTGACAGACCCCATTGGCTAGGCAGGACACTTAAAGGTGGAGTTACTAATTATCCTAGTTTCCTAGCATAATATTGTTAGATTTAGACTTCAAAATATGAATGTTTCTGAAGTGTAAAAAGAATTCATGATTAATCATACAGATTCCCACTTAAATTATATGTAGAGATCCAAGTTCTATATAAAATAGTCTAGTGTTCTAAATGCTCATTTAATTTTTTCTCTCATTCTTATTTCCAAGGATTCTAAGATTTTCTAAACCCCAGTCCTTGTTAGTAAAAAATAAAGAGCAATTCTCTGCTTACCCAGGTCTGCCCTTTGTATATCCATCACAGTCAGATTCGTAATTGCATTAGTGACACACTTGAAAACCAGTTTGACTTAGGTGGTTAGTTTTCAGTGTAGATCAATAATCACTCTTAACTTTTTTTTTGGATCATGAACCGCTTTATGAAATTGCTGAATGCTGTAGACGCTCTTTGTGGACAAATGCACATATGCGCACACACACAAGATATGCAAAATATCTTACATCCAATATATCCCACAGATTTCAGGGAATCCACGGACTTCCTGAACCCTATCCATGGAACTTCTCATAAGAAGACAAAATATTGAATTACATTACACGTGCATTCAGTCTAGTCCACTGTCTCTGCGTAGGGATACAGGAGAAATCAGGCTCATGACGATGGAAGGTGGTGCATTTTCCCCTAGAATTTACACTTTGCTGTGATTATAATTTGTCTTGTCAACTTTTCCTTACTTAGTAAGGGTAATATATAACTTGTCCTCTTACTAATCTACGTGTTATGGAAAGGTGTTTATTTTCCAGCTTCTCATTCCAATGCACCGTTGTTTCAATTTGTATGTGGGTGATTCCCATATGTCCAGGAAAGACTACGACAATAAAGACAAGATCTAGACATTCAGATCTAGATCTAGATAATACATTTTCTCACTGCTGATAGACTTCAGTTAGGGTTTTCTGTAGCTTGTGACCAAAACTGAATCAGAGATCTCTAGATAGTGAGATATTAGATTCTTGGACCTTCTGGAAGATTTTCTTTAAAGCAGTGAATTAATATTCCTAATTAGTTTTGCTCCTCCATTCTGGGTATGCCACCTGTTATTGTTCACTGGCTTTCTTTTGGTTTTAAGATAAGGAATGAACTAGTTATATTTAGGGTTCCCACAATGAATAAGATAGAGTTTGGAGACTACAGTAGATCAAGCCGACAGCCCAGGCTTACTTGCTTGGATCTGCTCCCTTGAAGTAGGCGTTGACCGTTTCTGTAAATGCTGCTGCAACGGGCAGGGTGTCCTGGGCGCCCATGGTAAGGGGGCTGGGTCCTCTGGAAGAACCTGCAGGAAATGAAAGACTTTCCTTTATTATGGACACAGGGACACCTTAGTGTATGTAGGACTAAAAGTCCATTAGAGGATCACAGGGTGAAATCTGTTACTGAAAAGACATGTAATGTGCTAAGAACCAGAACTCTAAATATTCAACATAGAGCTCAAGTATTTAAAAGGAAATATTTGGCTGCCTTACAGACAAACACACTTGAAATTAATTCCATTATGTATTTTACCACAGAAAAAAATCCAAGCAGAGAATAAAGCCATAGAGGCTTTCAATGCTTTACATAAAGCATAGGGCAGTATTTGCATGACAGTTTGTACAGCAGGTAATTAATACAGGAAATCATTAGTTTCCTATTTGAGCATTCACCCTACATAGTTGCCCAAACACTCAAAACTTTTGGCATTTCTTCATTTTAAAGGAGAAACAGTCATGGGGTACCATGTTACACATGTTCTTTTCCAGATTATTTCCATTTCAAAAAGCCCAATTACCTCAGATCAAGCAGGCTGAAGTTTACATGTCCAAAAACACACACAACCAAAATGTACACCTTGACTCAGCACAAACACACAAATGCATCAATTCACACTATTAAAAAAGACAGCAGCTCTCCTGTTTATTGAACACCTGCTGCATACCAGGCACTGCTCTGGATACCTTACGAGGATTATCTCATTCAAGCCCCAGACCAGCCTGTGGGACAAGCATTATTATTCTCATTTTACAGAAGAGAAAACTGAAGCTCAAAGACGTAAGTGACCTGCGCAAGATAACACAGTTCTTTAAGTGGCAAAACTAAAATTCAAACCTAGATTTGCTGCCCTGCAAAGTTCATGTTTTTCCCATTAGACAACACAGTCTGTCTAAATTAAACATAGTTTTGTGCAGTTTTGATATGACCTGAGGTTTCCAAAGGGAGCAAAGTGTAGACCGTTGTCTTTGTTGTTAATCTCTAGGCGTGGTACGGAACAGTAAAGTTTCAGTTACGACGAAGTATTTCATTATGTCGCAAGCTCACTGCTTCTCCTTCCTATAAACAACACGCATTCTCCCTTCCCTTCCCTTCCCTGCCCAGATGACATATTTGACCCTTCACCTTCAGTAACTTTCGTCCTCTTCTCTGGCTCTGACTCAATCTACACTTTGTACATCTCCCTCCTTAATTCGATTTTCCTTGACAATGCTAGTTCACTCTAGTCTCTGGTTTTTCTATCTTCCCTTGTCTTTTGATATCTTGAGCTTGGTAATTGATCATTAACAAACATTTGCTTACTATCTACTACGTACAAGGCACCATGGTAGGTGCTGGGGATTCAAAGATAAATAAGCATAATCCTTGTCCTCAAGGAGCTACAGTTCAACATGTTAATATCATTATTGTCATTATCATCAATATTCACTACCAGCATTATCTCCATCACCATTATCTGTTGCAGACTTACTATGTGTTTTGCGATTATCTATGTAAAGATGTGAAGTAAGCATTATCTTCATTTTGTAGTTGGCGGAACCAAGGCTGAGTTTATACAACTTGCACAGCTGGTATGCAGAATATTCAAGGCTGGTACCCAGAAATGTAGAGTTCATAGTTTAGGCTCTGAGGACTACATTAGTTTGCCGCCTGGGTAGTCAATTACAGGGCCATTGGAGGAGAAGCAAACAATTACAGCACCATCGGGGGAGTCTTAAGGGGAAGTATGCACGTCTAAGTCTTTGTCACCCCCAAGACTGTAAACTTTTAGAAGGAAGGAATGATGACATGAGCTTCCTTTATGGGACCTCTGCAGTTCATAAAACAGAGCCAGGATTACATTGACCTCTCATTAAATCCACATCAAAGCTTTCCTTGTTGGATCTCAGGAAGGTAAAATTTGGGCACATCTATAAATAAACACGATGCGCTGAGCAGAGGCCATTGTTTTGATTCTTACCATTATATCCAGGTCATAGCCACGATGTGATTGGATAGATAGATCTGCAATCAAATAATTAGAGCAATCTGGTAAAGGCTTTAAGAGTGCTACAAGCAAATCTCTATGAAAACACTTCATGCTGCTTGGATAGGAGAGGGCAGGGTTCATCGAGAAAGTGATACTGGAACCAAGGTTTGAAGATGAGTCAGATCTCATGAGGGGAAAGGAAGAAAGCCCAGCATGTACATACATGAGGAACTGAGCAAACACATGGCATTTTGAGAAACCACAGGACGTGTGGTCTTATTTGTGTGTATGTGTGTGTGCGTGAATGTGGCAGGTATTGAAGGGTGAGACAAGGCTTGGGGGGTTAGGAATTAGATCATGAAGAGTTCTGTATAAATATTTAGGAAAATTTGTCTTTATTGTATAAGTGATTTATGGGCATCAAAATTAGAGTTACTTTTTGATAATCTAATACAAATCTGTGGATGCTTTTCAGAGCACGCACATATATACAGCATTTAAATAATCTGAAATAGAATTACTAATTTCTTGAAGTCCTTGGGGTTCCTGGAACAGGGGTTAAGACACCCTCTAGAAGACGGGAGGCCTCTGAAATATTTGAAGTAGGGAGTTTATAATAGGGCTTGAGTTTAGATCACTCTAGCTACAGTGCAGTGGATAATTTAGTGAAGGAGACAATAAAGTAAGTGAGGAGAACTCTCAGAAAGAAAAAGATAAAGTTAGAAAGAAATGCAGATATTAGTAGATAAAAGGAATGTCATAGGCATGATATTTCTTTAGTTCTGCAAAGCATTTAAAAGTCTTCTATGATATTCTTGTGAATAAAATAGGAAAAGTTGAGTAGATAATAGTCTTGCCAAGTGAATCGACAATTAGACGAATCATCATATCCAACGAGCATGAATCAGTGGCTTTCTGTCCATTGAGAAGGAAGCCTCTGGTAGAATATCCCAGAGACCTATCCTTAGTCTGGGCTCTCCAGTGCCTTGGATAAAACTAGAAAAGATGTTCAGAAATGGCACACTGTAGTGGCTAAGAGGTTGGGATTTGGCATTAGACATTCCTGGGGTTGAGCCTTGATTCCGACACTTGCCATCTGTATGATCTTTGGCAAGGATGATATAGTAATACCCACTTTGTAGGCCTGTTCTGAGGATAGAATGAGGTTAAGACATTTAACACAGTGCTTGATCCATAGTAAGCCCTCAATAATGATTAGCTACTTTTAAGATTATTATCACAATTTAAGATAATACAGAGATTATCTTAAATAATGACAGACTCATTGAAAGTACTCAAAATTATCTCAAACTTTTGGAATACTGGACTGGAAATGATAAGAAAAATATCAGCAAAAACAAATGTGGAATTCTTATATATCAAGATTAAAAGTTAACCAAACAGGGGCTGGCCCCGTGGCCGAGTGTTTAAGTTCACGTGCTCTGCTGCAGGCGGCCCAGTGTTTCGTTGGTTCGAATCCTGGGCACGGACATGGCACTGCTCATCAAACCACGCTGAGGCAGCGTCCCACATGCCACAACTAGAAGGACCCACAACGAAGAATATACAACTATGTACTGGGGGGCTTTGGGGAGAAAAAGGAAAAAAATAAAATCTTTAAAAAAAAAAAGTTAACCAAACAATTGTGGTTTGGGGAAAACTGGTTTGGCAGAAGAACATGTGAAAAAATATTTGGGGGTTTAGTTGACCATCAACTTGCTACAGTTGGGTTCAAACATTTCCCTTATTGGGCTGCGTCAGTGGATGAGTAACAGATGGATCACTAGGAATGAAGCTTTCACTGCTTTTTGTGTGCTTTGTTTTAAAGCCCATCAGCCAGCAACCGGAACACTTAACCACGAGCTAAAGACCAAACTCTCCAGGGTAATGATGCACAAGAACATCTGTGGTGCTAGAGTCGGAATGCTTGCGTCCCCCAAAATTCATATGCTAAACACTTAATGCCCAACGCGATGGTGTGAGGAGGTGGGGCCTAGCTGTAAGTCATTCTAGCTCCTCTATGTGGGATGTCGTCACAGCATGGCTTGATGAGCAGCTCCTAGATCCTGGCCGGGATGGGAACCAGTGAGCCCCAGGCCTCCAGGTTGGAGCGTGGGAACTTAAGCACTCGACTGCAGACCGGCCCCTAACATCCCTTTCTTACAGATGCAGAAACTTTGAGAGCTTAAGTAGGTAGCTCCAATTCAGAGAGCATGCCACCCAGACTTCCAGCTGTTCTACTTTGCTGTTACAGTAGAGCGCATCAGAGGCATGCGCGTCGGTCTTGATCGCACGCTGTCATTAATATTTGACCCTGGCAGCTCGCTGATTCTAGCTGCACCTCCATTACAGCGGACGTTGATCTTGGCACCAGCAACCTCACCTGGCTGTAGGGAGGATGTGCACTGACCAACACCAGGTGTCACCAGAACTGCAAATTTTCCCTTCTGTCCATCGGGGGTTAGAAACAATCACTTTGAGAGCAACCTGAAGGATGGGCAGCAGAGAGAGCTGGCTTGTTTGTCGATAAGACTGATCCCACCCTTGCAGTCAACCAACCCAAATAACTGCCCACTCCACCGGGCCTGCCGGGCGAGAGCCCAGTAACCCTTACGGCCAGGAATGAGAATGCGGGAGATGGAACCAACCGACAGAGGCAACAGAAAGTCTCAGAATGCATAAAAGAAGACAGAAGAAATTCCAGGAATTGTGGGAAGCCGCAGAGAGTAGATATGGAGTTAGCTTTCTCTTAAAAAAAAAGTGGATCATATTAGTTAGAATTAGTAAAAAGATAAATGATACTCCATTCTATGATAATTTACAGAGTATATTCTGTATAATGTAGTGATAAAGACAAAGAATGTTGGAATCAGACTAAATTAAATTTGAATCCTGACTTTATCACTTACTGTGTGACCTTGGGCAAATTACTTAACCTCTCTGAGGTTTAGCTTCATCATTTTGTAAAATGGAGATAGCAGTTTCTACAGAAGTTGTAAGGATTGAATATGATGATACAGGAATGTCCTTGTTATCTGAGGATAGTCAGTGTCAGAAAAAAGTCACTTAAAAATGAATGTATTTAAACACTTCCTAAAATTTCATAGTATAAAATGATAAAAAGGTTTGATTGGGACTCTAGTCAAACTAAATTTGCATAAAAATCTTTTGTTAACAAACCACGATCAAATAACTAATGAGTTCTTAGAATGAAAAAAATGATTTCTGTTGATATTTTGAGGAAGGGCATATTTTTCCGGTAAAATTGTATTACAGCTCTAAACACAGTCTAGGTTCAGATTTGCTTTGATTCATGATCATAAAGTGAGCCATTATTGCTGAGTTAATTGAGAGTTTTATAAATTTTCCTAAGGGCCTTTCAGTTTCTTGATTTTCTTTTGAAATGGCTATGGTGTAAGCTTCCTTTTTTTCTTCCTCTTCAGTTATTAATAGTTTTATTTCTGCCAAATCCTCAATTGACAGTGACTTTGAGTGTGACCCAAAGAGCTTTACACCAACATTTTTGTTGACTTCACGGAATCCTGTATCCTTTCTGAGCCCGGCACTTTCATTTTCCAAGAAATGGGCTCTGCATCCGCACGGTACGCCCACTGTGAGGCAGTGGTTCATGGGGAAACTGACTGACCTGCGTTATGTCAGGAATGGGGACAGATGGCGTGGATGCTGGTGTCAATTGGGGAGAAGCGATATTAGAAGGGGGACGAATGTTATAATACTTCCCTGTCATGTTGGTATTTACCTTCCTACAAAATCCAATAACCGCAAAGATGCTGATAAAGACGTTGGGAAAGAGAAACACCAGCACGTGTAAGTCTGATGCCAGCATCTAATCAGCACCCAATAAATGACAGCTATTGTCACTAGCAGCGGCGAAGAGTTTGCCTGGCAATCACTGCATGTAATACACTGTTTCAGGCTCCCCTCAACACCAGATGCACTTTGCACATGAGGGCAGGTGGAAGGTTAGAAGCCCCTCTGAGGTCAGCAGGAAGAATTGCATCACGAGAGCTCCAATTTAGAAGGAGGGTAGTGATCTTGCGACTTTGTGAACCTCAGCTGAAGTGATAATTAATAAACTAACATTACTTTTTAAAAATCACAGCAGCTTTCCTTCAAAAAATTTTTAGGATAGGTTTGTAAGAAAAAGAGTGAGAGAAAAGTTATTACATATAAAATGTTGCTTTTTTCTTTTTCTCTACATCCTTGAATGTTACAATTTTACATAAACTAGTTGGCTTAAATTATATGAACTATATCTTATATATGTGTATGTCGTATATATGTGTTTACGTGTTATATGTTGCATATAAAAACCTATAAATAAAATATTTTGTGTATTTTTGGTATATTTGTGTTTTTGTCTATTTTAGAGTTTTTGGTAGTCTAATGAATGCCATAGCCTGCTCTAATAAATAATAAAGCTGTGATGGGGGCTAAACTGAACATATACCTTTCGTATATGTTCCAAGGACTATGCTAGATGTTTCACATGCATGACCTCATTGAATCCTCACACTTAGGAAAAACATATTATTATTACTATTTTGAAGATGCTCCAATGGAGGCTTCAAGAAGCCCAGGCACTTCCCCAAGTGCTGCTTTGGCTTCTCACCTCCTGAGATGGTAGCATCAATTGACTTGCTGAGTGCCAGAAGGAGGAAAAGGGGCAAATCTCAGAGGAGGAGGCCTCGGTCTCATTCCTGAGGACCTGCTGTGAGCTGAGCACTGTCTTTGATGCTTTACACTCAGTGCGCTGTTTAATTATCACCACAATCCTGTGCCCAGATAGGCGTTACCACATATTACAGATCAACAAACAGAGTCTGAAGGAAGATCGTCGTGTGCCCCCATTCTCACAGGAAGTAAGTGACAGAGTCAGGATTTGGTGTGGGTCCACTTAACCCCAAGCTCTTGCCATATAAGAAGCCCCCCAGGCCTCATCTCAACCCACAGTGGCACTGGGTGAGTGACACCTGTTACATGCTTTTCAGTGTGCAAGGCATTTGCCTTCAAACATGCGGAAGGCATGCTTAAGGACATCAGTTATTACAGGATGGAGTTAAGGATACTGAATTTCTGGGAGTAAAAAAGATTAGAGTTATTTTCAGTCTTCCTCTTCATTTTATATATATATATTTATTTATATTTATATATATAAACATTTTATATATATATATTTATTTATATTTATATATATAAACATTTTATATATATATATTTCACTTGCATACATTTCTTGCTTTTCAAATTCCACTCAGTCCAGAAACATGGTCAGCCAACAGGGTTTATAGAGAATTTTCTTCAAATTGGGTCTTTGCTTACAATTCCCAAACCATCATCCAAGATTAATGCCCTGCTTAACTTCCTGAAATGATCTGTTTGACTCAGAAAACAGGAAAATTAAACTTCGTTTTCATCATCAAACTCCCATCAAGCATATTCAACACAGGGACTATTGTGAACAATGGACACGAGGAAGGAGACAAAGTCATAAGGAAAATGTCTTCGGTATGAGGACTCACATGACCAAATCCTAGACAATTTCTCCATATAGACAGGATGGAGAGTTTTTTTGATCCAGCATCTGAACCCGAGCCTGCTAGAGCGCGGTACTACAAAGAATATGAATAATGACGTTAAGAGCTAATTTACGTAGAGCCCTTCACGTGATGGCGCCATGCGGAATACTTCACGTGCGTTACGTCTTCTCCTCTCGAAATCTCTCTCTGAGGTACGTACCATTACTATGGGTATTTTACCACTGAGGAAATTGAAGCTTAGTGAAATTAAATAATTTGCTCAAGGTAATTGCTCAGCAGTAAGTAGAGGCGCTGAGACTGAAAACCAGATTTAATGTCAATTGTCTTCTTACACCCTAGCCTGTATTATTAACGTTCACCCACTCATGTCAGGGAGCTTTGCTCCAAGATCCAGCTGGATGCACAGCCTGCATTCTTAATGGAGCAGTATCACCCCAAAGGGGCCGAAGCCTGGTTCTTGGGGGAAGGTGAAAGAAATCTTACTTTTTTCTGTATAAAGCACACAGATGTACATAAGTACATAAGCAGATGTATGGTACCACCATGATATTAAAATTCTACTGGGGAGCAATTAAGGGAAAACAAAGTTCTAAAAAGTGTCCCTGGGTAAGGGAGGGGATATGAATAAAGTGTTTGAGAAGCACTGGTTTACAGTTTTAAAAGGGCCGTGGATGTGAATGTCCTTGGACACCTCATCAACTCTCTTGGAAAAAACTTTAAGGCACTGGTTTTGCTGAAGGATAATAGTTTCTTTCTTTCTTCAAATTTACACTCAGTGAATAATACGTGCAGCGCCCCCAGTAGGGGTGGTCTAATCAAGATATGTGGGAAAACATCCAGTAAGGGCCACGCAAAGCAAGAGAGGACAGGAAAGGGAGGCTCGAGAGCCTGGTCAGGGCAGGGGAGGTGTTCTCCCGTGAGCACGTGGGCAGTCCTTGAGCTGAATATAGTCAGGGGCTTCCACACATCGGAGAAGCTGGAGACACCCCGGGCCAGCCTTCAAACCACACAGGCTCATGGCCAATGGTAGGGGACAGTGACCGGGGTCTAAGAACACCAGGAGAAGGAGGAAGGAATCTGTCAAGGGATGGGGAGAATGAGAGGTCCCAAAGGACACCCAAGCACGTTGGCAGGTGGAGGATGTTTCTCTGTGGAAAGTCTGGGATGTGTTTTCAGAGAAGTGGTGGCTACTTGAAGGACCGCCAACATTAGAGATATTCTCAGGTTCAAGTGGGAAACATCAAGACTTTTAGAAAAGAACAAACATTCGCTGAAGAACCATAAATGGCTAAAAAAGTACAAAAACAAATTCAGCCTCCCCAGTAATCCAAGAAATGCAACAGGAAGAAAGACAGAATTTTTTATCTTTTCAGATTAGAAAAGATCTCAAAACAGTCAATCCTTCATGTTTGTGAGAATATTATGAAATAGGTACTTTAATATAATGTTGGTAAAAGTAAAAATTGGAGGAACCTCTCTAGAAAACTTCTTGGCAATGTGTACCATGAACCTTTAGAAGTTTCATAATTTTAGCCCATAATTCCAATTTTAAGAATCCATTCTAAGAAAATATCTTAAGGCCAAAGAATTATGTGCAAAGATGTTCACTGCGTGTGGGAAAACTTGAAGCAATTTAAATGCTTAATAATTGAAGTGAAATAAATCATGATTCATGACAGAATGAAATGTCATGCAGATATTAAAAAGTTTTCAGTAATTAAAAATGGAGCTGAAAACAATCAGCTATTATTCATCTATTTTCTCTATTAGATCAGAAAGGGTAAAAGGTACTGACATAACTCAGTGTTGACAAGGGCATGGAAAAATTGTTAATCATAACGCTGGCATGAAATTTTGAAGGGACATTTGGTAATATGTAGTAATATTTAAAATATGCATGCTCCTTAACATATTGATTCCACTTTTAGCAATTTCTCTTTAGGACAAATTATGACAAGTACATGAGGATATAGGTTTAAGGCTGCTCATTGCACCATTATACATAATAGCAAAAAAAAAAAAAAGTGAAAAATCTAAATACCCACTAATAAAAGGTAGGTATATGCATATAATATAATCCTATGGAACCATCAGCATGGTTATTCAGATGTACACATGCACACACACACGCATACATATACACTGCGCATAGTAAATTTAAGGGGCTACCATTGACCGAAGGTTACCGAGCAGATTATATATTCTATTTGCATAAAATTGTACATAACGTGTTTCCTTGATTATGAGAAACAGACTTTTGAAAACATTCAAACATTTCTGAAGCTGAGATGTGTCTTGTAATCAACGTCAAAAGAAACCTGGCAGCTGCTAACACGTTCCCCTGTTGTCTTTGCATGACCTTGAGAGAACGTAACGGCGAGTAGACTAGACGTTGTTAGTTCATCTCAGGGTCTCCTCAGTTGAGCTCAGTTCCTTGAATTGATAGCCTCTCATGTGACTGAATTTTAACTTACGTTTGTACTTTTACTTCCCCTCCTACGCTCTTTTCTTTAAAGATTCCATCCGATGCAGTCATAAAGTTAACAGTTATTTGTACAATGAATAGACTCTCACACACAAGGCCATGCAACTGCAGGCAGGAGAAACTGCCACGTCCTTTAAAGTCAAAGCCACAGAACTTTGAAAGACGGGGCACGTAACGGCTGACTGAATCATGTATCATGAAAGAATAGATAACTCAGGTGCTGAAACTAGATCTGTCAGAAACTTCTAGCTGACTTTCAGAAAAGTTGTTTACCTTTGGCAATTTATAAATAAACTTGGGGATACGAATGCAGCTAAAAGCCTGGAATTTTCGATGTGCCCCCCAATTAAACTGTCAACGTCAAAGAGAATAAAGAGGTCAAGATTACAAACCCGCCGTAGAAAAGCGTCAAGCCACTGGACAGCAAACACCACTGCTGATGCCAACAGTGATCCAGGCGTATCTAATTCTGAACAGGAAACAGGTTTAGACTCAATTTCTGATGCTTGTACTAAAGATAGTGGCTTGCATTTTATCTGTTATTGCTGGTTAGATAAAAATGCTTTTCTATATCTAATGAAGTTTATTTTGCACCCGAAAGGTTGTTATTAAACCAATGGAGCATATCCCAGTGGCTTCCTGGAATCAAGTAAATGAATGCAGCACTCACACGAGTAGGTGTGTATATGTGTCTGTGTGCGTGTGTGTAAATATATACAGAGAGAATTTTATTCAAGACGTTTCACCAAATGTTAAAAATGTTATCTCTACCAGTCCCTCAACAGCGTGATTTCAGGGTTGTATTCACTCATTTTATTTTATTGTTTTTCAGTTCCAGGATTTTTTTCTTTTCTTCAGCTTTACTGAGGTATAATTGAGAAATAAAATTGTTGGATATTTAAAGTGTACATCTTGCTGATTTGATATATATACATTGTGAAAGGATTCCTCCTGTCTAGTTAATTAACACATCCATCACCTCACGAAGTTTTCTTTTCTTTTCTTTTCTTTTTTGGTGAGAGCATTTAAGTTCTACTCTCATAGCAAATTTCCATTGTACAATACAGTGTCGTCAACCTTAGTCACCACGTTATACATTAGATCCTCAGACTTTCTCCATCTTAGAGTTGAAAGTTTGTGCCCTTTACCAACCTCTCTCTATTTTCTCCACCTCCCAGACCCTGGTAAACACTTTTATGCTTTCTATTTCTAGGAGTTTGAGTTGTATTTGCTTTTTTTAAGATTCCACACATAAGTGGTACCACACAGTATTTAGCTTTCTCTATCTAGCTTATTTCACTTAGCATGATGCCCTCATGGCCCATCTATGTTGTTGCAAACGGCAGGATTTTCTTTTTTCTCTGTATTTACTCTTTCATCTATTCTTTACCAGGCTCTTTGAATTTTTAAAAGTAATGTGCTTATATCAATTTCATAATCATAATAAAGCAAACTATGAGCTATTTTCAAATATGCTTTAATGGCATGCAGGACATTATCATATGTTAAAATAAAAGGATGCATAATTATACACTGCATGAAAATATAAAGTACACACACACACACACACACACACATGCGGTGACATAAACATGAAAAATCTTAGAAATGAAATACACCAAAATGATAACAGTGGTCATCTGCAGTTATTACGTTATAGATTATCTCATTTTCTTTATACTTTTCTGTTTTCCTAAATTTTCTATAATAAGCATGCATTACTTTGATATTGTGGCAAAAATATTATAAATAGAAATTGGGAGTTATATTGGGATTTTAAATAACACTGAGTTTTATACATTTGTCTTTTATTTGTTTCTTGAATATTCCTGTTCTTACCGTTAAAAAGGGGATGCTGGTGGTTTGAACACTACTGAAAGTTATTCCCCTAGGGGGCTGATACTGAGGAGTGGAGAGGCATAAAGGAGGCTGTCTGTCGTAGTCGGACTCCCTGATAACCTGCTATTTGAGCAGCCAGTTTCATGGGGAATGGGCTGTGAGCAGAGTCCAAAAAAGGCAAAATCTAAGAAAAGGAGTAATCAACATTAAGTAACTCATTCTTCCTCTTCCTGGACTCATCCTTTACAGCGACAATTGCAACTCTTGAAAGTCACCAAAACATCCTTGAAAAATTGACATCACCCTTGCTCCTTCATGACACTTCTACAGAATAACCTTTTGTGTTTTCTCAGAGGCATATTTCAAGTCTCTAAGTCAGGTCTTAGGGGAAGCCATGCTGTAATTACCCTAAATACAAGACCAAGAGACACAGTTGTAAATAGCACACATGGTCTGCGTGAATGTGGGCCAGCAGGAAACGAAGTCCCAAGGCCACATTTACTCACGTCCTGGTGACTGAATCCAGCACAGCCAGCGGAAAAGGAACAAGTCCATGCAAATTCCTGTCCATGAAAGTTCATGCTCTAGCAGAAATTATTACCGCACGCATGTTGCAAAAACAATTGAAGACACAAAAGGGTTAAAAATCTTAAGGGCAATGACTTATCTTAATGCCTTAGCTTAAATGCCATATCTTGATGACCCCAAATCAATCTTTGATTCAATACCTGAAGCAATGAATGTAAAATTCTTAGCACATGTTGAATATTCATTAATGTTAATTGTTGTATTAGGAAATGATTACATCTGTATAGCAACTACTTTACTGTTTACAAAAGCCTTTCACAAGTAACTGACTAAAATCTGTTAGCAGTATATGTGGTGTTGATCAAATATACTCATTCCACGCACAGAAAAGGGCTTAGAAATGGAAAATTCTCCTGAGTCTTGACATTACCACTTTGGGTCATTTCTTCATTCATTGTGTCAGCTGTCCTTTCTGAAGGGGGCAGTCAGAGGTTCCCCTCTCTGTCTGCAACAGTCAGAGGCAAGAGTACAATAGGAAGGGCAGCCTCGATCTGCAACAGCCCTTCTTACAAGACATACAATGAAAGGCTGGTGCAGGACGAGGGCTCACAACCACGCAAAAGTAAAGCAATTCCCTCTGGCGATTCTCTGCTTCTCCATCCTTTTCTCAGGAAGTTTGAAATTACTTGTCAAATCTGCTGAAATGCCATGATTTACAAATCCTTTAATAAAAGAGATGGTAACAGCTTTTCTTCCAACACCTCCCATCAGCATTAACACAGCACCCGAGGAGTGCATCACCAGGCAGATCATTAGTCCCAACAAGTCAGCTTTAATGATAGGCTCTGGTGGAGGCGGGGGGTGTATAGCAAGGAGGAGGCATTGTACTTCCAAATCATTCTCCTGCTCCATAAGCAGTGGAGAAAAGACGGCTCACTGTCCATGCTGACAAGGAGGGCAACTCACATGTAGCAACTCACAGCAGATCAAGTTGCCAGATGTTTTATGTGGAAGAAGATGAGAATGCTACCCCTCAACCTTCTCCAAAGGAGACAATAACTGGACAAAACACAGCCACAAGCAAGGGATACGGGAAGCTGGACGACAGTGGGAAGAGCTAATCATTATGGAGCATTCGCATGCACCCGCCTCCCATGTGCTTGACCATTCAATCCTGACTACGACCCTATGAAATAGGTGTCATTACTGTCCCAATTTCCAGAGGAGGAAACTAAGACTTAGAGAGGTTAAGGAACTTACCTAAAGTCCCACATCATGCTGGGGCTGCAATTCAGACCCAGAAGGATAATTCCATGGCCAATGCACACACACACACACACACACACACACCCACACATACTTCTTTGCCTTCTCTCTCTCTAGTTCATATATTTTCCTCTATTTATCTATAGGTATGTACCTACGTATGTGTGTGTATGCGTGTGCACATATGTGTACTGAGCATAAATTGATGTAAATTAGTTAGAGACTCTTTTTCTATTTCTAATAGCTAGACTAGTATCCAATATATCTTTAGGTTAACATTTACACATTACATAAGATTATATATTAGAACTCCAACTCAGCAACATTTTGTATTTCTTCAATGCATACTCCAGACTTAAACGTCACTCCCATCGCTTCCCCGGGAAGCTCCCCCTAACTTCTAGGCCAGGTTAGGTCTCTCTGCTGGGTGCCTCCAGACCACTCTACCTCCTGAATTGTAAAAAATCTCTACACATTCTTGAAACTACGTGTTTAGTGTCTGGCTTCTACGCCCCGTGAAGGTAGAACCATGTCTTTCGTATCCACAGCTGTGACCCCAACACCTTCCATAGCACCGTGCATGGAGCAGGCACTCAGTAAATACTCACTGATTGAATGAATGCAGCCATAACAATATCTGTCCCTGTAGCAACATTACCAAGGCCTTATTCTACAAATTCGTTTATTGTTTTCCCTGTCAGATACCTACCTATTGCAGAATCAGTAACCCTGGAAAACCTTAGCCTTTTGCTATGCATCCATCATAATCACTTTTGTACACACACATTTAAACACATGAAGATAGTCCTGACTCCTGCTAAACAATATTAACTATGAGTATGTCCAGGCATGTACATACTGGAGCTACCATGACGACTATTTCAAATCAAACTCTACAATATCATAAAGGACAACTAATTCCTTCTTTTGAACATGACTTATATGTCTATAAGTTTACTGCAGGGGTGGGTAAGGAACTTGACAATTTTTCCCAAGAGCTCATACTTCATACAAAAAGAAAATTGAAGTGTGCTATAAAAAAACCAAGTTTTTTGCTATTCATAAGCAAAGACATAGAAAATTTATCAATTATTTTTAAGGCTTATACAAGTCATCACATTTTCACTTGATGTACACAATAAATATTAAAAATTCCTTCAGTCTCATATCGTGATCAGTTTTGTGTGTTCCTGTCAGTGTGTCAGGAGAAAGAAAAAGGAGAAAGAGAGAAAAGATCGTAAGACAGATGAGAATGACACACACCTAAGAGAGGACAAAAGGCGTTGACGGGCAGCAGTGAGGGAAAGAAGCAGTGCGCCATCTCTAAGTTAACGTGTATTTGCAATAATAGCCATCTAGAAGCTGGGATTTTTCTTCTAAGCTTGATGTCTGCAATTTTCCTATCTGGTACTTAGGTTAACAGTCATACTCAGAGTGCAACCAGGTCAGCCAGTTAGGCATTCCCTCAAGTATGAACGAGTGGGAGACAACAGACCAGCAAAAATCCAGGCACTTAATATATTCCATGAAAGCATATCCATTGAATATCATGCATTCAAAACTAATCACCAATATTTGCATGGTGATTTAAAGAAAAGATACAATGGAGCAAGTTTCAAGTTACATTCCATTCTTTTTCCAATATGGCTCCTGAAAACAGGCATGCCCCAAGGTTAAACCCTCACCTCCACGGATTCAGCCCGTATCTCTAAGCAAATGACTCCCAAATTTCCAGTCTGTTTACTCCTAGACTCATGCAACACAGATGGTGTGCAGGACCTCAAAGGCGAGAGATCTCAAAAGCAACTCACGCTTCCTGACCAAATCTAGGACTCTCGGGGACTCCTTTCTCCTGCTTTACAACAGCACCCTTCTCCCTGTGTCTCAGGATGGAAGCCTCCACTCCTTTCCACATCCAATTAGATATCAAATGTTTCTACCTTGATGGTGTTTCTCAAATCTCCCGATGAAAATGGTACTGTCAGTCCCTTCCCACTTCTCTCGGACTGCTTCGGTAAATCCCCAGATTTGTGCCTGCCAATAATCCTAAAACTCAAAGATGATCATACCACTTCCTTTCTCAAAAAATTCTCAAAATGCCACCTTGCGTAGGGATTGTGATTCAATTTCTTTTCTCAGTATTTAAAGCCTTTTAGAACATGATCCCTACTTACTTTTCAGGATCAATTCTTAAAACATTCCTCGCCTCTCCCGGTGTTTCCCAACCCTGAGTACAACCTGGATATCACTCACCTGAATGCCTCTGCTCAAGTCTTTTCTTCAAATTGGAACCCTCTTAGCTGTCTAAAGTCCTCCTTGTCCCTTAATGTCCCTGGGCCTCCAAGAAGCTATCCTAGATTCTTCCCAGTTAAAAATCTATCCAGTATTCACACACTTCAGCATGCTTTTACAATTCTGTTATGTCATTCACTATAGTCCGCCTCTTATAGGAAGTGCCCGTCTCTTCTGTTTCCTGTGAATTCCTAGAAGGCAGAAGCCATATCGTTTATCTCCGTAATTCCTATGCAGGGGCTTAGAGCAAAGAGGAGCTCACAGGAAGCTTGTTAACCCTCGAATGGAGGAACCCATGAGTGCGTCTTCTTTAACTTTCTAATCCATTCAGCGTTGACCCAACTTTCCTTTGGCTGCTGAAGGGAACTGTTTAACTTTTGCTTCAGGTTTTGGAATTGTCTGCACACAGCAAGTCTTCTTTTTGGGACTGAGAGCTTTGTGCCATTCTTGTCAGTTCTCCACACAGTAACCCCAGTAGGACGAGAAACACTGTTACACAATCTACTTCTGCACCCAGGCAAGCATGACTCAAACTCGGGGTTCATCTCCTTTGCTGGGGAGTAAAAGTCTTCCATCTTGAGCAAAGCAAAGGCTGTCCAACATCTATATATTTTAAAGTTATTGAATTACGTTCATTTTCTTTTGAGTGAGGGACACATTCAGAAACAACCGAGTATTTTGGACTGTTACGGCCATAAGAGGAAGAAAATACACCACCAGTGAGACTCGTAGAGATTCAAGAGGAAGTTCCCGGGCTTAATCACTACCAGAGACCCAAGAGGTCACTCTAGAGACCAGGAAAATTCCAGAAATAAGAAACAAATGCATCTTGGGTACAGAAACTTCTTGGCCCCTTCCCATAATTCTCCTCATTCAGTTTGAATGCAAACTCAAAGTACAAATAATAAAAACCTTTTGGGGGGGCCGGCCCCGTGGCTGAGTGGTTAAGTTCGCGTGCTCTGCTTCGGCTGCCCAGGGTTTCACCAGTTCGGATCCTGGGTGCAGACATTGCACCGCTCATCAACCCATGCTGAGGCAGCATCCCACATGCCACAATTAGAAGGACTCACAACTAAAAATACACAACTATGTACCAGGGGGCTTTGGGGAGAAAAAGCAGAAAAAAAAGATTGGCAACAGTTGTTAGCTCAGGTGCCAAACTTAAAAAAAAAACAAAACCACCTTTCAGAGCTATTAAGCAATAAAAAGACACAAAGGAAGCTTAAATGCATATTGCTAAGTGAAAGGAGCCAATCTGAAAACGCTACATACTGTATGATTCCAACTATATGACATTCTGTAAAAGGAAAAACTATGGAACAAGTAAAAAGACCAGTGGTTGACGGGGTTGTGGGCCAGGGAAGGTGAATGGGTGCAGCATAGAGGATTTTGGGGGCACTGAAAATACTCTGTATGGTACTATAATGATGGATACATGCCAGTGGACATTTGTCCAAACCCGTAGAACATAAACACCGAGAGTGACCCCTAATGTCCACCATGGACTTCAGGTGATGATGATGTGTCCGCATAGGTTCATCAATTCTACCAATGCCCCACCCTGGGGGGAGGTGTTGATAACAGGAGAGGCTGTGCATGCGTGGGGCAGGGGATATACGGGAAATCTCTGTGCCTTCCTCTCCGTTTTACTATGAACCTAAAACGGCTCTAAAAACATTAAGTCACTAAAAACAAAACAAAACTGAAAAACCTTTTATATTGTATAATACATTAACAAACCAAAAAATCTACCTTATTTGATTTTCCTAATTCTCCTGCCAGGTGGGTATTATACCTTCCAGTCTAAAGATTATAAAACAGAGGCTGGCCCGGTGGCTGAGTGGTTAAGTTCGCGCGCTCTGCTTCAGTGGCCCAGGGTTCAGATCCTGGGCGCGAACATGACACTGCTCATTAGGCCATGTTGAGGTGGCGTCCCACTTGCCACAACTAGAAGGACTCACAACTAAAATATACAACTATGTGTTGAGGGGATTTGGGGAGAAAAAAGCAGTAAACAAAAAAAGAAGATTGGCAACAGTTGTTAGCTCAGGTGCCAATCTTTAAAAAAAAAAAGATTATATAACAGAGACTCAGAGACATTACATTCTCAAGATCATTTGGTTACTGAGTGGCATGGCCAAGACTGAATATTATAGTGGTTAGGAACATTGGTTTTATAACTCGACACTAACTCCCCCTGAGCTGATTTACCCACTGACCGGCTGTGTTATTTTGGGAAAGTTACCTAAATTCTCAGAGCCTCTGTCTATTTATGTGTAAAATGTGAGTGATCATGGTGCCCACTTCATACAGCTGCTGTGTGATTCCTCCAGCTTACAAATACGGACTAATCAGCATGAGACTGGCCCACGGGAAGGGCTCATCAGTGCCGCTGCATCAGCAGGGCGGGTCTCAGTGGCACCGGATATGCTGACTCCAAAGAAAGTGATCTTTTCACAAACCAGGGACCCTTTGCTTGGTGACTCAGGATAGAAGCTACCACCTACTCTTAAGCTTTCCTACAGCATTTAATTGGATAGAATTCTGATATGAATTCCGTACATTCACGTCCTCCTTGGCAGCCCATCCACATAATTGGCCTAGACACCAGGGTAAAAACAGGGAGCACTTTGCTGACTGTGCTATTAAGAACTATATATTAGTCTTTGACCCAGTTCCTGGCAGAAAACTCCTAAAATTCTTGTAATTTCCTGAGTGGTAAGAGTGAGAGGGGAATCTTTCATTATTCATAGTAAGCCTCTTTCAACCAGGCCTGAGTTTATGCTAATGAGATGACTCTTGGAGGATGCGGGCTGGTTGCCAGAGGCACCAACCATGAGATTCGAGGTTTGGAGTTTTCTGTCCCATCTCTGACCTCTGGGGAGAGGAGAAAGCCTAGAGATAGACTTAATCACCAGTGGTCAGTGATTAAATCAATCATGCCTATGTAATGAGCTTTCATAAAACCCCTGGGTTTTATGAAATCAGAAGTACAGGTGACAACCTGGGACTTGGGATTGGCATCTGAAGTGGAGGGGGGCAGTCCCGTGGGACTGAGCCCTCAACCTGTGGAGTCTGGATTAACTCTAGGTAGTTAGTGTCAGAATTTTTCAGTGTGAGGAAAAAATTCACATATTTGGCGTCAGAAGATTTGTGAGTAGTACAGAGAAAGAGGTTTCTCTTTTACTGACTTTCTAGTCTGTCTCCGGCATGACAGTCGTAGGCTAGACACGAATGAGAAACCAAGGAAAGATCAGCGTGGAGGCCAACCTCGGAGATTTTCAGAACCAGGCCACTAATTTCTTACGAAGGGGCAATGCGAATTCTGAAACCCTCAGCAGATCCGACCAATAGAATATTTGCAGGTTCAGCTCCACTGGAATCTTCCGAACAGGTTTAGGCTACTTAAAAAAACTCTCCGTGACCTTAATTATTAACAGAAAGGATTTTACATTTTATATTTACAGTCACGTGCAGCATAACAAAGTTTCGGTCGACGACAGACAGCACGTATGGCGGTGGTCCCATCACATTAGTACATACAGAGTAGGTGCATAGTAGGCTGGACCGTCTAGGTTTGTGTACACACACTCTGTGATGTTCACACAACGATGAAGCCGCCCCACGACGCATTTCTGAGAACTATCCCCGTCGTTGGGCAATGCGTGACTGTAGTTTACACACAAAGATGCTGAATAAAAATCCAGGAGTGTGATTTTACTATTTTTAATGAAGACGGTCTTGTATCTTCATTATGTTTTTAATGAAGATAGACAGTCTCTTTGTATTTTTTTCCCAGCCTGGTTGTACTTCACACTGTGGTGTGCAGACTTGGGTACTTGATAATTTCACAGTTTTCCTGATTGAAAAGGGCCTACACTGGGGTAGGGATGATAGTGGACACTTCCCATTTAAAGAATATTGTGAATTTGGCAAACCAGTTGCTTCCCAGAAAATTAGTCACACCCTCCAATTTTCCTTTTGCTAGTGACTCTCAGATGAATGAATTAATATCCTCCTGGCCACGTGAAAATTTTGGCTGGTTTGCTTCTTACCAGATGTTATTACCATGGGAGGGTAAGGAAAGTTGGGTAGTCCACGACTATGATTGTGTCTTACCAATTACTAAACACGGATATTTAATCACCTGCTGAAGGAGTTCAGAAGCTTAAAGTGCCCAAGAGTTATTTTTTTTCACACAGACAACATAATTCCAAAGAGGAAAATGTAGCTCTCATTGTATAGATGATTAGAGTCCTTATAGAAACACACTTCTCCTCCACGGGGTCTAATCTGGCTAGAAAAAAGAACTTGAATGTGGGCCTGAGTTAGTGGACTGAGCAAGAATGGGATGGATGTGAAACCCACAGGTCTCGGCAAGGTCAAAGATAAGGTATAGTCAGGAGGGTTAGGAGAGCGGGAGGGTTAGAAGATTAGGGAGAACCCACCAGAACCACCTACTTCAGAAGAACGAGATGACGTCTGTAGAGCAGAGCATCGTCCCAGGTCTCCAGCTGGGAGGCCTGGTTTGAATCCCTACTCTGCCTCTCCCTGGCTGGGCGATCCTGCAAAAGTTACTCACATCATCTGAATCTGAAGTTCTTCCTCAGTGAGTTGTGCAGAAGAAATGAGATCACAGATGGGACAGAATTTGCACGCAGTGAACACGCAGATGTTACCTATCGTTATCCATCACTTTCATTGCTTCAGGGCCCCTACCTAAAATTGCAACCCACGATATGCTCTATTCTCCTTCTCTATTTATTTATCTTCTTATTTTTGACTCTTCACATTAGAATGGAAGCTCCGTGATGACAGAGATTGTTTCCTATTTTGTCCACTACTAGGGAGAGTCAAGGACTGTGCCGGTACACAGGGCTGCTCAATAAATATTGTTGAACGAAGGAATCATTGCCTAATGTAGTCCTTGGTGCACAGGAAGGGTGACAAATTGTTAGTTGTGAAACAACTAAAATGACCCTTGCCAGCGGGGACCATTTCTGAGGTGTGGCCCCAGGTGTGAGTTACTGGGTACAGTGGAGGGAAAGCTTGTTGGAGCTGAAGAAGTCAGAGGCCCTGGGGCCAGGTGTTGGATGGGTCATCCACATGGAATCCATGTCACAGGAAGAAGCTAGGAAGTGTGATGGAGAAGAGGATGAAGAGGAGCTGCCAGCATCTCTAAACCTATAGATGAATGCAGAGGAACGCTCTGCAGCTCAGCAGTGGACAGCAATACGGAGCAGTAGAAGGTGGAATTATCAGATGGCCACTTTCCACAGTGGGGAGTGGTTGGGGAGTGGCAATATGGGGTTGGGAGAATTCAAACACTGCCTCCTACTCCCATGACATATGGCCCACAGAAGATTGAAGAACTTTCTGTGGAGAGAGCTACAGGAGAAGTACGGGTCCCTGGAGAGAGCTGGGATTCAGTTAAGGAAACAGGTGGGCGAGTTCAGCAGAGAGCCTGCGAATGAAGGGAAGGGTGTTGCTAAGGACGTGACATTCCGAGGCACGACGGGAGCAAGAGCAGTAAACAGCAGCAACGAGTGCGCAAGAAGCTGGATGCACAGAGGCTAGAGACGGTATTCAGAAACAAGGACACTCAAGAAGGCATGGTTGCAGGATTTTCTTTTTCCATTAGTAGATACAAGATGATTTTGCAGTTAAATAAGCTAATCAAGGAGAGGGCCAGCACATTTCTGGAAACATCTTGATGTTAAAATGCTCTGGGAAATTGTCCAAACATCTAACAGTCACATCTTTTCCTAGTCACGGAAATAGCTTTCCACTTCTCCCATCTCAGAATAATACTTGGTAGCTTCAACCGGATATACTCTTGGATGAATGTATTACCTTTTGTAACCTTTACTTTTTTTTTTAGCCCAACTTAAATAGGTTATATTTTCAGTGAAATTGTTTATAAAAGTAAAACATTAAGAAAAGCTTTGGAACCCTTGTGAGTTAGAACCATTGTCTGACACTTTTCTACCCCTCTTGGAAGTGTGAAGCACCTCACGTTATCCCCAAATAAATTCCTAGGCCAGTGCTCATTAGTTGGTTGGTTGGTCAGTGACTCAAACACTTCCTGAGTAGCTGCTGTGCCCAAACACTGTACGGACAAAGCAACGAATAAGACAGGCTAACGTTTTGAACACTATAAAAACATTATTTAGACGCCAATAAATAATAATTTAGAAACTATTTAGAACAGGTGAATATTTTTACCTGGCATTCTTTCTTCCTCTCATGCATTCCCTGAATGAAGAATTGTAGATAATAATAATTAATATTAATAATAACAAATGTGGGTAAAATCTGAGTACCGTAGAGGAATGTGCTAGAAGTGTTATTCAATAAAATTGTCATGTTGAATGACAGTCTTCTGGACTATAAAAATTTAGATAGGCGCACTATTCTCAAGGTAACTTACTATGACACCATTTCTATGTTGCTTTATCATCACAGCAGAAAATAAAAAAAATCCTTCCAGGTTGCACTAGCTAAAAATACCTGAGACTAATGTACATAAAGATGAAAACAAACCTTCTCCATTCCTAAAAAATAGCCATTCTTGCTCAGGTGCAGTGTGTCATTTTAGTTTCTCCAGTGTCTTCCCTTGAAGCTTATTTTAATGTACTTCTATCTGTTTATACTTCCCAGACTTGAGCAAAATTCAAGATGAAGATAACACAGTACCAGAGATTCCAATTAATTTCTATTAAAACTCTTTCTTGCATGACTTCTCATGACCCGAATTGAGATGCTTAAGGACTTTGGATCTTACTAATTAGAATGGCAATATTAGCAACTTTAGGTACCCAGAAATCTACTAACAAATATTATATTTTCCTAAAATAAAAATGTGATTCATATTATGATATTCCACACATTTGTTAATACTTATACTTGATTGATAATTTCCTTTTTAAAAACAAACAAACCAACGACGAAAAATTATCCTTAGATTGGTATCTTCAAAAAAAAAGTCTCTTTCTCTCTCTATTTAACGAAACCCAAACTAAAACACAAGTAAACAAGCCAATAGATACTCTGAAGCCAAAACAAAGTACAACAACAGAAAAGCTGCCCAAGTTGTTCTTTTGTGGAGCCCCAGACAATTCCTGGAGGGTTGCCTGTAGCGTGTTGCTTAATTTCCTGGTTAAAACTGAGCAAACTGCAGCCTTCGTTGTGGCCCCGCCAAAGCAGAGAAAGGGCCTTCATGTCTGATGTCCTTGCTGTCCTGCAGGATTACCAACCTACTCAAGGCAGCTTCCCTTTTGAGATGTGCTGATCAGTACAAAGATACCTGTGCACTTTTTAATTCCATCTGATTCAAAGAGAAAGTTTAGAAGGTCATAAGTTTGTGGACTTTGCACCTTGGTTATTACAAAACTAATGACCTGAGGCAATGACAACTTCTGACACAAGTGGAAAATACGCCTCCTCCCCTGAAGACTGCCTCTTCTGCCCTCTCCCCACGCCAGGACAAGACATCAGATATTTGGAAAGTCTTAAGTCAGATCATATTTTCTGCTGCAATCCAAGCCACTCCAAGCTAAGGACCTCCGTCCCTAGGACCATCTTGAAAGGAAAATTCACTGTGGAGAGGAAAAAGCCACACCACACAAACTACGTACAAATCTGTATCATTCTGATTTTTCAAGTTGTCTGAAAATAGACGCCCAAGTTACGAAAGTTCTTTTTGTTGTCATGAAACACAAAGACAAGTTCAATATTTAGGTTCCATTCTAGAGTAGAATATTTTTTTGTCAACTTTTGACCCCAGGATAAATTTAGCTATTTAAAATTGTAGGAACTAGGGCCTTAAGTGGTAAAAATTTATGTATAAGATGGCCCATTAATTAAGTTAAATTATTTAATTTTAAATTAAATTATTTAATTTAAACTTACCATGAGTTTAAATGGGCCATTTTATCAAATGCCTGTCCTGTGAAAATGATTTAGAATTTAAATATAAAACAGAAGAATGCTAATCAGTAATACAGAATATGACAAATTATCCAACACTGAGGTTAGGTATCTGACATTCTATTTATGTATGTTTTCCTTAATCTACTAAAATGGCAGTTCCGGCGATAGTTGTCCATTTTATTACAGTCATTGCAGTTGCAATTTCAGGAGACGTAAATAGAACTTACTAAAATAGTCCTTTCTTTCTTTTCCTCATTTTTCTGACCTCCCATGAAGCATTCCTTGTCATAAGAGTATGTACGCATATTTACATTTTACAATAGTAGATGCTGTAATGGTAATTATCCAAAACAAAGTTAAATGCCAATTCCAACCAAAAATGACCTTATATTAGTTGCATTGCATTTGCAAGAGTTAGCAAAGAGCCCTGGTTGACAGAGTTAAGTTCCTTGGCCAAAAAAGTTTGTTTTTTTCACTTTAACACAGTTAATGAAGTAACCAATATTAACTGCAAATTAGCTTTAATTTTTTTAATATGAAAAATTGAAGATCCCATACCAACCAAATTCAGGTACTATTTTCTTTAGTATTGAGGATTTTCTAAGTAGCCATAGCATTTTCATATAGAAAGTGAGACCAGGTCTTCTGACGAGAGCTGGGATTTCGAATGCAGATGAGAAAGGATGAGGAAGTATAAATCAGAGTCTGGTATGCTATGTCCTACTTACCTTCAAAAGTCAAATAAAACTTTCCTCTGTCAAACCAAACGAGGGAAGGCTGCTCATTCTCTGTATGGCCAGGAGTTGAAGCGGGACGGGGAAGGTTAGGGAGAGGGAGAGAGAAGGACACAGTGTGAGTCACAGAGCAGGTCATAATCTCACTACAGTGGGGCAGATGCACTGCATGCTACTAGCGTGCAGGGAAAAGGGAAGGCTGGCAGTCTAGGCGTTTTTTTAGTTCGGGAAACAAAGCAAAAGCAAAGCTACGGAGGCCTAAAAAGATGGGCATGTGTTGTTGGGTGCTTGACACTTGGTGCCTGTGTGCACAGAGCAGGTCTTCCTGGCCACGCAGGGGCGCCAGCATATTTTAACTGCACTGCTTTGGGCAAACTGTCATTCAGCAATTGCTGTATCCATTTCATCTTCAATGTGATCCCCTTCTATGTTTTCAAAAAGATAAACTCAGAGTTATGGGTTATAGAAAACTTAGCTTAGGTTTTAAATGACAACAGCATTGCACATCAATTTAAAGTTCGCGGAAGATGTCCTATATCTTCCGTCCCCTCCCCGGAATCACCTTAGGCATCCAGACACAAAGACCCTTTACCTAAGCACCAAAGAGAAAACAAGGTTACTGACGTGCTCTATTACTTTTTAAATTAGAAAGCAGTCACTGGACATGTAATTCTGAGCAGTTAAATTATTCCTTCCTTTGTAAATTCACAAAGCAATAGCAGCTCACCTTTTTCGAAACTTTTCACTGAGAAACTGTCATGCAACCTGCTGCTTTAAATATGTTCACTTAAAAAAAATTCAGTGGCATGAATTCCACGATGAACAGTAAACAGGGCGCATCTGAGAAGGACTGGACGCTCATGAGGGGAGTAGCATGTCCATGAACTTTACAGCATTCAGATGACATAATGGCTTGGATTTTAAAGTCTAGCATCTGGAGATCACTCGTCTCGCACCATACCTGCAGGCGTTTCACAGCGCCTTTCAAACGAGGGCAGTTTGTCATAAAAAACATCATCTTCTGACACTACGAACCAAAGAAATATAAAGGCGTGGAAAACAAAAACACAAATACAAATCCCAGATGAAATCAAGCAGCACACCTCACTGATCGAAACACAGGAATGATTTTAACGAAGAAAGGAAAGAAAATCCAAGACACTGGGGATTATGACTAGGATATAAAAAAGTGATGTGCTTATTTCACGATGATTCTGTGAGAAGAAATTAAAATTTTAAAAATGCCAGGTTTTAGCATCTGTGAATTTGGCTGAAGTCAGCTCCATGGAAGAAATCATGCCTCCACCTTTTCATGCGGTTGTTAAAGGCACTATCATTAATAATTGACTCGAGGAAACGGATTTCACTCAGACATGATCCTCAAGTGACCAGACATATGTCCATCAACCGAACCTCCTGACAGAGCACTGACAGCTGAACAGGATCACTCAGCATGCACCTTCCCCCCTGGGAAAAGAGGAAGCTTTTAATGGGGCCGTGAGAAAGCAACAGTATAAGTTTGAGGTCCCTGAATGAAGTATCCCATTTCAACTTCATCAATATCCAAATTCAATTTGCCTTGCACCTGTCTTTGGTGGTTATGGACTGTTAATTTCAAAGAGCATTATGGCAATTCCATCTTTGGGTATGGTATCCAGCTATGGCCAAATGCCTTTATAAATTGGTCACCACAGTTGCCCTGGACCCTAACTGTTCCAGATCCTTGCAGGTGCTCTCCTTTCTCACCAACTAACAAATGCAGGTGATTGGAGTTTTACTCTATCTATGTGATTAAAAAAATGTTCAATGCCATAGGGCCTGAGGTTATTATTGCAACTTTAGTGGAAAATTGAATAAAATCTGTACAAAGACCAGTAAGGGAGAATCCTCCCTACAATGTAGGAAAGATAAGGAAAGGGGTGAGTGTAGTAAAATCATTCTGTAAACAGTATTTCGTGGAAAATATTTTACTAGCTTGCCTCCTAGATGTAGAGAATAAGACAGGGAAACTATTTCTTTGTCAATTTTTAGGGCTCTACGATAGCACCTGTCAATCGGTTTTTTTACACATGTGGCTTCCTTACTGGCTAGAACAGTTAATGCAACTCCTATAATCCCTTTAGGAGAGGAACAGGACGAATGGAACTGGCCCTCAGTAACCTCTCCAGAAAATAGGCAGCAAAACAGTTACACAGGCAGTAATTGATGTAACAGTGCCTTTCCATACCTACTAGTGGGAAATGATGGAGGAGATCCTTTCTGTAAAGAAGTGACTTCCTATTTACAGCCTCGTTAACACGAGGAGCCTCAAACGCTGCCATTTGTTCTTTGAACTGAAGTTATACAACAATAGCTCATAAGAGTTGAATAGCATGCTTATGATTTATTTTTTTTTTCTGGTGGTTATGGACATTAAGGACTCAGAAGAAAACATCCTAAATAAATCAGAGGACTTAAAAAGTGAGTCATTGGAAAGCTCTGTGTTTGGTTTAAATAAGGGCAACACTCAAATTAAGTATAGAAGAAAAAAATTTCCTTAAGACCTAACCATGGAAACTCCCTCAAATTGATCTGGGATGGGGAAGCCAGTACTGGAGACAGCCTTTTCCAAAAAAAAAGCAGAAGAAAAACAAAAGACTAAAATTAAACGTGGGAATTTTTAATTGGGATCAGGAATATTCACCTCCAAAGGACTTCCTTTGTGCGCAGGCTAATTGGCGTTAATACAGGTATTTTTAAAAGAAAGCTTATCCAGTTCAGAACTGCCAACCGACTTGGAGAGACAGAGGTTTGGAGGCAGTGTTTTAAGTTTTAGATGCTATGGTGAATATTCCAGTACTGAATAAATCACTTTTGCTCAACGTTCTAGACCACAGGCAGCATCAAAGTCCATCCGAGGTTTCCTTCGGTGCCCATAAATGATTGCTTTTCATTCCTTACAGATTCCTGGGATGTTAAGATGCAATTGAAAATGCATAATTAACAGTGAAGGAATTGTAATTAATAGTGAATTTAACAATGAAAAAAACTGTCTCCATGGTAGTCTTTTTGCATTGGGGTTCCAAAGGAAGATTTTGCAGTCCTGTGAGCTTTTTCTAGCAGAAAAGGAGCTTATTTTATTTCATGGATTCTAATATGTGCACTTTTTCACATTTTAACCTCTATGAAATTGGTATGGGTCTTAACATGAATGTGATAAGAAAACATTGTGTCTGAGCTCAATTGGCAGCATTCCCCCTGGGTCTCAGTCGTGTCTGAATAACAGTTCGTCTTCCAATTGAAGGAATCTCAAATTCAGTGCAGTACAGCTGCATAGGAGCTCTTCACTATCTGAGTGTGGCAATGCACAGAAAGTTTCATTTTTGGGTGTGGCATCAGACTTACAACTTTATAATCAAAGCTGTCAAGAAAGATTTTATGCCCTAAGTCTTTCAGAGGCATATTCTTATACGAATTGTTGTGTAGGAAGATTAGACTTAGTCTTAAAAATTTAGTCCTTGAATTATGTTAAACTTTACAATAAGCAAGTACAAATAAATAAATGCAGTTTCTGCTACACTTGCCCCAATTTTGGCTCAAGTGTCACAGGAATTGTCAAAAAAGTACTGTGGTGGTGGGAGGGAAATGTCGAAGCCATCAACTTCAGGAATTTGCCCCTGAAATCCTCTAATTCCTCAAGCCATTTGACTACCTTAAGCTGACATTCCAAGTCAGTCATGAATAGTCAGCCCCTTGGTGCTGAACAGTCAAAGCACATCCTCTCCAAAAGGAGGTAGACAGCAATACGCAAGAAGCTGCTGGGTAGTCAGTCATTTGACAATGCATTTACTTCAGAGAGAAGTGACTGTCAGGTGAGCCGCAGCAGCAGGAAATAAAGAACAGGAGAGCAAGGAAGATGAAAACCAAATAAAAATGACAGAGCCAAACAGAGTAAATGAGAATGCTCCCCAGCAATGCAGCCATGTGATTACCCTCTCAGGTGGGTTTTTTTTTAACCCCTCTGTGGTTCATCTTGAAAGAATGCATACTAGCTATGTTAATAATCAAAGTCACTGGCCAGAATTTGAGGTTTCTGCAGCACGGAGTATAAACACACATTGCACCAAATATGGACACAGTTCGAATTCTCTGTATGTGCAATTTCCTCTGTGAATTTCAACGAGTTGGAAGAATCCATTAGAGAGTCATCCAAGGTCACTTGAGGTCTGCTTCCTCTGAGTGACAGTTTATTCTTTTCACTTTCCTCTCTGACCAACTAGGAAAATCACATGGAATTGGTGGAACAAATGATCTTGAGCAATAAAAACAAGAACAACAGAGCAGAAGTGGGGGAAATGGCTGGAGCAATCAAGAGTATTACAGAGAGTTCAAAAATAAAGTTGGATGTTACAGAAAAAACAAACGAAAAACTCAGAGAGAAATGAGCTAATAGACATCTAAAAACAGGAAGCCCCAAATTGCCCCAATTGGTGATGCAGATAAAATATAGGCTTGGCTATACAAATAATATTAAATACCTGTCTGTTAATGAATCACGCTGAATTAGATAGCTGCCTATATTTTCACCAAATTTGAAGGATTCTTTTGGGCTGGTCTGATTAAAAATATATAGCATGTGATATAGTTGCAATACTCTTTGGGGGCCCTCAGAGGCACACCTTAACTTATTTCCCAGGAAAATAGAAAGTTCTTCTCCAGAAGAGCTTCAGACTTTGCTCAAACTACTTCTCACATGGGCAACTCTATAGCGAGCCCTTCTTGGGTAAGTAGCAGCAGGAATTTATTGAGCTTGGGTTAATGATTCTCCCAGCAATGCAGGATGGGTCCGCTGGTTTATAATATGGGCGACTTGTAGGGGAAGTCAGGCAATAAAGGAGGACAATGGGAAAACACGGAATGGGAAAGCCCCAGTCAGAGACACCATGCAAACGGGAGAAGGCAGCAGGAGCTCAGGAAGATGGGCAAAGAGGTGTAGAGAGAGACCAGCCTGGGAGGAGGGAATATGCTCCAGGCAAAATGAGGCATTTAACCCTGGGGAAACCATCCAGCTGAGCAGCCATGCTCAACTCTTCACTCTCAGCACACCATAAGGAAAGAGGCACAGAGGCATTTAATGGAAATGCCAGCAATGACGTAGATCTTGGGGAAAATTGACTACACATCACTGAAAAGCACTAGAAAAAATGTCAAAAAGTTTGTTCCAGTTCCACAATGCCAATGTTTATACCATCTATCAACATAAGGGCAACCAAAAAGTGACGAAGAAATGAAAACTTTGAGAAAATAAAAGTTCTAAATTTTGTGATTTCTGATGTGGTACCTGGTTGGAATTTAAATAAACATACCTCCTCAAAGGAGACCATTTTGATTATAAGAAATAACATCTAAATTACAAGACCTTATTTGACGATTTCTTCTTTACTTTTATGAATAGTTCTGTATGGCACAGCATAAGAGAATTCCTGCAAAACACAGGGGTTCATGTTCTTTTATTTGTTTATTTGTTTAGTTAAAGCCCTTTGCCTCCTTTGCTGAGAAGGTGCTTTTAAAAGAAGAGTCAGATGATAGCGAAAGACACAGCAAAACAGTTTCGACCAGAAACCCAGGGCCTGGGGTTTCAGATCATTAAAAAATAGCCAGTCAAAACCACAAACAGAGTAGAATAGAGGAGATAATTTTTACCAACTGTGGGAGTGGTGGCTGCGCTCAAGGAATTGGTGGATGATATTGAAGACGTGCTTTCGGCCCGGGCTAGGGGTGCTATCGGAGGAGGGCTGGAAGAATGTCTGGGAGGGCTGAACGGTCTGGGCTGCAGGTGGAAGAAAGAGAAGAAAAATTAGATACACAGGTCATAGTACTTTTGTTCCATATTTTGAATGTCTTCCAGCCCCAGGCATGGCAACAAGGTTCTTAAAAGGGTACAAGTGACACCATTTTTACACTGAAATTGACTGTATCTGTACAGGAGGTCATGGTGGAGCTGGAGGAGCCATAACCCATCCTGTGCTGCACTCAGTAGGGCCATCAGATTCAGAGAAGCTGAGATCTGTGCTGTGGTCAGCAATGTTTCAGGACTGGGAAGTCACATGCCCTCAGGGACTAAGCAGGTAGCCGACTGTGAGAGCTTAAACCCATTTAAAGATATTTGAATACAAAACACTGTACTGCGCTAGCTAAACCAAATACCCTGGACCTCACTAGTTTGTGACTCCTGTGCATGGATGCCAAAGAAACTGAGCTCTGCCCGAAGTCTCTTAGTTGTTTACACAGAATGTTTTATACCCCTCAGCCTTAAAACACAGCGCAAGAAACTTCTGGAACAAATTCATCGGGCCACCATCACCCTCCTTTATGTCCACGTAGTGTGCCTACCACCGGTAACTTTTCTGTAGTCTGGGGACAGAAATCAGGACTTGCCTTCTCTTGGCGTCTTCCAGAAGCAGATAAATATGGAGAAAGGAAACATCTGCTTTCTAAAGAATTTAGCACAATTGAAAGTTACTATCTTAGTTTGCATCAACCCACTGAAGCAGGACGGAGGGCCCCAGAATCCTATCCTGCCATTTCAGACCTTGGCTTGCAAGAGGGTAGAGGTTCGAGGAGGGTTGAAATGCACACCCATACTGCAGGGACACTCGTTCAGATGTCACCTGTGAGGGCCACGTGTACGAGCGCTCTAGGCTTAGACCTGAAGTTGAGACGCCCGTGTTAGGGCATCTTGGCTTCTGTCTGTCATTCTCACCACGTGTTTCTAGGCGAGCCAGGGCAGAGGAGACATACCACGTCTCCGACTCCAGGCTTCCCCGGGGGCAGCTTCGGCCGCGAGGGAGGCCGGGGAGGAGGCGGAGGAGGGGTGGTGCTGCTGCAAGGAACCAACGGAGTGGCTGGCCGGGCGGGGGATGATGCACCTGTAAAAGAAGCTGGCATTCAACATGGCTGGAAACGCAGGGGGCCAAGGGTCTCATCACCTTCCCCCACCTCCCCTGTTCAGACAGCCGCAGTCCCGGAACTTTCCTCCCCCTCAGCAGTTACTGCATTCAACATGGTAGCTTGTGGTGTTTTTTCTTTTTTTAATAAAGAAAAAAAAGCACTTGGTTGAACTATGGTTGATGGCAGAAGCGGAAGCTCATTGCCTTTGTTGTCATGTGACGCCCGTGAAAGGTAAATCCTTTTGTCACTCTCTGGGACAGAAAGTACATTCTTAAGACTCTTCCGGCTGGGTGGCGGGTAGTTTTCATTTTGACCACATACACACCAAACATAAGATAAATTCTCTTGCCTTTTGCATTTTCAGAATTTTATTACGTCCAAGATGAAAGCAGAGGGTAGAAGTTGAAGGAAGATGAATGATTTTCCCACATTATATATTTTTAAAACATGTATAAGAAGAATTATCTTTTGTACTGTGCTGCAAAATCTGAGTGCTGTATAAATGTAAGCAAACACGATGCAAACAAAGGACCAAATCTAAGAAAGTAAACTAGATGTTGTATGAGGACTTTGTGTTTAGAATCTTAGTAACAGGAACATATTGAATTTAGAGGATTTTAGTTTTCGAAGGAGGCTGCTTAGGAATCTGCCTACATAGAGTCTGCCCACGATGATTTTTGTGGTGATTTTTAAAAGAGCCTCTTGGATTTACTTTTCTGGCTGCCAATGACAAGCACATGAAACACAGAAGACACACAGAGGCCGGCATGCACACCAACCAGCACACCAGCAGGCTCTCTGGACTCAGGGTTCTGCCTACCTTCAGTCACACTACGGGCTACACAGGGAGCCACTGGACTAAAAACCTCAGGAAAGTCAAATCAATATCCCAACAGTTCTCGTTTAGAAAAGTTCCAGCGACTCCTGAGGTATCTTCACTTGGGTTAGAAGCACAAGTACCAAATCACTCCAAGAAATTTCTCAGGTATCCTGTGCCAGGAAAATACCCACCCTCCTGCGTCCCTCCAACACGCCACGAAACTGCTCTCCGGAGGGTCCTGCACCAGCACCTCCATCCCCGGCCTCTCACGTTCTCAAAGAGCTTTGCAGTTGAGCAGCAAAACCCATCATCTCAGAATCTACACTCACCTTAGGAAAGTCCCTGGGAATAGACTTTGCTCCTCCTGTTTAAACAACCTGAAATCTTGACTGCGTTACATTTCTCTCTGCTGTTTATTTTAAGCGTAAGTCCATCACTGTGAAACCCTACTAATAATTACCCGCCTCCCCCCAACTCTTCTCCACCACCACACCACCACCTTTTTACTGTATTCTTACTTCTTATTTTATTGGGCCAGGGTCTATGTTAGGCATTTTCCATGCATTATCTTATTTTATCCCCACAATAAGCTTTGGAATAAGGTACTGTAGTTATCTCAGGGGAAACTAAAGCTCAAAGACATTGGGTAACTTGCTCAAGGTCACACAGCTCAAATGGTCTATTTAACTCCGAAGCCCAAGCTCTTCAGTGCAATGTCTTGTAGCTTTGGGTGGACTGTGAGCCCCACATTCTGCATGAAGGCTTATTTTTGCCCGGGCAGCTTGTGCACATCTCTCCCAATAGAAATATTCTTAGTCTTTGGCTAATCTTTACTTGAATAAAAAAATAGGGTATGTTTTGACAGGTCCCACTATAAAGTTTTCTTTTGAGTTAACAGATTTACACCCAGGATTTTTCAGAACACAGATGTGACAGCAAAGAGATGGGAAATAAACCTTTAAACAGCAAAGTCTTTGTCGGGGAGTTTCATGGGCTTTTACTGGGTTCTATTTCGCTGGAAAACTATGCCATAGAAATCTTTCAAAATCTCTATCCAGGGGTCTATTTCCAAGAAATAGTCTTCTGACTCGATCTCAGGACAAGGTGAGCTGCTTATCCTACACGTTCCAGAAGAGAAAGTTAACAAACCTCTATCAGTGACGCTTGGGGAAGTCATGAGGGGTTGTCATCCAGGCAGTGTGGAATATTGGAAAAACTGGATGAAAGGTCAGACGGTCTGGGTTCTGGCCCCACCCGCCTCCTGTTGGCGGCGGATCACCACCCCTCTGAACCTCAGCTTCCGGCATTAAAGAACGAGACATGTTTCTACCTTACAAGGGAGTTGGAACAGTTGACATGGAAAATGCTTATGAAAGTATTTAGTAAACTATAAAATGCTACACAAATGGAAGTCAATAGATGTTGATGATGGTGCTAAAGACTGTGTCTTTTGATACAGATACAACTAAAAGCAAAGAAAAAAGTGGCTAGTTAACCGTTTTCCTTTTCCTTTATGGACATCCCATTTAACTCACTTTTTCCTTACTGAGTTGATTTAATTGATTTGCTGTGCAGTTAGAAAGACACTAAGGGAGTGTTTAAGAAGCCAAATCCTGCTTGACAGAGCCCTGCAGGCCAACAGAGGGTATTCAGGGCCTGAGGGGTGTGTGACAACTGACCTAAGGCTTCACGTGCTCTTGTGAGATTACACAACTGTTGCCCATTGTAAGAGTGTAGAAGGTTATTATCTGTACGTCTCTAGTCTCATTCTTCAATCTTCAGTTATACTTTCATTTTCCTTCAGACGGTGCTTATTCCCAAGAATAATGCTGGAAAATAATTGGACAAATCACCATTTATGGTTTAACTTCAAACATTGCCCTTGCATTATTTGAGTTTTGTGAGTTCAAAAAAGTTGGCAGCCACTGACACGCTCTCACAATCCATTTTCTGAAGTTCCATCATAGTTGCTGAGAACCACATAACTATGGCTTCAGCTTTCATCTCTCTTTTTGAGTGAGTGTGGGTTGGGGGAAGAGGAGGGAAGCTGGAAGAAGTGGTAAATGGAATCCAACAGATCTGGGGTCAGATCCTGACTTTGCTACTTATTAGCTTTGTGACTGTGGCCAAGTTCTATCTTTGAGCTTCCGTTTCCTTAACTGTAAAATGAGGCTAATACACTACAGTGTTGTGGGGAGGATCAAATGAATTAAAATACATGAATTTCGAAATATGTAAAGAATCAAATAGCATTTCCAAAATTGTATTTAATTACACCATTTCTTTGAAGAAAGTATTAAATACGTGTGGGAATGGTTACATACTATGCTTCTTTTTTGGTGACCAGCACATTAAAAGCCCTAAAACAGTCCTGTCCAACAGAGCTTTTTGCAATGATGAGAATGTTCTAGAACAAATGCTGTCCAACATCATAGCCATTAGCCACATGTTGCCATTGAGCACTGAATTGTGGCTACAGCATCTAAGGAATTGATTTTTTTCTTTTAATTTTAATTATAGTTAATATTAAAATAGCCACACGCGGCTAGTGCCTTCTGTATTGGACAATGCCACTCTACAAAGATTTGTGGTTAGAAAATACATTTGTTTAATTCAACCCCATGAAGCTCGAACTCATTTGTTCACGGATGTGTGTGTGTGTCTGTTTGTGTTTAACATCTGTTAATATGGCTTTAGTTCCCAAGTTGGAAAATGTTGCACTGCAGAGTCTGTCTTCACTAACACCCCTCTCCCTGGCCTCCAAACTTGCTGCAGGCCCATAAAACAATTTCTCCATCCCATCCCCTGGGCACACAACCCACATGGCAGAAGAGAGCGCCTCTGCCAAGAATCAGTGTTACGTTCCAGCAAAGCAACATTCTGGCCAAACTTCATATTTTTAACTTTTGCCATAAGGAAATTAAAGTTCTTGGAGGGAATTCTTCACTTCCAACTGTTTTTCAACAGCAGGTAACGCTTCTGATTCACAAGGCTGTGAGTACCGTTTGAACTTGGTCAGTGGCAGTCACCTTGCTGTGATGAAATTTTAAAGTGAGCATAATGGTATCCAATTAAATATAGTTTGAGAAGCACAGGAAAAGTTAGTCCTATTAGGCTAAGTGTTATCAAAAGCAGGTAGTGAGAAGCATTGCTCATCTTTAAAATATGAGGCCATATCCTATTGTCTTAATCCTAGATTTACATTTCTGCCAGTTTCTGTATATTCCATCAATAAAAGATTAAGCGGCAAATAAACTGGGACTTAATTAAGGAGATAATGGTGCAACATTTTATTTATTCATGAGCTTCATTGGCCCAGTTCAATCTTCCACTTAGAAATTCAGTCCTTTAATACCAACAAAGTATAGCCTTTTCCAGCTCAATTATTAAGTATCAATAGTCTTTACTGGTAACAGTTTCAAGTAATTTCAAATAAGGGTAAGGAAGTTAAACATTAAAACAATAACGAAATTCTCCAAGATTCCAGAAAGAGAGCCAAAGCTCCAATCTTGGCTCATTAGGTCAGCGGCCAACTCGATTATACAAACGCCTCCCAGAGCCTGAGGAGGTGATGGAGAAAACCGAGGGACAACCAAGCGGCCCTGTGCTTCCTCCTCCACTGAGAGTGTTTCCTGGGAGGAGAGCATCGTGGCCAGCCACTGGAAACAGGGCTTGACTCCTAGAAAAGTCCTTCAGAAGACTCAGAGCCTGGCCCAGGAAAGAGTCCCACAGAAGACGAGGGAAAGATGCCCTTCTTTGACAATGGACAGCCAGCTTCTTTGGGTTTGAGGTCTGAACTTGAAGGCTTTCCATAGGGCCCTTTATTATCTTTACAGAGAAGCAAGGAGCCTTATATCCCAAAAAAGTCCTAAAAACAGCAATAAAGGATGGAGGTGGTGCTCTATAGAAAGGAGCACAGAGGAGCAGGTTTGGAGGGAAGAGTTTTGGAGATCTTGTTGATGACACTGTGCGGTATAGATGGGTGTCAGTCATCAAATAAGTTTGGGACATTTTGTAACTAAATTTACAACAGTGCTCGGAGAGCACAGTGGTTAAGAACACAGGCTTGGGATCAGACAGAGCTGAGTATGAATCCCAGGTCTATCACCTCTAGCTGTGTAAACTTGGGCAAATTACTTAACATCTCTGACCCTCAGTTTTCCCATCTGTAAAATGGGGACAACAAGAGCATTGACCACATGGGGTTGCTGTGAGGATGAAATGATGGGCATAAAGCACTCAGCGTGGTACCAGGACGAGAAACTCCAGCTGTTGCTATTATTGGCAAAATTAAGGCTCTCAGAGATCCTATGGAAAAGAAACTTGCCGAGTTTGTTTTAACACAACGTTTCCCAAACTTATTTGAGCATTGGATGGATCTCCTCTCGTGTTGGAGGAAGTCACAGGGGGGTGCATCTAATGATATAAAACGTCAGTTTTGTGTGCAGTGCAGGTGACTCCCCAGCCCTCTCCTTGATCAGCCTGGATGCCCTTCCGTGAAAGCAAAGAGGAATTTGCAAGCATGAGCAAGCACTGAGAGAGACTCCCCTGAGAGAGGCACAGTGATGACTGACTGCCAGGAGACAGAAATGCCTTGCCTTTCTGTCTCTTCCCAGGTCGAAATAACTTACACTTGGACACCTCTTTCAAGGCAAATGAAAAACAAATAGCACATCACAGCCCCAGGAACGTGCCTCCTGAACCCACGGGCACAGGAGGGAAAGCACTGGGGGATCTTGCCAGACAAATATGAGAACCAGGGGAATCAATGCAATGGAAAAAGATGCATTAGAAAATCTCGACCTTCCTCTGGTGTGCGTGGCAGGTGTTCCTTTCATAACAAGAGGACACAAAATGAAGCTTCAGATATGGAAAGCCAAGAAATCAGATTCCACGTGAACATGTGTGGATAGATAGTCTCCCAATGCACATTTCTGATAGACTTCTCCATCATCTGTCACCGCACTCAGAGCTGACCTCCTGGCCCATGAGCAGGTCTAATGATGAAACCAGAGAACAGCTAGTCTTCAGTGGCAGGTTGATTAGGTAGGGGATGCAGTAAGGCATCCTCTTTCTCGCCGTCCTCCAAAATCTCCTTTTCAAACACTACGTCTTTTTTTTTCTGAACTAGTTAGAGGGGTTAACACGGTTCTCCCCCAGAAGAAAAAAATAGTAGAAAACATTGACCTACAAAAACTAGGGCTCTGGAAAAAAAGCACAAACTTCCATGAATAAGGTCTGAGGATCCAAGTTGATAACTCTGTACTGTGTGATTGAAATTTGCTAAGAGAGTAGAAAAATGTTCTCACCAAAAAAACCCCCACAAAGATAGATATGTGAGGCGATGGATGTGTTAATTAATTTGATGGGACGGGGGCATTCACAATGCATACATACATCAAATCATCACATTGTCCGCTTTAAATATCTTACAATTTTATTTGTCAATTATACCCCCAAATTGAAAAAAAAACCCAAAAAACCCAAAACAGGGCACTTGAGAACAAGGACATCTGACAAGGAAATCAGACATTTAACATGAAACTCATTCGCTATGAAACCTGTCCTTCTAGAACTTTCCTGAATTCCAAACAACGACATCACAGTTTTTTTTTTCAAGAAATACACATTTCCTAACTGCAGGGTGGAAGGCAGGGCACTGCTAAGGGCTGAGAGCATGGGGCAGAACACATCCACAGACTTGCACCGCGACTGCAAGCATTCGATGGACTAGGACATGCCATGGGGCCACAGCACACCCAAACCAAAGGAGGGACGGCTGAAGCTCTAAAGCCACTGCCAGGCAGGAGGAGGATATTGCTCACACTGCAGCAGCCACAGCCATTCCCGGTCACATGAAGCACACCCAAACAGTAAGACATACCGCTGGCGGTCCCCGTACCACTGCCCGAGCCAGGTCCGGGGGACGAAACCACAGTCCTGTAGGTGGGTGGTGGTGGGGGAGGTGGAGTTGCTCTCTGTCCCAACCCAAAATCTTTAGGAGATGAGATTGTTTCTAAGTAATCATCTTTAATGAAGGTCTGCTCAGTGACTTTCTTCTGGACTTCTTCTAAATTGAGCGGTGATGGTACACTGCGAGGAGGCCCAGGAGGCCCTGGGGGGCCCGGGGGGCCTGGGGAGCCCGGAGCTGGGGAGTCATCTGGGTTGTCTGATGCAGCTGGTGGGGACACCACCTTTTCTCTTGGACTCAACTCTGGAGTAACATGTTCCGGGGACGTATCAGAAAAATGGACCCACTTTTCTTCGGCATTAACAGCAACAGACTTGGGAGACAACACTGGACCAAAAATGCTGTCCAAGTCATTGATTGACGGTAGCTTTTCAATTTTGACCTCTGTGGCTGACTGGTCACTTCCTGTGGTTAAAGTAGGTGATTTTAAACTTTGACTTTGTAAATATTATTTGTATGGGGCAGGGTTGGGAGGGGTGAGGCAAAGCCTGGTAATAGATTGCCTGCTGAGGTGCCATGGTGGGCATACGGCACAATGTAAAACTATCTTGATTGGACCTGGAGCTGAACCCGAGGGGAGAGTGCCTTGCCTCCATAATGTGAGCACCATCTTTCTATGCTGCCGTTTACCCTCGTGCAGGTGAGCACAGCTACTTCTCCCATGATGGGAGGCGGGCAGCATGCTACTGCTCCCAAAGGCTGCTCTCACGGGTGGGAAGTGGGATGATGTTGGGAGGCAGCATCAGGTTCACAGAGAAGCAGAGACTCTGGAACTGTGGATTTCAGAAGGTAGGTCCCTCTTGAAAATCTGGCCTACTGCAATACACACGACACAGTCAAAAAAGGACTGATTGCTGGAAATCTCCCTCATATTTGATAAAGATTGCCTCCTTCATCATATTAAATGAAAATCTTTGGTGAAACCAGTTATAATATCTGTTAGTTTAAAAAATTATCACATCATAATTAGCTGTATATCCTCCCCCTTTAAACACACCAGAAATACAGTACATGGATTATTTAAAGAGATATCCCCAAACATCTACTTACAAACACACACAGACAGACCCCGCACGTAACGTACACACAGATTGTCGAGAAGACATTTACTATTTATTAGAACTGTTACATATATACCTGTTTAATAGGGAACAAAACTATAAAGGTAATTTGTAATTTATAATTCCTTTTCTCGTCAAGTCTAACCTGTTAACATAGTATGCATATCTACGACAAATACTTATCTCACGAAGCCCTGAAACAGAAAAGTCTCTGCTTTGCTTGACATTAGCATCAGCTAATCCTTTTGAATTCTCATCAGTAATAAGAGAAAAAAATTAAAAGCTGTATCTTCTACAGCTTGGCAGAAAACACTTGATAACAGCTGCAGTGTGAGGAAGTGCCTTTTTTTTTTTTAAACTGAGGTTATGCAAATTAGAAATTGCTACCTGAACAATTGCAAGGCACAAGCAGAAGCCACTTTACCTTTAAATAACCCTTTGGCTATAAGAAGGGCTTGAACTTCCGTATTTCACTTTTGAGAGAAGTTATCCTTCAAGGCTCCCAGACTACAGGTAAACGAGGTGGCAGTTTACATGACCCATAGTATTTATAATTTTGTCGCTGGTAGATTTATTTATATGTAACATATTTATGGAAATACGGGGAGCCAAAATGGTTTGAACCTGCAAAGAACTTTACCTATGACACTCTGGATGACTCTCTGTTGGGTCTGAGTCAATATAAATCTCACCCCTGAGTATGTCTTGCATTTGCTCTTGTTGATAAATTCTCCACTATGTAGCTATCAAACTCACCAGGCTGCATAAATACCAAAGGATGAAGCTGCAACAGAATTCCAAAGGTGATGAACCACACTCTAAGGGCCCAGACACACAGAATAGTGATGACTGCTTTTGACTGGCTAGCCCAGTAGGAATAGGTAGATTATAAATTGTACGAATTCACAGTATTGATTTTAAGAGAAGTTAAAGATGTGCCTTAGAAATGATCTGTCTACAGGCATGCATATTTATCGTCTTTACACATCTCTTTGCCATGGGATAATAAATACTTTAATGATTATTGGGAAAAAATTCCCTACCACCCAAGCTTACCCATATGCTGCTCTTCCTAGGGACCATTTTAGGTCTTTGGAGACTAGACCATTTTAATTCTAGAAAAAAATTTATCAGTTCTTGGAAAAATACAAATTGTGCCTCGAGACTTTTAATTTGTAAACCATTAAAATGAGATCCAATGAAGTGAGATGTCAATTAAGCAACGACTTCTGATATTGAGATGTTTTTTTCTTTCACTTCACAGGTAAATGTGGCCCTCATTCAACAAAATTATACAGAGTAAAAATTAGTTGAGAAAGTGAACCTTTTTGTGAAATCTGGGAGTGATACCTTAAAAGAAGTCTGCATAGTAAATTGTAATGGAAGTAAAGCTACACGCAAACACTTTTGGCAAAGATTCCATCACGTTTAGCCTGGCCTACAGCTTCTGACACGTCCAGGGCATGCTGAGGTCCAGGGCCACTGCTGATGGCCACATCATCCCAGAGCAGAAAAAACTGAAGCTTACCTGGTCCAACTGTTAAGGGGGAGCCTGTTCGGGGTGGGGTGGCTGGTACATTTTTTGGAGGCAGTGGTGGAGGTGCTGCAAAGGGAGGAGAAGGAAGGCATTATTGGTCACTTTCTCCCTAAGTTACACGATATTCTGTAAATAAGCGTGAATTTGGCTTTCATTCATATTCCTGCTATTGGAAATGCAATAGCCATTAATGGTCTCAATTTTTTTAAGTTCAAAACTAAGGACCCATTCGGATTCTTCCATTTTGTGATAACGACAAGAATTTGTCAAAAGAATGTCAGACAACAACAATAACAATATCACCATTTCATTCATTCATTCCTTTATCTGACAAATCTCAAGTGACAACTAAGTTGTACATCTGGTACCAGGAACTAGGGCCATAGGGTTTAATAAAAGGGGCCTCTGCCTTCAAGGAATTGATAACTGACTGAACAATATCACGTCCACAGTCTGGGGTCTGTTGGAGGAAATGAGAACAGCCTGTGTGGGGGTTCAGGTGAGGGATTTTTAATATGGTCAGGATATTATTGGCTGGATTGGGTCTGGAAAGATTTCTCAAAGTTGTACGTCTGAAATGTTAGTATCCTTTTGAAAGTCTGAAGCAAAATGATTTGGGTCAAGGAAGAATGAACAGATTGCCTTGGTAAAAATAATGGCTAAAAAATCCTCCGAGATAGAAGTTTTGTCTTACAGCCACCACCCAGAGATTCACCCTTGCGAACTGGACTTGTCATTTTGTGGGCAAAGTTAGGAATTCCTGTTTCAATAGGTACATTTTTTTCTTATTCTTTCTTTAAATGAATGTTTTCTTCTCACTGGCCATATCTGGTATATTTGAAGACTTCACACTAACCTCCTAAACCAGCCCCGAGTTCATCTGTGAGTCTGAATGTGGCCCAGTCTTTCGTAACCTAAATGCAGAGCGAGTCAGCGGGTCACTAGCTGAAGAGCTCTCACCAGTACCTGCTGTCTGTCTGCATTAGAAAGAGCCCCTTTGTCATTTCTCCCCCACCCAACTCTAGTTATTTAATGTTAGAGAGCACACTATCCTTCCACACAACAGGCATCACTAATAGCCGTCATTCTAAAGCCCAGGGATTTGTGGTCCGAATCTTAGCTATGAGCTTCTGAAAACTAGAACTCAAATGGACCATGTTTTCCCATCGACGTTAAGAGTCAGTCAGGGGCTCTGTTTCTGGTTACGGATCTCTGCAAAAATTGAGATCACAATCAACAAGAATCATAAAAACCAATAAAATGGAAAGGCTAATAACTTAAAATAGTAAACGTATGCTGCAACAACGAACTGAGCAGAATTACACAATATACATCAATTTTACAACAGCCTCAGCTGTGTTAAGTGTAAACCACAGCACATAAAACTCATAAAATTCTAAAATACCAATGGTTGGACTTAGAATCAATACATCATCTACACAAACATTTCATTTGTGTACTTTCTTGGCATTCAGGAAGAGTTTTCTAAGAATAATTTGGATAACTCAGGTCTGTAAGGAAAGCTTTTCAAGGAACTTAGAGCATTTTTACTGGCTTTATTTCCCAGCAGCATGGAGAAATATTCAAAATCATGCCACTGGGGTTCAAATCCTTTCAAAATAAGTCTTTGAAAGTTCAGAAGTTTTACAAAGGTTGTTGATAATGCTGGTTTTCCTATCCATTTTATGAGAGAAATACCGTTGGAAAGACTGGATCGCATGGTTTTATAGCAATATTCCCAACAAGTAACCCTTGGGCCTTTGATTAGGAACCCCCATGAAGTTTTTTTGTTTTTTGGGTTTTTTTGGTGAGGAAGATTAGCCCTGAGCTAACATCTGTTGCCAATCTTCCTCTTTTTGCTTGAGGAAGACTGTCACTGAGTTAACGTCTGTGCCAAACTTCCTCTATTTTATGTGGGATGCCACCACAGCACGGCTTGATGAGTGGTGTGTAGCTCCATGCCCAGGATCTGAACTGGCAAACCTTGGCTGCCAAAGTGGAGCACACGAACTTAACTGCTACGTCACCAGGCCTGGCCCCCACCATGAGTATTTTTAAGACTAAGAAGCAGAGCCCTGGGGAATGCTGAAATGGAAAAAGCATTAAGTGGTCTGTACGTGAACCTTGTGAAGCGAAAATGCTCTCTGGGTCCCCCCTTCACCTCCAAACCCTTTGAGAGCCTATCCTCCTCACAAGGGCATTTTGGGAGTGCTTTCCATCTACCATGGGAAGTCTACTGAAATGAGAACTCCGTAAATCCGTCAAACAAGTGGTTCCACTGAATGAGCCATCCGTTCAGTCCAAACAGGCCCACCCACTGCAGGGGAGGGGCTATGATGAGCTTCAGGACCTCCTGCCCCAGCCACCTGGAGTGGGGAAGGAGGCATGCCAGAATAAGCAGGGCTGATGGCTCAGCTCTGAGACAAATTTGCCCTGCTCTCCTGTCTCAGCTTCTTTCCACCACATACGGTCTTTCCTCTCACTCTTCAATTATCACTCTTTCCTCTCAATGTGTCCTTTCTAGCCTAAGCAGCCTCAGTTGTTCTGCTGGACTAGCAGAGGCCACATCTGACTTGCCACCTCTGTGTTGTGTTATCACTCCACCCTGGAGCACAGTAGGTTCTTTAGCTTACTTGCTTCTCACTCTTATAGATACATAGCAAATGGATGAATGAGTGAGCCTGTGGGATGTCAGGACAGGCTGTGGTTCAAAGTTAACAGTTTTACTTTATTTGTTAGGCTGCCTTGAGAACCTACCGTAGGCCCCTTCAACTCTAAAGCCTGTTAGGATAACGTCTTTTCTTGACATCATAAAGTCCAAATGTTGCCCACATAGACTTTCTAAGAGTTGCCTCATTTCACGATGCAGACAGACAGTAAAATGAGTCACTTATTTTTCCAGACAGAGCAGACACATAACTTACTTCCAGTGGGAAAAGGTCTTGTTAACTTTGGCGACTCGACGCTTGGATTAATTGGCTGGCCTGAACCCCATATCTCAGGCTGATCTAAAATAACTGGAAACATAAAAAGAAAATTTCCCAGGGTGAGTCCAAAAAAGAGACGCCCAATTTTAGAACTTGAAATTTCAATTTAAGGTTGAACTTCACAAACTTATTTCCCTCTTGCCTCAGTACTAGCAAATTAATTTAGGAAGGTGCTGCTCTTCAGCCTTTCCAGGCAGAGAATGGAAATAGGAGTGAGTGGGGGTGTGAGTGCACGGGAGGTGTCTGTGTGTGCACGTCCAGCTAAATAAAAACTTTCAAAATGGAGTGTCTGCATTTTCCTCCCAGTTGGTCACTTAAGGACATTCTGAATGTCAGGACTTGTAGTGGCTCCATTTCTGGCACCATTGGAAAATCCGGGCATTAATCCCATAGATGTTGTTTTAAGTTGATTATTTAAAGTTTGCTATGAATACGCTTTAAAAATGCAAATGCCTGGTTTCTGTACAGTGATTCCGATCTTTAAAAGATCTTACAGATTCTTTAAATAAACCTTTTACAGCATCATAAAAAGGAATTAAATTATTCTAAAAATGTTTGGTGAATATCTTAAGAGAACCAGAAAAATAAACAAATGCTTAGACATCTAAAGTAAATGAGGGCAATCAGGCATTGGGCCTAATGACACCGAATCTAACGTTTCTTCTGTTTCTTTTGTCTCCTGCTTTTGATTTTTTTATTGCTATGGTAACAATGTAATTAACTAGTTCTTCTGAGCACCTATCATAATGCCAGGGTCTATGTAAGCCCTGCTTGTAATTCATTATGTTGTAAAACACAGGCTGGGAGGTTGGTCCCATGTGGATATGAATCCAGTTTCCACACTTGCTGTAGGACCTTGGGCAAGTCATTCAACCTCTGAGCTTACCTTCCTTCAATGTAGAGATAAGGAGAGCCACCTCTGAGAGGTACCAAAAGGATGAAAGGAGGTAATGCATATAAATATAATGTATATCAAAATGCATATAAAACACAACACAAAGCTAGTAGCTATTGTATATTTTAATCCTCACAATACCACCACGTGGTTAATATTGGAACCATTTTCAGGAGAGGAAACCAAAGACAAGAGTGATTAAACACCTTGCCTAAGGGCACACACGGTGAAAATAGAGCTAACTATCTCTCCTAAGAACTGTTTTCTATTTTGCATATCAGGTTTCCATACAGTTGCGGAATTCCTTTAATGGGCAGATTCAAATGCAACAAATCAAATCCCGCCTTCAGTCACTAGGCAATCAAGTTATTAAACGCGAGATTGATCACAGGTGAGCTAATAAGATAGCTGATGGCCTCACTGGAGGCCACTTTTACATAGGGATTCTAAGTTGCAGACGTTTAAATTACTGAAGGAGTATTCAGGGATGTTCCAGACACGTTTTCCTGTCATTGAAAAATATTCAGATGCGGCTGACTGCTAGCTGTCTCGCAGCACTCATTCTCCTTTTCTTCTATAGGCGCAGAGTTTTAGCTGGCCAGATGGCACAAATTCTCCCCAGTGGGCTCTGGTTGGACGTGAAGTACATCTCTCCCAGATTCTGCTCTTAGAAGAGTTGGCAGTGAGTTATTTTGGCCCTTCCCTCCACCCTCCTTTCTTCTGACTGGGAGATGCTGAGAGCTGGAGCAGCCCCCTTGAACCTAAAGATGAAGGCCACACGTTGAGGATAGCAGAGCCACCCTCCAGTTGTACATCGTTTACTTTGAGACTGTTAACATGAAACAGAAATAAAATTCCATCTTATTTAATTCACTGCACTTTGGAGTCTCTTTGCTACTGTAGCTGAGCCTGGTCATTGTGCTTTCAAGTCTTGTTGTCCTTAACACTAAATTTAATTTCCTTCACAAATGGGCCCTAGAAAAATAACATTTTATTATACATATACACCATAGTGTTCATAAATCAAATGATTTTTATAAAATCATTCCATATTACCAAACACAGCTATTGGAGATACAGGTATTGGACATAAATACATTTCAGGAATAGATTAGAAAGAGATAATGATAATAGTAATAGATTATAAAGATTATATTTAGAGATTAGATTATAAAGAGTTTCATCTATGTCAGCAAGGTATCCATTATTTACAGCCATTCCAAAAAAGATGGTTAATTTTAAAAAGTTAAATATTTAATTCTAGGAATGAATATTTAATAGGTAAACCCAACAATAATGGCTGAAATTATATTTCTCCCATACATTTTATTTCTAAGATGCTAAATGATTCCAGGTCATTTCTGAGCCTTGAGCCTGCAAACCGTGTTTGCTATGTGAGCAAGCCAACTGACACCTCCACTGAAGAGGTGGACAAGAGAGTAAACGTGGTCAGGGAGGCTAGGTCACAAGGACAGTGACCATGCTGGGAGCTTGATGGTCTGGCATCACAATGATGGCTGTTTGGCTCACGGAGCACTGACTCCCTGACCAGTGATTTGTATAGATTTGCAGTAATTCTTACTGACCTCTTTTGAGGGATGAACTTGTTAGCTATTAGATATTTCTAGAAATAAAGTTTCAAATCCTAAGATACTAGAGGTTTGCGAACTAAACTCCTGTGCTGATAAGACACCTAGATCAAAGCTTTTTTTTCCTTCACATGAGTATCTGATGATGCATTAAAAATAACACACATACATTTACTCTAGGTGCACTGTACTTTAATGAAAAGATAAACAAATCTATAGATCTACAGAGTTTTCTTACCTTCCGTCTTCTGTTCATCAAAAGCTGATTCTAATGGTGGGCCAAACAGGGGAGCGAGGGCCACAGTGTCATCTGGAGGCTTTTTGCTAAACCACACACATTAAGGCAAAACATAGAGAAAGGGCGTATTAATGCTAAAAAAAGATACGCCGGCTTTCAAATACTTTTCACGGTAAGGCAGATGTGTGTGTGTGCACTCATGTGTGTACATATGTATTCACACAAACTCCCCCAGGGCTGGAAAGTATATGTTAGGAGGTCACATGTGTTATGGACACAAGAATTGGTAGGAGATAAGATCCCTGGTTCCCAATGGGGGCACAAGGAGCTGGTCCAACAGAAATAAGTTGAAGCAGAGAATCTTTCAAGCATCATGATTCTCTCTACCTGGAAGAGATAACACTAGAGATAACGGTTTGCTGCCAAGCAGCTTCCTCTCTTAAGATCTCAAAACCCACTTACATCTGTCTTCACCACATCCTGTGTCGTCGTTAATGCAGTTCTTGATTAGTGAAAGTCAGACATAGGGGGGTTAAGTGACAAGCCACCCTGAGAGTTTGTGTTTGAATAAGACCAAGGTCTACCAGCTTTCCATTCCACCACCCTCCCCCTGCACCCAACAGACTAGTTATAACCTCCTAATACCTTAACACAGCACATCTCAGAAAGAGAAGAATATTGAGAAATCGGGGGAAACAAGGGAATAAGTTACACACTTTTCCTAGTTATTAAACAAAAGGCTGCATGATCTTCTCCATTTCATCCCCAGACCTGATTCCTGTCATGGATCCTAGTAAATTCTGTGTGTGGTGTGAGTTAAGAGGTGAAGAGGAGACAGACGAGTTGGAGAAGAAGGGAAAACTAAAAGGATCTAGCCCTTAAATAGAAATAGCAGGGTTTTTTGGGAAAACAATGTGCATTTGCACAACACTTACTTAACTCAAAGAAAACACATGTAAAATACGTTTTGCTAAAAACAAAGATCAAAATCAAAGATATGTTTGGTGTGCAGCAGGTAGAATATATCACAAAATTATACCCAACAGGCTACTGTCCAGAGGGCAATGTAATCATATTTCGGGTCAGCATTCCAGACACCAAAAGACCTCTTTATGCAGACCTTTAACCACTCGTTAGTGAGGCGACCACACGTGATAGACAGTTACTCTAGATGACGACACTGCACTCCCTGAAGTCTCCCTCCACCTGTGCTTACAGGAAATGAGAACACATTTGGACCATCCATGGACGCACACATTTGAGCAGGCCCCTTATTAATAGGAGCTGAGAGTTTAGCCCAAAGATTTGCTGAATTATTAACTGTGTCTGATGCCTTGCAAAAAACTCAGCTGATGTCTTTCCTGCTCACCTTATAAGTTCTGGAGTCGGTGTGGAACGTCTGGGTCTTGCTACTTCTTCACCTGATGCATAGGACAAAGGAACTTTTTAGGCACATTTTTGCCATTCACTTCTGGCATGTCTTAGAGCTATGTTTGGAAACACTTAGAGATTTAAGTCCCATCAACAAGCAACTCAACATGAAAACTTTGCAAAACAAACCCTCTCCCCTGGCAAGGCAAAAGCCATATATTAGGCATATGTAGCAGCATTTTCTCTGGCATTTGTAAACCCTAATTAACCAAGGAACTACCATGATAAGGCATCAAACAGAAGATTTGCATACTGCAGAGTTTAGTGGAATAACGTGCCATTCTTCGAATGTCTGCTGCCTTGATCAGTTCTGCTTCCCAATTACCATAAGAGAATACTAAGCCAGGCCATATGTACACAGTACATGAATCCAGCATTCTCTGCCTGTTCTTTTCTTAAAATGCCAAGAAAATGTTATACCTTTAACTATGAACCATGAATTTAGAATTCCCTAGAATGTGTTGTATGCAGCAGAGGAAAATCATGCCCTCTGTATATTATAACCTACATCATATCACCTTGGTTGACTAAAATTTTCTTATCAAATAACACAAGAGTGGGTAAGTTGCATCTACCTTCAGTTCCTTCTTCCCTGTTCCTCTCTCCATCCTCATCAATAAACACACATTGGATTAAGTTCATTTCTAAAGTCAAATGATACAGCAAGAGCTGACAAATAATAGCAATGTTTTTCTAAAAACATTCATTTTCAGAATTTAAACAGGAATCATTCAGAAACCACAGAGTCCCTTTATCATTACAAGATTTCTTTGCTGCAGAAATAAACATTTGTAAGCCTTAAAAATCAAGCCCAAGAGTGTATAATTCAAATGCATATATGCTCCAAGGTCCAAGGGACTATTCCTTCTTTTAGATCAGACTCCACTTCTGGTGGCTAGGATATACTTACTGGATAAGTTCCTTTTAATTGCACCCTAGAATTAGAAATAGACACTATAAGGTTTAAGACCACATATTTGTTATGTACAATATGTATATTTCTGTCAATGCAATGAAACTGAACTCAAAGAAATGCAGACAGGAAAAATGAAATTTTTCTCAGAATTGCATTCCAGTTGGATATGGTAGATACACACATAAAAATCAATTTTTTATTTTACTCAAAGATTACAGAGAGGAAGGGAGGGTAAGTCTTCTGAACCGAAATACCCCTTACCTGGGTAGACTTGGTAAATTAAAGTAAATACTGAATAGTCTATTAAAAAGAAAAAACCCTTGAAATCCAGCAGACAAAAATGTAAACTCAAGTTTAAGCTACGTTTGACGTTTGAAAATTACAGAATGTATTAGGAGTACTGTCTGCTCTTATCCGATGGGGTCCACAAATTGTTAGCAGAAACAATCATTAGTTTACTAATGTATTTTTAAAGATATAAGTGGCAAATGCTAAAGAGAAGGAAAACTGGGAGGCATTGCCACTGAATGAGCCGTTTTATTCAGGAAGCAGGGGAACTCCATCCCCCCCACTGGCCCTCCCCACCCCCATTTCTTCCACTTGCCTGCCACTCAGCCCACCAATCTGCCAGTTGGGAGTCATTCCTTTAGCCCAGTAGCATTGTGATACTACTGGAACGCAAATAGCTTGGTAGGAATGATCTGAGAAGGTCTTTCGTAGTTTTTACAGTGCCCTAGCAGAAACTTATTCCCATAACAGAAGGATTAATTAAAGTTTTGAATCAAAATCGCTATGAAAGATTCTTATCATGGGGTGCTACCAGAAAAGAAGACCCGGGGAAGGATGGCACCATGAGCCTGTCTCTGGAGAATGCCAGGGGTGGACTGGGGGTGGGGAAAGTGGAAGCATAAGAAAGTTTTCCAAAGGCTAGGACCATGAGTTTGGTGGGTAGTCACCAAATATGCAGTTTTTTCCTACTTTCCTACTCTGGTGAAGGCTCAATCTGGTGCTGACACATACGTTTTCTACTCTCAAACGATAACATCAGCCACTCAGGACAAGAAGTAACACCTCTGACAGACCGAAGGAAGCTTCTCTCCCTCTTTCCTAAGGATTCACCAAATATTCTGTCCCATTTGAACTCATTTATGAGAGAGGACTTGATTCAGTCTGAGCAAGGAGCCATTAGGTGTTGTCTAGTGGGTGGCCTGATCTCTCAAACTATATTTTCTGATTTGTCTCACCTAATAATGCAATCTGTCTGTGTGTACTGTATAGAAAATTATTACATTATTAGTAATAACTTTTAAAATAAATAAATAACATTTATTCTTTTGATAAATACTTTAAAATGTTCAATTAAATTCCTTATGTATATTTAAATGAATACAAAGTTATTTTAAATAAATACGGTCATCTAAATTTGCTACCGTCATGGAGGGAGTTTGGATATCGCTTGAGTTTTGGGAAATGAGACTGTAGACAAAAATAATAAGGGAACAAATTGTTTAAATGGAGTTAAACTTCTTTTCTGTGTTATGGAGGCTCAGATAATCAGATTTTTATTAATAAGGGCTGAAGGAAAAGATACAGGGGCTCTAGTTCCGAGAGGTCAATCTCAAGATTGGCACTGAGGGAACAGGACCCACTGAGTATTGTGGGTGAAATCCAGGAATTAGGGGACCCAGGGGCTGTACTGAGGATCTTTTGGTCTCTCTGTCCTACCCCTTTTACTAAAATGAAATACTCATGAAACCAAGAAAGGTACAGAGCTTCTTTTGTATTCATTGATTTCCAGGGTATCAATTCATTCCACAGATATTTATTGTTGAGAGGCACAATAAATGAGAAGGCCCTGTAACATTTTTATTAAACATGCCTCATGAATGAAGAATCACCAGTTTAGTGCAGGCAAGACATGGCAGAAATATGCAAGAAAACTCTGTTGTTTAGAAGTTAGGAAGAATAAAATAATATCGGTTTCAAAAGGAACAGATGTTTGAACCATCAGCAGCAAGTCAGCAGCAACAGAAAGAAAGTCCCACTGTCGGGCGGATCCGGCACACAGATCTTTCTGGCCTTGATGTTGCTGCGTGACAAATCTAGAACAAGGTGAAGGTGACGTCGACCACACAAACCACATTCAGGAAAAAAGCCCATTGGCTTCAAAAACCTTCTCCTCACGAAGTGACCACACTTTCCTCCTCTCAATGATTGTCCTTATATGTATATTGTGAATAAATTTGCTTCATTTTGAATTAGCTCATTCATTCTTTTTCCTTAAAAAAAAAAAGAGTGACGTCATAATCTGAGATGCCGCCTGACCGCTGGGTTGGAATCATCCACACCTGAATAGCAGTTTTTGCATCTTTGATCCTCAGCTATGTGGTTTAAACAGAGAAGCACCAGCTTGTCAGCGGAGGCAGAGTACTTGCCTCAGACAATAATTGGTTAATTGAATTGGCACAGACCTAGGGACTTCTCAGAGGGGGATGTTTTCAGTTCCATTTCTGTCAAGGGACCCACTGGGCAGGTGGCGGTTGTTTCAAACATAGCCAAGACTCTTCTTTTTATTGTTTTAAATTCATCACACTCTTCAACCTGAGGAAAATGACTGAGATTTCCCTTTGAACAATGCAAACTAAATACTGATTTGTCTTCAGGGATGAAATTTAGAATTAGGTGACAGCCTAGGCATATTGACTTGGAATCGTCTTCTCCTCCCAAGATGGAAATTATGATCATGTATTATTATGCATCAGCGTATACTGACCAAGGTTAGTTATGGTCCAGGGACATATTTTGAATTCAGGCTTAAAAAGCATGTGGCTTAAAAAATACTTTCTTAATTTCTGTATAGTTTTCTTATTCTTTATTATCACTTTGCTAGAAACTTCTATGGTGTTTTCTGACCAATCTAAACACACACACACACACACACATTTTTCAAATTTAGCACTAGGAGTTGAGATTCCTATGTATTAATTTAGTTTGTTATGGAAAAGTGCTCTGATAATCCTAAAATATGCTCTTGCCACTTACAGGACCAGAGGCTTCCAACCAGTAAACCTAATTCATCTGCCTCATTCATATCGGGTTACTATAAATTTAACAGAAAGCCAACCTGGCCACCTGGGCTTGGCAGCAATTTTCTCTATATATTTAAGGTAAAATGTTTAAGGTAAAAATGGTTGAGAGTTCTTACCGGGCTGCGCCTCTGTGATCAGCAAAAAGGAAGAGAGAAGAGACACCTAGTCAGAGAATGATGGCTCAGTCAACAGGCTGGGTAACAGAAGACGTCATACACAGCTACCAACATATACTCCAAGCAATGAGGCCAAAGGAAGACAGGTGGTCATTGTGTTTGTGGCTTATTTAAATCATAGGAAGGTTTTGGAGAACCTGAAAGAGAATCTCTCCATGGTATAATGACTTTGCTAATGGGGATGTACCAGCTTCAGTTACGTGTACACGAGAACAAGGCAGAAACTTACAAGAAAACCCTACTGACAGCTTTTAATGTCTCGTCATAAGGGGTTTTCCCCCAGATTATTTGGGGAGGAGGGTTTTAGAGAATAATACGGAGAAAACTATTTCCCGCACACAACAGAGAATTAGCAAACACTGTAGACACAACACATTTCCACCTAATTAGGGCCTAAAGGGAACATCCAAATATCAAGGTGCAGGGTTAGAGAGACCTCTTCTTGGCCTGGCTCTTCTCGTTAGTGTTCTGTGGAATGAGTGCCAATGAGGACTTTTTTGGGCAACTATCTGCTCTTGGCCTTGTGATTTGGACAGCCTCTACCAGTGGGCAGGAATGTGACGGGGAAGGTGACGAGCCCCTGACAAGCACAGGTGGACATGATGATAACTGTCCAGCACCAGCAGAATACTAGTGGATCAGATGACATCCGGAAAAACAAGCAGACATATGACTTTGTTCTTTCACTCCTCAAACCTTGATTATGGCTGCTATCAATTTACCCCACAGTCTCTGATTGCTCTCCCTCTTTAGGATTTTTCTGCAGTAACAAGAGTGACTACGATGGGAGTGGGGAAAGAGGTGTTGCTCAGAGTTTCACTTTCAGGGTATGGGCTAACCCATCAATTCACCAGAGGCTACCTGGGACCCAGTGTTGGCTAAATCCCCAAATCTGGGCCAGGAGCATAGACAAAAGTGTCTAGAAGATTGCTCAAATGAAGAAGATGCTTCTATACTCTAGAATATAGACAGGAAGTGAAACCTATAGTCTTTTATACCTGGGAGGCCTCCATGGGTATCTAGTCCAACTGCCTTTATGGTACGGAGAGGAAGGTGAGGCCCTGAGACACATTGCTAGCAAACGAGTAGACAGAGACAGAATCTCCATCTCTGGTCTCTCATTCTCGCATCCTTTCTAGTACACCAAACGTACCATTGTTGGAGGACTCCTAAAGCAGAAAGCAGGAATGGGTGCTTCTCAGATGAGTTTTGTAAGCAGCTGAGACTTTAGACATACTTACTCAAGTCAATTTTACTTGTAATATTTTAGACTTTACTATTTGCCTTATTTTCCAGGTTCTGCTCTATATTGATCCCACCTTTCCTATAAATCTGTCTATATGCATGGCTGCAATTTAAATAAAATTAGAAAAAAGAACTTATGAATATGCACTTCTGGGCTTAAATTCTTTTACTGACTAATTCACACTGTGTTTTGAGAGAAATTCAAACAGTCTTTTCTATGAAGATTTAGACTTTATAATTATTTAATGACCAAAGATCTACTCTAAAGAAATAACTGCGGGAATTTACTATTTTTAGCTTAAATTTCACGGCAAACGATTTACTCTTAAAAGTAATATAAAATACAGCAAAGAGGGGATTAAAACTGACACAAGTTCCCCCAAGATGAAATTATGAGAAGTAATGCAAAATAAAATGCAGATGCAACCATATGGAGGCATAACCTTAAATTCAAGAAGCTTTAAGATGATAGAGAACAGTACTTTTCAAAATAATTTCAGTTATGTCAATCCATCCAAGTTGTCATATCTTAATTTTCAATGAGTTAAAAATCTGTAATTTTAATCATTAGTTCCTGTTTGTATTTTGTCTGGTAAAAGATAACATCATAAGATAGCATTTTGGAAACTTTATCTGCAAAATGCCTTCATCGAGGAACAGCTATTCAAATCCGTGCAGTCAGAATCTTATTAACCAGAATCCAGAAGACCCAGCTAAAAGCTGTGGAAAGGTCAGACCCAGAAAACCTAAGAGCTCTGAAACCTTCAAAAAAAAAAAAGGAACTCCAGAAGTCAAACGGAAGGGCTTTATACGTGTTCATTATCACTATTAAGGAGTGTAAACTGGCTGTGGGTTCTGCTGAGCAACCAAGACAGCAAAACCACGATCAGGCAGGAGGGGAGGGTCTTTGCCTGCTACAAGTTTTTTTTTTTAAGATTTTATTTTTTCCTTTTTCTCCCCAAAGCCCCCCGGTACATAGTTGTGTATTCTTCGTTGTGGTTTCTTCTAGTTGTGGCATGTGGGACGCTGCCTCAGCATGGTCTGATGAGCAGTGCCATGTCCGCGCCCAGGATTCGAACTAACGAAACACTGGGCCGCCTGCAGCGGAGCACGCGAACTTAACCACTTGGCCACGGGGCCAGCCCCCTGCTACAAGTTTTATTCTACTCTTTCTCCTGTCATTTCCCAAGAACTTTGAAGCCTTTAGCATTCTATGTTTATTTTACCAATATACAGAATTAACTTCAAAGATGGAAGGAAACCTACTCAGTATCTGGTCTTGATGTATTCTAGAAGCTGAACATTCTAGGAATTGAGTTACCAGCTGAAGTGCATGCCGGGCAAGGAGAGGGGTGCTTTGTGTAGGGACATGTGTTTTACGCAGCTTCAGGGCACTGGCCGCTGCTCACGCACACCTGTGCGGCTGTGCAGACATTTGACCTAGTGCTGCCGGGTCATCAGAGTTCCTCAGAAGATGCACATCTGACGTTTTTTTAAATTTCAAATATTCTGGTTTTTAAATGCAGGCTAAAATTGTTTTTAACTGCACAACCAGACGAAATACCTATTCAGTTGTTCAGAATCTGCAGGTGGCCAATTTGTCTCTGATTGCAGGCGTCTGTGTCACAGGTAATAAGCTCTCAGTCAATTTTATCTGCTCTTATTATTACTTCACCTGATTACTCAAATGGAGACTTTGCAATTGGTCTATTTGTTTTCTGAACAAATGTCCTGTGTGCCTAATTAAACATTAATTGCTTAATTCCTAGATTTCTCTTGATCTTCTGAAGCATTCTGGAGAAGGTTCTGAAAAACATTTTATTTTTACCTCTACCTTTACTTTGGTGTTCAACTTAGAGATAACTCTTACTTTGTATTTTGAGGTTATTTTCAAAGTGGGCATACACTACTAATTTATGATTTGATCACTAGAATGAAGATCTTTGGTTAGAATATGTTATATTTCTAAAATTTATATAATTTGCAATATGAATATGCCTCTCTAAAAAACAATACTTCCGATCATGTCCTCACAGGCCACAGGGTCCTCACTCCACACCAGCTTTGTTTTGTTATTCTTTGTCCAAAAGGATTAATTTAAATTCAGCTAACTAGGATACCTTAGTCTTAGCCAATGCGAGTGTTTTCACATATTTATAAAAAGAAGTAACCAAACACAATCTGTCCTGCTCATCAAGATCACTGAATAACCAGCCTCAGGTTTTGAAGCTTTACAATATCCTCATTTGTCAACTTCAGCGCTACAGAGAAGCAGAGAAAAATGCATCAAAAGCTACAAAGCACCAAACAAGTATTATTTTTATACCGTCTAGTCATAGCAAACTCAGTGGTTCATGTTACAGGATTTTCTAGGAGAGAATTAGAATATATGATCATTATTATTACGCTCCCTGCCAATATTCTTATTTGCTTTTCAATGCTTTAGGTAGATGCCTATCTAGTAAGCACCTATCTGCCTTCCCTATCATAGATGCTCATCTATATGTAAATTTGTTCCTATGTCTATCACAAGTCAGGTTACAGAGAACACCTGTCATATCCAATAGGACTTGGTCGAGATGATCTTCTGAAACTCCATTGGGGAAGAGGAAAAAAGAGCCTGTTACTGACCGAAATATCATTATGAGTTGACCAGATTGAGAAATCAACAAGATGAACATTTCCAAAGAAAAGTGAGGCAAGAGAGTGGGAGGAGGACTCATCCTTAAAGACATACAACTGAAAATGAGAAGAAGGACCTGTTGTGAACTCTGCTGGAAGGACCACAGGAGGAAAACCAATGAGGAACAGAGAATTTTTAAAGCACCATGGCTAGACTTTAGGCCCCACAGTCCAGTCAATATTTAAAGTGGCCAAATTAGGATAATTTAGAGAAAGATTCAGGGTCAAGGAGAATAAATGAAATTGGTAAAAACATAAAGAAAGGCTGCTATACACCAACAATATTGTATGTGCATAGCAAGTCATACAAGGTTGACTCTCATTTACTCAGAAGTGGGCCATTTAGTTTAGCAATAATAATAAACATAATAGGTGCTTATTTTGTTTTTGGAAACAAAAAGACATTGGGTCCACATTTTGATAAACTGTCATATTTTGACCTCAGTTTTTGCTCTTCCTGTGTCTCACGCTCCCCCTCCCTCCTGCCACTTGGACACGCTACAAGTGTGGGACACCGGCACGCCGTACGGAGACTGCCAGGCTCGGGTCAACGGGCAGATGAAAGGTTATGGCACTCGCTGCAGCACCCACTTAGGTGAGCTAAACAGAAGCAACCGACCAACCACTTCTCGGTGCTTGTTAACAGGGCAACACAGTGTTTTCATATTTCCCAGGGGAGAGGTCACCTGTGTCGGCCATGCACTGGCATCCTGGGAGCATGTTCCCAATAAACCAGGCAGCTGAGCAGAGAATATGGATTTTTTTTTTTTTACTAGATCTGTTTCATTGTTGCTTTAAAATAAAAAAAGATGTAGGGACACCTTACCAGATCTGTGCTGCCACTAAAAGTCCCTCAGTGGTAGCAGAAAGGACTGTGTAAGAGGTGCTTTCCACTTTATAAAGATCCTCTTTTTCTGTCTCTGACAACTCTAGAAAGCGATATTTTTCTAACTGAAAAAACAAAAGACAGCTCCCTTCTTCTAGGCTAGCTTCCCAGCATTCATTCAGGATGGGTGCTATCACGTTGTAGATTATACAAAAAATTAACTTAAAAAATGTTTGCCTGGCTCATGTATGTTTCTACTTGACTAATACATACATTACTATGACTGTACATACATTACTATACATTACTATACATATGTAAATGTAGGTATAGTAATGTGTGTATACTAATATACATTCCTATGCATACATTACTATACGTGACTATGTATGTACGTATAATGTATGTATGTAGCTTCACTAATCTAAGTGGGAGCTGCAATCAATGAAACTTAATACCTAAAATATTTGATCGTCCGCCTGTGAGCGAGGCAGAAGAGAATCTTTGCAAACTCACCCTGTGGCCTTTAATAACAGGCTTGTAAAACTGCTTAGCAACCCACTTCCTTTTTCCCCATTGGGCATAATTAGACCCTGTCTGGGTCACAAAGGTTTGCTTTTAAAATTCGAAATCTTGTTTAGGTGTTAAACATAGCCAGTCATTAGATATGCAGATGACGAAAACAAACAGAATAAATAATGTTCAGCCAAAATGTGGAAAGGACTTGTTATTTCTTACCGGACTTTTCCTCTAAAAGCGTAGGCATGAGGAGGAAAAATAAAGAGAAGATGAGAGGAGAAATGTATTTTCAGGAAGAAACACATCAAGGCTCAGATGCTTCCTTAAAGCAGCCCTCTAAGGCATTGCTTTCACAATGCTTCCTATGGGTGTCTGACATGGTCGTTCCTAGGCTGCTGGCTTTAGTTTGAAGTGGAGAAGAATATACCACCCCAAAAGAGGCCACTTTGTTATATTGATTATTTTGAGCGGTGAGCACTTGAAAAACAGCAAACGTAGGCAGCGGCTTTCTCCTAACTCCCGTATCTGCCTAAAGATAAATCCTCCAAAAGGAACTCAGTTGTCATAAAGCCCCTCCCGGGGAGTTCCATCAGTCAGGGAGGTCTCAATTACCCCAGGAGAGGAGACCACAGTGGACACCGCACCCAGCCAAACTTTGTCACAAGCTGGCCTACTTCCCAGCTCTTCTTCCAAGGGCCCATTCATCTTTCTTAAAAATCACGTACTGTCCTCTAAGAAGTCTACAATCCCCCCGCTTTCCCCATTAATGTGATATTTAATCCTGAATTATGAGTCCATCTCTCTGAGTTTCTCATTTTTCCATGACTTATTCATAAACTTTTGTTTGTTTTTCGCCTGATACTCTGTCTTCTTGTTAAAGAGTTCCAGGTAAAAACGAAGTGCGTAAGGTTTTGCCTCCCCTTCAAGTTCAAGCTGTAAAGGGCGTAGGTATGGCCTCTGTGTGAGCACATTCTAAGCTCCTTTGAATGGTTTACGTTCATCAAGTAGATTTGTGCCTTGAAAATAGAAAATTATGTTTTGTAATATTGAAGGGAGTTGGAAAATGCCATGAAAGCATTGCAGCCAAGCATGGTCATGAAAGTAAACATGAAATTTTCCAGAAAATCTCTAATCTTGTCTGGAAACCCAACACCTCTCACCACCTCCTCCCAAGACACCGTGGCTGGAGCCCTCAGTTCTTTCATCTCATCTTCAGTTCCCCCACTCCCCATGGACAATTACAGATCATTTTCCTGGTGGGTGGTCCTGGGCCCTCGGAATGCTCTTTGATTTCCTCAGTAACTGTCTTGGTGTGGGCCTCGTCTCCCAATGACAGTGGTGTTAGCCAGCCTCCTACATGAGCTTCCCAGCGGATGGTCCTACTTCCCATTTCATCTCCTAAATCCATCGTTTGCACTATCCCCAGAATTATTTTCAAAGTCAGTGAAGTGAATCTATTACTCTTCCCTTCAAAAACCTCCCTATTATTCAGAGAATAGAAGGCAAACTCCATTCTATGTCATTTAATGCCTTCGTGATGGGCTCCAGCTTGCCTTTACGCCCTCATCCTGCACTGCTGTCTGGATGAAACCTACACTTGGCTGCAGATGCGCCTGGACATCTCCCGAATGTGCAGTGCACTCACATCCTCCCCTGCCTTCTGCTCCAGCTGCTTCATCAGCCTTCGCTGCCTTCCCCCTCTCCCTCAATTAAAATCTTACTCATTCTTCAAGGCCAGCAACACTTCTTCCATGGGCCTTCCCCAAGCTCCCCAGTCAGAATCAGTTGTTCCCTTCTCCTGTTTGATCACAGCACATTCCTTCTGTTCAAAATAATAAACCCATGTTGGAGGACTTTCTATTTGCCTGGCATTTGTCAGCCTCAGGGAAAACAAAGGTACACACTGCTAGTATATTTTACGCAGTTCTTATTTTGTTCTTTATTATTTCAGTATTTCTGCTAGGTTATTAGCTCACAGTGATGGCTATGAATGGACTGTCTCTGCCCCCAAACATAATGCCAAGCACACAGTAGGCAGTCGAAGCATGCTTATGAATTCTCCTTTTGGGGATCATTAAGACATTATACAAATGTTTGAAGCACAGTGTCTTTCAACATATAGAAAGATGAATTGCTCTTGAAATAAGGCTGAATTATACATGGCCCGAGGGATGTGGCCCTGGTTGTAACGGCTCCTTCTCCGGCTCCTATAAATGTTTCCCTTAGCTCCCACTTAACTGTTGATCTCTCTGCCCATTAATGACCTCAGGTGCTAGCACATGGTACAAGGGCTCCAAGGAAGTGGCACAGCTTTGCACAAACATTAGCGCGGAGCCATGCGATCCAGATCTCCAGGATGGAATTTTCTCCTATAGCAAAACGCTAATGCTTCAGAAAAACTGAGGGCAGAGATAGGGTCCACATTCTTGTGCGACTTTCAGGCCCAGACCCTTGGTAAGCCGCACAGAGAAATCAAAATTATGAAGGTCCATGTCCTCAATCTACAGACCAAAAGAAATTTTGGGTTAAAATCAAATAGCTTCAAAAAAGTTGTCCTGGAAGGAGGAGCATGAGCTTTTATATATTCAAATTAGCTTAACCTCTCATTGTCTGGGTGCCTTTGGACAAGTTACATGTGCCTCAATTCCAGAATTTGTAAAGTAGGGAGGCCGCCTGGTAGAATTGTTGTGAGGATGGTAAAGACAAGGATGATATTGACAGGTAACATTTATTGAGAACTTACCATTATTGTTTTACCTCATGTAGTTATGGTCATTATTATCTCTAATTTACCAATGAGAAAAAGGCTCAGATGAGTTCCAAGGTCACATGGTTACAAAGGAGCAGAGCTGGGACTGGATTCCAGCTTGTTAACTCCAGACAGCCTGGTCAGGGGTGGGCTCCTGGCACAGCCCAAGTCCCCTAAACAGACTGAACCCACTTTCAGGGCCTTATCAGCATGGAGATCTAGAAACAACAGAGCTAAAAGCCCCCAGATCGCAGCGCCTGGAAAATCACCTTTCCAGTGGAAAGAGTTCAGCAGATCACGCCTGTTCATCATAGCAGGTCTCAGGGAATGAGCTGCTCGGGGAGTGAGCGTGTGTTTCTAGGCATGGTTTCAGACCTTGGAATGAAACTTTGATTATAAGGTAAATGTCTCAGTCTTTTTCTAGAATTAAACTCATTTTATTTAATTAGAATCAGAAGAATAAACACCAACACACAAATGATAAGGCCCTGACTCCCTCACTTTCCCATTCCAGGCTACATGATGATTTAAGCATCTTTATTCAATATGTTGTTTGCTTTGATTGTTAGCAGCTACCAACACCTAGAGTACGGCCTCTTGGTTTAAGGGTTTCTTCAGAATGTTAAACAAACAAACAAACAAAAACATGACAAGACAACTCACCTTTGGGGAAAACAAAGATATTCCTTGGTTTAAAATGAGCTAACAGCATCAGAGTTGATTTTTAATTATGGAAAAGATAATAGAACTGGAAAAGGAATGTACGCCCCAGGTGCACTTGTACATAGAAACAGAGTGAGTTTGGGATTGGACAAAACATATACCTAAAATATAACCACTGAATGGTCTCTAACTGCAGGGATTTTCCTGTCCCTCAGCCTGAGAAAACACAGTTCTCTGACTTGCAAGCCTTGTTGAAAGGCCTCTCACCCTTATGGGATGTGGGACGCCGCCTCAACGTGGCCTGACGAGCAGTGCCATGTCTGCGGCCAGGATCCGAACCCTGGGCCCCCGCAGCGGAGCGTGAGAACTTAACCACTTGGCCACGGAGCCGGTCCCCCAAACCACTTTCTAATGCAAGTAGTCACTCGAGTTAGGTCTTGTGGAAGTCAACATTTCTGCATGAGGGCTAGAAACCAGCAACAGTTAAAACTGAATTCTGTATAAGACCCAGAGCCAAAGCTAACAGGTGAAGGGAGAAAATCCACACGGAGCTGCAGTGGTCCTTCCTGGGAGGTTTTGTGCTCTAAATACACCCTGCCCCCTAACAAGGAACTGGGCTGCTGTGGGAAATTCTGGCATCAAGCTTCAGAGAGTGGGACCAAGACAGAAAAACAGGTCTGATCTATAAGCTTTTTAAGAGTGTGCAATTGTCTAACCTGAAAAATAGGATGGCTGTGTTTTGAATCTTTATATTTTAATTAGTGAGATTTATTGTAAATATAACCCCTTCCTATCAGGTATTTGTGACTAGTCATGTCTTCACAAGGAGCAGAAGGATTATCTAGTCATTTATAAACCTATTAACGGCGATTTACTGAGCACCTGATGAAGACCAGGCTCTATTCTAGGTGTATTAGTGAACAAAACAATAGGAACAAAAGGCAGAAAAGCTCCAATGAGCTTATTTTTGAGAGTGGGTGGAGGAGATAGATAATAAATATAATAGGTGATCCAAGTGTTTAGTTCTTAGAAGATGATAAATGCAACTTTAATAAGCAGAGTGAATGAAGGCGTCTGGTAGGGAGTTCTGAGATGCTGAATAAGGTGGTCACGTGACTGAGCAAACACCTGAAGGTGGTGAGGGGGTCACAGTACAGCTCTCCTGGGGCAGGGATGGGGGTGGGGGTGGGGGGCAGAGCCAGGGAGCCAGGCAGGAGGGAGTGAGCAGGAAGAGTGGCAGGCGTTAATCTGGAGGTTGGGGGTGTCCCCACCATGAGGGTCTTGAAGGCCACTGTAAAGACTCAGGCTTCAGGCCGCTCCGGTGCAGCTTAGGGCTGTTGCTCCTCAGGAGCGCCCAGGTGTGGATGGTTGGTGCTGTCTGTTCCCGAGAAGAGGCACAGATGCAAGAATATCAGAAACCGCCTGCATGTGACAGATGCTGTCGTTTTTCAATACTCTTTGGAAGCTCATTTTGATCCCCCATGTAATATGTTAAAAAAATAAAATAAAATAGAGAGGGACTTCAAATAGGTTAGGAGGTGGAAAGGGAGTTTCAATTGGGCAACCTCTCTGAGGAAACATTTTCTGACATGATTAATGTGGGTGATTCATGCTCTTAAGAGTTTTTTTTCCTAAGACAATTAAAAATTACATTCATTGCTGTAGATTATTTCTGGTACTAAAAAATTCTCCTCCAAAGGACAAAGGGATAGGTACTTTTCCCCTACACTGTTATTTTTATACTATTATTCATACATTTATAGAAACTCAAATATAAAAATAAATATAATAGTATAAGAGAGATAACAATATCTACTCCTTTACCCTCAGGGTCAAGGACCGCTGAATGACTGAAAGCTGAGATTTTAGATGAGAAAACAGACATCTCTCTGGGATGTGTGCAGGAATGGGAGAAGAGAATTATGACAAAAAACTAGCATCCACAGAAAAGAAGAATGCATGAATAAACTTTTAAAAGGGACTGCCAACTGTAGGAGAAGAAATGGAATTATTGCTCACCTTGTTCAGCCATCCAATAAAGGAGAAAGAAACTTAGTTGAATTGAAGGGGAAAAGATCAAATAAATTTGCTTTCTTTATAAAATAATGTGAGGGATATAAACTGCATCATATTAAGCTAAACACCAAGTTCTATATAATTTCCCACAGTAAAGAGCATCCATCCATCCCACCCACCACCAAGTGTTTTCTAAGAAGCTACTATGGGTCATCCAGTGTTGTAGGCTCATGAGGAAAGCCCCGTTAAGAAAGGATTAGGAACGCACAAGTTCCGGGTGCATGATTCGTTGTCATAAACCCAACATTTACTGAATTGTGCACAAATTATGCTTCTGTTACAAACTTATTTTCCAAATTCATTGTTTCTTTAAAGAGCCTGTAAATTCTACCCTGATCATGGCCATTAGCTAATAAAAATAGTTTTAAATTCTAAACTTTACACCAGTAGGACTAATACAACCAAGGCAGAAGAGCTTAAAGAGACAAAAATTAGCCTTTTTGATTGTAATTAGCATTGCAATTAAAAGCATATAACTCAAGAATTTGCTACCTCTGGTAGAGGACATCCTGACATTTTGTGTGTCAAGGTTGTGGGTATATTGTCTCATTCAATTAGATTTTCCGTTGCTAGCAGTGACTGAGCTTTAGAAGTGTCTAAGCCTGGGGATCATGTTTCCGGAACCCCCAATCCAACCCAGTTCTCTGAGACAGAGAAACATGATTGAAATCTGTAGTTATGCAAGGAAATTCTAACTCTTACACCTCACAAAGGGAAGCAAAATGCCATGTACTCAGAGGGTACAGCCAACATTAATTGGAGAAAAAAATGACAAAGGCGATCCAGACTGAATTCATATTCTGCCCATTTTCAAGGAGATCAAAACATACAACAACTCAGGAATTTCTTCTTACCAGCATATGGTGGGCATGAAACATTCGAAAATACGATATTTATTCTAAAGGTCAGGAAAAAGAAGCAACGGAGAATTCCCTAAGAAAAAATAATTAGTAATGAAGGAAAGAACAAAAACGTATCATAGATCAAACGAATTCTTCTGCAGACAGTCCATGGCTTACTATAATTTGGAAAGCGAAAAACATATTTTGAAAAAGGAAGGTCCCACCAATTTCCCCAACCATTCTTCTCTTCAAGGCCTGCAAAAAAAACGTTACCTCTCATGGGCCAACTCAGGATGATTTGGGATGGGCTGCCTACAGTTCTGTCTAGTGTAGGCTTCTCAGACTACATCTGGGATCTGGGATCTAGTTGCAGTGTCTGCTGAGGGTCTGGAAGTGGGGAAGTGGCAGCTTACTTGCGCCATACTTGATATCCCTGGTCTAGACCCGACCCACATCACATGTGCTCTAGGAAGCTCTCCTTGTGAGTGGAACCCAAGCTGAGCCTCTTCCCTCCCACTCGCTGCAGTTGAGGGCCGGGCTGAGCACGTAGCATCAGAATGCATGCAATCTTTAGCCTCCCCTTGCACCATGCAGTGCTTCCACCAGGAGCGAATGCCCGTGTGTAGGAGACTGAAGCTCTCTTCCCCCGCGGATGACTCTTTGTTTTTACTGAACTCAGCGGGGTGCTGAACCTTCTGCCAGAGCGAGGACAGGAAAGGGGGTGGTGTTACCAAGCAGCAGCAAATTCACGGATTTGGCTTGATGGCAGGCTAATTTGGGGGTGGGCGGGTGGGTGGGCCACCTGGAATAGGCAAGCAGCACCAGACTGCCTCTTGTTCGAAGCTCTCTCCCCCTCCCCGTATTTTTCGATTAAATAACTCCATTATGGATTGCAAATCTCCAGGCACAAGATGAAACTAATTGCTCCTGCATAAGGTCATGTCAAGTTCTTTAATTCCTTGGATCACTAAATTTCACGGACAAGGGGAGGAGGCACACGTGCCAGGATAGATCGACTCCCACTCTCACGTCATCTCTATCAGCCCCTTTCTCTTAACTTTTCTCAACTCCTCCCTCGCTATTTTTATTTTCTTTCTGCCTCCCACAAGTCTCTTAACTTAAGAAAAAGGAAAGCAGAGCTGAAACGGGAACTGACGCTTGCCTGGGTGACAGACAATAAACTGGGCATTTTCAACGTTATCTCATGTCATCGTGACATCAGTCCTGTGAAGCAGGTGTTCTCGTTCCCATTTTGCAGACTTGGGCTCTGAGGCTCCCAGTTAAGGAACTTGCCCAGGGACACAGATAACAAGGTACAGACTCAAAGCCTTTGCTCTGCCTGTTTCTCCAGGGTGCTTCAAGGAAACGTTCTCTTTCTTGGGCTCCTTGCTGTCTCCCCAGTCTGCCCCTAGAACGGAGAGCTTCCCACCGAGACTATTAGGCCAGAATACATAGCAAAATATCAAAGCTGAGAGGGATCATAAGGAGAATTGAATCATAGACCTTTACTTTGTAGGTGAGAAAACATGCTGTGTTTTTAACTAGGCAGGAAGGAGGGAGATGCTGGAGTTTGAGTCTCGGCCCTCGAACCTTCAGCAGCCTCTTGACCTTCCTGAGTTGGCTTCTTCTGTAAAATGGAGCTATCACCACTTCCCTGTCTGCTGAATAGTGTAGCTGCTCAATCTGTCTTTCTGATCTTGACTGGGCATTTATAAAACATAAACCATTATTATAATGAACCATCGACATAAAAATATTTATTTGATTGATTAGGGAACTGAACTATATGAGTCATGTAAAACTGAGGTGTCATTCCTTAACATTTAAAACAAAGGTGCATAAAGTCTTAAAATGAATTTTAATAAACTATAAATCACATATGACACAGCAGCAATTAAGTCGACTGACCTGCCAGCTCAGCCTTACTCTCGTGTCACATGGTAGGACACCCGAAGTCCTGTGGAAGGGGGTGTCTGAAGAGTGACCGGGAGGAGAGCCTGGAAGGTGGGCTTCTGAGGTGGGATCACAGCCCTTTATTCACCATCGAAGTGAAAGCCTTCAAAGGGTTTGTGAGCACTCAGAAATTATGTGTAAAATGTTCTGGATGAGCTAATGAACATCTCATTTTCCCCCTGGAAAGAGAGCCAATAGCTTTCATCACAAGTAGTATAACACAGTGGTTAAGAGTTCTGACTTAGAAACTGGACCTTCTGGGTTTAAGTCCAAGCAACTTCACTTACTGGCTGTGACCCCTTGAGTGAGTTGATTAATCCTTCTGTGCCTCGATTTTCTCATCTGTCTAATGGCGATAATAAGAGTACCTATCTCATTGGGTTGTCATGGGGATAAATGAGTTAACAACATGAAGCATCTGACACAGTCAGCCCTCAAATTTTCACAGCTGCCACCACCAACACTATCACCATCATAAGTTCTCAGAGTGGTCTGTGACCTTAAAGGATGTTTACGAGTCCTCACCACGAGACACGGTGGTGTTGTTCTGATTAATAACAGCTGTCATTTACTAAGCATCTCTCTTACATACACAAATTTACTTACAAAGTACTAAGCACTTTCTATGCATCACTTCCTTAATTCTTAGAAGGATTTTACACTTGACTCAGCTTTGACTGAGGCTTAAAGTTTTAAGTAACTTGCCCAGGGTTATGCGGATAACGAGTGCGGAGGCAGAATGCAAAGTTAGTTCTGACTTACTCCAGAGCAAGTGTTCTTAATTGGTACAGAACTAAATGCTTGTAGTTAAGGACACCTTCTCAAGGTAAGCTGGCAGAGATTCTTGGCTCACCAAAAAACGAAAGTAAAGAAACCAATGGCAGCATATGAGAAAAGGAAGAGATGATGTTGCAGCAAGAATTAAACCACCGCATTTGTCTTCTTGCTTCCATGACAGCTACAGAAGCCACAGGTTCCAAAGCATCCAGGGAGCAAAGCACACAGCTGAAGATGTGTCAGAGATAGTGCTCCCTGTGGGCTCTGGAGAGACAGAGATGTCCACATCTGAGACCCTGGGAAGGGTGAGGAAGCCAGGAGACTGCAATGGAAGCCAGAGGGGAAGCTGCCCGCAGAAGACTATATCTTCAATCAGGAAATTGAAGCGAAGACAGGCAGGGGTTTGGATCACAAATGCAAGTCCGGCTTCTGTGTGCTGCTAGCAACACTGGTTATACATTGTTCTCTGGTAAATTTGTAGGCAGTGTTAGCAAGAAGGTCAGACAACGTCTGTCCAGTATTTCTGATATTAGCTCTCAGTGCCTGCTACATGGAAGGTGCTTACCAAATATTTGGTGAATTGATTTGAAGGGGGATGAGAAACAATGTGAATTCTCCATGAAATAAACTTGGGGGGTTGATGCACAGTACAAGATCCCATTGTGAATGCTTGCTTTCAATAGTCTCCTGAAGGAGCACCAGACTTGTTTGGGGGATTTTGATGCTACTTAAAACAACTTAGGAATGCTCTGGAATTACCTCCAAAATCAGTTCACAGGCAGCACAAAAAATTTCTTTTATTAGTTTTCCAGTTTCATGCATGGGATAATTACCGGTCTTGGCTCTAAATGACTTTTGGCTATTTGGGTATCCTGATTTATCGCTATTAATGATGTTCTTTAAAATGTGCCCTAGGCCTTGCAGATAATTCTAACAACAACAATGAAATAAACTCTGAATGTAGTATCTACAATGAGCACTTTATATATATTAACTCATTCAAGCTTCACAATATCCTATGAAGTAGGTACTGGAATCATCTTCATTTGTAGGTGAAGAAACAGGCATAGGTTTTGGAACTTGCCCAAGGCAACCCAGTGAAGAGGTAGGGCCCAGTTGTTTGAGTAATTGTGACATCACTGGAATAAGTGTCTATTTCCATCTCCCTCAAATTATCTTAAATGGAATTGTATTCACTGCTATGTCTAATTCTCATTTTGTTGTTTTTGTAAAGGCATGTTTCCTTACAGTTCAGTCTTGCACCCATTATTTTATTTAGCCCCTTTCAGAAAATAATTTTACTTTTTAAGAACACAGCTATTCTGGGAAGATGTAATGGAGGTCTGCTTCCACCGTGAATGTAGGGAGTACGGTATAAGGGGAAGCAAACAGCAAAACTACCCATCTCGTGTCTCTGTTTCTATCTCCTCCCTTATGGCGAATGACCTTTATGTTGTACTCACAGAAGGAGATGAACATGCCAACAGCCACCTTGGAAGGTAGGTGTTTGGGATTCCCACTTTAGACATGAAGAAACTGACACTCAGATAGGTTTAGGAAACCTCCATAAGCAGCACTGCTAGCAAGAGGCTGAGTTCAGGCCTATCAGATTGCAACATCTTTCCCACTATACACCAGGTCCTTCAGAGGATAAGTACAAAATTTCTATTTGAGTTTAAAGAAATATCAATCAAAATGTCCAGTATGAAAAAAACCGACTTCAAAGTAGTTCTTCTAAAAGATGGATCAGATTTGGTTCAGGATTAAAGTCTAAGGTAGGCAAGAGATCCCCAAACCCCTTTAACTAAATTCAAGCCTTGAGATGAAGATATATGATAATCCAGAACATGAAAACACAGAATGCCTTTAGGGCAGGAGACTGGAAATGGGGAAGCTGAGACAAGGCTCTCAATAAGGGGGAAAGTTAAATCCAAAAAAAATATATATAGACTAGCATGATGATTGATTTTATGGGTCAACTTGACTGGCCACAGGGTACCCAGATTAAATATTATTCCTAGGTGTGTCTATGAGGTCCTTTCTGAATGAGATGAGCGTCGGAATTGGTGAAGTCAGTGAAGAAATGGCCCTCCCCTTTGTGGGTGGCCATCCTCCAGTCTACTGAGGGCCTGAACAGAGGCAAAGGCAGAGGAAGGACGACTTCACCCCCTTTTCTGCCTCATGTTTGAGCTGGGACATCTCGTCTGGTCTTCTCCTGCCCTCACATGGGAGTTACAGCATCAGCTCCTCAGGTTCTCAGGCCTTTGGACCCGGCCTGAATTTCAGCACCAGCTGTCCTGGGGGTCCGGTTTGCAGATGGCATATAGTGAGGCTTCTGAGCCTCCGTAATCACGTGAAGCAATTTCTCACAGCAGATCTCTTCACACACACACACACACACACACACACACGCACACACACACATCCTGTTGGTTCTCTTTCTCTAGGGAACTCTGACTAATATAACTAGTCATGAAGAAAGGAACAATTGTAAAGCTCCACTTATGCATCACGTACTGGTGGTGGGATCAGCTGCGTGCTTTGCTCATTCAGTCATCTGTTGAAAACTATCAACAAAAGGGCCTCACCTGTGCCATGCACTATGCAAACACAGGGGACAAAAAGTCAAAGAAGATTTGACCCTGCCAGCGATGGATAATCACCTGCACAAAAACCCCATAAGGACTGTCATTATCCTCACTTCACAGGAGAGGAAATAGAGGCTCAGAACAATTATGGGGCTTGTCTAAGTTTCCACGGGTAGAACACAGCAGACCTGGACGTGGCGCCCAGGCCTGAGTCCATGTGCTACGGTGCTATGCGCTTTCTGTTACCACACAGCTGCCTCCTATTAACTCAAAATTCTAGAACAAATTATTTAAACAGATAGCCAGAAAGCACTTGGAAAAGAAGGTGAGAACCCTAAGTCCCAGCACAAAGAAATAGTTACGGCAGACTAAACCCATCCCCCTCTCTGATAGGGTTTCTGGTCTAGAGGATTCAGGCAAAGCTGTTGACATTCGATGTCTCAAATTCAGCATTGTGTTTAATGACATTTCCATCACTGGTGTGAAGAACATGGAAATATGTGGCCAGGATGAGAGCGTGGTTAGGCGAGTCATTGTACGGTGAACAAGGAAGGCTGAAGTGTGTTATCAACAGATGGGTGGTGACATGCCACAGTGCTCTGTCCTTGGCCTGGCCTTTCATATATTTGCTCACTCCTCACTCACACAAGCATTTATTGAACGGCAATGACATATGAAAAAGGCTCTATATCAGGTACAGGGGATTTGTGGAGGACAAGAAAATGTGCCCCATAGATTTCTCTTCAGAAGGGCTTCTTGCACCAGCTGCTAGGAGCGATATTTGCAGACAGCCTTCAACGGTCAAGGCTTCAGGACCTGCGTCAGCTGCAGGAAGCCACTCCGCCCCTTCTTTGCCCACCCCTATCGGAGTCCTGACTGACCTAGCGTGAAGGTCATTCATCTCAGCCAAACCCAGCACAACTCTGAAGGGTCTTTCCAGCTCAGAGATCCCCCTGCGATCAGCTCAGGCTGCTGTTGGGCATGCAGAACAGCTTAACTGCTCCCTCTGCATGCCCCCCGCCCCCACAGGTGCTGAGCCTGGGCTCACTCCTTAATAAACATCCTTTACGCTAATCTTGGTGTTGGATTTAGCCTGCTTCACAGAAAACGTGTCGGGAAAAGGAGTGACTTTGTCCCTTGTTCATCCTCGAAACAGCACAATACAACCAAAGACAAAAGTTACACAGCATTTGGGTTTAACACTTTTCTTTCAACAATGAAACCACCTGCTTCAAAAAAGCAGTGAACTTTGTAACACAGAGGGAACACTGTTACTGCTGGAAGGGTCTGCCTCAACCAAACAAGTAGGTATTTTAATGAAATTTGTTTCTGTTCATCCTGCAGCTGGCTAGTATGCGGCATAGCATCACTGGTGTTTACAAAATAGTGATTAGAATTTTTTTTTGGCTGAGGAAGTTTAGCCCTGAGCTAACATCTGTTGCCAATCCTTTTTTTTTTTTGCTTGAGGAAGATTCATTCTGCACTAATATCTGTGCCAATCTTCCTCTACTTTATATGTGGGATGACACCACAGCCATGGCTGACAAGCAGTGTAGGTCCCCACCTGGGATCTGAACCCATGAACCTGGGCCACCGAAGCAGAGCACACTGAACTTAACTACTATGACACGGGGCCAGCACCTAGAAATTTTTAAAAGGAAACTTCCTAGATTCAATAGGTTCTGACAATAATTTGAAGGTAAACAGGAAAAAAAATTCATTTCCTAACGAACTCTCAACAGCAATCTAAGAATTTTTAAGACACAGTGGCAGAAACTGTCAATGCCCACCAATATCCAATTGCTCCTTTGTTATTTAGTAACAGAACCCGGAATTTTAGCTGGTTACATGTCAATCCAGCCAAGACTACATTTCCCAGACTCCCTTTCAGCTAATATGGCCACACAACTAAATCATGGGCAGCGGGATCTGAGTGACAGTGATGTGTGCAACTTCTGAGTTAAATCCTTAAAGGAAGCCACTTTTTAATTTTCTCTTTCCTCCACCCCGAGGCTGGCACGTGGAGGTCACTGATGGTGGGAAGGCAGCAGCACCCTCGGAAAGGTGGAGCAATAATACAGAAAGTTCCTGGGTTCTTGAATGACCCCTGGTGTAGGGCTCTATTATCCATCTGAACTGCCTACCAGCTTTGACTTTCATATGGGAGAGAAGTAAACTACTTATTTTGTTTAAGCCATTACTATTTTGGTCTCTGTTGAAGTAGCTCTATCAGTATTCCAACTCGTACAGATGCCAAATCAACAACTAAAACCTGGGTGCTGTTCATTCTTTGCCCTATCAGCATGCTCTCTTCTCAGGGTAAGAACAGAAATTAACATCCTGTTCCCGTGTGTTAACCACCGCATCACCACCTCTTCTTTTCTGGTGCTCTGCCTTGTCCTGGTCCACATTATACTTTATTTCTATATAAAAATCAAACCACGGTGAGGTCTGGACTGAAATTGTGTTTGCCTAGACAGTAGGATCATTGCCAGCAATGAAAACCCAGATTTTCTATGCTCCTGAAGCTTTGTTTTGGGGAGGGAGTAATCTTCAGATAGGTTTATATTATATACACACATAAATATATATAATTCATTCATTAATTCATCCATCCATGCAGTCATTCATTTCATTCATTTATTGAGTAATTTGACCATGAAGTGTATACCAGGAAACTATTCAAAATTTATGATAAGAGATATCAAACGAGTTACAATTCATTGATATATATTCACAGATAGATGAAAAGAACAAGTGAAAAACAACTTTATCTTAAAATTCTTCAAAAGAAATAGAAAACAGGAATCCAACATAAGCCATTGTTATAAATAGTTTACCACTTGGAATTTCCTCTTTTTCTATCAGTGTAATGATTGATGGTTTTTACCCTAAGATCCTTAGCCTGAATGAAATATTCTGACACATATAGTATTAACTGGTATGGCTCTGTTTTTCTGTTTGTGTATCTGAATTAAGTGTAGACATACAAGTGTCTGACTGTTTGGCTGGAAACCTAAAGATGCACAGAGCATTTGCCACTTTTGTCATGGCACTAACTGGATTTCAGAAGGTTTTCGTCTACTTATCTGGTTCTGGAGCTAACATACTATGTACGTCATCTGTGAAATACAGGTACACATGGGTGATCTAGAAGAGGGCAAGGGTTCTGAAGCCAAGACGACGTTTTCAGTTCCAATCTCTCTTTATACTTTCCTATATTTAGAAACATTCTTACCTTTCCCTGAAGTAGCAATAAGAGCTCACTCTCCTATACTAAACATCAAACCCCACAAATACTTAGAATCATGGGAATGGCAGAGGCAGGCTCTCACAGTAGAGGGAACAAGCTGGGGATGCGGGGGTGGTGGCGGTAGGACAATCTGAAGGTCCCTTGGTTTGTGGTGTCGCTGGTATGCAGAAACAACCCAACCCCGTGATTGCTCTCTCTGGGTGTCTCCGTCTGGTTTTCACACCGCTGTCTCTAACATCTTTTCATCAGTCTTAACCACATCATGTCAACATATTACCTTGCAAACAGGTGTTGAGAAGAGCTCAGAGTAAATGACCGCTCTTCTTGCTGCGCCCTCAGCAACGCGTCTTGTTGGAGAACTATCTATCAGATGACTTGGGCGCACATATTCTCTTCGATGGAGGGAATTCCTCCTTTCCTAGAGTCAACCAGCTTTCAGCTAATATACACCATGTGTCTGGGATTGTTCTAGTAAGATTTCTTTCATGTAAATTTGTTCATTTAATCTCGTGATCTTGCATCTTACACTTACCCCCGGGTAGCTTCCAAATGCCCACTAAGTTTATTACACCCTACAGAGAAGTGGATATAAACAGGTTTCAGGCATTTAAACAGATTTTTACAATTAATTTAAAAAATGATTCAGTAAGCGAAAAATGATTTGGAAGATGTCAGCTGAAAAGTGAAAATGTGTGCATTTAATATACCCCCATTACTAGAAATCACTGGTATTACAGACCACTACGTGAGTTCAAAATCTGTACCTCCCATTGCAGAAGGGAAACAAGACCAATATATTTCATGCTTTGCTTTTCAGGAAGACATCTTAAGATGGCAAATGAGTATACGATCAAAAATTACCTGAAATATCAATTGCTGTGGCTGATTACTTAGCAATCATTTTATTTGTCACTAACGGGAGTGATAAAGGCCATTATAAGCACTAAAGAAGGTGTCATTATAGATTTTATTCATCTGTGGCAGGCAAATGTTTATTCTCAAAGGATAGATGATTACAACTCCTTTAGAGGGATTGGTTGAAATATTTCCAGAAGCATCTCACAAATGGTTCAGCACTTATTAACTACCTCATTCAGGGGGAATGCTGTCGGGAGATCACATCCCTCTGAAGAAGATGCCAAGAACATATTAGCTGCTGGTTTGAGAACCTTCATCTGCTCCTCACAGCTATTTTAAGAAAACAATTGTAGCATTTATCAAACACCACAGAGAGACTGCTATAAATGTTGGAACTCAGAATTCAGCAACTAGAGAAATTTAGTAGATGGGGATTGGGAGTAGGAAGAACAAATTGTAAAAAATATTAATTTGAATAATACAAATAACACATAATCTGTATTTCAGTTGCCTAAAAAATGAGAGTATTTAAGATAATTTGATAATAAAATATAATGAAGATTATGAGGTTTAGTATCTTTTTCGACTATGATCTATGAGACTAATATTTTTTTTGGAGCATGGCAATGAAAAGTTTTTTTTTTTTTTAAGAAAAGCAATTTCTTTGGTTTTCTTCCCATGAGTTTCTATGTGTTATATTATTAAAAAGGACACTAAGAGGTGCTTTAAAAAGTCACTATTAGTAAACATGTAAACTTCGTAGTGTTTTTAATCACTTTAGAAGTAAGTCCCGATAACCTTTCTATTTTTTTCTTTTAAAATACTTGCAGGAAAGCAAGTCAAAAAGAAAGGTGGTCTCATGCATTTTTACCATTCTGAAAAGCACAAGAACTGCAATATAAAATGAGCATAACTTTCTAAAGCTAGAATGAGCTATGGAAGGCTTATATAGTTCACAAATGGTGACCACATGCAGCCTTCAGTGTCAGGAGTTGCTGATCTACTCAACGCACATGGGCAGAACTGTCCACTCTCACCAAAGCTTGGCACAAAAAGCCACTCACCACTGGTGATGGGGAAAGGGCGATGTTGCCTATCGACGCCTTCAGTTCATCCACAGTGGCAGCGTGCTTCAGAATGTCTTTAGACTGCAGTGGCTTAATCTTGATATTAAATTTCTTGTGTGATTCTTCTTCTTCTTCCGACTCGCTCGAAGAATAAAAGTGCTTTCCTTTGGTAGGTAGAACACAGTTAAAGATATATAACTCTTTTTTCTACTGGGAGGCAATGATGAGTGATTGCTCATAGACGCAGCCAAAGTATCCTTAGATGGCAGAATGTCAAAGCAAAACTAACAAACATAAAAAAGGAAAGCAGGCAAGGGTTAGAACGTATTCACCTTTCCTGAGAACGTGATTAAAGGACGGTGAATTTCAAGAAGCAGTGGTTACTACATCCTACATTTTTGCTCCAGTCGGCCATTGGGTGTGTCACACTTGGTGCACATTGTGACGGGCCCATGGGAGCTGACTGGTCTACGCAGAGAGGAAGGCCACTCTATGGACGATTTTGGATTAAGTGATTCCGAGTGCGACATGCTGTGCCCAGAGATGATTAGTGGGGAGAGGATAAGTCAGAGCTGTTTTCCAGTCACTATAAATGACACTGCTGGATCGGACAACCCAGTCCCCACAATTTGCACAGTTATTTTCAGCACATTTTTCTCTCCGTCCTCTCCCTCTTTTCTATGAATAGATCAAGGCAAAATGCCTGCTTGTTAGTGATCAGGCTGTTCTCTGTGCTGTTTATTTATCTCTAATACTAAGGACAACAGGACTTGAGAAACTTGGGTAATTTCAGCACCTGTTTAAAACCTGAATTGATCATACTGTTTTCTGGGAGAAAATAAAAATTAAAAAAGTAAAGAAAGGATATAGCCGGGTTCCTCAGGTCTGATGCTGTAGCCTTCTTCATCCAGCTCAGGCGAGTTCTATAAAATGCAAGTGCACATCAAGCAATTACTATCCTGACAATGATCAAGGAATTATTCATTTTCCTTTTACTTACGGATACAGACATGTCTCTTATTTCAGGAGGCTAGGATCTTACCCTTTAGAAATGATGGCTGAACAGTATCTGTTTAGTTATTTACTTAAAGATGCTTGGAGAGTCTTCCTACTGGGAAAATAAACTAGAAATCAACTGTCAATAAAAGAAAACATTCAAAGAGAATTTATCATGCATTTCTGGTAAGCAACACAGGGGGATACAAAATGAGAACTGTTTGTCCTCAGGAAAATTGAAATGTATTTTGGAAGGCAAAAAAAAAAAAAAAAGAATACAAAACATAAAACATCAGTGACAGAAGTTTGAAGGAAGAGGAAGTTAGTGAAAGAATGGGGGTGGGGGCTGCGCCCTTTAGGGCAGATAGGGAGGACAGAGGGGAATGGGTGGAGGGAAGGAGCCTGCCCTGAGACCAAGGCAGGAAGGCACAGTATGACTCAGATGGGCAGAGGAGAGGGAAAAGCAAAGATGACACGACTGGAAAGGAAGCCATATGGTGGGAGACCACGGGAAATAAGACCATGGGTGCCACCATGCTGGGGGAAGAGTTTATACATGATATAGCTCCTGTAGCTTCTCAGTTAGCGCAGCACATGCTGAAAGCAGAATCTTAAGGTGTTTTGGAAGTGTGCTTCAGGATAGATTGGGAGCAGAAGAAACTGGAGGAAAGAAAACTCATTCAAATACTTGCACCAATTCAGGGAAGATTGCTAAGAATAAGGACTAAGTTGTTGGTGGTGGGAAGGGATGAGTCAAGGACATTTGGAAGGACAAACTGTTCGTTCTTGGTAACAGATCAGTCACAGGAGAAAAAGGAGCAGGAAGGTTCAAGAAGACTCCAAGATTTCCACCCTCCGATCCTGGGAGTACTCCTGTCTGAACCAATTGTAACAGCAGGCAACCAACACTTTTAGGAAAGAGACAGTTTGCACGATTGGGATTAGCATTATATTTGAGTTCCTCTTATACGGTCAGTATTGTGACCCACACTTCATTTCACTGAACCTTCCTAACAATCTAATGTGGAAAGAATTATCCCTCCACCCAGGAGGAAACTGAGAGAAATCGGATGTCACACTCAGCAAATGGCAGACCTGGGCCTTGACCGCAGGCATTTGAGACTATCTTCTCTGCCTTAGAGGGGAGGAAGCTGAAGAGAGCAAGGACTGGCCCTCCTGAAGTGGAGGTTACAGGCCTGGAGGTGGAGAGGACAGAGCTGGACAGAGATTTTGGAGTCACTGATGCAGTAAAAGTTCCATGATGATGGAGAGAGAAGGGGGCCACAGAAAAGCCTCCATTTATTGAGCATTTACAGTGGTCCCCCTCATCACTCAAAGTTACTTTTTTTTCTTTTTTTAAATGCAAGTGTATTGAGGTCACTTCCCTGATAAAAACCTGTCCCTGGCTTCTCACTGTATTTAGAACAAAAGCCCAGGTCTTCTGCCTCCTGCAGCCACAGGGCCTTGCGGGACCTGGCTTGGGGGCTCTGTAGCCTCAGGCTTCAAATCCTCTTCCCCATCCCCCTCAGCCCCATGGCCTTCTTCCCATTGTTAACCGTTATGATTTGAAAGCCACAGCTTTTTCCCATTTCAGGGTCCTCATAAATGCCATTCTCTCTGTCAGGAATTCTCTTCCCTCAAATGTTTAGCCAGTTAACTCCCACTCATATTTTAGGGCCTTCCTTAAAGGTCGCATCCTCCCTGAGGCCTGCCCTGCTCTTTCCTGCCAAGAGTGAGGGTATAACCTATGGGGAATAGAATCCTTCGAGAAAGCAGTGTCTAATGTATAATTGCAGCAGCAGTTCCTATGTGACCTGATTGCTTTTAGGACTAACCAAATTGGAGGGTAGCTATGCTTCATTTGAACTCTCAAGTGTTGACTGGGACAGCTCTAGATTTTAGGGTTTTGTGCTAGATGTGGTGGGGGTGGGGGTGGGGTGGGGTTGGGTGGGGTGGGGTGGGGTTGGGTGGGGTGGGGTGGGTTGGATGTAGTACCTGATGAGGAATTTGGTATTTTAATTATCATACTCTTTGTTTGTTTAGAATAGCCCATTCTTATACACTAAGAAATCCTACAAAATATAACAAAAGTCTTTCTGGGTAAAAAAGAATTAATTTTGGGAAAAGAACTCACCCTTTCTTAATATCTAGTAGCTTCCCTTACAACATTATTTGTGAACAATTTGGATTTAGGGTAACATTGGAGCTGTTATAGATTTTAGAGAGTCGAACTGCTAAAAGTATCAAAAAGATCTCAATCCTGGGAAACAGATATGAGAGGCCCAGGTGACAAGGTGGCATGTTTTAGGGTGTGGGGGTGGGAAGCATGAAGAATTTAACCCTCAGTTTTCCTTTCTTTAAAATGCAGATGATATAGCGTTTGCTTCTTAATGTGGTAAGGATTCCATAGCATTCAATATTATGACTGACAAATAGTGAATTTTCAATAAATGGTAGCATTATTATAAAAATAAAATTTTTGTCATTAACCAATATGCAAAAGCTTTAACATCAAGCTTAACTTTATGAAAGAGGAGGTTGGGTCAGGATGGTCATCTAAAGGACACGTGCAGAAGCACTGTGCAGGGACTGTGCATCTGGGCACTTACTATGCAGTAGAAACGATCTTTGGTGTGAACGTGGCCTACATGTCTTAGATGATTAGAGATCCAAGAGTGATTGTGGCAGTCCTGTGTGTGTTCATGATGTCAATCAGTTTCTGGGGGAATTATAAGGAGAGTTGAGGTCTCAGCTGAGATTCATCTCACTCCTTGAGAAGAATAAGGGATTGTCACTTGACCTGGGAAAAATCTGTACCACGGGGCTATAATTATGTGCTGTGGTCTGAATGTTTGTGTCTCCCTAAAATTCATATGTTGAAATCCTCACACCAAGGTGACAGTGTTAGGAGGTGGGGCCTTTGGGAAGTGATTAGGTCACAAGAAGAACCCTCGTAATTGGGATTAGTGAGACCCCAGTGAGGTTACAGCTAGACGGTGTCGTCTACAAACCAGAAAGTGGGCCCTCAACCAGACACACACTGGATACCAAATGTGGGGAGACCATGATCATGGACTTCCTAACCTACAGAACTGTCAGAAATAAATGTTTGTTGTTTATAAGCCACTCAGTTTATGGTATTCTTGTTATAGCAACCCAAACAGAATAAGCTATTATGAAACCAAAGCCCAGGGGTCCATTGACTTGCCTTGATTCTAAAAGCTGCTTAGAAATAGAACCAGGACCGAAACATCTGGAATTAATATCATAAAAAAGCATTTTTTGAACACATATTAAAGGCTAGGAAGGCTACTGAAATATTCTGCAAATAATTAGCTCATCGAATACTTGCAACAATGCTATAAAAACTTCATGTCTGCTGGCCAGCAAATAACACTCCCAAAGCCACACCCAGCTGATGCGTGGACAGGCTAGGTCTTGAACCCAGATCTAAGAGTCTCTCACGCTTAACCTCTGTGCCAACCTGATGGTGTCAGGCACTTCCTAATGAGATGGAGAATGTTTCACTTATTTCTAGGTCCTATTATAAATACTAGCATGCCTCAACTTATTTTCAAGTTGTGGGATACTTAATAAAGAAAAACAATCTTGTGATACTCACATATCTTTCCCAATCAATTTCCGCATAAAATCCATTTGGTGCCCCATTGCTTTTCTTCTGTAATAAATTTGAAAATACATTTAGAAGAGAAATATTTGAATGAAAAAAACCCAAGGAAAAAAGAGCGCTCCACTCTTATCTGTATTTAGCAAGAGCTATCAAAATCCAGCACTGGAAAAACAAATTGGAGCAGCCTCTTAAGCAACCACATTGGCGTAACTGAGTGGTAAATGGAGCTGCCGTGACGCTGCATACAAGAGCTCGCATACCTATTTCACAAAAGACTGTAGGATACCTAAGCACAGGGATATTCAATAGAGGTTCAAATTTTACTCAATTACTGAAGAATTAGAAACACCTACATTATAATGTAATCCTCTATAACTTCAGGGGATGTAACTATATATATATATATATATATATATATATATATTTAAATGGAAACATTTTGACTTCTGTGTTGCTCTCACATACAATTAGTTCTATACATCCAAAGAGTATTCATCCCAGTCATTGTGTAAACTTGTAGCTTTTCTAATACTGACTGAACTTTTTCCTAATCCTCCCCCCCTTGATAGAATATAACGGAAATCAGCTCCAAATTAGTTAATTGAGCTCCTAGGTATTACAAATACTATTGATATTCTTTTCAAGTGGCTTCTCTTATCAAATTATTAAAATAGAACTCGAGGATTAATCAAGGATTTCTGTCACTTGTGTGTCCTATGCCTTCACGAGCACATACCACTGCAAGATGACTGGATCTCAGCATTGCTCTCTCTGGATTATTTTAAACTTCTATTTTGGTTCCTAGTACAATCAATGATATATGGCCAAAAGCACTTGAGCAAGGATGTGGTATCATCCAAATAGAAATTGCTAGGGTTCTCTACTTTTTGTGAGCAAAGGACAAAAACACACATCACATTGGTCATGGAGAGCCCGTTCAACAACGATCCTGTACGTAGCACACAGAGCGACGTACGCCACTGAGCGCTGGCAGATCGCAGAACAAAACACACCAAATGGGGAAGCACGAGACCTCTAACTTTGCAATCACTAATAAAGGCCACTTGGACTGCAACGTGGACAGCTAACACCTAACTTGACAAATAGGAGAAGTAAGCTTTTCGTGTATGCATATCACTAGAAAACCAAATTAGAGGTTACCCAGTAACCATCAGCTTTGATTAATCCCTGCTGAATGTTGACTGGGCATTCTAAGAAGCAGCAGCAGTTTAGGGCGAGCCGTGCATGAGGACTAGATACTGTGTTCATGCCGTCTCTCTTCCTACGCCCTACCACTGCACTGAACATGCCAACACAAGAGCTCTGCCGTGCCTCCACAGACTGGCACCCAGGAACATGGGCCCCGGCCCCACCTTCCTCTTTGTTCTGCTCCCAACACAGATTATATACATTGTCAGACTACATCACTTTAGCCGTCTCACAGAGTAGCCTTCATTGAATTAGTGCTCAGTAATACTCTTTCTACCTGGAACAAAGCTCATTATAAAAGCCTGCCACGTCAACTCTGCACCTGTGTAAGCTATGAAGTTGAGGACATGGTCCATTAAATAATGTGCCACCTAATAATAAAAAATCTCTCGCATGGGGCATGGGCATGGGTCCTATTTTCTTCTTGCCATATTTGCTTTCTTTTTAATTCCTGCGTTACCACTCTGTTTGCATATGTCTTCTTTGTGAAATTCTCCTAATCCTTCTTCGAAAGCGAGTATAATAAATTCAGTATACAAACTTAATTTATAATAATGGGAAATCAAATGAACTAAGTTGATTCCAAAGAACTAAACTCATGAATTTTGTGATCAGTACACTCTACTATTAATAAACCTTTTAGTTCTTAAACAATTCCTCAATACAAGGACTGTTATCCAAAAACCAGAGAGTAGGGAAATTACTGAGTTCGAGATTTTCAAAGTTCTACACTTTGCTTCCACGATAATCTCATCTCCATAACTAAAGCCCTTCACAACAAAGATAATGTATACGTTCCGCTGAACGAATATATGTGCGTGTATTTCTTTCCTGACAACATATATCCAACATTATGGATAAAAGAGTTCCTGAATTTTCCAAATCTGGGCTGAGTGAAAATTTCCCAGTTTCCGTGGAAACCAATGGAAGATTGAGATGAAGAGAAAGCAAAACCTAGAAACAATTTTTTTCTTTTAAACTAGGAACATTTTAAATACAAATGCTAAACACAAACAACAAACAATAACAATACATTCTTTTGGGGCAGATATTCAACAGACAGACACATACAAGTATACACACATACATGGCTTTATTAGAGGAATTGGCAATTTGGCCTCATTCATGCCAGTGAATTCTTACAAATATATTTGGTTTTACAAGTGGAAATTCTCAAGTTAAAGCTAGGTCAGGGCCTGGCTGAAGCTCTTCTGGTCAAACCCCAAGAAAAAAACAATTCTCCTGGTTGAACCGCTTAAGCAAAGTACAGCTCAGAATGGTGACAGTGACGGCAATGGCTCTGCAGATTTTCAACCGGAAAACGATGAAGAAGCAAGGAAGAATATAAGTCAAGTGGGGAAATATCATTTAAAAACTAAGCTTAATAGTAAAGCAATATTGGCTCTTCATTAACACATAAACAGTGTTTTTTTTTTTCTTGGAGTCGGAGTTATCTATTCCCTGACTTTTCTTTTTAAAAATCCTACAAACTAGTAAAAGCAACTTTTATAACTTGAATATATGACTGTTATTTAAAGATAATTGAGGCTCCCAGCAATATTAATTATGTTTTAAAGGTATTTGCTTTGGTCAGGCTTATTGCCTCCTCTCAGATGATATGAAGGGCTAAATCAATAACTGTAGGAACAATTGTGTTCAATTATACATTCTCGAAGTTCTCAATTTCGACTGTGAATGCTCCTCTTTCCCACAGTCAGTTCATGGCCACGTAGTGTTCCTCGGGCGAGAAGTGTTAAAGACACATGGGTGGGGCCAGCCCGGTGGCGCAGCGGTTAAGTTCCCACGTTCCGCTTCTCGGCAGCCCGGGGTTCGCCGGTTTGGATCCTGGGTGCGGACATGGCACCACCCGGCACACCATGCTGTGGCAAGCGTCCCACATATAAAGTAGAGGAAGATGGGCACGGATGTTAGCTCAGGGCCAGGCTTCCTCAGCAAAAAAGAGGAGGAATGGCAGTAGTTAGCTCAGGGCTAATCTTCCTCAAAAAAAAAAAAAAAAGACACATGGTGTACTGCGTAAATGTTATCTTTTTGTCACTGATTTAAACTTGACTCACTTTGTAAATAATCCTATGGACTATCACTATCCAGTAGAATTGTCTGTGAAGATGGAAGTGTTCTGTATGTGCACTGTCCAATATGGTAGCCACTAGTCACAAGGAGCTGTGGCATACCTGAAATGTGGCAAGTGTGACTGATGAACTGATTTGTAAACAGCCACATGTGGCTACCATATTGGACAATACAGCTATAGTTGTTGCACAGTCTGGGCTGCAATCAGCACCCCTGACTCGACATCATTTGGTCCACCACATTGGTTCCTACAGGCCAGGTCCTGCCAAATTCCAGATGTTACTGAGATAGTGCTTATCCTAACAAATGACTATTCAATTTGTGTCGTGATGTTTACATTATAGCCAAGCCTTTCTTGTACATAGCAGATTCTTTTAAAAATCTAAATTCCTGTCCTTTGTCTAAGATAAAGAAAATGCACATCTTTTCCGCCTGATCACTCTTTAAAAGTATATTTGGACTTCAATATAAGTCTATATGGTTGATTTAAAAATTGGCCTCAGGTAAAAGTAATTTGGAAATATCTAAGAAAGAGTCTTCTTAAACGAAAAAAAATAAATGCTACTGTTTTTTCCAAATTTCAAATTGGGATTTTACTCACTGTTTCTACAACCCCTTGGAAATTTTAAACTAAAATCTGTTTCCTTACCGAAACTTTTTTTCCTCCTTCACGAGCACACTCTGCCTTGTTACTGTAGGGTGGTTCATGTGGGCTTGGCTGCTGGAATTGATTGTTTTCATGTAGAAAAAAGTTGTTAAAGGATCTGTTTGTTCTTCAAGACACATATAAAGAATCACATGGAGTCAGCAAACATACCATAGGAGAAACAATTTCTAAGCCAAATCGTAGGGCCTACCAATCTTGGCAGGGTTCCTTAAGCAAAGAGTGGACTTTGGGGCCCATAATGAGGCTCTATTCAGCAGGCCAGCATGGCTAGGCCAGGAGAAGAAGGGAGAAGGAGGAAGACACATCCCAGGCACTAAGAATTATGTGATCTGGTTCTCATTCAGCCAGCACTTAACTTACAGGTAGAGAACAGACACCAGGACACATTAAAAGAGACTGAATAAAAATCATTCTATTTCTAATCTGAGTATGAAAAGTCTACCTCCACCATATTTTCCCCTGGATCAAACCTTCCAGAGGGTCATCCATACATACAGCACCCACAGCTGACATCTCCACATCTGGGCCCTTTCCAGCACACATGTTCAGGACGAGCAGAGGTTTCTTCACAGAAACGGCTGGGATCCCCAGAGCCCCTCGTCTATGTGTGGATGGAAATCTGAACTGTTTAGGAAAAGGTTAGAGTGTATCCTGCACAAAGCAGTTTTGTCTCTGGGTTAGAAAGCGTCGTCACACACAGCTGCCTGAAGTCCTGGACATCATGACAGACAGCTCTGCTGGGGACGGGTGCGTTCAGCCAGTGAGGGGCAAGGCGAGCCCCCCTTCACACTGCAGCTCGGCCACGAAGCCTCTGTAGACTAACCCTCAAAAGCACTGTTGCCAGAGATGGGCTTCCCTGGCTTTTGGGAAAGTGAAAATTAAATAAGCATCAGTATGTTAAACCTATTGTGTAGCCCCCGTGTTGATAAAGTCGTTTATAAGCACAAAGCAGGTGCACCACCACCTGTAGTTTGTGGAATCGCATTACTGAAACCATAAATTTCAATCTTAGACTTTCCGAAGGCAATAATTTGGACGCTACATCAGCCAGGTAAACGTGGGCTGGGTCCACAGACACAAGGTCTTAAAGAAATCAGTCTAAGTTTGAAAGAAAATCAGGTTGAGACCTCCCCTGTAGCACTGGGATGATGATAAGTTCTCCAAATCCGGTGGCCACGGTGAGTGGGGGAACTTGGAGAACATTTCCAAATGGTAAAACTGGCAGCTGGCTAATAACTTCCAATTACCTCAGAAGCTGTACCCTGTTTCTGAGAAAATGCATTTATTTTGAATGTAGCCTTTCTTAAACAGGTCTGCATTATTTCCTGAGAAATCAAAATTAAATAATTCCTCTTTCCTACTAATCATCACCATGATATTTATTGCATTTCCAATTAAGTAGCAAAGAGGGTGAAACTGCTAATTAATAGCTTTATATGACTTGGCATGGTGGAGGTACAAGAGGACTGGGGCAACTCAGGTATGAAGCCCCAACCCAGGGGGGACGGGCCCGCAGAATCACGGCTGGGCTCATTAATGCAGCACATACTCATAGCTGCCTGCTACACGCCATGTGCTGCACCAGGCACCAGGTGCACGTTCCACCAGAGACCTTAACTGGTGGTTCTTAGAAGAGCAGAGAACACTGAGGCAGCACTGGAGCCTCAGAGGCAACGAACTGGGGGAGACGGGAGCTTTAGAGAAAGAAAAAAGGACAAGACTGAGGGAGGCAGAGGGAGAGAAGCAAGAAATAGCGCTCCAGCCTGGGAACAGCAGGGAGAGAAAGCAGAGAACAGCTGACAGAGCCTTGCAAAGCTCAGAACAGAGGGATGAGAGAACCCAGGAAGGGGACGGAGACAGAAGCAGAGAGAAGACACAGAAGCAGAGAGTACCTGAAACAGGGTTAACGAGAGGGCTCTGAGCCAGAAGCAAGAGGTGAGAAGAAGCTGGGTCTTCTGGGTCTTTTTTTTCCCCTGCTGAATAGAGCCTTGATTATAGTGTTACCCAATGTCTGATCAATTTCAGTCTATTTTCTTAACATTTCATGGCGAGAACTACATGAATGCAAAAGGCACCCCAAAGCTAAGAACCTTAAGTCAAATGTGGGAGAAAAACTCCTACTATAGTTGCAATTAACACCCCAATTCTGGTATAATATTATAACGGGTGATTTTTCAAAAAAATATTTTTAACCACTAGATTTATTTTAGTTCCCACTCCAGCCCAATGAGCCTAATGTGAGTCCATTTTTTTTTTTTTTCAGTAACAGCTGTTCTTTTGAACCTGCTGAATAGGCAACTGATTTATATTTGAAGGAATCATTTTAGCAGTGGGTGCAGACTCCCACAAGCACAACTCGGCTCAATGCGAGCCCGTGCACCACGGACTTCTTTAAAAAGCAAGAAACCTGGTGACCAGCAAGGAGTCAGAGTTACTATTAAATCTAAACCCAATGGACACGTTTTCCTCCTTCAGGCTGTAAATTCAGGCATAAGTGGTTTCGAGACCATTCCCTACTTGTGAATTTAATAGAGAAAATGGATCTGTAGCTCAACTATGCAAGGGGAAAAGCTTCTTTCAATTTATTGGATCTCAGCTCCATTATGACTTTGTGGCCTCCGTTGGAGAAAAACATTCTCACATAACGAGCTTTTATATCATTAAATTGGAAATGAAATAACGGTTGATGGTAGCAGCCCCTGCAGGAGCTGTCTGGCTCTTGACCCACTATATTGACTGGTTTGCTTGCCTACTCAGGGGCGGGGTTTCAGGTGAATACAACAAATAAGCTGAATTTGACCAAGATTGCATTTATGTCCCATGCAATTACTACAGAAAATTACAACAGTCGGAGGTCTGAAAAGTCATTTACGCTATTTTTTCCCCTACAGAATAAAAGAAAAAGAAATGGGGCTTTAATAAACTTAAACATAGCATATATTGAAGTGAAAACCTACTAAAAATGGTCATTTAAATACTTACAATTCCATCTCTGTCTGGTGAACCTCTGTAACAAAAAGAAATTGGCAGCTGTTAGGAAAATGAACCATTCTTGCTACATAAAGTACAACAAGAAGAATCATCAAGCACCCCCCCTCTGCTCTCCCACATTCCTGGCCCGGGAAGCCTGGCAAATGAAGATGAAATCAAAACAAGTTGGTTGAGTGATCGCTGAGTGTGGGGTGTGTGCATGTGTGTGTGGGAGATTCTCATTAAAAACTGAAGTCCAAAAGGCACAAGTTGCTAGTACAGTAGTGTTTTGGCCCACTTTTGAGAGGCGAATTCGTTAAGAGTCTGTCCCAGCCTCGCTGGCCCCATTTAAAAAGACCACAAGGAATGTAAACCGATTTGCTGTCTCTCATCTTTTCTCCTGTGCGTGGTCTTGAATTTCCCCCATAGGAAAGAACTTCTGCGGTATTTTTCAACTTACTTTGAGAATCTATATTTTCTTCCATATTTCTATATTTACAGCTCCTTTGATTATAGGGGAGCAGGAAATGAGAGGAGGGCAATGTTTTGCTAAATGGCTCACTCTGATGACTAAGTCCAGGGAAGCTAGTTGATGGTAGCACTACGCAGCAGTGCTTAGGAGCAAAGCTTGAGAGTAGGAAGAATTTGGGTGTCCAGATTCTGTGACCTTGAACACGTTACTCAACCTCTCTAAGCCAGGTTAAATAAGACAATGTATATAAAGAACTTATAATTGTTCCTGACACACATTAAGTATTAGCATATGTTTATTTGTTAGAATTATTTTTCCTCCTCCTTGTCGTCTCTTTAAAAGGAATACAAAACTGCCCACCTGCTGTGACATTAGACTTTATATCAATACAGGAAGGATATTATTATTTTTACTTTGGAAAACTGGAGGAGCCAGAGGAAGGGAGAAGGAAGAGGGTAGTTCCTGCAACTTTATAATTTCTTGTTTCAATTCACCCTGTAAGGAACTAGAAAATGTTATTCTATTAACACAGAGACCAGAATTATGCTTCCATGGGGATCTGCACTTTTAATCAGAGAAACTAATTGTACATGGCAGCACTGGTGTCCTATTCTGATCCTCCATCCATCTTATCCTTTGATGAAAATGGGGCTGGTGCTTCCTATGACGGTGGCAGCAGGCACTGCAGCTACGAGCGCCGGCTCAGGCGCCACACTGCCTGGGTTCACTCAACTTAGATCTCCTGCTGCCTAACGTTGGGCGAGTCACTGTACCCTTTTGTGTCTCAGTTTCCTCATCTACAAAGTAGCTACGACAATGACATGTGCCCTAGAGGGCTATTAGAGGATTCAGCGAGTTAACGTAAGTGAAGAGCCTGGAATGGTGCCTAGAATATAGTAAATACTAGAATTCGTATTCTAGATAGAATTATCTAGAATAGTAATTATTATATAATCTGACCTAAGATGAGGAGTAGAGAGATTTTAGAGCCTCAGACACTGGGGCATGTGTTCTCAATTCATTTCCTAATCCTTTCTTATCAAGTTTTATATTTTATTTTAAAACAATTTTTTTCTTTTTAACCACAGACTTCTATTTTAAAACTAATCATCTACCACAGATTCTTTGCCTCTACCTGAAAAGCGTCAGTTACGTCTTGCAATTACTGCCTTTTCTCTTCCCCTCCTCTTGGTCTTGAGTATAATTTCCCCATCTCTTCTTGCTCTTCTGGGTGATAAAAGAAGAGGCACCCGATTCCGGACTAGAATACTGGCTCCAAGTCTTATTTTCTGGGTAGCCTTCAGCAAGTTACTTAATTCCTTTTGGCACTGATTTTTCATATCTAAAATTGAGATATTTCTCCTAACCTTATTAAACTTCTGTGAGGCTTACAAAGGATAGCAGCGCCCACACAGTATGCTGCCCAAGGCCTGCCACTTAGCATAGGCTTTCTCCTTTCTTCTCTCTCTCAGCCACTGACATGATGATCGAATCAGGAAGCTCTGTCCTAACCCCACTGTCTATCTCAGGAGGTTCCAGCAGCTGAAGCTGGAGCTGGCGGCCACCCTAGCAGGTTGCCTGGCAACCCTCACAGAGTTGCAACAGCCCTGAAAACAGTTTGCAGCAACAAGGTTTCAGTGATAGCAGACTAACATCAGCATCACCTAAACCTCAAGGGACAGCGAATGGCCAGAGCCTTTTCCCAGCCTTTTGGAAGAATGATACCTGACCCAATTAGAGAGCATGGGTTCAGGAAAAGCAAAGGCTTAACGCTAAATGGCTTGTCCTTTGACCATCGCTGCTGGTGGAACCAGTTTATGGCTAATTTGCTAAGTAATCTGGGGCACTCAAATGATAAGAAGTTCAGGAGAGACGCCTGGGATTTTACAAGCAAACGTCTCGTTAGAATACTTCAGAAATACTGGGCATCTATGCAAAGCCCTAAGGAATACCTTCCTTATTTCCAAACCTTTGGAAATGGTGATGGCAGAGCACTGCTTTGGCCACATGCAAATCAGCTCAGCCTGCCCTGGGGAGGTTGTGTGACCTCTTTTCCCTTTCGAGGGAGGTTTTTTCTCCTTTTTAACTTTCTCCACACACCAGAGATTATGCACAGTCAGTCACAGACACTGTCTTCAAAGAAAAATGGATTTGGTTTCTGCTAAGGATTTTTTCCTGAGATGTGTCTGATGGTGTCCCACACAGCACATGGCACATTGTAGGTGACAACAGATGTTGCCGGCAGACAGACTAGTCGGGTGTCTGTCTGGCCTTTAGGGAAATCAGATTTCCATCTAGAGTAAACTGAGGCCCAGAACGGGAAAACGTAATCCCCAAGGCGTGGAGCTATCGGCAACGTGGGACGAGGGCCTAGTCCTCTAACCATCACCTGTTCTGGGGCTTACTGCTCAGAAAATGACAATTTCTTAAGAGACAATGGAAATTATGTAACCCTCAGAAAAATATTCCTAATTCAATCATTTAGAAAAATTTGCAAGACTAGAGTAAATGTAATTTCCATGAAATAATTATTTACCAAAAGAAAAAGTACAAAGGGAAGAACAAGGGACTTCACATTTGATATCTAGACATAAAATAGCTTCTCCACCCTGAATCCTTTACTGCCTCTAGTTTAAAAGTGTTCAAGGCTGCCAGCTGCCTAAGGCCGGAAGCCCAGACATCTCTGCCTGGACTGAAAGCCCTTCCTATCTGGCCCTGAGCTCCTTTCCAGCCTTGCCTCCCACTATCACCTCTACCTGTGGGACAGGGAGACAAACTGCCCTACTTGTCTTGTCCTGAACACTCCGTGACCTGTTGGCCTCTCGCTTTAGCTGGTGTTCCCTCTGCATGAGATGCATGTCCTCAGCTTCTTGAAGGCCAGACTCAAGCCTCCGCCCTCCCTGGAACTTCTCTGATCAGCTGCCCAAAGATGAGCTTTCTAACTCTCAAATTCCCATGGAATTCCATTTTTAATAGCTCATAAGGAACTTATCACACACTAATTTCTATCAGTAATAATAAGAGTAGTAGCTGCTGTCATGTGCTGAGTATTTATTAAGTACTAGGTACCATAGTAGGCATTTCAAATAGGTTATCTCATTTTACTTACATGAAAGATATTTCAATTTGTGGGATAGACAGATATTTTATCCCATGAATTATAAATTCTTAGAGGACAAGGACACAGAGCAATGCTCAACACCTTGTGAAAATTTATGCATGATAAAAAGGTGCAGAATGAAAAGCTAAAGGTGAGAAATAAATGGAGCCCTCTTCCTTTTCACTTGTGCCCAAACAACTATTAATTTCCCCACTCTAACTTTCTTCCAGGGATTCTAGCCAAATAATGGGTTTAGTGGGCTCGTTATTCTGAAATTCAGCAGACCATGCCCATCTGCATTTCTGCATGCTCACAACCAGCGCAGCTGAGCAGGGCGCTCTCCTAAAGCACTTACGTGGAATCAGTGTCCTTTTCTTTCTTCCGTATTCCAAAGGCCTTCCTTGTACGTTTTTTCAATCCTGTGGGAAAACAACAAAGGGTTAAAGAAATCATTTGTCTCTTTGAATGTTCCTAGCAACATTCAAGTGAACATGTTTTTTAAAGTTGCAACACACCAGTTAAATTTTAACGTTCAAAAAGCAATGAAAGTTTCTTCATTTGTTTGTGTGTGTGTGTAGGCACGAGTGTAAGAATCATTATTGTATTTTTCAACAGATATTTATCAAGAACTCGGCACTGTAAGTTCCTAGCACTATAAGCAACATAAGAATAAAAAAGAAAGCAAAGGAGATCCGGGGAAGGTACAGAAAAGACTGCAAGCTTTTCTTAGACTATTGTAGTCATCTCTCAAATTGTTGCTCTGCCAAGAAACCAGACCAAAGATTTAGAAAAACAACAATTTCCAGGTTAGACACATTCGTGAGACTGGGATAATTCCAAGACACAGATTACGTAAACCATACCAAGAGAGCTACACTGACCTGTCCCATCGTTGTGTCTCATACTCCCATCTCATCTTTTGTACTTCCACAATTCTGTGGCTAGACGGGATTATTCACCATTCTCTGAACATATCCCAACATCTTTACTCCGGTATCTCTTTTTCTTCCTTAAGTGGTCCTTACCTCCAGTTGAAACGTTTTCCTTACTTCGTTAATATTTAGACCTTCAATTCATCCTTCAAGGCCCAGCCAAATACCACCTCCTCTGTGAGGTCCTCTCAATCCTAATGGGGTAAGAAGCTGACTATTCCATGCTCCCCTCAGTGTTGCTCTTATATGTATGATAACATATCAGACGACTCCACTCATTAGTTCCTATGTCAGTTTCTGTGAGCCTTTCTAGGACAGAGGCCAAAGCTCCATTCTGTGTGTCCCCTATACCTAGTACAGGTACCAGATAATATTTGTTGATTTAAAATATCTCCGGGAAGCTTCATTTAGGCGGTATCAGGGTAAGAAGGCTCCTTTCTTCTGTCCTGGACACACCAAGCCTAGTCTTGGTTGTTCCATTTGTATCCTGTCAAGGTTCTGTCTGAGATCCCCGTCTCCTGTATGTTCTGTGGTTATATACTCGGCTTGTATTTCTTACGTTAGTGAGTATTATTCAAATGTACTAAATGCCTGTATATTCAAAACCTTAGACTTGTTCCTGGTGGTTTGGAAAATCTTCTTACAAATTGGAGCTGGAAAAGCCACTGACTTTCAGGATTTGTTTGGCATTACCAGGTGGAACACGGGAAAAACGCTGGCAGACTCAGAGACTTGATGACACCTTCTTCCAAAACATGTGAGTCAGTGCAAACCGCTCAGATTCTCTGAGTCATTCATTATCTGGCCTCAGGATACTACTCAGATATAATCTCCAAAATGCCTCTGTTGGGTCTAATTTTGCATTTTAGTAGTCACTCGATTTAAGATGGTTAGGTCTTTCAAATGTCAATGTTTATTTTAAAAAAATTCTCCTCCCACTTTAAGCTATTCTCCATTACTCTCCAGATGAAGAGTTTATAGGAAAACTTACTGACATTTAAAACTACCCATCCATAATATTTAGGAACACCTTCCCCTCATTCATTTTTAATTTTTATTGTTAAAAACATTCTTCCTTCTTCCTTCTAATTGCCTTATCCCCTTATAGGGACAAAATATCATAGTTATAATCACCATTTTCTTCCTATAATTTTCCTTGGGCTTCAAGCCTCTTAATTGGCTTCTCCATGCTTCTAATTCAGCTTTGGGGTCACAATGAATGTTATATTCACCAATCACTACTGGCTTTTATAGGACCATAAAATGAATGCTCTTATTATCTTAGGTTTTCAAATCACTTTATTTTCTATGTCTTGACCTTGAGATAAGAGATAGTATGCCCTACCAAATAGATCAGAAAATACACACAAATTCCAGTAATCCTTGTATTAAATTAGTAACAGAGCAGGCAATAGTAGTTTTCCACAGTCTCTGTCCTGTTTTTGACCACCAAATTTAGACAATAGCCAATGTGAACTAGGTCATGGGCATCACGAGTCATCCTCTTCCAGCAAAAAACGCATTGGATCAGGATTCAGGAGCAGAGTCCATTCTCAGCATCATTTCTAATTGTGTAGCTACTACAAGTTACATCTCTTTGTGTTTCAACCTCTCATTTTATAAAAAATCAACCAACAATAAGGGATGAAAGAATTTGCACACATTCACACAATGCTATGCCAATCTGCAATTTTAGTTTCACTGAAAGTCATATTTCCTATACAAAGAATACATTCCCATATATGGAATATATATAGAAATACACTAAAGATGTGACATTCCAGGAAAACAAAACTAATCAATTTGTTGAATACGAAAAAACTTTGAAAACTTTTTTCCCTCCCTCAAAGGAGAAAGATTTGAGAAATTTAGGAAAATATGAAGATGACTCTGAAAGACTGAAGAAAACAAAGTTATGAGCTGTGAGAGTTATTCATATTTTAATAGCTCTTCGAGAAGATCCAGGAAGAAATACTCATACCAACTGTGTTAAAAGTGAACAGAGAGGTGTCATCATGTCTTTTGAGTTTATTAAAAAATATTCAAAGAAATTCTTCAAACGAGAGCAATGACAGTCAAAGTTCCATTGCGAATAACAAGTTTAAGACACTATATCTGTTAATCTGATAAGGTTAAAAAACACTTTATTCAATGATTTTCCACTTCTAACTCCAGAATTCCATGAAAATGTTCATCAATTTCTACAGCATAATTGTTTTTAGGCTGTGTCATGAATTTTTGTCAGCTATTCTTTACCAAAAACAGGAGAGAAAAAAATCAAGGGTTTTTGAGGAATGAAGTAACTTTTCTTTTGCTGATGTCAAAACAAAGAGATCTAAAGAGAAAGCATTTTATTGTCCTGATGTTTTGGGGCTAGAATGGTTCTCTCCCAAGCTGGAGAACTGAGAACATCTTCCTGTGCGCATTCAGAGCTACGGTCTTGGATCAGCCATGCAGGAAATCTGGCCTGTGCCTCTAGCTTCTCTCTACCCAGTTTAGATTCTTTTAGCTTCCTTTGGTATTATCAGAGAAGGTAGTCAAGTCTGGGAACAACACAACAACAGAATTAAAAACAGACTGATCTTTAAGAGGGTAGGAAAGCTTATTTCAAAATAGGCAGTCTTGGATATGGCCTTATAAGATAAAGAAATAAAGCAACAGATGCAGCAACTGACAACAGTGATAGTGTCAAAAAAAAAAAATACAGCATAAGAAGTTTCATCATTGTCATATTAGCTACCATTACTGAGACCCCACCTACGGGCCAGGTACCAGTCGCTTTACACATGTTGTCTTATTTAGTTCTCTCACAAACCTTCTGGAAAAGCAGGTGTTTTCTCTTCAAATGATGAGGAACCTGAGGGTTAGCCTAGCTTAGGTTTTCTTACCATCATCTCCAGGGAGGAAATCGGAGGCTCCTCTCCCTCCACTACTCCCAAACGTGGAAGTGCTTTGGGAGTTTGTCCCAGGTCCCTCCACATCCTCTCCCTGGGGCAATTCCATCCACTCACATGGTTTCATTTACCATCTGTATGTAGATGAACCCTGAATCCACAGGTCAGGCCCAGTACTATCTCATGAGCTTCTGAATATACAGGGCTTCTTCTCATACTCAGGCTTCTACAAATAGACAGCAGATTTTCTCAAAAGCCTTTAGGCTCCACTTATTACACATATGTAATCAAACCTAGAAAAATATGCCCGGTCATTTAGTTTACAGTTATTTTCTGAATAAAATTCCCCTTAAAATGAAACAAGGCAGATTGGCTTAAAACTTTATGGGACTTTTTTTTCCCCCAAAGTTGTCAAATATGTAGTAAAGAAATGGGGATCTCTATAGTTTCTTTCTTTTCTTCCCCACTCCTTCCCATCATTTCCTATCCTGGCCGCACAATAATCTGGTTTGAACTATTCCATTTTTTTTTATTGTGGTGAAATTCACATGACATAAAATTTACCATTTTGACCAGGTTAAAGTACACAATTCAGTGATATTTAGTATATGCTCAATGTTGGGCAACCATCACCACTGTTTAGTTCCAGAACTTTTTATCACCTCAAAAGGAAACTCTGTACCTATTAACAGTCACTCCCCGTTCCCCACTCCACCCAGCCCCTGGCACCTCTAATCTGCTTTCTGCATCAATGGATTTGCCTAGTCTGGATATTTCACATAAGTGGAATCATACAGTATGTGGCTTTTTAAATCTGGCTTCTTTCGCTTAGCATAACGTATAATCAAACAAAAAACGAATGACTTTTCCCGATGCGTGCAATCTACACACCATTGATGTTCAGTTTTTTGATATTTGTGTATATCCACGTATTGAGGAAGGAGAAGGAGCTCCAAACCGCACGGGCAGGACCTACGCGGACGTGTGGACATCAGGCCAGGGAACAGGGACTCAGGGCGAGGGCTGTGCTGTGGACTCACCACACTTTTAGGTGAAGAATGTGCTCAATGGCACATTGAAAAGTTCAATTTAGCCCAAAGCACATACCATAAATAAAAACTAATAGATGTAATTTGTTAAGTACTTACAATGTTTGAGGAAATTTGTCAGGAACTTCCTTATCTCAGCCCAGCACAATCTTATAAGGCGGGAGCTATTATTGTATTGGTTATATACCCCAGGGCATGAGGAATGCCTGGTACCAGGTCACACCGGTCTAACTGTCAGGCCACCTTTCAGAGTCCCCTCTGCCTGGCTCCAGAGTCCATGCTTTCCATGCCTCTGGGATCTCTCTGTCAGCCAGCTCAATTCTTTTTGCCCTCTCATTAAAAACAACAACCTTTTCTTTTTTTTAATTGAAAGAGCTTTCTATGGAAAGTCGGCTGCACATTTCTTAAACACGAAGACTGTATTTTGCATGTTTAAATCTTTGTATATTGCCCAGTGAACATAAGGAGGCCCAACAAATGTTTGCTAAATGGATTATTTCTGTAATAAATGTGAAATTTCAGCTTGAGTCTTCACCAGCTTGGAGGGTTACTCAAAGGTGAATCACATGTAATGGAATTACTTATTTTCTGCAAGAACCCAGGCCAGAAATTTGGTCTCAGTAATAAAAAACAGGCAAATGTAATTGTCCTGGGCATAATGCCGCCTATTGACAATGACTCTAGACTGGCAACATCTATTCATTACCACGGTCACTGTATTTCTGTCAGGAAAGATTAAGATGCTTAGCGTATCAGCTCTTCCTCTAAGTTTTAAATATAGGTACTATAATCCAATTCAGATTCTTTGTCATAAGAAGGTCTCATAGAAAGACGTAAGACCAGTTAAGATGAAGGCTAGTCCCTCTCAGGACTTTTTGTGATATTTATGATTGCTGGTGCCTAGACTGCTGCCTAAGATACGGGAGATGCTTCAGAAAGGCGAGCACCAGGAAACATGAAAAGTCAAGTTCAGGGTCTAGCAGTACCTGGCACATAGTAGTCACTCAACAAATGTTTATTGACTACTCTACGTATTTGTGATTCTAACCAAAATTGTTCAGATTTGGTGGGTGTGTGCTCTTTGCTCTGAATGCTTTACTTTCATTTTTATGTGACTGAAAGGAAGTCCAGGGGGTCTTTGCACTTAGTAAGCACAAAGCCTCCTTACAAGATAGTACCCATCACTCTGAGCTGAGCCTGTTGGGCGAAATGTGCATCTCATGATACACTCCTTTAAGACTGGACTGCAAAAGGGTTGGATGTGGGTGGCACCTGGAAGTTCAGATTTGATATATGGGAGCTCCTGTTAGTGCACTAAAGCGGAGATTGCTAGAAGGCAGTTAAGAACTTCAAGGGCATGGGCTGGTCCCATGGCAGAGTGGTTAAGTTCACGCCCTCCACTCTGGTGGCCCAGGGGTTTCACCCTTTCAGATCGTGGGCGCGGACATGGCACCCCTCATCAGGCCATGCTGAGGTGACATCCCACACAGCACAACCAGAGGCACTCACAACCAGAATATACAACTATGTACTGGGGGCTTTGGGGAGAAGCAGGAGGAAAAAAAACAAATAAAAGAAGAAGATTGGCAACAGACGTTAGCTCAGGCACCAATCTTTAAAAAAAAAAACAAGAAGTGCCAGGGCTAAAAATAGTAATGACTTTTTAAAAAAAGAAAATTTAAACTTCTGGTGACGTGGAAGAAATGTTAAAGAGCAAATGGTTATGGAACAGGTTTGCCACAAAAGGATTTAGGTTTTGCTATGCCAATAATAATGCAATGAAGGAGCTGAGTGGAATTAGGAAGAATTTTAAGCAGGTGAAAAACTTCTATTAGGGTTTAAATACAGTAGCAAAATCCACAGGAAGCACATGGCCTGTAGGTGTAGAGAAAGTAGGAGGTTGGAGCTCGGAAAGGCTTGGGTTCAAATCTCACCCTCCCTACCTCCTGGGGCAAGGTGCTTAACCTCTTTGGGTCTATTTTTCTCAGCCATCTATCATAAAAGGGTTTTGTAAAGTGTAAGTGGGTCTAAAAGCCCTACAACACCTAAAATATATTGTGTATCACTTTATGTAAATTTCTGTTATTTTTCTTGCAGTTTTGGTAGCTAGAAAGCAGCTATTTTAACCGATTACATAAGAGCCCCTGAATGCCTGATTTCCGCACTTACAGAATCCTCATAGTTCTGTTCCTTTAGAAATAAAAATACATCAAAATTTGGAAATAATCAAATTTTCAAAATCTCAAGCTTTCCTTGGTTACAGCTATAATAACAAAACCAGGCTTGGTTTCAAGAAATGTAATTTACTAACATGTATCATAAAAGATAAGTGAGGATTAAAAAGACTCGAAGTAAGAAATACACATATCTCCCATAGCAGGAAAATATAGCATTGATGGATCCTTTACCACGTGCAAGGCTATTATAAACTCTAATTAGCCGGTCTTCCCAGGGTGATTTGAAAGTCAGGTGGTATTACTTCTGCCTGGGCAGCGGTGTATAGAATTTGCAGTTTCCTGCTCCACCCTGGTGGGGAGACACACAGCCTCTGCTGGAAGAATAGCACTTCAAACACTAGTGCAATTAATTTGACCAATTCCATGAGAACCTTGGTGTGTAAAATGGCTTCCCTGTTCATTGCTGTTCCTCTCCCTCATTCTCTCTTCCCACAGTCACTGGATCTCTTCTCTCCCCTCCGTCTCTAGTCCCTTCCCAGACTGACACTGAAGTTAATGATCCTGCTCAGATGGACTCTGGTTTCCAGGCATAAACAGGAAAATTCAATTGAATCATAATTCACCAAATCTCATTTTCAAAACACTCCATTTTCAACAAGAAAATAAATCCAAAAGAAAGCAAACTGGACAATAACAGGAATGCTTCTCGCAGGCCTTTCAGGAGCAGGTCCTTAGGTAACGCCTCTAAATTGGTACTACATAGACCATTTAGTGCTTCGGCTTAAATTCTTCAAAGGTGAATTAAAAAAGAAAGCTGGAACACGTCCCCCATAGAATTCTTTTGGTTTAATTCTAACCTACTACATGGAGGCATAGAGGTGAACAAGGGGAAAGGAGATTTACGCGGCACCGCCGCTTCAACACAGCACAGGCTATCAGCCAGCTTTATTTACTAAGAATCCATGAAGCCTACTTTCAAAATGGAACGGAAACGGTTTAAAAGTTAAAAGTGTATAAGTATGGAGTTATTTTTGAAAAAGAAGATCAGTTATCAGATAAACACACAGAAAAAATAAAAGGTTCGAGAGGGAACTAAACACAGAATTTAGCTCTAAGTTCTTTTGAGAGGTCTTAAAGGCCTCTGGGAGGCATGTGGATTGATCCTGTTTGCAAGATTTATGATAATAATGATCATCCATCTATGTATTCACTTGTTCTCCACTCATCCATCCTTCCATCCACCCACCCATCCATCCTTTGACTATAAATCCAAATAGGCAATAAAGTTCATTATCATGAAATTATTCCCATCGGATAACATAAACCTGCCAGGGTGCAATGAAAACCTGCTCGCCCTTAGTCTATTCTCATCTCAGGTGGCAAATATCAAGTCAACTCTCTTGGAAAACTAACCTTTGGTAGGCTTGCAGGTTTATCAAACCATCCCTTCAGCATCTTCTTAGGCTGAATGGTCATATTATTATTCCCTTTCTTTATTTACAGAACATTTAAATTCATATTTGTTACTTTACTGATCATTCTCTGGTTTTAGGTCCTCGTAGTTACCTCGCAAGCTCAGAATGGCAATTTTTTTCCCATCATTAGTCAGTGTTTTTTCACCAGTCTCCCAGTATTGGGCAGGGATATACCCCCAGCCTTTTATTCATGCCTAGAGTCATGCAAGCTCCAGCGTACTGGGGATCACTATCAGAAGATCTCGTTTCTCATTCAGTGGTTGATAGCATAGGAACCCATTGCATTTGCACTTCCCTCAGCCTCCGTATTCTCATCCGTAAAATGGATTTTATCTCGTAGGATTGCAATGAAATAAATCATGCACATAATGTGCTTAGCAACATCAATGGAGTGTCACAACCAATATTTTCCAGAAATTGAGTCTGAATATAAAACTGACCCCAAGATAAATTCTTAAAATTGTAGGATTAAAAAAATCTACACTGTGGTTTACTGAATTACCCTTTTCCCCTAAAGGTAACAGTTGAAGAAGGCTTTGCAGGTTTTGTTTCCTTTTTCTCCCTCCCTAAAATCACAATTTAAGCAAAAACTTTTTGTTCTTGGTAGAAGGTTTTCATCAGCTAAAGGACTCTTAAGGGGAAATAACACAGCACAACTGACAGGCAGTTAAATCACAGAAAATCAGGGTGGGGAGCAACGTCCGCTCTGGTCAGAGATGAACAAAACTGAGGTCCAGAGAGATTAAAGCCACCGGCCCAGAGTCACACAGGAGGTTAGAGAGGAGGCTGCACTGCAACTGTCACCCCTCACTTCAGTCCAACGCACTTCACTGCGCCGCTTCATCAAAATGAGTGGGCATATGTGTGTGTGTGATAAATATGTATACGATGTAAAAACATAAATATGGATATATATTATATATGTGTATATATATCCAGAGAGCGTGAGAACACAAGCTATACATCAGTCTTCTCTAGTGTTCTAGAATACCATGTAATTTTAGATTTGAGTATGGTTTTGTTTCTACTTCTATGCTAAATATATCTCATTACTTTCTAAATGTTTGAACAGTGTTGTGAACCCTCATTTGGCTGAATAGCATTACCCTGACAATCTGAGTCACATTTCCGGTGACACTAATATATATATATATTTTTTTTTGGTGAGGAAGATTGGTCCTGAGCTAACATCTGTTGCCAATCTTCCTCCTCTGCCTTAGGAAGACTGTCATCGAGCTAACATCTCTGCCAACTTTCCTCTAATTTTCGTATGTGGGACTCCACCACAGCATGGCTTGATGAGCAGTGTATAGGTTTGTGCATGGGATCCGAACCTGCGAACCCCGAGATGCTGAAGTGGAGTGCACAAAGTTAACCACCATGCCACCAGGCCAGCTCCAGACACAAATACATTTTTAGCTGAACTTTGGCTTAGCATTTTGATTAAATTTTCTGTTAAGTTCTCTGAGAAGACTTTTGAATTGATGAGACCATCACCTCAAAGGCAGAAGGAGATTTAAAAGGTGACTTTAATAACAATGAGCAAACAAAACAGAAAAGAATCATTAGGAATGGGGTCTGTGGAAATGCCAAGATCCAAATGCTGAATCTGAATTGAGCTAATTGTGTGGTGCTGTCCACAAACGGAGTTTGTTCTTCCTGGAACAGTCACATTTACAAGAGAAATCGTATGCTTAACTCAAAAGTTTCCCAGCACCCGAGTCAGGCTGCCCCAGATATTTCTCCTCTGAAACTCCTTCGAAAACTGAACTACTCTAGATCCTTCTTTTTTATAGCCACCTAAACACACACACACACCTCGTCCATCTCTGCCATTTGGTTTAAGCAGAGCCCTCCTTGGCGATTTCAGCAGAGTTCAGTCTGTGCTGAAGTCACCAGAAGACAGAACTCCTGACTCAGTGTGGCATTTAGGGCCTGGTCTCCCATATTTCTCCCATTTTATCCATTACTATTTCTCTTCGAACACTCCACTCTGCAACCAAATGAAAATTTCGCCTCATTCCACAAACACGTTGTGGCCTATGTATCAGCTTCTGTTTGGAGGACTCTCTCTCTGGACCACCTCCTCCTCAAACTCTACCCATGGAAACCCACCGTCCTCGGCTGGCTCAGAAATGCCCCCCAACACCTGCGGGAAGTTTTCCTTGGAACTGATTGTTTTCCTTTGGGTTCTTCCAAACGTGACTTAAGACTTCATTATAGAACTTACCAAATTTTACCTTGTATTGCAGTTTACATTGCCTTTGTTCTTTTAGATTTAAGGTGCTTGAGGACAGGACCCACCTCTTATTCATCTTGTGCCCCATAGGTGACCCTGATTCAGTGCTCTGCACACAGCAGATAGTCAGTCGACATCCACTGAATTGAGAAAAGGGTTCCAAGCCAGGCAAATGTTCAAACCACGTCAAGAATGACCTTCTCCATCATTGCTGGGTATCGACGGCCAAACCAGGAGCTTTCAAGTAAAGACTTCTTCCATCACTGAGAAAAGAGCCTCTATGACACACTTGCTTGCTCATCCTTGCTTATATAAGAGCATGCATCACAAACACAGCCAACAGCCTAAAAATACAGCAAAGTAAATGAAGAAGTAGAAGGAAAGGCGACAGAAGGTGTCACACAAGTGTGTCCACACGAATAGGATGCACTAACACTGTGTCTCCAACACAGGCGAGACCCTCAGACTCTCCCTCGGTGCCTGTTCTTCTTCTTTTAAGGTCAGAGATAATAACCACATTAATCTCCTTTTCCAGACCAGAAGGGCAGCAGCCAAACAGAATGGGTCAAAGAGTTAAAGTTAAACACAGGTAGCAGTGGCAGCTGCCAGGGAGGAAATGACACATCGTGCTCTGCAGAAAATGAGAGGGCTTTTGTCTTGGCCACCAGCCCAAGCGTAGCGACAGGGCCTGACAGCTTCGTTGAATTATAGCATGGGGCTCTGACTGGTGTTCTAAACAAGGATAAATATTAAAAGCACTTTTAAAATTGTTTTAAGTAGTTGCAAAAATGTTATACCATCAAAATGTTTTCACTGTCAAAAAATAGGCTGAATTATGTTTGATAATCTTTGCTTAAGAAATATAAGCAATATAACAATGTATATTACATATATATCAAGTATTATTAATATATATCTATAATATATATTAAAACAATTTTTGGTGATATTTCTAAAATGTAATATATATTGCATTTTATGTATATGTAAAAAATTTATTCTTTTCTCAGAAAATTAAATTCTGTGGAATAAGACTAGCTAACCTTAAGCTATCATTTATTAAATGCCCGCCACGTACTTTTCATGCCTTACCTCATTAAAACTCACAGCACCACACTGTCAAGTGGGTATAATTCTCTCCACTTTGCAGATGAGGAAAACCTCTCAGAGAGGCAACATGGCATGGATAGGAAGTGGGCGAGAGGGTCACATTCAGGTTCGTGGGAACGCGAGGCCTGTGCTCTTCACCCATATGCACATGTTTGCTGGGGGCTGAGGAGAGAGCAGGGTGCACACAGCACCCCAACCTGGCACCCCAAATGGCCCCTGGCGATTCGCCTCACGCTTCCCGGTCTCCTCTGCCAGCGCTGCTGGGAACACCTGCTGTGTGTGGTCTGCTCCATTCTCTTGCTAACATTTTTACAGGAAAAGAAGTTTATACTCAGGACTAAAAGCAGCAGCAAGAACTAAGTCAGTGGTTGACACATGGGAACGAAATATCTCCTTTGCCACCAAGTCCTAACCTTTTGAGTAGGCTTCACCTCTGCGGAAACTCAAGAGCTTGACCAGACATCTTTGTGACAGGGGGCCCCTGACGTTGGGTCCGGGGGGCTTCACTCTAGGCGTTTCAGTCTCCCCCTTGATAGAATGGATTCAGCCACACAATCAGAAGGCAAGGGGGAAAGAATGTACCATCTCTATCTCTGAATTACTGTTTTTTGTTTTAGCGACAGACAGTGACCAGCTTCGTTGCTTCAAATACCCTCAGCCATCCATTGCCAGCAAAACCCACCCCACCACTATGGTATGTCCTCTGTCGCTCAGCTCCGCCCAGTGGGACTCCGTGCCTGAGACCGTGAGCTTGCTGTTTCTCAAATGCTTGAGGGCACTCTCCAGCTGGAGTGGGTTTTATTTATAAGGAACATGGATTCAAGGATGCCCAGCGACCTGCCCACTGAGTGTGATAAAACACCAAGCCCTGGTCCCTTATCGTCAAGGAACTTGTCTCTTGAGATAACCAGGGAGAATTTTGTTTTAGAAATATGAAAGAAGGATGGGGAAAATTCATGGTCAGGAGAAGAGTATTATAAACTCAAGCACATTTCATCAACAATTAAAATGGAACTTGAAATGTCTGTTTGAATTCTGTTGGGAGGCGAAGGGAGTAGTAACCCCATTACAAGATAGCACAGCTCTCAGAGGCGACGCAGGGCTCCACTGCTGTTTGCATGAGGGCCAGTGTTTGAGGATTCCAGCAAACACATGCTCATGAAAATGGTCTCTTTCGCTACAGCAAATAAAGTCTTTTACTATGTAGCTGTGGCTCTTCTTTTTGATCACAGACTCCATCGAGAATCTAATAAAAGCTATGGCTCCCCTCCCCATAAATTACTGGCATGCACATAAATCTACCAACCTGTGTGCACCATTCCTGGGAATTTATAGACTGCCTAAAGGTATCACGGACCCCAAGTTAAGTCCCCTACTCTGTAGGAACTCAATTATTTTTTTGCATTAATGTGTAACAATGGTATATAATAAATGATCTTGGCCGAGACATCTCAGCTCTGTCGAGCATTATGATGAATCTCCATCAGATACTAAATGAGTTACTTATCATTTTAGAAGGAATCAGAGCCTGAGTCAGGCTTAGAATTCAGTGTCTGTTCCTAAACCCACGATGATGGATGCCCTAAATTACAGTCAATCAGCCGAGCCCTCTGTCTTGTCTCGCTCATGGAGCCTCCCTATTTTTCTTCTGGCTGGTTTAGCCATCCATCTGTTTCTATTACAAACAGCTACAGGGCTTTTGCTGGACGTGCAGCTTTTAAAACTGAGTATAAGGAGGAGAAAAAATCCAGTTATTTCAGAAGCAGAAATAGAGACTAAAGAGCTTCGTCATTAGCAATGATGATGAAAGAAAAAATAAACAGAGTTCCTACTGTGTGCTAATTACAATGCTAGGCCCTCTCACATATCTTACATCATTTAATCTATAAATCAATCCTGCTGGGTAGGTATCATCCATCCACTTTTTATGTATGTGTAGCCAGAGGCTCTAAGAGATTACATGACATATGTAAGACACCGTGGGTAATAAATTGCACTAATATTTAAATATATTTGTGTCTGACTCCACATCTAGTATTTTTTCCTACTATACAACGCTTTTAAAAGTGTTTATTAAAAAAAAATCTGAGAGCTAACTCCATTCTTCCGGTGTCTTGAAATTATCTATGTCAGAGAGACCTCAAAGATTCCTCAGAGGAAAAGATATGCATGGAGGAAGAAAGGTGACCTCCGCCTCCTAGAATACTCCGGTGAATTCCAACACTAAGGTCACATGGTGTTGGCCGAGCCACAGAGCAATTGAAACCTTACCTGGAGGACTGGGCTTCCATCCAGGAACATTCAGCCTCACTGCCTTTTCTCTCAAGTCATGGCTAATTGAACCGCAGAGAGAATCAGTGGTATCAGACTAACGAGGAAACTTCACATCCTCCTTCCATTCACCCTCAGACACCTTCACCTGCATTTCCCTCTAGATCAAAACTCAAAGCCCTTATGAACTGTCAGGGCAAGAATATCAGCTTGTTTGGGGCTACAAAGAGGTCATGAGTCATTGTAAGGGGTCACGAGTCATTGTTTTGCTGTATTTGCTAAGAGCTCTGGGACACACCAGGTAACACAAGTAGTTCGTGCTATCTAGAATGATTGCCTCTCCCCACATCTCATTAGGGCTCAGTCTGGTATAAAGAGCACAGTACCGTCTCCTCAAATCCATTTCAAGCACCCAGGTTGAAAACAAAGTCACATTACAGTTCTTTAGGAAAACGTCTCAGAGGTGTCACATGTCCTCAGCCTTCTTTGACAGCTTCCTATTTCTATGTCTACTTTCATTTCTCTACCTTTCGGGCGGGGTAATGAGATGAGGTAAGCACCTGGTCCGAGCGCCTGTGGGTCCAGAGAACTCTGGCCCTGGGGCTCCACCTGGGGAACCACTGCTTTAGAGCAAATGTGCAGGCAGATAAGACAGCCTTTAATGTCTGCCCAGACAATGTCTGCCAAAGTCAGGCCCAGAACTGCATTCTCCCTTGGTAATTGCCTCCTGCAACCCACATAAAAACTTTTGGCAAATGCTTATTGAGGACCTACTACACACTGGACATTATTCTAGATATTGGACTACAGAGATAAATAAGATAGAGCTTCTGCCTTTGAGAAGCACTGCTGAGTTGGGAAGAGAGATTCATACTACAAAATTTCAATATAGCCTGACATTAGGGTATGCTTACGTGCAGTAGTTAGAGTCTATGAGAGCAGAGAAAAAAGGCACCCACCCCACCCAGGGAACTCAGGGCAGAGGCCCATCTGACATGTACAATATGAGTCTCAAAAGATGAGGAAGAGTAAGTCCGGCAGGAACAAAAAAGCAGGATGAACATTCCAGATCAAAGAAATTACACAAACAGGCACAGAAGGATGAAATGGATGACATGTATGGACAACTAAAGACAATTTGCTATTTGTTACTAAAACTAAGTAAGAAGGAGACAGTGACAGGAGGTAGGGCTGAAAGGTAGGTAAGGATCAGGTCACGGGGGCCTTTTGTGCCATAATAAGTGACCTGGACTTTGTCCCGCAGGTTATTAGGAAGCGGATGTAGGCTTTTGGCAAAGCATTTACATAGTTAGAACGTATGCAGCCGGGAAGACGGACTGAGAAGTAAAGATTAGAAGCAGAGAGACTAATTTAGAGACCATTGTAGTAATCCAGTCAAGAGATATGATGGGGACCTGCAATTGGGCTGTGTTATAGAAGCGGAGATGAAAAGAGTGGATTAAACAATTACTTAGGAGATAAAGTAGGGAAAACTCAGTGAATGACTGGATGTGGGATTGAGGGGTGGGAAGAACCTGAGATGACTAATAGTTAGAAATAAGGGGCTAAACAGGGATCAGGGGAGACTCTGACATCTCAGATTACACAAAACCCAGCTACCGCGTGGCCGATACAACGCAACAATTCACACTGTAGTTATATAGTAGTGATCGCTGACGAATTAGACATTCACCACATCACATACTTTGATCCTCCCAACTGTCCCGTGAGAAAAACATTATTTGTCACCAATGAAGAAATGGGTTCAGGAACTGGTAAACGGACTTGGTCAAGATCACATAACAAAGCAGGAGTGGAGTGAGGGCTTGGGCTCAGGTCGACACCAGAAATCTAGAAAATGATCTTTCCTTTTAAGTTATACTGTATAAAATTGTCCATATTTGACTATTTTGACAATATCATATGGTTTGCTCTAACACTATGCCATGTTCAATGGAGGAATCTCATTGTCCCACCGCTCCGTGACAGAAACGCAGGCTTTCTCTCCACTCATCGAGGTGGAATCTTTCTGTGTCTGCATTCTAGTAGTTCTGTTTCGTAGATTATTCTGCTACATTATGAGATGGAATTCAGAAGCCTGGGAGTAAACCCAAGGAGCAAGCTTTGGAGTAACTTCTTTGATCTGTAGAAAAGTGGCTTCTTGCCCTTCTTAGACTCTCATCACGTTTAGCTCACCTGAGGGCTGGCTCTCCAGGGACAGAGTCTAGCTATCTCACCAGGTTCCTGTGAAGGTCAAATAAGATAAGACCCGTGAAGGGGATTCATAAGCTATAAGTGTTGGCCAACACATAGCACTGTGTTGTTATTCTCTTGTCAGTAATGCAAGCAAAGGGAGGAGGACACAAACCTTTAGTCGATATCCTTCAGACCCCTTTCTGATTGTGAGAATATTCCCCACATCTGCACAGCTGCTGGGTGTTGATTACATCTAGCTATTTTTTGTTAAAATATACTCCATAGCCACTTTTCTTACTGAGACTTCGAGGGAGAGTCGGAAAGCAATTGCTTAGATAGGGGATGATCAGAGACAGGAAACTTAACCATCCTTAGCATTGCTCTCTTTCTATTTCATTTATCCTTCCTTTCTAGACCCTATCTTAAAGATTTTGCCGAAAAAGATTAGGTCTTTCCTACCCTGGAAATTTATATAGAGCTCGAGGACAGTGTGACCTGTGTGAGTGATTCTTCTGCTGCTTCTTCGTGCGTGGCTTCGCATATCACATGCTCTTTCAGAGGCCATGCAAGTGCGTATTCTAATTCCAGTGTAAAAAGTCTTCTTATTATGTTTTAAAACATTGAGAAAGCTTTAGTTACTCGTTTTTAAAATGGAAATTTCTCTCTTCTGGGCCACTAAGTGGAGACAGTCACCGAATTCATTCGTTCAGGAAGTATGGGATTTGATATATAAATCCTACACGGGATGTGATTTTTTAATATAAATCCTATTATATATATCCTATCTTTGTAAATAAAAATCTGTACTTGAGAAGAACCATGAGAGACCTCATAAATAGCTTGAAAACCTTTGATCCCTTCTCCTCAAAGACTGAGCACACTATTCTCACCTCTTTTTTCCAAGACAAACCCCTGTCAAATAGCGTTAGCATAGCATTTATCATGTATTTTACGACTGGCTCACTTAGGCTGCACTGACAATGAAAATAGTAGGTGAATTGTCTCATCTCCTTCTTCTGATAGACGTGTAAAGAGGAGAAAAGTGTACACACACACACAAATCTCATTGTTTCCCCCAGGTAATAACTACAGCATATCAGGTTATTTTATTTCAGAGAGGTGAGTTGTAATTAAGGGCTTAATTTGGTAACACTTGTAAATTGTTATGTGCAATTGTATTTTTAAGTTCTAGGAAATTTCTGGTGCAAAATATTCAAATGCATTACAAGAAAAGAATCTCTCTTCTTACACATCCAGTTATAATTCATCATTTTCAAGGTGAGCAGGGAGAGAACATGCAAATTATGAGATAACCTCATGCTCCCTTCTGTTCTGCGCTTTGGCAGTTTGGGTTTATTAGTTATGCTCAGCCTAAACACTGCGGTCGACTCTGGAATTTCAAAATTCAGAAAAATATTGCTAATTTGCCCAGACTGGCAGGAAAAGCTGGATGACCTTCACACTGGTGCCTTGCTCCTGGAGGGCTTTTGGCTGTTTTGGGGGCTTTGACACACACTATTTTGTTCATGCCTCATAACAACCATGATAGGGAGGCAGACGGCGCGACAGTTCTCTGGAAGAGGAGCCCGGGGTTCGTGAAGCCCAAGTCAGGGATTTCCAGGCATGGTCACACAGGGAGCTTCCAAAATGCTGGCATTCCCAGTCTTTGCTCCAGGAATTTATACATTCAAAAGTTTCCGAGGTGATTCTGATGTGGCTAGTCCGTGGCTCAGTATCTGGAAAGCTCAGGTCACAGGAGCAAAATCTAGGGCTCTCAAACCCTATGGCAAGTTTCTCTGTACGACCCCAGCTTTGAACCCCTCAGATCTATTTGGACTTTTGAGTCCCTCTAGCAGAACCTTCCTGTGGTCTGAGATGCTGAGATTCTCGTTTCTCCAGACCGCTGATTTTCTGCGCAGTCAAGTCTCCTCTATGTTCACTTGACACCAGGAGCAACTTGGTCTGTGCGTGACGGAATTGGACAGATATGCTTGGGGCATTGCTTCAGGAAGGCGGGGTTACAGAGAAAGGGATCCATGCACTGATCAGAAATGGTGCTTTGTTAATCTATTATAAGGAAATGCTTTCTACACCAGAATGGAAGCTGAACTAGGTAAGCATTTTTCAAACTACAGGCAATTACTCACTAGTAAGTCAGGAAATCAATTTACTGGTTTTCGACAAGCATTTAAAAGATGAAATAGAGTAGAAAATAGAGTGCCTCTCATATAGGAAGAGCAGGTGTTTGTTTTTTGTAAAATACTTCACTCTCCATCTGTGTCAATGCGTGATGTGTATGTCTGGGTCCCGTGAACATATTTTTATTACTGTGGGGGTAAGGATAAAAAAATTTTGAAAACACTGGACTAGATCATTTAAATTCCTTTTAATTATAGATTTTAGAATCCTATTTTCACATACACACACACAGGATCAAAAACAAACCGAAAAAAAAGAACCCAACTGACAAAAATAGTGGAAAGAGAAACTCATCTGAGTTTCTTATTAAAGAAGTATAAAAATTGCTTTCAGAGAATCTTTGTGCTTCTTTTGAGCAGGACCAATCTTTGTGTGTGTGTGTGTTTTTTTTTTTAAGATTGGCACCTGTGCTAACATCTGTTGCCAATCTTTTTTTTTCTTCTTCTTCTCCCCAAAGCCCCCCAGTACATAGTTGTATATTCTAGCTGTGAGTGCCTCTGGCTGTGCTATATGGACACCGCCTCAACATGACCTGACGAGCGCTGCCATGTCTGCACCCAGGATCCGAACCGGCGAGACCCTGGGACGCCGAAGTGGAGCGCACAAACTTAACCACTTGGCCATGGGGCTAGCCCCAAACTTTGTGTTCTTGAAGGCCGAGCGGTCCCTTTGTGTTCCTACTGAGGAGACTTTCTCACTGGTAGGGAGACATTGGGGCATGAAATCATCACAAACTGTCAACGATAAGAGTCTACGTGAATAAGCTTTTACTATGCAAACGGCATTCACTCCATACCATCCCAGGAGGCTAGGTACCGCAGAAGACCTTTAGAAAGTCATACCACCTACATAACTCTTGTTTCCAAAAAAATGAAAAACACCAAGGAAATGTGAGTGGCATCAACAATGAATACGACAGCTGAGTTCAGCAGAAGTGGTTAGTGAGGACCAGTCCTGGTCGCCTGGGCTTGGGAAGGTGAAGCGAGAGGTACAAGATCTTGGCCCTCGTCACATTGCACTGTATTTAAAGGTGTCCCTCCAGCATCTCCCCCACTGTCTGGCTTTGCCAGGGTGGGGGTGGGGGAAGAACTGAGGAGGTGACACTCCAGGCAGAGGGGACAGCCTAAACCAAGACATGGAGGTGGGAGGTGGCATGGGGCATGTAGCAGGCTTAAAGCTATGCAGAACAACTGGAATGTAAAGAAAACCAGGATAATGGGGCTGAAAGAAACGGCCAAGGTCATAACAATTTTTCTATCATCTGTTAAGTTTGGACTTTATCTTGGAGGCAACAGGAAGCCACTGAAGAGTTTTAAGCAGGGGCTGATGTCATCAGACGCGTTGTTTGATAGAAAACTCTGGTGATCGTGTGCAGGAAGGAAGTGAGCAGGGCAAGACTAGAGGCCTGAAAATCAAATAGGAGGGACTTTACAGTGATCCAAGTGAGAGATGGTGATGCCAATGGTGGTTGGAATGGAGAAGAGTGGATAAGGTCAAAAAGGAAAATTACAACCTAAAATCGGCAGGACCTCGTCATTGAGTGCAGGCAGAGGATGGATCTACAGATTTCTATTTTAAGTAGCTAGGATAAAGATGGTGCCATGTATTGTGCTGGCAAATACAGGAAAACAGGAAAACAAGTAAGTTTACCGGGGAGTTGAGTTCACAAACACGTTAATTTCAAGAGGCCAGAGGGATACGCAGGTGGAAACATTCATTTGGCACTTGGGTATCCCACTCTGAAGCTCAGGAATAACAGCGTCGGAATTTAAGCAGTGCTTCAACCATCATAGTAGTCGAGAGCCAATCCTGAAATGAGGATCTATTAGTCTTCACGACAACTGTATGAGATAGGCCATATAACTCTTATTTAAGAAATGAAAAAGCTGAGGCCCAGAGAGGTTAAATCACTTGCCCAAGGTCCCACAGTAAGCGGCAGAGAAGAACTCCAATGCAAGTCTGACTTCCAAACCTAAACTCTTCCGTCTTTGCTGTGATGCCTCTTGAGAAGGGAGTCTGGGACAGATGTGAACCCTGGGGGCAGTTGATATTTGAGAAGTGGACACAGGAGGAAGAGCTATTTGCTCTGTCGCACTGAGAGACTGACCGGGTTTCTGAAGCCCTGTAAAGACGAACGCTGCAAAGAGAACCTTGCAAATGTGGCAATGGCCACCTGGGCTTCTGAATATACGTCTGAAACATCCTCTGCAGCAAAATGTAAGAAGGGAACTAACTCTTATTGAGCAATTACTGTACATTAAATATTATACTCTATACAAGACTAAATAATCTCAGATAATCCTCACCACTCTATGATATATGATTAGCTATTATTGGCCTTTTACAGATGAGAAAATCAAAGCTTAGGGGAGTTAAAAGCTCACTGAAAGATAAAAGCCACAGATGGATGGTACTCTAGCTCATGACGGTCAGACTCTAAGGCCCACGCACCTTCCACTCTCCAATATACCATGTGGCCTTCCTGTCTAGTGAGGCATTAGTGACGTCACTAGAACCGGTCATGCAGAGAGTGATCACTGAGTCTAAACAGGACAAAACCTTGAGCAAGTTCAAGTTGGTGAAGTTGGTCCATAACGCCCTTTAGAAAATTACTTTTAATAACATTTAAATTCTTCTCATAGATTTACTCTAAAATGCAATTTCCAGTAAGGCCCAAGGGTAAATCCAGCCCAGTTAATCCTGTCCTACTCAGTGACAAGTGGTGTTCATAGTGATCCCCCTGAGGGGCAGCAGGATCCTGGATAGGTCTTCGTGTTTGGGCTTCTTCCGTGTTCCAAGCTCTTCTCCACACTCTTGGCAGGGTGGTTTTCCAAATCTGCAAGTCTGATCAGGTCGTGCCCCTGGCCTAAAATCTGTCAGCTCTTTTCCTCATAGATCCACCCCCTTTCGAGGTGTAGAAGACCGTTCGTCATGACAAGCTCACCTACTCACTGGCTTTATCTCCTGCTGCTGCCCTCGTGCCACACCACAGCCCAGTGACACTGCCCCCTGCATCCTCCCTCACAACGCGCCTTTTCAGCCCCAGGTGCTGAGCACACTCTTCCTTCTGCTTTGAATTTCCCTTTGCAACACGTTCACCCGGCAAAACTCCTACTTGGGCTTCAGGATAAAACTTAATCATCACCTCCCCTGGGAAGGTCGCCTTGGTAACACCGTCTAGGCAGCGCTGGTTGCCCTTTCCTTGCTGCAACTGTCAGAACTCGTGAATGCCTTATTATTATTATTACTGTGGCCTTTGTATTATTGCTGCCTTGTTATTGCAACTGCTTCTTGAGTATGACCTCTCATTTTCATGACTTCCCTTTATAGGAGGGCTCCCTGTGCGGGTTCTCCCTCCGCCTCTCCAGTTTCTAGCAGAATGATTGGCAAATGAAATATATTTGATAAATAGCTGAACAAATGAAAGCTATTCAAATCAAAGAAAGATTAAATCTTAGATACAAATTTTTGTCTAAATGTGGGTCATAATCACACAGCTTTGTAATGAATCTTTTTTAAAAAATTAAATTTCTATAGGATTACTGAAATGAACCCAAAGGCGTGAACACGGACTGTTTAACATGCTGTGCACAAGGCTGTGTGTCAAACGCCAATGAACAAGAGCAAAGCAGAAGCTCCCTGAAGCCGGGGAAGGCGGTGTTTTCAAACGCCCGTTACAGCCGAGTCAACGCGCACATCTTCTGAAGGCTCTATGGGCATTCACGGGGCCTTGGGTTTTAATATTGCCTGCCCTTGGGGCTTAAAAGATGGTATCAGGGACCACTTCTGGGCGGACTGACGGAGAGATCCAGACTCTCTTCAGGGATAAATTGGAGCTCACCAGGTTGAACATAGACCCCAAGTGTCCAATTCCATGAAAGACAGGGTCAGCCCTTGAGCTACAGGAAACCTGAGGGGAGGACACTGCCCTCTGAGAGCCCCAAGGTCGCCTTGGTTACAGGAGCAGAAAGTTGTTTTAACATTGTTTCAGTGTTTATTCAGAGTAACACAGATCCTCACGTCATCCTGTCCCGTCCATTGTCCTCACATACGCCAAATTAAGAGGGGCAGTGACGAAGTCAGCACAAGGATTCTTGCAGTCAAACATGTAGACTGGAAGTCCACCTCTACATTGAAAATTCCCGCTCAGAGGAAGAAGATGATGCGGATTTGCAGAGAACGCTTGGCTTCGTACAAGGCGTCCTGGGAGGGGAGCCAGGCACCAGGATTTTGTCGCAGCTCTGCCTCTGATCGGCTATGAGTTTTTAGGCGAGTCATCTACGCCGGCAGCCTCAGCCCCTGACCAGTGGTCTAGGCTTGGACGGTCATGAAAACCCTGTAAGTGTCCATTTCTTCTGGCATAAAATGGGGCTGATCACACCTACCTGTGGGATTTCATGAGGAATAAAGGAGAAAACACGTGTGTTTGCCAGCACCCCAGAGCAGAGGCGCCCATATCACTTGATGTCTAAGTAACATTTTCACAAAACAGAAATACCTAACAGTTCCAGTCACGAGGTAGTTGGGCACAAATAACTCGATGAGTATTTTTTTGTCCTTAACAACTTAGCAATTGTTTGATTAAAAAAATGATGCACGTAAGTTGAAAGAAAAAGATAGAAAAGAAAATATTGTATTTGTAAATATCTTCAACTACTTACTAAAGGGACGTGTGTGCTTGTGGGTCGTGCACAGACCGCCGCCCCCTTCATTTCCTGTTCCACACAGATTTTCATGCCGTCCTTGTTTTCATTACAGTAACCGTCTAAAACCCAGCTTTGCAAAGATATGAAGTCGTCTCAGGGAATGTGGCAAGGTCTAAGGTCAAAAGTGTGAAGGACCTTAAGCTCGTTCAGTGTCTGATGGATATTACTGGGTTTCGCCTGAAAATTTAAAGTATCCTGTGGCACCCATGGTAGCCTGGGGCGCCTCGGCACAGAGTTTGGGAACTATGGCCCTAGCACGTAGTAGGAGGGGTCAGGAGGGATCTGGACTAGATGAATTATCACTTTTAAGTAAATAATTCTATAATTTGTTAGTTTTTATTGCTTTTCTTATACTGGTCTGGATAGAATTCATGTAAAGAAAACAAATTTAAATCACCTGTTTCCCTTTTTTCTGGATTAAAAGGCACCTTTATCATCAAAACAAGTCACTGGCGTTAGCATCTGTATTTCAATAGTCTTTGACACTGAAGGTTGCCAGTATGTATTAATTATTGTAAAAGGAGGTAAATATCTTAAAAAATAGACACATGCTCAAGAGAACCGACTTCCCCCTACACTGGCCAGTTGTGATCTTTTCTACTTGAACTACAAAGGAATTAAAATATGTTCACAATTTACCAGCTACATATGGCACTACTTTTTAAGGAATGTTGCATTTAAATGCAAAAACACTCTATTTGGGGGAATTTTTATTTATGAAAGATAAAAGCATTTCAGCAAGCATGCAAATCATGCTTAGATGAGGTGAAACTGGGGGAGGAGATAAATGTTGATGCATAAAGTCCTTTTATTTGGCATGGACAGGGGATAGAGTATGCTAGAAAAATCCCACACTCTAGGAAGGAGAATTAGCACATAAATGCAGTCTGGGCTCCATCTTGTGTCAGTGGCAACTTACTGTTAATGGCTATTTGAAGTATTACGTTAAGAAGGATTCTGAGGAAAATTTAGGCTCTTTAAAATATTGGTGATGTCTGTCATGGATTCAGGAGCAGAGACTGGCACCACACATGCCACATGTTTGCTATTTCTGGCTGAAATGAGTAGAACTCCAGAACATCCTCTCCCTCCCACTTTTAAGGAAAAAAAAGCCAGATCTCATTTTGCTTACTTATTTTACTATTTCACATTAAAAATTAAAAATAATTATAAAGCAACTCAGGCTTTAAATAAAATTCTTAGTCTCATAGAATGTTGGATCAACAGCTTTCTGCTGTAACAGAGATGACTCAGGTCAGAGAGGGAGCACACACATCTTTGGGAATAGTCCCAGAGTAGAAATATTAGGAAATATTAAGAGCACAGCCACGTTAAGTTTAAAAACACCTGAGCATCATTTTCTCCTACTATTCTGAAGGAAAAATTCCCTTCATTTGATACTTAATAGTTTGCTGTAAGATGCTGTTGCAGTCTCCAAAACGCTCATCACGGATCTTTCTAAAAATCTTTTGAGATAATTGTAGATTCACATACATTTGTCAGAAATAATAGAGACACCCGTGTACCCTTCACTCCCTTTCCCATTCTGATGGTAAATCTTGTATGACCATAGGACAATATCACAACCAAGAAATTGACATTGATACAATCCACCCAACCATCCAGATTTCACCAGCTTTTACATGCACTTGTGTATGTTATGTGTGTATTTGTATTCTTTAGTGAAGTTTTATAACATATGTAGATTCCTGTGACTGCCCCCGTGGTAAAGCTACAGAACATTCAATTACAAGGATCCCTCGCACTACCCTTTAATAGGCACAGCCACTTCCCTCCCTCCGCTCTTCCTAACTCCTGGTAACCACTAATCTCTTTTCCATCTCTATAGATAATTTCAAGAATATTATACAAATGGGATCATACAGCAAGTAACCTTTTAAGGTTGGCTTTTTCAACACAGCATAATTCCCCTGAGACCTCTTGAGTTTGTGTGCATATCAGTAGTTCATTCTTTTTGTCACAGGATAGTATTCTGTAACATGGATTCTGTAGAATGGTGTAACCATTCCCCCTTTATCGTCAATGTTATGAAGACGTTAGGGAAGCCAGTGAATGGAAATGCCAAAATACCAACTCTTTTACATGCACAAAACCTGACCATGGAACTCAGGAGTTAACTAGTGTAACTCTTATCTTTACCTTTATCTCATATTTTGTGAGCTTATGGAAGGTATTTGGGGGTATCCTAAGATCCCTTAGCACAGGGAAAATCTGACTAATGGCAACAGCACACGATGAGGAGAAATAATGTGTTTTAGGCTGAAAGCTGGGATGGATGACTTCACTGTGGCCTCTTCCCAGGATGGCAAATACATTTCACTTCCAGTAGAAATGATGAGCTTTTGGTTGTGCCTGCCTGGAGGGTAGTGATGACAATTCTGAGGTGAGTCCACGCTCAGCAGGAGCAGAACCTAGCTGGTTCCTGATGTCTGCCCCAGGCATTGGTGGAGATATCATCACATCTGTGCCAGTTGTTTGTCACTGGCAGTGTTAAAGCGAAAGAAAGCCCACATCACCTGAACGGTCCACGATCATCATGAAGTATATAAAAACAGTGTTTAGGAAAACAAACCTGATGAGTGTGTCTCTGGCACTGTTCAGACAAGGGGCTCCCAGCAAACGGAATCATTGAAAATTTTATCCCTGTGGTGGGAAAGCATGGTCCAAGCCAGGAACCCCTTCATCACCATCTCCTGATTCCTTTTTATTCCAACTCTGCACACATCAACAGAACAGCTCATTCTGAGAGAGAAAGCACTGACCACAGGAGCCAAAAGTTTTCCCTTCCCCTAACATTTGGGTGTGTAGTAAGGGACAAGCAGGGTGCTAATGCCTTTTATAAACATTATCTCATTAATTCTCACACAATCCTGGGAACTTGGGTCCTGTTACTGTCCCCATTTGCAGACGAAGACTGATGCTTAGAGAAGTTCGGTAACACACACACGCTGGGAAAAGGAAGCCTTGGTGTCCGTCTCCATGGCTTTTCTTGCTGCTGGACCTCTTTCTAATTTTGAATTAATAAACTGGAGTTATGCTCAATATGCGAATCTCTCATAAGTCTGGGCCGCATGCTCATTGACGCGGTCCTGGGGCCTGGTCACTTCGGACGCTGGCAAAATCAAGCGCCCAGATCCCCAAGGTTAAGGACCAGATCTGGGAAAGGGCAACTCAATGAGTTTTCTAAGCCACTTTGCTTAGTCCTGAGCCAGGCTTCCTCAGCCACACCCTTCCTCATCACACTACAAACCACAACCCAGAGTTCAGCACAAATGGCAGACGTACTGAAAAAAATGGCTGTGGTTATATTTTCAGCACCTACAGGGTGGGAAATTATGTTAGTAATAACAGGTCTAAAAGATTGGGACAAATTTCCCAATGCGACCCACAAAGGAGGAGAAAGAAATAATTTTGAGGACTAAATAAGTGTTAGGAGTTTAATGGGTACAAACCTTTACGTTTCAGCAAAATAAAAAAAGTTTCTATTTTTTTCTTTCACATATGTTGTTTATTCCCATTAGATCATCCCACGAATACTCTTCATTCTCACTTCTAGATCTGATACAGAAGTATTTTTAAATTTCTAAATTTGTACTCACATTGCACTTTATAACTGTAAGTTGTGAAGAAGAAAAACGCTTTCTTGTTATGAGGCAACCATGAGCAAGATTCTTCCACTTCACCTCTCATAGTCTTATTCACTAGGAATCTTGCAAAACTTAGCAGAAATTTGTTCTATTCTTTAATTTAAGAATATTATTAGATAAATATTCTTTAAAATATGTTGGTGTCTCAAGTTTATTTAGGAGAAGAGGAAACCAAAGCATATGAGAGATTAAAAATAATACTTGGCAAGTTACGCAACAAATGAGGAACAGAGCTAGGTCTCAGCTGGGTCTGTTTTTGACTTCAAGTGAAATTCATTCTGCCGTATAACTCACATCAGCACCACTTTCCTAAATGACTGGACGGCAATCTCATAAGAGATCTAGGTGCCGAATCAGCCACATACAGTAATAAGTGCTATGAGCCAGCTGGCTCCACCAACCCATGGGAAAAGTGCACAGACCTGTGGGGCAAGAGAAACTCTCACTCATCGCTGGTGGGAATGTAAAATGGTACAGCCACTTTGAAGACAGTTTAGTGGTTTCCTACAACACCAAATATGCTTTTACCATACAATCTAGCTACTTGAGCTCCTGGGTATTTACCCAAAGGAGTAGAAAATTTATGTCCACACGAGAACCTATACATGGATGTTTGCAGCACCTTTCTTCATAATTGCCCAAACTTGGAAGCAACCAAGATGTCCTTCAGTAGGTGCCTGGATAAATAAACTCTGGTACCTCCAGATAATGGACTATTATTCAGGGTTAAAAAAAAAAAAAAAAGAACTATCAAGCTATGAAAACATGGAGGAAACTTAAATGCATACTATTAAATGAAAGATGCCAGTCTGAAAAGGCTCATCCCGCATGATGCCAACTACAAGACCTTCCAGAAAAGGCAACACTACAGAGACTGTAAAAAGATTAATAGTTGCCGGGGATTAGAGGGGAGGGAGGGACGAACAGGTGGAGCACAGAGGGTTTTTAGGGCAGTTAAAATACTCTGTATGATACCACAATGGTGGATACATGTCATTATACATTTGTCCAAAGCTGTTGAATATACAACACGAAGAGTGAACCATAAGGTAAACTACGGACTTTGGGTGACAATGATGTGTCCATGTAGGTTCATAGATTGTAACAAATGTACCACTCTGTTGGGGGAGGTTCACAGTGGGGGAGGCTGTATGTGTATGGGGGGCTGGGAGGATACAGAAATTCTTGGTGCTGTCCACTTAATTTTGCTGCAAACCTAAAACTTCTCTAAAACATAAAGTCTATTAAAAAAAACAGTGAACAGAACTGGCAAAAGAAGGGACTTTATCAAAATGGGGGAAAGGAGAATCTGTGTCCATCACCTGGATAAGATCATTCTCATAGGCTTCTGTTGAGCCTAAGAATCATACTCTTGGCCTAAATAAAGTAAAATTATCTGAGAAAATTTTCTTGTTTAGCAATTGGATCAAGATTCTTTGTAAGGAGAAATCTGGCATTGTTTGGAAAGTGGTTTAATAAGATGCTTTGGGACTTTGGTACCAAATCCAGAATGTGGAGAGAGGCTGCAGGATAGAAAGAAGTGTCAGAGACCTCTTCTCTCTCCCTGAAGTAGTATGGTCAATGCTCAACTTTAGAGAAAAATTAATGAACACAGAAGCTTTCAAGTTTACTGTGGGTGCACGATATTAAAATGTCTCCATTGCCCCTGAAAAATATTTAGCAAATTTTACATTCCTCAATAATGCAGAAAGAGTGATGAGAGCGGGGGTTTTTTTTGTTGGGGTAGTTTGAAAAGGAGGACAAGTGGGCCATTGACATCCGGGCTTCAGAAATAGAATGTCATCCTTATTTTTAAAAATTCAGATATACAGCACACACACTTGAAACCAACAATTCAGATGAAAATTATTTTCTAATGTGTCTTCCAATTTTATAGAGATTTACCATAAGACTCTGTTAATCAAACTAACAGATGTTGACATAATCCAATTATTCTTATGAACACACAATGAGGATAACATTTGTCTTTATCTTCAAACAGATTAGGATTACCCAAAAGGCCATCTATGCATTTGCTTAGGGCACTGAAAATGGGAAAAAAATTTTGAAGAGTGACATTTCCTAAACCAAGTACAGAAATTTTTGAAATTTGCTAGACTTTCTTACCCTTATTTGATTGAATAGCATCATTTTTATTTTGAATTAGATATAGTGGTAGAGTAGATGACAACATCTTTTCAGTACTCTTAGGGTCTTAATCTAATTTCTGTCCCCAAGGAATTTAAAAACTCATTGGGGAGGTGAAAACACACAGGAAACAAAGACGCTACACAGCATTCTATCATCACACGACAAGCAGTATCTCAATCTGTAAACCCAATAGAAATTTTATGAGACGTTGACATAGTTTTATAGAAGAGATGAGACTTAAGCTGGGCCAGAAGGACTGGGAAGGACCTTGACACTCAGAAGGAGAGGTGGAATTTTTACAGCCACAGAGTCTGAATAGCCAGCCATTTCCATGACTTCTGAAGATGGTTCCTTTAAAAGTCTTTACTTACAGGTAATGTTTTAGGAATTTGTCGTCAAACACCCTCACTTGTTGATCGTCAGGGCTTAGGGTCATTAGACATAAGGGAACACAGCACCAGCAGAGCATTTTCTGTGGGTGTTTGGATTTTCACCACAGGCATGGAGCTTGATGGAGAGGGGCAGGAAGTCCCAGCACAGCGCAAGAGCCCCTGGGAAAACCCGTCTTCAGGGAACTCATGGCCTAGAAAGGCCAACAGTCTGAATGTGCTTTGAGGACTCTTGACCTTCTAGTTCACTGTTTAGGGAATCTGTTTTGTTTTGTTTTAAGAAATGAAGAGAAGGAAAATTTTGTGCCCAAATGATTTAAGAAAACAAAGTCTAAAATAGACAGATCTTAGCCTCTTCGGTGAACATCAAATTAATTCCTTCTATTTCCTTCCAGTCATGAGAATCCCCTGAACTCTTCACCTTCTCTTCACCCCCACCCAATACCATCACCCCATAGCATACAGGGATCAGAAACCTAAGTGAAGAACGTTAATGATGACATATTTAGATGCTAAACAGAACATAAGACATGTTTTTGAATTGATTAAAGTAGGCTTGTGTTTTACTGCTGGGGAAAAAATATTAGGAAGGTATGGGTTCTACTTCTGTTTCTTGCGTTAGGTAGAAGATTTTTTTTCTTTTCTTACCACATTTCTACCAAATCTTACTCTTTTAACTGCCAGACCAAGGAGGCTATATATTTCCTTTATTTAAAAAACTTAAAGGACACTTAACAATAATAGAATTCTGGTTACTTCTACGAAAATGTTCAGCTGAGGATCTATTGCAAATGGTGTCCAAAGAATAAAACACGAATTAAACGTGAAATCAAAAGGGAGATAAGAATGAAGAATGAGAATGGGATATTGTGAAGGTTAACTGCACATGAGCTGTGCTTAGAGCTTTCTAGATCTTGACCTCCAGTGAAATGGAAAATACAGGAAGGAAGATCAACTAGAAATAGTGAAAAATTAACTCTCTTCAAATAATTCTTATTTCTTTTCTTTCACTGTAAAAGTCAAATTATCATATATTATTAGTCTGAATATATCTTTGCCTTGGATCACTTGGCCTCAAATATTGACAAATCTTGCATATTAATATATTGGTCCTTCATAGAACATTGAAACACCATTGCTCCATTTTCTGAACAGTTCAATGAAGTAGGGGAGGTCCTAACATTTCCACATTTTGTAGGTGGAGTCACTGGAGGAGAGAGAGGGCAATGCTTCTAAGAGACTCTACAGTGAGTCAGGAGCAACTTGGGGTGTAAGCAAAAGTACTTGGGTATTATTTTATTACTTCAGTCTAATGCCTCAAGGGGACAAATATCTATGCAGTGATTCCAGTTTTCTTTAGTTTGTGAGAAAAGATGATGTCCTAGCAATAATTTTCCTTCCTTCAAGGGGATCATAGTGGCGCAGACAGGAACTAGCCATGTAAACAAATGTAAGACCACGTGACAAAGGAAGATGCAGAAGAAAGATACTGTTCATCTCTGCCTGTTGGAAGATGGGGCTCAACCAAGGACGCACATCGAAATGCAGCTGAGACAGCGTAACGGTTTCCTCTTTAGTTCGCCGAATGACAGGGTATCTGGCTCAGAGAATTATTCCTATATGTATTTAGTCACATACTGAGGAACTTGGATTTTTGTTTATTAAAATTAAAACTAGGATCATCAGTTTCTGCAATGGTTAAATCCAGCTTGTAAGCGAATAGTCAGTCCCAAAGGTTGAGAAAGCTTAGGGTGCATGAGAACAAACTAAGGAGCTCACTCAATGCAGTGACGGGGCCCACTCCCCGAGGCTCCGTAGAACCCTGAGGTTCATCTGAATTTCGAGCAAGCACTTTAGGAGATTCTGGGGCAAGGAGATTGTGGCACACACTCTGAGAATCCTTTGGATGTATTCAAGCTTCCCTAACTACTTTCTAGAGCTGATGGCTCATCTCTTGTGCAAATCCACCTTCAGGTCTCATCAAAACCACTTCGACTTTTCTGGCATATATCCACTCTAGCTGGGCATTTTATTTGGGAAACCGTATATAATTTGAGGTACTTACAGGCATATCTATCTCACCTTCTCCTCGATAAGTGACTTTTAAGCAGGGCCTAAAAAGTCATGTGTAATTCAGATATTTATGAATCAATGTCAAACACATCAGAGATTTGATGTATTAAAGAACTTTATAATATGTGTAAAATAAAATCACTTCCTAATCTATATTTTTTTCACAAATCTGAGTTTAAGTCGGGTTTGCTTTAAAGCAACATACACCTCTAGGTTAACATTATTTTTTCTAGCATAGCGCAACTGGGTGTCACTCTGTTAAAGTGAATAAAGACCTGAGGATTTAGGAACGAGATTTGGGGGCTAGATAATCTGAGGTTATCCCAGATGGATCATCTTTTTAACTTGTTTCATGCAGAGATAACTCGAATTGCTTGCTATGTCCTTGACTGAAAAGGGTTAACTGCCTTTCCACTGCCATAAACTGGCAAAGCCCTTTATAAAAAAAACGATGTTCGGTCTGTGAAGTGTGTTTTCCCCTCACTTAGTCAAACACTTAGAGGTAAACGCCTTTCCCGGATCTCCCAGAGAACAATGACTCTCCATTCATATTTGTAGGCCCGGGACGTGACCCGTTTTCACACACACTTTCCCTGGAAGGGACGTTAACAGTGAAGTCCTTCTACCTCCCCTTGCCAGTTCATCTGGCCACTTCTCCTAAGAAAAAGTACCTCAGAGCAAAGCCACCCCTTCCCACAGGCAGCGTTACACAATCAAGGATGTTCTATATTACCCAGCACGTTGCTTTTCTAGTCCACTTCTACTCATTCAGAATTTATGAACGCTTTCAACATCAAGATGACCTTTCTTCAGATTGCTAGATAACCCACAGCCTTCTTTACCAGCCGTGTGAGCATGGCTGAGTGAAGGAGCGTTGAATGGACTTGGGGAGACAGAGATTCCAGTCCCATTGTTGCCACTCTCAGGCTGTCCCTTCTCCTTTCTGTGAGGGAAGATTCAGAATCCCTCCTCCTCCTCTCTGAGTTCTGGGTCAGTGTTTCTCCTTTTCTTTCTGTATGATTCTGATGCCAAAGTGGTTGGTGACCTGGCTTTGTTTCCAACAAGACACCCATTAGTGGGCAATGCAGCAGCTCCTCACGGTGCACCGTGGTCCCAGGTTCCACATCATCTGTGACAAGCACCCCCTAGGCAGGGTGAGAGGTCATCTCTTGTGAGCTCAGGTGGCCCCTTAGATAGAACGCAGGCAACTGAGACTTTGTGGGGCCAATTAGATCACAATACAAGAGGATTAGCCCAATTATAGTCTACTCATTTGTCTGTAATTAATGTCCTGTGTCTTTCTTCATTTGCTGAAGTAAAATTTGGTAAAAGTCTCCAGTCCTTTTTGTTTTGATGGTTAAGTGTTAAGCATGTCAGGACCAAACACATTAGGTGCCATGTGTTACTGAGACAATCATTCTCCAGTCATCAGCAGGAAACACAAAAGAAAACTCCACTACTTTGGAGTTTTCCAACGAAGAATGTATAATAACTTGGCTTGGGCTGAGCTGAGGATGTGAGCAAAGCATTTTAAATTTAAGAGAATGCATGGACCTTAATACTTGAATTATTTTTATAGAAATGGGTGCTGCTCATACACAGTTTTTACTTATCCTTTGAGTCAATAGTGGCAGACCTACTAGGAAATACCTTGTTGACAGTTATTACGTGCAATCGAAAGTAATAAAAACCACATTCTATAATAAGAGTAACTGTTCTATTACAGTTCTAGTAACTGTTGGAACTAGAATTTGATAACAGGCAGGCTGACTCCAGAGCCTTGACTCCTTAACCGCTGTGCTGCCCTGCCTTATAGGAACTAATGAGCAGTTTAAATAGATTGAGCTTTCAAGTCTAAAGTAGTGAGGTTTCATGGTTTATTCTCATGTCTCAGGGTGTTTCAGTCACTAAGAAAACAAGTAATGGTGGTAAGAAAAAAGTTACACAATAAAGTTTCTCCAATTTTTTCCACACATTTTTTAAAGTTTTGGTATCTATGAAGACTTATCTACAGGTCAGAGCTAGGAGATCGCAAGAAATGTACCAAGCACTATACTGAGTATTGAAGACAGAGCAACAAATGAAATTTTTGCTGTATATGGAGAGATAGACAGTGAACAACTAAATAATCCATCTCGTGTCAGGTGGAGAGAAAGACAGGAAAAAGCAGATTCAGGTGACAGAGAGTTTTGAAGTAGTGGGTGCTTTTTTATGTGGTGTGCTTGAGGAAGCCCTCCCCGGTTAGAAGACATCTGAGCAGAGACCTAAAGGAAGTAAGGGAATGTACCATGTGCTGACCAGGGGAAGAAAGTTCCAGAGAGCAGGAAGAGCAAGTGCAAAGATCCTGAGGCAAGAACATGCTTGAAGGGACAGGAAACAGCAAGGACCTAATGTGGTTGGAAGAAGGTGGAGGAGGAAGTCGGAGAGATTTTGGGTCTCTGGGTTACCCAGGGATTTGTAGGCAATTGTTAGGAGTTTGGCTCTTTTTTTGAGTGAGACGGAAAGCCATTTGAGCGCGTTAAAGAGTTGTGATATGATCTACCTTACATTTTAAAGGGATCGCCTTCGCTGTCATGTAGAGAATCCACAGAAGTGGGGCTAAGATGAAAACAGAGCGGATAATTAGGAGGCTATTAAAATCGACCATCTGAGAGCAGACCATGGCTTAGGCCGGGGTGAAAGCTTCGGAGATGGTGAGGAGTGAGTGTATCTGGGATATATTCAGACACTAGAGAGAATAAGATATTTGGTTGATTGGATGTGGTGTGTGAGAAACAGAGAGGAGTCAGGGATGAGTCAAAACTTTTGGTCAGAGCAACTGGCAGGACGAGGTCAGCACTTACTAGGACGAGGAAGAAGAACGAATGAATGGCCAGTTGTGCCTGGGTGGGGGTGTCGCCAAAAACAGTCTTTATAGGAAGAAATAACATTTGAACAGAGTTGGGAATTGGTATTATACAGTTAGGGAGGGTCGTCCAGGGAGTTTGAACAAGGATGGTTCTTATTTCCATCAGAACGGGCACTATGAGCCACGGCAGATAAGAAAGTAAGGACGTTGTGAAAACTACAAGCGGTCTGTTAGGACGGGAGCAGAAGGTGTAAGACGGGGAGCCAGCAGGGCCCCAACTGTATGAGACTTTCCTGTGTGCAAGGCATCCGCATGTCCACCACCGTACGCCCATCATCGTACACCCTAATGGGAGTGCCCAGAGACACTTACGTAAAGGGCTGGGCTAGTGAAAAGTGGGTGAAGCTGAGCATATGTAGCCTTGAGAAAGAGTGTGCTGGGTACTGACATGGTGGGAAAACAGGGCAGTCACGGCTTCTCTTCGATTTAGCTTCTTCAAAGAGGAGGAAAACAAGCAACAAAAATAACAACAAAACTTGGTTAATCCTACCAGTAATCATGTACACTATTTTAGGAACCCCAAATAAAGGGAAGTGAAACCACACTCTCTCACACACTTAAAGAGGAAGACAGAAAGTCCTGCTCTCCTTCTTGAATTAGATTTTCACCTAGATGATCTGGAAAACACGTGTGTGGATCCTTTACTTGTAGACACATGACCACATCCTCTCTGCTTCCTGCTCTGGATACTCACTCCACCATGAACAAACTCCCGGGACCAGTGAGTCCATTTGTCGCGTAAAGGGCATGGGACACACACTGTTTGAACCCAGGCTCAGTCAGGATTTTGAGTTTCTAGGCAAGTCACTTACAATCTTTGCTTCAATACCCATTAAATAAAACAGGATAAAAATAACTGCTTTACTGGGGCTGCCCAGAGGCATAGAGGTTAAATTCCTGCGCCCCACTTCTGAGGCCTGGGTTTGCAGGTTTGGATCCCAGGCGCAGACCTAGCACAGCCTGTCAAGCCACACTGTGGCAGCATCCCACATAAAATAGAGGAAGATTGGCACAGATGTTAGCTCAGCGACAATCTTCCTCAAGCAAAAAGATGAAGATTGGCAACAGATGTTAGCTCAGGGCCAATCTTCCTCAGAAAAAAACAAAACAAAACCACAACTGCTTTACTTAACCTCATAGGAGGAATGGGGTATATGAGAGCATTTTATAAAATGCTTCACAAAAGCTAAGGCACTTTAAACATGCAAATTATATATTGCATAAGATAAAGTTTGTGAACTATTTTTTCTTAACTCTAACCTTCCCAAGCAGCTTATAAACTCCTAACGGGCAGGACTCAATTTTTCACCCCAGCGGTTCCCACGTGAGTTGGTCATTAGCCCCATCTGGGAAGTCTTTTAAAGATACACATTCGCAGACTCATGCAGATATCCTGACTCAGAATCTCCAGGGTTGGGCTCAGGAACAGGAGCTCCCGTGTGACTCAGATGACAGTCAGATTGGGGAACTATTGTCACGCGACACTGGGTATTGTTCACCCCCAGTAATGCCCGTATCAGGACATGGTAGGAACTTATATCTGAAACTGAGAATGATTAAAATATAAGTGTCTCTGCAAGAGGTAAGATCTTGAAAAAGTCAAACTCATTTATAAGTGACAATGTAATATTTCAGTCAGAATAGGTCTTAATAGGGAAATGATCCCTAGTAACTCATCTTGAGGCTAAAAATTAATATCTGGTCTTGAATCCTGACTTTCTACAGGAAGGGAAAGTACAGAAGAAGGAAAGAAAGGAAAATGTTAAGATGTAGCCAAGGACTGAGCCTGCTGCCGTTGTGTCCATCCTGTTCCTCCTTTATCTCTTTTTCTCTCTGGATACACAACACACACCCACACAGACAGGCCTGGATTAGTAACACCTTTCTAGATTTCTACATACATTGGCTCGTCGAATTCAAACTATTAATCATCTGAGTTCCTGCTATGCTCAAAGCCTCATTTTATGTGGAAAAGCAATTGCCTGGGATCTTGCTTACAGGAGGGAAATAAGATGAGTACACCTGTCACTGTAACACAGACGAACGATGGGAATACCCACTAGCTAAAGGGCCCCGAGACCTCTCTCCTCTGTGTGCTTCCCTTGTGACCAGTCTCCTGTGTGGTCAGAATCAGAAGCCAGGGGGATAAAATTAGTTAATTTAAGCATCAAGGTTAGAGTGGATTAAAATTAGAGAATGGCTATCAAACTGAGATACAAATAGCTTAAACGAAATTGTTCAGGGTTAGTTATGAATGACAAGCATTCTTCAAGGGGTTCCTTTACCTGAAGAGGCCCTGGAATACATCACTGGATTAGTCAAGGAGACTTGAAGACGCATGTCTCTGCTGCAAGCACACGCTATGAGCTGAGAAGGAAAGGGAGTCAGAGGAGGGACCAAGGAAGGCCCTCATGGAGGAACTGATACTTGAAGTGGACTCTGACGGATGGGGAAAACGTTTAATAGACATGGGAGGAGGGCAGGCCCAGTGGCAGCCTGAACTCTATCTGGGAGAAAACCTCCCCTGCCAGTGTGTAGCAGTGTACAGCTAGGGTATAGCAGCTCAGTACTTATTCTAGATACTCCAGTGTGTCCCAACCCACTGGGAGTTGCCCTTCTCAAAGAATAAAATGGAGCTTCCTCAACTCTGCCTGCTGCAGCTGCACTCTGAGCACCAGGCATGCCCCAGCTGATGCTGTGGCCCTGAGCAGGCAGCAGCCCTGCCTGGGGAGGAGGTGGCGGGGAAAACAAGACAATCACTCTCTTTGTCTAGTTTGTAATCACTGAAGGATAATTCCCAGATCCCCAGCTTCAGATGGCACATGGCTAATGAGGAGGCATCTTCTTTCAAGAAGAGTTTGGCATATGGCCACTACCCATTCCTACCTGCTCTGAGAAGAGGGATGAGAAAAAAGGAGGAAAGATCAGGAAGAGGAGAAGGAGAAGAAAAGAAACAAAACCACAAATGCTTTCAGAAAATTTAAATAGATGAATTTTTGGAGCAAAAATGGTGAATAGAAGAGGCTGGTCCAGAAGACGCCGGCATGTGAGGTAGAGTGGTGTGGTAATAAGAATAGCTATCGATTCCTTGAGTGTTTACCGTGGGCACTGGGTTCACTGTCTCTTCAAATCCTCGCCACAACCCTACAGCCTCCTCTCCATTTTATAGATGAGGACACTGCGGCTTGCAAAGGTAAATAGCTTGCACAGATTCCTAAAGCTTTTTAGTGGCTGAGCCAGACTGAATCCAGGTTCCTGACTCCAGAAGCCCACGTCCCTAACCCCACATTATAATGGGATCAAGCACTTAGGATCAGCGATGGGATGCTCCTTGCTTACAGTTCTTTCATTTCACCTAACAAAGAAAGGTTTCTCAGTCTTCCTCATCTTCAGTGACTCCAAATTGACACCTACTACATTAGCACCTCCTCACGAAGAAAAGTGTTAATGTTACCACATCTCCTTCCTTGTTAACAACAACTTGAAAACAATATTTGTGATTCCAGAGGGACCCAACCCCAGGTCCCATCTCCATATCGTTACTGTCAATTCTCATTTTTTTGACCTCCATTTATAAAGAAACACCGACCCACTTTGCATCGCTACACTTTCACTCCAGCTCCAGTGCCCACATGTTCCTAGGAAGAAAAGTCTGGAAATTAAATAAGTTGTACTTTCTCCTGGTGTCATGATAAAACTGCCACTGTCAGGGGAAGCCTGGGTCTGCTGGGAGCATGAGTAACTGATAACAAAAGCAAACTCTGTCTCTAGTTGTCTTTCCAAGACACCGGAAGACAGGTGGTTTCTGTTTAAGCCTTAAACACACAACACGTATTTTATTGACTTTGAAGTTTGTCAGAATCTAACCATGGATAGAAAATAAAGCCCTCGATGTGATTTTAAAACAAAGTACATATGCACTGGGCGTGAACCATGCAGTTTACACAGTGTTAGAAATGAAAAGACATTAGAAATCAGACTGACCCACTCTTTCGCTTTCTCTTGGTGAAAGCTGAGGCCCAGAGGGCTGCTGGGACTCGCCTGAGGACCCACATTGAGGCACCTGCAGGATGTCAAAACACATGGCTATGACAGAAGAGACATTTACTAAATTTGTGCTATGTCTACTTGAGTTCAATTTTGAGAGTTTTGACTATTTTTTAAATTTTTATTTTATTTTATTTTTTTGAGGAAGATCAGCCCTGAGCTAACATCCACCACCAATCCTCCTCTTTTTGCTGAGGAAGCCTGGCCCTGAGCTAACATCCGTGCCCATCTTCCTCTACTTTATATGTGGGACGTCTGCCACAGCATGGCTTGACAAGCAGTGCCACGTCCACACCCGGGATCCGAACCAGCGAACCCCGGGCCGCCGAAATGGAACGTGCGAACTTAACCACTGCACCACAGGGCCGGTCCCTTGACTGTGATTTTTAAATGGCTCATTTCTAAAACAACAACAAGTAGAGAAAATTTGGGGGTGCGTCTACAAGTAAATGTAAGGTCAACTTGAATTGAAGAATGAGAAAGTTAGCCAAATGAAACAGGATGTTTTAAATGCACCTTATGGACGTGAAGGGGTTCAGAACACGCCACAGGAAGGGGTCTCTGACCTCTCCCTTTCCACCTAAAAGCAGGTCATAGAATTTCCCATGAGAAGGGTGCCCTCCCTGGATCAGGAAGAGAAGAACATTCTTATCACCGGAGACTGGCAGTCAACGCCAAAATGGACCTGCAGACACCAACCTGCTAAAATAACCCCTGATCTTCCATTAGTTTCCCCCATACATTTCCCAGTCACTGTCCCACAATTCACTGCCCTTAGCCCCAAACTGCTTTGTCTTGTCACATCTCCACAATTTACTGCTTTTTGTAGAAAAAGGCACATAAGCTTTTAGACCTAACATCTTTTTTGGGTTTTCATTTTGCTTCTGAAGACAACTGTGAACATGTAAAGGTATTAAATAAATTCATCCGCTTTACTCCTGTTAATCTGTCTTATGTCTGATTAACTCTTAGGCCAGCCACAGAACCTAAGAGGGTAGGAGGAAGATTTCCTCCTCCACAGACTGTGGTTAGGACTGTGGGCTGCTCTTCCATCATTCTCAGTCTTGTGGGAAATTCACACGTGACCTAGGACAAGCTCTCCCAGCCTCTTCACAACACTCTCTAAATTCCTGGAAGAGACTTCACTCTCATCCCCATGAACCACATACAGACACAAGCCTTCAAAGCAGAAGGTCAAAATTACTCATCATGTGATGATCAGGACTACAGAGATGACGTCCCTCCAAGTGTTCTGTGAGCAGCAACTCTATAAACTTTTCTCCCAAAAGACGTCTTCTTTAAAAGCTCTATGGCTCTGAAAACCCACATTTTTGACAAAGTATAGCATTAAGTCTATTTTAGAATGAAAAGACATTTAAAAATAATCAACTGGCACGATGGCTTCATAAAAGAAAATATTATTTTAATTTTTAATATTATTAACATAATCTCCAAATGAATTTCTTGAGCAAGGGCAGTTGGAAACCTTAAATCAAACACACACACACAAACACACATGCAGGCATGCAAGCACACATTCACACAAACACACATGCACACACACACAGACTACGTTGTCTGAACTTTGGTTGCTTCACTATGGACTAGCATCAGTCTACAGACTCACACTTGAAAAACATAGCTGTAGGCAACGGGAGCCACTGAATGTTCTACAAAGAGGAGTAACAAGAAAAGATCTGTTAAAGAAAGACATGGCTGATGACAAAGACATGGATTAAGGACAGGTTGATAACTCTCCATGTGCTGCATATATAGCAAATCATACTCTCTATCTCCTTAAAGGATTAAAACAATCTAATTTTTCTCAATGACATATACTATAAGTGCCTAATTAAAGACTGAGAATGTATATAGTACAGAATTATGTTAAGTGATGAATAAAACATGAGGAACAACTGGAGAAGAGTACAAATAAGTTGGGGAGGTGGGAGATGCGGCAGAGGATGGAGAGGACTGGGCGGGGTGGGAACACTCCAGCAGAGACTGGACAGCCGTTGGCTAAACTAACTTCTTCCTCTTGCTGGACACACAACTAAGTTACATGTCCAAGAGTCCTTTGCAATTAGGTGTGCTATGCGACACAATGGAACTCGAGCAGAAGTGATACTGGGTACTCCCAAGCTGAGAAGCAGAGAAACGGACATGCCTCTTTCTGCTCTCTTTCCTCATCTGCCAGCTGAATGCAGAGGACTCTGAGGCCCTAGAGATGGCAGTGATATAAGATGGAAAGAACTTGGGTCTCTGAATGAATGTGTGGGAGGTTCCTTGCCTACCAGGAATACCTATACATGAATGAGAAAACAAGCAAATTTGCCAATGTGAGGCCACTGTAATGTTTGAGTTTGTTACATCAGCCAGCATTACCCTAAAAGTTATGTATACCATTCTCATGCCTAAGTTTTAAGGAAAAATATAGCTTTATTGAGATATAATTTATGTACAATAAGTTTACAATTTAATGGTTTTTAGAATGCTCAGAGTTGTGCAGCCATCACTGCTATCTAACTCCAGAACATCTTAATCACTCCACAAAGAAACCCTATACCCATTAGCAGTCTCTCCCATTTCCCCCAACCTCCCCAGCCCTAGACAACCACTAATATTCCTTCTGTCTCTACAGATTTGCCTATTCCACACATTTCCTATAAATGGGATAATACAATATCTGGTCTTTTGTGATGAGCTCCTTTCACTTAGCACACAGTTTGCAAGGTTCACCCATGCTGTAGCATGTGTCAATACTTCATTCCTCTTTATTACCGAATAACATTCCATTGTATGGATACACCATATTGTGCTGTCCATTCATTAGTTGATGACCTATGACCAAACTTTTCTTATCTTTCCTGTAGGGTCTTTAAAATGTCCTATCACCAAACTGAAGAGGAAATTCATTTCTCTAGAGGATGCACACACACATCAAGTTCTTGTGGGTTACAACTATCAACATCTTACCAAAAAATGGTTTATTTGACTTAAAATCACTCAGAAAACTTGAAACTCCAATTAGAGTGATAACATACAAAGTCCCCAAGAGTGACAAAAACAAGAGGAAAGCACATGTTTTCACACATTTTAATTCAAGAATTGTAAGGAAAAAACAATGCATTGCAGCCAAACAGTTGGGCAGCAGCCTCTTTGAGGATATGCTTTTGGGGAGGAACCCAAGGACTAAACCTAATGTCAACACAAAGCAATTAAGTAGACATTAGGTATTGCTGGGTCAGGAAAAAAAGTTCATTAAAGGAATCAGCTCTCGGTGTTTTTCTAAAGATAAATCCGAGCTAGTCTAAAAATCATTAAATCTTAATGACAGAGTCAATTTGTTGGTGGTGTTTACAAATGAAATACTAACATATTTCTGTAGTCTGGAAATTTATAATTGTGATTGTCTTTCCATGTTAGAGAAGTTAAATTTCTGAGAAGATTTACAAGACACGAGTGAAACACCGCAGGACAGAAAAATGCTGCTTCTGTATTCCCTCTCTTTAGGTCATCAGCAGGACATTCACAAAGAAAGGATTGATTCTGCATGGATTACATTCATTTGATAGACACTTATCAAGCACGCCTTGTTTCCTGGGGACTCTGGTGGTGCTGGGAATACAGAGATATACAGACATTGGATTGGGAATTACAACAGAATGTAGTAAGACCTGTAAGAGACTCATAGATAGAGGGGAACTTGAAGAGAATGACTAATTCTGACTGAGCTCCTGTCACCATGGAAAAGATATTGTGTTGGGACTTTAGAGATGAGTACATTTGCTGTGTGAGAAGGAGAGCAAGGAAATTCTGGATAGTGGAAATGGGCTGCACACAGATTTGGAGGCATGAAAGGGCATGGCAGGTTTAGGAAAAAGGGAGTTATGTAAGGCAGAATTATAAGGAATGCAGAAGCAGGCTGAACACTAGTTTGGGTTCAATCTATAAAGGCGCTTGTATGGCAAGCTCATGAGTTTAGATTTTGTTCTTTAGCTGGCAGAGAATTAGCAGATTGTTGCTTTTTAAAAGAAAGAGTGAGATAGTTGGACTATTTAAAAATTTTACTATGAAAACATATACACACACAAAAGAATAATATAAAAATTACCATATACACATCCACCACTCAAAAATTAAGATTTTTCTATTTTTGCTTTATTTTATTTAAGAGAAAGATTTTAAAGCAAACTTGATTTCTTTTTGCCCCTACCTCTCTACATATACATATGTTCTCATCTAACCACAATCTATTTTCACATCTAACTAAATTAGTAATATTTTACTGGCATCATTTAAGCATTTGTGGACTTCAATGTCCTTAATTTTCTCATAAACATATTTTTTTATAGTAGGTTTGCTCAAATGAGAACCCCAATTAATTTCCCATGTTACACTAAGTTGTAGTAATTCTTAAAAATCTTAGTTTGGAGCTCTTTTCTTTGTGCCATTATCCTCATGCCATTGACTTACTGAAGAAACCTGGTATAATGTTTCAGAATTTTTCCCACATGTTGCATTTATCTGTTTGCTTTTTTGTTGGTGTAATTTACCCTTTTATTATATTTTTCCTGTTTCCTATAACTGGTAGTTTACTCTAAGAGGCCTAATTAGATTCAGCTTCAATTTTTTTTTAAGGCAAGAATAGTTCATAGCGGGTATTGATAACTTATATTGCATCTCATTGAGAGGCACTTAATATCTGGTTGCCCCGCTCACAGTGATGCTAAGATCGACGATCAGACTTGCTTCTAAGAAGATGACTTTTCTAGTTCTGTGTGGAAGATGGACTCTGGCGAAGCCACTGTGGTAGCAGGGAGATGAGACACTACAGTATTACAGAGGTGGTGGTGCGGATGTGCACTAAGGCAGGAATGGTAGATAAACAGAGAGAATGGTACATTCAAGAAATAATTCTGAAGTAGAATTATGGGAAGATTGGAAATTTACTACGAGTTTGAATGGGGGATGGGAGTTGGGGTCGGTGAGCAAGTGGTGAGGACAAAAGAATATAAGCTCCATGACAGCAGAGAACTAAGTGTATGTTGCTCAGTACTTATCTTTAATGCTTAGTGCTGATCGTGGCTTACAGTAGGTATTTGATAACTATTTGTTAAATGCATATATCAATGGGTGGTTGGATAGATGGATGAGTGGATGGGTGGACGGATGGTGCTGAAGCTTCTAAAATAGAAAATTAGTTGGATATTCACACTATTACTAATAGCTAGGGAGAGAACATGAAATGTCCTTCAAATATGACTTGCCTTCAGGATATTTGTCTCTTGATCATTAGTACCTCAGGAAAATGCTTCATATTGTAAAGTATATTCCAAATTGTACAATCCAAGGATGTAAAGAAAGATCCAAATGAAGCTAAATTTATTCCTTGGAATGCATAACTGGATTATAGGAATGTAGGAATAGCCTGTGTGATTTTTTTGGCCTCATGTCATATGGAAGTTTCAGAAAAGTTCTATGATGATGATAATGTGAGAATTCATGCATGCCCACTGGGTGGCATCTCACATGATAAAGTCGAGAGGATTAAAACTAATAATAGATCATAAAAACCAAAATCTGATTCCTTGAAAAGATCAATAAAATTGATATGCCTTTAGCCAGGCTAATTAAGAAAAAAAGAGAGATGACACAAATTACTAATATCAAAAATGAAAGAGAGGACATTACTACAGATTCCATAGACATTAAATATATAATGTCATTAAATATATAAGACATTAAAGATATAAATATATAAAGGAACATTATGTCTATAAATTCAATAACCTGTATAAAATGTACCAATTCCTCAAAAGGTGCAATCTACTAAAACTCACACAAGAATACATAGAAAACCTGAACAGGCCTATATCTATTAAAGAACTTTAATAAATAATTAATAACCTTCCAAAACCACATCAGGCTCAGATGGGTTTACTGGTGAATTCTACCAAAGATTTAAGGAAGAAATTATACCAATTCTCTTCAACTTTTTCAAGGAGAAAAATAGTAGAGGAAATACTTCCTAACTCATTCTATGAGGCCAGCATTACCCTAATACCAAAACCAGACAAAGACATTACATGAAAAAAAAACTACAGACCAATATCTCTCATGGACATAGATGCAAAAATCCTTAACAAAGTATTAGCAAATCGAATCCAACAGTGTATTAATCTGGGATTTATCCCAGATATGCAAGGCTGGTTCAACACTCAAAAATCAATTAGTGTGATCATATCAACAAGATAAAGAAGAAAAATTACACGAGCATATCAATAGATGCAGAAAAAGTATTTGACAAAAGCCAACACCCATTCATGATAAAACTCTCAGAAAACTAAGAATAGAGGGGAAATTTCTCAACTCAATAAAGAACATCTACAAAAAACTTACAGCTAGCATCAGGCTAACTGATGAGAAATTCAGAGCTTTCTCACTAAGATCAGGAACAAGACAAAGATGTCTTCTGTCCACTGCCTTTCAGCATCATACTGGAAGTCTTAGCTAATGCAATAAAACAAGGAAAGGAAATAAAAGGTATACAGATTGTGAAGGAAGAAATAAAACAGTCTTTGTTCTCAGAAGACATGATCATCTATGTAGAAAATCTGAAAGAATCAACAAAAATCTCCTGGAACTGATAAGTGATTATTGCAAGGTTGCAGGATAGAAAGTTGATAAACAAACGTCAATCACATTCCTATATGCTAGCAATGAACAAGTGAAAATGAAACATAATGCTATTTCCCAAAATAAAATTCTTAGATATAAATCTAACAAACTGAATATAAGAACTATATGAGGAGAAAAATAAAACTTTAATGAAGTTATTAAAGAATAACTAAATAGATGAAGAGCTATTCCATGTACATGGATGGGAAGACTCAGTATTGTCAAGATGTCAGTTCTTCTCAACTTGATCTGTAGATTCAATGCAATCTCAATCAAAATCCCAGCAAGTTATTTTGGGGGTATCAACAAACCAATTCTGAAGTTTATATGGAGAGGCAAAAGACCCAGAATAGACAGCACAACATTTAAGAAGAACACCACAGTTGGAGGATTGACACGATCGTACTTCAAGACTTACTATAAAGTTACAGTAGTCAAGATGGCGTGGTGCTGGCAACAGACAGACAAATAGATCAATGGAAAAGGATAGAGAGCCTAGAAATGGACCCACATAAATATGGTCAAGTGATCTTTGACAAAGGAGCAAAAGCAATGCAATGGAGCAAAGACAGTCTTTTCAACAAACAATGCTTCAACAATTCGACCACCATATGCAAAAAAATGACTCCAGATGCAGACTTTACACTCTTCTCTGAAAATGGATCATAGACCTAAAAGTAAAACACAAAACTATAAAACTCCTAGAAGATAACATAAGAGAAAATCTAGGTGACCGTGGGTATGGCAAGGAGTTTTTAGATACAACACCAAAGGCATAATTCATGAAAGAAATAGCTGATAAGGTGGACTTTATCAAAATTAAAAACTTTTGCTCCGTGAAAGACAATGTCAAGAGAATGAGAAGACAGACCATAGGTTAGGGGGGAATATTTGCAAAAGACACATCTGATAAAGGACTGTTATCCACAATATACAAAAATCTCTTAAAACTCAACATGAACAGCAAGAGTAAAAACTGGACAAAAGACCTGGACAGACATCTCACCAAAAAAATATACAGATGGCAAGTAAGCATATGAAAGTATTCTCTATGTCATATGTCACTAGGGAATTGCAAATTAAAACAATAATGAGATGCCACTATGTATGTGTTAGAGTGACCAAAACGCAGAACACTGACAACACCAAACGCTGCGAGGATGAGGAGCAACAGGAACTCCCATTCATTGCTGGTGGGAATGCAAAATGGTCCAGTCGCTTTGGAAGACAGTTTGGCAGTTTCCCACAAAACTAAACGTATTCACGCCATACAATCAAGCAATCGCACTCCTTGGTATTTACTCAAATAAACTGAAAATTTACGTCCACACAAAACCTGCACACAGATGTTTATAGCAGCTTTATCCATAATTGCCAAAACTTGGAAGCAATCGAGATGTCCTTCAGCAGATGAAGGGATAAATAATCTGTGGTCCATCCAGACAATGGAATATTATTCAGCACTAAAAAGAAATGAGCTCTCAAGCCATGAAAAGACATGGAAAACATTTAAACACATATTACTAAGTGTAATAAGCCAATCTGAAAATAAAGTTTATTCAACTTCCTTATAAAATGAATAAGTGCTGGCAATCTAATGCACAGAATGGTGATTATAGTTAACAAAACTATATTCTATACCTGAAAGGTGCTAAGAGAGTAGATTTTAAATGTTGTCAACACAAAAAAGAAACTGTAATTCTATGATGTAATAGAGATGTTAACTAACCAGACCACAGTAATCATTTTGCAATATATATTGTACATGTTAAACTTACATAATGTTATATGTCAACTATATCAAAAAAGTGGGAAGCAAAAGAAAAAAATAATTAATTAAAAAAATAATAGATAATGAAAATGAAGCTTACAAAAATAAAACTTTAAATACTTAGAGGTCACCAAGGCAAAGACTTTGGTCTCTAATGACAGTGGTATTTTCCCCTTTTCTTTCTTCAAATAATGATTTTTCTATCCCATAGACTACTATATCTTCAGTTCTGAATGTTCGAAAGTATCTGGTGGTGTTCTTCTTTGTAAAAGAAGGTTTGGATTATCATATCCTTCCTTGCTAGCAAATTGACAGTGTTCATTGCCATTAATAGCTACCTTTCAGTGGTTGAAAGAGTGAAAGGTTCATATATGTTTTAGCCATGCTTATTTTTTAAATCTCCCCTCCTCTTTTTTTTCCTGATTAGAAAATCTGATTCAAATTGCTTTAGTGCAAATCGGAGATTTATCAGTTCACACAAATGAAAATTCAGGAATAGCACTGCCTTCAGACATAGCGTGTTCCAGGGACTCAAACCAAGCCATCAGGGCACCATGACCTTTAGCAATCAATTCTCCTTTCTCCCTGGCGACCTCCTTCTCAAGCTCCTCTATTTAGAGACTGTAGCCTCAGGCTCAGATCCTCCCAGGTTTAAGTTTGAGAGAACAGAGAGTGCCACATTCCAGTAGCTCCCACATAATTCCCAGAATTCATTCTGATCCAACCAATTTGGAAAATTGTCCATTCCCTGATCCAATCACTGTGGTTATTTCATTTTTATAAGCATCATCTAGAGTCCTGATTGGCTAGGTCTGTGCCACATGCTCTGTGCCACATAGAGGAATGGCTAGTTCCCAAAGGAAATTTTGGATACTGTTGCTAGAAAAAGAGTAAATGCATTCAAGGAAGGCAAAAACAATGAAACATTCTCTACTTTGTACTATGTGTTCATAGTTATCCTGTTGTCATCATCATCCCCACCTCAAAGATGAAAAATCGAAATCCAGTGAGTGGTGTGGTTAGGACCAAAATTCAGGTTTCCTCTCTCTTAGCTTGGTGTCATTTCACTGGACTAGAATAAATATTCATTACTCCAAAAATGAATAAAATAACTCTTCCCCCAGGAAAAGTGTACTTTTTCCTTGCTGGATAAAAATAAAAGATTTTGGAGGCAAATATGAAAGTTCTTCTTTCCAAATTATCAGTTGTTATTCCAAATGTCTCTGAAATCAAAACGATGGATGGAATCAGAATCGGTTCCTAAGAAACTTGATGGGCCTACGGGACAACAATTGCTCGTAATTCACACTGATCTTAAAAAGATCCCATGATTCAAACAGCAAAGCAGCTGGCAGAGTGTGCTGAGGCGGGCTACTTACCATCAACAGAGCATCCTAGCACCCTTCTGGTAATATTTGCATAGTTTCTGGCTTAAGTTCCAACATATTTGAGCTGAATGATTAATTTCCCTCAACAGAAAGAGACAATAAAATGAATCCATCTTTCACTCAATGTAATGACTGGTCTGGGTTAAACCTAACTGAAATCGTTAACAACTTAGAATCATTTATTTGAAATAAAATTTACTTTTTAATAAAATGGGTTAACAAATGGGAATGAGATGGATCCTTACAACTCAGACTAGACTATTATATTTCAGTACCTCCTGCTCTTTGCTTTCTCCTAGAAGTACAACATGGTGGAGCTAAAAAAGTTTTTCTTGACAAACTAGACTTAAAATTCTACAAAGGCACAGGCTGTTCCTACTGTACTTACCACCTGGCACCCACACAGCGCCTAGCACAGGGGAGGAGCAAGAGTCTTCCAGCTTTTGGATCCCACTGTGACATACTTTGTTTTCTAGAACTCTAGGCCCAAATACCAGAAAGTGCTTCTCTCGGTAATTCCCAATTTTAGAAATCTCTCCCCTTCTTCAGAGCTATCTTGTATTTTCTGCCCAAATCCTTCTCATTTGGAATTTATTTACTGCCTTGTCATTTTCATGTATCTTGTCCTCAATTAAACTGTAAGTTTCTGATGTCAGAAACCTAGGTTTATCCTTTTTATACCCCCTACAATCTAACACAGCCCTCGAATACTTAAGTTTGAATTTCTACTTGTTTCTGATGACGTGGACAGACACATCCAAGAGAAATACAGTATGATATTTAAAACAAAAAATAAACAAAACCCAGAAAATAAAAGTCCATGTAAATAGAAGGAAGGAATAAATCTTTCAGAGTTAATTAGATAATTACACTTGGGCAATAAATTTGGTTCCAAGTTATCTGGTCCAAAAAGAAAAAGGGGGACACTCAAATGACAGGCTGGATGACCACATCAGCAGAACCACCTCCCAGCTGACGGTAAACCCAAGTAAAAACCTATCAGGGGTCATTGTGATGAAAGCAAGTGGGCATCGGAGTCAAGTGGTCCTGGTTTCACATCCATTTTATGCCCCTTTCCTAATTCTGGGACTATGGGCTGGGCGTTTAAACCCTCCAGACCTCACTTTCTTCATTTGGAAAATGAGGCCTTTGACCACTATGAGTGTCACCGGGTTATTGTAAGGAGTGTTATTATTAACCTAGTTACACATTAATAATAACAGTTGATACTACCCACATGCTTACTATGCCAGGCACTGTGCCTATGTGTAATATCTCATTTCCCTCTCCTCCCCTCCTTGTGAGGGAGGTGACTGTGGCGGGATGACGTAAGCGGGCTAAGGTCTCGCAGCGAGCCCACTGTGGACTGTGTGACTCTCAGTGGGGACGCAATCCAAGTGAATGCCCTCATCCCTGCATGGCCTGGTGAACGTCTCCCACCACCACATTTCTACGAAAAAAATAACCAGTGCAGTATGATTTCCAACATGTACTGTTTCCTCAGGACCACGGGGCATCCTTGGAGCATCCTTGGACTAATTTGAAGAGGAAATGGCAGATGACACAGAAATCTCAAGTGTCAAAAATTTTTTGTGTACCTTTTTTGCATGTTTGTATGCATTAGCCTGGATCAGTCGGGTCAAACCACAGCTTCCTCTGAGTCTACCTCAATGAACGTTCCCTGGTCACTGGCCACAGTAACATATTGCCTGTCCAGCCTCATCCCGTCACCCTCTGCCTCCAAAGAAACGTTAGTTCCAGGTGAGGAGGAGTAAAAGAGCATTTACCATTTAAGTGAGTTACAGGAGAGTCAATGGACCGAGATTGAAGAGACTGAATTCAAGTCCAGGCATGCCACTCATTAGCCGTAGGACCTTGAGAAGGTCACTCTGAAACTTGAGTGTCACTACTGCTAGAGCGAATAAGCTGGACAAGATTAGCAGTTATTGACTTGCTTCTCTGGGGACCCTGTCTCGGGGACGGCCACCCCAGGGTAAGGAGGAGATTAAGACGTTCTCAATCCCTAACTTAAACCCGGGCGACTCCAGTTTTATTGGTTTTTATTTACTGGATGTTGACTTTAATTGGGTTTAAAAACGGCTTCTGACTCATTGAACTAGATGATTGCTAATGTTCCTGGTTTAATGATCTCAGAACGTACATCCATCCCTGGCTGGACCGGCTGCCCTAGGCCGGGCTTCTGTGTTACACTAGTAGTAAGCGTAGTAGGTTTATTAAGAGAAGAACGAAGGAAGAGACTTTCTTCCTTCTCTTTGCTAATGTCTGAAAAGTAAAATATTTCAAATGATATTCCTTCTCTGAAACTAGCCAATAGATGGCCACAGGAAGACGTTAGTTTAAGTGAGACCAGATGAACCGGGAAATTATTTACTGCTTCCAACAAATTAGCTGGAGGGAAAAAATAACCCTTTCTCCCCTTTAGCACTGTGGGGAGAAAGTAAACAAAACATTCCATCCGATGTGATTCAGAATTTCCCAGACGCTGAGCCAATCAGCCCGCTGGAGAGCTCTAAACCACCAGGACCTTCCTGAGCATCCTCAAAGCACAGAGTCGTCTCTTGGGAAAGAGGCAGTGGCAGAGGGGACTGCACGCCAGGCTCGTAGGCAGGAGAGCTGGTCACGGTGTTTCTGCTGCCTCTCCTTGTTTGCTATTGGGCAAGTCACTTTCCTCTCTGGTCTAGGATTCCAAACCTGCTAAAGGAAGATTCTGGACTAGCTATGTGTCACTAAACCCCTTCTTCTTACAGCTTAGTGTGTTCCTCCAAACAAACCAGGAGTCAGCCAAATGGACAGCCCAAAGTCCTCTGGCCTGGGTAACACTTCTCAATATTGAAGTGGAAATGCCTTACATCCCAACCCCGTAGGCCACTATGCGCCCACTGACCCTACCCTCAGCTCCTCCAAGGTTTGCTATGGGGCTATATTCCTCTTAGGCATTTCTTGTTCAGATTGGCATATTTACAGCAAATTCTTGATGTTGCATTTTTCCTTTCACATCTAATTTTTTTTCTCTGTCTACTTCATATTGATATTTCAGGAAAATAACTCTTTTTGTTTTCAATTTTCTCTAAATATAACATATTAAAGAACAGTGGGTAATAGACTTTAGCAACAACAACAAATAGGGAAAAACAAAGGAAGGGTCACATTATAGCAGAGCAATTACTCAAAACTGAATTTTAGACATTTCTATTCCTAAAAATCGCAGATGGCCTAGTGGTTAAGTTCAGCGTGCTCCCCTTTGGTGGCCTGGGTGGCCCGGGTTCGTGGAGTCAGATCCTGGGTGTGGACACTCGTCAGCCATGTTGTTGAAGGTCCCACGTACAAAATAGAGGACTATTGGCACAGATGTTAGCTCAGGGCTAATCTTCCGCAAGCGCAAAAAGAGGAAGATTGGCAACAGATGTTAGCTCAGGGCTCATCTTCCTCAGCAAATTAAAAAAAAATCACACGTCATTATTATCAGAGAGAACCTTTCCCCTGCCAACTTTCCTCCGGACCCCTCAACCTCTCACTCTGCTACAGATCCTCGCTCACTCTGTCTTTTCCAAGTCCCCTCCTGGCAATACCTGGATGTTGAAAATTTTTCCAGCTTCATTTTATAGAGCAGTTCGGCTCTCTCTTTCTTTTCAGTGTTTCTCCTTGGCCAAGCCTGGGGCTAGTTTTCCATATTTAGAAAGGGCCAAAGTATCATTTCTAATTGATCTCTCTATGCTTTCGTTTCCTCCTCTGGAAGATGGGAAAACTCCTATTTCTGTGAGACTTTGTGAGGTGATTCCTGCTCGGTGCCCCAACGGCGCCCGGGACACACAGGGCCTCAGCTACTGTTAGCTGTTATTAGCTATTGGTATGTGCGATGCTACAGAAGCTTTCAGGACTGTTTTGAGGGTTGAAGACAAAGTGTTTCATGCAGGGCCCGCCTCGTGGAAGGCATGTGAAAACAGGTGACTGTGTCAATACTCACTGAGGGCTTCTCTACGCCAAGTGCTTGTCATAACAGCCCAGAGAGGTGGGTTCTCTTATTCTCCTCAGCCCACAGATGAAAAAACTGAGGCATAAAGAAGGTAAGCAACTTGCCTAAGGTCACATAGCTAGTTAGTGGCATGATAAGATTTAAAGTCAGGCAATAGGGCTTCTGTGTTTTTGCCCACCATGTTGTCCTGACCTTTGTTTTTTTAGTAGCATTCAAAAATAAATGAGGACAGAAGGTTCATTCAATGCATATTCTAACTGTATGAATTCGTATCCAGGAACAAATTCTCTTAACACACTTTTAAAAGGAGTTTTGGGCAGTTCACTAGGTCTTGCGGGAATGTTATCAGGATGTCTGGTTGGTTGTTTTTTAATTGCTGAAGTAAAATTCATCTAGTGTCTAAACAGAGGAACTACGCTGCACAATGCTGGCGAAAATCATGACTTTTCAACAACTGGATCAAGACAGTGTTGGACTCCAGCGTTGCCTCTGCTTGTTTAAGTGTGTGAGCTGCAAGGACGACCTCACCAACTGAGCTTGCGAACTATGCGGGTGGACGTGAGAAACGTTTAGTATTTCAATCAAGCAAAGTCAACTACAACGTCACCCTGGCCCTGATTTCATAGTCACACAATCGTTCCTGGCCTGCATTGTAATGAAGCATCGATGATCAGCTACCCAGTAAAGAGTGAAGTGAAAATTATTCTTCTATATTCAAACCAAAGATTTTAGAGGTCAGCTTCAGGGACGGCTGATCCAGTGAGGGAAAGGAGAGGGCTGGGGCCCCCAGGCTCCCGGCGGTAGTTGCGCGCTGAGATGCTCTAGTGTCCTTCTTGAATTGAAGGCCATTTATTGGGAAGTGGATATAGGCAGACCCAGCGCCCATTCCCTCTCTCCCAGTCACAACACATTTCCTCTTTTCAGATATCCACTCCTCACACATCCATGTGTTTCAAGGGACACTAACCCCCTCCTCTTGGCTCCAGCAAGTGGACCCTGAGAAACCTGATTAAGCTAAGCCAATCACAGTCATCTCGTTCCCCTGGCTAAGCCATGGGCTGGGAACAGACCTGTGACATGACTAGAGATGAAGAAAGCCTGGATCGTTGATGCTGCTGCAGAGTCACGTACTCTACTGCTCCTGGAGCCTGCTTTTGATTTTCTCTGCTTTTTCAATTATGGAAGACAATAAATCTCCTCATTGTTTAAGGTAGTTTGAGCCAGGCTTTTCTCCTGTATGAAGCTCCGTGCATTCTAAGTCATAGCACGCATGTGTGCACTTGTGCAAGCTTGTGTCAGTACATGTGTTAGGAAATTAGGGTAAGCCAGACTGCTTTCAGGGAAAGTGGGAACTCCACCGTAAGCCAGGATAAAACAGAAATTCAGGATCTGCTCCACAGCTGAAACACAGCAAACCGGTCGGCTAGCTACCCAAAGGGTGGTCCATGTGCCAGCAGCATCAGCGAAACTTCTGAGCTTATTGGAAATGGAGAATCTCAAGCCCTACCCATGACCTGCTGCACCAGAACATGCATTTTAACTGGACTGATGGTGTTTCCTATACACAGGAAAGTTGGAGAAGCATTATCCTAGGACAGTTGAGTCCTGGGAGAGAAGTAGAAGGGAGGGCCCAGCAACAGGGTCCCCAGGGATCTCTTGAGGAGTCTTCAAGGCTCAGCTTTCTTCCCCTTTCCCTTGTCCCCAGCTGGAGGGAAGGACCTGGAAGTCATTTACAGGTGCCAGCCTCTCTCCAAAGATGTTTCTCTTTGACTCTTTGGAACCAAATTGTAGCGCCTGCATGGTAGGGTTCTAGGACTAGTCCTCTGAAGCCTAGGTGACAAGTGATACCTCTCCCTGATGTGATGGCTGCTGTAGAGGGCTCTTAACAAACAAACGGAACCCACAACCCAGCCATCACTTGTGAATTCAACTTAGGCCAAGAAAAGCCAAATTGGAAGGAAGGGCTAATGCATAGCTGCCAGTCTAGCACACTGGGTATAGCAGACGCTCGGGCAGGACCTGGGACATAATTTGTGGGCTTGGTGCAAAATGAAAATGCAGGGTCTCCTGCTTAGAAGTTATTACGAATTTTAAGAAGGCCACAGCAGAGCACTAACCAAGTGCAGGGCCCTTCTAAGCATTATGCAACTGCCAAGGGGGCACACCCATAACCCAGCCCTGCTCTCAGGATAAACGAGCAGGACAGGAATGAAGGCAGGTGTCTCTACTTTCAGATAACCTTTTGCAATAAAAAGAAATTATCATTGGAACAGGTCTATGATTGGTTCATGGTAAATAAGGCTCTGTGATAAAACCATTCATACTAAATATCATTTCTTCACTTCTTCATTTAAACTTACCACATCCAAGCCATGATGATAGTTTCTTGGATAGAAATTTTTTTAAGAAAAGACATCCCCATCCTCAGTGGCTCACATTCCAGTGGGCAAACTAACATGAAAAGAGGCCTGTAATCTGAGGCCGTGGATTGTTACAAATGGAAGAATCCAAAAAGTATTAAGTATTGAAAGTGACTCAGAAATCCATAAAACCTAAGTGTATTCTATAGATTATTAAGTTCCACTCCTAACAAAAGTCATTTTTGTGTGTGGCAAGCTTCCTAAATGACGCGAAGAAGCAGGCTGTTCTGAGATCCCACAAGTGGAGTTTCTGGTTGAGGGAGGAGGGGCATCATTTTGCCAACATGGAAATCGCGTCTAATGGGTACCTACCTATTTTTCTCTCTCATGAGATCTGGCCCCTCCTCCTCCTTTTCGTCACTATATCCTCCCCAAACATCTATCCCAAAGCCATTGCCAGAGGTGGGCAGACCAAATGAAGACCCGTTTTCCTGATGTTTTTGGAGAATGTTTGGCAAAGTCTGAGAGACTCAAACTTGTGTGTAAGAGAGAAGGGAGAAATCTGTATTTCATGTCAGCCTCGAATTAAAAAGAGGAAAAAGGAGGGAGCTTAATTTAGACCTTTCAAATCCCAGCAACAGGGAGCCATTTTCACATCTTTGAGCACCAAATTGATCTAACCTCTTGCGGAGGCTTCTGACGCACGCTGCCTTTGGCCAGGGCAGCTCATTGATTAGCAACCTTGGCCATGAGTGTGGAGTGGGAAAGTTCCACAAGCCTAACATCACAACCATTTGTACAAAAATCTAAAGCCATTTCACCGATTCAGATACAAAGTTTACCCTTGACATTTGGATGAGAATGCCCAAATTATAATCACCACTCCAGACAATAACAGAGCGTGTTGAGATGTGGATGCTGGACACACAGCTAGCTCTATTCTCTTACTGACTGCCACCTAAATCCCTGCATCCTGAAGTGGGTGACTCATACTCACACCTTAGGAAACCTACAAATTGCTCCTGTTGCAAACCTAAAATGTATTGTATGAATACTAGAAACCTGGATGTTAAGCTTGTAAATATCAAGATTCTACTACCCTTGTTTGTCAAGCATCGACTCAGAAAACATAATTTAACCAGGTTGACATTCTTTTAAATAACTGGAATTCACATGATCAAGATTTGGCTTTTCTGAGGAAGAAGCTTTTAAGTAAAGTAAAAATATTAACCTTGAAAAACCAAGAGGGGTACAGTCTGAGACATCTTGTGTTACGGATCATTTTATCTGTAAGAGATGTACTCACCCTTTAGAAAACACTTTCTGATCCGCACGCTCATTTGAACAGGGCCCAGCTGGCACCAGAAGTAGGGCATCTTGCACAAATCATCCCGTGACTTGTGGGTGGGGGAGGGGGAGTTCTGGAGCCTTGGTTTTAAAGGGTACCAGCGACACATACCCAATGCTATGCTTTGCAAGGAAGCTGGGCACACAGCCTGCCTTCCTCCATCTCCATTGCAAGCCTGGAAGCAAGCCTGTCTAGGCTTTTGTGAATTTGAACCTACATCAGGTTGAGCCAACTCAATCAGTGGGGAAATACAAATGCCCACTTCATTTTTATTCAGCTGATCAGAGGCTGCAGTGCAGAACTTCCTAGGACAGTATGCCAGAGAAGCCCCAGGCAATAGAGCTTCCTTAGAGAAGGCATGTCATGCCGTTAGCCATGCAGCATTTCAAGAGTCAGAGAAGACCCAGCAAAGGAGAAAGAGGAGCTCCAGCGCAGGCAAGGTCGTTATCACTTAATGCCCAAACACAAGAGCACATCTACTTATAAACAGCTGGTGAGCATCTTACTGGGGATTATGAATAAACTGGAGCTGAATCCAAAGGGCTATCCATTTCTAATAAGATGCTATTGTGTTCCATTGACTGTACAGTCTGACTTAGGAGTTTAATCTCATTCTTGGGGTTAGTCTGGTGACATAGTCAGTGTTTTCCTATGTTCTGCAGTGATGTGAGAGGTAGTGGAGTATAATGCTGAAGATTGCACACTTTGTAATCCCTGGATTTGAATCCTTGTTTAACCATGTTCTAGTATTTTTATCTTGGGGAAATTACTTAATCTCTCTGGACCTCAGTTTTTCCATCAATAAAATGGGCATAATATAGCACCTACCTGACCATGCTGTTGTAATGGTTCAATGAACAAGGTATTGATAGAGCATGTCAGAATAGGGTCTTACACACAGACAGGGTTTCCTCTTCCTCCAGTCTGTAGGAGAAACGCCCAGCGCTAGGATTTGGCCAATTCAAAATCCTTCTTTGATTTCATTGATTTTATTCTTCCTTAAGTGTATGAAAACAAAGGAACTATAAGACCACAGAGCTGCTAAATTGGTGCCACTGGGGTTTAAAGAATGCTGACATGATATGGGACGAAGTAGTCAAGGATACCCTTGTGGAAGGGAGTCATACGTTAATTCAGCAAATATTTACGAAGTGCTCCTTGTGTGCCTGGCATTGTGATCATGGTTGGGATACACCCTTCTTTTTTGAAGAAGAAGAAGAAGATTAGCCCTGAGCTAACATTTGCCACCAATCCACCTCTTTTTGCTGAGGAAGACTGTCCCTGAGCTAACATCTGTGCCCATCCTCCTCTATTTTATATGTGGGACACCTGCCATAGCATGGCTTGCCAAGTGGTGTGTAGGTCCACACCTGGGATCTGAACTAGCGAACCTTGGCCACTGAAGCGAAATGTGTGAACTTAACCGCTGTCCCACCAGGCCAGCCCCAGCACACGTCCTTCTTCATGAACAAGAGGGACAAGGCTCTTTTTTGTACTCGGGGTGGACCTTGAAGGACTTGGAAGAATTCAAGGAAGAGAGTTGCAGAAAACAGCCTTGGCAAAGGTTCAGAGATAAGATGAAGATGGTGGACATGCGAGAACAGGTTTCCTGGAGGCAGTTTTTGCTTATGGAAGCCTGGAGAACTTGATACCCAAGCAATGGAGAAGGAACAATTGAGGTTTTTGGACAAGAGCAAGAAGTGAGCAAGTGTATGTGTGTGTGTGTGTGTGTGAAGGATACATGCGAAGGGCTGGGAGGGAAAGTGGGTAGAGCCTGGGAGTATGAACAGCTTGCAATCTATTTCAGGATTCGAGCAGTGAAATAAGGTCCAGATTTACAGTAGTGGGTGACAGAAATAGGAAAGAAGAACACAGAGAAGTATTTTGAAGAGAGAACTGATAGTACTTGGTGATTGAACCAAGAGATAAGGGAGAAAGAATAAAACATTCTCCTAACCAGTTGAGATGATTAAAGCATTAACAACGTGGCTCAAGATAGACAATCTCCAAGATTACTCAGTTTAAAGACAAACAATTTTATAGATGGATTTTATCCATGAAGAGTGTCTTAAAACATCACATTGAAACTTACAGTCATGCACTGCATAATAATGTTTCTGTCAACAATGCTTATATGGCGGTAGTCCCGTAAGACTAGTACCATACAGCCTAGATGTGTAGTAGGCTGTACCAGCTAGGTTTGTGTGAGTACACTCTGTGATGTTTGCATAATGACGAAATCACCCAAGGACACATTTCTCAAAACATATCCCCATTGTTAAGCGATGCATGACTGTAGTAGCAAAGTTGGAAACAGATTTCCAACCTAGTGTCTCTTTCTGCTACTACACCAAGCGAAAGGTCATGGTACTGTATAAAAAATATAGGCAGACTCAAATTTGAATTCTCTGCGCAAGCTATGGGGTCTTATTCTGTCTGAGCCTTGGAGAAAGTACCTAACTCACAAAACTATGAAAGGCAGGGCAGAAGATATTTAACGCAGTAGAGCCCACTGGTTGTTGGCTTTCTTCTCTTCTACACTCAACTCCGAGCTTATTTAGCCTCATCTGGAGCATCTTTCTTCTGAAATTATATAAACTTGTGGATCAAGGCAACACATATTCAGCAACTTCCAGAAGAGAATTCTTAAAGCTGTATTAGATTCCTTAGAGGATTTGCTCAGCGATAATGGAACAGAGTATGTTTGGTCGATATGGGAGACACGATAATGGGAGTGGTAATGTGACTCAGAGAAAGAGTCACAGATAGTTGCAGGATAAATCAAGCAGCAATGAGCAAGTGGTGCCTGTCCGTGCACATCCCGATGGACACTCAGAGGGTGACCAATGGCAACAGTGCTTCCAAATCCAGACGCTGACCCCAGTGTGCCAGAGTATCAGAGCTGGAAGGGAACTCAAAATCATCACCCCAAACCTCATTATTTTACAGATGAGGAAACTGAGGCCAAGAGAGGGTAGGATAGGAAGGAAGGTGTACAACAAAGGGCAGGGAATGAGACTGTGAGCAATCAGGTAGATCTTAGTCAAATTACTGAACTTCTCTTGGCCTCATTGTCAATAACCCTATTTTTTAAATGGAAAAAACAATACCAACTGTAAGAGGAGGCCATAAGCATCACACGAAATGCTTCATGAAAAGTACAGGGCAGAGCTGCTCTGAGGGTCATTTTGAATTCTTTACACTCGCCCCTCCCCACCTGCGTACAGAGTTATCACAAACGCTCTGATGCGTGACTGTTGAGGGGCCAGTGAACAGAAAGCCATCGTTCCCCCAGCTTTTGGCCCAGCCCCCTAAAACCACCAGACCCAGGTCAACCATGACCCAAATGTGCAGCTTCTGCCAGCAACCCCTGCATTGCAAACATGGGTGGCAGGGAGTTGGAGAGACAGGAATTCCAAGAGTTAAGAGAAAAACAAAACTTGGCCGATGTATTGGTCTCTGAGGTCTTGGTGGCAGTCGGCCAACTCGCTGTGTTGTGGCCAAGGGGAACTTGAAAATGAAGGAATGGGAAGCATCTTAAAGGGAGAACTTGCTTTGTTTTCTTCCTGGCAGAAGCGTTTTCCTTGTAGTGGTTGAAGTCATTTTTCTCTCAACCAAAAGATGGGATTTCCTCATATAAATTGCCTGTCATTGTACAAATGGAAGAAAAAAAATTGACTAAGTGAGTGATTACTCTGTGCCAGGCTCTAAACTAAGCACTTTATATGTGTTAGCTCATTTATTCCTCACCATAACTATGAGATAGGTATTAGTATGGTAACATTGATTTTAAAGCTGAGAAAACAAAAAACAGAGGCACAGAGAAGTACATTAGCTAAGATGGCATAGCTCAGAAGTGCAGGGTCAGGATTGGAAGCTGAACAGCCTTGCTCAAAGTCCCCTGTCTTATCCACGCTCCGCTACCGCTCCCTAAACCAGCCTGCATGAGGGGAACAGGAAGGGCAGAGACCACAGGACAGGAACACAGCAGGTAGCAGCGCAACGCAAACCAGGGAAGGAATCACGAGAAGAAAGGAGGGAAGCAGAGAGAAGAGGGAGCAGTGGAAGGTGCAGAAGAGCACACAGTGCAGAAAAGGAAGATGAAGCAAGGAGCCAAGTGTAGCACAGCCCGGGAAATCAAGTTGCTAAATGAATTTGCTGAAGTCAGTAAAGGCTCTTTACAACACAGAGCCAGCAAAACAGGCATGCTCAAGGGCTCAGATGGGGTGATGCGTGGTGATAAAGAGGTCCCATATGAAGTCTGTGACTGCTCTGACAATGGACAGGAGCCTCACCAGCCCAGCTTCCTGGACGAGCCCACGATGACAGGTCAGAGATCACAGGGCATGGACTCAGCAGTCCCATCCTACTGGGCTGCTTCCTAACTGTGCATGTGACCTTGGCCTTCCTTTTCCTTATTTATCCAATGAGATTAAGAATGACCCTCAAGGAAACACTAATTTGAAGAGATATCTCCACGCCTATGTTCTTTGCAGCATTATTCACAATAGCCAAGACTTGGAAGCAACCTAAAAGCCCAACAACGGATGAATGAATAAAGAAGATGAGGTATATACACAGTGGAATACTACTCAGCCATAAAAAGACGAAACTGCGCCATTTTGCAACAACATGGATGGACCTTGAGGGTATTATGCTCAGAGAAATAAGTCAGAGGGAGACAGACAATTACCATGTGACTTCACTCATATGTGGAAGACAAACAAACAAACACACAGATATGGAGAACAGATCAGTGGTTATCAGAGGGGAAGGGGGTGGGGGGAGGGTAAAAGGGATAAAGGGGTGCATGTGTATGGCGATGGATGGCAACTGGACTTTTGGCAGTGAGCACAATCAGTATACACAGAGGTCGAAATACAATATATACCTGAAATTTATATAATGTTATAAACCAATGCGACCTCAAAAAATTTTTTAAAAAAAGAATAACTCTTATAGGGTTATGGAGAGAGATCTGCCATTTATACAGCCCCCCACTCAGAGCCTAGCACCCTGATAAATTATACACCGTAAAAATAGTGACTGTCATTCCTCCCAACGTCGGGGGACTGTAGCCCACCTTTCCACAAGTCAATTTCCCCCTCAGAGAATCTCCAGGCTTGGACATGCGCACACTTTGGGGCCTTGTGCCTTATATATGGAGTTCATCCAAACCATTGTTTCTCCTGCTCTGACTAAAGAACTTGTGATGAGAACAGGAAACACAGCACGCAGGTGAAAAGGCAGTACCTTAGGGCTGCATTTGAATTTACTGCAGAGTAGATAGCATAAATGCTCTATTTCGAGTTTATAAATAAACTTGGAGAGGATCTGCATATTTTTACACGTTTCTAAAATACACATTTTATTATAGTTATTGAGGATGGAGCATCTGTTAGGAATATTAAAATCAAAAGCAGTGTTAAGCCTTAACTACAATGAAGTTATTAATGTGGAATTGGGAACTATAACCCTTTCCAAACCACACAGTCAGAATGGCTTTATTTCTTATATTAAACAAAAGTCAACTGGTGACTGAATTGCCTGTGAAATGCTACAAAATAAAAATTCTATTATAACTGAGATGAGGAGATGTGCTCAACAGATTGTTAAGCAAAAAGGGGACCTGGATGTGTCACTCTAGCACAGAAGTGCATTACCTAGTGAAGAAGGAATGGCAAATTCCCCGTAGTCTGTTGAAATTTCTGTTAACACACAGCACCATTGAAATCTATAAAGTACAGCCTGAGAAACTGCAAACCAAGGTGATTAAAAACAATCAGAACAAAGGCATCCTGGATAATAATTTTGTTACCTCTATGATCGTCTACTCATTTTTTTATCAGCCAGAAATTTTCATGTGCAGTATTATAGATGTTTTATAGTATTACAGGAACTGGACAGGAATCTCCTCATATTTAATTGGTATCCAGTGAGAAGAACTAGGTAGGCATGCGGTAATAGTATCACTTATTGGTAACTGTTGATTGCTGTGCTGCAGATGATGTCACCATTTGCCCTTATGTGTGAATATATTAAATCTAATTTCTCAAGGTAAAAATTGAGAGACAATATTACCTAGTGGTTCACAACATAAATTTGGGAGTCAGATAGATCAGTGTTCAAGTTGTAAATGTTTGGGCAAGTTGTAAACTCTCCGATCCTCTGTCTTCTCATCCACGTAATGGGGATAATTGTCCTAGCATCAACCTCCTAGAATTGTTGTGAAGATTAAATGAGATAAATGCCTATAGAAAATTTAAGAATAGTTTCTGGCGCACAGCAGGAGCTCAAGAAATGGTAGCCATTTTTACGTTAATAAATCTGAACTCTACCTGGACATTTCCTCCTCTAGGGAAGGGCGGTGGTTTTAGCTGTACCTACTTGTTAAGAGAAATTATGGAGCATTTCAGGGATAATAGTATTCTTAGTCTTTCTTATTATGCAATATCCGGAGATCTAGATTGTTCTGGGGCAGCTACCTTTCAGTAAGGTCTAATCAGAGAATAGGAAAAAACGGAAGGAAGAACTAAAGTCAGTTAGGACGACTCCGGGAGAAGAGGTGATTCAGAGGGAACGGCCGTGAAGAGCGATTCCTGTCACCAATCAGCTGGGGAGATCAAGAGTTCACCAGGCATCCACCTACGCACCACAAATGCACCGACCACACCAAAACTCAAAAAGCATATTTCCGCAGGCGTTGGTATAAAGAAATGCAAAAGTCTGAGGATTGGATTTAAAGCCTAGACTCTAGGGCAGTGGTGAATAAGAAAGGCTTTCTGGAAAACAGTGGGAAGAAATATCCCTCAGGCTCATAACTCAGCTGGAACAAGTGCTTGCAGTGCAGAGTGGTGTAGCAATGGGCTCTTCCAGAGGGCTGAAATGGAGAGGGAGGCACTCTCTTTTTCTTTCAGAAAATTTCCTGAAAGGTTCCTCCTTCCTTCTGGAACGGCATAGGAACAAGGCAGTTGTCACGTTGGGATTTGGTTGACGCTCATTTAAGAGACAGAACAGTAAGATCAAGAGCCTTCTGAGGAATCTGGAGGAGTCAAGGCACGGATGGAACTCAAAATATGTGCGGATAGCTCCAGAAACTGCTCAGATAGCAGGTCAGAAACTAGGTAAGCTGGCAGGGGTCAGGGAGCACAGAGGCAGAGCAGCTCTAGGCGAGAAGCCAAGAACACAGTCAACAGACATTTTCAGAGCACGATGTAGCATGTTCTGGGAAAGCTCACCGAAGCAAGGGTATTGACAGGCATGGGGTGAGTGTAATGTTAACGATGACAACAGCAGTGATGACAACAATAACAGCTATGATCAATTGTATGCAAAGGTCACAGGAAATAGGTTAAATGCAGCGTCACTTAATGCTTGCAACATCTCCCCCGCTTTACCAGGTGAGGTCCTCTATTTAAAAGGCCCTTTGAACATCCCATCCAGTGCTTCCTTCACAGCACTTTGCTCACTTGCCATCAGTTGGTATCTGTGTTAATTTCACGTCTGTCACTATACTGTAGGATCCACGAGGCCTGTGTTCATGATGTTTGCTCATCATGTACACCTAGTACCGAGCACAATGTTTGGAATCTCAATAAATAACTTGCTGACAATCTTGTGAATTTGTGATAGATTAAAAGCTAAGAAAGAAAGAACCAAACAGAAAAACCTGAAGCGCGGGCTTGCCCACAGGCACACAGTTAGTAAATGGCAGGCGCAGGATTTGAACCCAGGGCTGTTTTGACTTTCAAGCCTGTGCACTTACCTGCTATATCTTACAAGTAATTAGAAAAAGAAAACCAGAGTCCTTAGCGTAAAGAAGACAGGAACAGGAGCAAGTGCCACCTTCAGGAAGGGGACAGTACCCTTCAGAGGCTAGACAGTTTCAGCACCTTGGAGGAGAAAAGAGGAGCTCCACAGGGGGAGGAGTCACAGGCGAATGGAGGGAAGGGAGCCAAGAGGGATCTCAGGCAATGGAATTCAGAGAGGGCACGTGAGGTCTTAATGGAAACATTGTGGAGAGAAACGGAACATGGAGAGGTCAACCTCTCTCGACAGCAAGATCTCTTAAGTGCCTCTATCTTTCTGATCTGGCCTACAGAGAAACAGCCTCGGTGATGAAAGCCGGCCTAATAAACCAACTGGTTCAGTATCAAAATGGCCATCGAAGAATTAAGGTGATTCAAAGCCATTTAAAAGCAAGCACGTGAAAAAAAAAACCGCATGAAATACTTGGATCTCTAATATCTTCATGTTTTTCGCCTGTCAACATGCCTCCGAAAAAATCTAATGCCACACCATTTGGATTAGAAAAAGAGTTTGTTCAATAGCTGAATTAAACCTTCACTTTGAGCTGTCGGATCTCAGTAGTGATGGTGCTGAGTGGCTTGGGGGAAGGGTGCCACAGTCCCTTCTAAACTCTCTTAGCTTTCCTGAAAATGAACATGAAATTTAAGTAAAATCAGAGCATTTATTACTCAAACACAGATTCCAGACAATTTCCTCTCAAAAAAAAAAAAAAAAGGAAAAAAACCCCCAGAATGCCATCTGTAGCTACTCAAGTCCATCCAACATCCAAAGCAATTGTTTAAAGATGCAAATGGAAGCATGACTTTCTCCTTAAACCCCTCCAGTGGCTTTCCATTGCCTCAGAATAGATTCCAGATCCATCTTCCCTGCTCACAAAGCCCTGCCTGCCCTGACTCTTGCCTTCCTCCTTTCCTCCGCCTCCCTCACTGGACTCCAGCCACACTGGCTTTCCTCTTCTTCCTTGAGCTTGCCAAGACCAGGCCTTTCACCCCTGCAATCTCACTCCTGAACTGCTCTGCTCCCCGATCTTTACCTGTCACAGGATGAAGACGCCTCAGCTAAAATGCCTTCCCTGACCACCGAAAGGAGCACTCGCCACCACTGCCCATTCTCTTCCCTGTGATATTATTTTCCTTGAGTTGACCACCATCTGAAATTATCTTGTTTATTCATTTGATTTGTTAGTCTTGTCTTCTCATAGTAGAAAGCAAGCTCCCTGAGGGGAGGGACTCTGCGTGTCTCGCTCACTGTGTGTCCCACACCTAGAACCGTGGCTAGCTCATGGCATGCCACTATCACTAAAAACCTCCTCTGTACTTAGTCAAAATTGATCAAGAGGGCAATGAACTCTATTCATCAATGTGCCAATTGAAGTGGGTTGCCACAAAGATAGCAGAAAACTCAAGAGAAGAGATCCAGATTAAATAATTTGACCTGACAGTTAGATTGAGCAGATTAGACTTTGTTAAAATTATATACAGAACTATACTTGGGTTTCTAACTAGGCCAAGATAGACTTCAGTTGAACACACTTTAATATGTATTTTTAATTGTCCCACTCTATGTTCATTATTAGACATGATATTTTTCCCCAATTTAACAAAATTACATATAATTTTCCTCGTTCAAATAAATAATTCACCAAATTAGGAAAGGTGTTCCTCTCTTGGTATCTAGAAATGAATAAAATCATTTGTATGCATGAAAGGTGGAAGGTATGAGGCGAGGGGTTGACTGTGGTAGGAACACATCCTAGTACTACATGACAGAATCTTAAAATTAGTTAGCCCTTTCAAAATTATCTTACTTAGCCCTTCGCTTGAAAACAGAGTGTCCAAGATACTAAATCTAATAATGGCTCTAATGCTACATTATATTTATACAAAAATTTATTGCTTTCAAAATACTTTCACATATATTTTGTGCTTTGATGTTTATAACCAAGTGAGAAAGGCAGGAGAGCTCAGATCATTTACCATTCTACAGATGGGAAAATAAAGAGATGGTGACTTGCCCAAGAGACACAGACAGGACCTCCAAAAAGGACATAAAAAAATCAATTCTTACCCACCTGGTAAATTCTTGGCCTCATCCTCATGGCTAATAAAGAATGGTGCCAAGAGATGTCAGAATTTTTTGAATCAAAATCAATTTTTCTTTCTACTCCTTTGCTTTCTCTTCCTAATGTTAAATGGCTTATCCAAAGTCACTCACCTGGCTGGGGCAGTGCCACAACCAGAACCCAGTACACAACTCTCACCACCTCACCAAGCTGTCTCATTAAATGAGAACCAAGAATTCAGACCATACCATGTGACCCATTAATATGAGCCATTCTCGCTCAGTACACAAATCAAGTTCCAGCTGGCAGTCTGAATGTCTAACGACAGGGGAAAAGTAAAATAAATTATGATGCAGCGGAATAGTGTTATACAACCAAAATAATTATACAACCAAAATAGCAAAAGAATGCTTTTGGAGATTATTCATGAAGATAATAATGATAGTTCACATTTCTTGACTAAGCATTTACTCTGTACCAAATACTGTTCTTTATGTATATTACATATACATAGTATATGATTATATAATATATAACGAATATGTAATAGATATCATATCTACTGTATCATATAATAACATAATAATAACTAGTTATATTAAACTCATTTAATCCTTTAATAACCTTTTCAGCTAGGGATTATCTCAAACAGAAGAAGCAACTGAGGCACAGAAGGGTTAAATAACTTGCCTGAGCTCACACATTGGGCAAGGGGAGAGAGCGAGGTCAGGATCTGAATCTGGGAAGTGTGTCTCCAGATCCTCCACTCTTAACAAATAGATGTGCTGCCTAGGATATTGGCTACTGCCTAAGGTAAAGTAAAAAAGTCATGTGCGTGTGTATGCACACACATATGTATACATATATGCATCTGTCTATATATATACCGATAAAATTGGGTTCTTTAACATAGATATGCATTTTGACTACAAAGCTGTGAAGAGCTAGCGTTTATTGAGTGCTTACTCAATAGGCCAGGTAAGTGCTAAGTGCAATCTATACACTATCTTATCTAATTTCTCCAGAATCTTACGTGGTAGGTGTTACTTCACCTGCTTTACTGATGATATTGCTGAGGCTTAAAGAGGGTCACGTCGCCCCTGGAGCCCACGTTCTACACTCGGCAAATTGCAGCACTGACTGGTTATTTCATAATAACGAGTTTACGGGTGATTTCAGTTTCTCCTTTTTATCTTTCTATTTTCCAAGTTTTCTGCCATGAAACCCAGTCTTTCTTAAAAAGAGAGGAAACAATTGGAGTCGGGCAGAAGGTGTGAGACACCGTATGAACTGCATGCTCCTGGGCCGTGTGTGGCTCTCAGCCAGAGTGATCCATGCAGCAGGAGAGCCGGGAGCCCAGCCTGGGGACCGCCTAGCATCCAGGAGCCACACTGGAGCCTTTGCTGTGTCCAGCACAGCAACATTGAATGAGCCTTTACTATGGATCAAACACTTTCTATGGGTTTTGCAGGTATTAACTAATTTAATTCTCAAGATAATCACGTGCTGAGTGGCTTGAATGTGGCCCCAAATGTCTTTAATCCCTCAACAGGCTTCATTCACTCACTGGATATTTATTGAGCACTTACACTGCCATGCATTGGGAATACAAAAATAAGACATGGTCCCTACTCTGGCAGAGTCCTTGGTCCTTGGGGGAGGAACAAAGTAGGCACAAGAACAGAAAACAGCAGCTACCATTTATTGAGAGCTGAACCTTTGGCTCGAGACCGCAGGATCAACCCACCGAGGTTTCCAGCCTGCCAGCCGGCCCTGCAGATTCTGGACTTGCCATGTCAGTCCCCACGATCCAGGGAAGCAATTGCTCAACAGTCTCTCTCTGCCTGTGGGCTCTGTATCTCCGGAGAGCTCTGAGTGCTACAAGTGCACGCTCTGATTTCCTCCTTACACCCTCACAGGGGTAGACTACCACCAGAAGGGACTGCTATGATCACACCCATTTCCCAGGTGGAAGGGAGCACTGGCTTCCCAAGGTCACACAGTGGGGTTCACCCAGGTCGCTCTGACTCCAGAGCCAGTGCTCATGACCTTCTGCTCTGTGGCCTTGAGGGTAAGAAGGGAGGCTGAGGGAGCACAGGAGGGGGCACCTCCCACTCATCCCAGGGGATGGGGGGCTTCACTGAAGACAGACACTGTGGTTTGATCCTGAATGACTCAACACAGAGTGGGGAAGGAAGAGCTCAGTCCAGGGAGAGAGAAGGGCCAATGTCTCCCTCCAGTCGGGCTGTGGCGGTGGCTACGAGGCTGCAAGGCGGCCGGGTGGAACTGCTGCACAGCATGATGCAGCCTCTGACTCCATCTCAGGAGCATGGGGCCAAGCACAGGCAAGCGAGGAAAGCGAGCTCCCTGGTGGCTGTGAGGAGGATGGACTGGAAGGGGAAGCAGCGAGGTCCGATGAGGTATGGCCCAGGGAGAAAAGAGTCAAGAGCTATTTAGGAAGGATAACCTGCCGCTCGTGAGGGCCTACTGATGTGAAGCGGGAAGGAAGGAGGAATCAGGAACGAATCCGAGCACTGACTCTACTTGGCTACCTGGTTGGCACAGTCCTTTGAAGTGCGGGCACAAGGAGGCTACCAGAGACCTGATGGGCAAAGCCGATAGTGCCGGAGGAGGGTCCTGCCTGCCACAGGGCTCGCAGACCATTTCCTACCGTTGCTGCCACAACCAGTGCTGTGAGCGATTCTTCACACGTCATCTTTCAGCGATTCCCCAAGGGCATCAGTAAAGGCTGGGTGCACAGCTGGACCACGTATACTGCAGTTTTAGTCACTGCATTTCAACTTTGGGAAACTGCCCACGGTGGGGAAAGCAAAGTGATGTCACCTCATGTGCCAGCTCCAACCACCTGGCAGGGGGGCCTGGAATATGATGTTGACATAGATGCTGAGGCCAGAGAGAAAGACAGCTGTGATTGATTAGTGCTGCCCTCCGTGGTCAAGAAAGGGGTAGTGTAGCACATGGACAGTGAGAAAAGAGGATGACAGAATATGCTAGTAACGAGCAGGATGGTGAGGAGAGGAGGGAAATCTGTAAGGCCTGCCCGCAGAAGACGTGCAGTGATAACCCACTTGACAAGCAAAATAGCAAGTGGTAACCCTAGTCACTGATGCGAAGAAACCCACATGCAACATCAAGCTGAGGGAGAACCAGCTGAGAAAATCACTGGCATTTGCATCACCGTTTTTCACATGTTTTCATATTTATTATCTCATTTGATCTTCACAACAACTCTACGAGGTAGGGAGCCAGCATTGTTGCTTCCTTACAAACGGGAAGGCTGAGGCCACCGCAGTTCCAGAACTCACGCAAGGTCACACAGCTCGTAAAGAGGAATAGCCCCTTCAAGTCCCGGTCCTTCCCACCACACAGCACTTACTCACTAACAGCAGACGCAGGAGCCGAGGAAGCAGAGGCGAGAGCTATAAATGGCCACATTGTATGTGGACTCAGGAGAGCGACGACCCTGGGGACACATTCATTTGTGTGTTTTTGGGCAGCCACCCAAGCAGCCTCAGCACCTTTAACGTGAAAGACACCGTGGGTTCCAAGTCTTTGTCTATTCACATTTTTGGAATCACTACTAAAATAAACTTTGACTTGTTCTCTTAAAGAGAGAATAAAAATCCTTGGGTAAGTTGATACATTTGGCTTTGGTTTCCAAACCTGCAAAATGAGGTTGGACTAGATTGGTTAATTTTCAATGGTGGCCTGCACCATCACGTTCTTGTGAGAATGGCCGAGGCTTTTACGGAACGGCAGCGAACCCCGACCTGTCCTTCGAGGGAGAAAGGGCTTTTGTTCATAGTGGGAGCCGGGCTTTTTGAGAAAAGGTTTTGTAGAATGTAAGCTGTGGAAAGTCTAGAGTCCGCCGGCCACGATAGTGATTTCAAGTGTCCCTTCTCATCATAAAATTCTAGGAAATCCCAGTGCCGCTGAAAGGAGCCCCTGGGGTGGAAGACTTCTGTGTTAGGCGGCCTGCTCCAGGCTGGAGGCTGATCTGAAGCATCACGACCTGATCATAAAATTAACTTGCTTAGTTCTGAAGAAGATTTTTGAAATACCATGTCAAATTTAGACGATCTGCTGTTTGCTTGTCAGCTGGAGATCCAGGCCAAATAATTTCAGATGTGAGCAGGGCCTTCCAATTACACTGTTATGTAAATAAAGAGCGCTTGACTAGGAGTCAAGTGTGGTAAATAAATGCTGGTTCTGCCACTTGGTAAGGTGGTCACCTTGAGGAAGTCACTTCACCTCATTAGGCCCTAGTTTCCTCCTGTTTGAAACAAGGATGGTAATACCTATTCTTTCCACCACACAGCGATGACATGAGAATAAAATATGTACACAAAGATGTGACAACATATACTTGACTCTAAGCTTCTGAAGACAAAGACCACAGCTGCCTTTTTTGCTGCCACATTCACAGTATCTAGAACAGCACCTGAGACTAAGGAAAAAGCTCCAGATGGACCTGTTGAATGAAGGAAGCATTTTTGAAAGTTTGAAGTCTGTGCAAGTGTCACATGATCCTATGACAATGTCCTAAGTGAGCACAAAATTTTCCCCATTATACTATTTGTTAGAGATATTTAACATGAGTCATTCTGCATGGTCTTTTCTAAAAATCCTAAAATACCACTCCTGATACATAATAGACGTTGATATGGAACAAAAGTAAAAATTAAGGTCTTTGGTATATACTCAAAACATTTGGAATTGATGTGTAACTCTGACTCTGAAGTTGCCCTTCCTGTGGGGCTACTTCTCTCGTGTGGAAATGTTCAAGCCTAGAGTTGTAGCTGAACTCTCAGCTCTAACTTTGAGCTTGGGAAGAATGAGTCCGAGAGGCAGCATCATAAGATAGTGACAGAACTGGTTTCAGAATGCCAGGCTTCTGAATGCCCACCTGTCCCTGGACACATGGATAACACAGGCTTATGCTGATTGACTTCTGCAAAAGGAAACTGGCTTTCCGACCATTGAAAGAGACTCATCGGTGTGTATCTGTATATCACTTCTCTGAGTTCCTCTCTTGAACATTCCGCTACCCTTTGCTCTGGACTCACTGGCCTCCTTGCTGTTCTGCCACATCCCGAGCCTTCCCACTTGCCCTTTTCTCCTGCCTCCTTGGACAACTCCTCCAGATGGTTACATGGCTGCTCACTCCCTCCACTCTCTCCCTCAAGTCTTTGCTCAAATGTCCTCTCAGCGAGGCTTTCCATCGCCCCCCTATTTGCAACTGCAGCTGCATCCACCCCACTCCTTCCACCACTTCATCTATCCACTTTCTCCACTCAGTGCTTCTCCACGGTCCTCATCCCCATCTAACGTACTCTGCATTCTATTTTATCATCTCTCTCCTGCACCAAACAGGAAGTTCCATATAAGCAAGAATTTTTCTCTGTTTTGTTCACTATTGAACCTCTAGCACCTAGAACAGTGCCTTACACGCACTATGCATTCCGTGTATCATTTTCGATGAATGAGTAAAGAGATCTCGGCTAGGAGCTATGGAGGAGAGTTGCATGAATGCACTGTTGCCTTCCGATAAAGCAAAGATGCAAAACTGACTTGAGACATACATGCAAAAGAACAGTAGAGGAAGAGCACACCAACAAAAGGCAGGCAGTAAAACAGCTGATCATTTTCGTGTCAGGGACAAGAAAATGTTCAGGTGGGAGGAAGGAGAGTCAATCATTCGAATTCAAACCTTGGAGGGAGTAGATATGGGGAGTTCAAAATCAATGATGCCAGAGACGCCCAGAGCTGGAAGGTCTACAGGGGTGGCAGATCCATGCTCTCCCTGTGTTTGCAAGGAAGCAGAACCCCAGGAAGGCAGAGCAACCTTCTCAGGGCACAGAGCCAAGGAGTCAAAGAACACGGATTCAAGCTGAAGTTGACTTCTGGGTCCACGCTCTTTCTACCAAAACGTCCAAACTGCACGAATTCAGCAAACACACCGGGCTTCTGTGATGCACAAATTCTCTAATCAGGAATAATTGGTGTCTGAAAAACCTCACATACTTTGACATTGCCGCTACATGCTACATGCACAAATACATCGTACCACATCACACTCATTTACATTCGCTTGTTTGTTTAAAAATGCTTTCCCAGATTCCAAGTCAAACTCTCTAGCTCTAGAAGCTACTATTTTCAGATTTGGTCATAAAGCAGAGAAAAAGAAAGAAAGCCTAGGTGGGATGGAAGAATAAGTGAAGTGGGGAAAGAAAGGGGAGAAAAACAAGGAAAGCAGAAGGAGCGAGAAAAGAAAAAATATCTGCAGGATATTGACAACACGCCTCTGGCAATTTCTGGGAATTTCTTTGAATAGCTGTGTTATAACTTGTCTCTTTCCATTATGAAATCATTTCCATGGAGCTAATCACCAAAATAACTCAAGTTCAAGTGCATATTTTCAAATGAACTCTATCTGTTCTTTTGTTTCTCAAAATGTATTATCTGTATCCCACAACTTAGTATTTCATAATACATTATCTTTTTCCTAATCACTTCATGTTTATAGATCTTGTTTCTCCAATGAGAATGTAAATTTGACCATTTATTTTTCTTATATCCACCATAATTCCCCAAATAATATCTTATAAGGTACAGTTTGAAGTCATCGGAATAATTTATACTTGGTTTTATTCACGTACCCAATAAATAAACATGCTAAGCGTCCACCATGCATCCAGAGCTAAGGATACAGAGCTGAAGATGACAGACCAGGTTTCTGGCCTCATGGCACTAACTTCCAAGTGAAATTCAGCCCATGCACCAGGGAATAACCATGGATCATAAATGCAGTTCTGAGAGACAGGGGACTAAGATGGACTCCGTGGCTCAGTGTGTGTGTCTGGGGATAACAAGGATGACAATGAAGGCCTCCTGGGGAGGTGGCACTTTTCTGGGATCACAAGAGAATCAGTTATTCCATAAGTTGGCCAAAGAGAATTACAGGCAGAGCAACAGCCCTGAAACAGGGCAGTATTCGCTCTAAAGACTCTGAGACAGACAGTGAGGCTGTCGGTGTAAGTGAGGCATTCGATGGGCCTGAGGAGGTACTGCAAGCCCGTGGACTGGTTCTTGGGTGCTGCGGATTGAAGAGAAATGAGAAGATCTCGAAGGTTTTTAAACAAGGAGGTGACATGATACAAGGCATTTAAATAGAGACACTAACTATCTTTCTAACACTCTGTAGATGCAATTAAATGGTATACACGCTCCAAGAATGGGTACTCACCCCTCTCCAAGTCTAAACCTCCTTCCCCAGTAGCTCTCTTACTGGTAAGCAAGCCCCCTTGAGCCCACAGAAGTATTTGGTAGTCAGCTATAAACCAGTTAGACCCAATACTTCTGCCCCACACCCTACTTTCTCCTCAAGAGGACCCTGCCCTTAGCATACTCCCCAATTCCCTTTGGTCTATGCCCCCTTCCTTATTCAGTGAATGTCTCCTCAGAGACTTTTTCAGACACAGAGGCGAAATCCATTGCAATTCCTTAACCTTTTCCTCCCTTCCAGCTCCTTTACAGTCATCTCAGTAAATTCTCTCTCCCTTTCTTAATTCCATTTGTGAATTTACGTAATGAAAGTAACCATGATTTAACAGCAGTAGATGTGACAAAATTGAATCGAGAGAAGGTAAACCTCAAGTATGGAAGCAAAATTGAACATAATTGAAAAACCCAGTGTCATGAGTTGCTGAAACTTCTGAAAATATACCTAAAAATCCCCTTCAAATTTTCTCTCTGTCTCCTCATTGTCCTCTAATTAAACCTCCTTTCCCTCAAAAAGCAACATTCAAAATTGAAAATATAGTTAATGCCATCGTTCTCTTCTGGCTCATTACTACAGTAACCAAACTGTCCTTTACACTTTTCATAGGAAATATTTAATATTTCAACTAGATAGAGCATTAATAGTCTTTGAAGGACTAGTGTGAGAATCTAACCATCATTTATATCATTATTCCTGTGGGAAAACTCGATTCAAGTGAGCAATTCACAAACAAACTTTCAGGAACATAAAAACTGTGAGCTGGTGACTTCCTGAAACTTGTTTATTTGAAACATGGATAGTGTATATGCCAAATTCAACGGAAAGAATTATCCAGAATCTCCCTGCGTGGTTTATCTAAGTTAATTTTTTTAAAGACTGCATACTCTTTTTGGAGATTTAAAGCTGACCCCTGGGGGTTGATGGGAACTTTTACATTTCAGGAGGCTTTTTCTGACACAGTCTCCAGGAAGGCGAGAAATTACATAAGTGATGGAACATACACTAGAATCTCACACGCGTGCTTAAGGTTTTCCAAAATAACTTCACCATTTGTGGGAAGGGAATCAGCAGGAGAGTTAGAAGCACTCCCTTTAAACCTTCCTAGCTGACGAGAAAATGAACAGCTCCAGCTTCAAAATGCTTTCTTCTTTTCTGATCACATCAAAGAATTTTCCAAATAAATAAAACTCCATTTCTAGATAGAAAAAAAAAAAGCCTTTACTGTTATAAGGTTCATTGCAACAACAGAAAGTCAACTAATTTAGAATTGTTCAAAATTTTCTAAGTCATGCTTTTGGCGGTAAAAGGCATTAACAAGGAATTAAAAGGTCTGGTTCTGTAAGCATTCAGATTTAAAGAGAGAGACAGAATATGCATCAAAGAAACGAAGTCCTAGTTTTCAGTTAGGTTAACATGCCCACTTCAACACAAAGGAAAAAGAAAAGGTCCCTATTTCAAGTGTTATGAGGGATCAAAAATATGAGCTTTGTTGTTAACTGAACTTGGGTTCAAATTCCATTCCACCATTTTCTCCTCAATGTATTAGTTTTGATTTTTGCAATTTAGAAAAACTAGTACAAAAGTGCTGCATGCAGAATACACTGATGTGTAGGTTACTGTGGACAGAAAATTGAATAAAAGTTATTAAATCACCTTGCACGTTGCAATTAAACCCAGTATACCCTCAAAAATATGCACGTTGATTTTAAAAATTCTTAAATAGGATGAAACTTTTGGCACCCCAAAACTTATCTTCCCAGTACAGAACCTAAGAGTCTGACTATGGAACTGAAAACATAAGCACTTTCAGTCTACTTCCATACCGACCAGAGAAAACTGCCCAAGCTGCCTTACAAATAAACAGATGTCCTAAGAAACCTTGGCTTCACTGAGCTTAGAAGGGGTGGCTAACATGCCATTTCAAACTTTAATAATGATACGTGGAAAACAACAGAATCCTTGAATAGTTGCCCTAATCACATAGACTGCATTGTAAGCTTAGCCAACACATACACCCTTTAGCAAATAATTCCCTCTGCCCTCCCCTTTCCTTCATGTTCATACTGCATAAGGCTCCATATCATGTGTCATTCTTTAGGAAAGACACAACTCAGTACCAACCACTGCCAAAAAATAAACGCAGGAATAAACGAATCAAGTCCCTTAAAAAATGTTTTTAAATAAAAATATTTTAAATAAACTATGAGGCCACAAACTACTGGTGACCTGCTTGAGGTCCCTGCGGAATTATTTCACTGGCTTCTACGAGATTGGAATCACCGGGGAGGTAGCAACGTTCTTCATCTATGACCGGGATTTCCAACAGGCATTCAATGAATATCCTGTTCCTTCAAAATGAGAACACAAAACTAAACTATGAGCCATTCCGATGAATATTTGTTAACTTTTGTTTTACACAAAGTAGAGAAGCAGCTTTGGAAAGTTGTCATGGCCATCCCCTCTTGAGCAGCAGACTAAAACATTTTAGTGAATATAGAAGTATATTCATATACGAACACGAATGTAGGTTCTCTCTCTTTCTAGAACTGTGTCAGTGCGGATGACTGTATGTGTGTACCTGTGTGTGTGGGTGACACATGTACTAGTTGAGAAGAGACATCATTTTAACTGTCTAGATGCTGGGTAACACCTTCTCGGAGCTCACTGATATTCCAGCAGAGGGCTGCCATGACAGGATTTTAGGATGCCTTTTAGGGGGTTCCTTATCTTTCCAAGGTTGTCATGATAGATGTAGCAGCCTAGCTTCCTCTAGGGATGAGTTGAGTGGAAATAGTAACTGCTATGCCACACCTTCAGAGCATGAGCAACTCAGGTGAAATTCTAGATGCAATATCAGAAACATGCATATATTGCTCCAAAGACCAGCATCTAGGTTGGAAGGCCATTGCTAGGCAAACTGATTTCTGGTTAAGGTTCTCATCTGCCTTTCTAAGGTCACCGAACCATTAAGATAATGTCTTGAAAAGCATTTAAGCAGGAACTATGGGTAGACAAAAATCATTAGTTTCATTTAAATTTCTAGGGCAATGAGCACACCTGTCTAACTTCTTTTGCAAGGATCTGATGGAAGGCAACTGCATCCATAGTGTCATCTCTAATTCATAACGGTGCTAAGATAACATCCTTCGTTAGGCACATTTGGCAAACCCAGAGCTACAGTGCTAATCCAGCTCCAACACAAGTCTTTGTTACAGTTCTCATTTCGGTTTAGGCAGCTCAGATAAGCTCATCACAGGGCTTAGAACTGACCTTCTGGGATGGCACAGTAGGAAATATTACCAACAGAATCATTAACGAGCACCAATAAATATTACTTCCTTCAGAGACGATACTTTAACTTCATAGTTTGCAAGACAAGAAGTAAGATGAAAGATCTTCCACTTTCCTATGTAAGATTAAAATCTAATTAGAACGAATGAAGATTTATTTTCAAGAAATGCTACATGAAATTTAGCTGGAGAAACACAATATCTCTACAGATCGTTTTTTGGGGTTTTTTCCTGAAGAAAGTAATCCACAAGAGCCTTTAATTGAAAGGGACATCAGTAATACTATTTTTGCTTGTCTTCCATGTAATTCAAAGATTAAATCCATTCTGAATTAATAAAAATGATTTAATCTTAGAGCACTGGTAATTTCAGTTTAGGCCTATATTTAAAGAACTAGCTTGAGAACCCTTTGCAAACAAGACCAGGCTCCATAACAAAATGCTACCCAATCGCTCCTTGAAGGTTATTTTCTAAAATCTGTGGGCCACGACTGTAGCATTCTTCACTCCCCCAAATCACATTAACAATGTTTCACATGATGACAGAGAGAGTGCAAAGAATTCATTTCTGCCAAACATGTAGAGGCTACACTGCTGTTTTTTTGAAACCATCCTCTTATTCCATTTTAGTAAATTTCTAAAGAATGTTTAAAATCTGTAGGACAGACCTGAGCTTAAGAGGTGGCCTCTCTGCCATTTTCATGGCTGATTTGAGACCGATTATGCACTCGATTCTGCTTTGTGAAATCCAGGCTGGGGACAAATTTCTGCCTGTCATCTTAGGAAAGGCCAGGAGTTTTGCACCATCCTGTAGTGTGAAAACAGAAAATAAAAGCCAGGGTAGGGCTGCCTGCTTCTTTCTTAATCAGCCGGCTGCTTTTCTGAGGCAATCTTGGCTTCACTCTCTCAAGCTTGGAAGGGTAATTTAGTCGAATAAAATATAGTTTAAACAACATCTCCCCAGGGAAAGTTCCTCGTTACACTTAATATATTGAATGCAAAAAGGTAATCAGTAAGTAATCATTCGATGCTTGGCTGTGGCTAAGACCCATTGCACAGGGAACTCATTTAGGAAGCAAAAAATTCTTTTTTTAACCTGATAAGACCCTGAATCAGGAGCCAAGAGGCCCGGATATTTTCCTCATATCGCTCATTCTGTTGCAATGACATCCCCATAAAACTATAGCTTATGGACGAAATTCGCTGTACCTCTCATCCCAAGAATAAGATGTAAATTGCAAAGGTAAAAATATCTTAGAAGAATTTTTTAAATTTTTAAACAGTTCACCGAAAATGACAACATGGATAACTCTGTCGATGACCTCTCCTGCCTAAGTCAATTTCAGAAAACAAGTTTCCATTGTAAATGTTTAATCAGCATAGTCCCAGGAACCCGGAGCAGAAAACCCTATCTTCTCTCCCAACTTACTTGCTCTGCAAGCTTTTTCCTATCTCTATCTCAGCTCCCTGCAAGCACTTTATGTTTTCCTCTCTCAAAGGAGCTGGGAGCTCTGTAGGTTCTGAGCTCACAGAAGCCCTGTGGTTTGATTCCATTAGTCTGAGCCCTGGTCCGCTGCAAGCAAACTGCAGCATTTCTGCTTGCAAATCCTGGCAACCAGGTTCCAGACCAGCCACAAACACAGGCTGCACACATTCTTCAACGGTGTTCTGCCCAAACCTTGCCTAAAGCCAGTCAACCGCAGCAGAAAGCATCCTACCTTCCATCATGGTGGCAGAATTGCATTCCTTAATTTCCAAGGAGTCTGAAAAAACACAGGAGGATGCAATTTCAGGTCCCAGCTAAGTCCTCACAACGCTGCTGCCGAGAGATCTGCTCTGTCCACTGCTGAAGCCAAAGGAGACAAGTGTTAACCCCAAAGATAGGCCATGGATGCTGCTGGTGCTGCTTCACCTACAGGCTCCCACGAAGATGCTGCGAGAGAAAGGGAGAGGAGCAGCGAGCCGGCCGAGCTGCACCGCCTGCGCTGCCTCGGCCAATCCCTTCAGCTCTGGACCGCGTCACATGGTAGCCAGCCTGCATCTCCTGACACAATACCCCCGGAGAGCACACAGAACCTATTTCCCGTCCCCGTTCCCCTCCACCCCCAGCCCCTCCCGCTTGTCACCAAACGCACAGCCCCTTCCCCACCTGGTGACGCACTTCCCCCGCCCCTCCTCTTCATCTTCTTAAGCCTATTGCAGCGGCTGGGTACCCGAGATTAATTATCAGACGCTGCCACCTTCACAGGGGACTGCATGAAAGGAGCACCTAGGCGGCTCGCTGTGCAGGGGATTTTTTTTTTTTTTCTAGAAAAACTTCTTAATAATTCCTTGCAGCCTGAAGTCTAAGCTCCCATTCCCATCTCCTTTTGCCCTGAAGGAATTCCAAATGTCAGCGTCCCTGGCCTCCGCACACATCTGTGAGTCTCTCTCTCTCATTCAAGAGAGAAAAATCAATCCGGCTGACGTCGCATCATAAACAGTTATCCCCAAAAGGACGATGCAGAAGAAATTTCACCCCAGCTGCCTTCAAGAGAGCCAGGGAATTAATCGCGCATGACATGCTGGAGGGCTGAACTGTCATTAAAACAAAGAAACAAAAGAACGCACCCGAGTGGGGCTCTGGAATCGAGCCCGCCGCGCTGGCGATAATTTCTGGGGCGGAGGGCGGCGAGCAGGGAGCGGCGGGAGGGAGGCGGTCCTGGAGGAGGACAGCTGTGCGCGCCGCTCCCCCCGCCCCAAGGGGCCCCGACAGGACCCCGCGGGCGCCACTCCGCTGTCCTCCGGCCCCCGTCCTGCGTGCGGTGCCCCGGCTGGAGTGGGGCTGCCGCTGCCGACTGCTGTCCCAGTAGGAAACCAACTTTCCTCTAAACCACACGTTTGTCGCGACGCGCCTCTGGCATCCATCAGCATCTGCAATCGCCATCCAGCCCATTGGTTCACCCCGGTGGAAATCCGGAGGGAGGCACTTGTGCCAGTTCTGGCCCGAGGGGTGGGTGGAGCCCGGGGTTGTGCAGCTTCCAGGCATTGGATCTGGGTACCGGGCTCCTGCCTAAGTGGGGAAGGTTATGGCACCCGGGCTGAGAATCTGTCACCTGACTGGTCCCCAGGGACCCCAGGAGCCTTTCAGAGGGCCCAGGCGCCGGGTCCGGAGAACCTCGCTTACCTTCAAGCGGGCTCTGACAGCTAAGGAAGAAGAGGTATAAGGAAGGGAAGGTTTCTTTAGAAGCCTGGGAAGCAACAGCGGAAGTGGTTATTTCTCCCTCTACAATCTAGCAACATGGCTAGGAGAAAAGCCACTACATCACAGAGCAATTGTGAGCATCAAATGGAAGAACTTTAAAAAGTGAGATGCATTACAGCATGAGTGTTGAGCCTCTAATACTACTATTAATCATTATGTTATCAATATAACCATGCACTTACATTGCTCAGCCCTGGACATAGTCTGGTTCTTTCCGGTCAAAGCAAGTATAAGGCATCGGCGTCTGAGAACTATGCACAATAGACAGCATAACTGAAGAAGCTGACTGAAGTAGCACGTTAACGGTTAAAAAACAAAAAACAAAAACTTAGTTCCTTAGCAACTTAGAAGTTTTTAAAAACTCATTGTTCTCCCCGAGGACACATATTTCAAGGGCCTCTGAACTTCAAAATGAAACTCTCCAGGGAGATGCAAATACGTGTGCCTTTTTCCTTATATCTATGAGGCAGTTGAGTTTTAAAAGAGGGAAAAAATTCCAAAGTAAAACCTGTCTTGAGTACAACTCACACTGCTCTGAAAACTGCAAAGTATGGTTGCAAAAAAAAAAAACAAAAAACGGTTGATTAGTGTGTGTGTATTCAGCCAATTTTTTGTAATGGTTAAGAACATGCATAGATATTGGTGTTAGGCTGAGATCAAGTTCTGTCTCTGCCACTTAATGAGCACTGTGACCCTGTGCAAGTGATGTAATTCTCTGTGGCTCACACTTTTCCTATCTGTTTTTGAAGATAATAATAATACCAAGTTCATAGGGTTATACATAGCAGTAATAACAAAGTTTCATTAGTGGCTTACTATATGCCAAGCAGTGTTCTAAATCCTTTGCCAATAAACTATTTAGCAATGTGTCTGAAGCATAATAAACCCCCCACGTTAGCTTTTTAATATTGATATTATTACTACTAATGGGCTGCCAGAGGCATCAAGGAAGTTTGCAGCCAACCGAGAGTTATACCACATGCACAGAGAACAACTTAGTGAGAGACCCAGAGCACATCCAGAGGTGTTAACAGTTGGAGAGTTCTGAGACACTGCTTTGTAGAAGAGGATTGGAACCAAACGAGGGTAGTTAGGGAGGTCCTCTTACAGAGATGGAATTTCAGAGTTCAGAGAAAATGGAATGGGCTTGGAAAGGCAGCTCTAAATAGGATGGGGAGTTCTGAATAAGCTAAATGGCTCATATAAAATCTGGAGGTAAGTGCAAGCATGAAATGAGGAGATTGGAGGCAGTCAGAGATGTGAGAGGACAGGGGAGCCGTGAAGCCCCACTGTCCGCCTTCCCTCACCGTCGTAGGCTTGACCATGTGTTGGAGCAAACATCTCAGGTACATTTAGTACGGGCGCACATCAGTTCCATTTTAGACGTCAGCAGGCAGCTAGCTAGAGACAGAAGGACAGCGCAAAGAGTCTTTTGGTCAGTGGGGTGTTTGTAGGAAAAAGAAACATGTCTAGATAGGATTGTTAGTTAAAGCTGGTAAGGGTAATCCCAAGGCTTTGTGCAACTTTATCAAGAAGACGCTATTCCCAGCTGTAAGAATGTCCGATGAACAAAGCTTTGCTTCAAGGAAAAAAGTGCTCCAGTGTGTTATTGGAAAAGATTAAGCACCCTAATCTTGTCTTTTCATAGGTTTTTGGGAAAAAAAAAGGGGAAGGAAGGGTTTCTCAAGAACAAAGACAGTACCTTAGACAGTGGGCCAAATTTCATCACTTCCTAGTACAATTTTGCTTATCGGGAAGTGCAAAGGAGAATTTCTAGCTGCTAAAATGATGGAATTTTTTTGGAAGTCTTAAATGAAAGTCAAAGAGTTTGTGGAAAAGATGGAGTGAATTCCTGACTGCCCAGGAGTTTGTCTAGGCTGGTGAGTGGTGCCCAGGTCACACCAGGCTCTCAGACAGTGCCTGTGCCTAGGCCAGGACCAAAAACTTAGTTGCTGAAGTCACTAGATATTTAAAATTTTTTCCCGAAAATAGCATTTGTATGGTGGTGATGCCCTGCTACGCATGTTTTTTGGAATCAAATCCTATTATATTCTTACTGTAAGTGTTGAATATCTTTACTATATCTCAATTTTAGTGTTTGGGTGAAAAAATTAGATCCTATTTCAGAAAAAGAAAATGAGAACTGAGTCACAAAGGAAGGAGGAAAGAAAATTAATATAGAGGGAAAGTTTAAAGAATGGATCCAGACATAGTATATATCTCCAAGATAGTGACCTTAGCACAGCATTTGACTCTGTCCCTCTTGTTATCCCCACTGAGGCAAGTCAATGAATGTAGAGGGAAAGATATTGCCCAAGCCCTGGAAACCAGCAAGGGTCCCACTTGAAGAGCTAGACTCCCATGGAATGAAAGAGGTGAAAGAACAATATAATACGTAAAATATAATATAATGTATATATTACATATCTATGTATAATATAGATATTTATGCCCCATATTCACTATATTCTTGGTTAAGATGAAGAACTCCAGCTGGAACTGACATGGGCAAAGAAGGGATTTAGTTGGGTAGCTCACAGAGTTACATGAAGAAATGTAGAGCTGAGGGGAAGCAGGAAACTGGTTGCTCCAGGAAACTAACCTGGATGCTCCAGAAAACTTGGTTACCAGAACCAAGTACTCATAATTCTGTTTCTCCTAGCATGTAAGCTTCTTTTCACTTACTGTTTTTCTCCTGTGATCAGGGGCTGGCCATTCAAATCCTTTAAGCTCACGTCTTCAGGTTGACTATCTAAGATCTACTTCAAAAAACTTCCAGGGAAGGACTCTGCTTGACCCAGCTTGGGTCATTGTTTACCTTTTGGACCAATCAGTGAGGCAAAGTTGATGAGGTCTCATGACAGACTTATTTAAACCAAAACTTACCCTGGGCTTGGTCACATGCCCATTTCTGTGACTAAGCATGGGGAGAGAGATAGGCAAGTTTCCATGACAAACAACCCTTAATAGTATGAATCCCCTAATGTGATTGGAGGGGTAGAAAGGATGCTGTCAAAGGAAGAAAGGGAGCTATTACCAGAAAAGTGTGGGGAGAGAAACTATGAAACAAAAGCTGTCTACCAAGTAGATATTACTCAGTGCACCTAAGATAAAACTCACAAAAGGATTCATGATCACAGAGGGACTCAGAATGCCACACTCATCCCATGCAGCGTACTTGAGAGGTTATTCATATACTCATTCTCGCTCGCTGCATCCAGAGAGAAACCTGCGGACTACAGTCATCCTCCTCCTAGCTATGCGGAGGGAAGGGGGAATCTGATCCTGCTTGTCGGCCCACCTACACCGAAGACCTGACCAGGCATGCTCACCAGCCGTTGGTCCATCTCTGTCCAGAGAGCTACGTATCCAGACGTACACGAGTACTGAAGAAACTTGTGTCAGCGAGGAGTACTGCTTTATCTAGACCTCCACTGACAAAGATAAGCAATAAAGACCGAATAGATGAGAAGAATCAGCAATTCCAAAAGAGAGAGAGAGAAAGGAAACAATTATAGCTGACAGAAGCAGAGGAAACACCCTCACTAAAAGCAGAGGAAATATAGAAAACTGCAGAGGCATTTAAAAAAATTCTATTTTTTACTACTGATATAATTTCAGGGCTCTAGCGGCAATAAACCAGAGCAGACTGCTATGAGCAAAGAGCATGCTAGGGCCAGAAAGAGTGCGTGGAAGTAGCAAAAACATTCTTATTAAAATTTGTTAAATGTTACAGCAGTCATCAAAGATGTCTGGATTCGGCCGAGAGGGAAAATTGACAGGCTCAGTGGCAACGTGCTGGAAGCTCAGGCTCACAAGGACAACGACGGCCCAGGCACATGGGAGCACACGGGAATTGTTTTTCTCCTTGAAGAATCGGTTAACTCGGATGAAACTTTAACGGTTCAAGAAGCTAGAGAAAGGAAAAACTCCAAAATTCACTTTATGAATTACAAAACCTGACAAAAATAATAAAAAAGAGACTATAGCTCAATATCATTTCTGAATATCAACACAAAGTTTTAAATAAAATAACAGCAAACAGAATCCAGCTTTTCAAAATCAATGTATATCATAAGAAATTAGACTTTAAGAGTAAGAAAAAATAGTTCAACATTAAGAAATCTATAAATATAATTCACAATATTAAGCTACTGAAACGAAAATTATATTATCTCCATAGTTGCTGAAAAGATATCAATAAATTTCAATTTGTCACTCATTAAGTAAATAAAAATCTTATAAACAAAGACAGAGATAAAAACTTCTTTAGAATGATAAAATATATGAATCTCTTTCCAAAATCTGCCATCTTGTTAAATTCAGGTACAATGAAAAAAGTCTTCATTAAAATCAGGAATAAGACTGAAATGTCCTTTATTATCATTGCTAATTGATATTTAACACTATTCTACAGAAGCCAGCAAAAAAATTAGAAAGAAAGACATAAAATTGTGTCAGAGACAGTGATATGTGTATATCACACCCTTTTCTCTCTCTAAATGCGCAGTAAGACTGTATTTGCTGGCCTTCCTACTTCTCTGGGTGGAGTTATATGACCGAAGTAAGGCCATGGAATTTTCCAGGCCTGGCCTATACACTCTCCATATCTCTTTCCTTTCCAAATAGCAGAGAGCCACTTGATCTTTGTTAGATTTTGTATGTGCAGGAAATAAACTTTCACTGTGTGTATAATCTTCTATGGATGATATAATCAAAAATATATATATGCTTTTTCAAAGAGCTAGAGGAAGAGTAATCCAAACCGAGGAAACTCCAAGTGTAGAGACCATCAAATGGAAAGAACTAGGTATGTTCTAGAATCTAGAATCACATTGTCTAATGTGATAGTCACTAGCTACGTGTGGCTATTTGGCACTTGAAATGTGCCCAGACTGAACTGAGATGTGATGTAAGTATAAAATGCACACCAGATTTCAAAGAGAGCACAAAACAAAGAGAATCTAAAATAGCCTGTTAATAGTTTTTATATTGATTACATGTTGAAATAATATTTTTATACTTTGGTTAAATAAAATATTTTATTAAATTAATTTCACTTGTTTCTTTTTAATGTGTGTACTTGGAAATTTTAAACTACACGTGTGGTTCACATTTGTGGCTCACGTTATATTTCTGGAGGACAGCTCTGTTCTAGAGACTGACAGAAAATCAACCCAATAAACACTGTGGGCAAGGGGGATGGATCACATTTAAGAGGTTATGTGTTAACTGCATAGATCACTACCACATTCCCATTCATTCGTTTCTTCATCCAACAAAGATATGGTAAGAACTGTCTATGCTCAGGCACTGTGTCAGGTTTTGTGACACAAAGATGAAAAGGCATAAACCTTTCAAGAAGCTTATAGTCCAGGGACGGAGGCAGATGAGCAAACCAGCAATTACAACACAGGTTTGCAAATGTTCAGAGCTAAGGCAGCACAGAGAAGGGACACCTGGGGTATAAGGGAGGCAAAGAAGGCTTCTGAGAAGAGATACTGCTTGAGCTGCTCTTTCAAGAGCAAGTAAGATACTCTTACAGACTCGTTCTTATCCAGCCCCATCCCCTCTGCCTCTCCCCAACTTTGATTTCTCCTCTAATGGACCTTTCAGTATTCTGTCTGGATCTCCTGTTCACTGTTCAGTGGTGGACAAAAATGTCTATCATCAAACTTCAGGCTGCCTAAACTCTATCCTGGTTTTCCTTTAATGACATATTTTCCCCTTCGTCTATATTCATTCTACTGGAGGCCATCTCCCTCTCGCATGCCCCGTCCTTCACCCCCAACTCACCAGATGAAGAGGGGTTGGCATTTTCTTAGTTCCACATTTCAGCTTCGGTGTCAATCATTTGCTGCCATTGCCAAAAATATCTTCTAGGGTCCATACTGCTTGCTTTCCCCCATTTTGGTTGTTTTCCTTTTTACCAACCCCAGAGAAACTCCAGGTCAAACTCTCCTCTATGACTTCAGCAACTGTATCATAGTCCTCCTCTTTATTTCACCACATTGTCCATGACTCAGCATCTCTTCCATGATCCTGTATGTCTACCTTACAGCTCCTTGACTTTCTCAATTCCAATGACCTTAATTTCCATTGTGTCTTAGTCACTAAAAGTATAGCCACATTTTGGACCTCATTTTTGTTTATTTTTATTTTTTATTTTTATTTATTTATTTATTTTTGAGGAAGATTAGCCCTGGGCTAACATCTGCTGCCAATACTCCTCTTTTTGCTGAGGAAGACTGGCCCTGGGCTAACATCCGTGGCCATCTTCCTCTCACTTTTATTTATTTTTAATATATTACACTGTATATTTCCCTACCCCCTAAACTGTTTATCTACCCTTCTCCACACTCCACATGCCATGCATATGCTTTAACACCTCCTGAATCTTCTTTTGCTTCTTATTGTGATTCTTAGGGCTGTTGATCTTCCTTATTCGCTTCTCATATGCTCGCGGGTAAAATATGTGTATATGTGTGGTAAGGTGGGAGGGCGCATCCTTGAGAGCAATCCCTCCCTCAAAAGTCAATAATACTTGCTCCGTTCTGTGCTAGTCATTTTCTCCCTGCATTCACCTAACCTGGAATGCCTACTTCTATCTCCATGAACGTCATCCCTTCTTCAGGGTCAAGCTTAAATCCTCTCCAGGAAACCAAGCACATGGATCTTTCCTTCTCCTAACTCTCACTGCGTGTACCAGATCAGCTTTTGATTATACAGCTTAAGTCGTCTCCCAATTATTTCATGTCTGGTAGTCATCACCCAACAGAAATCTTTAAGAAAGAGACCATGCCTTTTATTTCTTTGACAACTCCTACTACAAATGACACAATCCTGGATACATAGTTGGTGCTCAATAATTATTTGATAAACAAATATATCATTTTTTATTTTGTTATATAAATCTAGTAACAGAAATATTATTCTGCTTATTCTCATAATTTCTTTGGCAGTGAAGAAATTTGAGGAGAAAGTAATCATTTCTTGTTTGCTCTCCCCAGAGAGGTCTGTGAAAATCCCAACAGGAATGTAAACTCAGCAAATTACTTCTCAGGTTGGGTCCAGAAGCCAGGTTGAGTTGGGTTGTCAGAGCAACAAAAAAACCCCCACAGAGACCATAATAGCCAGAGTTTATGAAGCATTTCAGAGCATTCTGTATTATATTAAGTATTCGATAGGCAGCCCAGCCTACTAAGTACTTTGTGACCATTATTTCGTGCAATTCCCCCAAACCTATGACCTAGGTATTCTATTCTCATTCTACAGAGGAGGAAATAGAGGCTCAGAAGTAGCAAATGACTTGTCCAAGAAAACAGCAAGTATAAGAGCTGGGGTTTGAACTCATACCTGTCTTACTCTAAAGCTCATGACTTTACTTTGAAATTAAATTATTATAAATTTGTCTTGTGAATATTAATTTTGGGGGGGAGTCCAATATCCCTCCTTTTTGCTGGATACACAACTCCCCTTCTTTGAGAAGAAATTCCCTTCTTCTTCCCATTGCACTCCATCAAGAAGGAAAATGGTTGCCGTCCTCTCCCAACACAACTATACCTCCTTATCCACAACTTTTGGTCAAGGGAGAGATATCTGGCCCAAGCTGACCCAATAATACCTTATTTCCCAGGTCATTACCCAGGCTGACCCAATTAGAATTCTTCCCTGAGAGTCAAGAAACTAAACCCGTGAGTAAAGTCTTTCCCTGTTAGGTACTCAGACTGTAAGTATGTAAAGCTGAAGCCATGGCAGGCATGTCCTTCACCTCCTGTCAAAAGCCTGCGTGCAGGAGCGAATGAAAGTGACATGGGAAGACAGAGGGAGAGAGAGCCAGTCCTGTTGGCTTGTGAGCCCTTTTCTCCCCCTTGTTGCTTCTGACCTTCCTATGGTTAGAGGAACCAATAACTATACCGTTTTGCTCAGGCAAATTCAGGTTGGCTATCTGTCACTTATAAAGGAGTCCTGAACGATTTAGCCCACCCCATGAAGTGCTGAAGGTCAAAAATCAGTAAAATTAAGACCAGTTAGCATATTCAAGAAGCAAATGAAATCTTGGAACCAGGAGACAAAGCCAAGGAGTTGGAAATCAGATATTACCAAAAGTGAGTTAGGAAGCGAGAAACAACGGACGTGAAGCCGTCTAAGGCCATTTACCCTGAAAGAGCTCTGTGAGACCCAAAGCTCTTTTTTTGGTTTTTTTTTTAGCTCTTTTCTTTTTAAAGGTCACTGGACAAAATAAGAATCAGTAGGTCAACTTAGTTCAAAGACATAGATGGAGTAGGATCGGTAACCAGAATTTCATAAGATAAAATCATTCCTTTTAACAATCAAGCTCAAATAAAGCCATCCCCATCTTAAAATGGTGTTTTTCAGTGGTATGCACTGCCTCCTTTTTAATGACAATTACCAGCTAAATAAATCATCTGTTAGGCCCAAGGAAGAAATCAGAAGACAACCAAAAGCATTGCACAAATAATATGTCATATGAGCCAAGGAACTAGAGTGATGTAGAACTTACCGAAGAAAAAGACCCTTGACTCTTGCTAGACTTATTTCACCAGGATGATGAGTTAGAGTTTAGATTAGGCAACAATCAGTCTTTGGCAATGGGCCACAGAGGCCCACCCACGCCTAATCATACGGCTGTAAAAGAGAAGCTTATTCACTCTGCATTTTCATTTTGAAAATATGATTGCTTGAGCTTGATTTCCTAACTAGGTTTAACTGGGGATCAGTGTCAAGCAGTAAGCTCTAAAATGTAAATAATTCATTGGCTCACCTTGTGATTTCCATAGCTACCAAGGACTTTAGTGCCCTGACCTCTGGGAGAAGGGTGAAGGCTTGGATTGAAGCTTTATTTAGTAAATCCTTTCCATTCAAAACCCATAAGCTCCTTGTCTCTGTCAGCAAACGTCCAGAAGGTACCTTGTCAACAGATCCATTGGAGGGAAGCCTTCTGGGAGCTGTCGGAAGTGGGAGGAGCCCTGGGAACTTCTGCCACAATCAGACCTGTTACATAAATTGAAAACAGCTTTGGTTTTTTTCCAGCTGGAAGTAAATAACACTTGTTTGACTCACTTTCTGTTCTGCGATTTACACGTATGTGTGTGCGGTATATGTGATGTGCACACGTACATGCTCGCATACAAGTATGTTTATCTGTTGAAATTAGGTGGATTTCACATAGTGCACAGTTTAATAAAAATTGTTGGATCACCAATCGCTTCTTGTGGGTTTTGTGATTATCGTCCAGAACAAGAAGAGTATCCAGTCCAACTTACTGCTGAATCTACCACCACAGTCAGGTAGTATGGCCAAAATTTTTTGAGAGCTGCTAATTTAAATGGATCCATGTGTCCCCAAGCTATAAAATCAATCATTCAACTTTTTCACTGAAGTCTTTTAAGTTTGGGAGTGGCTTAGGATTTACACGAAAAAATTAGAGATGTTTATGCAATTGCTTTTTTTCTGTTTAAGAAAATGGTTGTGCCCCCATTTAGTCACTTCACTGGAAATAGGCCATGGTGAAATGTCTGTACCATAAAAAAGACAAATTACTAAGTTCTCTAAATCTTATCGCTTTTACAGTTGACAATTAAACCAAATTATTATACTCATAAAATGGAATAAGAGAAGGGGCTTGCTGAAATACATCATTTCAGTTTAAGATTTGCTTGATAAATAGTGAAGGGGTATAAATTCTATTAAGTGAGAAACTCTATACTCTAAATTGCATACACATGGCGGACCTGAGAAATGGATTTGAGATGAGAAATGTATTCACTTTGTGAACTAAAGTAATGTAGTAGTTGCTAATCTCATTAAGGCATTAGCTGGTCATAATTCAGTATGTTAGTTAGTATTATCGGTGATAAGCTTTGCCTAGTTCTGTTTCGGATCTGTACTAACCCTGGGTGTATTTGCGTCCCCATTTTCAGATCATGCCTTTTTCACGTCCCTTTGAACTAGCATCCTTGATACCTTTCACTTGTGGCTTCAACTGCCCTTCTTGTGAACCTCCTCTGAGAAAAGCTGGAAAGAATGTTAGTAATTAATTGCATTCATTCTTAGCAGCAGCAGATGAAGCCTAGAATCATTTGTGTTTGCAGTGTGGTATCCCTGAGGGTGCCGAGGGTGAACTCCAGGTGCCTGAGTGCCCGCTGCCATTTTATTCTTCCCTTAGTTTTCCTCTTGGCTTCTTCACAGGACCCGCTTACAAGGAAGTCTGGCACCTTTTCTGGTTTTACTAAACAATTTCACTCGTATCCATCTTCCACTTGCAGTTTTACGTCACTGGACGTAACTGCCGCAGAGGCCACCACTGAGCATAAACCAGCACTACAGGCTCACTCACTGTGTCAGTCTGAGTTTGTTCAGGACAACTGAGACTCTGCAAGTAGGAATGAGTGTAACCGATGTTTGCTAATGAAGACAGGACTTAGACAAATGTGGAAAGATCTGGGCGAGTGTCAGTCTGGATGGCTAACGCTGGAAAATCAAGAGACAGTCACAAAAGTGAAGCAAAGAAACAGGGAAAGGAAATTACCATTTATGGGGAAGTTTTCAAACACTGTGGCTGCTAGGTGAGAGCTCATGAGGAAGTCTGGAAGCCTACCACACGGGATCGCTACGACTTTCCAAAAACTCATTGCTTCACTTCCACCTTCCAAATCTCAAGAAAGTTGTTCTCACTGGAAAATTCTAATCCTGAACCATGGAGGGAGAGAGATTTTAGGAAACATATTTTCCCATGCTACTAAATTGACAACAAACAATCTAGCAAAGTCAACCCCTTTGGAAATTGACATCTATGCCCCATTCCTTTCAACAGCATTTAACACCTCAATAAAGAATATAACAACATCATGCTTTAATTAGCATAATGCAACCACCCTTTAACAACCAAAGAGCAAAATACCCACTTTGCAAAGAGGAGACTCAAGTCCCTTATGTCTTGGTGAATAAATCAACTGTCGCTAGATGATATCCAACCCTCTATAGCCGAGTTACGCTTAGCCCTTGGAAAGCCTGTAATAGAAATACTGAAGTAAATAATCATTATTAAAATATCTAATGTTAGATAATTTGACAATGCAAAGAGGAAAAAGAAAAGAATACTTCATTAATGTATGTAAATATAAACAAATCAAAGGAGTGAAGAAAATGAGTGCAATTACTACAGTTGTTGTTTTGACATGTGGTAATTTGACCACAATTGCTGTTTATACCTTTCTTATTCCACTCAACTTTCCTTTGTCTTTTGTCTTCGGTAGGTCATTGTGGCTCTTTGCCCAGTGGAGCTCCCCACTGCTCCTGAAGGATCTCTGTCGTTAGCGGTCCCGTCTGTCCTGGGTTTCTAGTTTCCCATTGTCGTTTGCGACAGGACATGGGAGTACTAAGAAGCACCCCACAGAACATTCTGGGTTCTAGTCATACCTCCTTTACTCCCATCTTGTAGTAGCAACCTAATTTCCCTTTATAATCACAATGAATTGCCCCAACCATCATAGTAACACCCTACTTTGTCGTTAGTACAGTGGCATGAAGTGCCCATAGTGGCCAGATGGCAGTTACAGTTTCTAGTTAATAATAACTATTGTATGTCCCCTGATTCCAAGAATTAAGATCTTAAAACCAGCAAGCCCAAGTTGCAATAACAGGAATAGAAGAGTTTGCTAGTGGATTGTTAGGGGTAATAATGAGAGAAGCCAGTTCCATTTCCACTCTGTGGTTTCTAAATCCATGCATCCTGGCTGTAGGTGAAATAACACCATATACTGGTTGCTGATTCAGAGCATAAATATCAGCCTGAGGACATTTCTCTAGACTTGCAAAGTTGGCCAAGCAGCTAAAGCCTACTTATTAAAAAGGCTATGCCACTGTTATATCAGGCCAGCTACCTCAGGGTGATGGAGGATATGGCAAGACAAGTGAATTCTGAGGGCATGAGCCTACTGCCACATTACATTTGCTGTAAAGTTATTTGCTTGGTTAAGAGCAATGCTTGTGTGGAATAACTTGACAGTGAATAAGGCATTCTGTAAGTCCACAGACAGTGCTTTTAGCAGAGGCATTGCAGACAGGGAAGGGAAATGTATACACAGAATAAATGTTTCAGTGAGTACAAATCATTGCCACCAGGCAGCCAGCTGGCCCTCCCAGGTAATGGTGCCACATTGGGGCAAACAGTATTGATCTTTGCTTTGGGAGGTTGGTCACTCAGTAGAGGGTGTAGCCAACAGCCTCGATGAGCTCGCAGTCTGCATCCCTGCTGCTATGGCCATGACCACAAGCCCGTGGGACAGGGAAAGGTGTGGCTGGAGAAAGAGACTGGCTGACGTCCATACATGGAGTCATATTGTCCCTCTGAATATTGAAAGTCTCCTCTGCCGTGGTAGCCCTTTGGTGAGCATTTATATCACACACGAATCTTCTCATGTTCTGTGCCAGTTTGGAGTGTTCCATCTGCTTATCTTTCTCCAGACCCCCTTGTAAACAATTTTCCAAGTTTGCGCCTTCCAACTCCATGAACATCTAACTGAACTGTTAGCCACTGCCCACAAAACAGTATCGGTCCATACCTCTGCCTATACTTCCCTCCAAGAAAAAGCAATAACAAGGAGCATTGCTTGTTCTTTTCACTGGGAGGATTTCCAGACTCTTTAGGGTCACCTCTGAGCGGCGGTGCTGCCGTGTTATAACTGCCCACTTCTAATCATTACTAGAATATAATTGATACAGAATCATCTGTAAACATCCTTTGTTTTTGTCAATGATCTGGTCATGGAGGCCTCACCATGAGGCTATAGGTGCTGATTGAGGGGAAGAATCCTGGTGATAGGAGTAGGAAGCATAGGCATCTGAGGAATTTGCCCTTGCAAATTGCTTGTGCCTTCAAGACCTGCTCGAGCCCCACCTGGCACACACCAGCTCTACTTAATGGTGCAGTGCTGTTGGACACATCTAATTTATAACTTGGTGAGCCAGACAACACACTTTTTATGATGAGAAGCTTAGGTCACATGGTAACTTGGTGTTCCATTATCAAACATTCAGTCTCTTCTAGGACCCAGGGGCAAGCCAAAAGCTCTTTCCCAAAAGGAAAATAGCTATCTGCAGAAGACAACACAGCTTTACTCCAAAATTCCAAAAGGTCTGCACTGTTATTTATGTATAAGGACCTGCCACAGACTCCATATAGCCTTCAGACCTGTCACGGACACTTCACCACCATTGGATTGCATGGGTTATATGGCTCAAGTGGTGGAGCAGCTTGAACAACAGGCAGCCTGGACCTGTTGCCTAGCTTTCTCTTGCTCTATTCCCTGGTGAAAACTCTCAGTCTTAACAGATTATTCAATAAATGGATCAAAGTAGCATATTCCTAAATGAAGTATAAATTACCTCAAAATCCAGAGGCACCTTAGGTATTATCCTGTTTTTTCTTTTTTTTTTTTGGTGGTTGGAGCCATTTGTCCTTCACTTTGCATGGAATATCTCAATATACCCTAGACTAAAGAATTCCTAGGAATTTCACTGAGTCTGCAAGCCCTCAGTTTTGTGGTCCTACTCCCTGGAATGCACGGGTTTTACTAAGGTATACAAGGATATTAACTACTTCCTGCTCACCAGTTCCAATCAGCCTGATATCGTCAATGCAGTGGACCAGGATAACGTCCTGTGAAACTGATAGGTAATCCCATCAATTGCCTGAGGACTGGATTGTTATAGGGTCTAAGGTAGGGTAACTTAGTGAAGCTGTATTGCTGTTCCCTCTATGTGGAAGACATTTTTTTTTCCTGGGAAAGATTTGCCCTGAGCTAACATCTGTTGCCAATCTTCCTCTCTCCCTCTGTCTCTCTCTGTGTTTTTTTTCATTCTCAAAGACCCATTACATAGTCATATATTCTAGTTGTAAGTCCTTCTAGTTCTTCTCTGTGAGCCACCACCCCTGCATGGCTGCTGACAGATGAGTGGTGTGGTTCCATTAGTAGGGGGTTCATCACGGTCCTAGGGACCCCGTGATAAATTAACCACCACGAAAGAGTTCTGCAGGCCAAATCATTCTGATAACTTCTTGGATTCTGTCACTTCAGGATCTCATCACCCACTGAATTCAGAGAACCCATTTCCATGGTAGCATCTCCTACTTTCTTTGCAGACAACTGCCACGACAGAGCCTTTCAGGGATGCTGATAATGCTTCACCAATTTATTTCTCAAAGCCTTGATGAAGGGTGAATACTCTGCACCCTCCCAGGTGACATAATTAGCAGGTGGATACGCAGGTCATTCGTAATAAATCCACTCCAGCATTCGTCTCTCCATAAGCCTTCAGATACCTTTCTCTCTAACAATGCTTCTCAGTTGGGGCCAATTTTGCTCTCCCAGGAGACATTTGACAATATCTAGAGACATTTTCTAGCCAGCCCTGGTGGTCTAGTGGTTAAGATTGGAAATTCTCATCACTACAGCCCAGGTTCGTTTCCTGGTCAGGGAACCACACCATCCATCGATTGGTTGTCATACTGTAGCGACTGCATGTTGCTGTGCTGCTGAAAGCTATGCCACCAGTATTTCAAATACAGGCAGGGTCACCTACAGTGGACAGGTTTCAGCAGAGCTTCTAATCTAAGATAGACTAGGAAGAAGGACCTGGTCACTCACTTTCAAAAAATTGACCATGAAACCTTACGAATAGCAGCTGGCCTGGGTAGCATTCAGTTCCGTGTACAGAGGGTCACTAGGAGTCAGAATCCACTCCACAGCACTAACATCAACAGAGACATTTTTGGTTGTCATAAATTGGGGGAGGTGCTGCCGGCATCTCGTAGCTAGCGGCTGGGGATACTGCTAAATATTCTACAATCCAGTCTCCCCTGACATCCTACAGAGAATTGTCTGACTCTAAATGTCAGTAGTGCCAAAACTGAGAAACCCTGCTCTACAGTATACCAAGGGAGTTCTGATATCTTAGCTTCATTAATTATAGACCACTATTGGGCCCAGATTTCAGTCAACCAATCTAGAAACTGTTAGAGTCATCCTCAGCTGCTTTGGCTAGTACACTTAATTCAGAATCACTAGTTAATGCATCCATATTAATAAATTCAGTATGACCCAATAATGTATTTGTTTTGCCCTCGTCTAACACCCCTGAGATCTCTTCTGATCCATAATCCTCAAATTTCTGATACAGATTGATAAAACCTTACACTCAATACCTGTCCAGCGGGGTTATTCTGGGTGTTACACTGAGTCTTATTACAAGTCAAGAATCAATAGAGGTGGTGGGGGTTGGTCTTAAGGATCAGCATTCACCTATCGGGAACCCACCTCTGGGGTGGGCACTGCAGGTTCTGGGGGCAGCAGGAGCCTAACCCTCTGCACAGGGAAGGAGAGGCTGCTTTTCCTGGCGAGGAGGCTCAGGGGAGTTTGGAGCTTCCAGGGCCTCAGCTTAATCACAATCTGGCCAGACATCCTCATCTCAATTTTTAGGGTCCCACTCTTCCCCAATTAGTGCTCTAAATTTAACATGAGAGCATCAGACTTTGGATTGGATTATCAGAAATTTCAACTCTGGAGGTAGAGTTTCTTTCAGGACAGTCAGACATTGTCCAATGATTTGTCTAGCCTTGAGCTGGAATTTTAGTGCCCAAAGTGCATCTCTTTGTTTTTCCCCTCCAAGTTCTCCATTGTTTTGGAAGCCACCAACCCATCCGACAGTCCTCATACGCATTGTTCCCATTATAATGCTCTATTGCAGCAGCTTACGGCCTTGGCTTCTGTAAGTACTTGAGTTCAGGTAACTACAGTGGTAATTTAAGGAACTCTTTTGCCACTGCCCGCCATGAAGTACCAATGACTCATTACCACTGAAAATGGAGGTTATTAATACCTTTAAATCTCATTTAGGTCAGAAAACAAATATGAGACTCCCATCCACAAGTTTCAGTGCTCCTCATGCGACCTCTAACACCAAAAGTTGCATTAGTTTGGGTTTGGTGGGGAAGCAGAGCCACAATAAGTATTATGAAAATAAGAACTTGAATAAAGGAACTAGAATGTGCAAATAGGAAGGATCTGGGGACGTAGGGGATTTACGGGATCCGGCATGTTAGCGCTGGAGGATTGCAGAAACTTCCACTGTGACATCAATGAAAGCCCTGAAACAGAGAAAGAAAACTGATACTTGTGGAGAAGTCTGCAAACTATTGCAACTTAACAGTGGGAACTTCAGGAGACGTTTGGAAGCCTGCCATGTATGACTGCCACAGTACTCCAAATACCACAGCTTCTCCTTGACTTCTGCTTTCCAAATCTCATGCAAGTGCCTTCACTGGCAGATCCTAATCCAGGAACTTACAGAGAAGGGAACTTTGGGTAACATACTTCTCAGCCTTAAAAGAACTGGGAGTGATGGTACCAAGGTGACAACAATAAAGGCAGCACACGTGTCAGTTTTACTCATGAATCCCCGTTGTCAAACTCTGCCACCCGCAACAACACTGGCGTCTCAATCCTTGCTTGCTTGACCTCAGTCCGCTTTTGAATACCCTTCCTAGCGTTAGTGAATCAGCTTCCAAAAGTAACTGCTCAGCATTTGATCCCAAGATATGTTTTAACTCTGCCTTTCAGAACATTACACTGGCTTGGGGGACCGTGTTTCTGGATTGAACCAGTTGGTTTATGTGCTTGAACTTGGTTTTGTTAATCCTTTGGACTTTTGGAAGCCAAGTCCCATGGTAGCTGCAGGCAGAAGCCGTCCTGCTTTCCTTTGCTCTGTGATCCCACCACTCAGATTTTAGTTCACACATCAAGTCCTTGGAGAAGTTTAGCCTGACTTCCCACATATATAATCTACCCCGTCAGGTCAGGTTGACCACATTTTCACTGCAGCACTTTGTACTTCTTTAGATCCTAGTATATACTTGTATATGTGCAATCATTTGGTCAATAACTCCAGCTCCCGCTAAACTGTAAGTCCCAGGACGACAGAGACTGTGACTCTTCCACTTACCACTCCATCCTTTTGTTTACCGTGACATCACAGAGCCTGATACATAATAGGTGCTCAGTAAATATTTGATGAATGTGTCATTTGATAGTACCAAGCCATCCCTTGCAAAGGTGACAGCATGATAGAAAGAAAGGAGTGCCAATAGGCCACCAGGAGAGCTCTGTTCTAGTTCCACCTCACTTGCTACCTTATTAGATGACCTTGAGCAAGGGACCTAAACTTCCTGAGTTTCAGTTTACTCATCTGAGAAATGAAGCAGTTGAACTGGAGCGAAGGTCCATTATGGTGCAGAGTCTATAGCTTCTTTGTATGACTTAATCTTGTACATAGAATTTTCTTACAATGGGATGCATCATTATACACTTTCACTGAATACGGGGGTGGGAGATGGAGCATACTGGGATGACTCTCAAATTTGTAGCTTGGTGACTGGTGTTTTTTTATATAAACGATAGAAATCAAAGTCTCTAGCATGAGGCAGGAATTTTTCTTTGGATTCAGGATTAACAATATCTTCCTTATTTTTACTCATTTTTATTCATTTTGGTCAATTTCATGGACTGTACTCATACCGCCATTTTTCCTAGAAGGCAGCAGCATGTTCAGTGGCAAATTCACGGGCTTGGCAATCATTCAGATCTAGTTTTTAATCCTGATTCTTCACTTGCTAGTCACCTGATTTTGATGAAATAACTTTACCCTGTGAGCCCTGGATTTCTCCTCTGTAAAATGAGAGTAAGAATGACTACCCTATAGAATTCCTTTGAGGATGAAATCAGATAATCTTTGTGAATATCAAAACCCAGTTGCTGGAATATAGGCAGAACTAAAAAAATGGAATTGAGTTTATAAATGAGGAAATTGAGCCAACAGGTAAATTCCGTGTGTTTGTGTGTTGCCTGAGCTCATTCAAGAGGAGTACCCGTTTCTCAAATCTGCTTGGCTCTCAGATCTGCCTGGCTCTCAGATCTGCCTGGCTCTCAGATCTGCCTGGCCATCCTGTGAAACTGGAAGGCAAGAAAGGATGAAACAGGACCATTCAGCAAAGAAGCCATGTGCATAAAAATAGCTGACACATAAATGGCACCAAGAGTTCTTAGCATCTAAATAGACATTGACGTTTTCATTTTTATTCCTTTAATCTTCTTTAATATTTATCTTGAGACTGAATTGAGTACAATAACAGCATTTTTACACTATGAGACTTTCAAAAAGTTAATTCAAAATACAGTACAATTTTCAATTAAACAAACTGCTCATAGAAGAGCAAGACTTGGGTTAACTGAGAAAGAACTCGAACACCTGTTTTTTGTCTGCTTTGAACTTGAAAACCTTTCAAGAAAAAGGTTTTAAAAGTTTCTAGACATAGTCTATAAAATACGTACATTCTTGGGAATTTTTTTGTTGATGTCTAAGGATTTAATGATATCATTGATTATCAGTGACTCATTCGATCTATACATATTTTCTGAGTGTCTACTTTAATAGAAATTGCCACATGCTAGGAATATAAAGACAAAAGATATCATTTCTTTCCTCTAGGTTCTCAGTTTGATGTTATGAATAGCAGACTTATAAGAAATAACTCCAAAGTGATTGTTTAATCATTGTTATTCTTTAACTATAGAAGCTTTCCTTTTTAAGATATAAAACAGGTTGGGTTCCGAAGGCTATTACTGAGCCCATTTGTGTCTAACTCTAAAGTGTTGGAAGGGTTTCCACATGTGTTCCTTTGAAGCAGTCCCAACCAAACTCAAGTCTGATTTGTTCCTTCTCAGTCTTAAAGCCAGGTTCAAATTTTCCAGGTTCAAATTGGTGGATGTTCTCTCAGGTAACTTTTTTCAAAATAGACCAGTTTTATTTACATTGAAAATTGATAGAGGCTTTAGATCACCACACCTTCAACACACACACACACACACACACACACGCTGATGCTCTCCAAGGCAGGCACAGAACACCCCGGTGTCTGTTTGCCTCCTCATCACTCTTTGATGTCCGCAGAGATCAACAGGCCTTGAACCATTGCACGTTCAAGAGCTGCACTAGAATTTTCATTGATAGCACCTTCACCTTGCCTAGTCTTTGGTTCTTTAACAAACCTTGAACCACCCCTTGAATGACTATTACACTAGTGGCCTTCTAGCACGGATGCTGATTCTCTAGCCCTGCACTTAGAAGGTTATCCATTTTGTCCATAACCTTTCTTCTTGTCTTGTTGAAGCAGTGTACTTATTATCTGTGGCATCATTTAATCTTTGTCCTTCAGAATCTTTCCTTCTCACCATACTGCAAATTCATCCATTTCCAATATCCATAATCTTCTCAACACTCTGATTTTAAACATCAGTCTCCTCTTATTGTCCATTGTACATATACACCTCTTCCTGCTAACGTTTATCACACACTGCCATGCCCACTAATTAGAGAAATATAGGACAATTGTCTGGAAGCTTTAAGGACCCACTTGAGTTCTTGATCAACAATTTAAGGTGATTTCTGCCAGCATGGTTGAATATTTTCCCCTAGGCACCTCCAACAGAGATGCAGATGTGGAATAGTGGAGAACTGGACTAAACCAGGAGGATTGGATTTTACGATTGTGGTTTTGCCTGCAAGCAAGATGAAGAGAGAGGTGGGCAAGGAATTGGTTATGTGTAAGTGACCCTAAATATTGACCTTGGAATTTTAGGCTAGATGCAAAGCAAGAGAAGATATTGAAGAATTGAGGAATAATAAAAAAGTAGAATGATCAATTGGTTAGAGGTGCCTTGAAGAGTCAAAAAGTTGTTGGAACCAGTAGTCAGGGTAGAGAGAATTAGCTGGAAAGATGAAAGTTGGTGATCAGAGTAGGATAGGATTCTGGCTGGGTTGCGGGCAGCCATCTTGACAAGGTCTATAGTATGACGCGGGAAGTGAGGAGGCTGAGGTAGGGCGGACAGCAAGATCACTGGGGGAGAGACACTAAGGATGTGAGCAGCCATATTGTGAAAACATCATATATGCATATATTGAAATCACCAAGAGTTAAGATATAAGCAGTATGGAGAGTGTGCAATTGAGTCAGGAGCTGAAATCACAAAAAAATGGGGGTAGGGGTGATAACCTGGGGGTCAGCAGATACTAGCCACAATTCCATTAGATACAGTAGTAATATTACTAAAAACTTCAAAACTGAGCACAAAGACCAATAAACACACTTTAGTCCAGAGGTCTTAAGCCGGTGAATCACCAGCACCATGAATTCAATCAAGCTCTTTGATATTTTTATCTGGTAGACAATACACTTTTTTAAAAAAAGAATTGGATTAGTTGCCAAGAAATAAAAACCAAGAGAAATCTTATAAAATTCCAGGTTTCCATTTTCTCTTGAAAAATGGAAAGTTTTGTCAACATTGGGCTCAAACTGACAGACGAGTGTAATAAACTGGAGCTGAATGCTGACTGCCCAATTAGACAGGACACACTCTCAAATCTGCCACAGTCCCCACCACTCCTTGTGTCACACCTGGCCTCTTTTACCCAGTTACTTATCTGTCTCACTTATAAGCATTTGATTTTTCAATCCTGTGTTAAATTAATAGGCAATATTTTGGCCAAATGACTGTGCAAGATTGCTAAAACTATTCTTAAAATTGAAAATTCGAGAAGGAAAAATATCTCCATATCTGAGAATTCTTTTTAGTTGGACTTTAGTTAAGTTTATTGAAGTTTTACCACATGGCCCCACCACTTCACAATTATACTCATTGAATCAACATTCCTAAATTATAGCTTATTTCAAACTCTAAATATATTCTTTGTTTCCTAAAAATAAAGATTAATAGCCCAAAAGTTACCTTAAAGATTATGCATTCAACCTTCTCAATTCATAGGAAGAGAATGGAAGCACAGGCAGTTGAAGTGACATGGTCAAGGTCATACACCGTACCGCATGGTATAGCTGGAGATCAAATTCTTGTCTTAACTCCCCAAAATTATGTTTAAAGACCATAATATCTTTCATTTAGGGTCCTTGGAAATATTTTATTGTGAAATATTGCAACCATAGAAGTTTACAGAGTTCAATATATTAATAAGTGTGTACCTGCCACCCAACTTCATTGAATTTTAATACATCTTTAGATTTGGGAATAAAATATTATAGAGTTAAGGCCATTCCTCCATGTTCTCCCCAATCCTTGTCGCTTTTTTCTTCCCTCAGAAGTAAATATTATGACAAATCTGGTATTTTTCATTTAGGAATCCCTTTAAAAGGAAATAGATTCTGAAAGTAACCACACTTACTGACAGTTGTCATTCTTATTAAGATGTGTGAACCTATAATGCCGAAAGGAGAATGCAAATAGTCTATTTACAGACCATAATCACCCTATGAGAGGAAAAGGAGCTCTCTCAAATATGCCTCCCAGAGAAGTTCCAAATCGAAACTTAGTCATAGGACTCAAGATCATACCTAAGAGACTCATCGGTTTCAATGATAATAAGAATCAAATACTGTTTCTCCAAGAGAAAAAGTGGAAAGAGATGCCTCCAGGCAGGGCCACCTTCATGGTCATGCAACCTGTGCAATCACACAGAACCCCACAGCTCAGAGGCTCCCATGCTTGGTCAATGCTCTGCTATTGCTGTCTCGACATTCTGGATAATTTTTGAGCGAGGGGCCCCACCTTTTCACTAGGTTTTGCCAGTTACGTTCCTGGTTCTGGTCCCAAGGCAAGGGGCAGCTGAGCCGAAACGCCAATCCCCAACTCTCTAAGATGTCACTATCTGCTAGGGACTTGAGCTGACAATGGCTGCCAAATTCCCTTTGTCCTCAGGAGGGTGCTGTTCAACCTTTAATTGGTCCTCAGCTTAGATGCAGACATCTTGCCTTCATTCCCTGAAGCACTGGGGATGTTTAAGAAGAATTTTAAAGGCTGAGTTACTTCAAAAGAGAAATGGACATGGAACTACACATAGATAAGATCTACAGCCTTCTGCTGAGGCCTCACCTTGTGCCAGGTGCTCTGCTAAGCACAGGAAAAGCCATGTTTCTTTTATCTGTACCCCACCTTATGATAGAGACATTATTATCTCCATCTTACAGGTAATGAAACTGAGGGCCAGAGATTTTAAGTGGCTTCCTAATGGCAAATAGCTAGTAAGAGGAAGAATTAGAACCTGAATCCTGTTCTGTCTGACTCCAGAGATCATGAATGGAAGGCTTTTGTTTTTGGTTTCTTTGTTTTAATCTAGGAGTAAAAACTCCAGAAGAAAACAAGTAACACAGTTGTTTTTCAGGGACTTTTTAATTTCATTTTTTGGTGAGGAAGATTGGCACTGAGCTAACATCTGTGCCAGTCTTCCTCTATTTTGTATGTGGGATGCCGCCACAGTGTGGCTTGATGAGTGGTGTATAGGTCCAAACCTGGGATCTGAATCAAGAATCCTAGGTCACTGAAGTGGAGCATGCAAAAACGTAACCATTATGTCACTGGGGCCAGCCCCTGCTTTTCAAGGATTTTTAAAAGGACTGTCCACACTTTAAATCATGCCATTGTAATAACATGAGGAGGATTTGCCATAGCGTATCGCGCACTTTCTGAGTTCATCCTACTAATCATATGCAAAGCTCAGTATTATTGTTCACTTTCAAAAGTCATGCAACTCAAACTTTACAGAACACTACGGTCAGAATGTTTTTGTCCCTCTAAAATTATGATGTTCAAACCTAACCCCCAAGCTGATGGTGTTGGGAGGTGAGGCCTTAGGAAGTGATCAGGTCGAGAGTGGAGCCTTCATGCATGGGATTAATGTCCTTATAAAAGCTGCCCTGCCTGAGAACGCTGTCTTGTCCCTTCTGCCCTGTGAGGTTCCGGTGAGAGGATGGCCATGGAGGAGGAAGCAGGCTTCTACCAGAGACTGAGTCTCCCAGTGCCGTGACCTTGGACTTCCAACCTCCAGAACTGTGAGAAATAAACATTTGTGGATTATAAGCCTCCCAGTCTATGGTGTTTTTGCTATAGAAGCCTGAACTGACTAAGACACAGAAGAGCCCAAATGTGTTGTCCCGTATTCTTCTCGAGTTCTCTTATGCTTCTCAGCAGTCAGTTTTGATTCGGGCCTCTGAAAAGCTAACCACTGAAACTGAGACATAACTAGAAACTACTGCCTTTCAATCCAAACCACCACCAGGTCACTTTCACAGGTGGCACTTTGGGGTACTTCAAGCTATGTATGCCACTAGGCTACCATAAATACCTAACTGTGGGGTGGAAAAATTAACTATTTACTATTTAACGGTTATTCAGAAACGCAACTCAATAAACCTAACACCCATACACAAAATACAAACACATTTCCTAGCAGGAGCTCATATTATTACAGTATGAGCTTATTGGTCTTATTATAAAATAAAGCAATTAGATAGTTGCCACATTGAATATGATATTTTCTCCTAGACTTTAAAGAGAGTGTATACCAGATTAAGGAAATTTCCTTTGTTTCCTAGTTTACAAAGAATTGTTATTATAAAAGGGTGTTGAATTTTATTGAATGTACTTCCAACGTCTGTTGAGATTTTCATATTTTTTCTTGTTTTATACAGAACATAATGTGTCCAAATATATTAATTGAATTTCTAACATTTTCAAAATAGATATTGTTACCAATTTCACCTCACTCTGGTGGGACTCTGACCCACACTCAGAGGAGCTCTGAGGAGGGGCCCATGGGTGGGCCTCATACTCACAATCCATACTTTCCTTGGAGGTTTCTTCCTGTTTGGTGTTGCACATTTGAAATGAAATGGAAGCTGAGCGTTCAACAGCACAAGCTTTATTCAAAGGCCGAAGAATGGAGAAGTGGGAACTAAGTTCACAAATCAACTTCTCCGCTCTTGGGGAAACGAAGCAGCAGATATAGGGGGTCAAGGAAATGAAGTGGATGAGTATTCATAGGTATTCAGGGAACTGGGCAGGCTTTTGGGGGGAATAGGGGGCCTCTTCTTTTTTTGCTTACCTGGTCTGGTGTTTCCTGTTGTGGCGGTGGGTAGGTGTGTGACTTAGTATGGTAATGTATTACAATGGATGTATAATGAGCTGCAGGGTCTATGTCAGGTCATGCTGGACCGCCATGTTGCCTTCAACCAGTTTAAACTGGTCCTGACCACAGTTCTCAGCCGTCTTCTCCTTCCTCCTTTTGTGGTTTCCTTTAACCTAAAGGTAATAAGTTAGGCTTGTTCTGAGCAGGTTGTGGATAATATTTTATGGAGCCAGCCACTGAGGTAACAATATTACATATTCATTTTGTTATATGTTACTGGATTTCACTTGTCGAATCTATTGTGTCTTTCTTGTCTACTTAATCAGTTTATGCTATTATCTTTGTAAGCTCCTTCATTCTATTTTTCTTTGGGTTTATTCTCTTGTTTTCATTCTAACAATTTTAAGTTGAATGTTTGATTCTTGTATTTTAAGCCTGCCTTCCTTTTGTTTTCTAATATTACCCTTTATGGTATAAAATTCCATCAAATATTACGTTAGCTGAACCTCACAAGTTTTGATATTTTTAATTTTTTTACATGTGGTTTTGAGTATTTTCTATTTTCCACTATAAGTTCTTCTTTGATCCCTGAGTTATTCACAAGTGAATGTTAAAATCAATGAGAAAAAGATGACTAAAAATGATGTAATCTTCTATAATACAATCTATGAAGTTTCCTTAGCTTAATCTCTAATTGTCTTTAGACGTTTTATTTTCTTTTTCACATCTTCCTGGTCATGCTTTGATACTCCCATTGGTTCTTTAAGCATATGAAACATGTTTTTAAAATTTCTACCTGTAAATTTTTTTCCTTTTTTTTTTTTATTGAGTTATTGATAGGTTACAATCTTGTGAAATTTCAATTGTACATTAATGTTTGTCAGTCATGTTGTAGGTGCACCACTTCACCCTTTGTGCCCACCCCCCACCCCACCTTTCCCCTGGTATCCACTAAACTGTTCTTGGTCCATAGTTTTAAATTCCTCATATGAGTGGAGTCATACACAGATTATCTTTCTCTTGCTGGCTTATTTCACTTAACATAATTCTCTCAAGGTCCATCCATGTTATTGCAAATGGAATGATTTCGTTCTGTTTTGCAGCTGAGTAGTATTCCATTGTATATATGTACCACATCTTCTTTATCCATTCGTCTGTTGATGGGCACTTAGGTTGCTTCCACGTCTTGGCTATTGTAAGCAGTGCTGCAATAAACATTGGGGTGCACAGGACTTTTGGGATTGCTGACTTCAGGCTCTTTGGATAAATACCCAGTAGTGGGATGGCTGGATCGTATGGTAGTTCTATTTTTAGTTTTTTGAGAAATCTCCATACTGTTTTCCATAGTGGCTACATCAGTTTGCATTCCCACCAGCAGTGTATGAGGGTTCCTTTTTCTCCGCAACCTCTCCAACATTTGTTGCTATTAGTTTTAGATATTTTTGTCATTCTAACGGGTGTAAGGTGATATCTTAGTGTAGTTTTGATTTGCATTTCCCTGATGATCAGCGATGATGAGCATCTTTTCATGTGCCTATTGGCCATCAGTATATCTTCTTTGGAGAAATGTCTGTTCATGTCTCCAGCCCATTTTTTGATTGGGTTGTTCGATGTTTTGAGATTGAGTTGCGAGAGTTCTTTATATATTAAGGATATTAAGCCTTTGTCAGATATATGACTTGCAAATATTTTTTCCCAGTTAGTGGTTGTTTTTTTGTTTCAATCCTGTTTTCATTTGCCTTGAAGAAGCTCTTTAATCTGATGAAGTCCCATTTGTTTATTCTTTCTATTGTTTCCCTTCTCTGAGAAGGCATGGTGTCCAAAAAGATCCTTTTAATACTGATGTCAAAGAGTGTACTGCCTACATTTTCTTCCAGAAGCCTTATGGTTTCAGGTCTCACCTTTAGGTCTTTAATCCATTTTGAGTTTATTTTGGTGAATGGTGAAAAAGAATGGTCAATTTTCATTCTTTTACATGTGGCTTTCCAGTTTTCCCAGCACCATTTGTTGAAAAGACTTTCTTTTCTCCATTGTATGCCCTCAGCTCCTTTGTCAAAGATAAGCTGTCCATAGATGTGTGGTTTTATTTCTGGGCTTTCAATTTTGTTCCATTGATCTGTGCACCTGTTTTTGTACCAGTACCATGCTGTTTTGATTACTGTAGCTTTGTAGTATGTTTTGAAGTCAGGGATTGTGATGCCTCCCGTTTTGTTCTTTTTTCTCAGGATTGCTTTAGCAATTCGCGGTCTTTTGTTGCCCCATATGAATTTTAGGATTCTTTGTTCTAATTCTGTAAAGAATGTCATTGGGATTCTGATTAGGATGGCGTTGAATCTGTAGATTGCTTTAGGTAGAATAGACATTTTAACTATGTTTATTTTTCCAATCCATGTACATGGAATGTCTTTCCATCTCCTTATGTCGTCATCCAATTCTCTGAGAAAGGCCTTGTAATTTTCATTATATACGTCCTTCACTTCCTTAGTTAAATTTACCCCAAGGTATTTTATTCTTTTTGTTGCGATTGTGAATGGTATTGTATTCTTGAGTTCTTTTTCTGTTGGTTCATTACTGGAGTATAGAAATGCTACTGATTTATGCAAATTGATTTTATACCCTGCAACTTTGCTGTAGTTGTTGATTACTTCTAACAGTTTTCCAATGGATTCTTTGGGGTTTTCTATATATAAGATCATGTCGTCTGCAAACAGCGAGAGTTTCACTTCTTCCTTCCCTATTTGGATTCCTTTTATTCCTTTTTCTTGCCTGATTGCTCTGGCCAGGACCTCCAGTACTATGTTAAATAAGAGTGGTGATAGAGGGCATCCTTGTCTTGTTCCTGTCTTCAGGGGGATGGGTTCAGTTTTTGCCCATTGAGTATGATGTTGGCTATGGGTTTGTCATATATGGCCTTTATTATGTTGAGGTAGTTTCCTTCTATGCCCATTTTGTTCAGAGTTTTTATCATAAATGGCTGTTGGATCTTGTCAAATGCCTTCTCTGCATCTATTGAGATGATCATGTGGTTTTTATTCCTCAGTTTGTTGATGTGGTGTATCACGTTGATTGATTTGCGGATGTTGAACCATCCCTGTGTCCCTGGTATGAATCCCACCTGATCCTGATGTATGATTCTTTTGATGAATTGCTGAATTCTGGTTGCCAAAATTTTGTTTAGAATTTTTGCATCTATGTTCATCAGTGATATTGGCCTGTAGTTCTCTTTTTTCGTGGTGTCCTTGTCAGGTTTTGGTATCAGCGTGATGTTGGCCTCATAGAATGTGTTAGGAAGTGTTCCATCTTCCCTAATTTTTTGGAATAGCTTGAAAAGGATAGGTATTAAATCCTCTCTGAAAGTTTGGTAGAATTCCCCAGGAAAGCCATCTGGTCCTGGGGTTTTATTCTTTGGGATGCTTTTGATTGCTGTTTCAATCTCTTTCCTTGTGATTGGTCTGTTCAAATTGTCTGCCTCTTCTTGAGCGAGCTTTGGGAGATTGTAGGAGTCCAGGAATTTACCCATTTCCTCTAGGTTATCCATTCTGTTGGCATATAGTTTTTTGTAGTATTCTCTTATAATCTGTTGTATTTCTGCAGAGTCTGTTGTTATTTCTCCTCGCTCATTTCTGATTTTGTTTATTTGAGCTTTCTCCCTTTTTTTCTTTGTAAGTCTGGCTAGTGGTTTGTCAATTTTATTTATCTTCTCAAAAAACCAGCTCTTTGTCTCATTATCCTTTCTACTGCCTTTTTCGTTTCAATAGTATTTATTTCTGCTCTGATTTTTATTATTTCTCTCCTTCTGCTGACTTTGGGCTTCATTTGTTTTTTTTTCTCTAGTTCAGTTAGGTGTGCTTTAAGGTTGCTTATTTGGGATTTTTCTTGTTTGTTAAGATGTGCCTGTATTGCGATGAATTTTCCTCTTAATACAGCTTTTGCTGTATCCCATATGAGTTGGTATGGCATGCTATCATTTTCATTTGTTTCCAGGTATTTTTTTATTTCTTCTTTAATTTCTTCAATGATCCATTGCTTGTTCAGTAGTGTGTTGTTTAGTCTCCACATCTTTGTGCCTTTCTCAGCTTTTTTCTTGTAGTTAATTTCTAGCCTTATAGCACTATGATCTGAGAAGATGCTTGTTATTATTTCAATTTTTTTTAAATTTGTAGAGGCTTGCCTTGTTTCCCAACATATGGTCTATCCTAGAGAATGTTCCATGTGCACTTGAGAAGAATGTGTATTCAGCTCCTTCAGGGTGGAGTGATCTATATATGTCTATTAAGTCCAATTGTTTTAGTTTTTCATTCAGCTCCACTATTTCCTTGTTGATTTTCTGTCTGGATGATCTGTCCATTGATGTGAGTGGGGTGTTGAGGTCCCCTACTATTATTGTGTTGTTTTTAACATCTTCCTTCAGGTCTGTTAATAGTTGCTTCATGAATCTTGGTGCTCCTGTGTTGGGTGCATAGATATTTATAAGCGTTATTTCTTCTTGATGAAGTGTCCCTTTGATCATTATATATTGTCCCTCTGTGTCTCTCTTTACCTGTCTTATTTTGAAATCCACTTGGTCTGATATGAGAATTGCAACACCTGCCTTTTTTTCCTTGCTATTTGCTTGAATTATTGTCCTCCACCCCTTCACCCTGAGTCTGTGTTTGTCCTTGGGGCTGAGGTGTGTTTCCTGGAGGCAACAAATTGTTGGATCTTGTTCTTTAATCCATTTTGCCACTCTGTGTCTTTTTATTGGAGAGTTCAATCCGTTCACATTGAGAGTGATTATTGATGCATGTGGACTTAATGCTGTCAATCTGTTGCTCATTATCTTGTTTTCCTGTGTGCTTTAGACTACCCATTTAATACTGCAATTTCTTATGCTGGGTTTCTTAGATGTTTCCTTATCTATGATTTGTGACTCTGTTCTGTACTTTATTTTAGTGTCTACCTTGAAGTTTGTATTTAGAATCTTGTGCATAATATAGTCTACTCTCTGGTGGTCTCTTACTTACTTGACCAATACTGATTTAGACCCTTTGCTCTTCCCCTCCTAAATAATTATTTTCATTTTTTATTGCAACTCGTCTTATTAATTTGTAGTTAGAGTGCTAAGATCATCCTTGTTTTGGTAGTTTCCTTATTTTTACCCTAATGCTATAGTTGAATATTTGCTATCCTGTTCTGGTTCTATCCATCGGTCTCCCTAGTCTGTGGCTTGTGTCCCCTTTCTCCCTTTTTCCTTTTTTCAAGTATGAGAGCCTTCTTGAGGATTTCTTGTAATGGAGGGCTTTTAGTTACAAATTCCCTTAACTTTTGTTTGTCTGGAAAAGATTTAACTTCTCCCTCATATCTGAAGGAAATTCTTGCTGGATAGAGTATTCTTGGCTGAAGGTTTTTATCCTTTAAAGCTTTGAATATATCACTCCATTCTCTCCTAGCTTGTAGGGTTTCTGTAGAGAAATCCGCTGACAGTCTGATAGGGGCTCCTTTATAGGTTATTCTCTTTTTTTTTCTTACTTCCCTGAGTATTCTTTCCTTATCATTCCTATTTGCCAACTTTACTATTATGTGCCGTACGGTGGGTCTTTTTATATTGACAAATCTAGGAGATCTAAAACCCTCCTCTACACACATTTCTCCGTTGATCCCTAGATTTGGGAAATTCTCTTCAATAATTTCATTAAGCACACTTTCTGCTCCATTTTCCTTTTCCATATTCTCAGGAATTCCTATGATCCTTATGTTCTTACTCCTCATTGAATCCATTATCTCTCGGAGATTTTCCTCATTTTTTTTAATTCTTAGTTCTCTTTCTTCCTCTGTCTGGCGCCATTCAGCCTGTCTGTCCTCGATTATGCTGATTTGCTCCTCTAGGTTGTCTACACGGGCATTCAGGGAATCCGTATTCTGTTTTATCTGGTCCATTGTGTTTTTCATCTCAAGTAATTCTGTTTGATTCTTCTTTATGATTTCAATCTCTTTTGTGAAGTAACTCCAGAACTCGGCTTGTTTCTCTATCTTTCTCTCTACCTCATTGAGTTTTTTGATTATAGCTGGTCTGAACTCATTATCACTTAGTTTACCTAATTCCAAGTCCTCAGGACTTAATTCTGTGTTTTTATTGTTTTCCTTCTGGTCTGGGGCTTTTATAAATTGCTGGATGGTAGAGGAGCGGTTTTTTCTCATGGTGGTAGAATTCAGTTGCAGTTACAGCCTGTCGCCACTAGATGGGGGTCGAGAGCGGCATGTTAGCTCTCCGCCTTGGGGCAAGATGGCTGCGCCCACTGGCTTTGCTGGGGGGGAGGGGCTGTTACTCACACGCGCCGGTCTGGGTTCAGATCAGTTCTGTTCTCTGGTCTCCCAAGGCCCTTGATTTATAGGGTCCCCGCGGACGGAAGCTTTCCCCCCCGTCAGCGGGTCTCCACTGAATCAGCGGCAGGAGTCCTGGATGATCCCCCAGTCGCGCGGCCCCTCCCCCGCTCCTTCCGGACCGGCGCCGCAGTGATTGCAGACTCTAGGGGAGGGAGCGATGTTCTCTCCTACCGTTCCAGGGCCTCCAAGGCCTTCTGCAAGGTTTATGATCTCTGCCTTCTTGGTATTGTAGGTCTCTAACGAGCTGGCATTATGTTTATTCTCTGAAATTCAGTTCTTCCAATCTTTTGTTGTATTTTGGAGGGGAGAGAATCCCGGGTCAGCTCACCCCGCCATTTTGCTCCGCCCCTCCCAATTTGTCCTCTACCTGTAAATTTTGAGGTATAAATCTTACTGGGTCTGACTCTGCACTTAGTTTCTGCTGCATCTTGCTTCACAGGTGTTTGATTTCTGATTCTGAGCTCATGTGACTGGAAACTTCATCTGTAGCATTTTCTTTCTTTTTGAAGACTGACTTTAGTGTGATTTCCCCCAAAAAGGATCTATTTATGTTCTGTCAGGCATCTGTCAGACGCTACCAACACAGGACTACTTTCAACTAACTTTTTAAATTTCAAGCTCACATGCAACACAGAAGTGAATTCCTGCCCAAAGTCTTGTGGTCGTTGGCTTGTGTTTGAGAATTGTCAAGGGAGATATATTTTGTTTTTACCTTTCTACTCACAGTCAATGCTGAGAAGGCAAATCGCTTCCCTATCTCCCTCTAATTAGTTAGGGCACTCACCCTCCTAATTATCTCTTGAGGATATCATCTTTCAGGACCCAACTTAAAAAATGTTTTCTGGACCACCTTTCCACTTACTCACATCTCAGGAATGGTTTCTGGTCCTGTAGTTGAAGCATTAATGCCCAACCTCTTGGCCACCAGGATCAAAGACACTTTCGAGGCAATTTTACTCCAGAGCTGCTTGACCTCGCTGGGTTCCCACTTTCTTGTCTCTTCTACCTTCACTTTTTATGACCTTACTTTGCTCAAGCTCAATCCTATCTTTCAAACACTTTTATTGAGGCTGGCCCGGTGCAGCAGCAGTAGAGTTTGCGCGTTATGCTTCCGCAGCCCAGGGTTTACCGGTTAGGATCCCAGGTGTGGACCTACACACCATATATCAAGCGATGCTGTGGCAGGCATCCCACGTAGAAAGTAGAGGAAGATGGGCATGGATGGGCCCTTCGTCCTCAGCAAAAAGAGGAGGATTGGTGGCAGATGTTAGCTCAGGGCTAGTCATCCTCCAAAAAAAAATAATAAAAAAATACAAAAAACCCCGCTTGTCAAGCACTTTTTTAGTGTTATATACCAGGAAGTTTTCTCCAGACTGCTCAACAATTTGTCAGAAATGGAAATATAGGAATCAGCTTTATTAAAGAGAAAACTATGAGACGGACACAAAATACTTTGTTTATTCAGGTACACTTGTGTAGCAAGAAGAAAGCTCAGTTTGCCAAATGCCGAAGGAAACAAAGAGTTTTGGTTAGTGAAATGCCCAACCAAGGGTAGGTTTGCCAGGACAGTCCCTCTTTGCGCTTCCTGTTCCAGATTTATTATTTCTCCATTTAATTTGACTGAATATTTTTGCATTTCACTCTCTAAAGTATTCCCAATTGGATGATGAATTACTGTCATCATTCCTAAGGGAAAGTCTCTTTTGACTTACATGTGAGAGCTTTATCTGTTGCACTTTCTTGTCGTTCAGTGTAAAGTGATAAGAACATTCTTCCTTCAAATTTCTCTGCTTTACCCACTTGGAATGTAAACATCTATACTTTCATGGAGATCATACTTCTGAGAAATAATAAAAGTAATTATGGAAATAAATTATAGCTGGCGAAGGAGATGATGATTGCTAATGTTTTACTTGTTTTCAATAATTTGGATGTAACAGAACTTGCAATGAAATTACTGTTCTTTTAATATATTACAAAGTATTTACGATATACAGAAGGTATAAATCTAGTATAATAGGCTTAAGAAACGAATTGTCACCCAAAGTGAGTGTATTTCTTTGTTACCATCCTCCCTCGTGCCATATCACCACCCATTCAGAAATACCGTTCCAAATTTCATCTTGATATTTCTAATTCCTTTTTTGAAAATACTTTTTAATTCATATATATGTTTCCGTTAATACTGGTTTTCGTTTTAGCTTCATGTCAATGGCATCTCATTGTATTTATTCTTTGGCAACTTCATTTTTTACCCTAATTATTAAGGTTGTAAGAAGCATCCATATACGCGGTGCTCTCATTCATTTATTTATTTTCATTCATTTATTTTCACTGAGCAATAGGATCCACTGTGGTCAGATCGTGTAACTGTTTTCCTGTAGATGGATATTTAGGCTTCACTCAATTATTTACTTTTACAAAAAGTGCTTCTGTGAACATTCTTCCACGTGTTTCCATGTGCCCATTAAAATGTGTTTAAGGTGTATATATATATTGAGGAGTTGGGTTACTAGATTATAGGCTATGCTCATTTTCAGTTCTACCCTCATGACCTCATTTTAACTTAATTATCTCATCAAAGGCTCTATCTCCAAATACAGTCACATTCCGAGGTACTGGGGGTGAGGACTTCAACATCTGAATTTTGGGGAGATGCTTAATTATGAGTGACATCAAGTTACATGGAAAACCCCGTTAAGATTTTATACTTTATTTCTTTAAATTTATAGAACCATTTAGATGAGAATTGGCATCTCATAAGTCTTCCAACTCATAAACATTTATTTAAGTCTTCTTTAGAGACTTTCAATAAAATTTTATAGTTTTCTCCATAAAAGTTTTACACATATTTTGTTAGATTCATTTCCAGTGTTCTCATATTTTTAGTGGATATTATTACATATATCTTTTTAAAACTTACAAATCTGGTTTTTTCTGGTCTTAAAATTTTGTGTGTGTGTTTTCAAATTCTGTCCCTACCTAGATCTAAGCTCCTTCTTCTCTGAAATTATGAAAATCTCATAGTAATTTCTGGTGTTTGAGACAGCAGTGCCTCTGCCAGCTTCTAAACCAAAAGCACAACTTCACGGACTCAATATGCCGGGCAGATTTTTCTATTCACCAGCCATGTAATCACATATTCTTTAAATAAATCATTTCCTTTTCATATTTCAAAAACATATCTAGATAAAAACAATATCGGGGCCGGCCCCGTGACCTAGCGGTTAAGTTTGCTGCACTCCGCTTCAGTGGCCTGGGTTCATGGCTTCAGATCCTGAGTGTGGACCTACACCACTCGTCAGCCATGCTGGGCAGCAACTCACATATAAAATAGAGGAAGATTGGCACAGACATTGGCTCAGAGTGAATCCTCCTGAGCAAACAAAACCAAACAAACAGAACAAAACAAAACAACATCAGATTAAGAGGCACGTGCTGGGTGGTCAGACAGCTTCACTGGATCACTGGCTTTCTAAGCTTAGTAAATCATTTCTACAGGTCTTCATTCAGGTGAAGGTTCCAGGGGAATTTCCTGTTTCTCCATGTTAGAGGCCTGTGAGGCTGCCCACAAATAGCCTAAGTCATGAATAATCTGCGAGTGCTAAGGTACTGTTCTGACAGCAAATGCTGACATTTAATGAGTGTTTAATATATTCCAGATTTTCTTTCAAGTGTTTTGCACATATTATCCATTTTAATCTCCACGACTTCCCTATGAAAGAGGTATAGTTACTATTATCCCCATTCTGCAGATGAAGAAACTGAGGCCCACAAAGGTATATATCTCTCTCAGGAAAAAGAGTGAAAGTTACATTAATAAGTGAATTTGTCCCAAAATGCCTGATAATATTTCCTCTCCTCTCACTTTAGCCCATTATATAATGTATACGGTTTTATATTGCAAAAAACCTGAAATTTGGAGAAGGTTGTGTTAATCTGTGCTGTGGAGATGGTGTTCTATAAGACTCGATGAAAAGGATATTCTTTTTTTTTTCCTTGAGGAGATTAGCCCTGAGCTAACTGCTGCGAATCCTCCTCTTTTCGCTGAGGAAGACTGGCCCTGAGCTAACATCCGTGCCCATCTTCCTCTACTTTATACATGGGACGCCTACCACAGCATGGCTTGCCAAGCAGTGCCATGTCCACACCTGGGATCCGAACCGACGAACCCCAGGCTGCCGAAGAAGAAGGTGTGACTTAACTGCTGCGCCACCGGGCTGGCCCCAAGGATATTCTTTTGAAACAGGCTTGGGCAGCTGCCTTGCCAGTCTCTTCTTGGTTCCTTGGGGACCTGCCAGATTGGGTCTTTTGCTCATTTTAAATTAATCTAGGATCTGAAAAGATTATAAATTCTAAAAGAAGGGACAGCTTACTAATGCTGATAGTGGAATACCAGCAGAGAACAATGTTTGCTATTAAAAGTAGCTACTTACAGAGCTCACAGGCACAGACCCAAAATTGGGCTCTTCTCAGGTTGCATCCTTGCCCAGCTCCAGATCTGTGTCCTTTTGGCAGGAGGCACTTCTCTCTTCTCTGCCACCTCCACCGTTACAAGGAATACCCTAATTATCCTCCGTATGGACGTGTCTCAGAGTACATGTAGTCACCCCTAAACAGAGATAAGATCTCCATCAACAGGAGAAAGATGTTCTCCAAACAATTCGAAAGGCCACCATTTGAACCCTCCTGGAATTGCCCCAGAACTGATTCTTTCTAAGATGTTTAACCACGGGGACAGTCATTCCGTTTGTGTGAAACGCTACTCTCATGCAGGAGTGTGGTCCTGTTCAAAATTTTCTTAATTACTTTTATTCATGAAAACATTTCATTGATCACTCCATCATATTTCCCTAAAATAAAGATATTTTAACATTTAACAAATTTTCTGGAACTATAAATCTTTATTCAGTTTTCTTCTTGATTGAGTTGTCACTACAATTATCAGTACAGGAACATTTCTTAGTTCCTTACCCAAAATCCTGAAATTCAGAAATAAATTTGGAAATGTTTAAAATTTTTAAAATTCAAAAGAAAAAAATATTGGAAGGATGAAAATATTTTTCTAAATTAGTGACAGACATATTTGGTTAGTAAACCTGTCCAAAATTGATAGAGGGCATGTATAGTCTGTCAAAAATCATAAATATATTATACATTTTGATAAATATTGAACATAAACATTAAAATTCCATTGGCACTGAGTCTCTTAATAAAAAAGGATAGTGCCTTTTTAAAAAGTTAGATTAAAAATCCGTGGATAAATGTTAATTTTTGCTAGAAGGAGTCAAGGATAAGTGTCAATTCTCTTGCTTAGTTCAAGATTCTCAGCATCATTTGCATGTTTCTGTTTAATGCTGATCCTTAATATGTGCTTCAAATACTAATTTTCCTCAGAGATTTCCTTGGAGAATGTTCTTTTAAACCTACTCTGCAACCTGCCAGTCACTATTATTTGTTAACCCAACAGCGAGAGAAGTCTATGTTATTTAAACCTGCAGGATTCTTGGTAACCTGACTGTTCTCGCCACGCCATATGTGTGCTCAGTCTTCAGATTGTATGTCTTCACTACAGCGACAGGGTGTATTATTACGTTGTTCTCCCTTTCGTGTGAAGAATCACTTCCCAGGAGGACCCTGAGCTAAAAACTGCATCTCCAGTTGGGAAGGAACATGGAAATTTTGACCCTCCCAGTGATGCAACATTAAATGTCTTTCTGATCCACACTGCAGTAGCCATCCAGAGGGTTTGTGGTAGAGATAACTGGTGCTCACCATGTCCAGCCTTCCTTTCCTTCCTGGTCACAAAGGATGACAGGCGGATAGAACAGTGTCTGTGAGCCAAAGTGACGCGGGTTTTTTCTGCACAGCAGCATTTGAGAGTGCGTGTGAGCTCTGCAAGTTCTCTCTTTGGTAATTTTGGGAGCAATTTTTTCCAGATGGTGTGGCCACAAAATGGAAGGAGTCTGGATCCCTGCTTGGAAGAGAGTAGCCTTGGAGAGCTGTCTGACCTAAAGGAGGCTTTGTGAGTGAGAAACAAACTTTTATGTACAAGATCACTAAGGTTTCGGGAGTTGTTTGTCACCAAAACATAGCCAATCCCATTCTAATACGGGGTGTTCCTATTTGTCTGCTACATGTCACATATCCCGTGGCTACACTAAATCACTTTAATGCCAGACAACAATCCCTTTTATCTGGAATCTTCTGGAAAGAAGGTGTTTCACATTAGTGGGTTTTCCAAACACCCAAATGGAATCAGTGTGTTGGACAAGCACTAGTTATGATTCTCTGCTCCCTGTGCCTGAGCGAAAATTGGGCAGGGCCCACAAATTTCCTGCTCAGTCTTAGAAAACACACAGTCTTATGGTTACGCTAAGTTGCAAGCACAGTCTCAGTTCAGTATTTGGATTGCCTTGTGAAAGATTTCCATCAAAACTCTGGACTCATATTTTGTTCCCTCCCCAGCTGGGTCTGCTTCAGACTGGAGGTCACGGCAGAAGGGGGCATCTAGGCTTCTCCTTGTCCTGTCCCTGCTCATCTGGACCTCACACACTACCTATGGGTTGCGTATGCTAAAGGGTGGGGAGGTGAGAAAGGGATGGGACAGTTTTTACTTGGCTGCGTAGCTTTATGTCCTATGGCCCTGGATGATGGTTAAATTGGCATTTCTGGATGGACCTGACAGATAACGAAGGCTGACTTTCTCTTGCGGTGCTTTTGTGGGTTCTGTGAAGGTGCTATGCTGATTCCACTCTTCCATTTCTTTTGGCCTAGGAAGATGCGTCCCTATTCTAGATGACGAGACTTGTGATTCCTTTCTCAGCTCCCAGGAATCTTCTTGCTCCCCCAGGTCGCTCTTTTGAACGGAACCCAAGAAGACGCCATTCTGCTCATGTCCTGTGTGGCCCACACGGTCCACGGGAAACACTCCTGCATCATTTGCTCTGACAAACTCTGGAGTAAAAGCTGATCCCAGTGTGGCAGTGCTCTCCTGGCTCCGCGTCCCTACACTCATTCCTCAACTTCTTTCTCACCCTCTACTTAGCCCACACTCCACCTCTGCGTTCTTAGCTGCCAGTCTGCTCCTCGGCATCTTCTAACTGCAGAGGATATACGAAATATCTCCAAGTGGTCCTCTCGAAGATCACCTCACTAAGGTTGAGGCGACAAGATTGTGGCTCTGCTTCTCTGAAGCAGGCCAGGGAGAGACTCACAGCGAGGCAGACGTGCTCCTCAGAGACAGCGCCTTTCCAGTTCTTTCTATGGGAACTCGTGTTCATCCTTGATCTGACTGAGGGGTTGAAGACACCTGGATTAGCTTCTCAGGATCATTTTCTTTACAAATCTGCATATGGGAGCATTTGCGGGGGCGAATTCTGTCTCAGGCTCACTTTGGTATCCTGACACATGAGTATGAACGTGTTAACTGATACCAAGAAAGGGAAAACCAACCTCATGGTATCATCTTGTTGTATGACGCTTACATTTTTAAAGCAGCAGATCCCTTTTATTTTAATAATTTTTCAGTGACATATATTTTAAATGTTACATACTTTATCTGTAAGCTTAAATTATTTATATACAACTGAAAAGTTTTATTATGCATATTAGTTATGTTATTATACCTAAAAAACCCATGTCTTTGGAGAATACTGACGGATGTAAATTTGTTTATTTCTATATCAAATGACTCCAAACGACTATGCTTTAATAGTAACATCACATGAAGAAATTGAATAAAGTTTGGGGTATTTAGATTGAAGAAAATAAGACATAAGAGAGGTATGGAATCATTCTTTAACATTTGAAAGGTTATTTTGTGGATGACGGATTAGAATTATTTTGTGTGTCCCGGGGGAAGAATGAGAAGCAGTCTATGTGGAGTTTTGGCTCCCCGTGAGAATGAACTTTCTGGTGAATAAAACTGTGGCATCGACTGGCTAGCCATTTCCCAAATTTGTTTCTTCTCGTCCTGATGCACCGTTAGGCGGTATTTCCCAACCTCCTTTGCGGTTAGATGCGTCCACGTGACTGGGGTCTGACTGATGGAGTGTGATGTTTGCTGCTGTCAGGCCTGGTCCATGAATACCCTCCTGGCACCTTCTTCCATGCTCTTTCTCCTTCCACTGGCTTGATGCTGATGATTCTGGAAGCCTTGGAAGCTACACGCCAAAGAGAGAAGGAGCCTGTGCCCTGAGTCAGTGCTTGGAGGGGAGCCTGCCACCAGTCAGGTAACCTACTTTGGACTTGACCAGATTATCTGTTACAGACCCTAGCGCTGCTCCAACTAATGTAAGAACTGTCCGGAAACGGAAAGGGTTCCATGAGGAAGTGCTGTGTTTTTTGTCACTGAGGCGTTCCTTCAGCAAGGATGCCCTAGAGGGAATTAAACATTTGCACCAGGGTTGAATTCCCTGTTCTCTGAGTTCCTGAGAACAAAAGAGAGCTAAACATCTCTAATCGTGAGATTTTTATTATTTAACTCACTCAAATGATTTTTCTAACTTGCTACACTCTCAGACATGCGTTTTACAGTTTCTAGCATATTTCCCTTTAACGGTCCTCGAGTCTCTCTTCTAATTTGCTGCTTCTAAAACGCTATGAATATTTCAGACAACCAAACTTGTTAGCTCTGCGCTTAAAATAACAATCAGTATGAAAAAGGCAGGATATGAATTATATAGAGAGAATGCTTCTCATTTTGCAATATATATGCATACAAAGAAAAAAAGATTAGCGTGAAATACACAAAATAGCAGAAGTGGTTATTTCTGTGTGCTGAGATTATTGCTGGTTTAATTTTTCTTAAACTTTTCTATATTCTATTTTATTTAAACCAAAAATGAAAAATATTTTTCCTTTAATAATCTAAAAAAAACCAAACAGCTATTGAGGCTATTTTAAAAATTAAAAATAAATACACTTCAAGCTAGGACTTCATGTATGAAATAAAAACATGGCTTTGATTCGCGGATTTTGTCATATCCATTATCTCCAGACAGTCAGACTCTATTGTTGACAGTTCAGGTTACAGATCGCATGGCCCCTGGTTAAATGATGCTGTTTTTCTGTACAAACACTTCAATTTTATTTGTATCCATCACCTGTCCTCCATTTCTCGTTGCTTTGTAAAATGGAAAAGCAAGGGAGAGACCGCCTTTACAGTTGATGTGTGAACCGTTTATCTCATTCTTTATGGCTCATTTCATTAACTGATAGTTTATATACCACCTATTGTGACCTCATGTGAATCTTTGATTGGAACAATTATTCACAACGTAGGCTTTCAATGAATGCCTTTTGTGATAGAGAACTTGATGGAGTGTTATTTCTTTCTCCACACGGAATTATAATTGGATAACTCTCGTTATAGCTCTCCTTTGTTTTATTATTCCCTGAATAATTTACCTTTCAGTTTATTTGTTTTCCCCTCAAATCCGCAGCTATTGTTTTACACAGTTGTAAGAGAACATGTTTCTCTAACTTATTTTATCTCTCTCCTTAAAACGACTCACAAAACCAGCCATGGAAGAAAAGTCGTTTTTCCCAGAGGACCGAAAATCTGGTTTAGTGGTTGCCTCCTGCCTTTAAAGCCCAGGAAGAGCTATATATTCCCATGTCTAGCTTGGAGATGCCAATTTAGTTACCAGGAGATCCAGCCTGGAACCTGCTCGAACCGTACTCAGTGTCATATCTCTGCCATTGAAGAGATGGGGCCACATCCTTTCCACATCCATATGTTTCCATAGACTGTGTTTTCATGGTTTTGGCCAATGGGTACTAAAGGCCTTGGAGCGTCCATGCTGAAGGGAGAGTTTTCACCAATGAAATGATTCAAGCAGCTGTCAAGGTATTCTGAACACAGAGAACAAATGTCATAGGAGCCTTGAACTCAATGTGCCCATGCTGTCCCTACTAGTTGTTGACAGTGTGTCCAGACAGATCAAAGGGGCCTTCCTGGATCTTGTGGACTGGGACCAAACAGCTAAATTAGTCCCACACTTAACAGAAACATTTTCCAAGCCAAAAATCAGCAAGTAGGTCTGACAGAATAAGGAGGAAAAAGATATTTAACATAGATGATGACAATGACAAAGATGATGATGATGGCAACGGCAGTTAATACTTTCAGGGCGCTGTTCTTTACGTCCATTGTTTATTCAATCCTCACAGCAATCCTGGATGATAAATATGTAAATAATCAGCTAATGAAATGAGTCATGAGAAACAGAATAAACTTTTTTAGCGTCAAGAATAAACACAGCTTCTCCCTTGCATTCCCTTCTTATGGAGTGAAGAGAATTGGAGGCAAGTGAGGACTCTCAGTATTCGTATATTGCAGATAGAAAGCTGAAGCACAGAGAAATCAAGTCGCTTGTCCAAAGTTCCACTGAATATTTAATATTGGAGTTTAAATTAGGGGACATATTTGAGATTGGAGACACGAAGAGGATATGATAGCAACAGTTATCATTTGCATACATTATCTCTAATCCTCATTATAATCCTGTGAGGTAGGTATACTGTCCCCGTTTTACAGTGAGGAAACTGAGGCTCAGTTTTAGTGAATTATTTATGGTCACGTAGCAAGAAATGGGTGGAGCTAGAGGAGGTGCTCAGGTTTCTCTGGCGAAAGAGCTAGGGCTGTCTTACTAGATTGTACAGCCCGGCACTAACGTCCAGAGTTGGTCCCAGACTTTCTTCCTTTTTACTCCCCTGTTTTTATAACTAGCCCAAATGTTAGTCAGGAATATAATTCAAGAAAATCAAAAAATTAGGATTTCAAGTAGACTAGAAAACAGGAAAATTAGTCCTGTTTTCTTCTCTTCTGAATTTAGATATGGGAGTTGGGATGGAATCCTCTAGCTGTTTAAAGGTGAATAAATAATGATACTGTTAGTCAAATGGCATCATAAGCCCCAGTTAGACAAAGAAAGTTGAAAGGAATGGGAGAAATGAATTACAGCTTCATATGAATGGAGATAGGCACATGAGGCGAGGAAATAAGCATGATAGAATACAAGTCCGGAAAGATTTTCTTAAACAACTAATTGAAAATTAGACTCTTAAGAGCATTGTGAAATGTACATATATAATCAATTACACAATGCATCTGATTTATGCAAATATCAGGGCCATTCCTTTATGAACACACACGTCCACATATGCGCAAACACACACACATCCTTATCTAATGAACTAGATCTCTCAAGTAATGAGTCTTTTTGTGCATGTGTAGTCTCTTTCAGGAGTGAGAAATGAATGACAATAACAGAAATTGAGAGCAAGTATTAATTCAAGCCACTATCCGTCATGTTCATTTCAGACTCCTGTTCATTCCGACTCAGATTCAGACTCATTTACAAGTCCATCATCCCAGACAATGATGCACCTTTTGGACTCAAGGCTATGGTGATGATTAGGTGAACAAGTTTCATCATATCCTTCTACATCTGTGGGATTTCACAATAAGAAGTAATTTTTTCCTGCTGATAATCACCATGGCTACAAGATTTAGAGTTTCATCCTAACTCATTAAAGATTCTATTACATTTATGATTCAGTATTACAAAATGCAGAACAGTATTTTAGCACGATTTGTAAGCATATTCAATTACAGAGACTGAAAAACACTAGAAAAGGCTTTTGGTTTGTTTTCTAATTGCATCCTTCTTGGAGAAGTTTTTGCAAATAAGAAAAGACAAAGCAAAAAGGAAAATAAAATTTTTCAGTAATGCTTCTCAGAGATAAGTATTTCCAAATCTCTGATATAAATATACACATATATTTATTTAATAGGTAGAAGAAATGCTATTTAAAATAAAAAACTAAACTGCAGGTGCTCCTGCCTTCTAGAATAATGGTAGAATTCTGGTGGAGGATTCTTCTGGTTTATTTGCGGGCAAGGAGGAGGAAAAGCACTTGATGCACCCTTTTGGTGACAATAGGCAAGGTTGTCACCACGTGCCAACAACACAACTGCACACAGAGCAATTTGAACGGGCAAGTGCAGGATAAGGGATGAGCTGTTTTTCCCTGCAGTGAAAGTAACAGGAAATTCAGTAGCTCAAGGTCTCAGGGAAGCCTAGCAACATAGTGGGAGGCTGGGGGGCCGCAGAGAGACAGCCAGCGGCAAACTGAAGAGAAATGCAAGACGGACGTTTGCTAGATTTCTAGGAACGGTAATATCTCCCTTTGAACTGTGCTATTCTTTTGTTGTTTCCTATATTTTATCTATTAGTTCTTCACCAAGCCAACCTCCTACCAAACTTTCAATAAAATTCCATTATACACAAAGCTTTGTGTAGGTGATCCTTTGGATGAAATGTATGTAGAATGCATTAAAAAATCAAAGTCATGTTGTACATATAGAATATTGAATCTAACGTTTTTCACTTTTTATATCATAGGCTTTTTTCCATGTGATTTATTGAAAATGCTTTTTAATTGTTGCATAGAAATTTTTCCTATGGAAGTGCTAACCTTTAAATAATAAATCCCTTGGTTTGGGGATATATTTTGATATGGAAATGAATATTGTTATGCATTTATCTTTGTTTATGATTCTGACTATTTTCTTAACAACAAATGTCCAAAGGTAGGGGCCAGCCCGGTGGCGCAGCAGTTAAGTTCGCACATTCTGCTTCTCGGCTGCCCAGGGTTCGCCGGTTCGGATCCCGGGTGCCGACATGGCACAGGGTGTGGACATGGCACTGCTTGGCACACCATGATGGGGTAGGTGTCCCACGTATAAAGTAGAGGAAGATGGGCATGGATGTTAGCTCAGGGCCAGTCTTCCTCAGCAAAAAGAGGAGGATTGGCAGTAGTTAGCTCAGGGCTAATCTTCCTCAAACAAACAAAAAAAATGTCCAAAGGTAAAATAATTGGATCAAAGAGTATGAACATTTGTAACTTTTGATATTGGTTTCCGAATTTCAATCAGCAAGGACTGCACCATCGGTCTACTCTTAGTTTATAAGGTGCCTGTTTCACCATAGCTTCATCAACATTGAAAAGCTTGACAAATTCATATTCAAAGAATGACATTTGCTTGTTCTTTATTTTCGTTGAATTAATTATTAATGTTGAATTTTTTATGCCTATTGAATGAGTAGTAATTACTTTAAACACTTTTTTGCTTTAAACATCTTTTCTTGCCGTGTAAGATATTTTCCCATATTAAGGACATTAACACTTTTTCTATTATGTCTGTTGCCTATATTTTTTCAAATTGGCCCTTCTACTTTTTATTTTGATTATGGAACTACTTTTCACTTTTAGGAGTCTAAATTTTTATATGATCAGATCTACCAAACCTTGCATTTGGTGGCATCTAAATTTTCTCCTAGTTATTACATATAATCTTTTATATTTCAGTGTCTCATTCATATTTTGGAAATTCTTTTGGGAATTTGTCAGCTTCTTGTAATATTGAAAGTTTGCACTTCTTCTTTTCTTTCATTAAAATCTCACTGGCAAAGTTGGGATTGTGTTATCAGCATTCTCCCAACATAGCTTGGAAGAGATTTTTAAAAATTCTTCGTTAGTCAGATAACTCAGTTCACCAACTACTACTTATTAAGATATTTTCAGCTATAAAAGCAAAACAAAACAAAACTTGAAAGTGGCTTTAACAATAGTGGATTTCTTATTTTACACAACGACATTCGAAGGTGAGCATTTCCACAGTTTGCTAACACAGAGAGTTAACCTTGTTACAAAAGACCCAGGTGTCCTCTCCACTCCAGAGGCGATGTCTCGCCTCTTCCTGGCTGAAGTGGCATTGTGTACTCACACAACCAAAGGAGAAGCAGAAAAGAGCTATGCTTCATCACTTAACCCTTTTTAATCAGGATGAAAAAACTTTCCCCAGTGTCCGGAAGTCCAGAAGCCAACTTCCCCCAACCCTGATTGCCCAGGGTTTCATATCACACTCATGGTTAAACCAATCACTGATGAACAGCGTTATTGCAATTCTAGATTAACTAGAACGATTGGCATTCACTCCCCGAGGCTGGGGAGAGACGTCTACTCTGAGCACTTGTGAGCGGGAAAGAAGAGGCGGCTATTTCCATAGACAGCAAAACGTGATGATATAATCAAGCACTGCAGGAAGTTTATATTTTAACGTAAAACTGGACTCCTCCTTTGTAAATTGACCCTGTTTTCTTATAACTGGAATTGACCTCTATGAGATAACAGAAAATATATATATTGGTCTCTGCCTCTGGTTCCTGGCACAGGGCTCCTAAAATCCCTGTAATTTCCTAAATGATAAGAACACTGGGAGCACCCCTTGTTCTAATATTTGTCTTTGACCCCATCCCCGATACAGGGTCTTAAATCCTTTTAAATTCCTAAGTGATAAGAGCACTAGGAGCGTCTTTTGTTCCCACGAGACAACTCTGGATGGCTCCTGGATGGGGCCTGGTCACCAGAAAGACCAAGCCATTATTAGAAGCTTGGAATTTTCAGTCCCCACCCCGTTCTCCAGAGGGCAGTGAGGGTTAGAAACGGAGTTAATAATTGATGATGCCTGTGTGAGGAAGCCTCCACAGAATCTCGATAGTAGGGCTTTCAGAGAGCTTCCAGGCTGGCGAACACACCCACGTGTTGGGAGGGTGACACATCCCAACTCCACTGGGATAGAAACTCCTGTGCTTGGGATCGTCCCCAACCTCGCCCGGTGTATCTCTTCATCTGGCTGTTCATCTGTATCTTTTGCCACATCCTTTAATAAACTGGCAAAGGTAAGTGTTTTTCTGAGTTCTGTGAGCTGCTCTAGCAAATTAATGCAAGCTGAGGAGGAGTCGAGGGACCCTGATTATGGCCAGTTTGTCAGAAGCACAGGTAATACCCTGGGCTTGCAACTGGCATCTGAAATGTGCGTGTGGGTCGGGGCAGCCTTAGTCTTGCAGGACTGAGCCCTTAATCTGTGGGATCTGGTGTTATCTCCAGGTGATGGTGTCAGAATCGTCTTAAACTGTAGGACATCCAGCTGGTGTCGCAGATAATTGCGTGTTGTGGGAAAAACCTCCACACATTTGGTGAGCAGGAGGGAGGCGCTCTTTGTGAACAGTAAAGGGGCCGTCACTGGCATGCAGACCCACACTGGGGGAAACTGGGTTTTCCCCATACAGAGAGTGGACAACCGAGTTCCCTTTTCAACCTCTATTTGATGTAAGTGGAGACTGTGAGAGACCTGAATGTATGACTCCGATCTTCCGAGTTGTTTTGAGAAGTAGTTTCGAAAGATGGTTCTTATGGGAGAGAAGAGGCAGAATTTTAAAGTCAGAATTGAGAGAGGCAGGCAAGAAGGAGAAGGGAGGGAAAGGGAGAGTGGTTTTGAAGGGTTGGGGTCATGAAAAATGGACCGAGAAACACAGCAGCAGGAAAGGGGTTGAAAATGTCTGCTGTGCTGGAAACATAAGCTTGTGCTTTATTGCCTTCTACTAGAAATTATTTTATTGACATTTTGGTTTAATATCAATATTAAAACAGTAACGTCAATTTTTCGTCCTGTCACAGGAAGCTGTTGATTAATCCCCAGAAAAGTCTTCAAAATTTCATTTTGGACATTAATATTAGCCACTTGTATTTACTTTTTACCAGAAGCCACTTATGAAATGCTCTCGTTATCTTTGCCTCTTTAATTTTTTTCTTTCTGGTTGAATTTTGCTTCCTACTCTAGCCTCTGAGTAAATAACTTTTAAAAAATCATAGTTGTTCCTACTTTTAAACATCTAACTTTTATGTAGCATTTCTCAATTTATCTTTTTAAAAATTGTAAATGTTTTCTTATTTGGTCCCCATATTTTCTATGAAATGTAATTGTTGTTATTCTCATTATAAAGATGAAAGGACCGGACCGAGGCTCAGAGAAGTTAAGTAACTTGACCATGGTCACACAGTCAATAGGTGGCAAATGAGGGCTGGAACAACGTCTGTGTGATCCCAGGACCTGCTTTCCACAGTACATGCTGCTCTCGTTGAGAGCGGGACCACAGAGCAGAGTGAGTTCTGGGATAGATACTCATTTGAGGGAGAAGTTTTTCCCATTCTTTCTCAAAATTTTATAAATGCCAAACTTGGAGTGGAAAGAGACAGGGAGGTGATGAATGAGCCCTAGCTTCTGCCTTTGAGGGACTACTCACAGTCTAGCTGAAAGATCAGCTAGTCTCATAGCTGTGTGTTGCGCTGGGTGTGCTATGAGGAGGGAGAGCGTGCTTGGGGAACGCCCGTCTTCCCAGAGAACACGATATCTGATCTCTGTCTTGAAAGTTGAGTAAAAGTGACTATGGGGCAGTTTAGGAGAAGGAACCGCCAGCCCCAAAGGCACAGGGTCCTGAGAGGGCTAGATCCAGCAGAGGAGGAGCTGTCTCGGGGAGAGAAGGCAATGGACACTGGAGCTGTGATGCAGTGGGTCGGAGCCAATTTATGCAGGGTCCTGGATACAGGAGCAGAGCGTCTGGATTGTCCCTGGAGATGTTAAGAAGTCCTGAGAAGTTTTAAAGCTGCCGACTCTGAGTGAGTAGCTGAGCGACCGGGATCCTGGAAAGACACAGCTTGACCAGAATTGACACATTTTGCTAGGAAACAGGATTATTATATCTTTAGTCAGACAGCTTTTGGGCTGTTCTCTTTTGGTTAATCGACTTGTACTTATGGGTATCAATCTTGGAAGTTTCACTCAAGTCGATGCATCCACGTGATTGCTGAAGTTGCCCAAGGAGGAGCCCCCAACTTTCTGAGTTCTGGCTCCTTCTCAGAGGACACAGGCTTCTCAGGCTACACAGAGATTTGGGCAACCTTGCCCCTGACCTTGAGGCCACCTGAGCCTGATGACCACTAAGCCTGGCAGGGAACTGGCGAGAGGAGCTGAGCAGCAAGGTCAGCAAAGGTCACCCGAATGGGAGTGGGCACCTGAACTGAAGGGTCTTGCCCTCGGCTCCATTCACAATGGTCATGGGGGTGTCTGTGTTTGGAAACAGAAGGGGCCTGAGAAGTGATCTTTTAAAATTGCAAATATTGCTTCATTTGGTCCTCATATTATCTGCGAAAGATAATTGTTATTATTATGCTGACAATAAAAATAAAAGAACTGAGACTCACAGAAGTTTCCCAGTCGTGAGCTAACACGTGGTAAACTAGGGCTCAGTTAGCCTGTTTTGCTACTGTGCCTACTCCCAAATTCTTGAGAATCCTGAAGAACAAACATAATATACATTTACTCATCAATTCACGACGGGGATTTGTTCTGAGAAATGCGTCATTAGGTGACGTCATCATTGTGCAAACATCATAGAGTGTGGGTACAAAACTTAGATGGTACAGCCTACTGCACACCCAGGCTCTATGGTACTAATCTTATGGGACCACCATCACACGTGTGGTCCATCATTGACTAAAACGTCATCATGCGGTGCATGACTGTAGTCTGAATTACGTTTTAATGATTTTCTCTTTCTCTTTCTCCTTCTCGTCTCACCGTGGCACAGTCGTTAACAGGATTCAGGTTAAAAGGAAGTGGGAGGTGGGGCTGGCCCTGTGGCTTAGCGGTTAAATTCAGCACTCTAGATCTTGTCTGAGAAAGGCGTCTCTCCTCCCAAAACAACTTTGAGAAATGCCTGATCCAGAAGACTGTTCGGGCTACCTAAACTGGTCCTTTCATTTGTCTTTCTCTTCTTTTACCCAGACTCATAAGCAGCAGACTCTTACCCAGCTGTGGTAAGTTGAGCTCCTATACCCTGAGGAGCAGCGTGTAAACACTGATGGCGGTAGAAAGAGGTGAACATTGAGTGGTGACAAAGATGGCGGAGGACAAGCAGAACAGGAGCTGTGCTCTTCATGCAGGTGCTTGGAGAAAACAAGTCATGTCCCCAACCTCAAAGTGGCATTGCTGTCAGGGAAGAAGCCTGTGCAATGAGTGGGACGGGCTGACGGAATCTCTTAGAGGACCCTGCAAAGCTTGGGTTCTGCTGGATCCACTGCCTCATTTCATTCTGGTCTCTGCTCATCGTCACCTCCACAGAGAGCCCACTCCTGACATGCCATCTCCAACACCTCCCCTTAGTCTCCCAGCCCTTGCTCTGCTGCAGATTTTCCTTACTTCCTTTTCTCTCTGCCTGAATTATATTATCTATTGGTGTGTTTTTTATTTGTTTATGGTCTGTCTCCCTGCACTAGAATGTAAGCCCGGTGAGGACAGGTGCTCTGTTTCTAGGATGCACCTCTGTTTCCCCATAGACACTCAATTCCATTTGTTGTCAAGTGGATGATTATGTGAATTCCATATCTTGGGCTTCTCCTGAAAAGAGCTAAAGCTCTACAACTCTGCTTTTCAGAAAAGATTTGGAACAGATCATGGTCTATGGAGTTTTTTTCTTCTTTGCTAAATTAAGCTAAAAATGACTTTTCCCCCAAGGATTAAGTTTACGCCATGCCTCTATGTTCACCACTAACGGGGAGACAGAAATCCTTAGTAACTGTGAGGGTAATTTTGACTTACATTTGTAAATTTCCTAAGGAAATTGCCTGATATTCTCAGACACCGTAAAGCCTCACTTAGTAGCTTTCATGAATTTGTAATGGTATGGGCAGAATTTGGCTTGAAGTATATTTTCTCTTTTGTTTTTTGAAATAAGGTTTTGCTGTGTCAAGTAATAGTCTGAACAAGATTGCATGGGAACTGCTAAACTGGTTAACAAAATAATTTCTTATCCAAGTTTTTCTAGAGTATTCAGCAACACGAATACACCCGTGCTCCAATGGTTTTAATGACTCATCTCTATTGAATGGAACAGGTGAAATAGAACCTTGAATTCAAATGCTAACTTTGGGTCTTGTTTGAACCTTACAACAAACGATAAAATTTTGTGGAGACCAGGACACAAAATTTGTGTACTCCATTTTTGGCAACAAACATTAAGAAACAATTAATAAAATAGATGCATTCAAAGAAAGTCCCCTTGATAGTTGAGCCCTAGGTTGTGCCTCGAAATTCCTGTTTTTTTCATTTGCTCATCTAGAAGGTGACAATGCCACCATTGTTAGGCAACCGCATCTAGTTCCTAAGCCAGTCCTGACTAGGGCCAGAGGCATATTAGCATCATTGTTCCCACCAGTAAAACATAATTAAAATAATAATACTTGCCGTTTCCTGAATACTTACTACATGCCACACAGTATGAACTTAAATAGGATTTCCTTTAGTCTTCTTGATCAAGCCCATGAGTTAGGCATTGTGTCATTTTACAAATGGGGAAACTGAGGCTCAAAGAAGTTAATTAATTTATGCCCCAAAGTCCCACAGCTAGTAAGCAGCAAAGCCGGGATTTAGAACCAATGCTTTTAACCCTCAAGTCTCTGCTCTTATCCAGCGCCACCAACGACAGATGGCCTTTGGTGCCGGTACACTCAGCCTCGGTGCACTGAATAAGTCCCGTGTGTCCTGCCATCCTCCAAGGCTCTTCCTTCCAGCACTCCTGTGGCTGTTGCAGTCCACAGGGCTGGAGCTCTGCCTTGGTTTCTCTGCCTAGCCCTCTAGTTATTTCCAGTAACAGCCTACTGGCCTGGCCCAATGTATGACTGATATTTGGCATGTTCTCCTTCGTATGGCAACTCCCAGGGACATACTCCAGCCCACTGATGAGAACTCTTTGATTCTCTTGCCTGTCAGAATCACATCTGAGCTTGCTCAGTCCTTTAATATTGCTTTTCATAGCCTTCTCCAGGCTCTATAGACAACATAGTTTTCCCTAGTCCTATCCTAATGACCATGGCTGCCATCTTTTCTACAAGGGTTGCATCACGTCTTGTGGTCTAATCTACTTGAGAAATGGTAGTAACCTTCCATAGTTTAGCCTAAAATATTGCTGTGGCAGAGGTATTATGCCCACATCATGATTGTTATTTCTCTCTTCTATGATTGAGCTTGCTCATTAGCAAATGTTCATCCAAAAACTAAGGAAAACAGCTATTGCTGATTGCAATGCACCTAGAGATACAGCCGTGTCAGATGGTGAAACATGTAATTCCAGGTGGATGAACCAATAGAGGACACTTGGCTACCTGTGCAACTGAAAGAAAGAATTGAAAATCTTCTAGGCAGACATTCCAGGTAATTAACAACCTCACTTTCCTTTTCTGTACCTCATTTGCCCATTCTACTTGCTTCTCTCAGGCAAATTTATTCAACATTCCTTTTGTGTCATCATCTTAATCTTGCCCTAAAACTTCTTCCATCCAACCTTGGCCCAGAACAATTTAGTTCATCCATTTATTATGTGATCATCTCCTGATCGTCTGATTATCCACAAAGCTCCATCTGACAAATTGGAAGAGAGGTAGAAATTATCTCTCAACTCTTTTTCTAAACAAGCAACTATCCTTTCTCCTCCTGTCTTGCTATCTTAAAAACACATTTATCAGTTAACAGAAACTATCAAGATTTCTTTAACGTGTTGGGTTGAGTCTCCAGCTACAAAATAATAATAAGGCCAAAAAAAAAAAGCCCCTGCATTTTGATAAAATAGCACAAATAGCATTAATTTGATTTATAATCTATTTTAGAGTTCAATGATTAGGGCACGTGGGACCTTGAGAGTCAGGCAGTCGGTAATAAACATTGTTAGGTGACCGAAGAACTAGACTGGATATCAAGAGGGCTGAATTTAAGTTCTCTTTCTTCCACTGGTCCTTTGTTATGTTGGACAATTCTTTTCACATTTTTTGATTCCCTGAAAATACAGAAAATTGGACCACATGATGTTCTAGGTTCTGAAACTTTCCGTGCTTATAGCATATTTCAAACCCTCTTTAATATTAAGAAACAGATATTAACTTATTTAGATTTCTTTTATCTCATTGCAGCCTACTAGAAAATTTATTTCTACACCATTCAACATTTCTTAAAAAGCTCTTTAAACTAGACCATTGAGGCTCCTGGTACTATGTATTTCCCCTTTATTATTCCTGAGGCTGTAATGAAATTTCCTTTGAGTGTTCTAGTTCTGCCACATCTGGAATAAAAGATATTAAGAGGGAGGTCCAGGGTCCCTGCTTGGGCACAAGTGCGAAGGGACTGCCAGCCAGCCTGGAGACATCAGGGACAACCAGTGACAGATCCCAAAGGGAAAGATGAATCTCTGGGATAGACTTGGGCTGATTCACCAGCCACCCCTCACCACTGAAAGATTCTTCTTCTGGTTCCAACCTAGAAGGTGACTGATTTTACATTTATTAAGAAAGGAAGCTTTTCATTTATGTATTTAACTTTCATTCACTTAAAGAGAGTAATCACTAGGGTCCAGCACGTGGCATAGTGGTTAAGTTCCCACACTCTGCTTCAGCAGCCTGGGGTTCACAAGTGTGGATCCTGGGTGTGGACCTACACACTGTCATCAAGCCATGCTGAGGCGGCGACCCACATACAAAAAAGAGGAAGATTGGCAACTGATGCTAGCTCAGGGACAGTCTTCCTCACCAAAAAAAAAAAAAAAAAAAAATAGAGTGATTAATACATGCCAGGCCTCAGGCTAGGAACTGGAGATGCAGAGGTACCAGAGCAGAGGAGCTCAGCGTGTAGAGACAATCACCTAATTTCTCCTACACAATGTGGGATTGCTGCTGCCGTTCTGCGGTAGGAGGCTCCCCCTCCGCCCACTGCGTCTGTTTGCTCTCCTGTGATGCTCCTTACTTCACATCAACAACGCCTGATTACATCACAAACAACCTAAGAGCAAGTGCTCTTCACCAAAGTAAATATTATTTTCTTCTAAGGTAACTTACATCTCTTATGAGTTTTGAGAATAACATATTCGTCCTGCTAACATAACTCTGACTTTACTCCTTCCAAAATAATAATCCTGGCAGGATTCTGTTAAGAAACATCTGACCTCCCCTTAAATCTACTTGTATTATAAGGCCCATTATATTAGCTTGGAAAGTCTGTGTGTGAACCAGGTGGACCCAATCTACAATATTCTTGTTGATCATATCATCTCTCCTGGAATAGAGGAATAAAATTATATGGGTGGAAGAGCTCCGTTCACCCATTTCACCCGAGTAAATTATGAAGAAGCATAAAACTGAGGAATCTGTCTTTGTCTAGGGGCCTTGGTTATGGGCGTTATTAATAGACAATGACAGCAAAAATCTAAAGACCACCTCACTGAAAGAGGATCTAAAGATGCCACCAGGAAACACCCAGACCTTGTGACTCAAGCCAATATCAGCCACTTTTAGCTCTGATTCTATTGGTTCATTCAGTTATTGAAGCAAAAGGATACAGCATTATCTTCCATGTATGTGATATGTATGCAAGCATGCAATATGATGGTAAAGAGAAATGCTCTTATGTTGTTACAATATAGCTGACACTTTTATCTCTCACAAACATACAAATAGTCAGTGTTTATTAGCTGTTACAACCAAAAGATATATTTTTCTTCTTACAACACTTTGCTTCTGCACTAACAGTGTAAGAGATCTGTGTTATTGTGTCGGTTGAAAACTTCCCAACTACCCTTTACCTTTCCTTAATTATTGAGGTCTTAGAGAGACATGATTCTCTAGGTTGTTGCTGATACTTGTGCGGGAGAGAAAGACCCAACGGGTGCCCTGGGTACCCATTAAAATAAAAGTACATTCTTGAAAAGTGCAGTCAGAGGAATAAACTAAACGTCTTAGTGTATGACCTAGTCTGGAATTTGTGATTCTATTACTCTTTTGGCCTGTTTCACTAACGGGGGTATTCATAGCAATGGCATTAGATGAAGGCCAATGCACATTGGGCACAGATGCTGGCAAAAATCCTACCCAGAATGACTCTGCTCTATGACTAATTCAACAAAAGTAACGCAAGGCTGAGTAGCTTGTGATTTCCTGTAAAAGTCTTTAATGTTGGGACTTGAGATCCAATTCAGCTGCGTTTGACTACATGTTAACAGCATTCCCTTTGAATGCAATGAATCTTAAGTGTTGTTGGCTTAGAGTTTGAGAGCTTCTTGAGTGTTCTTAAGGCTTGTAGAATGGTGCTTAGAAAAATCTGTCTTTAGTGTGCTGGAATCCTAATGAAAAAGCTAATTAACTTAGACTGCATTCACTGAAACTTAATATCAAGTTGAAAACAGAGGACAAATGGAGCATTGTGTCCTGTTCTAAGTGGTGTACCTCAACAGTGACACTGACAATTATAAAATCAAAGATGCCAGAAGTGCCACCCAGGAAGGACCCTAAGAGGAAAGTTTTATGAATAAGAGTTGAGAGAATACTATTTGTTTTCCCTGAAGAAATGAAGACTCTGGGTTGGGGAAAATGGGAGGAGCAGGGGGAAAGTAGAGTTACAAAGAATTAGCTTGTTTAGTTGGTTTTTTAAAAAATTTTTATTATTATTTTCTAATTGCAGTAACTTTGGATTATAACAGAATATAGCTTTCAGATGTACATCATAATATATTTTGAATTCTGTGTAGATTACATCATGTTCACCACCCAAAAACTAATTATAGTCCATTCCCTCACATGTGAGCCCAATCACCCCTTTTGCCCTCCCCTCCCTTCCCCTACGGTAACTACCAACCCAATCTCCATTGCTATGTGTTTGTTTGTCGTTGTTTTTATTTTCTATTTATGAGTGAGATCATACAGCATTTGACTTTCTCCCTCTAACTTATTTCACTCAGGATAACACCCTCAACGACCATCCATGTTGTCACAAATGGCCGGATTGGGAGAAGATATTTGCAAACCATATATCAGATAAGGGATTGATATCCAAAATATACAAAGAACTAATACAGCTCAACAACAAGAAAACCAACAACCCAATTAAAAAATGGGCAAAAGATCTGAACAGAGATTTCTGCAAAGAAGATATACAGAGGGCCAACAGGCATATGAAAATATGCTCAACATCATTAGCTATCAGGGAAATACAAATCAAAACTACAATGAGATATCACCTCACTACGGTAAGAATGGCTATAATTAACAAGACAGGAAATAAGAAATGTGGGAGAGGATGTGGAGAAAAGGGAACCCTTGGACACTGCTGGTGGGAGTGCAATCTGGTGCAGCCACTATGGAAAGCAGTGTGGAGTTTCCTCAGAAAATTAAGAATAGATCTACCATATGATCCAGCTATTCCACTGCTGGGTATTTATCTAAAAAACTTGAAAATGCAAAGGCATAAAGATACATGAACCCCTATGTTCATTGCAGCATTATACATAATAGGTTGTTTAGTTTTGCTCCGAAAGGTTGCATAAAGATCCAGTGGAAGTTTCTGGTAGGCAAATTTAGGGGCCTAAAATTAGGAAGAAAACCTAGGGTTATTCAAATATAGAAAGAGCTGCCTCTCAAATCAGAATCCACCCCAGACTATGATACTCCAGATGAAGTTGGGGACCTGGCATCTGTAGAAGAGAATCCTGTGACAGCAGGGAGTAAATCTGCTTTAAGTACAAAGGGTTAAGGTCTTGGAGTTGGTCACAAGTGAGTTTGTGAACCAGCTCCATAACTTTTGGCTATAAATTTAAGTAAGGCATCTACCTCATCTGAACCTGAGTTCTGTCATTTTAAAAATAGAGGGAACCCTTTCCTCAACATGTTTATTTTGTAATGAACAAATGAGACTTTATACATTGATGGTCTGTTGAAATGCTTGACACATAGAAGGCACTCTTCTGACTAACTTGTAAGGGTCCCTTCCAGTTTTAAGAATCCCACATTCTGAGAATGGTGCAGGAAGTATTTACTATTTTTTGCTAGTTACCTGGTTCCATGCTAATTCCTTCTCCTCATACGTGTGATGGTCCTACCTAAAGACTTCACTTATTGACTTGGAGTACCCTACGTTCAAAGCTGCAACCAGAGATCCTGAAATCAGTGTGAGGTTACTCAGGTGATGTTTAGTGTTGTCATCATGAACGATTCTACTGAATCCTCCTTAGTTAGGAGGAAGCGAAGCACCCAGCCACCCCACCTTCACCTATGATGGTGAGGAAAGAAAAAGCCACTCTTTGTGAACTCTGCATTTTCCAAAATGTTCACGACATTTTCCTCCTCTTGGTTCTTCTTGTAACTACTAGAGGTTGGGCAGTTTTGGCACCTCTCAAAAGCCGTTTAGGTAAACTTCTAGCGGGCTGTTGCTCTTCAAATGTGGCATACTTTGTAGTGTCTTTTGTCCTAAACTTTAAGTGGACCTTAACTGCCCACTTGACTTCTTATATGATTTTGAAAACTTCGTGGTGCCTAGAACTGTGTTTTGCCCTTTAGACATGGAAGTTTAGAAAATTAGAAGGACAATTTAGAGGCTTCCTATCCAACCCCTTAATTGTTCAATGGAAGAGCGGAGGTCCAAAGACATGAGGAGATCTGTTGAACATTGTATATTTGTTGTTGGATATTAGAGCTCTGTTAGTTAAGATGCTCTTAGTTACAAGAAACCCTGACTCCAGCCTGTATTAAACAATAACAGAATGCATTGTATCATATGATAGGAAGTCCAGAGGTGGGAGAGCCCACAAGCAAGGCAAAAGCAAGAGCTCTGACTCTAACCCTGCTCTCTCTCTGCTCTGCCTCCACTGCATGTCAGCTTTGAGTCGGGCTTTCATCCCTCCTGCTCTCAACATGCCCACTCACTGTAATTATGACAAAAATAATTCCTGTTCTTATCTAACCAATGAAAGAGATTCTTTCCTCCAATCAAGGAATGGAAGGAAGTTTTTTGTAATCTGATTGAGCCAAATTGGTCATGTGCTCCATCCTGTACCAATACAGTCACAGGGGAATGCCTATGGACTGACTGTCTTAAACCTGGGTCCCTGAATAAATCACTAATTAGGAGACGGGATTACTATCATTGGCTTAACTATTGGGATCTATTTTTGGAGTACAGATGGGTTCAGCTATTCCTGAGTCACAAATACGAGTGTCAGGGAGTGGTGAGGGATGGCTGCCTAAACAAATGAGGAAGGAGAGGGTGGACACTGTGTGAACAACGAACAGTATCCTCTACAAGAACCCAGTGACCCCCTATATTCTAGTCGTGTGTTGATTGACTGCATGAAGGAAGAAAGACGAAGGCCTCTGGAGCAATCTGGTACTTGAAAGAGTATCACATTCAAAATAGACACTGTGTGACCCTCGCTATGAATAATGATGCTGAGACTGTCCAAAGAGAAAATAGCTAATAAGAGAGCAACCATTCTATCCTGCTGCCAAGACAATGCTATCTGCTGCTACATCACAGGTGGACACAGCGGCACATTTTCTCTTGTGAAGTTGCCAAGGCAACATGGTCTGACCCAGACAGTGGAGTAAATTGGCAGCATAGAAAGTGTCTTTTTTTTTAAGATTATTTTTCACTGTGAAAAACAATTTAGACTAAAACAAAACTTATTGTTGTAGAATGTTTTAGATTCCCAGAGGTAGGTTAGCCAGAGAAAAGGTAATTAATTATTGTAAACCGATATTTTTTGGACATTCTTTGGTGGGTTAAAATGATCAATAAATCCTTATGGGTTAGAGCTTTCTATGATGGGTCTCGGTTGCTTTGTTTAACCTCTTCTTTGTCTAATTCTCTTTGAATTTTTGAATTTCTTATCAATAACGCGCAGGTCTGTGCAGATCTGGCTTTTTGTTCTCTTGATTTTTTTTCTCTATCAGCTTCTGCTCAACTCTCTTCCAGCTATTTGATGCAACTCATTCCAATACTTTTTTGTATTTGTTCTCTACAGTGCAATCATAGAGCTAGACAATTAGAAGGTATTTAATTACACTTGTTGGGGAATTACTCTTTCCTCGTATTTCCTTATTTTGTTTTATATTCCACCAGCAATTTTCTAAATTAATTTCTCTATTTGTTTCTCTTTGGTAGGGATTTGTCCACACTAGTAGTGTATTGAAAATGCAGTTTAGAAACAGCGTGCATCTCATTAAAGAAGCCTGGTTTACACTATCTGTTTATCAGCCTGAGATGTCATTTGATGCACCTCTTTCATCTTTTCGATTAGTGCCTGAAACTTGTATATGGCCTTAAGAGCAGCAGAAAATCCAGCGTCTCCTTCTTGAGGTTTCAAGATTTGTGCAAGAAATATGGGGCTTTCTCATTCACTCATTTATTCACAGAAAAAATTATTATGGAGTGACCATTATGTGCCAACCACTGTTCCAGGTGCTAGAGATATATCAGTGGAAGCATTCTAGTTTTAGATTGAGAGGAGTAGGAAATCTATATCTACAAGCACTGATGCCTCGACCATTTCTATATGGTTCACTGCTGGACACTCATGCTGTAACAGTAGGTTGAAACCCATCCACCATAAGGTGGCACCTTTTCATGTCCAGATTCTTAACCAGTCTTGCATTGGCAACTCACCCTGAGGTCCAGAGTTATTATACCTTAGTTCAAATTCATAACCATTTTTTTCAAAGCTTATAATTGAACCAGGAAAAATAAATCTTGAAGGAGTGGTATTTCTGTGAAATGAGTTCTGGTTAGTTTTATTCTTTTTAAAGTACTTTTCACCATGGCCTAAACTTTTTATAGTGATCACGCTTTAAATCTGTAAACAAACAAACCAACAAAGAACAATTAAAAGTAATACATCTGGAGACTTCTACTTTCCATCTAGAATGTACAAAGCTGAAAGGAATGTTGCTTCTCCCTACAACAGAAGATTCCAGAATATCGAACAAAATCTTAACTTTTCTTGAGAGCCTGGACAAGGGAGAAGCCACTGCTGTATGAAAACACAAAATCCTCCCCAGACCTTTCTCCCCTAAGGAACAAACAGTTAAGCTGTCAATGGAAGGGCAGCAAACCCACTTGCCCTCAGAGCACAGGTGAAGACTTATTTCAGCTGAGGGAAGAGAAAAAGAAAAAAACTCTCCATGACTAAGGGAGGGGCAGGAAACCGAAACTGTACTGGGCCCAGGACATTTGAGGTCTCTCTACTCTGGAGGAAGGATAAGATCACCAGGAAAGCCCAAACTCTGAGACCCTTGGACATGGGTACCGCCTAAGAATGAAACAGAAAACATCTTTCACACCCCCCTCCCACTACCATGCTAGCATCCACCAAGTAACAAGCGACTGCAGTCCTCTGCTGGGAGAAAGGCAACAGCATTGGAAAGACGACTTCTCCGACATGCAGGTGCACAGGGAAGGCCTGGAGTTGGGGGTGGGGCAAGAACATTGGCAAACCTGCCCCCTCCTTAAGAACAAGGTCATACTAGACGAATGAAACTGGTGAGGCACTAAAGGAACAACAAAGTTGAAACCAGCTGAATTTCCGACTCAAAGCCCAGCAGCAAATGAGCTATTCCTATTTGCAGGCATAAATAATATTTACCTCACTCTCTACTGCTCTATGTACTGTATTCAGCAAGCAATAAAAAGATAGAACAGCTGCCATCAAGAGACAAAGTAATCAACAAAACCAGACCCAGTGATTACCCAGATGTCAGAACTATCAGACAGGAATTCAAATCAACCATGACTAATATATTAAAGACTCTAGGAGAAAAGATGGTCAACATGCATGAACAGACAGGGAATATCAACCCAGAGAAGTGAGACTGCAGGAGGACGCAAACAGAAATGCTGGAAGTAAAAAAACATGGGAACTGAGGTGAGGAATAACTCTAACGGACCCCTCAGGAGAATCGATACAGCTCAGGCAAGAATCAGTAAACTTGAAGAAATTACCCAAACTAAAAAGGAAAGTGAAAAAAAAATCAAAAAAGAAAACAGAGCAAAGACTCCAGGAACTGTGGAATAAGATCACTTATCTAACATACGCATAGTTGGAACTCCAGAAGAGAGAGAATAATGTAGAAAAAATTTTTTGAAGAGATAACAGCCAATAATTTATTCCAAATAGTGATATATGTCATTCCACAACTCCAAGAATCTCAAAAAACCTCCAGCACAAAACTACCAAACACACATACAGGCCCTAAAAGACATCATATTCAAACTTCTGGAAATAGAAGTTAAAGAGTAAATTGTAAAGGTGGTCAGGGAAAATAAGACATATACAGAGAAACAGAGGAAAGCTTACAGCAGACTCTTCATCATAAACAATGCAGGCTAGGAACGCTAGAGTGAAATTATTGGAGTGCTAAAACAAACTGTAAACATAGAATCCTATACCCAGTGAAAATACATTTAAAAACTAAAGGAAAAATAAAGACAATTTAGACAGACAAAAACCAAGAGAATTCTTTTTAGCATAGCTGTACCACGAGAAATGTTAAAGACAGCTCTTTAGGCCAAAGGAATATGGTACCAGAGAGAAACTTTGATGTACACAAAGAATGAAGATCTCTGGAAATGGTGAAAATAAAAATAAATATAAAAGTTTTATTTTTATTTTTAATCAGTCTAGCAGGTAACTGGCTGTCTAAAGTAAAATCAATAATGCTCTATGAAGGCACATGTAAAAGGAAAATGTATGACAGCAATAGTACCAAATATGGGAGGGGGGAATTGGGAGCGTGTGCTATGAGGTTCTTACATAGCACTTGCAGTAGTGTAATATTGCTTTAGGAAAACCTGCTTTATTAGTGATGAATATTGTAAACCTTGGAAGAAAGAATAAAGATAAAACGTTTTAAAAAGATATATGAATAGTAGACCAAAAATGGAGATAAGATTAAAAGTGAAATATACTCAACCCAAAACAAGTGAGAAAAACGGAAGCAGAGAATAGATGGAATGAGTAGAAAATCAACAAAATGGTAGGTTTTCACTAAACAGATGTCAATAGTTACGTTAAACACAAATGGTCCAAGCATACCAACTAAAAGACCGAGATGATCAGATTGGTTAAACAAGTAACTCAAATATATGCCATCTATAAAAAACTTAGTTTAAATATGGGTTAACAGCAAAAGGATGAAAAAAGATTTACTGTGAAAACACTAATCAAAAGAGAGCTGGAGAGGATATATACCAGACAAAGTAGACTTTGGAAAAAGAATTATTACCTGGGAAAATGAGGGACATTGTATAATGATAAAGGGGTCAATTTATCAAGAAGACAACAATCCTAAATGTGCATGAACCTAACAATGGAATTTCAGAATACGTGAAGCAAAAACTAATAAAATAAAGAAGAAATTGACAAATCCACAATTATCATTGGAAACTTCAATACTTCCCTCTCAGTAATTGATGAAACAAGTAGATTTTAAATATCTGTAAGGACAGAGAAGATACGAACAACACTATCAACAAATTTGACCTAATTGACGTTAACAGAACATTCCTTCCGACAACAGCTGTGGCTGGGTGTTTCCTGGGACTGATTACCCACAAGGTGGCAGAATAAAGGAATTTTTGTGGAGGATGGATTGTTCTATATCTTGCTTGTGGTGGTTGCACGACAGTATACATTTGTCAAAACTCATAGGACTGTGCATTGCAAAACTCAATTTTATTCGATGTAAATTCATTAGTTTCTTCAGTTTAAGGTACTTAATCATGATTGTTTCTCGACCATCTTTGACATATATAACAGCTGTACCTAACTTTTGGCTTTTTATCCTCTTGTTTTTTAATTTATGTAGATCAAAAAACTTATTAGATGTCAAAACTTTTAATTATTAAAAATTCTTGTCGCGGAGGTTGGAGGAGACCACACAGATGTGACAACTACGTGCAGTGTATGATCTTGCATGGGATCCTGCAACAAAAAAGGACGCTTTTGGAGAAAATGGGTGAAATCGACAAAATAGAAAAATATGAAACATGATTTTTAATTTAAATATATTTCTTAAACTAACAGATATATGTAATTTGAATGAGAAAAAATTAAAATTAAAAAAAAAGTGTTTGTGTTGGAGCAGCTGAAGGAAGTCCCAGCAATGCCCACCAGGGGCCGCCTCCCCAGCTGGCTTGTTTTCTGAAGCAAAGGACAGAAGAGAGGAGAGACTGTTGCTCATGAGTGTTTACAGCTGCCCTGTCTCCTGGCTCTCGGTTCTGGGATAGGTGATATTTACTATTCAATCAGAGGGAAAGCTCAGAACTACTCCAGGCAATGAGGAAGGTGAGAGACCCAAACCTCATCTGAACCTTGTCACAGACATCTTAATGTGCGTCAAGGGCAAGGAATCCGAAATTAAGAAATCCACAATTTGTAACAGTCCACGTTTAAGTTTTGCTTATGACACCTCCTTAGTGTTGAATGAAACATTTTCTCATTGACATAACCATCCTTCACTTCCTGGGCAGGTCCAGGGTTACTCATGAATTTCAGGGATTAACGCCCACAGTCGTTGTGCAATCCTCGTGTTCACAATCTGGCATTTACCTCTTCCTTCGCATACAGCGTTTGAGCCTTTTCTTTATGGAGATTGTTCCACAGAACTTTCTCAAATCTATTTGTCTATGTGTCCTTGGTGCCCCTCAATCTTCTGCTGGAATTTCTATAAAGTTTGGAGTAGTTCATATATATATATATATATATATATATATATATATATATATTTATTTATTTATTTATTTATTTATTTTTAAGGGAAACAAGCTTCCTCGAGTATTTGTTTAGTGTGTTGATGCATCCATGGCAAAAAGAATTGGCTGGCATCCCATGACCTCCCAGTGAACACAATGGAAAGTGGGTGAATCACCGAATTGAAAGACTTTAATCTAGAATCCTTCCTTTGGAAACAAAAACATGCAAAACAAGCTGATAGAGTTCTTCCACGATTCTGATAAACCGTTTGTCTATACTGTTTGTCTAAGGAAATAACTACAAGATCAGGGAAACTCCGTGGTAGTTGAAGAAATTTTTTGTTATGTCATAGGTTTAGACTACACTGTTCCTCATCCATGGTTCCTCCAGATTAGTGACTGTTCTAAGGACATATACATGTAGCAGGTCAGAATTTTCAAGCCATATGCTTTGATTTGTACTGGAAACACAGCTTTTTTTCTTTGGAACTAAACATGGTTTCTTCCTTAAGGCCCTACGCCATCAGTAATGGGACTCAATGTTGCAGTTCAGAGTAAACTTTGACACGTCAGACTTTCTTAGATAATTTAGGGGAAGTGTCCCTTTCCATTTTTTCTTCAATCTTCTTTCCTCTGACATGGCCTCTACGTTTCTGGGGGTCTGCAGAGCCTCCTGACACTGGCACGATGAGGGAACTGACCTGTCCCCAGGCACCCCTGTTCCTCTCTCCTTCAGCGTCACATCTACAAGCCTCTTGGCTGCACCGGACACATTTTGCTGCTCTCAGAGCTCCAGCAGTTGGTGAAGGGGCTCAGAGTCCACCCTGGCCCATTGGCCCAAGAGCCCCACACAGCATCTGGGTTCCACTCCTGTAATCATGATGGTGTAGAGAACTCCGAGAGTGCTGCCTGCCCCCCGGGGCAGATGGAAAGCAGAGCAGCTGCCCCCACTGGTCTACAATCCTCAAATTTCTCTGAGTGCATTATCACTCCTCTATCCATCACTTTGCAGCTGAAGGGGGACAGGGATCAGGGCCACTTTTCAAAGCCCCTCGCCAGTTTCTCCCTTGAATTCCTTGGAATGCTCTCTTCTCAACTTGGAGGCGTTTTAATATCTCCTTAGTGCCTGTGCTTACTTATTTATTGTGTGTGTGTGTGATGAGTAAGACAATGGAGTGGAGAAAAATGACTACAAAGATAGTCTTAGAAATCTATAGTTTATTCTAGGACCTTAGATTTAAAAAAAAAAAAAAGATCTTTTCTAGAACAATTTTAGGTTCACAGAAAAGTTAAGCAAAAGGTACAGAGATTACCCACGTATCCATACAAATAACGCCTCCCCCATTATCAACATCCCCCACCAGAGGGTACATTTGTTACAATTGATGAACACACCTTGCCTGTAAGTATTCAGCTAAATTGAGCCAAAGTCCATATTTTACATTAGGGTTCACTCCTGGTGTTGTACTTTCTATGGGTTTGGTCAAACATATAATGACATGTATCCAGCATTATCCTGTGGCAGAGAATTTTCACTGCCCTGAAAGTCCTCTGCTTCACCTCTTCATCGTTCCCTTCCCTCTAACCCTTGGCGACCACTGATCTTCTTACTGTCTCCATCATGTTGCATCCTCCAGAATGCCACATGGTTGGAATCCTGCCATATGTAGCTTTTTAAAACTGGCTTCTTTTACTTAGTAGTAGGCACTATTCTAGAAGATCCACCCATATTTCATTGACGCATTGCTTGTAAGATACATTACTATTTTATGAGCCACTAAAAAAAAATGCTGCTAATTAAATACGAACTAACCTTTCTTGCATTTTGAATTTTTATTTTATACCTATCACAAATGGCACTTATTTTAATGTATTTTTCAAAATCACAGATCACAATTGTTCACACATAAAAAGGAAAATACAAGTGAAATAGATTATTTAATGTATTTCTAAAATTCATTTACATTTAGAGATTATTTTCAATAAGTTCTGAGAGTGCCCCACTTCAGGATTCCAGTTCCAAGATTTTCTTCCAAGCCACTGACACCCATTCTCCAGTTTTGATACTGGAGCTTCCAGAATCTTACTGTAAGGTGTCCCACAGAACATTTTCCAACAATCAGGATTCATGTTGCATCCTAAAACAGCCCTTAAGTGGCTTGTGGCCTGAAATGTGGAGAGGGTGCTGGTATCCTGTCACACCGCCTGGAACAGGAGCAGTCTTAGTCCTTGAGGATCAATGACAACTTCATCAGGACCACTGCATGGGCATCAGCTAGTGTAAGCCCCATTCATTGCAAGAACATCTTGATTTTGAGATGTTGAAACATGAAAAAAAAAATGTGGTCTTAGAACTGATGATGTGTAGGTAAACCATTTAATCCTCACTACCTTCTGAGGCAACTGCTGGTGGGATCTCCATTTTACAGATAAGGAAGCTGTCTTAGTCAGTTCGGGATGCTAGAACAAATTATCATAGACCACGTAGCTTATAAACAACAGAAACCTATCACTTACAGCTCTGGAGGCTGGCAGTCCGAGATCAGGGAGCAGCATGGTCAGCTTATCATGAGGGCTTTCTTCTGAGTTGCAGACTGCCCACTTCTCCTTGTTTCCTCACCTCGTGGAAAGAGCTAGAGAGCTGTCTGGAGTCTTTTATACAACAGCACTAATTTTGTTATGAGGCTTCACCCTCATGACCTAATTACCTCCGAAAGGTCCTACCTCCCATTACCGTCACATTGGGGGTAAGCATTCCAACATAGGAATTTTTCAGGGACACGAACATTCAGCCTATTAAAAAACCCTGAGACACAGAAAGTTCCACACACTTTCCCAAGGCCACAAAGAATTAGGTTTCTGAACCAAGCAGTTTGACACTGGAGTCCCTCACCGCAAGGTTCCATCCCTCACTTCCTCATGTCTGTGTTCGAAGGCCGTCTCCCCAGAGAGGCCTTTCCTGACCACCTGAGCTAAAGTGGCCCCCCTCATTGCCTGAGGTCCTCTCGCTCTTCTTTCTCCATGGCACACACCATGCCCGGGCATTTTGGTAGGTCACCACCAGTTTATTTGTTGACTGTGGACATTCCTCTCTAGACTATAAACTCCATGAGGGCAGGAAAGCTCTTATTGTATCCCAGGTATCTATAACAGTGCCTGAAACATAGTAGACATTTAATAATTGTTTGTTGAAAAAGCAGATTCAGGGATCTCAACCACACATATTCCTTTTCCACAAGATCCAATGGATTTTTTAAAATGCTAGACTATATATCACTGGAAACAGCAATGTGTGTAGTATCCAGTGGTGTCCCCTCTGATCACTGCCTTCGAGAGAGAGTGTAAGGTAGTGGTTAAGACCAGAGGTGACAACGACAGTCTGCCTGACTTGAATCCTGGCTCTCATATTTACCAGCTATGTGATCCTGAACAAGTTACTTAAAGTCTCTGTACCTCGATTTCATAGTCTTTAAATTGTCAGTAATAATAGCATTTGCTTCATAGGGTTGTGTAAGGATTGAGTTAACACATTAAAAATGCTTAGAACAATGTCTAGCACATTTTAAATATGATGTAAATGTTACCTGTTATTGTTATCACCACTTACTTGGCCACTCTGTGCTCTTACAAGAGAAAACTAGACTAGGTTTTTAAAGTTCATTTAATGTTTTAATGTTGATACTTAGTTATTTATTAAAGTATGCATTTTGTAAGTACCCTGCCACCTAGAGTCAGAGCACTCCATCTTACGTCTCCACATATCTTAGAGGAAGGATGGGCTGATAATAGCGCCCAGAGCGCATATAGACTCAGATGAAATCACACAGGGATTTACTGTCATTTGTTGTAATCATTATGGTAATGGTCCAGTTTGCAAAACAAAAATAAAAACAATAACAAAACCGGTCTAGGAATCAGACTATTCAAAGCACACTCAATCATCATATTGAATTTGAGGATTTCTTGCATATGACACCAGAAGCATAGGCAATAAAAGAAAAAAATAGATAGATTGGAATTCATCAAAATGAAAAACTTTTGTGCATCAAAGGATGCTATCAACAGAGTGAAAGGGCAACCTACAGAATGGGAGAAAATATTTGCAAATCATATATAGCTGATAAGGGATTAATATCCAGAATATATAAAGAACTCCTACAATTTAACAACAAAAAAAAACAAACAACTCAATTCAAAAATGAGCAAAAGACTTGAATAGACATTTCTCCAAAGAAGATATGCAAATGGCCAATAGACACATGAAAAGACACTCAATGTCGTTAATCATTAGGGAAATGCAAATTAAAATCACAAATTAAAATCACAATGAGATCTCACCTCATACCCATTACGATGGCTACTATAAAAACAAAACAAACATGGAAAATAATAAGGGTTGGAAAGGATGTGGAGAAATTGGATTGGAACCCTCATGCATTGCTGATAAGAATCATGACGTGATCCAGCAATCCACTTCTAAATATATACCCAAAAGAAGTGAAAACAAGGACTTAAGCAGATATTTGTACCAATGTTCACAGCAGCATTATTCACAATAGCTAGAAGGTGGAAACAACCTGTAGAGAAAAACTCCTCTACTCTCAATACTTCTGACAACAGACATGTGGCAGATTTTCCCACATCAAGTAATTCTCCAGTTCTCGGCAGAGAGTGACTGGGTGTCCTGAAAGTTTGACTCAATCATAGTCTAGGTTGTCACCTGCATGTCTGACTAACTGACTATAAATCAGGGTTCCCATAACTCCCTCCTCGGGTCCAATAATTTGCTAGAATGGCTCACAGAGCTTAGGGAAACATTTATGTTTGTTTACTGACTTACTATAAAAAGATACAAACCAGGAACAGTGGCTGGAAGAAATCCTCGGGCAAGTATAGGGGAGGAGCATGGAGCTTCCATGCCCTTTCTGGGATGGCCACCCTCCTGCACCTTGTTGTGGTTACTAACCTAGGAGCTCATCAAATCTCATTGTTCAAGAGTTTTTATAGAGTATTAATCCTCCCCCCTTTACCAGTGGTCAGTGAGTGGGGCTGGAAATTCCAACCCTCTTATCACTTGGTTCTGGTGACCAGCCCCATCTGGAGTGTGTCTAGAGGCCCCACCCTAAGTCATCTCATTAGCATAAACTTAGGTGTACTCAAAAGGGGTCCCTTATGAATAACAAAAGACACTTCTATCACTCAGGAAATTCCAAGTGCTTTAGGAGCTGTGTGCCAGGAACCAGGGGAAAAGATCAAATATATTTCTTATTATACCACAAATCCAAATGTCAATTAATCAATGAACGGATAAATAAAATGTAGTATACACATACAACGGAATATCATTCAGCTTTATAAAGAAATGACATTCTGATATATGCTACAATATGGATGAACCTTAAAAACTTTGTTAAGTTAAATGAACCAGGCACAAAAGGACAAATACGATGTTTCCACTTATATGAGGTACCTAGAATTTGACTAAATTCAGAGTCAGAAAGTAGAACAGTGGTTATCAGGGACTAAGGATGGGGATGGGGAGGGAGGAAAGGAGAATTGTGGTCTAATGAGTATAAAGTTTCAGTTCAGGATGGTGAAAAATTCCCAGAAATGGATGGTGGTGATTGTGCACAATAATGTTAATGTACTTAATGCCGCTGAATTGTCCACTTAAAAATGGTAAAAATGGTAAATTTTGTGTTACATATATTTTACCCCAATAAAAATTAAAGAACACACACATACATGTTACCAAAGCAGGTTCGTTTTTACCCATCACCCACAAGCCAGACAGGGAGACGACAACATTGCAGTGGAGAGAGAGGTTTACTCATAAGGCAGCCAAGTGAGGAAGCAGGAGAATGAGTCTCAAATCTGTCTCCTCAAAAATGGGGGCTCAGAGGTATTTACAGGGTGAGGGCAAGGTGGTCTGAAGTGTGGAGACAGACGATTGGAGGTGAGGAGAGGTGAGGAATTGATCCACAGAAGCATAGTCAGACTTCATGCCTTTTCAAAGGACACATGTTCACAAAATGGTGGTACTAACATGATCTGAGGGTGGAGTTTTTAGCTTCTTGAGATGAAAAGGTCACTTATCAGGCATCTGTGCAGGCCCAGGTGATGGGTTGATGGTCTCAGCCAGACTCAACTGGACAAGGGGGTCCTAATTCCTGAAAAACAGCTCACACATCCATTACCATGGTGGCCCAGGTGCGAGGGAGATGTTATCTATAGAGACCTGGTGGGAGTCAGGTAGCACATTGCCTAAGCAGCACAGCTAACAGTGAGTGGGTGAACAACTAAAAGCTATAATCAGTAATCACAAAAAGAAAAAACACGTTAGTTACTAGCTATCTCATCATCAATGGCTAACTGTTTACCAGTTTCATACACACACACAGACACACACACACACACACACACACACACAAATTTGCTCATATCCAGTTCTCCCTAGCAGCTGATCATCTCGAATCTAGGGATCTGTCATTCTTTTCTGAGTGGCCCATTGTGTCCAGTCTCCTGATGAGAACAGGTGGATGGATGGTCAAAGAAGCTTCATCTTGTGATCAGACCCAACCTGTCTTGCCCAGCCAAGTTATTCATTTTAGAAGTACGGTGCCATCTGTTATGGGCTGAACTGTGTCCAACCAAAATGCATCTGTTGAAGTCCTAAATTCCGGTATCTCAATGTGACTCTATTTGAAGATAGGGTCTTTAAGGAAATAATTAAGTTGAAATGAGCTCATTAGGGTGGGTCCTAATCCCATATGACTCGTGTCCCTGTAAGAGGAGATTGAGACTCATACAACAGTGCCCCCCTATCCAAGGGGGGATACGTTCTAAGACCCCTTGGACAGCACCAAACTCTAGGTACTATGTTTTTTCCTATACATACATACCTACGATAAAGTTTAACTTATAAACTAGGCACAGTAAGAGATTAACAACAATAGCTAATAATAAAATGGAACAATTATAACAATGCTGTAATAAAAGTTACCACAGGTCTTAGGAACCTCAGCACACGATTTCTTTTCTTTCCTTGTTAAGTTTAGAACTTTCACATTTACACTTATCAAATGCTCTCAAATAAATACTTATTGATGAAATTTTAAGAAAAAATGACTAATCCCTGTTTTTGAACTTTAGTGACAGTATTTTTTTGTGCCACTGGATGGTGCTGTAAAACCACTCACACACACACACACAAGATGGATTTTGATGTTTTCCAGGCTTCCTAGCAGAAGTATTTCTCATTGTTTTGGGTTTTCCAACATCTCAATCTGGACATCCTACAGCCTTTTCTTTCTGAGAAAAGCTGGAAACACGTCTGATTCATTATTTTTTTAAGACAATTTTTTTAGAGCAGTTTTCGGTTCATAGAAAAATTAAGAGGAAAATACAGATTTCCCATAGATTCCTGCCCCCACCACACATGCATAACCCCCCATTATCAACATCGCCCACCAGAGTAGTGCACCTGTTACAACAGATGAACCTACACTGACACATCATTATCACCCAAAGTCCACAGTTTACATCAGGGTTCATTCTTGGTGACGCACATTCTGTGGGTTTAGTCAAATGTATAATGACACGTATCCACCATTACAGTATCACACGGAGCATTTTCACTGCCCCATAAATCCCCTGTGCTCTGCGAGTCCATCCTCCCTCTGACTTGTTCTTGAAAACAGTGATTGTTTCAGCAACAGGTCTACCAAAATTGGATCCACACTGAGATTTCTACAGCTCTGACACTCAGTTGATAGATACGTCTGTGGAGTGTTTTGTTGGTTTTGTCAGAGGTTGGCAGTGTAGATTAATTAAGAGAAAGAAAAGAAACCAGGAATTCTGAGATTTGAGTCCCAGACCCAAAATCCTGGCGTGACTTTCCTCAAAGTGAAAATGTTTACCTTGATCAGTGATTTTCAAATTGTGTTCTTGTTCCTCAGTGACCTAAGCATTTTTCAGAGATGCCTCCAGATGCCAAGGGGTGTGTGTGTGTGTGTGTGTGTGTGTGTGTGCGCTTGCATGTGTGTATGCGTGCGTGTGTGTGTGTGCACATGTTTGGTGGTTAGAGGATGTGCACAAGGGGGATGAGAGCATGACTGTGTCTCCCAACCCTTTCAACCACAATAGCTCCATGTTGGGAAAGGGGTAGGAAATATAAGTTTCTGGTTTTTTCTAAGAATGTTACTCTCCATTGGAAGGAAATTTGAACAAACTACTAGGCTCGATTATCTCCATGGCCCTCCCAGTCCTAACATTCTGTGGTTCTAAGCTCTTCACTCTTCTTGGCTGAATACTTCACCTTGGTCTACCTGTATGCAGACTAAGAGGACGTGGAGCTCTGGGTTAGTCTCAAAGCAGGCCTGTGCAGGGCTGTGCAGGGCTGCGCTCACCCTCAGTGCCCTCCTCTCGGTGCTGCCTCCTCACTGTCACCGTGAGCTCTGGCTGCCTGGCTCAAACAAGCCACCACTCAGGAAGAGGTACTTGGAGAAGGATTGGAGAGACACGGGGTTTTATGGTAATACAATTAATTGAAGATGAAAAGATACCCACATCTTGTAGTGAGCTTGAGGTAGCACAGAGGCAGAAACTGAATGCCAAGGCCCTCAAGAGGAAAGCATCGACCCAGGGCACACGGCACACAGAGGCAGGAACAAGTGAGCACAGAGAAGAGTGTCACAGAGATGGGCAGCTGAGATGGTGTAAACCGGTTCAACGAGCATGTTTTGAGCTTCCACTATGTGCTGGGTCCCAAGGATACAGAGAGGAGTGTAAGGAGATGTCAGGAGGTTGGAGGCAGACAAATAAATGGCGAGTTATCAGGCCATATTTAGGTGCTTTGAGAGTGGACGGAACAGGGTGCTAGGGCAATTCAGACAAAAGGGCCAAACCCAGCCGGAGGCTTTGGGAGACGCCCTAGCGGAGCTGATGCCCAGGCTGAGTCTCCACTGTCCCGGAGACCACTGCTGCAATCGTTCTTGGTTCAAAGGTTTTTATCAGTTTTTAATGGAAGTTTTAAAATCAGACTTCTTCTGTATATCTTTAGTGGTTGCTTTCATACAATTATTAACAAAGTATTAACAGCTACTGTTCACTAAGTTCTAAGCATAGCGCTGAGCACTTCACCCTTAATTCCACATTTAATCCTCACAACAACCCCATGAGATAGGCAGGTATTAAGACCCTTATGTTGAAATCTTTTATAAAACTTCAGGCCCATACAAAAGGTTTTCTTTTAAAAGTACGATTAGCTCCGTTGTACCCATCATGCAGGGCAAACAGTTATCAACACGTGGCCAATGATGTTTCATCTATAGCCCACATATTTTCTGACTTCAGGAATGTGTTGAAGCAAATTTCAGACGTCATGTCCTTTCTGTACATAGCTGAGCATGTTGATCTAAAAGATAAGGATACTTCAAAAAACGTAACCACAAGTCTGCTTCCAGCTAAGATGGAGTAACAGGGACTGGATTTACTCTCCTGCCTGAAATAACTGAAAAAGAAAAAAGACAAGATATGTGAAATGACGTTTTTTAAGACACTGGACATCAGGCAATGAAGGACAGGGATACCTGAGAGCTGAGAAATGGGTGAGTTGCGTCATCCTCCCCTCGCCCCAGCTGAGTGGCTGAGAGAGTCCAGATGGACTCCCTGAGCAGGCTTTTTGTCGAAGTGATAATTTGATTATAAAATTCAAACTGAAATGCAAATGATTTAGAACAGCCGAAACGACTTGGAAAAGAAGAGTAGAGTTGGAGGAGTAGCGCTATCTGATTTCAAGACATTGTAAGTTACAGTTGTGAAAACATATCATATTGGCCATCAAGACAGGCAAATAGACCATTGGATCAGAACAGAGACTCCAGAAATAGACCACATGTATATGACAACTGATTTTTGATGAAGATACAAAGGAAATCAGGGGAGGCAGGATAATCTTTTCAAGAAACAGTAAGAAAACAACTGAATATCCATACACACAAAAAAGTGAAGTTTGATATACACTTCATAGAATATACAAAAAATAACTCAAAATGGATCATAGATCTAAACATAAGCCTAAAACTACACAACCTCTAAACCTTTAAAATATAGGAAACTTTTGGGACCTTGAGTTAGGCAAAGTTTTCTTAAATACACTATCAAAAGCACAATCCACAAAATAAAAAACTGATGGAGCTGGCCCGGTGGTCCAGTGATTAAGTTTGTGTTCTCTGCTTTGGTGGCCCAGGGTTCACAGGTTCAGATCCCGGGTGAAGACCTAGTACTGTTCGTCAGTACTGTTCCTAGTACACTATGGCAGCATTCCACATAAAATAGAGGGAGATTGGCACAGATGCTGGCTCAGGGCCAATCTTCCTCACCAAAAAAGAATAATAAAAAAAATACAAAATTTATAATTTGAACTTTACAAACTTTAAAACATGCTTTTTGAAAAACTCTGTTAAGAAAGTGGAAAGACAAGATACAGGCTAACAGAAGATGTTTGCAAATCCTATATCTAATAAAGGACTTGATCATATATATATATATATATATATATATATATATTCAGGATACTTCACCAAAAAAGATATATGTACTTGGAAAATAAGAACTTGAAGAGATGCTCAACATCATAAACCATTAGGGAAATGCAAACTAAAACCACAGGGTGATACCACTACATACCTATTACAGTGGCTAAAAATAGAAAAGATGGACAATACTAAGTGTTGACAAGGATATAGAGCTTTAACAAGTATGGAACCTGGAGGCAGTTCTCTAAACACATTTCTAGTTGCCTTGCTTTGTCAAAACCACCAGAATATTTTGGTTAAACACCCACATGCCTAATGAGGGAACCAAAGTCTGGAGTAAATATAATAAAATGAGACCTGAGACTGTGGTCATCTGCCTTCCAAGTCAGGAACTTTATACAATTAGGGACTCCAAGAGATTTGAGAGTCTTGAGAGTTTTCATGCACAGTGAGGTCCAGTGGACTCCAAACATGGACCAGGATTTAGGGCGTTACTAACTGAACCACACCTGAGGCCTCCTCATGAAAGAAGGCAGAGAGGAAGGCCTCTAAGCTGGGGTACCCATCAGCAGGACACATATTCCTCCCTGGACCGTCAGTGCCGCAGTTCAAATACCCATCATGAATGGAAGTTTAATATTGCAACTCAACTATCTGCTAAGAATAGGAGTGAAATTAAAGGGGGGTGGTTGTTACAATGTGACGAAATACTGGCTGTTGCCCATCTGATGCGGATGATCTAGAAGCGCGAGGAAAAACTCAAGCAGTATTTGCGAACAAGCAGGAGAATAAATCAAGTTTTACAAAAAATAGCATTAACTTAAGCTCATGTTTCTGATCAATATCTTAACATTCTGAATGAACAAGGCGGTAAATAATGAGGATTTAACTTAAGCAGTTGCATTTTTAGCCAGAGAAGCACACATTCAGCATTCAAACATAGCACTGAGAATCGGGAATTTTCAATTGTTCTGGACACAGCTCCTCATGCCCCACTGCACTTCCCCTTCCTCCTTGGTCAAAACTGTGGGCTTGTCTCGGATAGTCCCTTCAGCCATCTGGTACCTTAAGCATTTGCAAAAGAGAAACAAATACTATTGTCCTTAAAGAGCGTAATAGGGACCTCATATATATCCGTTAAGTGAACTAACGGATTGCTGTCTCCAACGTGTAAGTGCTATCACAGGTCACATCAGTGACCATAATCTTCCAGGGACTCTAAACCCTAAGAGGATGTAAACTATTTCCTGACTCCAACTGTAAAAACTAACTTCCTCATTCAGTAGAAATGACACCATTTGCCACGAGTCAATACCATAAAGCGTGCATTTCCTAATTCTCATAGATTTTTCAAAATCTCTCGGTGCTTTTTCTTTTTGTTAAAGTTGGAAAGAATCTCAGCCGCCTTGCAGCTGTTACTGCTCTCTCATGTAGCAGCTAAGTGAATTCCCAAAAGACTGAATGACTTGCTTACATTTACATAGCAGAGACCCTGGGCCCACTGATCTCTCTTCCATTCAAGAGCAAGCATTCATAGAATTGCCCATCCTCAATTAAATCCCAGGATAAATGAAAGTATCTAATGTTCCACTAAACCTGCGCTTGGTACCAGGTGGTAGATGTGAATCTGCTGTAAAAATTGACTGAAGGGGTGGTAGGAGCCATGTTGATAAAGGAGTATGGCTGCCCAGACTAGTCTAATCCCCCATCAATTGAATTATCGTGAAGGGAGGGTGTATCAAAGAGAGAGGATGTGGGAGGTTTGACTAGTCCTGGAGGTAGGGCATTAATGCCGAAACACAGGATGGCGTCCAAAGAAATCAAACGTCCCCCAGGCGGTGAAATCACCCCCAGTTGAAAACCAATGCAGTAGAACACTAGACCCAATCTTTCTCATATCTCACACACATAGAAAAAGAAAACATGTGTATAGGACAAAAAGTAAACCAGAGAGGATCTGGGAATAGCTAGTTAGAGCTCGGTGAAAAAATTCATCACACTTCATATATCTATATACTTATAGGAATAATAAAGTACAAAATATTTAGGAAAATATTAAACATGTATATTTATGTGAAAATGCTAAATAAAATCATTTCAGAATTTTAAATGGGAAATTTGAACTGACCTTCACTGACATCTTTTTATCAACAGGTATTATGCTCGAAATGGCTACATGCAACACTGATCAAGACAGTCAACGATGAGGGCTTCAATTCTTAGTGCTCTCTATCAGTAAGAAACTTCATTTGCACAAGATGATAAAACAGTTAAAACCATTGTTCATAATCATTTGAAGATTGTAAATTTTGAAATTAAAGAACCTAATAGCTTATCCTTTTCTTATCCTGACAAATCAGTGTTTAAATTTCTTATGATTAAGCAAAAGTATTTCGAATTTGAACTTTTACGTATCTTGTGTTTCAAAATAATAATGAAGGTCTAATTTCTGCACTGCATGCACATTGTGAAAGCAGTCGTCCTGTGGCTGCACGGAAACCACTGAAGGGGCTTCTCGTGTGTCTGCTGCAGATGGACAGGAGAACCTAACAGACGTCAAGACAGAGATTCTGGGCTACTACTTGTTGCTCGGCTGACCAGAAAGCCCCACCATGTTTTCAACGCCCGGCCATCCCCCGCTGACTGCATCTCAGACTGAGTTCCAAGCTCTGAGCACCTGGAAGCAAACTCCCTGCTGGTCCTCACGCTTTCTCTAGGATGGTTAGTGGTGTGCTCTGAGGCCAGCTGCTTCGATGCCCAGCTGGTGGACCACCTGCTTGGCTGCACCCAGGGCATCACGGTGGAGCAATACATGGTAAGTGTGGCTCGCTGTCCTCTCTGGGGACTATGAGGGTGGTCCTTGGCCTCCTGCACTTCTTGGACCACTCTCCAAGGAAGCTGTGATGAGACTTCTGTTGATTAGAGGCACCTGGCTCCAAACTTGAGCTACTCCAAGTCCCGTGGGGCACTCTGAGTGCTGAGAGACTCAGAAATTCAAAGCACACCTGGAATCCATTTGGGCACACCACTGTGAGACAGCCCAAGGTCGGGAAGCTCTGCCTTAGAGAATTCTGCCTGGTCCTAGGTGAGTACCCCATGGCCCAGAGTGGGGTATGACGCACCCCAGGTCACATGCTAAGTTCATGACAGAGCTGAGACTGGAACCTAACTCTTTTGGCTCCTGGCACCACAACCATGTAGATCCTTTATTTCTTGTCTTTATTTTTCCCTCCTTGCTTCCTTCCTCCCATTGACTCATTCACCACAAATCCCTCACATGCCTAGCTGACTAGCCAAAGACATTGGCTTATGCAGCACCTCCCACAGGGAGGGCAGTGTTTCTTGGACTTTGGCATGCATGAGTACAGAACTTTAAAAATAGGCGTATTTTGCTGCTGTGTCTTTGGGAAGAAAGTTGACGCAGGAAGAGAGAAGAGTGAAAGTTTACAGTAGGACGCATGAGGCAGTGTTTCCCTTATACTCCATCTTATTTCTTGGGCTGAGTCTTATGCTGAACACTTGATCTTGGTGACCCGTAAGGAGACCCAAAGGCTACAAATACATGCAAGTTCAAAATAACAGGTTATTTTATCCGATACAGAATGGAAATAATTTCAGATGTTTGAAGGGGTATGCAGCGGTTTCCAAATTCCTGTGTGCATGAGAATCTCCTCGGAAGCCCGTTTAACTTATCTGGGCAAGCAATTCTAAATCAGCTGATTTGGCCGGGAGCCCAAGGGTCTGCATTTTAACAAGCACTCTGGGATTATCTGACTGAGAAATGCTGAAACGCGAGTGAGAGCTCAGAGCTCGATTATGCTATATAATGGGGATACTGCAAAAGGTGAGAGGAAAATGAATTTTTTTAATTTAAAGAATTACGATTTTTCCAGGGTAACTCCTATTCAGAATATTCATGTTGTAAATTATTTCCTAGAGACAAAAAAAACCCTTTCCTTCCCTCTCTGCTCTCCTCTTCTACTTTTATCTGTTTTGAAGCTGGGATGTTTGGTGTTAGTCCTTCAATGAGTGCAAGCCATTTCTCTAAAACCCCTAGTCAAGCCCTGGCTTCCCAGGTCTTCTTTGACCCTTTGCTCTGCACCCCAAAGTCCAAAGACCTGCTAAAGCTCTATTTGTTTGGGGCAACCTGATTAGATACACATGTGCCAGACAACCCACACCCTCCCCTCCCGCCACTGCACCCCCCGCCCGCTCTCTGTCCGCAGAAAAGATGAGGCGGCCAGTGGAAGAACAGGCTAGAGACAGTGTGCAAGTGACAGCCTTTCTGAATGCAGGCTGGGAAAGGCCCAGATGCCCTCAGCAGCCACGGTGGAGGCCTGGCTCAGGAAACCACATGACAGAGGCCATAATGTAGGCCCAGAAACAGGCTCACGAACACATTTTTACCCCGAGTTAATTTTTTTCTTCTCAAAGTCCTTTGAAACAAATCTTACATGTGTACGTGTGTCATATTATATGGTTATCTTTGTGTTATGTGTGTGAGTGTATGATTGCTACCACTTTACTAAAGAGAAGATTGAGAGCCCCTGACATCCACATCGAAGACTGTGATGTATTTCTCACTTGAGCCTCATAAAAGATTTGGGAGGAAGGTAGAGTTGATACTATTTTTCTCATTTTGAGGAAATGGAGATTTAGGGAGTAAACATGTTGTGTGACTTTGAACAAATTATTCTATTCTTCTGAGCTTCAGTTCTTGTTTTTAACCTCTAAAATAGGAGGATTGGCAGAGCCATCTCCTGGTAACAATACATCATAATTAACTAGGCCCCAACCACACAGCTAGAAAAGGACTTTCACCCAGATCTTCTTTTTCCAAATTCAGTGTATGGTCTTCTAAATAACATGGCTTATCAAGCAGGATGACACTCAGAGAAGTTAATTAGAGTCGCACAAGTCTTGCTCAATCTAGGGTCATAAGACCAAGAGATGCTCCCTGCCCTGCTGTGCACCTGAGAGCCAGGAGAGGCTGTGTGGACCAACCTCCTCCATGTGGTCATCATCAGGGCTGCCCTGTGGAGGTCATCTGGCCCTGGATATTCCCATGAACCCACATGCGCAGAGCTGAGAGCCAGGCTGTTGTGAGAGGACCAGAATAGCAGCATCAACCTCCCTACAGGGTGGTCCTCTCGGCCACAGCAGGTAGACATCAGACATCAGTCTCGCATGGCACGGCAGAAGAAGTCAAGCCTGTGAGTTAGAAGATCACATCCTAGCTCCAGATAGCTGTGTGTCTTTGCAATAGTCAATTGACCCCTGTGAACCCTAGTTTCCACATCTTTAAAACAAATACAATTGGTAAAAAAAATCTGTAAGACAAGCATTCTCAAACTTTTAACAGGCATTAAAGATCACTTGGGGAGCTTGTTAAAATGCATACTTGTAGGGGTCCTGGTCCCAATGATGCTGATTCAGGAGGTTGCAATAGGGCACAGGCATCTGCATTTTTCACAAGCTCCTGAGTGACTCTGCTAGAGCTGGTCTGTAGACAACACTTTCAGGGCTGGGGGTCGCTCCACTCACACTGTGTGGATTGTCCATCTCCCTCTGTAGTTAACCCATCACCAAGTGCTGGTGATTATTCAAGCAAAATACTTGCCTGATCCACTGCTTCCTTTTAATCCCACAGCAACGCTGATTTTGTCAGAATCGTGGCGATGGCTTCCGGTTTGAATTCCTGCCTCCACGATGCCGCCCTTCCTGCTCTCCTATTAAAGTCTACTTACATCCTAAAATCTCATCAGAACCATGCAGCGACTGCTAGTTGTCTGTGTGATGAAATCCAGACTCCTTAATCTATCAATTGTCCCCAAATCCTTATCTTCCACATGTCCTCCACGAGAACGATCTGCACAGAGAGGACTTGATTGCTGGAGGACTCCTGAATGAGTGTGGTTTGTCCTCGCCACCAGACCCCTTACTCATACCTCATCTTCTTCCTGACATTCTGCCCTGACCATTCTGTACCCACTGTCCAACTCCTATTCATTTTTTGAAGCCCAGCCTTAAAGTTTACCTCCTAGGTGATGTCTTCTCCCACCATCCTTCTTGCCTTGAGCTCTTCTTTATTCCTATACCTCCAGCCCAGCACCGGGAGACAAACATTCACCTTTTCTGCCTGCATTGTGGCTTATCTGAGCAGCCTCCCTCCCCTTGAGCACAGGGGTGTGTTTGGTGCTTGTGCACGTCAGTGTCCTCCACAGGGCTTCGCTAGGAGTAGGTATTTGGTACAGACTTCTGCAGAGTCTTTCCTCACGGAAGCCTTTACTGGATAAATAACAAAACTAGCGTATGCTTGAATGAGCTAATTAACTTCTGACATTTTTCTCTGTTTGCAAAATAGAAGAACCAAAACAGGATACTCCTCATCCCAGGATGTTACAAGAAATGATTTTTTAAAATGAATAATTGTTGACTAAGAAACGAAATGCGCAGGTGCCCCTTACTGCTTAGATTAAGAACGCTTCCTTTAAGTAATAACACGAGCTTTTTTCCCCTCCGTGAAGGATTTCCTGACAGCCTCAGACATCCTTGCTGTTGTTAATCGTGATCACGTTTACTGAACGTTAGAAAGATTCGGGCACTCTCAAGTACTTCAGATACGTTATTGTATGTAATTTTCAAAATGGCTCTATGTATTAGTCATTATTAACTTTATTTTATAGAGGAGGAAATTGAGGCTTAAGAGATTAAATAATGTAGTAAAAATCACCAGCTAGGGTCAGAGCTGGAATCTGCATCTGGGTCGGTCTGATCCCAAAGCCTCAGCACTGAGTCCTTGCATCACCCTTCGAACCTAACATCCTGCCGACCTAGCATCCCAGGGCTTTTGCTTACAGCTGTTGCTTGCAGGCTGGTTGTCAGGGGAGACTGTAAACTCTTTGCAAGTGGTCTACGTCTTTAGCACACAGTAGGTGCTCCATGAAAGCCAAATGAGCGCAGACTGGAGGGGAAAGTCAGAATGAGAAATTGGCTACAACATGTCCCAGGCCAGGCGATGGATCATGCTAAGTGCTAATAAGAGGCATCTGCAAGGTGAGAGGCAGAGGAGGGAGGGGGTGGCTCCAGCGGCCATCAGGAAGGGCTGCGTGGAGGAGGTTGCCTTTGAGACAGCCATGCCCCCTTATCCTAGGGCCCCTGCCTCAATGCCCTTGACTTGTAAATGTCCCTGACCTGTAACTAACATGGCACGCAGAGCATAGGGTCCTAAACCACTTAATAATTACAGACGGTCTGTGTGTCACTTGGGGTCTCAGTTGTGAACACAGAACCCACCCTAACTAGTTTAAAGCAGAAAAGGAATTCAGTGGGAGGTCTCAGGGGGCTGACAGAGTCTCCAGGAAGGCC